>NC_137169.1:99094436-100335394 GCF_951394435.1 Stenella coeruleoalba | reverse complement strand
ACAATATTGATTCTTCCAATCCAAGAACATGGCATATCTCTCCATCTGTTTGTATGATCTTTAATTTCTTTCATCAGTGTCTTATAGTTTTCTGCATACAGGTCTTTTGTCTCCTTAGGTAGGTTTACTCCTAGGTATTTTATTCTTTTCGTTGCAGTGGTAAATGGGAGTGTTTCCTTAAGTTCTCTTTCAGATTTTTCATCATTAGTGTATAACAATGCAAGAGTTTTCTGTGCATTTATTTTGTATCCTACAACTTTACCAAATTCATTGATTTAGCTCTAGTAGTTTTCTGGTGGCATCTTTAGGATTCTCTATGTATAGTATCATGTCATCTGCAAAGAGTAACAATTTTACTTCTTCTTTTCCAATTTGGATTCCTTTTATTTCTTTTTCTTCTCTGATTGCCGTGGCTAAAACTTCCAAAGTTATGTTGAATAATAGTGGCAAGAGTGGGCAATCTTGTCTTTTCCTGATCTTAGAAGAAATGGCTTCAGTTTTTCACCACTGAGAGTGATGTTGGCTGTGTGTTTGTCATATATGGCCTTTATTATGTTGAGGTAAGTTCCCTTTCTGCCTACTTTCTGGAGGGTTTTTATCATAAATGGGTGTTGAATTTTGTCGAAAGCTTTTTGTGCATCTATTGAGATGATCATATGGTTTTTATTCTCCAGTTTGTTAATATGGTGTATCACATTGATATGCGTATATTGAAGAATCCCTTGCATCCCTGGTATAAATCTCACTTGATCATGGTGTATGATCCTTTTAATGTGTTGTTGGATTCTGTTTGCTAGTATTTTGTTGAGGATTTTTGCATCTATATTCATCAGTGATCTGGTTTGTAATTTTCTTTTTTTGTAGTATCTTTGTCTGGTTTTGGTATCAGGATGATGGTGACCTCATAGAATGAGTTTGGGAGTGTTCCTCTGCAATTTTTTGGAAGAGTTTGAGAAGGGATGGGTGTTAGCTCTTCTCTAAATGTTTGATAGAATTCACCTGTGAAGCCATCTGGTCTGGACTTTTGTTTGTTGGAAGATTTCTAATCACAGTTTCAATTTCATTACTTGTGATTGGTCTGTTCATAGTTTCTATTTCTTCCTGGTTCAGTCTTGGAAGGTTATACCTTTCTAAGAATTAGTCCATTTCTTCCAGGTTGTCCATTTTACTGGCATAGAGTGGCTTGCTGTAGTCTCTTAGGATGCTTTTTATTTCTGTGGTGTCTGTTGTAACTTTTCCTTTTTCATTTCTGATTTTATTGATTTTATTTGAGTCCTCTCCCTCTTTTTCTAGATGAGCCTGGCTAATGGTTTATTGATTTTGTTTACCTTCTCAAAGAACCAGCTTTTAGTTTTATTGATCTTTGCTATTGTTTTCTTTGTTTCTATTTCATTTATTTCTGCTCTGATCTTTATGATTTCTTTCCTTCTGCTAACTTTGGGTTTTGTTTGTTCTTCTTTCTGTAGTTCCTTTAGGTGTAAGGTTAGATTGTTTTGAGGTATTTCTTGTTTCTTGAGGTAGGCTTGTATAGCTATAATCTTCCCTTAGAAGTGCTTTTGCTGCATCCCATAGGTTTTGGATCGTCGTGTTTTCATTGTCATTTGTCTCTAGGTATTTTTTTATGTCCTCTTTGATTTCTTCAGTGATCTCTTGGTTATTTAGTAACATATTGTTTATACTCCATGTGTTTGTGTTTTTTACGTTTTTTTCCCTGTAATTGATTTCTCATCTCATAGCATTGTGGTCAGAAAAGATGCTTGATATGGTTTCAATTTTCTTTAATTTATTGTGGCTTGATTTGTGACCCAGGATGTGATCTATCCTGGAGAACGTTCCGTGCGCACTTGAGAACAAAGTGTAATCTGCTGTTTTGGAATGTCCTATAAATATCAATTAAATCTATCTGGTCTGTCGGGTCATTTAAAGCTTCTGTTTCCTTATTTATTTTCATTTTGGATGATCTGTCCGTTGGTGTAAGTGAGGTATTAAAGTCCCCCATTATTATTGTGTTACTGTCGATTTCCTTTTATAGCTGTTAGCAGTTGCCTTATGTATTGAGGTGCTCCTATGTTGGGAGCGTATATATTTATAATTGTTATATCTTCTTCTTGGATTGATCCCTTGATAATTATGTAGTGTCTTTCATTGTCTCTTGTAACATTCTTTATTTTAAAGTCTCTTTTATTTGATATGAGAATTGCTACTTCAGCTTTCCTTTGATTTCCATTTGCATGGAATATCTTTTTCCATCCCCTCACTTTCGGTCTGAATGTGTCCCTGGGTCTGAAGTGGGTCTCTTGTAGACAGCATATATATGGGTCTTGTTTTTGTGTCCATTCAGCAAGCCTGTGTCTTTTGGTTGGAGCATTTAATCCATTCACATTAAAGATAGTTATCGATATGTATGTTCCTATTACCATTTTTTTAATTGTTATGGGTTTGCTTTTGTAGGTCCTTTTCTACTCTTGTGTTTCCCACTTAGAGAAGTTCCTTTAGCATTTGTTGTAGAGTTGGTTTGGTGGTGCTGAATTCTCTTAGCTTTTGCTTGTCTCTAAAGCTTTTGATTACTCCATGGAATCTAAATGAGATCCTTGCCGGGTAGAGTAATCTTGGTTGTAGGTTCTTCCCTTTCATCACTTTAAGTATGTCATGCCACTCCCTTCTGGCTTGTAGAGTTTCTGCTGAGAAATCAGCTGTTAACCTCATGGGAGTTCCCTTGTATGTTATTTGTCATTTTTCCCTTGTTGCTTTCAATAATTTGTCTTTAATTTTTATCAATTTGATTACTATGTGTCTCGGCATGTTTCTCCTTGGGTTTATCCTGCCTGGGACTCTCTGCGCTTCCTGGACTTGGGTGGCTATTTCCTTTCCCATTTTAGGGAAGTTTTCGACTATAATCTCTTGAAATATTTTCTCAGGTCCTTTCTCTCTCTCTTCTTCTGGGACCCCTATAATGTGAATGTTGTTGCATTTAATGTTGTCCCCAAGGTCTCTTAGGATGTCTTCATTTCTTTTCATTCTTTATTCTGTTCCTCAGCAGTGAATTCCACCATTCTGTCTTCCAGGTCACTTATCTGTTCTTCTGCCTCATTTATTCTGCTGTTGATTCCTTCTAGTGTTTTTTTCATTTTAGTTATTGTTCATCTCTGTTTTCTGTTCTTTAATTCTTCTAGATCTTTGTTAAACATTTCTTGCATCTTCTTGATCTTTGTCTCCATTCTTTTTCTGAGGTCCTGGTTCATCTTCACTATCGTTATTATGAATTCTTTTTCTGGAAGGCTGCCTATCTCCGTTTAGTTGTTTTTCTGGAGTTTTATCTTGTTCCTTCATGTGGTACATAGCCCTCTGCCTTTTCATCTTGTCTTTCTGCGAATGTGGTTTTTGTTCCGCAGGCTGCAGGATTGTAGTTTTTCTTGCTTCTACTGTCTGCCCTCTGGATGCTTGCTGCATCTTTAATGTCTTTACTAGTGGATGACAATGAGTAGTTGATAGAAAAAAAAGAACTATATACTTGAATCATGGTAGCGCATCCATCAAGGTTAATCTAGAAATGAAGTTTCTATAGAAACAGGAACTGTTTTAACAAGGGAAAAAAGTTCCCTCATTCAAACCTCTTTGAAGTGGTAATGGCTGCAAACCTGCAGCATTTAGAAAACTATGCTGTCAACAAGCTGTGTCTTACGAACCTATATTAAGAAATCCAGAAAGCAGATGAAAGTGGATTCTTCAAAATTTTAGTAAAACTACTGATAACCAAAGATTTCAAAGGAAATATAGCACATAACTCAAGCATAAATCAAGGTGGAGAGCATGGGGAATTTTTGATTTCCTAAATTTTCAAACATTTTATCATTGCACATACAGGAATTCTCCCGTATTTTAATTTTAGAAGTTTCAAAGAAAATGGAGTGGATTACATACACAAATGTGAATGCCCACACAAACACGCGCAGACACACACACACACACACACACACACACACACACACACACACACACACACACACAGTGTAAGTAGAGTATATAGTTCCTTCTTCCCACCACCTAAGTCTCACTACCACTTAGCTGTACCTCCTGTATGCACAGCTCTTTGGACTGTTTATAGCCTTGTCTTTGTATGGTGCTTCCTATAGTTGTGCATAGTATAAACTGTAAAAATTATATCCTAGTCTTGAACCCTTTCTTAAAAGCAAGGATTGAGTCATGCTGTGTTCTCAATTTTATGGCTGACATATAGTAGTCAGTTTGTTGTGTTGACTGTGATGCTATTTTACAGTTAAGTTTAACTTCCATATGTTAACCTCAGCAGGTTTATTCGTTCTGATAGATGCTAGAACACTAGCAGGTTACGTCACAGATGATCTCTCTTCCCACATTAGCATGAATTCAAGTAGTTCTGAACAAAGTCAGAATTTATAAGTTGATAGATTGTGTATTTCTATTTCTGCTGTAACAGAATTGCCATAAACTTTTGTCTTAAAACAACATACATTTTATTTTCTTATTGTTCTTGAAGGCTGAAGTGTGAAATCAGTTTTACTGTGTTAGAGTCAAAGTGTTGGCAGGTCTTGTTCCTTCTGGAGGCTCTGAGGAGAGAATCCATTTTCTTTTTCTTTTTCTTTTTTTCCAGCTTATAGTAGCCACCTGCATTCCTTGGCTGTGTCTCTGTTTCCAAAGCACATTATTCTAATCTCTGCTTTCATTGTCAATTGCCTTCTCCTCTTCTGTAGTCTAATCTTCTTCTGCCTCCATCTTGTTAGATCACTTGTGATGACATTTATGGCCTATCAAATAATCCAGGACAGCATACCCATCTCAAGATCCTTAATTTAATCCCCCTCACAGAATCTCCTTTGCTGTATAAAGTGACACAGGTTTTCCAAGCATTACGACCTAGGTATCTTTGGGGGCCGTTATTACAACCACATAGTGTAATAACGAAGCACCTTAAAGTTTTTTTGCATATTAATGCTTATTTTCTCTTCCTAAATAAGGTATCATTTTTCCCCAATGTAATAACTTAGTGGAATAACTTATTTTACTCAGCTCTTAATGCTCATTTCTTTGTTCTTGTCTATGATATATGAATGAGTAGTTCCCATGTAGGCATCGTGTACAATCTCCTTATTTTTTCTGAAGAATATTTCTTAATGTTGTTGTTTTGTGTTGTAGTTGGTGTAATACGGTGCCCAGTATGCCGCCAAGAATGCAGACAGATAGACCTTGTGGATAATTATTTTGTGAAAGATACATCTGAAGCTCCTAGCAGTTCTGATGAGAAATCAGAACAGGTATGCTTCTCAATTTTTCTTTATATTCCTATCTTGATATGAAAATATGAATTATAAGAAAACATGCTTGAATTGTTACATAATTTAGGGTAGTTATGCCTTAGTTTCATCTTTCAAATTGAAAATGAAGGATATCTTTATTCTACACCCTCAGACCTGGTTAAATGAGATTAAAAGTCATTACTTAAAGATTCAAATCTTGTATAGATTTTGTATTCTGAGACTTTTTTTTTACCTACCTGAATGTTTGATCTGGAAGGGAAAGGATTTTGTTGAAGAGAAATGGATAACAAAATAATTTTATTCTAGGTACAGTGAATTAGTATATTTGAGAGCAAGTTAGAAAGTTTTCACCTTTTTGTTTTGTGGATCTATATTTTGTAAATTTAATGTAGCTTAGTATTTATTTCCTCCTTTAGGTATGTACTAGTTGTGAAGACAATGCAAGTGCAGTTGGCTTTTGTGTAGAATGTGGAGAGTGGCTATGTAAGACATGTATTGAAGCACATCAAAGAGTAAAATTCACTAAAGATCACTTGATCAGGAAGAAAGAAGATGTCTCAGGTAAGATAGAAGCAGTTTTAATGATTACTATTAATCTCCCTCTTTTGCCTCTATAGCATTTCTACTTATCTTTATAAGCTTTTGATACCAATATCAGTAAGAATTTAGAAAGTTAGACAAAAATTTTGTTTAGTTTAAAAATATGTGTTTTATTTTACTGCAGAGTCTGTTGGAGCATCTGGTCAGCGCCCTGTTTTCTGCCCTGTACACAAACAAGAACAGTTGAAACTTTTCTGTGAAACATGTGATAGGCTGACATGTAGAGACTGTCAGCTATTGGAACACAAAGAACATAGGTACAAAAGTCATAATTGCTTATCAAGAAATATTATAAAAAGTTCTTGTAAAATTATTTTTCCTAAAGCAAGTATTCTATAATTTTGTTAGCATTTTAAAATTATCAGTTTTGTGTTTTATGTCTTAGAGCAAGATATATTTTTGATAAATTATTTAATGGTTTCCATATTCATACCTAATTGTTTTATGGATATTTGTTGAAAATGTATCAGTACATGGATTTGGGTTGCAAGAATGGAGTTATATTATTTCTTTGTATGCAACGCCTCTGGTTCAAATACACTTTTTTTCAAGTGTTCTATGGGATTTAGGCTCTGGGCTGTTGTCTTAAAAGGTAATATTTCCATGAGTGTGGCTAAGTGATACCCATTTTAACATCAAAGCATAAATATACTGCTTTCATATTGGATATACAGTTTGTAGAAAAACTAGGGATTTATAAGCATCTAAGTAGCATAATTAATAATTCATTAATACATAGCTTTGTCTTTCAACCTTCTTTTACCCTCAGGATACAATAGTATTCACTTATCACCAGCCTGTTACATCTGAACTGTTGTGGAAAGTACTGAAATTTCTAGTCAGGTGTTAAGTTTGATTAACCACACTTAAATATTTGTTTTTTAACTCTAGGATGTCTTAGAGCTTTTAGTTCATTAGAGCCATTGGAATTTTTTGGAATCCTCTAAAAGAAGGGGATACATTAATTCTGTTCACTAACAAGTATTGCATCTGTAGTTTGTGCCAGGCAGTTTTCCTAATGGTGCATGTTTGTTTAATTCACACCAACCACCCATGCAGTGTTGGTACTGATATCCTGACTGTTTTAAAGGTGAGCGAGAGTTCTTACAGAAAGCTTTAGTAATCTGTACAAGGTGTCCCCATAAGTGGTAGAGCCAAGATTTGAACTCCAGATCTATTTTAGCCCATATGCTCATTTTCTCCCATGTGGTATTCAGAATATAGAATACAGTGTATGGAATCTTTCAAACTTGACCTCATAGGGGTAATGCTCTTTTTTCTTTTCCAAGGCACCTCTTACTGTTTTACAGAACATTTGTGTAGAAATGCTACTTTAAACTTTTGTATCCTTTGTTACAAAATGTCTCATCTTGCTTATGAATTGGCTAATGTTTTGCTTGAGGTGACTAATCTTGTGAATGCCTTCACCTGAGGTCCAAATCTTACCCTTGTCTTGTAATCTCAGTAAGACATTAAATTACTTTCTCACAGCTGCAGTCAGATCTTTGAGCATTTAGATTTCTTATGGCTTTTTACATTGATGGTGAGAAACAGAAAGAATAGGAACATGGCATCCTTTATCCTGTGAACAAATAGCTTCAGCCACTCCTCTCAAAGTTGAACCATGTTCCATTCTTCCCTTTCCTTCACCACTTTCCTTTACTACTCATAGCCAACTCCTAATTATCTCTTGAATGTTCTTCCCTTTTCTTTCGTTTTTTCACCCTGTGATTTTCCTGGATAGACTATGGCAGAACCAATGGCACTGGACTTAAAAGCCTAGGTTCCTGTTACTCCAACACATTTACAACTAGTCTCCCTGTTTTGAGTTTTATATTGTCAAATTCATTCTGTCCACATTGCTGCCAGTATCATTTGGCTAACATGTAGTTAAGCCCCACCCACCCCACCCCCTTTAAAAACACTCTTCAAAGATACCCCATAGTCAAAGTTTAAAGTGCTCATTATTGAGTCTTACCAGATTCTTTCTCTTTATCATCTGTACAAAAGTTAGGAAACAGTCCACAAGACCACCTTCTCTTCTAATACCAGCTGCAGAGTTCAGTAAAAACCCAAACATAGGGGATAACAGCATGCAGTCCACCTCATTAATATGATTTGTTATTACTTATACCTTCTTCAGTTAGAGTGGTGGCCTTGTAAACAGGATGCTTTCTGTTCACCTTGGAACCACCATCCATAAGCCAAGCAGCTCTTTGTTAGCTAATAGACTTTATAGAGCACCACCTATGTGATCATAGCATTCAGCAGCTCCTCTGGTGGTTCAGAAGTTATATTTAGAGGAAAAGAGGCCAGCTACCTGCTCATAAATACAATAAATACTTCTTGCATCCTCCTGGTCGCATGTTCCTGCACAGACCATCTCTGTTTATGTGGAACGCTTCTGGGCCTTGCCTTCGTCATTAGAGTGTTCCCCTGTCACCCAAGACATTATGAGTATTTCAGGTTTCATGGTTATTTTGTGTCCTTCAGTCATAGAGTCAGTCTCAGTGCTGAATGGCAAGCTAGTAATTTTCTCTTAAATGACATAAATTTTACCATGGTATCCAGAACTTCTCTGGTCCAAAATCCTGGTGGGTCTCTGCTGAGTGGCACTGAGAGGTTTTTGCCATAAGTTTCAATCTGCGTAGGTACGTGTTGCTGACACTTCCAAAATCATGTCCGAGTGTGGATCACAGGGGCCCAAAAGCCCCTGTGATCATGAGAAAGACTGCTTTTTGCAGTTCAGACAATGGCTGCCTTTGTTCAAGCCCCCGTTCAAATATGACCTTCTTTTGGGTAGTTGTATAGATTGGTGCTGGTAATATTCCCAGATATGGAGGGTATGTTCTTTAAAATTCAAATATACCAACCGAATGTTGGCTTCTTGTTTAGTTCTAGGGGTAGGTGGCAGAAGCAGTTTTTTTTTTTTCACCTTTGGAATGTCATGGGTGGCTCCTGCCTAGGTTATTCCTAAGAATTTCACCAGTTTGGACAGGTCCTTGGACCTTTGCTATATTTAGCAACAGCTTCTCTTGGTCATGTGTGTCGCCATTGCATCTGAGTCAGTCTTACCTTCATCTTTAGTTTCTGATATTATCGTGAAATTAATATAGTATATTTTTACACTCAGGACCTGCATCAAGTCTAAATCTCTTCTAAACAAATCATACCAGTAAGCTGGTGAATTGAAATAACCCTGTGGCAGTATAGTAAACATAAATTAGGGTCCTTCCACATCAAGGAAAATTGCTGTTTGGCTCTTTTTCAGAGTTAGAAAAAAAATTTGCATGTTCAGTCACTGAGTGCCACTCTTTTTTAGTCTGCTGTATATATTTTTTGTATTGTTGAAACCGTATCAAGGACTGCTGATGCTATGGTGGCACTACCTTATTAAAACTTTAATAGTCTGCTGTTACTCTTGATGAAACATTTCCTTTTTTTCTTGATGAAACTACACATGGTTATTGTACAAAGAATTCATTGATACTAGCACTCCAGCTTCTAATTTGTCATTAAAGTTGTAATCTCATTTTATCCATCAGGTATCCTATACTGTCTCAGGTCTACAACTTCTGTGGACTTGGACAGTTTTGTTTTTTTAAAAAAATACTTATGTATGTATGTATTTTGCTGTGCCAGGTCTTAGTTGTGGCACGTGGGATCTTCAAGTTGCGACATGCGGGATCTTTAGTAGCGGCATGCAAACTCTTCGTTGCGGCATGTGGGATCTAGTTCCTTACCCAGGGATCGAACCTGGGCCCCCTGCATTGGGAGCGTGGAGTCTTAGCCACCGGACCACCAGGGAAGTCCCTGGACTTGGACAGTTTTAGTGGTTTCCATGTACCATGTCTAATCAAGACTCACCTGAATGTGAACCTGTATGTCTTCTGTTTTACAGTACCAGTCAGACATAATATCCATTCCAGTGACATAGTCACATAAAGGAGAGATGTAACTACTTCACATAAAGTCTGTTCATATATTCCAACTTTCATCACCTTAATCCTATCAACCATCCCTCTCCTCCCAATCTAACCTTAGCTCCCATTAGGTCTTCAGCAGGTTTTAGAATCATAGCACATTGGGCCCCCATGTCAGGGAGTCCCGGAACTGTCTCTTATCCACCCCCTGGCTATTTTACCCACACAAGTGCATATTGCCTTGTGTTTTCCAGCTGGGGTTGAGCCAGAAAACCCTGGCCTCTCCTTCAGTTTTCGGGTTGATTGATCCGTGGAATCGTTGCTCCAGGCAGTACAAGGTCAGGTTTCTCATTGTCATCTTTGCCCTCCAGCTTTTAAAATTTCTTCATACTGGGGTAAATACAACAGTTGTTTAATGCCCTTTAATGTTGGGGACCAGCAGTGGCTCCCATTGGTCCACCCAACCTCCCAAGAGTGCTACGTTAAGACCTTTGTTTCAACACCATCATTGTCTGCTTTATTCACTACCTTCCCCCCCTCCCTTTTTTTTTTTTGTTATTTTTGTTTTTGTTTTTTATGGTACGTGGGCCTCTCACTGTTGTGGCCTCTCCCGTTGCGGAGCACAGGCTCTGGACACACAGGCTCAGCGGCCATGGCTCACGGGCCCAGCCGCTCCGTGGCATGTGGGATCTTCCCAGACTGGGGCACGAATCCGTGTCCCCTGCATCGGCAGGCGTCCTCTCAACCACAGCGCCACCAGGGAAGCCCCCCGCCCCTTCCCTTTTTAACAGCCACCTGAAGATTTCCATCCTGCTGGGATAAATCCCTTGACTCTCCCCTTTGTCTTTCCCTATTTTCTCATGAATCACTAGTTTTCTTAACTAGTGAGGCCCATAAAGCTGAGACAAATCTAATAAGGCTTCTCAGATTATTGCTAGGTTTTGCAGCAGTAAAATTACATGGGGGTGCCCATGTACAAGGGTCCCCCTTAATCACATTATTTACCTTGATCTTAGTAGGAGGCATACTCAGTAGATGAACATCCTGCTCTGCATAATGCTAATCTGGCGTGGCTTGCGTGTGAGAAGCATATCAGCCAATTCTTCTGGGGAGTTCTATTTGGCATTTATAGGAGAAGGACAATCGCCTGTCTGAGGGTAAAAAAAACCTCACAGGGGCTTTTATCTAGTCCACCAAGCTAGCTGTCCCCTCAGGAATCACCTGCTGTGTATCTAGGTTATGTATAGCCATCTGTGGTTCCATAGTGAGCTGTGGGTCCTCCATCAGCTCAAACATTGCTGTTCTATTCTGCAGCATTCAAAATCAACAATACTGCCTCTAAGTAATCAGTCACTCTTACAATATTTTAGTAAAGGTTTTTTTCAGGAAGCATACAATATCAATCCACAAAATGAGATAATTCCTTAGCATTGTAAACTCTCGTTTCATTAGTTTCTTGATTTTGTCTTTCCTCAACCCGGACTACTTTGTGACTGAAGTCATAGAGGTGCTGTCTATTTTCCCAGCATAATTTTCCCCTTTGGAATGGCCCCAAGGCTAGTGGCTGTAGCTCAGACTGGCTGAAATCTAAACTTTGCCCAGTGTCAGGATCTGTCCCAGTACACTCTTTATTTTACAGATAACAATAACCAAGGAATTGTTTCATTACCTTGTTGCTTATTAGTTTGCATTTCCTTGTTTATCCAGGGAGTCAACTCCTAGGGAGTTGGAGCTACAGTTTCTAACTTCTTTCTGTTGATAACTTTTACCTCTAATAACTGCAGCTGTAGTTCCATACCATGAGTGACTAGATAGTCATCCAGGAATCAAAGGTTCATAACCCTTGTCATCTTTTCCTTCCTCTTCCCAACCAGAAGTTTCAATGAGTCAGGATGGTTCTAGTGAATCTCACTTTTGAGGCCAACTATGAAGTTAGGGAACAATTCACAGGTCCTCCCTCACTTTTGACACCCAGTTGCAGAATTTGGGGGTCCCCAAAACCATTTGCGCTTCCTTTTTTTTTTTTTTTTAATTTATCTTATTCATTCTCACTTCTGACACCAGTTGCAAGTTCAGGATTTCTTAAGACTACCCTCAGATTCAGTAATTTCTTAGAACTCACTGAAAGATGTATACTGACAGTTAACATTTATTACAGTGAAAGGATACAGATTAAAATCATCCAATGGAAAGACACAGAGCAGAGTAGTCTAGGAGAGTTCTAAATGTGGAACTTCCATTTGTGTCTTCTCAGTGGAATTCTTTTTTTTTTTTGTTTAATCTTTATTTATTCATCCATTTATTTTGGCTGTGCTGAGTCCCAGCTGTGGTGCATGGGATCTTCAGTTGTGGCATGCCAACCCTTAGCTGCGGCATGCGTGCAGGGTCTCGTTCCCTGACCAGGGATCGAACCCGGGACTCCAGTGCTGGGAGCAGGGAGTCCCACCCACTGGACCACCAGGGAAGCCCCCTCAGTGGAATTCTTAATGTAGTTAACTCCTCCTAGCAATAATGTGTGACAGCATGAAGAGAATATTGCCAACCATCAAGGCTTGCATGAGCCTTGGTGTCCAGAATTTTTTTTGGAACTCTGTCATGTAGATGTAGTTCACTGGCCACATGATTGACTGGTTTCCAGCCCCTCCTGAGGTTGAGCTGACTGTGTGACCTGAAGACTCTACCAGAAATCATATCATTAGCATATGGCCTAAGGCCTCAAGTAAACAAAGATACTTTTGTCAGACAGTACATTTCAAGGGCTTAGAGACACCCTCCCAGCTGCTGAGGGCAAAGGCCAGACTTCTCTTTGGGCAAGGTTAAATTCTTTAGTACACAATCTGTTATCTCCTATTTGCACTCTTACAGTAGGTATCCCCCTGTTTTAAACTTCTGTGCCTTTACAAATGCTATTTCTTAACAGTACGCTGTCAGGAGAACTATTTCTAAAAGCCAGTTTACTTCTGTGTCTTGTCTTCCCTAGCACTTTCGTTCCATCTTACCCACCCCGTTTCCCTTGTCTGGACTTCAGGACTTTTAGGGCTAGTTCTTTAAGGGGCTTAGCTTCTCACATGCTTATTGATCAAGTCGGGTTTCCCACCTCTTCTTGAGTCACTCATGCAATTATGATAATATGTATTTTCTTAGAAAATCCCACCAGTTAGTAGAGGTTTTAAAAACATACTTGTGGGCTTCCCTGATGGTGCAGTGGTTAAGAATCCACCTGCTATTGCAGGGGACACGGGTTCAAACCCTGGTCTGGGAAGATCCCACATGCTGCGGAGCAGCTAAGCCCGCGCGCCACAACTACTGAGCCTGCGCTCTAGGGCCCACGAGCCATAACCACTGAGCCCGCGTGCCGCAACTACTGAAGCCCATGCGCCTAGAGCCTGTGCTCCCAACAAGAGAAGCCACCACAATGAGAAGCCCACACACCACAACAAAGAGTAGCCCCTGCTCGCTGCAATTAGAGAAAGCCCACGCACAGCAACGAAGACCCAACGCAGCCAAAAATAAATAAATAAAATAAATAATTTTTTTAAAAAGCCATTAAGAAAAGTTTAAAAATAAATAAAAAAAGAAAAACATACTTGCTTAGAAATAGACCATAAAGATTTTACAAAAATCTGTGTTTCTATCTCTTTCTTGTTTATAATGTTGAATAGCTGAGTTTATTTCCTTATTTTTTTTTTTTGCAGTACACGGGCCTCTCACTGGCCTCTCACTGTTGTGACCTCTCCCGTTGCGGAGCACAGGCTCCGGAGGCACAGGCTCAGCGGCCATGGCTCACAGGCTTAGCTGCTCCATGGCATGTGGGATCTTCCCGGACCGGGGCACGAACCCATGTCCCCTGCATCGGCAGGTGGACTCTCAACCACTGCGCCACCAAGGAAGCCCTATTTCCTTATTCTTTATTAGCCTAGCCATAGATTTGAGTCTCTTGTTGGTCATTTTATTTTATTTTTTAAAGATTTTTTTGTTGTGGACCATTTTTAAAGTCATTACTGAATTTGTTACAATATTGCTCTGTTTTATATTTTGGTTTTTTGGCTGCGAGGCATGTGGGATCTTAGCTCCCTGACCAGGGATCAAACCTGCACCCCCTACATTGAAAGGTGAATTCTTAACCACTGGACCTAGGGAAGTCCCTATTGGTCATTTCAGTGATCCAGTTTTTGAAATTGTTTATTCTTTTTTTAAGTATTCTAACTCTCACAGTTCTCTTTTATTTTATTTTATTTATTTATTTTTTGCTGTACGTGGGCCTCTCACTGCTGTGGCCTCTCCCACTGCGGAGCACAGGCTCCAGACGCGCAGGCTCAGTGGCCATGGCTCAGAGGCTCCGCGGCATGTGGGATCCTCCTGGACCGGGGCACGAACCCGTGTCCCCTGCATCAGCAGGCGGACTCTCAACCACTGTGCCACCAGGGAAGCCCTCTCTTTTATTTTTATTCTTTGCTTAGCTTAATTTCATTGTACTTCTTTTAGGTTCTTATGCTGAATCTTGACTTTATCAAAAAGATGTGAATTTTTCATTTATTTATTTATTTATCTATCTATCTATCTATTGCTGCATCGGGTCTCATTGCTGCGCGCGGGCTTTCTCTAGTTGCGGCGAGTGGGGGCTACTCTTCGTTGCGGTGTGTGGGCTTCTTATTGCAGTGGCTTCTCTTGTTGCAGAGCGCAGGCTCTAGGCGCACAGGCTTCAGTAGTTGTGGCACGTGGGCTCAGTAGTTGTGGCTCACAGGCTTTAGAGCACAGGCTCAGTAGTTGTGGCGCACGGGCTTAGTTGCTCCGCAGCATGTGGGATCTTCCCGGACCAGGGCTCAAACCTATGTCCGCTGCATTGGCAGGAGGATTCTTAACCACTGAGCCACCAGGGAAGCCTGTGAATTTTTCTTTGATTAAAATTTAGCCTCATTCCAGAATCATTATTGACTTACCTCCTCTATATAAGAATTTTGGGTCCCCTGCCACCCACCCACCCTTTTAAAGGTGATTGTTGCATAGTATAGTGATACAGATAATGAACTTTGGTGTGTGTGTGTGCGAGTGTGTATCTTCAAATGAATAATATGTAGTACCTTCCTTATAAGATGGCTGTGAGGATTGAGTTGAGAATTGTACCTGTAAAGTGCTTAAGACAGTAAGGGCTCAATAATAGTCTGTTACATTTCATTTATTTATGGCCATGCTGGGGGGCTTGTGGGAATTCCCTGACCAGGGGTTGAACCTGGACCCTCAGCAGTGAAAGCCCTGAGTCCTAACTACTGGACCACCAGGGAATTCCCTATTTTTTTTTGTTTTTAAAAAAACACTTTATTGAGATCTTTGGTTTTCTTTATGGCCTCATAAATTGTTTTCAAAAAGGAAAACATCTGTAGAACTTTATGAAATTTTGTACCTCAAAGCACTTCATGATTTCTAGCTAAACCAAGGCATTATCCCTCCTCCTTCTAGTAATTCTCTTCACAGTACATGAATAAAAAATGTATAGACTTATAAAGGA
The DNA here is from genome assembly GCF_951394435.1 of Stenella coeruleoalba. Taxonomy (NCBI): domain Eukaryota; kingdom Metazoa; phylum Chordata; class Mammalia; order Artiodactyla; family Delphinidae; genus Stenella; species Stenella coeruleoalba. The sequence goes on along the minus strand of NC_137169.1, from coordinate 100,320,071 downwards.
CAAGAATGAGAGAAGAGACACCAATGGAGGTTTCAGTTAATTTTTCAAAACCAGGGAAATGGATTGAATATTTGTTGGATCTGATGATTTACCTAGTAGAGCTGAGCCAACTACAACCCAAGGGCATGCAAATGAGATATAAAGGAAGCTACTTGATTTATTTCCTAGAAACCTATGGTGGCTCGGGATCTAGAGGTGATAGGTATCACAAAAGTTGGGCTTATTCTCTGGATAAGTAGAATCAGAGGCCCTGGACTTGGGGATATTAGGTCTAGATTGAGGGTGGGGATGAGATACTTGGCTGAAATTGGGGAGATTAAAGGATCAATCTGCACACTAAACTGTGAGACATTCACTTACCTCGACTTGCTTCCAGATTGCCAGTAGTGAACTTTTCCATTTCACTATTCTTCCCTACTCTGCTGTCTGGAATTAGAGGCTTTGTCACTCTGGAGAAAGTGAATAATTAGAAGAGGCCTCCTAATGTTGCCATTTGGGGTTCATTTCTGATGAAAAAGATGGCCTTACAGTGAACCCCATCAGTTCATAAGTTCTGCTCTCTCTCTCACACATGATTCTGAGCAGTTTTAAAGTATATTTAGGGACTTCCTTGGTCATCCAGTGGCTAAGACTCCCCATTCCCAGTGCAGCGGGCCTGGGTTTGATCCCTGTTCAGGAAACTAGATCCCACATGCCTCAACTAAGAGTTTGCATGTCGAAACGAAGATCCGTGTGCCGCAACTAAGACCCATTGCAGCCAAATAAATAAGTAAATACTGACATATTAAAGTATATTTAAATATAAAAGGATATGAATGGATGGAAGGATCATCTGACATTTGATGAGAGCCACTGTCATATGCCATCCATTGTGGGATAGTTGAGAATTCTCAACTTCTCTCTCTTGTCTGGCTTCAAATATAGAGACTGTAAAATCTAAGTATTTCCTTTCTCAGCATTCCTGGCATTAGGGTACCTCTGATCCACAGTTTATGCCCCCAAAATAGAAACAGAATTCTGTTTAGAGGTTGATTTTCAGAAAGTTTTTACCTTCCTGACAAAAGGGACAGATGTTGCTGGTGTCATCCATCTTCCTCCTTTTTCCTTCCTTGAATTTGGATGTGATGCCTGGAATTCTGACACCATTATATACTCATGAGGATAAAGCCAAGATCATCTCAGTGATTCTAACTTTGATGTTGTTAAACTAACACCATCAACTGCCTACATTGGTCTTGTTATGTGAGCCACTATTAGTCCCTACAGCTGTACATGTTTCTGATTGACACAGCTGCCCTCATGAAAGGACATAACATAATACAAGGGCAAAAGGAAGTGCGAAATAAAAATTATGATGTTCTGAAAAATGGCAAGCTATTGGTCACAAATTAAGGATAGAATCTCCACAAAAGAAGTAATTAAAGGGACTTCCCCAGAGGTCAGGTGGTTAAGACTCCATGCTTCTGCTTCTACTTCAGGGGGTGCAGGTCTGATCCCTGGTCGGGTTTGATACCTGTTCAGGGAGCTAAGATCCCACATGCCGAGCAATGTGGCACCCCCCCCCCCCAAAAAAAATTAAAATAAGAAGGAGCTCTTGGAAGTATGATAGGTGAAAAAAATCAATAGGTTTGGTAGATAAATTCTATTTAGTCTCCTAGAAAATAAAACAAAAAGAAGATTTTAAAAAGATTTAAAAACTACAAGAGATCAACTGCCAGCTAGTACAAATTATAGAAAAAGAAATGAAAGAAATTATCAAATAAATAATACAAGAAATTCTCCTACGAACCTAGAATTGCCAATCTGAAATGACCCATTTAATGCCCAGTATGCTGATAGTAAAAGGCTTCTATCAAAGCTGTGTATCATCATCATAAGATGACGATATGCTATGGGTTAAAATGAAGATCAACAGAGTTTCCAAAGAATCGAAGTAGGTAACCTGCAATGAAATGGAAATCTAAATATGATCTTTAAAAATAGCAATACTAGGAGGTAGAAGATGGTGGAACTGTAACTTCAAAAGTTGAGGGGGGTGATAAAAAAAATTAAAATAAAAAGTTGTGGGGTGAGAGGGAAAGATTTTCAACCTAGAATTCTATATCTAAACTTAATCAGTGTGAGAGTAAGATGTAAACATTTTTCAGCATGCAAGGATTCAGAAACTGCCTCCCATACACCTCTTTCTGGAGAGCTATTAGAGAATGTGATCCACAGAAATGTTAATAAGCCAAGAAAGTGAATGGGAATGCCCAGATGACAGCTGTGCAGGAGCTAGTTTAGACTGAAGCATGAGGACTAAGGACCCCATTAAGGATGTCTCCAGGAAAAAATGGAACCACTTCTATTAAATTTGTTATATTAGGTCATTTGAAAAATAATATTGACAAGTTTTTGACATACCTGATGGAACATGAGAAACATTAGGAATCAATACATTGAGAATTAAGTCAATATTCCAAAAGAAAAAAAGTTCAAGAAAAGAAATTACTCTTATTATACTCCTTGGCTCATCGTTGGGCAGTGTTTACAATCATTTATTAATTCAACAAATAGTTGCATGCTTATTGAGTGCCAGGCATGGTATATTTCTGTGAACAAAGTAAAGTCACTGTCCCCAAAGACTTAATTTTTCATGGTAGAGTCAAACAAATAGTGAATATATCAGGTGGTAATTGTCATAGAGAAAAATAAAGCTGGGAATTTGGAACAGAGCATGTGAGCATGCAGGTTTGTAGGTTTTTATTTTAAATTAGGGTGGTTTCAAAAAACTTCGGTGATGAAGTGGGATTTGAGTAGAGACTGAAGGAAGAATGGGAGCAGGCCTTGCTTAAATTTGGCAGTGAGGAGCATGCTTCAGGTAGAGAGAAAGCAAGTGCAAAGGGCCAGAGATAGTAGCATATTTGACATCTTTGAGTAACTGTATGGTCTGAGTGCAGTTAACAAGGGGAAGATTGCTATCAGATGAGTTCAGGGGCAGGAAGGGCCAAATTATTTAGTGATTTGTAGGTTATGGTAAGAATGTTGCTTTTTACTCTGAGTCAGATGCTCAAGCTTTTGAGCGGTGGAATAATTTGACTGTTTTAAAAAGGATCGCACTAGCTCTAGTGAGAGATAAAGAAAGAGCAAGGACAGAATCACAAGATTAAGTTAGGAGGTTGTTCTTAATAATTTTGGCAAGAAATAATGGTGGTTTAGACTAACACTAGAGATATAAAGATATAATCCAGTTCTAAATATATTTTGAACTTGATGCCTGAAAAAGATAATGTGGATTTGCTGATATATGGGTTGTATGAGATACCAATAACACCAAGAGTTTTGGCTTTCAGTTTACCAAGAATAATGGAAGATTAGGATTGAATTTACTGAGGTATGGAAGACTGTGGGAAGACATTGTTTGTTAGGTGTATTTAGGGAGTTGATAGTTAAGTTTTGGCCATATTAAATTTGAGATCTTGTAGTAATATAAACACTGACTATTTTATGATAAAATCAGATTGGGCTTGATAGAAGTAGGGAGGATGGTGGTATGTGTTGAATTCTTAACTGTGTTTAATTGATAAAGCTATATAATAAAGGCCTATCATTTTGGAAGGCATCCCATAGACCTTCTGCCCCCATCATCACAGATTGGAGAAGGTCCTCACACTCAGTGTACCGTACCTTCTCAGAACTTCTCTGTTCCCTTCACTCTGTCATCATGAGGCAAGATGTAACATATACATTTGGAGTGAGTTTGCGTCTCCCGAAATGAGGGTCATGACTAAACCTTCGCATTCTAAGACCACACAATTCTGACTCTTCTATCCTCATCTGGAGTGAAGATGTGGTTGACTTGCTAGAACTAGAATTTCTTCTCCATTAACAGATTAAAAGAGAAAGCCCTAGGCCCCACCCCTGTTTACCACCAATATTTGCAATTTCTCCATTATTATCTGCTTTAAATCTGCTAGGACTAATATTATTATGTTCTTTATCCCTGTTTGTCATCCAAGAAAAGCCCCACACTCCCAGGTCTCCCCTCATCTGCCATGCTTTAATTCCCATAAGGCTCCCACGTGGCAGTTTCTGCTACTTTGTTCTCTGTGATTCATGGTTTGTCATCAGGATTTCTATATCCTCAACCTCTTTTTTGATCCCTTTCTGTACCTCCTTTGCTATAATGGAAACAGGGCTCTAGGACATTGCTCCCTCTGCAGTCTTTTTAACTGGTGGCTGTTTTTTTTTTTTTGCGGTACGCGGGCCTCTCACTGTTGTGGCCTCTCCCGTTGCGGAGCACAGGCTCTGGACGCGCAGGCTAAGCGGCCATGGCTCACGGGCCCAGCTGCTCTGCGACATGTGGGATCTTCCCGGACCGGGGCACGAACCCGTGTCTCCGGAATCGGCGGGCGGACTCTCAACCACTGCGCCACCAGGGAAGCCCCATGGCTGTTTTTTCTTTGACATCCCATGTATTACTAGGCCTGGAGATGTGAGGTAGGTCTTCTCTTTGCTACTTTTTAGACCATTCTTCCTCCTTCCTCCCTGAAAAATCTCTAAATGTAGTGCTATCATTCTTGTCCCTCATTGATACTGTCACATAAAACCCTTGGGTCATTCCACTTTATCTCTTACAGATTTTAGTTCCTAACTCAGTGGCAATCTGTGGTATTCTATTATTGTCTTAATTCCTGGCAATTTTAATATACTTAGATTTGATCCTTCTGACACTCTGGTCTTTGCTTTTTGAACTCCTTTCTAAGGTTTATGCCCTCTACATTGCCACTCACACCTGAGACCATATACTAGACCTTGGCATTTCCAATAGTTATGTTCAGTTTTAAGCATTCCTCTTTGTAAACACATATCCCATCATTCTAGCTCATTCTGCTCAGTACCAGACTTCAGTTATTCACCATACAGTGACTTATTTTAATCCATTGATTGTACTACCCTTTCACTTTACCTCATTTCTTTATGTTCTCACTTAACCCATTTTCAGTTTAATTTAATGACTAATCATTTTCACTCCCTTGCTTTTAGCCTTGACTCCCATATCCCACTTGGTTGAACTCCCTTGGCAAAACCACCATCCTGACTAAACTCAACTTCCATCATGCTTCGCTTATGCAGTGGAATATCACAGGAGAAAAAACACATAATGACACCAGCTGGTCTCACTCTCAGTTCATGACCACTTAACCTCAGATAGACGCTAATGTTGCCTGGCAATCGTGCTGTGCATTCACACCTTTTCTGTCTTAAATGTCCAACTTTCACCCTCTATTCTCACTCCCAAATATTCGTATTGCTTCCTACTTTATTGAGAAAAATGAAACAATCAAAAGAGTACTTGTGCAGACTCCCTCTACCACATTTACTTTTCTGCAAACACTTGTACCCACATTTCTACATTTCTGTCTTATCTTAATTAAACTCTCTTCCTCTATAAAGCCATTTGCTCCAATTGATACACACTTAGACTCCATCTCATTTTATGTAGCTGGGGACATTGCTTCAGCAGTTTGGCCTTTTCTCTGCCGGTTTCAGTTTTTTCAGTCTCTAGCAGTCACTCCCATCAGTATTTCAATATTCTGCTATTTTTTCTTCCATCTTTAAAATGAAGGAAAACACAAGACTTTCTCTTTAACCTACTTTCCCTGCTAACAACGGCCCCTGTTGCTCCTTGCAGCAAAACTTTTTGAAAGTATTGCTTGTAATCATGGTCTCCATTTTCTCCTGTCCCATTCTCTTAAATATACATATTTGACTATCATCATTCTCCCAGCAGTGTTCTTTTCAAGGTCACAAATAACCATTGCATTACTAAACCTAGAGGTCATTTCTGTCATCATCTTATATATTAGCAACATTTGACATGGCTGATCATTCCCTTAATACGTTTCATTTACTTCGCTACCAGGAGACCACATTCTTTCAGTTTTCCTTTTACCACGCTGATTACTTCTTCTCAGTCTCATTTGCTCATTTTTCTGGATTCCTAATTTTGAATGTGCCAGGCCTTACTCCATGATATACAACTACAGTCTTATGGCTTTAAATACCATCCATATGCTGGTGATGTTCAAATTCCTATTTCTGGCTTAGTACTGTCTCCTGAACTTTCAGATTTGTCTGTTCTACAGACTGTAACATCTCTACGTGAGTGTCTGCTTTCTCATATAATACAGTAAACCCTTTAACAGCACGGGTTTGAATTGTGTGGGTCCACTTATATGTGGATTCTTTTCACTAAATACATACTACAGTGCTACACAATCCAAGGTTGGTTGAATCCGCAGATGTGGAATCATGGATGAGAAGGTCAACTGAAAAGTCATACTTGGATTTTTGACTGCACGGTCAGTTGGGATCTCTAACCTCTGCATTGTTCACGGGTCAACTGTTTATCCAAAATTGAACTGATACCTTCTCCCAACCTTTTTCACTGGCAGCCTTGCCCCATCTCAATTTGTTGCAATTGCATTTTTTTTGTTGCGTAGGCCAGAAATCTTGGCATCATCCTTGACTCCACAGTTTTCTCATACCCAAACCCAAACATATCAGAACATCTTTTTGGCTCCACCTTTAAAATATATCCCCAAATCCCACAACTTCTACTACCTCATTGCTGTTAGCTCCATTGCTACTAGCCTGGTCTCAGCCACCATCATTTCTTGTATGGATTACTACAGTAGTCTCCTAAATCATCCCCATGCTTCTAATATTATCCCTCATCAGTTTACTAGAGATTCAGTTTACTAGAGATTTACTTTGAGATTCACTAGAGTGAATCTCAAATCAGACTGTGTCACTTCCCTGCCCAAAAGTAGTGGTTCTCTTGTTCAATAAGAGTAAAAGTCAGATTCCTTATAGAGGCCTATATACACGCATTTCATCTGTTACTATTCTTACCTCTCACTCTGCTACAGCTACACTGGCTTTCTTGCTGATTCTAAAACATGCCAGAGATGCTATTACCTGCCTATTTTCTCTAACTAGAACTTTCTTGCTCCACCTGTTTGCATAGCTAACTTTCATATATCCATCAAGTCTCTGTTTAAATGTAACTTTGCCAGTGAGATCTACTCTGATCACTGTATTTAAAATTGCAATTTGCCCCTTCACTCCTAATCTGCCTTACCCTGCTCTGTATTTTTTTATATAGAGCACTTATCACCTTCTAAACATATTCTATAATTTATAGCTTGTTTTTATTTTTTGTGTTCTTCCCATTAGAATGTAAGCTTCGTGAGGGAAGGTGTCTTTGTTTTATTCACGAAGTCCCAGGAGCCTATAACAGTATTTGACACAAATTTATACATTTCATCTGTTGAATAAATATTTGTTAATATAGATAGAGGAAAAAAAGAGGTGCTGCCTGGATATAGGAATTATCAATTATATGTTGTGTATTTTTATTGCATAAGTAGTTGAGGGCTCCTTGCTCTCTCTTTTAATTGGAAGCTCTTGCTCTTTTAATTGGAATGTTTAATCCTGTTACATTTAATGTATTTAGTGATAAGGTTAGGTTTAACTTTTTGTTTTTTATTTTCTCTTGTGTTTTGTTCTGTTGTTCCTTTCCTGCCATCTTTTAAGTTAAAACTTCTTTGGTATTTCATTTTATATCTACTTTTGGCTTTTTAAGGTGTACCTCTTTATTATTTTCAGTGATTGCTCTAGGGCTAATGATACGCAGCTTTAACTTAAAGCCTACTTAAAATATTGTACTATTTCTCACTTCACAAATAACCTTACAAAAGAATAATTCCGTTTATCAAATCCTCATCCTTTGTACTAATGCTGTGTCATTTATTCATAAATGCATTATAAACCCTACCTTCCAGTGTTTTTTTAAATGTTTAGACTCTTAAGGAAATTATGAGGAGAGAAAATAAAAGCCCAGTCTTTTATATTTACCCATTTATTACTATTACTGTTTCTCTACGTCTTTTATCATGTTCCTTTGTCCTGAAGAATATTCTTCAGCATTTCTTGTTTTGTAGGTCTGTTGGCAATGAATACTCTTAGCTTCCATTCATTGGAACATCCTCAGTTTGGAGGGATATTTGCACTATTTATAGAATTCTGGATTGACAGTTTCTTCTTTCAACATGTAAAAGCTGTCATTACTTTGTATTCCGGCCATCTTTGTTTTTAATTATATCATTCATACTGTTCTTGCCTGAATGTTGTTTGACCGTTCTCTGGCTGCTTTCAAGATTTTCTTTGGTCTTCACCATTTGAACCATGATGTATTTAGGTATGTATTTCATTCTGTTCATCCTGTGTGTGTTTCACTGAACTTCTTGTACCTATAAGTTTATGGTTTTCATCAAATTTGGAAAGTTGGCCATTTAAAAAAATTTTTCTCTCCACATTCTTACTGTCTTCTGGGACACCAGTTACACGTATGTTAGACCCTTGATTTTGTCACACAGGTCCCTGAGGCTTTGTTCATTTTCCTTCAGTCTATTCTCTCCCTTCTTCAGATTTTATAACTTTTCATTTGTCTTCATTTTCACTCACCCTTTCTTCAGTCATCTCCCATTTGCTACCAGACCCATGCAGTGAGTTATTTCATTTCAATTATTATACTTTTCTAGAATTTCCATTTTTTAAAATACTTTCTATTTCTCTGCTGGGATTTATTATCAGTTCATTCATTAAGAACCTGTTTTCAGTTAAATTTTAAATAAATATCCAGTAGCCCATTTGAGATCTTTGCTAAATATAGCATTTGGACTGTCTTGGTGACAGTGCCTATTGAATATGTTTTTCTTTACTCTGAGTCATACTTTCCTGTTTCTTGGAATACCTAGTGATTTTTAATTAAGATTTGGACATTGTGGATGATATATTATAGGAACTCTGAATTGTTTTATCTTCCTCTTCAGACTGTTGATTGTTGTTCTAGCAGGCAGTTAAATTACTGGCTGATCACCTTGATCTTGTGTAAGCTTGGTTTTATCCTTTGTCAGGAAGGATCTGTGGAAAGCCAAGGTATTTCCCAAGCCCCTCTCAACTTCTATAATCTATTTCTTGGAAGATCTTGTGAAGGCTTGATTTTAGGCTTTGTTAAGACAGGATAGGCCTAGGATAGAAATTATTCCAAGTATAGTCCTTTCATTTAATGTGTAGGCTTTCTGATTTCTCATGTAGATGCCTGGGGAGTTGAACAAAATCAATTCCTCCTCTGGCTCAGCTGGAATTCTGTCTCCCAGAACTGCTTGACCTCTAGTTTCTGTCTTACAATGTCAGCTTTATAGCAGCTGCTCTCTGTTAATCCTTGCATAATCTCATCCTGTGTACGTACAGCCCAGATGTTTGCTAAGGACTTGGGAGGAAGGAGGAATTCACTTTTCCTTCTCCCTTCACCCCCACTCTCCAACCTCACCCCACATGGCTCCTTCCATTCTAGTGCCTTGCTCCATGGATTCCAATGGCTCAGGTTGTCCCAGGCCCTCATTTCTGCCTCCTCAGCTCAGAGAGACTTCTGTGTTCTGCTTGGTCTCCAGCCCTCTGTGCTGTTATCATGTAATTGTCTACAGACAGACAAGTGCTCTCTAAGGAACTGCAGAATTTTTCTGCATGTAGTCCAATGATTGAATATAGTTGTACCATGTATTTCTGTCTTATTTTATAGTTTTTGGTGGCAGGGCTAGTCTGGTGCCAGTTATTCTGTCATGGTTAATGGTGGAAGTCACTTTTGTTCCACCTTAATATTTTTTAATCCCTGATTGCAGTTTTCTGTATAGTTAGAGAAGGGTGTTTGTAGATTGTTTTTGAGGATCAATATGGTTTAAGAGAGTGTGGTTGCTTAGAATCTAATATCAGACATTTTTGTTAAAGAGTAACAGAAGTATAGTTTATGGTGACAGTCACTTGACTGGAACTATATAAGTGAAATTTCTCTAAAATATTTTCCTAAAGAAATACCTTTCCTTGGAATTAGGCTTTTAAATTAAAAAAAAATGGATGGACGTTTTGTGATCAGGAAGTTTGTTTGTTTGTTTGTTTTGCAATACGCGGGCCTCTCACTGTTGTGGCCTCTCCCCTTGCAGAGCACAGGCTCCAGACGTGCAGGCCCAGCGGCCATGGCTCACGGACCCAGCCGCTCCGCGGCATGTGGGATCTTCCCGGACCGGGTCACGAACCCGTGTTCCCTGCATCAGCAGGTGGACTTTCAACCACTGCGCCACCAGGGAAGCCTGATCAGGAAGTTTTGAGGAGCAGACATCAATTGGCAGAGTGGAGAAAGTGGGGACAGGGTGGGTAGGGTCCACAACATCACCCCCTCTTCCCTCTTGATGGGGGGAAGGGGTGAGGCAAAGGAACTCCAATCATGCTGTATCCAGATGCATGTGAGGGCTTTGCGGGGTAACCCTCCCTGCATGTTTTATCTCATAACCCTCCATGCATGCTTTATCTGAGTTTCCACCCCCAGAATCTCCAGCTTTTGAAAGTGGCCTGGATAAAGAAGTTGTTGTACTCTTAAAGAAGGGTATGGAATAATATTTCCCATGCCAAAGTGAAAATTAAGCATGAGACCAGATTGATGGACCCAAACCGCAAGCCACTACATTCTTTGGGAGGGAATATCTCAGGGGTAAGGCAGGGTTTTCCACATCTTGTCTCTCATAACCCCTTCTTGGGATAGGGTGCTGAGAAGTGTCCCAAGCAGTGGGTTGTGTGATGATAGGTGAAAGGGGTGGTTGAAGGAACAGCTGCAGACCTGCTGCTTCTAAGCTCACTCCTACCCCATTCTGGGCCAATACAATTTTATTTATTTGCTCCCTCGGATGACTGTACCTTGTGTCCCACTTTCTCCAGTATGCCAGCTGCACTAGGTGTTTGCGGATGACGTATCTTGTGCATTTAACTTTTTTTTCCATAATAGAAATATTCTAGTTTTGTATTTTTGTGTATTTTAATCTAAGGCCCTCATTCCTGCACTGTGTTCTTAGGAGGTATGTGAGCAGTCTCAGGGATAAGTTGGCAGCAGCTCCGGGTCTGCACAGCAGGAATACTTTTTATTACTGTATCACCAGAGAGAACAACTGTTTGGAGTGTATAGCCTATTGAGCTACCTCATTTTTGCCAATTAGAGCTGGATTTTCTGCCATAGTGTCCTCTTGAAACTCCTCCATCTTAAGTGTTTCATGGGAGACTGGGTTTTAACTGGGTTGCCCCATGACTTGGTCTCCTTCTACTGAAAGATTGGAAATTGGTCTGAACAGGAAAACGTGGTACAGAGAGGTTAGGAGAGGCTGGGCCAGGTAAAAGGCGCAGAGAGGGGAAGCCAAGATTAGGCGAAGGCCCGTCTGTATGTGTGATAAAGGGCTCCTGTTCCAGACCTCTAATCCCAGGGCACAGGACTCGCTTTACATACTAGATCCATCCTTCACTGGATTAGGCTAGGCCTATATGCACAACAGGGTATAAGTGTGTGTTTTTGTAAAAAAAAAATGTGAGTTGGTAAGGATAGGTTTTAAGAACGATGCCTCTGTACTCATCTTGGGCTGCCCAGGTATGGATATATGAAGCAAGGACAAGATCCTTAACCTTTAACAATTCTGGACCTTTCCTCCTTGGCTTCCAGAGAGACCATCAGCAATGACTTCTTTGTGGTTACCAGAGCCAGTGTCCTGCCCTGCTGCAGCAGTTATTAGTGTCGTGGTAGCTAAAGGAGAGTGGGTGTTGTTTACATGCTGTGAGATCACTGCAAACCCACCTCACTGTTGTAACGGGGCAAATGCAGTAGAACTCATTGGGTGATGTACGTCTGATCCTGGGTTCTTGTTTCCACCAATTGCTGCCCCCCTCTAGTTATTGTATTTGGGTTTCATAGGACTTCACAAGTAGCTGATTTGGTGATTGCTAGGTGGCCTAGTTTGTGTAAATATAATGTGTTGATCTTTTCCATGTTCTTTTGGGGTTTTATTGTTTACAAACTTCTTTTTATATTGAGAAAAATAGCCAAAGCATCTTTGACAAAAGGTTCTGCGCCACGCAGAAAGATCTGAAACATAAGCTTGGGGACCTCTCTTCTTGAAGTGGGGGGTGGGTCTTGAACCACACTTTCTTTTGTGTTCCCCTTCTCCTATTTCGAACACGAGATCTGTCCTAAACACTAGATTCCTACCCCCTCCTCTATTTCCCCGTCATGCCCCTCCTCCCCCCACAAACAGCCCATACACCATACATTTAATTTGTGTAGTATCTGCAGTTAAACGATTTGTGCACAAATCCTGAAGTAAGAACTCTCCATCCCTTGTTCCCAGTCTCTTGAATCATGACCATTCCTTGATGTGATTCATGCCAAACAGACTGTTGTCTTTGGATGGATTAAAACCTACTTTAATCTCTAATCCTAGGGTAGAGAGAAGCAATGAGGTGGCCTTCTGTGTAGAAAATGGCGTCGGGAGACCACAAAAGGAAAGATGAATGTATATCCATGTCACTCAGGAACTTTTATACAGGTGAAAGAAACATGTAAAGTGGCCACAAGATTGTTTAATAGGAGACGGATGAATGTAATTCCATGTTTACTGCTAGAAACCAAAGCTTTGTGTGAAATCTTGAATTTATGGGGAGGGAAGGAAGGTAGAAAAGCACGTACATGTCTGTTCTTTCCCTCATCCCTTCTCCACATTCCTGAACTGCAGGAGACTGAGCCCGCTTGAGCTTTGGTGACTCCATCTGGGGAGTGTTCTATTTGATGGTTGATTTTGCTGTGCCAGGTACTTCCTTTCCCATTTGCTATCATTTTGTAACACACATGCTGATCCTTTCCCCTTCCCCTTCTTTTCCCTGGGAAAATTCAATGAATAAAGACTTACTGGTACTGGGGGGAAAAAAAAAACGGGAGGACAAATGAATGGATAGATTAGGTTTAGAGAATATATTCGCAATCCTATATGTATATTAGAACTACCTATGGAGCTTTAAAAAACAGATGCCTTAGTCTGGCTCTAGACTGGTTAAATAAGAATCTTAAATTACATCCTGGGTATCAAAAATTTTTTTACAGTATATTAGTAATACTGGTAAATCATCCCAGGTGGTTTTTGTTATTCAGTGGAGATTGAGAACAACTACTTCAGAAGAACTTTTGCCAAACTGGGTTTTTAGTTTTGCTGTAAATTCTCCTAAAGTTCAAAAAAGCCTTTCAGATGTGATCCAACTAGCTAGTAGAAATGACATACAAATTCATATCTACTATCAGTCTTCTCAGGAAGGGCTATGGCAACAAATCAAGATTTCCTATCCAAACATATTGTTTTCATGAGATGCATTTATTGTCAGAGAAAAAGCAGCTTGTTTATTGAACTTAAGTTCAGTATTCATTCAGCTCATTTGTTCAGTAGGTATTTGAGTGCTCACCGTGTACCAGGTACCATGCTAGGTGATGACTGTACAATAATACAAAAACTGAGACTGTCCTTGCTGTTTTGGGAGTCTTACAGTCTTTATGAGACTTGAGACTGAGTATATGGTTCAATAGTAGTTCATTTCAGCAGTTACCTCCAAAAATAGTTAATTCATTTTGGGTTTGCTGAAAAAAACCTTGTTAATTTTAATATCATAGTTTGTGGATCTATCAAACTATCTGAGGAATGCATAGGCTCAGTGAGTCAGTCACCTGGCAGAATGATTGCTTATGACTAGAAAAAGAATTGGGTATGGCTAAGAGAGATTGAAAAAGAGGAATATCGGGAGAGATTTGAGAAAGAAACATTCAGAGTCATCAGTTATCCATTTGGCAAAGGGACAGATAGGTTGAGATGTATGTTGGTAAAAATGTTGTTAATTGGTAAAATTATTACAAAAGTAAAAAAAGTATTGGTTGATCACTTTTCTTTGCAGCAATGCAAACCTGCCTCTCATCATTTATGGTTCATCTCTGATCTCTGTATGGCTAGTTCTTATCTTTGAGATCTTAAAATAAATGTCACTCTTAATGAACCTTTTTCTCTATACCCAATCTAGAATTTTTAACCATCTATATCCTTTCTGTCACATCAGTCTATTTAAGTTTTGGTTTTCTGATTAATTAGAATGTAAGGAAATGAAGGAGGGGACCCTATTTTGTCTTGTTTACTGTGGTGTTTCTACCCTTTGAATGCTTAGGGCAAATAGAAGAATTCATTGACTGGATACTTTTAAAAAGTCTTAAAAAAAATCACAAGGTGTGTGTATATATACATATATATATATATATATATATGTACATATACACACAGAAAAGTATCTAAAAGTACGGTTTAAAGAATAACTAAAATATCTTTAAAAATCTGGATTTTTGTTAGGTATTTCTTTTAGTTCTGTGAGAAAAAACTGCTGAGATGCTAATGGCACCATCATCTGAAAAAGTTTGGGAACCTCTTGACTATAGTTAATTCATTTTTTATTGATAGTAATTTGGGTTGTTTCTAGTTTTGGCTAGTATAAAAAATAAAAACATTCCTTCCCGTCTCCTGGGACACACGTGCGTTTGTTTCTCTAGGGTATGTATTTTGGATAGGAATTTTGTGGTTATATTTATTTTTTAACATAGATTCAGATTCTCTGTGGTTCAGGTTTTCTGTTTCTTCTATCAGTTTTGCAAAGTTATTTTTCTATAAATTTGTCCATTTTGTCTAAAATTTCAAATTTCTTGATACCAGGTTTTATTAATATCTTTTTTTTTAATTTATTTTATTTATTTATTTTTGTCTCTGTTGGGTCTTCGTTGCTGCGTGAGGGCTTTCTCTAGTTGCGGCGAGCATGGGCTACTCTTCGTTGAGGTGCGCAGGCTTCTCACTGCGGAGCACAGGCTCTAGGCGTGCGGACTTCAGTAGTTGCAGCACGCAGGCTCAGTAGTTGTGGTCCTTATTAGTTATCTATTTTATATATAGTAGTGTGTATATGTCAGTCCCAATCTCCCAATTTATCCCTCCTCTCCCTTACCCCCTGGTAATTATAAGTTTGTTTACTACACCTGTGACTTTTTTTCTGTTGTGTAAATAAGTTCATTTGCACCATTTTTTTAAGATTCCACATATAAGCGATTTCATATGATATTTGTCTTTGTCTGACTTACTCAGTATGACAATCTCTAGGTCCATCCATATTGCTGCAAATGGCATGATTTTGTTATTTTTTATGGCTGAGTAATATTCCATTGTGTATATATATCTCTATATATCTATATCTATCTATCTATTTATCTATCTATATATATATATACACACATACACCACATCTTCTTTATCCATTCTTCTGTTGATGGACATTTAAGTTACTTTCATGTCCTGGCTGCTGTAAATAGTGCTGCAGTGAACATTAGGGTGCGTGTATCTTTTTGAATTATGGTTTTGTCCAGATATGTGCCCAGGAGTGGGATTGCTAGATCACATGGTTGCTCTATTTTTAACTTTTTGCGGAACCTCCATATTGTTCTCCATAGTGGCTGTACCAATTTATTATACATTCCCACCAATAGTGTAGGAGGGTTCCCTTTTCTCCACACCTTCTCCAGCATTTATTGTTTGTAGATTTTTTGATGATGGTCATTCTGACCGGTGTGAAGTGATACTTCATTGTAGTTTTGATTTGCATTTCTCTGATAGTGATGTTGAGCATCTTTTCATTGTGCTTTTTAGGCATCTGTATATCTTCTTTGGAGCAGTGTCTGTTTAGATCATCTGCACATTTTTGGATTGGGTTGTTTGTTTTTTTTGATACTGAGCTGCATGAGTTGTTTGTATATTTTGGAGATTAATCCCTTGTCAGTTACTTTGTTTGCAAATATTTTCTCCCATTATGAGGGTTGTCTTTTTGTTTTGTTTACAGTTTCCTTTGCTGTGAAACAGCTTTTAAGTTTATTTTTTCCATTCTTTTTTTTTTGTAATTAATTAATATTTGGCTGCCTTGTGTCTTTGTTGCTGCGTGTGGTCTTTCTCTAGTTGTGGCAAGCAGGGGCTAATCTTCGTTTTGGTGCACGGGCTTCTCATTGCGGTGGCTTCTCTTGTTGTGGAGCATGGGCTCTAGGCCCACGGGCTTCAGTAGTTGCAGCACGTGGGCTCAGTAGTTGTGGCTCGCAGGCCCTATAGAGTGCAGGCTGAGTAGTTGTGGTGCACGGGCTTAGTTGCCCCGCGGCATGTGGGATCTTCTCAAACCAGGGATAGAACCCGTGTCGCCTGCATTGGCAGGCGGATTCTTAACCACTGTGCCACCAGGGAAGTCCCTATTTTCTCCCTTCTTGAGATGAATGCTTGGCTTACTAAATTTCATCCCTTTTCCTAATAAATGTTAATTTCCTATTAAGTACTGCCCTAGTCCTATCTTAACTGTTACATGGAATTTTGACAGTTTAATTCAAAAATATTTTCTAGTTTCCATTATAATTTCTTCTTTGAACAGTGGATTGGTTATAGAATAGTTTTTTGTTTAACTTCCCAACACATGGAAAACTTATCTTTCCCCCCCCCTTTGAGTTTTAATTTATTTACATTGTGGTTAGAGTATGTGGCTTGTATTATTTCAGTCTTTTGAAATTTGTTAACACTTTATGGGCTAGTTCACCCACCCATTGGTAAACTATGACCTGTAGACCAAATCCAATCATGCTACCATGGCTTCTCTCTTTACTGTGAAGGCAGAGGAACAGATGAGCAGTTGTGATAGAGGCCTTAGAGTCTGTAAACTTAAAAATAAGTACTGTCTGGACCTTTACACGAAAAGTTTGCTGACCTCTGGCCTAGTATAAAATTGCTTTCTTTGAAGGTTCTGTGTGTATTTGAAAAGAATGTATATTGTACTTCAGGTAGTGTTCTACACTCAAGTATAGTCCTCAAGTATGTTGTGTTCTATCTATAGCCTCAGTAAAAGAACAAAAGTTTGTTCTTTTACTAAGAGATGTGTTAAAATTTCCAGTTATGATTCTCAATTTCTTAAATTCTTCTTGTTTTATCACTGTTTGCTCTCTATACATTTAAATTATGTTGTCAGGAACATACTTAAAATGATTTTACTGGTGAATTGAGCCATTTGAGTTGACCTGTCTCTTATGTTAGCCTTGAATTTTGTCTTGTTTGCCAGCTTTCTTTTGGTTAGTGAATTGCATGGTATACCTTTTTCCTTTCATTTTTACTTTTTGCTTTGCTGTTATCCTTATGTTCTGGATTGCTTATGAACAAATATGGTTGGATTTTTCAAAATTAAGCCTAAGAATCTTTATCCTTTAGCTGACTTAGTGACTTAAATGTAATGTAAGTACAGTTGACCGTTGAACAACATGGGTTTGAACTGCATAGGTCCGCTTATGCGTGGATATTTTCAATAGTAAATACTACAGTACTGCACAGTCTGGTTGGTTGAATCCCTGCATGCAGAGGTACCCTGAATTGGGAGTGCTGACTGTAAGTTATATGCAGATTAACCCCTGCATTGTTCAAGGATCAACTGTACTTATAGTTTCATTTAAATCTACCATTTCATCATTTCTTATTTTCCTT
The DNA here is from genome assembly GCF_951394435.1 of Stenella coeruleoalba. Classification (NCBI taxonomy): domain Eukaryota; kingdom Metazoa; phylum Chordata; class Mammalia; order Artiodactyla; family Delphinidae; genus Stenella; species Stenella coeruleoalba. The sequence goes on along the minus strand of NC_137169.1, from coordinate 100,302,588 downwards.
CCCACTTTATTTTTCCTTTTTCTTTCTTCTTTTGGATTGGCTAAGTATTTTTCATAATTCCATTCCCCCCATTTTACTAGCTCCAAAGTTATTTATACTATTTTTTTCTCTTGTTACTTATCAAAGTCTGTACTTAATATGATCACCCACTGCCTAATAATTTCAGACCACTTTAAAACTTCGTTCCCCACCAAAAAACTACTAGAGCCCATCAATGAGTTCAGTAAAGTTGCAGGGTACAAAATTAATATCAGAAATCTGTTGCATTTCTCTACACTAACGATGAACTATCAGAAAGGGAAATTATGGAAACAATCCCATTTATAATCGCATTAAAAAGAATAAAATATTTAGAAATAAGCCTACTAAGGAGATAAAAGGCCCGTGCTGTAAGGCAGCAGTCCCCAACCTTTTTGGCACCAGGGACCAGTTTTGTGGTAGACAATTTTCCTCGAACCTGGGCCGGGGGTGGGTTTGGGGATGATTCAAGCCCATTACATTTATTGTGCACTTTATTTCTATTATTATTACATTGTAATATATGATGAAGTAATTATACAACTCACCATAATGCAGAATCAGTGGGAGCTCTGAGCTTATTTTCCTGCAACTAGATGGTCCCATATGGGGGTGATGGGAGACAGTGACACCCGAAGTGTATTGCTTATGTCCAGTCTACCCTTTAAGATGCAACTTGCCACTTGCCACTCACTGACAGGGTTTTGATATGAGTCTGCAAGCAATTGATTTATTATGGCCTCTGTGCAGTCACACCTCTCTGCTAATGATAATCTGTACTTGTAGCCACTCCCGAGTGCTAGCATCACCACCTCAGCCCCACCTTTGATCATCAGGCATTAGATTCTCAAAAGGAGCGGGCAGCCTACATCCCTCACGTGTGTAGTTCACAGTAGGGTTCGTACTCCTGTGAGAATCTAATGCTGCTGCTGATCTGTCAGGAGGTGGAGCTCAGGGGGTAATGTGAGCCATGGGGAGCGGATGTAAATACAGATGAAGCTTTGCTCACTGCCTGCCACTCACCTCCTGCTGTGCGGCCCAGTTGGGGACTGACCCCTGCTATAAGGCACTGGTGAAAGAAATTGAAGAGGATACAAACAGGTGGAAAGGTATACTGTGTTCATGGATTGGAAGAGTCAGTATTGTTAAAATGACCATAGTTCCCAAGGTACTCTAGAGATTCAGTGTGACCCCTATCAAAATACCAAAGATAATTTCCACAGAGTTAACTCGAACAAACAATTTTAAAAATTGTAGGGAAACACAAAAGACCTTGAATAGCCAAAACAATCTTGAGAAAAAACAGAGCTGGAGGTATCACACTCCCTGACTGCAGAGTGTACTACAAAGCTATAGTAATCAAAGCAGCACAAAAATGGACACAGATCAATGGAACAGAATGACGAGCCCAGAAATCAACCCACACACTTATGGTCAGTTAATACGACAAAGCAGGCAAGAATATACAGTGGAGAAAAGACAGTCTCTTTAGTAAGTGGTGCTGGGAAAACTGGACAGCTACATGTAAAGGAATGAAATTAGAACATTCTGTAACACCATGTACAAAAATAAACTCAAAATGGGTTAAAGACCTAAATGTAAGACCAAAAACCATAGAACTCCTAGACAAAACATAGGCAGAACACTCTTTGTTGTAAACTGTAGCAGTATTTCTTTGGGTCTGTCTCCTAAGGCAGAGGAAACAAAAGCAAAAATAAACAAATGGGACCTAATTAAATTTAAAAGCTTTTACACAGCGAAGGAAACCATCAACAAAACAAAAGGACAACCTCTTGAATGGAAGAAAATATTTGCAAGTAATATGACCAATAAGGGGTTAATGTCCAAAATATATAAACAGCTCATACCACTCAACATCAAAAAAAAAAAAAAAAGAAAAAGCAGCCTGATTAAAAAATGGGCAGAAGACCTGAATAGACATTTTTCCAAAGAGGACATACAGATGACCAACAGGCACATGAAAAGATGCTCAACATCGTTAATCATTAGAGAAATGCAAATCAAGACCATAATAAGATATCACCTCGCACCTGTCAGAATGGCTATTATCAAGAAGACCACAAATAATAAGTGTTGGTGAGCATGTGGAGAAAAGGGAGCCCTCTTAACACTGTTAGTGGACATGTAAATTGCTGCAGCCACTTTGGAAAACAGTATGGAGATTCCTCAAAAAAACTAAAAATAGAACTACCATATGATACAGCAGTTCTACTTCTGGGAATATATCTGAAGAAAATGGAAACACTAATTTGGAAAGATACATGCAGCCCAGCATTCATAGCAGCATTATTTACAATTGCTAGAGATATGGAAGCAACCTAAGTGTCCATCAACAGATGAATGGAAAAAGAGGATATAATGTGTGTGTGTGTGTGTGTGTGTGTGTGTGTGTGTGTGTGTGTGTGTGTACACACACACACACACAGGAGTATTACTCAGCCATAAAAAAGAATGAAATTTTGCGATTTTCAACAACGTGGATAGACTTGGAGGGTATTATGCTAAGTGAAGTAGGTCAAACAGAGAAAGACAAAATACTGTATGATATCACTTATATGTGGAATCTAAAAATTAAAACAGACCAGTGAATATAACGAAAAAGAAGCAGACTCACAGGTATAGAGAACAAACTAGTGGTTATCAGTGAGAAGAGGGAAGTGGGGAGAGGTAATTAGGCATAGGGGATTAAGAGGTACAAACTACTAGGTATATAAGAAATAAGCTACAAGGATATGTTGTACAACACAGGGAGTATAACCAATATTTTATAATAACTAAATGGAATATAACCTTTGAAAATTGTGAATCACTGTGTTGTACACCTGAAACAAAATATTGTACATCAACTGTACCTCAGTTAAAAAATTTTTTAAAACTTTATTCCTCTCTCTCCTTTACTCTCCTTGTAATTATAATGTATTTTAATTTTCTGTTTTCTTACCCCTGTTGAATACACTATTACTGATTTTATATAGTGTTTTAGATTTACTTCACTTTTTTTTACTCTTTAAAATTGTTTTTTAATTGAAGTATAGTTGATGTACAATATTGTGTAAGTTAAAGGTGTACAATATAGTGTTTCACAGATTTATTTCACTTTTTTCCCTGCTTTCTGTTTTTTTCCTTCCACCTTCTCAGACCTTCTACCTTGATTCATCTTCCTTGCCTGAAGTTCATTATTTTTAGAATCTTCACTAAACGTCCCCTGGCAGTGAATTTTGTTTTAGTTTGTCTAAAAACATCTCCATTTTGCTTTCATTTTTTGAAATACATTTTTGCTTTTTATAGCATTTTATGTATAGGTTGTCAATTATTTTTTGTTGTTATTAGCACATTGGTTGTACAAGTACATTGCCTTTTTGCCCTTAAGAGTTCAGCAAACATTCTACCTGTTATTCTTTTGAAGGTAACCTGTCTTCATTTTCTGACTGCTTTTTAGGATTACCTCTTTTGATTTGGTTTTCTCAATCTTTGGACTGTGTCTTTCAATCAGTAATCTCACCAAGTAATGCATCTGTTGTGTTCTTGTCTTTCCTTCTGGAACTCTAACATCTGTATGTTAGACTCCCTTATACCATTCATGTCTCTTAACTTACGTATTTCCCTTTTTTGTTTTTAGCTCTAAATGTAAAACAGGCGTTTTCTTTTGAACAGTCTCAGTTTATGAATATTCTCTTTAGTTATGTTAAGCTTCCATTAAAATCCATTCTTTACACTTAAAAAAATTTAAATCTGTTACTCCCCCTTTAAAAAAATTATATTTTGAGATATGAGATTTTTTTGTTTTGTTTTGAGATTCACAGGGAGTTGCCCAAAAAAGTTAGAAGTCCTCTGTATTCTTTACCCCCATTTAAAAATAGTTGTAGCTTGTGTTTCATTCCTTAAATATAGTAAGTAGAGATATTTTGCTTTTGTTAGTGGGTCTTTTCTTTCTCTTTGTTTTTCTGTTGCTCAAGGTGCTTTGTTTCTTTATATATATATGGCTATTTTAAACTATGAACTTCTCATTTTCCTTGAAAATTATTTATGCACATACTTTGTCTAGAATTATGATGCTTTCTTCAGTAAAGGTTTGAATTTCCTTTTGCCAGTGCATACAAGCACTGCCAGGTTGGGACCATTAAATATCCAGAATGAAGTTGTTTCAGACAACCAGATGATGTGCACTTTGTCTAAAAATCCACATCGGGTGCTTTATGACGGCTACTTCTAAGGATTCTTCCCTCTCCTCTTCCACAGCATTATTGTAACTTTCTTTTAGTCCTGTAGAATTGGTAGAGGAGCAGGTTACTCTTATTACATCCTTACATTAAGCTTATAGCTCCTTTAGATCTCTGCCTTACGGTGGCATAGTTATGTGAAACCATCATCATAATCAAAATAATGAACATATTTGTCATCCCCAAAAGTTTCACCTTCATATATGAAAGCTGTTTTTGCTGTGTAACCAATTCTAGGCTGACAGTTTTCTTTCAGTACTTTAAAGATGTTGCTCTACTCTATCGTGGCTTGCATTGTTTCCATTGAGAAGTCTACTGTTCTGTCTTTATTCCTCTGTTCTAATGTATCTTTTTCCCTCTAGGAACTTAAAAATTTTTTTTTCTTTATTATTGGCTTTAAGCAGTTTGGAAATAATATACCATTGTGTAATTTTTTTAATGTTTCCTGTGCTTGGAGGATGTTGAGCTTCTTAGATCTATATAGGTTTTATAGTTTTCATCAAATTTGGGAAATTTTACTCCATTGTTATAATTTCTTCCAATATTTTTTCCCTGTTCCCTCTCCCTTCCCATTTGGGGATGCCACTCATACATATATTAGTGTTATTACAGTTGTCCTAAAACTCACTGTTCCTCTTTTGTCCCCTCCCCCAGTTTTTTTCTCTGTTTGATTTCAGATGGGATTAATAGCAGATTAGATGTTACAGAAGAAAAGATTAGTGAATTTGAAGAAAGGCAGCAATATAAAGTAGCAGCCTGTTCTACTAATGAAGTCTTAAGTAACTGAAACATCAGTTGATGTCACTGTGTTCCTTTTGGGATTTAATTAAAGTTGGCTTTTGTTTCTTGTTCTGTTTATGTGAGAATCCTGATATCTTCCTGAAGCTTTCTTGAGATTTCTACCCTTTTGGTTCTCATCATGGTTGCTCAGAGTGTGTGCTCTCTGCAGCTCTTGCTGAACATTTATGGCATAATCATCTCCCTTTCATATATTGTCTTGAATGAGGAACATAGATAGCCTCATTTAAAAATTCTCAAAAACACTCTTATGAGGTCTTTACATACATTGTAGGCTTTTTGTTGTTGTTGAAGGATTGAAGTTTTTTATTTTAACAGTGCAAATCATTTAAAATTATTGCCAAAAATAGTGGTGATAACTGGCTTTAAGCTCTTACTGTGCTTTAGTGAGCAAAGTACTATGTTGATTAAGTGCTTTGTGTTGTTTTGATCAATTTAATTTTTGGAGTAGTCCTGTAAGATAAATGCGATGAATATTACACATTTTTATGAAGAACTGAGACACAGAAAGTTGTCCAAGTCATCTATTACTGTGCAGACAATAATAGTACCTAGTCATTAAGTCTTTCTAAAGACTTAATGAGAGAATCCATGTCAGATACTTCACAAAGTGCCTGAAAACAGAGTAAGTTCTCAAAACAGGCTAATTGTTGTCATTTCTAGATTGATAAATACTGAGATAAAATATGATGTTCGGAATTTTTTAAGAGTAATCTTGACGATAGAGTAGGTGGGTATATTGACAAATTGGCTATAAATGGATGCTCTTTGCAAGTGGATGATAGGTTCAGTGGGGTTGAATCTGTAGTTTATTATATGCTTGAAATTTTATGTAATTCGTATTTATGAAATTTTATGGAATAACTGAATTAAGAAAGAAACTGAGTCAGAATTACTACATATCAGCTTTAAAAAATGTTTCCCTAGATAGTCAATTTGGATACAAACTAAGATAATATATTTCCCTAGAAGTGCCAGAGTAAAATCTTATCAATTGTTAAACACTCTGGCAGTTACTAAGAATAATACTGTAATTACTTGGCAAATAGAGTAGCATCCTTGTACAACTCAGAACCTAATAAGACTCTAAATGTGCATTTAAAAGTTACAGTTTGCAGTTAATAGCTAAGTGATTTTCAACCTGAAAAAAAAAATCCTTTTATTCATTTCCCATACTTATGAGAGCCCTCTCTTCAAAAACTTCTTAGCAAACTGCATTAAATAATAATTTATTTCTCAATAAATTACACACACACACACACACACACACACACACACACACACACGCATGATTCTCTCCAAAACATGATAATCAGTGGTATGTATATTATCCTGGGTTTCTATAATTCTAGCCAGAAGCACAGAAAGTCTTACTTATAAGGCCCATCATAAGTAAATCATGGGCGTGCATAATTTTTACCTAGACATTTTGAAATACTGAAAATAGCTCAGTGTGGCTAAGACTTCCATGTTAAGAATCACTGCTTCATATGCAGGATTAAAATCTAAGAAATTCCTTGATATATTTACATCTTAACAAATTTATGCTTAATCCATTTATTGGTTATTCTTTCCCCCCATTTCTGAGGTATTTCAACTATTACTTTGATGAGTTCAAAAAAGAAAATTCAGTGTTAGTTTATTCTTTTAGCTAAGAGACTCAGAAGTAGCTTGTAGCCAAAACTACTTCCATATTGTTCTTTTGTTTTTTAAGCTCTAGTTAGTATCTTTCTTCTAATAATACAGTTGAAGTTTATTCAAGTGAAAAGAAACAAGCCTGATTGTCACTGTTTTATCAATCTCTTGATGGTTCACTATTATTTATTATCTGAGTCCAACTTCAGCAAAATGTACAGTGCTCTTTAACATTTGTACCTCCCCGTCTCTTCCAGCTTTGTCTTCTTTTCCTTAGCCCTGAAAATGACAGGTGGCCTCAGAACTGTGTACTTTTGTACATTCAGATTTTTTCCCCCAGTGAAAGCTCTTACCTTCCTCCCAAGTTTGTTTACCTAGAAAGCTCTTACTCATCCTTTAACATCCAATGCAGATGTCAACTCCTGTATGAGGGGAGGAAAGGACAGACACATAATTTCACCTAGGTGTATCATGGTGTGTTTGCTTGCTACTTGTTCATATGAATACAACAAGACATTTCTAGAAACAGGATTCTGAAACATTTATTTTGAGTTGAGAAAAGAAATAAAATTGTGCAGGGTTAAATTTTGTGAATTAAAATTTTATGAGTTATGATACTAGTTGAACTTTCTGCCAAATGCCTTCTTATTTGCAGACATAATTACACTCTGGGTCAGAAGATCTTTTCTTCCTCACAATGTAAAGCTTATGTCAAAAGGGTTAGCATGGTAATCTCATATTCCTGCTTCATCTGTACAGATTTAAACAAAGTATTTCATTTTGGACACAGAGAAATTATGGTATAGGAAATAAATAAAATGTTGTTCCTTCAGTGTTTCTTCAATGAAGAAATAGTCTTTGCTCACCTATGTAACAGCAGAACCCCTTTTAAAAGCCTTTTAAATTAAAATACTCACATGCTTTTGTGCTGTTTAATTAATATATCATACAAGTTATAATGTGCTAGACTTTACATTGTAGACAGTTTTTTTTTGCTTTAAAAATATTCTTAAAAACGTAAAATGATTTGTTTTGTTATGTGTATTTTACTACAATAAAAAATTCTTAGTACACAAAATAAAATCCTCATTAGCCAGCTGTTCTCTATAACAGCAATCCCCCTGTTGCTCTAAACTTTGCCTTCTAATTCTCTCAATTTTTCTTTTACTTCTTGATCCCCTCCATTCAGCAGACTTTCCTTTTGTTAACAACTTCATAGCCTTTCCTCCTATATTTACCTTAACTGAGACCTTCACTGAAGGCCCAAACATCTAGATGCTTATAGCCTTCCTCTTCATCTCAATTTCTGCTTTTACTTTAATGATTTGTGTCCACATAGACAATTATAACTTTGTCAGTACCTTGAACTTCTCATTTCCGGTGATCTTTTCTTGACTCTGCCTTAGCTAGGCATTCAGTTTTTAGGTTATACCATGGATGTTACTTTATATGGCTCCAGTTAAACTTTCAAATCACCAAAGATGCTGATCTCTGTGACAGAGTCCATTGTTCAAGTTTGTTTATTCAGCTATACCAATTAGTACCATAGCCTGATAGCTCATCTGAGCTACTGTCTTAGAGTTCTAGCTAGTCTTCCCCATCTCTCTTCTTCAGATCTTTTATATTTCTGTCTGATGATTTTCCTGGAATATAAGTCTGATTATTACATCTTGGTTGGAATTCTTCAAGGGTTTCCTATTACTGAAAAACAAAAATCCATGTTTGAAGAGCATGGTATACCCAGCTCTTCACAATCTGGTTCTGGATTTTATTATTGTCTCACATTCTGATCTTTGCACGGCTTTCTCTAGGTATGTTGAAGTATTTGTTGTTCTCCAAATATGCCTCTGCAGTTAGCATAGGATAATTCTGTTCTGACTTCTCTGTGAAGCATTCCTTGGTGTTGAGGCAGATTTAGACACTGTGTTCTTTTTTTTTAATACATCTTTATTGGCGTATAATTGCTTTACAGTGTTGTGTTAGTTTCTGCTGTACAACAAAGTGAATCAGCCATATGTATACATATATCTCCATATCCCCTGCCTCTTGAGCCTCCCTCCCAACCTCCCTATCCCACCCCTCTAGGTTGTCACAAAGCGCCAAGCTGATCTCCCTGTGTTATGTGGCTGCTTCCCACTAGCTATCTGTTTTACATTTGGTAGTGTATATATGCCCATGCCACTCTCTCACTTCGTTCCAGCTTACCCTTCCCCGTCTCTGTGTCCTCAAGTCCCTTCTCTACGTTTGCATCTTTATTCCTCTCCTGCCCCTAGGATCATCAGTATCGTTTTTCTAGATTCCATATATATGCGTTAGCATACGGTATTTGTTTTTCTCTTTCTGACTTACTTCACTCTGTATGACAGACTCTGGGTCCATCCACCTCACTACAAATAACTCAATTTCATTCCTTTTTATGGCTGAGTAATATTCCATTGTATATATGTGCCACATCTTCTTTATCCATTCATCTGTTGATGGACACTTAGGTTACTTCCATGTCCTGACTATTGTAAATAGGGCTGTAATGAACATTGTGGTACATGACTCTTTTTGAATTATGGTTCTCTCAGGGTATATGCCCAGTAGTGGGATTGCTGGGTCATATGGTAGTTCTGTTTTCAGTTGTTTAAGGAATCTCCATACTGTTCTCCATAGTGGCTGTATCCATTTACGTTCCCACCAACGGTGCAGGAAGGTTCCCTTTTCTCCACACCCTCTCCAGCATTTATCATTTGTAGATTTTTTGGTGATGGCCCTTCTGACCTGTGTGAGGTGATACCTCATTGTGGTGTTAATTTGCATTTCTCTAATGATTAGTGATGTTAAGCATCTTTTCATGTGTTTGTTGGCAATCTGTATGTCTTCCTTGGAGAAATGTCTATTTAGGTCTTCTGCCCATTTTTGGATTGGGTTGTTTGTTTTTTTGATACTGAGATGCATGAGCTGCTTATATATTCTGGAGATTAATCCTTTGTCAGTTGCTTCATTTGAAAATATTTTATTCTATTCTGAGGGTTGTTTTTTCATCTTGTTTATGGTTTCCTTTGCTGTGCAAAAGCTCTGAAGTTTCATTAGGTCCCATTTGTTTATTTTTGTTTTTATGTCCATTTCTCTAGGAGGTGGGTGAAAAAGGATCTTGCTGTGATTTATGTCATAGAGTGTTCTGCCTATGTTTTCCTTTAAGAGTTTTATAATGTCTGGTCTTAAATTTAGGTCTTTAATCCATTTTGGGTTTATTTTTGTGTATGGTGTTAGGGAATGTTCTAATTTCATTCTTTTACATGTAGCTGTCCAGTTTTCCCAGCACCACTTATTGAAGAGACTGTCTTTTATCCATTGTATACTCCTGCCTCCTTTATCAAAAGTAAGGTGACCATATGTGCATGGGTTTATCTCTGGGCTTTCTATCCTGTTCCATTGATCTATATTTCTGTTTTTGTGCCAGTACCATACTGTCTTGATTACTGTAGCTTTGTAGTATAGTCTGAAGTCAGGGAGCCTGATTTCTCCAGCTCTGTTTTTCTTTCTCAAGATTGCTTTTGCTCTTCGGGGTCTTTTGTGTTTTCATACAAATTGTAAAAAATTTTTGTTCTAGTTCTGTGAAAAATGCCATTGCTAATTTGATAGGGATCACATTGAATCTGTAGGTTGTTTTGGGTGTATAGTCATGGTATATCTCTCCATCTCTTTGTATTGTCTTTGATTTCTTTCATCATAGACACTGTGTTCTTATTGCAGACTATGTACGCCTCCAGTATAGCTCATTTCACAGTGTAGTATCATTTCATATTTGTGCCTATTTATTATGAAAATATAAACAATAATGGATTTTATTTTACCCATGTATCCCTAGCGTATAGAAGAAACCCTAAAATACTTGTTGACTTAATGAGCAATTTACACAGAGGTAACAAAACTAGCAAAGAAAACCATTCTGCCTTCCTAGCAAACAAAGAACTGTAGTCTTGTACTGTCTAATTTTCACTATTATAATATTAGCAAATCTTAACATATACCACTTTGCGGACAAAGTTAAAATAAAACTCTGGTGTTGGTCATATTTTTAATTGATATAACCCTTTTGGAAAAGTTTGACAATATTTACAGTCTAGAACTGAAAAATTATTTCAAGGGTGATTGCAACAACAAGATAAAGAATAAAGTCAAATGCAGAGTTGCACATACATTGTGACTGAAAAGACTAAGGAACTAGATATTACAATAGTAGCAGTGATTTTATGTTGTTGGAACTGTGGGTGGTTTTCCCACCTTTGAAAGTATTTTGTATAATGTGGTTGTATTCTATGATTTAAAATGTATACAGCTTACACCAGGTTTTTATAAAAATGCAATCCTGAATCAAAACTCTAATTTAAGAGCACTTGAACAGTTTTGAGTAATTTTTTTTGTCTTAATAGTGCCTTCACAGTGTCAGGTTAAGAGGGAAAGGGGATTGGTAGTTAAAAGTTGCTGGTAACGTAGAGGGTGTGTGGCCAGCATAGAGTGTTGATCATTTAAGTAAGGTTTCAAGATTGACTCATGCAGCAGTTTTTCATTTGCAAATCGTATATTTTCCCTTTTAAATGTAATTTTTGTTTTTGTTTTAAAGGTATCAATTTTTAGAAGAAGCTTTTCAAAACCAGAAAGGTGCAATTGAGAATCTACTGGCTAAGCTTCTTGAGAAGAAGAATTATGTTCATTTTGCAGCTACTCAGGTGCAGAATAGGTAAGTATGTTTCCTTAAAACTATAATTTCAGTTTAAGGATTATTAAACACGATGGGTCCAGTTTAAATTGTTTTCCTTCTATATTATATTAAGCATATATAGAAAACATTGTTTTGGAGGGGTAAATGGTATGTTTGAGTTTGGATTATGATAATTGTTAATTAAAGAGAATTTAATTGCTTCAAATTTTGAATACTCTTTTAGGATACATCTTTGACTATTTTATAATTAATATGGCTCTAGCCTTTGTCAGCCTTAGTTAAATGTAGAAAAACCAATTAATGTGTAGAGAGTTGAATTATAAAATTTTAACTGGAGACTGTGTGGAAGACAGGAGAGAGTATGAACGGTGGTGGACAAATTAATTTTCCATCTGTAAAACAAGCATTAAAAACAGTACTTATCTTAGTGGTATTATTATGAGAACACAGTTTCTGGCATATAGTAAACGCTCAAATTGTAGCTGTTGTTATTTTTATCAATAACACTGTCAGTTTTTAAAAATCCTATTTTCGTTCATTTCTCAATAAACTAAATTTATTGATAAAGCAAGGGGGACTGGGACTTCCCTGGCTGTCCAGTGGTTAAGACTGCATGCTTCCACTTCAGGGGGCACGGGTTCAATCCCTGGTTGGGGAACTAAGATCCTTCATGCCACAAAGTGGGACTAAGTTCCATAGTGAGTAGGTTAAGAAGATTAGGACTCTTAAAGGAGTCCTTAAAGACAAACACTTGGAGCTGGCATAATTAAAACCCATATGTTCCTAGAGGTATGAATAGGGTTGATATGTGTTTATTCTTCAGATTCACAAATATTGAGACTTCTAGAATACTAAAATTAATTTATGATGATTTAAAATGACACATAATAAATACTCAAAAAGTATTGAAGATGAATGAATAGTACATTGTATATTATTGATACATTATAAAATAGTACATAAGATATTAGTAAGAATTTAGTAATATCACATTAAAAAGTGATACCAAAGGAAAATAAAGGCTCCTCAGAGGTTGTAGATAATATAAATATATAGTTATTCAGTAGTCATGGTTAGTTCTCGTGGATATGTCAGGATGTTTTTTATATTGCTGATATATTATAGATGATATTGGAGGGGATAACTGTCTTCTCATAAATTACAGATGGATGTCCTTTCCAGAGAAAGGATAGTGAGATAATTCATATGGCAATCCCATATTTTTATACGTATATTTTGTATATATGTTCCTGAATCTGTGTAGAGAAGTGAAGTTTACAAGATTGCGTAGGGTTGGGGAGATTATTTCATCTCCAGAAAGCTTAAAAAAAAAAAAAGTATTAAAGTAATAAAATGTCTATACTTCTCCTGTTAGATTCTTCGATGACCTTTCTCCATTTTTTAATGTACATTCATTTTTTTTTGCTGCCTTCACAATTGAGCATATATTTAAGCATGCTTAAATTCAGGGGAGTTTGCTTTCAGCATGCTTAATGGTTTCAACCTTTGGCTGAATCGTTTTAAGGTCATGTGTTCTTACCACTAGTGATCAGCATTCTCATTTTTAAAAATGTCTTCCACTCATTTTAATAAGATAAGGACAAAATTGAATAAAATTTTTAAATCAGTGCCTGAAGTACAAAGGAGAGAAAACTACATTTTTGACCCGGTGTATTCAAGTTATTCAAATTTGAATTTGGTAAATGAAAGGCAGTTTTAGCAGTTGAAAGTGTCAGTTATAGTTTGTACAGAAGTAGAATATATAAAAGTTTAAAGTTACCATCTTATGATTGATTGTTAACATTTTATGTATTTATATTAGTAGAATTCTTCTCTTCCTATTTTATAAATAGCAAGGTATTGGCTATTTCATATTTACAACCAAAACTTTCATAACTACATGGGAGCTTATACCTGTTTCTAAAACATCTAACAGCTGTTTTTTAAAAAGGAATGAAAATGTTTTATTCCCTTAACCGTATACAGTAGGAAATAATTTTGAGAAGAACCTGTGGAAGGGGTATATCTGAATTCACATTTGAAGTAGTTTTAGTGAAACTAAATGCGTCTAAGCTTCCTCTTGTTTCAAAAGATAATAGTAGTATTGGTTGCAACATTTTTTTTTGCACATTGGTTCTGTTTAATCTTAATGCTTCTCAAGAACAATGTGCCATATTTTACACTAACCAGCAATCACTGATGTCAGTTGTTTATCACATCCACGTCATAGAAACTAAAGGAGATTGCCATCTAGATTAATAAACTGTCCTTTATGAACTTAATTTAAAATTAATAAATATTTAATCCATTCTTTGTCTACATACATAACTTGTTTGGACCAAATTGAGTGGTCAGGTCTGCCAAAACATAAGTTGTACATTTGACAAAGGTTTAATTTTAGTTACTCGGTTAAGTGCCCAGTTGGATGAATTTCTGTAACAGTTGGTAATTCAGAGACATAGGATAAGTCTATAACCTAATGATGCATTTCTCTTATTCAGGATAAAAGAAGTAAATGAGACTAACAAACGAGTAGAACAGGAAATTAAAGTGGCCATTTTCACCCTTATCAATGAAATTAATAAGAAAGGAAAATCTCTGTTACAGCAGCTAGAGGTATGGTTCAAAGCCAAAATAAAACAAAAACTGCTTCTCTTGCTCTTTAGCTGTTTTTTAATGTTTATTGAAAGCTCTTTTAGATTGGTTGGGGGTGGGTATGAAAGTAAAGTCAATTAAAAAAATTTTTTTGTGTGTTTTTTGTTGGAAAATAGGCCTTTTTCAAGTTAGTTACTTTGCAGCCCAATTTAACACTTTAGATGTATCGGTTAGGAGATAGTGTTGTTCTCTTAGGAATGAAAGAATTATTACTAAAATGTGATATAAATGAAGACAAAGCTGACCTGCCACATTCCCTCTTCTCCTCCCCACAAGATAGGTCCTCAATTTAACTTTTACATATGAATGTATATTGGGAGTCTTACTGACTAATGTGTGTTCTTCACTTTATTTTTTAAATGTTCCATAGTTTTGCTAAAAATGCTGCTCATTTTGAAACTTAAACTTTAAATTTACTCATAATTTTGTTATATTAGGTCTTTGTGTTGTATATTGAGAGTAATATGTGAATGTAAATTTCTAGATGAGAATCCAGTCAATTTGTGAAATCTAAATTAAGTTCTAGTCAAAGACTCTACTGATCATAGTTGGCTGGTTCTCAAAATTTTGTGCTTTTAAGTTGGCTTAGATGATACCGGGTTATGTTTAAAGCACCATTGAATAGTAACAATTTAAATTACATGAATATTTGATTATTTAACTTTTAATTACTATTAACCTCAAATTTTTCATAGTAGATTTTTTTCTGTTCCCTTCCTTCATAGAAAATTGTTGAAATACTAGACACAGTTACATATAAATAAAATAAATGTCAACAGAGAATTATTTCTGAATTTCTGTCTTTTGAAATACATCTTGCCGTTGAGACACAATTGTGAAATTAAAAATACTCTCACACATATTGTTAAATTTTGAGATCTCTTGCAACTGTTGTATATCCAGCTGAGTTGCAGTTAACCCTAATAGATTTTTGTTTTCAGAAGGACCTTGTAAATGGAGAGCATGAGCAAGCAATTATTTTTGATACCTTTTAACTTACAGTAAATACATTTTAATTATAAGTCTAAAGTAATGTTCTGAAACCATTTCAAGAACTTTTGAATTAAAAAGATACCTCTTAATGCTAAAATATACACAAATACCTACTGATAAATCTGCCACATATTTCTAACATACTAATGATTTAAGCAGTAGATGTTTTCTAGCGCACTGTGTTTCTAAACTTTGTAAGATAGAGGTTTTCCTGTAAGCTTTATAAAAGGGATGATTTCCAGGGAAGTTGTAAATGAAACTTCTGTCATTTGAATCTTTTCATCCATTGATTTACATTATAAAATGAGTAACTTATTTCCTTAGGGAAAAAATTGTTCAGTAAACCCAGTTGAGTCATTTTTGTAAGAAAGTGGTTAAGAACGAAGAGGCAAGTTGTACAGTATGCTGAATGTCAAAGGACATAGGACATCACCTGTCCCTTCTGGGAATTTTTGTTCCCAGAAAGCAGTTTATTTTTCCTTTGCAGCACTTTCCTCAAATTGGTCTTTCCTTCCACCCTCACTTACTCCCTTGTTCTTTATGAACTTTTGTCATATAAGAAGCTTCCCTAGTTCTACTCTTAGAGCTCTGGAATTCGTCTTTCTCCTTTTGCCTTACATGTTGAAAATAAGAGATTTTAATTTCAGCCTCATGCCATGCACCACAAAATTTTCTTTGGCCTGAGAAGTGTGTTAAGATTACATAAAATTATTTCTAATGTCATATGTCAGAGACTCTATATATTAGATTAGCCTAATAAACACTGTTTTTAACAAAGGCTCTTCATCTTCTGAAGGAAAGGGGAGATATCACTAACATTAATTTCTGTATGTGGAATGTCTATTTTGGACTATAGAACTAAGTTTTGGTCCCACTTTTGTTAGTGACTTTTTCCTTGATCATAGACTCATTAAATAATGAGGAGCTTATTAAGTTATCCCATTTTAAAAAAGAAATACAGGTATTATGTTCACTGGCAATAGAAATTATGAGTTGATTTTTTTATACAGAATTCTAAAGTGAACCTCTTGTTCTGTTTCAGAATGTTACAAAAGAAAGACAGATGAAGTTACTACAGCAACAGAATGACATCACAGGCCTTTCCCGGCAGGTGAAGCATGTTATGAACTTTACAAACTGGGCAATTGCTAGTGGTAGCAGCACGGCACTACTGTACAGCAAGCGACTGGTGAGACACATAGTATCTTATTTTTCTTTAAATTGACTTTATTAAGATATTATTTACATTCAGTGACCTGCATCTGTTTAAGGTATAGATTTTGAATTTTAGTAAAAGTTATCACCATCACCTCAAAATACAGAAAATTTCCGTCACCCACAAAAGTTTTCTTATTTTTCTCTATCCCTGGCCTTAGGCAACCATTAGTCTCATTTCTCTCATTTTCTAGAATTTCATATAAATGGAATCATACAGTAAGTCTTGAGTCAATCATAGGTTTTGGAGATACCTAGTAGTATAATGTAGTTTATCACCAGAAATGGCAGAAATTCAAGCATGTGCCTTCGATTGCTAATATCGTTTTTTAAACACTGATACTATCTCATCTGAGATGGACACTGTGGGGTTACATGAGCTTTCATGTCTTTATCTTGTATGTTTTCTCAAGTGATATTTAATTTTAAGACTAATATGAATTTTTTCCCTTTTAGATTACTTTTCAATTGCGCCATATTTTGAAAGCACGGTGTGATCCTGTCCCTGCTGCTAATGGAGCAATACGTTTCCATTGTGATCCCACCTTCTGGGCAAAGAACGTAGTCAATTTAGGTGAGAAATAATTCGTTTTATGGCTATAACTTGGAACACTGAATTAGGAGGAGAAAGCATCTACAGCAAGTTTTAGATACTTAAAGTTTTTAAACTTCATTCTAACATGTAAACTTTTTGGAAAATATGTTCTTCATTGGAAACTTACTTCAGCTATGTTCATTACATCTTTAAGTATATATAATTATAAATTACTTTAAGAATGTTGAGGGTCTCCTCTGTATAGTTTTTAAAATTATGTATCATTTCTAACTTTTTCCCCACATCTTTTAAAATTGGTATCGAGTGTTACATATCAGAAACTTACCAAATGGGTCTTTAGTCTTTGGAAGAATTTCTTACATGCTTAGTAGCTTATGTATTAATTGTACAAAATTGCCCACTTGAGGAGGACCTCCATCCAGTATGCTGATGTGTCCGAATGCCATGTTCTGAGGAATGTTTGAAAGATAAGAGTAGCTCTTTTCACATGGAAGACAAATGGACTTTGCTTTTGTTACTCCACAGTGTGGACCTAAGGGCCTTAGGTGAAAGTTACAGATAGACATACAAAACCAGCTCAATTTAAAGTAAAACAAAACCCCCCAAAACTAACCAACAATTAGAGCTGTCTACAGATTGATTAAACTCATTTTCAAAATAGTCAAGTCCTCACCATTGGAAGTTGTAAAAGCAGAGGTGGGTAGCCTTTTGTAAAAAAATGTAATCTTTGTGTATATTCGTTTGGCTATACCTTTAGATCAGGCATCGGCAAACTATTTTTGTGTGACGTGGTACCTAAGTTTGGTTTTTACATTTTAAAGGGTTGTAAAAGCAAACAAGTAAAAAACAAAGAGTATACGACAGATTTTATGTGGCCTGCAAAGCCTAAAGTATCTGGCTTATTACAGGAAAAAGGTTTGCCAACTCTACCTTAGATCAAACCTTACTAAAATTTGCCTTCTATCCCTAGAAAGTACCTGGCTCTGTAAAAAGGAAGGAGAATTTGTCATCTCCAAGGGTATAAGTAGTTTAAAACATTCAACATTTCCACAGAAGACAGTTTTGTAGCAATATAGTACTCTGCCCTGCACATTTTGACAATCCAAAGGCAGGTGGAATCAGTATTAGCGATCTTGAGTATCCTTGAATCTTCTCAGGCTAGAGAAGATTTAGACTGCCTAGATGGGCCTCCTCTAATACTGTCTCTTTCAGCTCTTTAATTTTCTGAACATCTGTGTGAAAAATAAGGGCAGATAATATATTATTCTGAGTAATCAAAAGTCAATGAATTGGCTTTGGACTATATTAGGTTTCTGATCTTCATCATCTTTAAACGTAGCTCCCATCCCTTCTGTGCTGTTGGAAACTTTGAGTGGTGATAGTTGTCAGAGGAAAGAGGAAAATATAATGATTAACCACAAAGTAGATGTTAGTTGATTACATGCAAATTATTCTCATTTTTTAAATCCTTCAGGTAATCTAGTAATAGAGAGTAAACCAGCTCCTGGTTATACTCCTAATGTTGTAGTTGGGCAAGTTCCGCCAGGGACAAACCACATTAGTAAAACCCCTGGACAGATTAACTTAGCACAGCTTCGACTCCAGCACATGCAACAACAAGTGTATGCACAGAAACATCAGCAGTTGCAACAGATGAGGATGCAACAGCCACCTGCACCTGTACCAACAACAACAGCAACAACACAGCAGCACCCTAGACAAGCAGCCCCTCAGATGTTACAACAACAGGCGAGTATTATTATATCACTGCACTATTGATATAAATTATGAAGATCTTGAGGCTACACTCTGTCCTATATAGATGAGTTACACATTTCAAAGTTACTGATGGGGACAGAGGTCAAAGATCAGTTTAAACATTTGCCTTGGGTATGGCAGGGATGTGGGGGAGGTGTGAGGAAGGACAAGAAGTAAATACTTATGATGGGAAACAAAATTAACTCACTAGTACTGTGGAGGTATACACGTTTTTATCCCTCTATACCAGATCTTTTTTGTTTAAACGTGTGGTTTTGGACCAAAGAGCCATGTTGTTTCCTCCTAAGATCTGACACGTTCTTTAGGCTTTTGTTCAAATCATTCCCATCCCTATATCTTTCCTGCTGTCTCCCATCCAAATCAAAACTATTAATCTGTGGTTGATTAAGTTAACGCTGATAGGCTTTAAAACACACATATACTGAGAGAAGGAGATTGGGGTAAGAGATGAGGAAAATGACTTACACTTTTTACTTTATGCCCTTCCATCCTGACAAAAGTATTCTTATTATAACGTTTTATAATTGAAAGATAAATTTATAAATATTATTACATAAATGGCAATTTCTGCCTTTTGCAGCCTCCAAGATTGATCAGTGTGCAAGCAATGCAAAGAGGCAACATGAACTGTGGAGCTTTCCAAGCCCATCAGATGAGATTGGCTCAGAATGCTGCCCGAATACCAGGGATACCCAGGCACAGTGGCCCTCAGTATTCCATGATGCAGCCACACCTCCAAAGACAAGTATGCCTAGAGTTCCATTTGTAAGAATCATATAATTTTAAAACTAAAAGACAACAGTTTTCTTAATCAGTTGTGGGGTGGAGGGAGGGGTGGTCATTGATACGTTTGAGAATTTGATTAATGCTGTGTATCTTCCTGTCCCAGAAAAATACACGTACAATTTTTATTAAATTCTTTTTTCACATCTTCATTAGATCATTGCTTTACAATGTTGTGTTAGTTTCTGCTGTACAACACAGTGAATCAGCTATATGTATACATATATCTCCATATCCTGTCCTCTTGAGCCTCCCTCCCACCCTCCCTATCCCACAGTGGTCACAAAGTGGTCCCCTAAGTGGTCACAAAGCACTGAGCTGATCTCCCTGTGCTATGCGGCTGCTTCCCACTAGCCATTCATTTTGCATTTGGTAGTGTATATATGTCAGTGCTACTCTCTCACTTCATCCCAGCTTCCCCCACCAACCCTGCCGTGTCCTCAAGTCCATTCTCTAAATCTGCATCTTTATTCCTGCCCTGCCACTAGGTTCGTCAGTACTGTTTTTTTAGATTCCATGTGTATGCGTTAGCATATGCTATTTGTTTTTCTCTTTCTGACTTACTTCACTCTGTACAACAGACTCATACAGACTTCATCCACCTCACTACAAATAACTCAATTTTGTTCCTTTTTATGGTTGAGTAATATTCCATTGTATGTGTGTGCCACATCTTCTTTATCTATTCATCTGTCGATGGACATTTAGGTTGCTTCCATGTCCTTGCTGTTGTAAATAGTGCTGCAGTGAACATTGTGGTACATGACTCTTTTTCAGTTATGGTTTTCTCAGGGTATATGCCCAGTAGTTGGATTGCTGGGTCATATGGTAGTTCTATTTTTGGGTTTTTTGTTTGTTTGTTTGTTTTTTTAATTAATTTATTTTTGTTGTGTTGGGTCTTCGTTTCTGTGCGAGGGCTTTCTCTAGTTGCGGCAAGCGGGGGCCACTCTTCATCGCGGTGCGCGGGCCTCTCACCATCGCGGCCTCTCCCATTGCAGAGCACAGGCTCCAGACGCGCAGGCTCAGTAGTTGTGGCTCACGGGCCCAGCCACTCCGCGGCACACGGGATCCCCCCAGACCAGGGTTCGAACCCATGTGCCCTGCACTAGCAGGCAGACTCTCAACCACTGCGCCACCAGGGAAGCCCTATTTTTCATTTTTTAAGGAACCTCCATACTCTTCTCCATAGTGGCTATATCTATTTACATTCCCGTCAGCAGTACAGGAGGGTTCCCTTTTCTCCACATCCTCTCCAGCATTTATTGTTTGTAGATTTTTTTTTTTTTTTTTTTTTTTGCAGTACGCGGGCCTCTCACTGTTGTGGCATCTCCCGTTGCAGAGCACAGGCTCTGGACGCGCAGGCTTAGCGGCCATGGCTCATGGGCCCAGCCGCTCCGCAGCATGTGGGATCTTCCCAGACTGGGGCCCGAACCCGTGTCCCCTGCATTGGCAGGCAGACTCTCAACCACTGCGCCACCAGGGAAGCCCTGTAGATTTTTTGATGATGGCCATTCTGACCAGTGTGAGGTGATACCTCATTGTGGTTTTGATTTGCATTTCTCTAATGATTAGTGATGTTGAGCATCTTTTCATGTGTTTGTTGGAAATCCGTATGTCTTCTTTGGAGAAATGTCTAATTTTTTATTAAATTTTAAGAGTTTCTTTGATGTCATTAAACCCATTGTATACTTTGGGTTGAGGATCTCTGACCTAGTCCAAC
This sequence comes from Stenella coeruleoalba, assembly GCF_951394435.1. Lineage (NCBI taxonomy): Eukaryota > Metazoa > Chordata > Mammalia > Artiodactyla > Delphinidae > Stenella > Stenella coeruleoalba. Next base: position 100,281,484 of record NC_137169.1, on the reverse strand, counting down.
CAATTCATTTTAGAGAAGTGCAAAACAAAGGAGCTTGTTATGTACCCACAATCATAAGAGACAATGGTAGAATTAAGATTAAAACTTTAATTTCCTAAAATTGTTCCTCTGCTCTTTTAATGTGACATTTTGACTTTTTTTTTTCCTCTTCACTCAGTATTGTTCCTTTTAGGATATGATATACCTACTCTTAAAAATAAGTGTGTTTAGAGGCATGTTTTCTGATCTTTGCTTGAATAGTAGATTATATTTGTATAGGAGGTATGATTATAAACATGAGGCTACTTTTGCATAGGATTTCTAGTTATATAAAAAATAAAGGTCATTTTATAATTGTCAGAGTGATGTTTCTCAAAGCATGATTTAAAGACCATCAGAATGACTGGGGCACCATGTCTGAAATAGATTCTGAACCATATCCACTGAATCAAAATTTCCAGGAGGGGAGTACTCATAAATGTGTGAACTTTTACTGACTCAGATTGATCTGCATACTGAAGTCCTAGATTAGCGATCCTTCAACTTTTTGGCCCAATTACCTCCAGAAAGACTTTTGAAAAATACACACTCCCTCACATTTGAAGGTTGACATTTAAAACTTCCATTACAAGTTTAAGTTTAAATAGTTGCAAAGGACATACTGTTTAGCATATTGTATTGTATAAATATTGACATTGTAAAGTAAAACCCTTACATTATTCTTCTAAGTGGATCCACTGGAGTCCCAAATACAGAGGCAAGTTCTTTTTTGAAAGTCAAAATTATATACTCCCTTTTCCCCATGGACTTGAATTTCTGTTCTACTTTTACAGAATTTTATCTTAATATATTTAAGATACATATTTAAGATATTCACAAGTTTGATAGACTTGTGAATCAGTTTGTTGCAATTTTCTGCTGGAAAGATGTCTGTTGCAATTTGAAAATTCTTAAATTTCCAGTTTATAATGCAGTTATTAAACTTTAAAACTTTTTCTTTAGACCAAATTTTCATTACAATTATTCCTATACAGTTGTTTAAATATATTTACATGGTTTAAGATTATTAGGAAACAAAAATAAAATTCTTTTAGATATACATTTCTTATTAGATACATGGAGCCTTTCCCCTTCCTTCATGTTTGCCTGTTTGTATGTCTGTTACCTTGTACTGTTAGAGTAAGTCAGAATTCAACGCCGATTTTTTTTTTTTTTTTTTTTTTTTTGGCGGTACGCGGGCCTCTCACTGTTGTGGCCTCGCCCGTTGCGGAGCACTGGCTCCGGACGCGCAGCCTTAGCGGCCATGGCTCATGGGTCCAGCCGCTCCGCGGCATGTGGGATCCTCCCGGACCGGAGCACGAACCCGTGTCCCCCGCATCGGCAGGCGGACTCTCAACCACTGCGCCACCAGGGAAGCCCCAACGCCGATTTTTATTACTAGTTTTTTTTTGTTATTGTTTTCATGTGATGCTCAGGAAACTTGTTCACAAAAATTGGTATCTGGGAATTAAAAACGATTTTTAAAATCTTTTTTTTTATCAGTTGACAACTTCTTCAGGTCTTTCTTTGTTTTTGTTGATCACCAAGTATCAGAACCCACTCAACCATTACCCAGGTTTCAGAGCCAGGCACTTTGTCAGCAACTTGACACCTTTATTTTCAACTGTACCTTTGTCTGTCTCTTCAGGAGATTTTTTGTTTGTTTTGTTTTTCACCCTGGGGCAATATGCTAGATAAGATTGGGCATGAGTTAAAGATGTGTTGTTTTGTATTTTGTTTTTGGAGGAGAAGGGCAGTTGTGAAAGAAGTAGTTGGAAAAAAGAACTCACAGACCATGGCACATTCTTAGGTAAATTTGGTTTTCTTCAGGAAAAAAGTATATATGAAGGTCGACTATCTAGACTTTAATTTCCTTAAAAGTATTCACATACCCATGTACCCCTTAGTGTACTTGGAAAGCCTTCAAGTATTACCAGGGGGGAGGTACACCGTTTGGAAAGGTGCAGAAGCTACATAATTGGATTAACCAACCATCTCAGAACATTGTCCTTAGACTTTCGGGCTCCTACAGAAATCACTGAATGTTAGAATTTTAAGTTTTTAAATACTTCAAATGATTTGTATGTGTATAGTAATTTATTTCCCAAAGATTTTAATCTGTGTACTGTCTTAAATGATCCTCATAACACTCCTCATAAAGACAGGTATCCATTTTCATTCATCATTATCCACATTTCTAAATTACCAAGATTGTGATTTGGCCTAAAGTCACATAGTATTAAGAGTCAGGAATTGATACCACGTTTCCATTTGTAAATTCATTGTTCTTTCTACCATATCAGTTACATAATACACAATTATACAATTAATTATTTTTATTTTAAAAAAGACAGAAGTGTCAGAGTGAAATATAGGCACAACAGTGGCTTTCCTGGTCTGATGTTTGAAAACTATGGGCTTCCAGATCATCTATTTATATATATCTTTGTTATGAAGTAAGATCATATCACCAGTCTGACAGGGTACAATTATTGGCAAGTCTATTTTTTTCTAAATACTACACAAAAATGAGTAGAAAAATGATAAGTTTGAATTTTTTTTTTCCTGCATAAGTTTGAGAGGGCCTACTTCTTTGTCTCTCAGCCACAGGTATCAAACTCTGAACTTGTGTATCCTTCCTAAACTGAAACTTGTTGTCAAGGTATTGTTCATATTTGGATATCCTGGCAGATCAAGTAATGATAACATCTTTTTTCCTAACAGCACTCAAACCCAGGGCATGCTGGACCCTTTCCTGTTGTGTCGGTGCACAACAACCCAGTCAATCCAACCAGCCCTACTACAGCTACTATGGCAAATGCAAATCGAGGTCCCACCAGCCCATCTGTTACAGCAATAGAACTAATTCCTTCAGTTACCAATCCAGAAAACCTTCCGTCGCTGCCAGATATTCCACCCATACAGGTTTGTATTTGAGTGAGAGAGATAAAACCTTGTGTTAATTAGGGACTTAGAGTATATATTTCTGGTTGTTTTTGTTTTTTTTAATTCAGGAGCAATATTTTTTTTGAAATTTCCAAAAAGTAGAGTATAAATAATTTGAATTTTAAAAAGTTATGTGTGCTAAAACTAACACTCCTCAGTATTTTAAAGCTACAGAGTGTCAGCTTTGCTGATCTATCTGCCAGCAGGCAAACTTTGTGTTAAATGAAGCACTTCTGATGAAGGTTTAGATCCAGAGAGGAGACCCAGTACCAAAATACAATTAAATTTTTGTCAGTCTTCTGTTAGGTACAAAAGGGATAGTCAACCCCCGGTGCAAACAGGTTGGACGGAGAAAGGAAGAGATTGGAAGGTCTAGATATTAGGCATGTGGCGGGGGGGTGGGGATGGGGGGTGTATACTGAGAGAGGAAGTAATAATGAGGAGTAGAAGATGAATGGGAAGGGCCTCTGAGCTGTCTTGTCCCTTTCACCTGTAACGTTTTCCTGAAGAAAAATATCATTCAGTGCCCTCTGAAATTTCATAAATTCGTTTGAATTAGAAGCATTTTATTTTTAAATGTAAATATAAAACTTGAAGGTTGTACTGGGTCATTTCAAGCATTGTATGAGTTATTCAGAGTCAGGGGTCACCATGGGAGCAAGGAGCAGTGAAATTACTAAGACACTAGGACCCGTGACTCTCTACTCTTCGTTGCGGTGCGCAGGCTTCTCACTGCGGTGGCTTCTCTTGTTGCGGAGCATGGGCTCTAGGTTCGCGAGCTTCAGTAGTTGGTGGCGTGCGTGGGCTTCAGTAGTCGTGACGCACGGGCTTACTTGCTCTGTGGTATGTGGGATCTTCCCGGACCAGGGATTGAACACGTGTCCCCTGCATTGGCAGGCGGATTCTTAACCACTGTGCCACCAGGGAAGCCCCTGTAGTGGTGTTGAGAGTACTAGACTACTATATAGAATGGAAAATTTTGGAATATATCAATAAGAAGTAAAATTTATAAGTTGTAAGCTTATAATTTATAAACTTTCAGTTTAATGCTTGAAATCATCTCATATGATATATAATATCCCTATTTCATGGAAGAGAGTAAGAATGGTTAGTGACTTTCTCAGTGTCACCCAGTAAATGGGTAAGTTGGAATTCAAAGCCCAGCTCCTGATTACTGAACTGAGAAAGTCCAGTTCTCTCCCCACTTCTGTCCATAGAGATAGCAAGGAGGTGGTTTGAGATCATAGGCCTGGAAAGGTAGAGTATTAAGGGCCTTTGGGCAACCAGAGAGAGGTAGGTACAGTATTAAAGGAGTCATTTAAGTTTTACTAAGCACTCCATGCTAAAGTGCCTGGGCATTGAAGATAAAAAGAAACAAGACTTTGTTCCAATTTTTAGGAAACTTTCAAAGGGAAAAGAAAGGTTGCTCATGTCAAACTTAACATAATCTGCTAGGGCCACTGTCACAGAGAGCAGATAGAGGAAGGGTGGATGCTCCACATCTTTGAAAAGCTGGGCGTCATAAGGGAAATGGGTCATTATTAGATCTTCCTTGTCATCTTTTCCCAGGAGAACTTTGAAATCAAAACAAGAGGCTCCAGAATATATCCCCTCCCATCTTTAGTTAAAGTGGGGTAGAAGGAGCAGAATCCATACCTTCTCTTATGAACCTTCTCTTCCTTGCAGACATAATGCCTAACCTTATTTTTATTTACTGATTTATTAAAGTATTGACTCCTTTAAAAAACTGAGATATAATTCACGTACCATAAAATCCAACTTTAAAAAATGTACATACAATTCAGTCAGTGGTTCTTAGTATATTCACAACATGGTGCAACTATCACCACTGACTAATTCCAGAACATTTTCATCACCCCGAAAGAAACTACCCATTTGCAGTCCACTCTCCATTCCCCTTTTTCCCAGCCCTTGGAAATCACAAATTTACTTTGTTTTTATGGATTTGCCTATTCTGGACATTTTGTATGAATGGAATGATGCAATATGTGGTCTTTTGTGTCTGGCTTCTTTATCTTAGCATAATGTTTATCAGGTCTAAACACGTTGAAGCATGTATCAGTACTTAATTCCTTCTTATGGCTGAATATTCCATTCTGTGAATATACCACATTTGTTCCTCCATCCATCAGTTGATGGACATTTGGGTTTCCACTTCTTGGCTATTAGGAATAATGCTATGAACTTTTGTGTGTAAGTTTTTGTGAACTTGTAGGTTACCAGTTCTCTATGCAAATTTCTAGGAGTGGAATTTCAGGGTCATATTGTATGTTTAAGTTTTTGAGGAACTGCCAAACTCTTTTCCACAGTGGGTGCACCATGTTACATTCCCACCAACAGTGTCAGTGTATGAGGATTTCAATTTTTCCACATCCTTGCCAACGCTCGTTATTGTCACCTGCTTTTAAGAGCAATTAGAGGTGGGTACCACAGAAGTACAACCACAGTAAGAAGTAGTTAACCATATTAATCAAAAATAGAAAGGGAAGCAAACCTATCGTCTCTTGAAGATTCATCTACTTTTTTTCCTATCCTGTAGTTTCCGTGGTATAGTGAAAAGAAAAGAATCCTGGGGGAGGTTACACAGGAAGCAGACAAAGTAGCATTAACTATGCAACGCAGACAGGAAGTAAATACAAAGCAATTTCAGGTATTTGTTGATATATCTTAATACTGATCATTACAGCTATCCAGTATAGAGTAGAAGTTGATTTAAAGAGAATTCTCTCAACTTGAATTATTTTTTATTTCACTCTACTATCCATCTCCAGTGGAGTTATAATATGTGGTAGTAATTTTGACCTTTAGGGGATACATGATGAACCTAAATACTTTTTCAGTAGCTAAATGAATATTAGAATCTGTTCAGATTAGATTATAATTAATAGATGTAGTATTCTAATGATATATTAAATTCTTTGTAAACAATTTTCCGTATTTGGAAAATATGTACTTAATTTATCTGTATACTATACTGGATAATATGAAGTCTTGGGAAAACCATGTGTGTCTTTCAGATATTCACATGTAAATTTAAATGTTATAGAATACCCATTTCTGTACTGTGTTCCCAGTACTGGCTGTCTTCCATCTTTACCAATATGATAGGTAAAAATCATGTTTGGTTATTTCATTTACATTTCTTTTTTTCATGTGGTTTGTTATCTTTTCTCAGGTTCATTGATTATTTGAATTTTTTTGTGGATTGTCTTTTTCCTTTGAATTCATAGAAGTTATTTATATAACACTTACCTATTCCATGCAATTATTTAAGGATGCTTAAAAAACATTGGTTTAATGAATATGTGAATTAATATTTTTCCCGTTAGACTTGTAACTTTATATATAGTGACTCTTCATCCATGTCTGGTGAAATATCGAGGTAAATCAGCTAGCATTTCCATGTTGGTGCTGTAGTGGCATCAGGGAAGTTATGTACTTGGCGGTTTGCTTCTTCCTAATCTTTCCACTCTTGTAGCCTTAGTGTTGTCTCTCTGGCCAGAGATATAAATCGCAGGTGGGAGAGTATAAAAGGAGTGGGAGTGGGAGTAGAAGTAGGTAACTTGCGACTTTCATGTCTGTTTTGAATCATCCTCTCCTCCTTTATGTTTAGGTGAGATATAGCACAAATTTTATCTGTGGCCCATGTTAGGAACTGCCCCTCTTCACAAATCCTCTAGTTAACTCTAGTTGCAGCTAGGGATTTTCCTGTAGTTACAGCTTACAAGTGGATCCTTGGCCAGTAGCTCTGACCACTGAGCAGGCGCAACTCCTAATATCTCTTAATCGTCCCTCTAGCTAGCCCACGGCAAACTCTCACCTTTAGCCTTTTATGTCTTTGAGATGAGGTTTTTAAAGGGCTTTTCTGTGGAAGGCCTATTTACCTTTTTTTAAATTGAGGTATAATTGACATGTAACATATATTAATTTCAGTTGTTCAACATAGTAATTTGATATTTGCATACATTGCAAAATGATTATCACAATAATTCTAGTTAACATCAGTCACCACACATAGTGTAAAAATTTTGTGTGTATGAGGTGAGGACTTTGAAGATTTTTCTCTCTTAACAACTTTCAGATATACAGTAGAGTATTACTTATAGTCACCATGCTGTACATTACCTCCTTATGATTTATTTTATAACTAGAAGTTTGTACCTTTCGATTCCTTTCACCCATTTCACCCACCTACCAACTCTGGCAACCACAGATCTATCTCTGTATTTACAAGCTTGATTCTATGTTTGTTTGTTTGTTTTTAAATTCCACATATAACTGAGATCATGTGGTATTTGTCTTTTTCTGTCTGACTTATCTCACTTAGCTTAATGCCTTCAGGTCCATCCATATTGTCACAAATGACAAGATTTCCTTTTTTTTATGGCTAATATTCCATTGTGTATATAGATATAGCACATATTCTTTATTCATTCAGCTGTAGCTTTATCTGTTCATCTGTTGATGGACACTTAGGTTGCTTCCATAACTTTGTTATTATAAATAATGTTGCAGTGAACATGGGGGTGCATATATGTTTCAAATTTGTGTTTTGGGGGACTTCCCTGGCGGTCCAGTGGTTAAGACTCTGTACTTCCACTGCAGGGGGCATGGGTTTGACCTTTGGTCTGGGAACTAAGATCTTGCATGCCATGCAGTGCAGCCAAAAACATAAATAAAAATTTTTTTTTAAATTAGTGTTTCTGTTTCTTTTTTTTTTTCCTTCATATAAATACCCGGGAGTGGAATTGCTGGATCATATGACAGTTCTATTTTTAATTTTTTAAGAAATTTCTATACTGTTTTCCATAGTGGATGTACCAATTTACATTACCACTACAGTGCACAAGGTTCCTTTTTCTCTACATCCTTACCAACACCTGTTATCTCTTGTCTTTTTAATAGCCATTCTAACTGGGGTGAGGTGATAGCTTGTCGTGGTTTTGATTTTCATTTCCCTGATGATTAGTGATGTTGTGCACCTTTGCATGTAACTGCTGGTCATCTCTATGTCTTCTTTGGAAAAATGTCTATTCAGATTCTCTGCCCTTTTTTTTTTGGCTGTGTTGGGTCTTAGTTGTGGCACACAGGATCTTTCATTGTGGCACAGGTTCTTTGTTGTGGTGTGTGGGCTTCTCTCTAGTTGTGGCTTGTGGGTTTTCTCTCTCTAGTTGTGGCCTGCAGGCTCCAGGGCACGTGGGCTCTGTGCTTGTGATGCACAGGGTCCAGAGTGTGAGGGCTCTGTAGTTTGCAGCGTGCCCGGTCTCTCGTTGAGGTGCATGAGCTCAGTGGTTGTGTTGCGCGGGCTTAGTTGCTCCGTGACATGTGGGATCTTAGTTCCCCGACCAGGGATCGAACCTGCGTCCCCTGCAGTGGAAGGTGGTTTCTCTACCACTGGACCACCAGGGAAGTCCCTCTGCCCAATTTTTAACTGGGTTGTTTGCGGGTTTTTTGTTTTGTTTTTTTGGCTGTGCCTTGCAGCATGCAGGATCTTAGTTCCCCAGCCAGGGGTTGAATCCCCAACCTCTGCAGTGGAAGCACAGAGTCTTAACCGCTGGACTCCAGGGAAGTCCCTGAATTGTTTGATTTTTTGCTATTGAGTTGTATGAGTTCTTTATGTATTTTGGATATTAACCCTTTATCAGATATATGATTTGTGAATATTTTCTCTCATTCAGTAAGTTTCATTTTGTTGATGGTTTCCTTTGCTGTGCAAAAGCTCTTTAGTTTGATGTAGTTCCACTTGTTTATTTTTGCTTTTGGAATCAGATCCAAAAGATGATTGCCAAGATCAGCGTCCAGGAGCTTACTGCCTATGTTTTCTTCTAGAAGTTTTATGGTTTCACGTCTTACATTTCAGTTCTTTAATCCATTTTGAGTTGATTTCTGTGTATGTGTAAGATAGTAGTCTGATTCCATTCTTTTGCATGTGGTTGTCCAGTTTTCCAACTGTCCAACATTGTTTATTGAAGAGACTGTCCTTTCCCCTTTGTATATTCTTGGCTTCTTTGTCTTAAATTAACTGACCATATAGGTGTAGGTTTATTTCTGGCCTTTTTATTTTGTTCCATTGATCTGTATGTCTGGTTTTATGCCGACACCATACTGTTTTGATTACTGTAGCTTTGTAATATAGTTTGATATCCTGGCCTGTGATGCTTCCAGCTTTCTTCTTTCTCAAGATTTCTTTGGCTATTTGGGTTTTTTTTGTGGTTCCACAGAAATTGTAGGACTGTTCTATTTCTGTGAAAAATGCCATTGGAATTTTGATAGGGATTGCATTGAATTTGTAGATTGCTTTGGGTATTATGGACATTTTAACAATATTAATTTTTCTAATCCATGAGCCCAGAGTATCCTTACATGTATCTTCTTCAGTTTCTTTTATCAGTGTTTTACAGTTTTCAGTGTAGATATCTTTGACCTCCTTGGTTAAATTTATTTCTGGTTTATGCTTTTTCATATGATTTTAAATGGAATTGTTTTCTTTTTTTCTTTCTCTTTTTCTGTGTGTGTGTGTGTGTGTGTGTGTGTATGATGCACTTTATTTGGCCACACCGCATGGCTTGCAGAATCTCATTTCCCTGACCAGGGGTTGAACCTGGGCCTGGTAGTGAAAGCCTGGCATCCTAACCACTAGACCACCAGGGAACTCTCCTGGGATTGTTTTCTTAATTTCTCTTTCTGATAGTTCATTATTAATATATAGAAATGCAGTAGATTTTCATATATTGATTTTGTGTCTTGCAACTTTACTGAATTCATTTATTCTTACAGTTTTTTGGTGGAGTCTTTAGGATTTTCTATATATAATATCATGTCATCTGCAAATAGTGACAGTTTGATTTCTTTCTTTCCAATTTGGATTCCTTTTATTTCTTTTTCTTGTCTAATTCTCTGGCTAGGACTTCCAATACTATGTTGAATAAAAGTGGTGAGAGTGGGCATCCTTGTCTTCTTCCTGATCTTACAGGTGAAGCTTTCACTTCTTCAGCTTTTCACTGTTAGGTGTCATGTTAGCTGTGGGCTTATCATAAATGGCCCTTATGATATTGAGGTACATTCCCTCTGTACCCACTTTGCTGATAGGGTCAACTTATATTGATGAAAACTATTTACTTTAGGAGAGTCCTCCCTTGCCTGTAATGTGTTGTGAGCTGCTTTATTCTGATCATTTTTATATCAATCCAGTCCTACCTTGGTTTGTATCTATAGTTTTCTTCAAAGTTTCTGCTTTGATGCCATTCTTTCCTGTTTTATAGCCTTGAAAATCAGTGTGATTTTGAGAGGAGAGTGAGAAGTAAATGTATATGTTCAGTTTTCTGTTTTTTTAAAAATATATATTTATTTATTTAATTTTTGGCTGCATTGGGTCTTAGTTGGGGCATGTGGGATCTTCCGTTGTGGTTCGCGGACTTCTCTCTAGTTGTGGTGCTTGGGCTCCAGAGTGCACTGGCTCAGTAGTTGCGGCATGCAGGCTCTCTATTTGTGGCATGCAGGCTCCAGAGCTCATGGGCTCTGTAGTCACGGTGAGCAGGCTTAGTTGCCACACGCCATGTGGGATCTTAGTTCCCCAACCAGGTATCGAACTGGCGTCCTCTGTATTGCAAGACGGATTCTTAACCATTGGACCGCTCGGGAAGTCCCGCAGTTTTCTGATTTGAATGAGAAGTAGATTTCCCTAAAAAGTAATCTTGCCTCTAGTAGAAGATTAAAAGAGGCAGGTGTGGGTAAAAGTAGATCAGTAAGCAAGAAGATTAGCAGTTAAGTAAGAATAGTTTAACTATCTCTGATATGGAATAGTGTAATATTTTTCTTAAGGTAATTTTCATAATTAAGTAGTGTTTGTTACTATTTCTTACATAAATATTTTCTCATTTCATCATCACAGTTCTTCATTGTGGGTGGGATGTTTAAAAACAGGGGACTGATATTCAAATTGGGAACCAGCTCGCAGTCACAGTGCGAGCTCCTCTGGCTTTAACCTTCTGCATATAAAGTGCGAAAAGGGCTCAGTTTTCCTGTTGACTGCCGGCTTTTTTGAGTGTAATAAGGGAACTTATATCCCAGGCTAAAGGCTTTCTGTTGAGTATACAGACTTTTCAAAGCACTGAAGTTAGGTACTGACATTATTCGATACCTGTTTAGTTGAATGATTCTGGCAGGACCATGGATATTGATACTAGGCGCAGGATGCTGAAAACAGGATCCTGCATCAACCTTGAAAAAAGGCAAAAATGTAAGACTGTGTCAGAGGTATTTTCATAGTAAAACACAAAGGATTTAGTGGGTTATTGGGTTTTGTCTTGAGCTCCCAATCATTTATTGAAGCATATTAATTATAGCTATATTCACATAAACTATATACTATTTGGGTCCTCGAGGAAGCATAAGGAAGGAACAATTAAGCCAAGTTTGATATAAGGTAATCTGCTTATTAGTAAACTGTGAGCATAAATGATTAAACTAATGAAATTAATAACTTCTCCTCTGCTTTAATCAAAGCAAATTTATCTTTTTGTTCTTTTTCTTTAGTTGGAAGATGCTGGTTCAAGTAGTTTAGATAATCTACTAAGTAGATACATCTCAGGCAGTCACCTACCCCCACAGCCCACAAGCACCATGAATCCCTCCCCAGGACCCTCTGCCCTATCTCCAGGATCATCAGGTAAAGTCAACTGAGGTACCGTCTCATTTCTTTAACACCTTAAAAAAGTATCTCTCGGTATACGTATTAGGGTTCTCCAGAGAAATAGCACCAATAGGAGAGGGGTGTGTGTGGAGAGAGAGAGAGAGAGAGAGAGAGGTGACAGAGGTTAAGGAATTAATTGGTCCACTTGATTGTTAGGGCTGGCAAGTCTGAAACCTGCAGGGCAGTTAGCAGGGTGGAGACAAAGGGAAGAATTGGTGCTAGTCTTGAATCGAGGCAAAATTCCTTCTTGCTCTGGGGACCTCAGTCTTTTCTCTTAAGGTCTTCAACTAATTAGAGGCCCACCCTCATTATGTTTTACTCAGAGTCTACTGATTTAAGTGTCAGTGACATCTAAAAAATACCATTGCAGCAGCATCTGGATTGGTGTTTGGCCAAACAACTGAGTACCATATTCTAGCCAAGTTGAGACATAAACTTAACCATTGCAGTAACATTTTTTTTTCCTGATCTAATTATTTATCTTTCAATACTGTGGACAAGCTTCAGCGAACTGAAATAATAATATATATCTGTAGTGTACACTGTTCAGAACTCTAATGTACCCCTCCCTCAACCCCCAGTTATATTCATGTTTTTTGCTGGATTTGTAGATGAATTTAATTTCTGTGTCTTCTATTTTACAATACATGTTGTCATTTGAAGAATTCTTTGGTTTAAATCCAAGTTTAAAACACTTTGTTAAATAATGAAAAAACTGAAAATTTGTTTAAAAAGCAAGAATTGAGGAAGGGCAAGTGAACTTTCAATTTGCAGTTAAAAACTTAAAATTTACTGGAAACTATTAAAATGTGACTAATCAGGTCCTGAGCTATAGATCTCTTCCAAAATCCCAGTTTTATTAACACTATTACATGAATGAGTGATTAAAGCATCTCCAAATAGATTGACAGTGCAGAAGTGGTTATGGGATATATTCATGGTTTCTTACTGAAACATATCACCTCATTATTTCTACAGTAAGAGTAGTTCAGCTCTAAATGTGGGTTTTTCATGAGATGTATCATTAATACCTTTTTTGCATCATATTATTTTTGAGGTTTAATATAAGTATTCCAGGACTTTTAAAAGGAAGAATAATTAATAGGAATCTAGGTAGGATATTTACCAAATGCGTGGGACGGCAAATAGCTTTCTCTTGATACGGTAGTTTCCATTGATTGAATAGTGGTGCTCTGAGAGGATTCTGAGAATGGTATCTGGGCTCAGCTGAGAGAAACTGATTGATAGCTGCCAACAATAACACATGAAATCCTTGACTTTGAGACTAAGACAAGGGCTGATTTCCAGGAATTGCTGAATTGCCTTATAATGATACTTGAATTCTGTAATTAGTAGGTAGAATTCTGAATTTTCTTACCTGCATAGTTATTCATTTTGACTTATTATTTTTCAGGTTTATCCAATTCTCACACACCTGTGAGACCCCCTAGTACTTCTAGTACTGGTAGTCGAGGCAGGTGAGTATTTACATTATTAATAGCTTTATTTTTTCTTTTTATCAAGAAAAATTTCAAATACGTATTCTAAAAAGTAGACTATTAAAATGAACTCCCGTAAACTTTTCACCCATCTTCAACAATGATCAAGTTATGACCAGTCTTATTTCTTCTATACTCCTACCCATTCCCCCCGTTCTAAATTATTTTGAGATAAATCTCAGACATTTTATCATTTTACTTGTGGTTGTTTCAGTATATATCACTATATGTATCACTTCAGTGTATATATATACACTTTTAAGTATGTATCACTTTAAGGATTTAAAAGTTTTATAACTATGGAACCATTATCACACCTAAAAAAAAAATTTACTAGCTAACTCTCTAACATCAGTAGAGCTCTAGTTAATGTTCAGATTTCCCAGTTTTTCTCATAAATGCTTTTTTTTTTAAATTGTTTCTTTGACTCAGATTCAGATAGGCGCTATACATTGCCATCAACCCATATGTCAAGGTCAAACAGTGTATTTGTTGAAGAAATGTATTGTTTGTCTTACAGAGTTTTCCTCATTTCCCCATCTTGTCATTTAAATACACTACCTTCTGTTTTTTTCTCTATATTGGTATTTAGATCAGGAGGGTTGATTAGATTCAGGTTTGATTTGAGGGAAAGAGGTAGGGAGAATACTTCATTGTGGTGATGTGTACTTCTTTCAGGGTCACAAAATGTCTGGTCGCTTTTGTTGATTCTTTTGTGATAGCACCCATTAATGATCATTGCCTTAGCTCGTTTTTTTTTTTTACTAGTTTAAAAATATTTTAATTATTGTATCATACCTTCTTTGTATATTAGTTTAGAATACTTCTGTAAAGAGAAATTTTCTGCCATCAGCTATTTGATTATGGGAATGGCAGAATAAATTGATTCTTTCTCTTTATTTACCTATTTTTATAATAATGAGTTGATTCCCAGCTCCCTCCAACAGTGACCAATGAATGTTATTAACTTTATGGGCTTATATATTTAAACATATTTTATATGTTCTAAAATTATAATTGTTATTTTTATTGATGCTTAAATTGTTCCATATTTGTCCTATCAGAACTTTTCCAAGTTGGCTTCATAGTTCTTTTGCTATAACCCCAGTAGTTGTTGAAAGCATTCTTGTTTCCTGTCCTGATGTTCCTGGTTCATCTTGTACATTTCTTGCCTCAGGCCTGAAATCAGAAATTTCTCTAGGAAATCCTGGTCATGTTAGTGGGGAAATGGTGCTTCAAGACAATCTTCTGGGTACTAGGGGCACTCACTGCTACTGAATTGTTCATGGTTTCTTATGCCTTTTTGGTGGACAGAGAGCTAAGAAATGGTAGTGTGGGGGATTTCCCTGGTGGTCCAGTGGTAAAGAATCTGCCTTACAATGCAGGGGACGCGGGTTTGATCCCTGGTCAGGGAACTAAGATCCCACATGCCGTGGGGCAACTAAGCCTGTGTGCCGCAACTACTGAGTTCGTGTGCTTCAACTAGAGAGCCTGTGTGCTGCAAACTACAGAGCCCACGTGTCCTGAAGCCTGTGCGCCCCAACTAGGGAGAAGCCCGTGCACTGCAACGAAGAGCCTGCTCGCCACAACGAAAGATCCCGTGTACCGCAGCTAACACTCAAGGAAGCCAAAAATAAATTAAATAAATAATAAATAAATAAATGTTTTAAAAAAATAAAAGAGTTAAGAAAAAGAAATGGTAGTGTGGAAAGAGTGTGTGTGTGTGTTAAAGGTAAATGTAATAAATGTCGACTGATTTTTATTCTTTAGTTTGAATATTTTAGTGCAATGTAAGAAATTTTATTTCAGATATATGAATGTTCTGTATTTGTATATATATGTGTGTATGCATTTGGTTCTATATTATATACTTGCTTGGCTTTTAAATTATACTTTCAATAATCAGTAGTTTTAAAGAAAAGTACAAATTGAGTGAAAAAGGTTTTCATTTTCGACAGTAATACAGTCTTAGTTATTCACTTCTCTTGCCAGTGGTTTTGCTTTGTGGACTAGATAGAACCAATTAGTCATGTACCTGTCCTCTTAGGCTATTATCCCATTAATTCAGATAAGGACTCAAAAGCTGAAACAGTGATTCCTTTGAGGACACTTCATGAACCACTGTTATTGAGGTTTCCTTCAGATGTTTGGGGGTAGAGAAGAATTTAAACGTCTTATATTATATATAGAGAGAGAGAAGCAATCACTATACTAATAGCCTAGACAAATGATTGTTTACTAGATTCCTTAAATGATGTAGTATAAGTGCCTCAGACCATAAAATGTATTTTTCAGGTCTTCTGAAAGTTTGACCTACGTTTTTTAAAAATTTGAAGCCAAGTTTATAATACACTCCTTTTAATTGCATTATGAAGTATCCTTATCTGCTATAAAGTTAATAAATTGTTTTCAGTTTAATGAACATTTCATATAACTTAACAAGCTTTTCATATAATTGTTTTTATGTACACCATACAGTCAAACATATGTGACCTTTATTTGTTGTTTTTGTTAGCTGTGGGTCATCAGGAAGAACTGCTGAGAAGACAAGTCTTAGTTTCAAGTCTGATCAAGTGAAGGTCAAGCAAGAACCTGGCACTGAAGATGAAATATGTAGCTTTTCAGGAGCTGTGAAACAGGAAAAGACAGAGGATGGCAGGAGGAGTGCCTGCATGGTAAGTTCCCAGTGGAATCTGTCAGGAATTTAAGGAGGTCACTTCACTGATTCTTCCATCTCTGCATGTATTAGTCTGGTTAGTGGTCCTATGGACCTGTATTCATTTTTGAATTTTTATACGTGGTATAACCCAGATATCTCTTTTTCTAACTGAATTTTTTCATCTAAGTGTCAACTGTAATTGATGAGAAAAGACTTACTTGTATTAAGGACTCATTTCAACTTTTAGTTTGTAATCGGTCATTATTTTTGCCATGATTCTAAATTGGGTTCTAGCTTGTTCTAAATTTATTAATAATTTCAATAGTCACATTCAGTCTCAAGCTGCAAAAATCCTTGGCTATTTTCCCTGGACCGGTGAGCTCAGGATTACGACCGCTGACATGAAAGAAGTTTAATGCTCACAGAGTTTTGTGATGAGAAGATTGCCTTTGGCTTATGAATTATTAACCATTTTAGAATTCCTCAGCTAGAACGTTTTATAAAATTTATAGTATAGAATGAAGGAAGGCCCAAGTCCCTCCTTATTTAGAAATTTTGATCTTGGTTTTTTCTTCCTACCTACACTTATGTCTCATTTTCTACATGGTTGGCACATAGAAATTTCAACTATGTAGATTTAGAGAGTACTGTTATCTCTTCACTCAGAACTTGGTTTGGAAAGTACCCCCAAAAAACAGTGCAAAATGGTGGTGAAAGATTTTACATTGTCACAATCTTCCTTTATTAGTAGAATGATAAGTGGGCAGAAGAATATTTCAAAATGCTTTTCAAAAGCTATGTGACAATAAGGACCTACTGTGTAGTACAGTGAACTATATTCAATATCTTGTAATAAGCTATAATGGAAAAGAATCTGAAAAAAAAGTGTGTGTGTATATATACACACGTATATATACACACATATATATATAACTGAATCAATTTGCTGTACACCTGTAACTAACAACATTGTGAATTAACTATACTTCAATTAAAAGAAATGGTTTAAAAAGCCAATATAAAGGGGAAGAAAAAGCTATGAGACAGATTGTTGAGTGAAAAATAGTGTATCATAGTCAGCTCTCTACAGGAAAAGTACAACCCTTATGCTCACTTCCCAATCAATGTGCTTAACAGTTTAATTAATTCCTTTATTATCCAAGTGAACCAATATTACAGAGACTGCTCCCTAAAATCATACATTAACATGCCTGAATAACTTCGGGGTTATTTTCATTCTTTTATGTTACTAATATGATTTCAAATAATTTTATAATAAATAATAGTAAATTCCAAAATAATTTTAAGTTATGTCAGTATATCATGTTGTATATACATGTTGACAAAACTTTAAACACACAGAGACACACATGCATGCACGCACACACTACGAACAGTATGGATTAAATGTTTCTTCAAGAATTTGTCCTTGCTTTGTTTTAGTTGAGCAGTCCTGAGAGTAGCTTGACACCACCTCTTTCAACTAGCCTGCATCTAGAGAGTGAGTTGGACGCATTAGCAGGCCTGGAAAACCACGTGAAAACTGAACCTACAGATGTGAATGAAAGCTGCAAACAGTCAGGGCTCAACAGCCTTGTTAATGGAAAGTCCCCAGTTCGAAGTCTCATGCACAGGTCGGCAAGGATTGGAGGAGATGGCAGCAGCAAAGATGATGACCCAAATGAAGATTGGTGTGCTGTCTGCCAAAATGGAGGGGATCTCTTGTGCTGTGAAAAATGTCCAAAGGTCTTTCATCTAACTTGTCATGTTCCAACACTTCTTAGCTTTCCAAGGTACAAGTGAAATAACTGATTTTTTGTTGTTTATTTTTATAAGCTAAAGAAGTAACAAAATTATTCAGGGCAGATAGCCTTCTTAATGACTGCCTATTACTCCATTACCTTCTAGAAAAATTAACAGCTGAATGAAGAAATGTGCAAGATCTAAGTTGTGCATTAATGTTTAAAAAAAATAGACTATTTCTTGGCCTTCAATTTATACTTAATATAAGCAAATTAGATAAACCTGTAAATTATGAGGTGCAAGAGACTAGGGTATTGAGAAACTTAGTTGATTTCCTCTTGAAGATAATTTTTTAATCTATTGCCATCAATTTTAATAGGGTCTATAATAATGGCTTTATTTATGAATAGTATTCAGTTTGAGGCAACTCTATTGGATCTTACCAAAAACTTACTTTTCTAATGTTTGAAAGCTCTTGAAAGGCACTTTAAAGAAAAAAAAACAAGTACTTTGTAAAAATACCTTTAATGTCTTGAATTTTTTGAGGAATAGCTTCATCTTGACCACTGGAAGCTGTTAGTTGGTAGTGCCTACCTGAAGCACAGTGTGCAGATTTCTCAGCTTTCTCAACTTTTCCTGTTTGGAATGTCTTTTAGTCATTAACTTTGGAACGGACAGTTACTGAATTCATTATTTAGAAGAGAAGATGGTACGGTAAAGATAAAGATTGGGGCAACATATGAGCATTGTCCTCAGACTATATGACCCCCTTGGCGGCTAAGTCTGATTTCAAGCATTAAAACATTCATTGATGAACATCCAGTGCAAGCTGATGATTCCAGCCAATACAGCAGAACAAATGTGCTGGGCTGGGTTACGATACCTGTAGTCTGGTCGTAATTCTGTAGTGAACTAACTTAATTAGCTTGGACGGTTCACTGATTTTCAGGAATTAGTTTCTGCATGTACGAGTAGTAGAGTTTGGATTAGAAGAGCTATTTTTGTTCCCTTCCATTTAACATATTTATTATGTGCGTAGTATTTTGTCTCCAGTTGATTTCAGAGACCTTAAAATAGTAGAATCATACTTATTTCTTTAAGCCTTCCTTCTTCCCCTACCCTAACCCCCTGGTTTTTTAAGTGAAAGTAAACCAGTGTCCTTGGGAAAACCCAGCTTCTTTCTGCCTATAGATGAAAGATTCACATTTTTTCTCAGATTCCTGAGAAGTAATGATTTTAGTTGATTAATGCTACCCTTTCTGAAAAATTCAGCCTTTAGTATTAGAAAAGTAGTGGATATATGAACAGTGCCAGAATATTTTTCTGAAGCATTGTAATTCTTACCTAAATCTTAGAAGGTGTAGTCCTTTGCCACAGATGTATTAAGGACCTTCTTTTTCTTTACTCTTTTAGAAAAAAACATTGGCATTTTGGTCTTAAAATTAAGGCTTTTCATATTTTTGTTTCCGTTGGATAGTAACATCTGCTGGAACATTAGAATTTTGCCACTGAAAGCTTTCTCTCAAAGGCAGATGCTTTGGAAGGAATTGAAACTGTTGACACAGTTTTAGTATAATCCCTAGACTTAGAATATATATATGATGAGGAAGAGAAAGGGGAGAATGCATTTGAAGTAATCAAATTGGAGTTTATGGTTTGATAGAAATCCTGATACAAAAAACTATTGACTGAGCAGATTTAAAAGACTGGCCATGAAAAAGTAATTGTTATATTTTTGGCATCTTTAATACATGCCAAAACAGTACGAGATACCCGAGGGACTGTATCGTGTACTCCTTTCTTCTTCATGCATATGAGGTCACTGTCATGGTCATACTGGGGTATTGAGAATTGGTCTTATGCTGCAAGTGCTGATCATCAGCTTTGTGCTATGAAGAGACAGACCCCTTTTGAATAGAGATAGTGGGGTTATATTGCTTTCCAGAAGGTAATCAGTTGAAGAATGGAAACATTTGGGGAAGCTTTTATCACATAACTTCACTTTATGAGATGTGGCAAAAATAGTACCTCTCTTTTCCACAAAAACTGGAAAGGAAAGAAAACAAAGAAACTGGAGACTTCCTCTAGGGAACTAGCTTCCTTAGAGTGGGTTTTGTTATAATTACATGGACTAATTGCCTATTTCCTTCTTTAGTGGGGACTGGATATGCACATTTTGCAGAGATATTGGGAAACCAGAAGTTGAATATGATTGTGATAATTTGCAACATAGTAAGAAGGGGAAAACTGCACAGGGGTTAAGCCCCGTGGACCAAAGGGTAAGTGTCAGATAAATTGATTTATTATTAGGGATTCTGTAGTTGTGTGGCTATACATCTTTTTTTTTTTCTTCAGTGTAATATACATATAACCTGATAAATTTTCATTTTTTAATCTCATTATCTGACAGTATGTTCATAATTTCTGAAATCTTTGTCTGTAGCCCTCAGCTCTAGGCTCTTAGATCTAGCTTCCTCATAACTTAACATTTCCCAGCGAAAATCTTGATTTCTAATCCTCTCCTTCAAAAAGCAAAAGCAGGGGACTTCCCTGGTGGTGCAGTGGTTAAGAATCCACCTGCCAGTGCAGGGGACACGAGTTGAAGCCCTGGTCCGGGAAGATCCCACATGCTGTGGAGCAACTAAGCCTGTGTGCCACAACTACTGAACCTGCACTCTAGAGCCTGAGAGCGACAACTGCTGAAGTCCACGTGCCTAGAGCCCTTGTTCTGCAACAAAGACATGCCACCCCAATGAGAAACCTGTGCTCCACAGCAAAGAGTAGCCCCTGCTCGCCACAACTAGAGAAAGCCCCCGCACAGTAACAAAAACCCAATGCGGACAAAAATAAATAAATTTATTTATTTATTTATTTATTTTTAAAAAGCAAAAGCAAGAAAATAACGACATAAAAAACTGCATCCTTCTCTCAGTAATTCCCATCATCAAATGGTACCACCGGTCATCTCTGTTGCTCAAGCAAGCAATCTGTTAGAAGAATCAGGAATGACTATAATACCATTTTCTCACTTCCCCCAACCATTACCTTCCGAGACAGCCATCATAGTTTTTCATCTGCACTATTGTAATATCTCTTTGCTGAACTCCCTGATTCTACTCTTGCCCCCTTACAGTCCATTTTCTATGCAGTACATAGTGTTCTTTTTTAAATATGTAAACAAGTCTATCACTTCCTTGCTTAAAATCTTCTAATAGCGTCCCATCATATTAAGAATGAAATCCAAAATCCTCTCATCATTTCACTCAGATTTCTTTTGATCTGGTCTATAGTCTGATCTCCAAAGACAAAATATCTTTCACGTACTTCTGTGGTCATTACAGTTACGTTTGGCTTTGATCTAATGTATAAACTTGCAAAATCCATCTTCCACTATCTTTGAGGAGAAGGTATGTGTTTAGAGTATACAAACGGATATTAAAAAGTTTAAGCATATAAACACTATAAATGTAAAATGCATATCAATTTACTTCTGATTGTATAATGAAATTCTAGAATTGGACTGAGAAGACACAGACAGTTTTTATTTAATTTTGAGCCTGAGCAGAATCCTTTCAAGAAAGGGAATAGCATGTATCTTGCCTGCCTCAGGGAATTAAAATGAGTAGCAGCAATCATAAATTGTTGTACAAAATGCTGTATGTTGCTTTAATGACTCCTTTCTATTTGTATAAATAGTTAAGAGGTAATAGTAGGTAAATTACCTGAGTTATCAGATGAGAACAAAGGCACTCTGTCTTTGATAAGTTCATTTAAAGTAGGACAGAAGATAGTCATAGTCTCAAACCTAAATAGAAAACAAGGTAGTTTTCTTTGGGTGTATATTTAGTTGGATAGCTAGTATGTAGGAGGCTTATCTTCAGTTTGTTGTAATAATGCTTTGTACTGATAAAGTTCTTATTCTTAAGAATATCTTTTTAGAGGGAAAACATTTCATGGGTTTTCCTTTCTTTTCTTGGGCCAGAAGTGTGAACGTCTTCTGCTTTACCTCTATTGCCATGAATTAAGTATTGAATTCCAGGAGCCAGTTCCTGCTTCGGTGAGTTGTTTACCTTAGTACCTTCCTGTTGAAGAAGTTTTAGTATAATACTTAAGGGTATGGGCTCTGGCCTCAGACTGCTAATGGTAAAACTCAGGCTTGAATAATCTCCTCAACCAAGATGCTCAAATTCTCTTTTCTAATACTGTTTCTTCCCTCATTGGGTTATTTCAAGGATTCTTCTGTACAATAACCTGTGTAAAATATGTTAGCATAGTACCTGATAAAATTTCTGAGTAATAAGAAGTACTTGTGATGTTATTAGGGCTAAATGGCTATGAGATTCACTTGTTAAAATTGCAGTTTGTTTTTAAAGACCGTTGCTGTGATAAAAACTTAATGAATTTAATTTCCACTTCTTTTATTGGGTTGGCCAAAAAGTTCATTTGGGTTTTTCCATAAGCTGTTACTTTTAAAATGGACATAAAGGATACAGGTACAGGTATAATGGAAAGAGTCTTGAACTAGGAATCAGAAGACTTAACTTTTCCTAGTTCTGCCGTTAACCAGCCTTATAACTGGGGAAATTACATAATTTTCTGCCTCTACTTTTTTTTTTTCTTTTTTGCGGTACGTGGGCCCCTCACTGTTGTGGCCTCTCCCGTTGCGGAGCACAGGCTCTGGACGTGCAGGCTTAGTGGCCATGGCTCACGGGCCCAACCGCTCTGCGGCATGTGGGATCTTCTCGGACTGGGGCACGAATCCGTGTGCCCTGCATCGGCAGGCGGACTCTCAACCACTGCGCCACCAGGGAAGGCCTGCCTCTACTTTTTTAACTGTACAGTGGGAATATTGAACTAAATTATTTCTAAGGTTCCAGTTCTATGATTGATTCTAGGATCTATATCTTAGGGAGAAAATAACTCTATATAAGTATTAATTTGAACAAAAGTGTAAAGTTGAACCTTGCACACTGGTTCTGCTTCATAAGCCCTCTTTTATGAACATTCAAGATTAAGAGAAGACTGTGGGAAAATTTGCAAGCCAATGCCCTTTGTTTATCTTACAGGAGATTTTTGTAAGGAGTAAAGGCTCTAAAATTCCATAGTAAAAGGAATATCAGGGATGCTCAGTGCCTTATAAATGGTATAAGAATATGCAACATATATTTACTTGCCGTCAGTTGTTGAATTAAGATAATATTGGATACCAGGCCTGTTACAGAGCATTGAATAGTAATTTGTTTACTGGGTAGGCTCCGGAATGGATTTTAAAGTACAAAAGGTCTAGATACAAGGAAGATATTTTGTTCAGATAGTAATCATCTGATACCAGGAAGTCTGTCTGTTCTTCAAGTTTAGGGACTTTACAGTAGAAGATTACTTTCCAGTGTTTTCTTTTCATAAACTATTTAAATAGTTTCTCCATGTTCAGTTATTTTGCAAGGATACAAATTTTTGGCCAAGAGTTGCAGCCAGAACTCCCAAGTATAATCCTAAATGATTAATAAAAATTTATCTTGTGTTACTACAGTCTTTGCCCCTCTATTGCTATGTCCAGAGTTCTCTGTGATACAAGGTTTTATCCTCTAAAAGATACCCTATTCTAATAATAACAATACATTTTGTAATCTTTTTCCCTTTTTTAAAAAAAACAGGAGTCATACAATTCTGATGGGCTAGATTTGTCCTTAACACTAGTGGTTGGCTACCCTTGCTGATTGCTTTTTTTCCAAATTTTCTTATTAAAGATAGAACTTTGGGTCCTTCACTAACCGTGGACACTGCCACATATTCTGACTATGATTTGATTTTCATGATGTGCATGTGACAGAAGATTTAAAGTACAATTCATTATACTCAAAATTTGCATGCAGCTGGCTCGATCAACACATGTTTTTCTCTAAAATTAATATGCTTTGCATTTTCAAATTAAACACTTCGGCATTTTTTGAGAATCCTTATCTATCCTTATTTGTTTCTTTAGATACCAAACTACTATAAAATTATAAAGAAACCTATGGATTTATCCACCGTGAAAAAGAAGCTTCAGAAAAAACATTCCCAACACTACCAAATCCCAGATGACTTTGTGGCTGATGTTCGTTTGATCTTCAAGAACTGTGAAAGGTTTAATGAAGTATGTTAGCTTCCAAACTATAGAGTCTTGGATTAGTAGTGTTTGTTTGTTTGCTTACTTGGTTATTGGATTTTGTTTTTCCTGCCAAGAGATTTTTCTGAGTTGATTTCTAAAATTTATTCTGCTTCAGTTCTGTCAAAAGTAAAATTTGATTGCATCCACAGCTCCAAAGAAGAAAGTTTACTGTGTATAATTTGAAGTATATGCTTAAATATAATGTATTAAATTAAGAATATTATTGGATATCCCTTTCTGTACATGTTGAGAGTTGAGATAAGTATAGAAGATAGTCTGTAGTTAAGTATATTTTGTGGGAAATGATTACAGACAAGCCTACATTTGGGGTACATTTAGGAAAGGCATTTGTACCAGTGTCCTTAGATTTTGTTATTGACCATATAAATATAGAACCTTAAAACTATAAACTCACGTGGCTCATCTTGAATAGTAGCCCAGAGTGTATAATTTTGAGTTATCTGATCTCAGTGTGACTTTCATTAACTTTGGTTATGTATTTTTTTGAGAATAAAGATGAGCTATCCATACCTTTAGAAGAAATCTGATAGATATTTACCTCCTTCAAGGAAATTTTTGTCATCTTTGGGAAGCTCAAGTCTCTTATTGTTCAGGAATATTTTCATTATTGTAAGAGAAGAAAATGGATGAGACTCCACAAAATCTTCAAAAAGATTACTACTAAAATCTTTATTGCTGATAAAATTTGGGTGCCATATGAATGTTATTAAAAAATCAAATTGAATCATTTAAAGTGTACTCATAGTTTCCCCTGGAAGCATCTAGGTGACTTTTTAAAATAAAAAATTTTTTCTTATTAGGTGACAAAGTTCTGGTCACCTTTATAGCAATGCGCCACAGAGAATATAGTAAAACCTCACTCACTTGAAGGTAAATTAATACAGTCCCAAGTTTCTTGTGTTATTTTCTAATTCAGTTAGATTATTTTCAAATAAGTATACTTTCATGAACCATAGCTAACATTTGCCAGGAAGAAGACTCATTTTATCTGCTTTAATAATAGTTAACTAAATTATGATTAACAAATTGCCATACAGATAGAATTCTGACTTAGTGGTTGTTGAAAGTTTGGCAGTTTTTTAAAAAATATTTCTTATATCATTTTTTTCACAAATATTTTTCTCTTAAATATATTGATGTATTCAAACCAACTCCTACTCAGGTTGACCTCACTAATTCAGAATTTGAGACAATTTTGCAGTAGCTTTAGTAATAGCTTTGTTAAGAAAGGGGGTCCATGTTCTGTATAATTTTAGAAAGCACTTGATCTGGTCATAGCAATTTGTTCCTCCTAGTATGGCTGACTTTCGTCGCCAATCCTATGCAGTCTTATAACTTTAGAAAGGATTATAATTTCCCTTTTTTTTTTTGACTCTGGTATCCTTTTTAGATGATGAAAGTTGTTCAAGTTTATGCAGAAACACAAGAGATTAATTTGAAGGTAAGCTTTTCAGACCATGCAAACTTGGTGAAGGAATATGCATTACCAATAGGTGAATATTCCTATCTTTTGCTTGCAGGCTGATTCAGAAGTAGCTCAGGCAGGGAAAGCAGTTGCATTGTACTTTGAAGATAAACTCACAGAGATCTACTCAGACAGGACCTTCGCACCTTTGCCAGAGTTTGAGCAGGAAGAGGATGATGGTGAGGTAACTGAGGACTCTGATGAAGACTTTATACAGCCCCGCAGAAAACGCCTAAAGTCAGATGAGAGACCAGTACATATAAAGTAAAATGACATGAACTTAAATCAATTGTTTAAAAAAAGAAAAGAATGAAAAACTTTTATTTAAGTGTTGCTGGAATATCCTGCCTACAGTGGGCACCTCCTCGAAGAAGCTGATAGCTTTTACACAGTATTAGATTGAAATAATGGACAGAAAACACATTCTTGTCAAGAAAGGGGGGAAGGACTCTATTTGCAACTTTAAAAGTAAAAACAAAAGCGAAAGTAAAATGATTTGAAGATTTCTGTTACCGCAGAGAATGGTTCTGATTTTTAGAATGGGCAGATGTTGATGATCACTTGGTATTGATTGGTGCAGATACTGAGTGTTCAAGTACTTAAGGGTCATGTCACTGGTTAAATTGTCTCTTTGGAGTAGAGTGCACAATTATTAAACCCACTTTTATGCCTCCCCCTCCACACATATACATACTGGCTTATTTTCTAGTTAAAAATCAAAGTTGCTCAGATTCCACTTTGATGTCAGTGCAGATATGCATTGCATCATGCTGTTATATTTTCTCTCATTTTGATGCTGTTGGGCCTTAGTTTTATATTGGTTTAAAGAACTCAACAATAGTTTATTTTCTGTTCATACTTAAGAGCCTAGGAAACATGACCATTGATCATCATTTAATCAACTTTAATGTTCTACTGAAATAAATATGGTAACCTTTCAGTAGCAGATCATTTACAGTAGTCATTTCCAGAAGACACTTCCACAGAATTGCACTTCCAAATCAAATCATCTGATCATAGTTATTCCCGTGAAAGGTAGAATGTTTGTTTGAAAATTAATCTAGTTTTCTGTACATTTAAAATTTGATTGCGAAGGTGACAGCTGGCTCTTATCCAGTCTTCCTTCATATCAGTTTTCTGATAGACCACTATTGGCAAACAGTAATCTGTCAACTACCAAATGTGTAAAATTTTCTGTATTTCACTTTGTCTTATTTGTAAATAGTGAACTAAAACTTCTGGCAGATCAGCAACATTTGCTGAGCCTGTTTTTTAAGCTAATATGTATTCTTACTAATGTTCCTATCAAGAATGGATTTGTAATATATGCTGTCTATTTCTAATGTTCACATTCATATTTTGAGGTTCTATCTTATTTTAATAGAGAACAGACTTCTCAGAAAATCTTCAGAAGCAGCTTATTATTAAAATATCAAAATATTGAAATAAACCCGGTGGGGTTAGAGTACTCATCCGTCCACCAAGTGGGACATTTGCATGGACTGGGGGCTTAAAGGACGTAGAAGAGACCTGTAAGTATATCCTGAAAATGAGCCAATCAATCCCCACTTGAATGGTTACTGGAGTAAACCCACCTTTACTACTCTGATTTTAGCACCCGAGGCAGATAAACCACCTTGGCTCTGTTTCATTTTTCTTCTCTTCATTTGTGATGCTCAGATCCAAGATGCGTGTTCTAGACTGTGTACAGGCTTCTCTTTTGTTGAGTTAAAAATTTTAGTCCTACTTTTGTATGGACATGTTAGAATGTAAAGTGACCAAAATAGAAGACTTTCCATTAGATATTTTTCAGACATCAGCAGATTTGTGGCAAATCATTTGCCTTTTTAAAAATTCAGCTTGAACAGTTCAGACAGTAGACTACTCAGAAAAAATTATTTGACATAATTGTCTAAGAGGTAAATATTTTTTAGTGCGTATTGAATCAAATAAAGTGCTCTAAAGAAGTTATTATACAAATTTCTTTGGGTTGTTTTTCTTTTCTTAACAAGTGGTGGGGGTAAAAATGAATATGATTCAAGCCTTCTGATGGTATATTGGTTTTATTATTGCTACTGACTTCATTCTGTGGCTTTCTTTTAGCTTCTTTTTCAGTTTCTTTATAAGTTAAACTTCAAAACATATACCAAACTTTTATCATTTTACTCAAATTTTAAGTTCTTTAAGAACAGGTTTCTTATAAAAAGGAGAAAATTGTTTTAAAATGCCTTTATGTGTGCATTTTCCTCTTTCCCACAACATTCATTATTTCAGTTTATCAGGAGACTTACCGAAGGGCACATTTTTGGAAAGTGATGAGTAACAGTATAACTTCATTTTGCCAAGCCACTGAGTTCTAATATTTTATGCTTGCTCTTCATATGAATACTTTTCACGAGTCTTAGATAATAGGTTCTACCAACGGGGGCAGAAACAAAAATTTTAAGTAAATATTTATTTCTTGATATTTGGGGCCTTAAAAGGTAATGTGTTTCATTCAAAACATTTCCATGTTAGATGGCATTTTTGTTTTCTTTTAATTTAAGATTAGTTCTTAAAAAGCTACTTATTGCCAGCATTTAACAGGCTTCATTTCTCTTAACAGAAGGTAGTTCATACGGCTGAGGAATTACTATTATATAGCTAGCAACAAACCACGTTTAAGTGAAGGTATTCACTTTAGATTTCATTAAAGCTTTTTTCTTGCACATTTATCATTGTGTTTCTAAGCTGATTTGTTCAGCACTAATATGACTGTAAAAAAATATAAAAATTTAAATTGGTATTCAGATATCTTACATGTTTTCCTACTCATTTATGTTTTAAAAAGACAAATATTGATCCCTGAAGGTGTTTGTTTTGATACTCCCTTACATTTGTATTCTTTGTTAAAAGGCAGTATTTTTGATTTGTAGATGTTAAATGTTTCCTTAAAAGCTTGCAAACTTTCACCACACTTCATTTTTCATTTTCACTAAGAACAAAGTGTTCCTCAGTCTGTTCCTCTGGCTTAAATTTGTCTTTTTGTAGCACTGAGTGAAGGAATTGCTTTGCAAGGTGAAGTATGTATGTGTTCCAAGGTATGGTTAAATTGTAGGTCATGCGCTATATTGAAACATCAAATCATTACCACAGAGAAAGGTTAAGGCATTGAATCCACTGTTGAAATTATTCTTTTTGGAATCAACAAGGTACTTTCTGACTTCTATTCTTATATAAGGGAATTTTAAATAAATTTTAAAGTTAGTTAATTCTAATTTTTTGTTATAACACTTTGAGATTTTTAGTTAATCCAAAGAAATAATGCTTTTAAATAGAAGCAAAAGGTTTATGGTGTGCAAATTATAGATTTACCAATTACCTCAGCAGGTATCCTGCCATGTAACTATTAGTGATTAGTTTTAATAAGCCAGTAGACTTAGGTTTTCTGACTATGCTCCTGGGTTGTGGCCTACCATACATTATTAAACAGTCTCTTAGTAGTCAAAATGGGAGTAAATGCTGTGGCCCCCTCTCTCTTGGCCTTTTAAAGTCCTTTACCCATGCTCACTCACATATAACACATGAAGTATAAAAATCTCATTTCTTGAGGTCAGCACTGCTTATTTGCATACTTAACTTTGGATCAGTGAGTAGTTTTATAAAATCCAACCTCCCCAACTTCCCTAATTAAAACAATCAAGTTCTTAATTCATACCATGAATTCTTATACCATCTATATTAATAATCTGCTGGAGGTGATCCAAGGTTTAGTGTATTGCAGCTTGATCATATACCAGACCTGGATGTTTTATTTCTCTCACAGTTATCTCCTCCTTGATAAAGCAATAACACTGCTTTAAGTCTGTTGCCTAATAGCATGTCATAATCCTCTCCTGGATGGTGATTTTATAGGAAAGTTTGTATGCATATCACCCAGTCTATCTTTTAAAAATTAAGGAATTAAATGTATGCTGGAGCTAATGACAATATATTGTGGCATTTTATTTTAAAAATTGGGGAAAGTTGCATATTTTTTTAAAAGTAGGCATTTGAGTAAAAGAATTGAAGGTACTTTTTTAAGAAAAAAATTTATATGCCACAGTTTACATAGACCTTTCAGATTTCAACATGTACTCTTGGATATAATGGTTTGTTTTATTTGGTCAAAATGCATGTATAGCATTTCTTCCATTTAGTTCCTTGTGTTTGCCTTCGTGGTCTTTTATATATTTTTTATTGTATCTGAGAAACAAAATTATCTTTGAAAATAAGTCAATTTGGATATATTTGTTATGATCAAACTACAAAATGTACAAAATTAAGTTTAGCCCTTTTCTAGAAAGCAAGTGATCTTTAAAATTAAAAATACTGTTCTTTTAAATTCACCAAATTTGTATGTGGGAAGGCACTGAAATGATTTTGTAAGTGCCACTGCAGTACTCCCTTTCAAGTGTGGCCTAAATTTCAATCTTAAGAACGAAATGCATGTCTGCTCCTGGTCTGAAAAATGTAGGTATTAACTATGTTTTAAATCACAGTGAAACATGTATATAAGCCTATAACAAAAAGATTTGTGCAATCTGAAAGCCTGTTGATTTTCTATGTAGACATACCTACACACGAAAGGGTTAAATTCACATCCTTACTAGTTCCTTGCTTCCAGTATTTCAACTCTTCTCCCCTCATTATTATTATTACTAATATTACAATTACTATTAATTTTGCACATAGTTAACTACCCGTCAATATGATTCTGAAAGAAAAAGTGCTGTTTCTGTGGTATTGTATTCTCTAAATCATCATATTTAATTTTTTTAAACAAGGTTGCAGTTTCTAATTGTTCCGTTCCTGTGTTTTTTGCTGGTGTGTAATAAAAGCAAGATTTTCTTTTCATGGTTATTTAATACATTAGCTACCTGTAAATATTTCTTGTTATAATGCTCTGGAATGTGTTGTAGAAGTTGTATTAGATTAGTTTAAAGCTTTGTTTGAAAGCCACATTGTTTTGGTTATTTCTATTAAATTAGAAAATTGAAAAATTTTTCAAATGAATTTCTTTTTTTTTCTTCCTCTTTGAGTTGAGACTTAATCATTTAAATTTATTTTTAAAATTTATACTCTGTGCAGGGCACTGGAGATATTGTCATGAACAAGATAAAATACAGTCCCTTCCCTCACGTGTTTAGACTCTGTTGGAGAATGATGAGTGCTATGGTAGGGATTAACACATAGGAAAGGATCTAACCCCAAATTTTGTTGGTCAGGGAAGCAATCTCTCTCACTCATAAAAGATAGGACCAGGTAAAAGAGAAAAGGAAAAAAGAATAAATATACAGAAGCCTAAAAATGAAAGAGAACATCTATGTATTCCAGGACCTGAAAAGTTCAGTTTGGCTGGAATAGAGTCTGGAATAGCATGTACGTTGGAGTAGTAAAATACTAAGCTGGAGAAATGAGCAGGGTCCTTTTCAAGCAGAGGGGTTTGAAAGTCATGTTAAAGGGCTTTCACTGAGGGCAACAAGGAGCCCCTGAAGAAGATTAAGCACGATGGGACTTGGTGAGTTGATACAATCAGGTGTGCCTTTTTGAAAGATCATTTTAATTATGAAGAATGAGTTATGAGGAGATTGGTAGTGGAGAGACAATTGTAGGCTCTGAGTAATCTAGGTGAGCAGTAAACTAGCTGTCTGGCAGTGGAGATGGAAAATAGCAGTCAAATTTTAGAGATTTAAAAAGTGAAATAGACCAATAACTGAGGCCACGCAGTTGCCTACGGCGTATTTTATGTGGTACCTATTAAAATAGTAAAGGGGGAGAAAAGAAAAGGGGGTTTGTTGAGTTTAAGGTACCTCTGGAAAATTAAGGTGCAGGTAGGTGTCCATAGTTCTGGTGCTTACAAAAAATCCTTGGGCTGCAGATAGAACCTGTAAGATACATCAGGAATCATGTCTGTTTTATTCATCACTGAATGCCTAGCACACGGTAGGCATGCTAGCACACAGTAGGCATTCAGTAAACAAATGTCAGAGTTGAGTCACTTGCATAATAGTTGGTAACTGAAACAATGTAAGCGTATGGTATTGCCTAGGAAATTTATACAAAAAGGGTAGAATACTTAATGATAGCAGAGGCAACAACATTTAAGGATTAGGAAAAAAGACTCCACAAGTACACTATGGATTAGTCATGGAAGAAAGCCAGGAGAGCTATAATGGAAGACAAAAGAAAAAGGTGGCAAGAAGGGGTATGAAATATCAGTGATAAAATGTTGGAGCGAGAGATGAAGTAATGCTAAAGTGGCTATTGAATTTAGGAATGCAGAAGCCATAGATGACCTTGGTAAGACCTGCTCCAGTTTGAGCAGCAACAAGAGTTCAGTGGGTTAGATTAATGACTGAGTGTAGACTGTTCTTTCAAAAAATATGACTTTGGTTTTTCTTTAGGTTATACAGAGCTTATGGCCGTGAATAATCAAGTAAAATATCAGAATGAAACTTCCAAATTATCATCTTTCTAGATGCATTTCGTGTAGTGGAAAAAGCATGGATTTTGGCCATTGGGGAGACTTTGGTTTAAACCTTTTGAAGTGATAGATTTACTGATCTGTGTGAACCCAGAGTTTTACTTTATTTGTGTTGTGAAATGGAGATAGTCATATGCAGCTCATGGAATTGCTATGGACACAAGATCCTTTGTAGCCACAGGGTTGACACATAGTAAGTTCTCAACAAGCATATAGCTTCCTGTTTCTTCTTCCTGCTATTGGGATGAAAAGGGGGAAGGTTAGAAATGTAATTTCTCCCTTTTTACTGATGAAACAAGAAGAGACTTCAGTACAGGACCCCAAGGCTTTTAAATCTATCCTCAACTCTTAAGTAGTTAAACTTGTCCTTCACTAATTTGATTGGTCCTTAGACTTCTAGATCTCAGCATATACCCATATTTTGCTCTAGATTTTTAGGAAATAAAAAATGCAAAAAATGAATTGGTAGGATACAGTACCTAATGCCAGGTTTTGTCTCAAGCTTCCCCTTTTCATATTACTTGGGCTCAGGTGGTGGTAAATATATCACTGTTCTTTCATTTACAAATATGTTACTGTTGTTGATTTGGAAAGGCAATACATAGGGACATCAGTTTCTGACAGTATGGCAGACTGCATGCCCTGAGGAACTCTGATGGTTCAAACATCTGAAATGCTGGGTAAGATTCACTTAAAAACAAACAAAAACCTTCTTTAAAAGCATTGCTGAGTCAGGAAAGAAGAAAGATGCTCAAAGCTCCACCCTATCACCTGTAGCATTTTTGCCAAAAGTATTTGACCTGAATCTAAACATGTGAAATAGACAAAAGTGGAATATAGGACATTTACAGAGATGCCTGATGTGAATTATTAAAGTAACTGCTGTGTAAAACAGGTATGGAGACTATTCTAGATCAAACAGTGACATGAAATGCATGAACTGTGATTTGATCTTGAATTAAATAATCCCCGCCATTAAAGACATTTTAGGCACAGCTGTGGAAATTTGTATATGAACTCTTAAATGATATGGAATGTTTAATTTCCTTAGGTGTGATCATGGATTTGTGCTTATATTGGAAATCTTAGGAGACGGCATGCTGTAATATGTAGGGATGAAATATTTTATTATTGTAAATGGTTAGGCAAAATGTGTGTGTGTATGATAATACAAATGTGGCGGAATAACAACTGCTGAAATCAGTTAAGGGTAGATGGATGCATATTGTATTGTTTCAAACTTCTGTAGACTTGAAATTTTTCAAAATAAATTAATTTGGGGTGGGGGGGGACAAAAAGCATGAATCTAGACAAGCAAGCATTAAAGAAGACAACTGCTCCAGGTGTCCTGAGGACTTTGGAATGAGCCAAACTTTAAAATGGTGACAAAGCATAGGGCCTACATAAGTGTGAAGTCTGAGTGAGATACTCTTCCAAAACCTGGGACCTCAAAATATGATACACTCAGTGAAGGAATGAAGCAGGATAGCCTACCTCAGAGAGAGAACTGGGTGGAGGGAAGACAAAAAATCTTCCCTGAGAATTTGAACCTACAAGCCAACACAGACTCATACTTTTCTTTTTTTTTTTGCGGTACACGGGCCTCTCACTGTTGTGGCCTCTCCCATTGTGGAGCACGGGCTTCGGATGCGCAGGCTCAGCGGCCATGGCTCACGGGCCTAACCGCTCCGCGGCATGTGGGATCTCCTCGGACCGGGGCACGAACCTGTGTCTCCTGCATCGGCAGGCGGACTCTCAACCACTGCGCCACCAGGGAAGCCCCAGACTCATACTTTTATGGAGTCAGAAAAATTAAAGTTGTTTCAGGTTAGAAGTGGTTTCAGACACTTAACAGATTTAATGTTAATACTCTCTTACAGAAAGCACTTTAGACCCAATCTCAAATAATTTTCATAGGTAGTGTTCTAATAGTCTTGGACTCATATTCAGAGTCACAAAAATGAGAAATTATTTTTTAAAAATCAGGAGAAACAGTAGGTTTTGACCTCTAATGATGGCAGATATTGAAATTATTGGATGAGTGTGTTCAAAGACATTTTAAAAAACATATCTAAAATTTGGATGGCATTGTAGTATATTTTGGTTATGTTAGTGCTACAAAAAAATGGTGTATCCTTCAATACTTAATGGCTTAGATTCATTGAAATACAATACAGGGAAAAGAAGAGAACATCAACAAATTGAGAAGGAACAAGAGTATTAAAAATGGTGGAGGTGGGGGATAACAAGAGTGCATGAGAAGGAAAATGATCAGTAAGACTGAAACAGTAAAACATTTGGACACAAAAAACAACAGATAAAAGACCAAGATGCAATTATACAGAATGCAGTGCATTACAGAGACAGAGGGTGTGAAGGAGAGGTTAAAGGACATCCAGAACATGTGGAGAAGGTCAGTGAACATCTAATAGTGTATGAGAAGGAGGTGATAGAATGGTTATGGATAACATTTGAAGGTATTTTGGCTGAGAATTTAAAATTTTGATTAAAGTCAAACATCCTCAAATTTGTGGAGTCTGGGAAATAAGTCAATAGCTAGATCTACTGAGCTAAGTTCTGGAAGATAAAGTCTAGAACCTACAAAAGTGAGAAGTCAGAGCAATACCCTTATGAAGCAAACCACCAAAATAGAGGGTCTTAAAAGAGCAAGAGAAGACCTTACCTAGAAGTAACAGTAATTAGTCCTTACAGGTGCTTAAGAACAACAGTAAAAACCAGAAGACAGTGGAATAATATTTTAGATACTGAGAGGAAGCTGTTAGCCTAGAATTCTGTACCCAACAAAACTATCAAGAAAAAAGGGAAGGACGTTTTAGCTAAAAAGAGCTTACTACCAATATATCTACATTAAATGAATGTCTTAAGTGTTTACTCGAAGAAAAGCAGAAAGAAGATCTAAGACACAAGAAGGAATAGTGAGCAAAGAAAATGGTTAATGAGGGTAAAGTAAACTTTATAAAACAATATTGATGTCAATTTTTGCAAGTTAAAAGAAGAACTGAATGATTGACAGCATGAGGAACTCTACTTCCTCGCTCCCTGGAAACTGGCAAAAAAAAAACCCTGTTTTTAAAATATTTATTTCATTTCTGGCTGTGTCTGGTCTTAGTTGTGGCACACAGGATCTTTCATTGTGGTGCACAGGCTCCAGAGCACGAGGGTTCTGTAGTGGTGTGTGGGCTTCATGACGTATGGGCTCTGTAGTTGCAGCATGCAGGCTCTCTAGCTCAGTAGCTGTGGCCTGTGGGCTTAGTTGCCCTGCAGCATGTGGGATCTTAGTTCCCGACCAGGGATCAAACCCACATCCCCTGCATTGGAAGACAGATTCTTAACCACTGGACCAGGCAAGTCCCCAAAAATTATTAACAAAATAAAACACATAAAGCCTCTGAAGATGGTCCTATGTGTGAATAGCAGGTGAAGAAACATCTCTTCAAGAAAACCTATGAAAATTCTGTTGGAATGTTTAGAATCTATAATAGTTGAACCAAGACCCCCACCCCTTTGTCAGCTCTGTGACATATCAGCTCTTTGCTGCAGCGAAAAACACAGGCTTCCTCTCCCTCAGCTCCCAATTGGAAGGCTCTCTACCTGGGAAAAGCAGGATATCAGTCTGTCTCATCCTGCCCCCAGCTACCTGTTGCTGAGGTTAAGTCTTGAGTGTGGCTGAGAAGTGGGAGCTCCCTTCTATTCAGTCTGCACTCAGAGAATGGAGGCTCCACCTTGAGTGTGGCATGCTTAGAATACTGGGACACTGATCACCTCTGCTCTGGCTCCTGAAGTGGTGGTTCCATGCCAGGAGAGACAAGCTGAGGCCTCAGACTGCATTCCCACTTCCACCACTGAGCTTCTGGAGTAGGGGTGTCACTCAGAAGTTTGACATTGTTCAAGCTATGCGTGGACTAGAGATTGGACTGTGCTTGGCTTAGAGATTTTACCTTGGAGAAGCAGTTTATGAAACCAATATCTCCTAATCTCTGCTGAAAGAAGACTTGATTTGCAACAGAGCATCAATAACTTCAAACGTGAGAGCACAACACTAGAGGTTGTAGCATAAAGCAACTGAGAATAAATTCAAAATACAGTCTAAACTGTAGGTAAACTAATTTGCAGGAGAAAACCATGGAATTAGGCAGCTTGAAGGAGCCATCCTGAGATAAGTTTCAAACATCTCTATGCCTTTAAAGGAGACAGAATATGATTGGATTTGTTTATAGAGCATTTTATGACCCACAACATTGCTGAGAACAATACAGCAGCTGGCAGTTATGGGAGTTTAACAGCTGGGCATGGTCAAAGAAACAAGGGGAGCCCTACCAAACCCCAAGGAAAATGTGATTATATCCAAATCTGTGCCTTCTTGAGGAGATACATCAAAAGTTTAATGCTGGGAGAGGGGAGGGAGTACATTTCACTAAAAATGCAGCCAGTCACTAAACAAATAACAATCCCTGGGGGTGAGGGAGGGGAAGGACCCATTGCTACAATATATTATCTAAAATCTTCTGTCCCTGACAATAATTATGCAAAGAAATAGGAAAGTATAACTCATACACTGGAAATAAAGCAGGCAACAGAAACTGCCTGTGAGAGTGACAAGGTGTTGGATTTACAAGAGACACTTGAAAGTAGAACTCAAGGAAACCATGGTTAAAAAGTAAACGAAAATATGATGACCATGTCACATCGAATGGAGAATATCAATAAGGAGACATATATTAAAAAGAACCAAATGGAAATTCTGGAGTTGCAAAGTACAATTTTAAAAATTCACTAGAGAGGCTCCACAGTATACTTGAACTGCAAGAAGAAAGAATAGATGAACTTGAAGATGAATCCATAGAGATAAAAAGAAATGAAGAAAAATGAATACAGCTTCAGAGAAATGTGGAATACCATAAAAGCACACCAGCATATGCAGAATGGGAATACCAGAAGGAGAGGAGAGAAAGAAGTAAAAATATTCAAAGAACGTTCTCCAAGTACTGCAAAACAATAACTTTATACATCCAGGAACTTTAGTGAACCCCAAGTATGATAAACAAATCCTCAGACACATCAAATTTAAAAGTGCTGAAAGTTAGGGCTTCCCTGGTGGCGCAGTGGTTGAGAGTCTGCCTGCCGATGCAGGGGACACGGGTTTGTGTCCGGGAAGATCCCACATGCCGCGGAGCAGCTGGGCCCGTGAGCCATGGCCACTGAGCCTGCGTGTTCTGAGCCTGCGTGTCCAGAGCCTGTGCTCCGCAACGGGAGAGGCCACAACAGTGAGAGGCCCACATACTGCAAAAGCGAAAAAACAAAAAACAAAAAAAACCCTGAAAGTTAAAGACAATATTTTGAAAGCAGCAAGAGAAAAACAACTATTTTCAAGGGAGCAAGGTTAACAATTGACTAAAACAGTAACAGTGGAGGCCAGAAGGCCATGGGTAACATATTCAAAATGCTCAAAGGAAAAAAATGTCAACCAAGAATGCTATATCCAGCAAAGGTGTCTTTCATAAATAAAGGTGAAATAAAGACTTTCTCAGATAAAACAAGATTTGAGAGAATTTGTTGCTAGCAGACTTGCCTTAAAAGAAATACTTAAAAAGGAGTAAAGGTTGAAAGCAAATGACACCATGTGGTAATTTGAATCCATATCAGTAAAGATAATTATATAAGGTATGATTCTCTAATTATAGAAGACAGCATAAATGTATATTTTCCTTCTCTTAATTGTTATAAAAAGCAGCTGTATAAAAGAATATGTATATGTCATTGGGCCCATACTGGAATGTAAGGCATGTGTATTGTACTTGCTAGTAACAAGATAAAGGAGGTGGGTAGGAATTGTATTAGCATAAGGAAATTACTATACAGTTGAACGACATGGGGTTAGGGGCACTGACCCTTCGTGCATTTGAAAATCCATGTATAACATTATAGTTGGCCCTCCATATCTGCAGCTCTGCATCCGTGGATTCAACCAACTGTGGATTGTGTAGTACTATAGTATGTGTTTATTGAAAAAATTCCATGTGTAAATGGAATGCAGTTCAAACCCATGTTGTCAACATTTAAGTAGGTTAAATAATTATAATAGTATTGTTGGGTTTGTAACATTAATGGAATTTTATGTATAATATTACAAAAAGGAGGAAACAGGAATAGAACTATATAAGAGTAATGTTCCTATATGGAATTAGCTTAGGAAATCTGTAGCTGATCATAAGATGTATATGGTAAAGCCCAGAAAATCTTTTAAAAACCCTCAAACCCTCAAAAAGTACAGTGAAAATTCATTAAAGACATTAAAATACTACTTTGGAAAATATTCATTTAAAGCAAAAGAAAGCATTAAAGGAGGAATAGAAGAACAATAAAAGACAGACATAGAAAGCAAAAAGTAAAATTTTAGGCATTAATCCAATGATATTAATAACAGTAAATGTGACTGGATTAAGCAATCCAGTCAAATGACTGAGATTGTCAGACTGGATAAAATAATTATATACTGTCTACAGGAGATACACTTTAGATTCAAAGATAGATTGAAATAATAGAAGGGAATAATAAGTGTCCTGCAAACAGCAACCATAAGAAAGCTGCAGTGGCTATACTTTGAGAGATAATAGACTTTAGAACAAAAAATGGTATGAGGGACATTTTATAAAGTAATAAGTGTCAGACCACACCAGGGAGGTTTACCAATTCTATATATACCTATTAACAGCACGAAAATACAAGAAAGCAAAAAACTGACACATGAAGGGAGAAATAGACAATACAACAGTAATGGTTGAAGATTTCAATATCCCACTTTCAATAATGGGTGGAACAAGACAAGACCAACAATGAAACAAGACCAACAACACTGTAAACCACCTGATCTAACAGATATCTGTAAAATACTACTCTTTACAGACAACAGAATATACATTCTTCTCAAGTGCACCTGAATGTTCTGCAGGAGAGATCATGTGCTAAGCTATAAACCAAACCTCAATAAGTTTAAGAGGATAGAAGTAATGCAAAATGTTTTTCATCAACAATGGAATGAAATCAGAAATCAATAGAAAAAATTTGAGAAAAATTACAAATATGTTGTGTTTAATTGGGTTATTAAACACAACACTCCTAAATAACCAGTGGATCAAAGTAGATCAGGGGAAATCAGGAAATACTTTGAGATGAATAAAAATGACAATAAAATATAACAACTTATGAAATTCACCTAACATTGCTTAGAGGGAAATTTATAGCTATAAATGCCTGTGTTAAGAAAAAGAATTTGAATCAATAGCCAAACCTTCCACCTTAAGACACTGAAAAAAGAGCAAACTAAACCTAAAGCAAGCAGAAGGAAGGAAATAAAGACCAGAGCTGAAATTAATGAAATACACAATATAAAAACAATAGAGAAAAATCAATAAAACCGAAAGCTAATTCTTTGGAAAGATCAACAGAATTGACAAACTTTTAGCTAGATTAACCAAGAAAAAAAAGATTCTAATTACTAGAATCCAATGAAAGATGGGACATTACCACTGATTTTTTTTTTGTCTTTTTTTATTGAAGTATAGTTGATTTACAATATTGTGTTAGTTTTAGGTGTACAGCATAGCTATTCAGTTTCATATACATTTCATATATGTGTGTGTGTGTGTGTGTGTGTATATATATATTCTTCAGATTCTCTTTACTTATAGGTTATTACAAAATACTGAGTATAGTTCCCTGTGTTATACAGTAGGTCCTTGTTGGTTATCTATTTTATATGTAGTAGTATGTATATGTTTCGCTCCTACCACTGATCTTATTAGAAACAAAAGGATTGTGGGACGTCCCTGGCACTCTAGCTGTTAAGACTCCGCACTTCTACTGCAGGGGACACGAGTTTAATCCCTGGTCAGGGAACTAAGATCCTGCATATTGTGTGGGATCTTAGTTCCCCCCCAACAAAAAAAGGATTATAAGAATACAGTGAATGATTGTATGACCACAAATTAGATAACCTAGATGAAAAGGATAAATTAGTAGAAAAACTACTGCAACTGACTAAAGAAAAGAATAGACAAGCGGAATAGACTTCTAACAAGTGAACAGTTTGAAGTAGTAATTTTAAACACAAAAAAACTACTCACAAAGGAAAGCCCAGCTCAGTTGGCTTCACTGCTGAATTTAAAGAAGAATTTATATGAAATTTTCACAAAATAGCCCCAAAAATAGAAGATAAGGGAACACTTCCCAACCAATTTTATGAGACATTACCCTGATACCAAAACCAAACATCCTAAGACTACAGACCAATATCTCCTGTGAGGGATGTACAGATCAACAAAATACTAGCTAACTGAATGAAGCAACATAAAGAATTATACGCCATGACCAAGTAGGATTTATCTGAGGGATGCAAAGTTAGTTAAACATCTGAAAGTCAACATAATATCAATCATATAAATACAATAAAAAACAAATTACATCTTTTTTTCTTCCATCTCAGTAGATGGAAGAAAAGCACTTGACAGAATCCAACACACTTTCATGCTACAAAAAATGTTCAACAAACTGGAAATAGAAAGGAGCTTTCTCAGCCTGATTAAGGGTATCTGTGAAAAATCCACAGCTCATACTATGCTTAGTGGTAAAAGACTGAGTGCTTTCTCTCAAACATTAGGAAAAAGACATGGATATCTGCTCTTACTACTATTCAGCATTGTACTAGAGTCTCTAGCCAGGGCAGTTAGGCAAGAAAAAGAAATAAAAGGCATGCAAATTGGAAAAGATGAAGTAAAAGTATCTCCATTCAGAGATGACATGATTTTATATATGGAAAATCCTAGGGAATCCACTAAAAATCTACTAGAACTAAAGATTATGTTCAACAAGGTCACAGGATAAAAGATCAGTATATAAAAATCCATTGTGTTTCTACACGTTTTCAATAAATGATCTGAAAATAAAACAGTTTCATTTACAATAGCATCAAAAAAGAATAAAATACTAAGGAATTAAATTTAACCAAATAAGTGCAAAACTTTTATTCTGGAAAGTATAAAACATCAAAGATCTAAGTACTTAGAAAGACATCTCATTCATGGATCGGAAGACTTAAGATTGTTAATATGGCAATACTTACACTGATACACAGATGTGGTGTAATCCCTATCAAAATCCAAGATGAGTTCTCTGTAGAAATTGACAAGGTAATTCTGAAGTTCATACGGAATTGCAAGGGACCAGAATAGCTAAAACAATCTTGAAGGAGAATGAAAGAGGTTTCACACTTCCCATTTCAACACTTATTCCACGGACTTACCTGGTGGTCCAGTGGTTAAGAATCCACACTTCCAACGCAGGGGGTGCGGGTTCAGCCCCTGATCGGGGAACTCAGATCCCACATGCCATGCAGCATGGCCAAAAAATTAACAAAACAGAACAAAAACTTATTACAAAGTAATGAGAATACATTATAGTATGGGCACAAAGACAGAAATAGATCATTGGAATAGAACTGTAAGTCCAGAAATAAACCTGTAAATCTCTTGTCAACTGATTTGTTAACAAGAGTGCCAAGACAATTCAATGGGGAAAGAATAGTCTTTTCAACAAATGTCAGTGGTTCAGCCGGATAGCCATGTGCAAAAGACTGTAATTGGACCCTTACCTCGTAACAAACAAAAATTAAAATGTATCAAAGAGGTAAACAAAAGAACTAAACTATAAAAGTTTTAGAAGACGACATAGGGGAAAATCTTCATTACCTTGTGTTTGGCAAAGAATTCTTAGACATGACACCAAAAGCACAGCAACAGCAAAAGGATAAATTTGACTTAATCAAATTTAATTTTAATTTAAAAATCAAAAAAATTTTGGTCATTGGATACCAACCATCAAGAAAGTAAAAACCCACAGAATGGGCGAAAATATTTGCAATCATATATCTGAAAAGGGACTTGTATCCAGAATTCATAAAGATCTCTTAAAATTCAGTAATAAAAAGGCAAATAACCCAATTAAGAAATGGGTAAAGGATCTGAACAGATATTTCTCCAAAGAAGGTATACAATGGCCGGTAAGCACATGAAAAGAGGCTCAACATCATCAGTCCTCAGGGAAATGCAAAGCAAAACCCCTAGGATGGCTAGAAGTTAAAAAGTCAGATGATAAGAAGTGTGAGTGAGCATGTGGAGAAATCAGAGCCCTCATACACCACTAATAAGACCATAAAGTGGTGCAGCTGCTTTTGAAAACAATCTAGCACTTATTCAAACTATTAAGCATAGCTTTACCATATGATCAAGCAATTCCACTCCTAGTGTATAACAGAAATGAAAACATATTTTCACACAAACACTTGTACACCAATGTTTATAGCAGCATTATTCCTAATAGCCAAAAGGTGGAAATATCCAACTATCCATCAATGACTAATGTATAAACAATAAGTGGTATGTTTATACAGGGAAACCTATAGAGACAGAAAATAGATTAGTGGTTGCTTAGGGGTAGGGATTGATAGCTAAAGTGTATGGAGTTTCTTTTGGAGGTGATGAAAATGTTCTAAAATTGATTGTAGTAATGATTGTTCCTATCTGTGAAAATAGTAAAAACCATTGAATTGTATACTTTAAATGGGTGAATAGTGTCATATTTGAAATATCTTAATAAATATTGAAAAAATGAAGCCCCCTCATAAGAAATAAGAAATAAAATACTGAACAAAAGTAGCATATAAGGGATTTCCCTGGTGGCGCAGTTGTTAAGAATCCACCTGCCAGTGTAGGGGGCACGGGTTCGAGCCCTGGTCCGGTAAGATCCCACACGCCGCAGAGCAACTAAGCCCGTGAGGCCACAACTACTGAGCCTGCACTCTAGAGCCCACGAGCCACAACTACTGAACCCACGTGCCACGACTACTGAAGCACATGCACCTAGAGCCCATGCTCCACAACAAGAGGAGCCACCACAATGAGAACCCTGTGCACTGCAACGAAGAGTAGCTCTCGCTCACCACAATTAGAGAAGGCCCGCCTGCAGCAACAAAGACCCAAATGCAGCCAAAAATAAATAATTATTTTTAAAAAGTAGTGTATAAGCAGGAAAGAGAAACTGAAAATGAGAGCATTTTAAGAGCTTTGAATTATTTGACAGTATCAAGATGCTGGTCACTGTTAGACCTTAAGTTAAATATGCATAGTAATAACCTTTTAAAAATAATAAAAATAGAGTGTGTAATATACATACAAGGAAAAGAGAAAGAGGGAAGATCTAAAATCAGGTAAGGAGGGAAGGGGGGAAATAAACAGGATGAATAGAAAGCACAAAATATTATAGAAGTAAATCCAAATATTAATAATCAGTAAATATAAACAAGCCAAACTGCCTAGTAAAATGGAGCTTTGTCAAACTACATTTAAAAATTTATACACTTACACCGCTCTTGCCTTCTAAGATGGCCCACACTCTGTGGAGTGTTTCTCTCTAAAAAAATACATTTCTTACCTTAAAAAAAAAAATACACTTAATGTTTACAAGGGATGTACCTGAAACAAGCATACAGAAATATAAATTTCAATGAGGATTTATAGAACACAGTATCTAATAATGGGAAAGTATACATTTCTTTTGAATGGGTTAAACTAATGTATGGTAATGGAAATTAGTGATTTCTTCTGGTGGGGGGAGTAGATTTACTGATAAAGGTCATAACATTTTTGGTAATGAAAATGTTTTATATCTTGGTTGGGGTGGTGGTTACAAAAATGTATAAATTTGTAAAAATTCATCTAACTATATACTTTTAAGTGGATGCATTTTATTTTATGTAAATTATCTCATTTTAAAAGAATACTTTTTAGTTTATTTTGCTTTCCTAACTGTTCCACTAAAGAAGTCATTATATCCAAGCTAACTCATGGTCTTGAAGTACTGTTCCCACTAAAATTAATCAGACTTTCTGTTAAATGACTGATTCTAATTTTGGTGTGAAAAATGTATAAGCCTGGAGCATCTTATCACGCAAGAGAACGAAAGAAGCCAACCACTACTATTGTCATATCAAAAGGACTCAGGAGCCAACATGAAGAGATTTCCACTTTCTAAAAATGATAAAAACGTGAATTTCAAAAAGAATAATTGCAATTGCTTGAAGCCCATAAATACATTTATATTTGTGAATTCATAACAATATAAAAATCGGTCACCTTTAGAAGATGATAGAAACCAATTCATTACCTTGAAAAATGGTAAATATGTGGAGAGAATCAAATACTATATCTTGTCTTTCCTCTATGGACTGTATCTCTGAGTAACCAAGTAATAGATGAGGGAAGCATTCCTTTATAAAATTATTTCAGCTAATGAATGGAAATCAAATTACAGAATCAAAATATTTTTCATCCCTCAGTGAATTAGTGGATCTGTGCAATGAGCAAGCCATGGTGGTGGGGAGAAAAGCATTATATGCTTTCTGATGAAAGAACACGAACAACCCAACCTACAGTTCTTGCCAAAGGAATCAAACCTGAATCTGACGAGACCTCTGGATCCAACTGCCAATTTGTAGAAATTACAGAGCACAGAAGAACATGGTGAATTGCACCATGACTATGCAGACAGCAAAATCCAGAA
The DNA here is from genome assembly GCF_951394435.1 of Stenella coeruleoalba. Taxonomy (NCBI): domain Eukaryota; kingdom Metazoa; phylum Chordata; class Mammalia; order Artiodactyla; family Delphinidae; genus Stenella; species Stenella coeruleoalba. The sequence continues at coordinate 100,237,131 of NC_137169.1, read as the reverse complement.
TGTGTGGAACTCTGGGTAAAATGCCCTTGTTCTTCAGCAGATATATTGTGAGGAAAAGGGAGGGAAACTGAAATTTGTGCATTAAAAGGGGTTTAAAGGGCTTCCCTGGTGGCGCAGTGGTTGAGAGTCCGCCTGCCGATGCAGGGGACACGGGTTCGTGCCCCGGTCCGGGAAGATCCCACATGCCGCGGAGCGGCTGGGTCCGTGAGCCATGGCCGCTGAGCCTGCGCGGCCGGAGCCTGTGCTCCGCAACGGGAGAGGCCACAACAGTGAGAGGCCCACGTACCGCCGAAAAAAAAAAAAGGGTTTAAAAGACCTGCCAGTTAAAAAAAATTGGGAAGGCTAAATTACATTGTTTCAAGATGCATTCTTGGGCCATTAAAAACTTGATTCTTATAACTTAGGATGGTGGTTTATTTATTTATCTATTTATTTATTTATTTAGCTAGCCGTGGGCAGTGATAGTGAGATGGCATATGGAGGGACTTTTGGGGTGGCTATTGTTCCAATTAGTAGTTACAAGGGTGTTGCTGACCTTATCAAAATTTGCTAAACTAAAAAAAAATAAAAATTCACTAGAAGTATACCTTTGTGTGATTTTTCTATTTCGGTTTTATTTTACAATTAGAAAGTTAAAATTAATTTTAAAAATAGATATTACAGACAACATTCTGCCAATAAGTTATAAATTTTAGATAAAATTTCTAGACATAAAAACTGATACAGATTCTTACAACTCTTAAAGAAAGTGGTTCTATAATTTAAAATCTTTCATTAAAGAAAATTCCAAAGGCAAGTTACTTTATAAACTAATTCTAATCATATGAAGAAGAAATAATTTATTTTATCCAATTCCTTCCAAAGAACAGTAAGAAACGGATTACTCACCAATTTATTTTCTATTCACTTTCTTCTTCCAAGATAAGAAAACCTGACTGAAGGAGTGTGTTGCATAACCCATTTCTTTCAACACACATTTTTTTGTTGTCTCCATATATTCATAGACTTCTCATATTATCCATTTAGCTGACCTCATCATCCAGTGCCTCAATACAGTTCCATTCCCATTCCTCTACTTTCCATATGTATCTTTCCTTTCTCTCAAGTCAGACCAGACTAAGTGAGTCAGTATGTGACTATTCCTGTGCTAATTTGTATAAGAGATCAGCTAATTGGGGAGCCTCAAGTGTCCTACATATCTGTTTTGGGTAAGGATGTACAGACTGGAGTTCCAAAACTGCCTGTCATGCCTGGAAGACTCTTAATTCTTTTTCATTCCACCCTATCTACTGCTACCTGCATTTAAATAAACAGCAGAGTCTGGTCTTTGAAGATGAATTTCCGCCTCTTGACATTTTCTATTCCTGGGCATCTGTAGTCTTTATTACTCTGGCTATCTAATCTCTTCAGCCTGTCCACTAAACTTCTCTTCAACTGGCCCCCATCAGGAGGTTTTCATGGAGGTCTTAAGCCATAAATTTCCTGGAGGAATGTTTCCATTGATCAGGAGGCCAAAATGTTTTCAGAGGTGTGCTTGAAGCTTGAAGGGTAAAGGAGAAGGCAAGGTAAGTGAGAGGGTGGATTTCATGGAATAGAAATAATAGCCAGGGATTTGGTAGAGGCAAGAGGAGAGGGTCCTCCAAAACCAGGCTGTGATATACTTTATGAGAGATTCCTCATTCTTGTAGGAGTTTGGCCACCCCCATGATGCTACTGAAGGTTATAGTAGAATCTGGTTGGTTGGTGATGGATATTCCAATGATGAGTCTATAGTACCTGGTAGGAGAATTCATAGTAGTGCTCAGAGAACTGCTGTCATCTCTTCTCCTGAAATCATAAAGGGAACCTGAGCTCCTGAGTGATTTCAGAGAGATGAAATATCCTATAGGTAGTGAGGGTGAATATTCAGTTTGAGGATGACAGACGCCTTCCTGGGTCTGAGGCTGCAACAGTAGCCAGCCCACATGCTAAAGTATGGATAGTAGCGGGACCTCTGCTACTGCTTTGATATTGAAGATTTGTTTCACTTGAAGAGGCTGCTGAACCTAAAAAATTGGTGCCCTGCTCTTCATCCTTCTCCAAATCTAAGAGGTGGAGACATCATCCTTGGTTCATCTGGGAAAGCCTTTAGTGATAATACCTGGTTGCCTGTCAAGAATAGCCCTCACATTTGGTTAAACAAGCTACTGCCAATGCTGCAGAGTTTGTGATCCTTTCAGGGGCTTGAAAATTTGGAATTATTCTGGCATAAAACCTTGAAGGGACTGGTAAGGCAGGAAATCAGAGATTTGAGAAGAATGAAAGTTTGAAATAGCTGTAGTGGAGAGTGAAATAGCTATAGCTCAGGCATTGATGAGGTACTACTTGAGGTTGGTGACCATGAACTTATAAGTTGGTAGCAATCTGATTTTTTTGTGAGACTTTATGTAAGACGCAATTTAATGATTAGAGTTTAGGCTTTTGAGCCAGAGAAACCTGGACTGTGTGACGTTTATGGGTTACTTAATGTCTCTGAGCCTCATCTCTACAATCCTTTTCTCATAGGATCGTTGGAAGAAGTAAATGAGTTATTATGTGAGAAGCACTTAGGAGAGTGCCTGATATACAGTAAGTCGTTAACAGATGTTAGTGTCAGGTCTTTATTTTCTCTAACATTGCTCAACTGGCTGAGGGCAGCAGAGGGACAGCAGAATTATCCAGGGTTAGGATTTTGCCTGACTGGTGCATAAAAGGACAGAAGGCAAAGGAGTTTAAAAGGACAGAAGGCAAAGGAGTTTAGCATGTTGACTGAAATTAATGATGCGATGAACCACAGATTAAGATGAACCATAAATCAAGAGAGAGGTAATGACAAAGAGAGTCACAGAAGTAGAAAACAAAGTTATGGTTACCAGGGGGGACAAAGGGGAGAGGGATAAATTGGGAGATTGGGATTAATATATACACACCACTATATATAAAATAGCTGATAAGGACCCACTGTATAGTGCAGGGAACTCAATATTCTGTAATGGCCTATATGGGAAAAGAATCTAAAAAAGAATAGATACATATATATGTATAACTGATTCACTTTGCTGTACACCTGAAACTAACACAACATTGTAAATTGTAAATACTCCAATAAAAATTATTTTTTAAAAAGAGGTAATGAGAGGAAGAGGTGATGGATAAGGAGAACACTACCTGGATGGGCAGGATATTTTAACGATGTTGAAGATCTGTTATAGCTGGGGTAGCTGAATAGACAAGCTGGGAGGATGGAAGAGTGTGGTCAGATAATAGGACCCTTGAGTTAGTGATTTTTCAAGGTGAAGAAAATAGGAATGATAATATCCCCACTCTGAACATAGGAGAGGTAGAAAGAGAGGAGAAGAGGTCAGGTGGCAAGAAGCCAGTGATTGGATGGCACATCCTCCTGGACAGTGAAGTCCTCCAAGGCTATGGTGGCAAGAACGGGGTTGGAGAGGAAGAAAGTGCCAGGGTTTCAGTCCTGCATGGAACTTGGTGTGTGAGAGTCCACCCTGGAGTGTCTCCACAGGGCCACATATTGTCATTATCCGTTATTAAAATCCAAAGGCCTCTAGAAGGTAACAGTAGCCAACATTTACTGAATGCTTTGTGCTAGGTACTGTTTTAAGCAGTCCAGTGGTTAGGACTCAGCGCTTTCACTGCCGAGGGCCCAGATCCCACATGCCGTGGAGCAACTAAGCCCGTGTGCCACAGCTACTGAGCCTGTGCTCTAGAGCCCGTGAGCCACAGCTACTGAGCCCATGTGTCACAACTACTGAAGCCCGCATGCCTAGAGCCTGTGCTCCACAAGAGAAGCCACTGCAATTAGAAGCCTGCACACCACAATGAAGAGTAGCCCCCACTCGCTGCAACTAGAGAAAGCCCGTGCGCAGCAACGAAGACACAACACAGCCAAAAATGAGTAAATTTGTTTAAAAATAAATAAATAAAGTAAAAAATGACATAGCCATAGGACGTGACATAAACTGGTTAGAACAGATTAGGCCCAAGATGGCAGAAGATTTGACTTCCAGTGGACCTTGGGCCTCATTACACGCTTATTCTAATACATTAGCATCTAAATGACTCACCTACGGGCACCCTGACAGTTCCCAGGCTGACCATAAAAGGCCAAAGAGTGGGCTGTGGCCCAATTCGTGGAAATCCCTGCTCCTTCTCCAAAATAGTTGAAATAATCCTCCCACTTCTTAGCCTATGAAATTACGCAGCCCGTAAAAACTAACCACCCCATGTTTCAAGGCCACTCTTGCCTTTTGAGATGGACCACATTCTGTGTACGGAATGTGTTATCTCTCTCAATAAATTCACTTCTTACCTATCACTTTGCCCCTTGCTAAACTCCTTCTGTGCTGGGACATAAAGAACCTGAGCTTCATTAAGTCCTGAGACCAGGTGTGCAGTCTCAATTAAAAGACAATGAGTTCGAGTTCCAGCCCAGGGGTTCAAGTCCCAATCTGAGTTCCGACTGGTTTTGAATCCCATCTGAGTTGTGTGGTTTCAGTTCTAGCTGTCAACTATTTTCCCTTTTGGTGAGACATCTTCAGAAGTGTAATCTAATACTTAAGAGTGTGGGTTCAGAGCCAGATTACAGGGTTGAACCCTAGTTCTGTGGCAAGTTACTTATTTCTCTACCTGTTGCCGAACCCAAGTCTGTGTGCCTGATGCACACTGAGGCCAAGCAAACCAAAACGTTGGAGTTTGGAGAATAGAAATATCTACTGCAGGGCCCAGCAAGAACAGGTGGCTCATGCTCAAAAGACCCAAACTCCCTGATGGCTTTCAGGGAAGGGTTTTTGGGTGAGGGCTTCAGGGGGTATGACTTTCTTTTCATTGGTTGGTGGTGAGGTAACAGGGTGGTAGTGCAGGAATCTCAATCAACCTTTGGTTCCAGCCAGTCGGGGGTCTACACGTTTGTGCTCAGCCTGACCTCCACCTGGGTGGGGGTCTTAGTTCCTGCAGAACAATTCAAAATATATGTATCAGATTGTTAATGTATATCCCTAGGACTCTGTTTTATCACTGAACTATTTGTTTGACTGCTTTTCCTTTGTTTCTGTATCCCCTTACTTCCCTAATTAGCACCTGCTTGAATCTACTCTTTGGAACTCAGGCTTAGGAGACTAAAGCCTTTTTCTACAAATAAGAAATGGGGGGGGGGGGGACTTCCCTGGTGGTCCAGTGGCTAAGACTCCGCACTCCCAAAGCAGGGGGCCTTGTTCTATCCCTGGTTGGGGAACTAGATCCCACATGCATGCTGCAACTAAGAGTCTGCATGCTGCAACTAAGAAGGCCACATGCCATAACTAAAACATGCCGTGATGAAGATTCCACATGCGACAACTAAGACCTGGCGTATCCTAAATAAATAAATATTAAAAAGAAGAAGAAGAAGAAGAAACAGGGGACACAGAGGGGCTTTTGTACCCAGGAGGGCCCTGCAGGCTCCTGCTCATTTCATGCCTCAGCCTCCTCATCTGTAAAATAGGAATAATGGTAAGAGTACCTGCCTCACAGGGTCCTTATGAGAATTTCACGAGTAAAGACAGTGCTGGCACATAGGAATCACTCAGAAACTGTTTCATGCCATTCTTAGATAAATTGTATTCATTTTGTACTCTCAGTTGTAGAGATGTCCCTACAGGCTATTTCTTTTCAAATGAAGTACATATTACAATAACTAGGGGTTAAGGGTCTTGTGTGGATGGGAGTTTCTCAGCACTGCGTATGCCTGGCCTGCCCTGGGGCTGCGGCCGCCCTCCAGATGGAACTGGCTCAGCCAGCCCCACAGGGTGGGGGTGGGGGTTCACCCAGGCCCTCTTGACCAAGGGTGGCACTCAGGGTCCCTCTGAGGGGTGGGCCTGGAAGAGTGTTACCAAACCAAACTTGGGTCCACTCACCTGTCCTGGGCTTTGTTTGTTGGAAGATTTTTAATCACAGTTTCAATTTCATTATTTGTTATTGGTCTGTTTATATTTTCTATTTCTTCCTGGTTCAATCTTGGAAGGTTGTACTTTTCTAAGAATTTGTCCATTTCTTCCAGGTTGTCCATTTTATTGGCATATAGTTGCTTGTAGTAATCTCTCATGATCCTTTGTATTTCTGCAGTGTCAGTTGTTACTTTTCCTTTTCTAATTCTGTTGATTTTAGTCTTCTCCCTTTTTTTCTTGATGAGTCTGACTAATGGTTTATCAATTTTGTTTATCTTCTCAAAGAACCAGCTTTTAGTTTTATTGATCTTTGCTATTGTTTCCTTCATTTCTTTTTCATTTATTTCTGATCTGATCTTTATGATTTCTTTTATTCTACTAACATTGGGTTTTTTTTTGTTCTTCCTTCTCTAATCGCTTTAAGTGTAAGGTTAGGTGGTTGATTTGAGTTGTTTCTGTTTCTTGAGGTAGGATTGTATTGCTATAAACATCCCTCTTAGAACTGCTTTTGTTGCACCCCATAGGTTTTTGGTCATTGTGTTTTCATTGTCATTTGTTTCTAGGTATTTTTTGATTTCCTCTTTGATTTCTTCCGTGATCTCTTGGTTATTTAGTAGCATATTGTTTAGCCTTCATGTGTTTGTATGTATTTATTTTTTCAGTTTTTTTCCTGTAATTGATACCGAGTCTCATAGCCTTGTGATCAGAAAAGATATTTGATATGATTTCAATTTTCTTAAATTTACCAAGGCTTGATTTGTGACCCAAGATATGGTCTATCCTGGAGCTTGTCTGCTCACCCGCCGGGGCAGGCGGGGTCTGGGAGCTGAGGCTTGGGCTTCGGTCTGGTCGCAGGGAGAGAACTGGGGTTGGCGGCGTGAACACAGCCTGAAGGGGTTAGTGCACCATGGCTAGCCGGGAGGGAGCCCGGGAAAAAGTCTGGACCTGCCGAAGAGGCAAGAGACTTTTTCTTCCCTCTTTGTTTCCTGGTGCACGAGGAGAGGGGATTAAGAACGCTGCTTAAAGGAGCTCCAGAGACGGGCACGAGCCGCGGCTATCAGCACAGACCCCAGAGACGGGCATGGGACGCTAAGGCTGCTGCTGCCGCCACCAAGAAGCCTGTATGCAAGCACAGGTTACTATCCACGCCTCCCCTCCTGGGAGCCTGTGCAGCCCGCCACTGCCAGGGTCCTGTGATCCAGGGACAACTTCCCCGGGAGAACACATGGTGCGCCTCAGGCTGGTGCAATGTCACACTGGCCTCTGCCGCCACAGGCTCACGCTGCATCCGTAACCCTCCCTCCCCACCAGCCTGAGTGAGCCAGAGCCCCCAAATCAGCTGCTCCTTTAACCCTGTCCTGTCTGAGCAAAGAACAGACGCCCTCAGGAGACCTACACGCAGAGGCGGGGCCAAATCCAAAGCTGCACCCTGGGAGCTGTGTGAACAAAGAAGGGAAAGGGAGATTTCTCCCAGCAGCCTCAGGAGCAGCGGATTAAATCTCCACAATCAACTTGATGTACCCTGCATCTGTGGAATACCTGAATAGACAACGAATCATCCCAAATTGAGGAGGTGGACTTTGACAGCAAGATATATTACTTTTTCCCCTTTTCCTCTTTTTGTGAGTGTGTATGTGTATGCTTCTGTGTGAGATTTTGTCTGTATAGCTTTGCTTTCACCATTTGTCCTAGGGTTCTGTCCATCCGTTTTGTTTTGTTTACTTTAAAAAAAATTTTTTTTCTTAATAATTATTTTTTATTTTAATAATTTTATTTTATTTTATCTTACTTTATTTTACTTTATCTTCCTTCCTTCCTTCCTTCCTTCCTTCCTTCCTTTCTTTTCTTTCTTCCTTCCTTCCTTCCTTCCTTCCTTCCTTCCTTCCTTCCTTCCCTTCTTTCTTCCTTCCTTCCTTCCTTCCTTCCTTCCTTCCTTCCTTTCTTTCTTTCTTTCTTTCTTTCTTTCTTTCTTTCTTTCTTTCTTTCTTTCTTTCTTTCTTTCTTTCTTTCTTTCTTTCTTTCTTTCTTTCTTTCTTTCTTTCTTTCTTCCTTTCTTCTTTTTCTCCCTTTTATTCTGAGCCGTGTGGATGAAAGGCTCTTGGGTCTCCAGCCAGGAGTCAGTGTTGTGCCTCTGAGGTAGGAGAGCCAGCTTCAGGACACTGGTCCACAAAAGATCTCCCAGCTCCACATAATATCAAATGGCGAAAATCTCCTAGAGATCTCCATCTCAACACCAGCACCCAGCTTCACTCAACGACCAGCAAGCTACAGTGCTGGACATCCTATGCCAAACAACTAGCAAGATAGGAACACAACCCCACCCATTAGCAGAGAGGCTGCCTAAAATCATAATAAGTCCACAGACACCAGACATGGACCTGCCCACCAGAAAGACAAGATCCAGCTTCATCCACCGGAACACAGGCACTAGTCCCCTCCACCAGGAAGCCTACACAACCCACTGAACCAACCTTAGCCACTGGGGACAGACACCAAAAACAACGGCAACTACGAACCCGCAGCCTGTGAAAACGAGACCCCAAACACAGTAAGATAAGCAAAATGAGAAGACAGAAAAACACACAGCAGATGAAGGAGCAAAGTAAAAACCCACCAGACCTAACAAATGAAGAGGAAATAGGCAGTCTACCTGAAAAAGAATTCAGAATAATGATAGTAAAGATGATCCAAAATATTGGAAATAGAATAGTGAAAATGCAAGAAACGTTTAACAAGGACCTAGAAGCACTAAAGAGGAAACAAGCAATGATGAACAACACAATCAATGAAATTAAAAATTCTCGGGGCTTCCCTGGTGGCGCAGTGGTTGAGAGTCCGCCTGCCTATGCAGGGGACACGGGTTCATGCCCTGGTCCAGAAAGATCCCACATGCCGCGGAGCGGCTGGGCCCATGAGCCACGTCTGCTGAGCCTTCGCGTCTGGAGGCTGTGCTCCGAGATGGGAGAGGCCACAACAGTGAGAGGCCTGCGTAATGCAAAAAAAAAAAAAAAAAAAAAAAAAAAAATTCTCTAGAAGGGATCAATAGCAGAATAACTGAGGTGGAAGAACGGACAAGTGACCTGGAAGATAAAATAGTGGAAATAACTACTGCAGAGCAGAATAAAGAAAAAAGAATGAAAAGAACTGAGGACTGTCTCAGAGACCTCTGGGACAACATTAAATGCACCAACATTCGAATTATAGGGGTTCCAGAAGAAGAAGAGAAAAAGAAAGGGACTGAAAAAATATTTGAAGAGATTATAGTTGAAAACTTCCCTAATATGGGAAAGGAAATAGTTAATCAAGTCCAGGAAGCACAGAGAGTCCCATACAGGATAAATCCAAGGAGAAACACACCAAGACACATATTAATCAAACTATCAAAAATTAAATACAAAGAAAACATATTAAAAGCAGCAAGGGAAAAACAACAAATAACATACAAGGGAATCCCCATAAGGTTAACAGCTGATCTTTCAGCAGAAACTCTGCAAGCCAGAAGGGAGTGGCAGGACATATTTAAAGTGATGAAGGAGAAAAACTCTACCCAGCAAGGATCTTATTCAGATTTGACAGAGAAATCAAAATACCCTCCCTGATGGGTTTCAGGAAAGCACTTTTAAAGGCCAGGTGAAGGAGGGGTGTCCCAGGGCATGTGATCAGTTTGTGCACACTTCTGATTGGTTGATGGTGAGGTAACAGGGCAGGGGTTAACATTATCAATCCTCAGACTCCTGTAGGTCTGGGGTCTACAGTGTTCATGGTCACCAAGTGGTTAATTTCTTTCATTTGGTGGGGGTTTTTGCATCTGTAAAACAACGCAGGAAATGTGTGTCAGATATTATCTAGGTACTTCAGAGAGGAGCTAAAGCAGAGGATATGGGGGAGGAGTCTGTCCCGGGAAGGCCCTGTAGGGTTCTGCTGGGTTACAAGAGGAGAAGACGGGCAGTATCCATCAGCTTCCTGGCCTTTGAGTGAGGAAGCAAGTCTGAAGGCTCCTGGCTGTGTAACCTCAGACCTGGGTCACCTCACAAGCCAGAGATCCCTTATGTGTAAGGAACACAGTGGGCAGAGTCTTACGTAGTTCATAGGAAGGTCCTGAGGACAAAGAGAGAGGAAGCTATATGAAGATTCTGAGACCAGAAATTAAAAGTTCAGCATGGTGTAATCTCAGCTGTGGCCTTTCAACCCCGCTGGCTTCCCTGGCTGCCTGGGGCTCCCAAGAGAGAATGGGCTGTGAGCCGGGGCTCTGACGTGCAGAGAGCCCTGGGGACAAAGCGAGAGGTGGGGAGGATGTTCTGGGCTCCTGCAGACCAGTGACACCCAAGGTCTGGGAGGCTTCTGGCCTTGCCCAGGGCAAGCTTCCTGGAGAATGTGGAATGAGCCTGGGAGCTAAGGTGTCTGCCCCACAGAGAAAGACGCCCCTGCCCCCAGGGGAGGCCAGAGGTGTGAGGCTGGAAGTTGTTGAGACAAGTTAGCAGCTGGCTGCTTCAGGAGAGCTGGGCCCCAGGCGCTGAGATCAGGAACGCGACTGTGGTCTGCAGCACCTCCGGAATGCAGCCCCACAAATCCCTGCTCAGCCTGGAGGGAACACTCAGTGCCCAGCCCACGAGGGGGGCCACCCCCTTAGGGCAGTCAGGCATGGCCTGGGGGACGCAGAACGTGCCCCTTAGGAGCTCCTGGGAACCTTGCCTAGGGCCTGACACCCTGGGGATTGGCCAGTGGCCCCAAGGCTCCCAGCTTCCTCCTCAAAAGCCCTCAGTTTAAGAGACACAAGTCAGGTGGTACAGGTGCCGGAAAACACTCTCTTGAGAACAAAAAGAACCAAAGCAACTTGGACAAAGAGGACTTTGGAAGCCGTTAGGGAAACATTGAGCTGGTGCTTGATGAAAGGCACTATGTAAATGCCGCACATTGGAGTGATTATCCTTGTCAGAAAAACATAAACGAGCAAAATGTTTTTGAAAGCCACCTGATTTAAGTCTTTGAATCATACTCATATGCGCCAGCAAAATGCAAATGCCATTGGTTCTTGGAATCTGTGTCCTTTCCTTTACTTGTGAGACTATTATTATGAAAGGCTTCTAGAGTCTGCCCACTTCCTTTAGGAAAAAGACACCTTTTGTAATTAATCTGACTACAATGGATTACCCTCAGGTGTGGCATCTGGGAGAAATGAAAGAAGCTCAGAGCTCCCCCAGAGGAACCGAGGATTGAGAGATGGGGGTGGGGATTAGTAGAAAGAGTAAATGGCAGCAAACTATTATATATAGGATGGATAAACAATAAGGTTCTACTGTATCCTATGATAAACCATAATGGAAAAGAATATGAAAAAGAATGCATATATATGTATAACCGAATCACTGTTCTGTACACCTGAAACTAACACAACATTGTAAATCAACTATGTTCCAATAAAATAAATTTATAAAAGAGTAAATGGCAGACATGCGGGCAGCACCTGGAATATGTCCACAGCCACCAGTGGTCGCCTGCCACTTGTGCTGCACAGGGACACCTCCTGTGGGTCTGACCTTTCAGATACTACTTCTCATAAGTAACCATCAGATCAAACCACCCAGTGCTGGGCATGGAAAATCTGGCTCCCAAGAAGAGGTTTATGGGCCATGATGAGGAGACGGACGGGGCAGAGCTCAGAAATGGCTTTGGTGAGAAGCTCTGTGCTCTGGCTTTACCAATAAGTGGAAATGTTACCAAATTGGTTGACTGGACCCACACCGGGGCCCTAGCCCAGACCAAGACCCCCTGTCTCAGCCAGGGAGGTTCTTTTTCCTGTTAGATTTGCCCAGCGAATAACAAAACCAATGCTGAGACTGGAATAGCACAAGCTTTATTCAAGGGCCAAAGAATGGAGAAGTGGGAAACTAGTTCACAAATCGACTTCTCAACCCAATTTGGGCAGAGACATCAAATATATAGGATGGTCGAGGTAAAAGGGAGGGAATTAGAAAGAGGGGTGAATATTCATGACTAATCTGAGAACAGGGGTGTGGTTTGGACCCCCGTTTGATGCAGCTCTCCTTTTCAGTCCTTGTATGGGCCTTTCTGGTTGTCATGGCAACCGTCAACACTCTTGGCGCTGGTGGGTGTGTCATGTAGCACGTTAATGGATTACAGTGAGCATATAATGAGGCTCAAGGTCTACTGAAAGTCAAATCTTCCGCCATTTTGGGCCTAGCTGGTTCTAACTGGTTCTTGTTTCTCTTTGCATCTTCCTTCTGAAACTTAGATAAGAGTAATAGTTTCCATTTGAGGGTGGGGTAGGGGAATGATTCAAGGCAATAGCCTTGGTGAGATAGGAGGGAAAGGGACAGGACACACACGCTATATAATGAAGAAGGAGTATAGTTGTTGGGATGCAATAAAGACTGGCTGGAACCAAGGTGGCTTCGACAATAGCCTGCATTGACTTTTAGCTCATTATACCTTCATTGTAATACCAAAAATCACCCCCCCTTATGCCATGACAGTTCCAAGGAGGAACATTAAAAGGCCAAAAAGTGGGCAGTGGCCCATTTCCTGGGAAATCTCCACCCTACCCCGAAATAGCAAGAATATCCCTCCCACTCCTTAGCTTATGAAATCATTAAACCCATAAAAACCTTCCACCCCACCACACGGGGCCTGCTCTCACTTTCTGAGATGACCACATTCTACCTATATGGAACGTGTTTTCTCTAAATAAACTTGCTTTCCCTTTACTCTAGCTTTTGTTCTTGAATTGTTTCCTTCGGGAAGCCAAGGACCCTCCCTTGGCGGTCTGTCCTAAGGACTCCTGCAGGTCCTAGTATGTGACATTCCCCTCTCCTGCAACATTGGTAACAGAAACACACTCTGTTTACCCCAACACAGCCCAGAGCACTTTCTCCCCAGCGGTGGGCTTTTGCCTTCCTGACAACCACTATCCAGAATGACAGAGCTTCATGCTGCCTCCTCAGAGATTACAGCCAGGCTGGTGCTGAAAGCTCGGCCTCTCTGCACCGGGTGCAGAATTGAATCTTGGAAACAGAGTTTTGGGTGAAGTAGAAGAGGATAGGTTTATTGCTTTGACAGGCAAAGGGGACACAGCGGGCTCGTGCTTCGAAAAACTATGTGTCCCAACTCAGGAGGATTTGATGAGGAGTTTTATAGCAATACTTCAAGGGTGGGGTTGCTGACAAGACGAGGGTGTGTGCAGGGTCTCAGGTGGTTGGTCTCCTAACCTTGATGAGCTTCTCTGGTCCCTTTAATCTTGCCTCAGGTGGCTTCCTGGATGCTCCTCTCTTGACTAGCAACTGTTTGAATCCGCCCTTTGGAACTCAGGGAAGGTCGTGGAGGCTAGAGAGTCTTGCCTACAAGAAAGGGGGGACAAAAAGAGGCTTCCATGTGCAGGAGCCCACAGCTCCCCCTGCCCGGTTCCAAGGCTACCTCCTCAGTTTACAGTTCAGGAACCGGGGTTAATGTGGTGCCCAGGGTCACCCAGGTGCAGGCAGGATGAGGACCAGAACCCGCACCTCCAGATGCCAGTCTGAAGAGCATGACACCGCACTGCTTCATTTCTATACCCGCTCTTGCCCCTTTGCTGTGGGGAAAGGGTCTGGTACTCTTGTCCGTGCTCACCCAGGTGTAAATGTCTAAGAGAAGGTGTGCGTTAGGCACAGCAAGTGGGTAAGCAAAGGATTGCGGGAGGCAAAGGTCAGGGATTGGAGATGGAGAGCCCAAGTTCAGGTGCTGTTTACTAGCCAGGGGTGTCTTTCCAACAGTAATAATGATCTCTGCAAATCTGTTTGCGAATTTTTAAAGAGGGAAACAAAAGAGTTGTGAAGTCTAAATGAGGTGTTCTGGGGAATTCCCTGGCAGTCTAGTGGTTAGGACTCTTGCGCTTTCACTGCCAAGGGTGCTGGTTCAATCTCTGTTTGGGGAACTAAGATCCCACAAACCTTATGGCCTGGCCAAAAAAAGAAAAAAAAGAAGAAAAAAAGAACTTGGTAAATGAGATATTTCTGAAGAGCACTTTAAAAGTTAGACAGGTGTGCAAATACAAGATATAAAGAGGGCTTCCCTGGTGGTGCAGTGGTTGAGAGTCCGCCTGCGGATGCAGGGGACGTGGGTTCGTGCCCTGGTCCGGGAAGATCCCACATGCCGTGGAGCGGCTGGGCCCGTGAGCCATGGCCGCTGAGCCTGCGCGTACGGAGCCTGTGCTCCGCAACGGGAGAGGCCACAACAGTGAGAGGCCCGCGTACCACAAAAATAAAAAATTATATATATATATATATATAAAAGGATTATCTTATCAGGAACAGCCAAAAAGCATGATTCTTCTGGGCCAGAAAACTCTCTGGGCAAGGGACCATCACAAAACATCATCAACATCATGATTATTATTTTAACTATTATCTGTGAGGGACTGCCACAGGGGATGTAAAACGGTTTCAGTCTAAAAAATACCTGGGTAAACGTAAGATTTTTGAAGCAATGTGGCTGTGTGGCCGTGGGAGCCGTCTGTATCCTCTTGACAACCCCGGGCCGCCTCAGCGAAGCCTGGAGTCGGCTTCCTTCTTCTGAAGAGCACTGGCGCCCTCTAGTGGACACTGCTGAGAGAACTACCACAGCGCCGCAGAGGCTCAATGGCTCGGAGGCCGCTAGGGGCGCTGCAGATAGGCCGCACTGCTGGAGCCCAGGGAGGGGCTCCCAGGCATTTGGACAGATGTTCGCGACAGGCGGTTAGGTTTTTCTGTCTGTTAATGTGCTTAGAATGGGGTCTACCGGTTTATAAATACAGGAAAAGCTTACAGGTTCGGTCCTGATCATTTAAAACATGCAATAATCTCTGATTAATTATCAAGGCACAAGCTCCTGTTTGTTCCAGGAGTAGCAAAAGCATTTGCTAAACAAATTAAACCTATAATTCCTTCACACCCAGCTGTCTTTCTGCTCTTAAAGTCCCTGAATGCCTTGAGAGGGAGTTTGGAAGAAGCAAGTGGAGAGGGAAGGAAGGGCATGGAGGACAGGGAGCCCCTCACCTCCTACCATCGCTCACTGGATGTCCAGGGTGGGCTCTGGGCACTGGTAGGAGGCGGGGGCCTGGAGGCCATCAGAGGGAGGATCAGGCATCATGTTCCTCCTGCAGGACAGGTGACTTATGAGCTTCAGGCAGAGCTGTGGTCCCTACTGCAGGACGAATCCCCTGGGTGCAGCCAGGGGAAGGGTCTCTTTGGGGGAAGCACTGGCCTGTCTCTGACGTAAGGAGGCTCCTGGCACTCACAGAATCTTTCTCTTGATCTGCTCCCCTGGCTCCTCCAGCAAGAAAGGAGATGCCGAGGAGGTCTCTGGGGGTCAGAATCCAGGAATCCTGTCTTGTACAAGCGCCTCACCCAGTAACCCATCCTCTGCCTCCAGCCCTTTATCCTTTCACCTGAGCCACCCACTAAGAGCTCTGACCCCCCTTCCTGCACAGTAGGCCTTGATGGTCCAGAAAACCGGAGCTCAAGGCTATGGCATCCAAAAATTTGTTCCCTTTTCCTCGGGTGAAGAAAGAGCTGGATCATTCCTTCCTGCCGCTAGAGTGGGCTGGATCCTCAGGCATTCAGGAAAAGAAGTGAAAACAAGGCAGCTGATTTCCAAATTAAACCAGAGTGAAATTCATACTAAGCTATACTATTAATACATTTAAAAAGCTTTTATTGGGCCTCCCTGGTGGTGCAGTGGTTAGGAGTCCACCTGCCAATGCAGGGGTCACGGGTTCAAGCCCTGGTCCAGGAGGATCCCACATGCCACAGAACAACTAAGCCCGCGCGCCACAACTACTGAGCCTGCGCTCTAGAGCCTGTGAGCCACAACTACTGAAGCCTGTGCGCCTAGAGCCCGTGCTCCGCAACAAGAGAAGCCACTGCAATGAGAAGCCCGCACACCGCAACGAAGAGTAGTTCCCACTCGGCGCATCTAGAGAAAGCCCGCGCGCAGCAACGAAGACCCGACGCAGCCAAAAATAAATTAAATTTTTAAAAAAGGTTTTATTTATTGAGTGTCTACTATACACTGGGCACTTCAAATTCAATATTTCTAATCCTTACAACAACCCAGCAAGTAAGTTTTATTTTCTCTATTTTCTACGTGAGGAAATTGAGAATCAAGGAGGTTAAATGCCGTGCCACAAGCCACACAGCTATAGATAATCAAGCTAGGCAGGTTATGCTTCGGTAATAAATAACCCCCACATTCCAGTGGCTTATGTTAAGCCGGTAGTGGTTTATTTCTCACAGACATCAAGTCCATCGCTCTCCTCTGCCCTGTCCTGGCTCTGAAATCCAGACTGGTGGAGCTGCTAGCCTCGGGGCATCGCTGGGTGCTGGGTCAGAGGCTAGAGGGCTCTGGAGGGTCCCTGCTGGCATGCAGGGCACAGCTCCCTGGCCCAACAAGTGACTCAGCCCCCCCAGTTGCAGTCTACATGTGCTCAGGAGTCAGAGGCCTGAACTACTGGGCAGCAGCCTTAGAGACAGGGAGCTGTCCCTGCCTATGCCTCCTTTCCCCTCTGGGGCTCACTCTGTCTCTCTGTCTCCCCGCCTTCCTTCTCCTGTCCCTCTGCTTCTCTCTGCATCCTAACACTGCTCATAATTTTCTCGTGGGTTAGCCAAGAAATAAAAACAAGTTCTCAGGGTGTACACAATTTATTCCAAAAGTCATTAAATACAACTGACAATGGTACACTTGATAGAATTTGTCACTGACTGAAAATTCACAGGACAACAAGTCTACTTGGCCAAGTTGATAGAATTTGATTAGAAACAATGGTCACAAAAGAAAATTCACAATTGCAGATGCTCTAATGGGTAGAACATATGGATCAGAAGTTGATGATGAATCAACTTTTTTTAAAAAAATAAATTTATTTATTTTATTTGTTTATTTTTGGCTGCATTGTGTCTTCGTTGCTGCGCATGGGCTTTCTCTAGTTGTGGCGAGCGGGAGCTACTCTTCATTGCGGTGCATGGGCTTCTCATTGTGGTGGCTTCTCTTGCTGTGGAGCACAGGCTCTAGGCATGCGGGCTTGAGTAGTTGTGGCACACGGGCTCAGTAGTTGTGGCTCGTGGGCTCTAGAGCGCAGGCTCAGTAGTTGTTGCGCACGGGCTTAGTTGCTCCGCGGCATGTGGGATCTTCCTGGACCAGGGCTCGAACCTATGTCCCCTGCATTGGCAGGCGGATTCTTAACCACTGCGTCACGAGGGAAGCCTGATGAATCAACTTTGATGTAAAATGTAGGTGGGAAAGAATTGTTGCCAATGAATTTCAAGACTGTAAAAATGAAAAATGGAAAAACTTGGAAACCATTTAACTGCACAATAGGGAAAATGCATTAATTAAATTGGATTAAAGGAGTTTGCTCTGAAAAATGCTTGCTCAGTGAAAATGCATCAACATTTCCATCTTCTGTGACCTCTGTGGCCAGGTCAGTGACTTCCTGGCTCACAGCCCCTGGTGGCCTCTGTGAATGTCACCGACTCTCTTTGGCCTTATTTACATGTAGAACTCCAGTTCCAAGTATTGAACCTGGAACTCCACCTCTTTGCACACAATCTCTTAATTTGCCACTGCTCCACTCACTATATCACTCCCCTTGTACAGATCACTTTCCCTCCCTACATGCTTCCGTTCCCGTGGGCCCGTCTCCAGCTCACTTCTCTTCTATGTGCTCTCCCTAGGCAATTTCAAACCATCTCATATATTTACTGCTACTTTGTGCTGATGAGTGCAGAATTGACATCCTTAACTGTAACAGTCAGGCTTCTTAGCTTTAAACAACAAAAAGACTGATTAGCTTGAGCAGAAAAAGGCAATTTACTGGAAAGATACTAAATTTCTCAAGAATTGACCAGAAAGCTGAGGAGATTAGGCTTAGAAAATGAGCAGGAATCAGAGGTCAGAACCTCTGACCCCACCAGGGTCACAACACTAGGGTGGTCAGGTTAGGACCTGCTGTCCCCTCAGGCTGCTGGCACTACTGCCCCTGGACGTGGGGAGCACCACTGAGTTACCTGAGGGGGTTCTAACTGCCCTGCCTCTTTGTGTCACTTGCCCAGAGTTGAGCTACATTTAGGCGACCTGCCCACGCTCTGGCTACCAGGGTGAGGGGGGAATTGGCATCTGGTTTGTTGGGGGGAGGTGCCCTCCCTCTCACCACGATCCATGCTGCGGCAGATTCTGCAAACATAGGAAGTGGAATCAGGGCCACAGAGCCCACAAAGCCTAAAAGTAGTTACCAGCTGCTCCTTTACATAAAAGGTGTGTGGACTAGAGGGAAGCCCGCATGCCGCAATGAAGGCCCAATGCAGCCATAAATAAATAAATAAATATTAAAAAAAAAAAAAAAGATGTGCGGACCTCTGCTTTAGAGGTTGAACAGTCACAGACTTGAAGTTGGACCGGTCACGAGAATTTTCAGGTCAGGCTTGTGTTGTCTTTGGCCTTCTGTCTATTTGCTTCTGGTTAGTTGCAGGTACAAGTACCAACGTCCACCTCTCTTGTCTAGACATAGATTTTTAAGTCGGAAAGCTCTGGCCATTTGCCTACTGACCTTCGTGCTCAGTTCATTCCTAAGCCCATGCCCTGTTTAATGGCAGTTATCTTGAGGCCGTCGGAAACACCTGGTTTGTAGGGGAAATCAGTGCCCCTACATTCTGGGCCATTGGGTCGTTCTCTTGTCTTGGAGAGAGATCTCGAAGGGAGATGCTTGAGAAAAGTTAGGGCCATGTCCCAGACCTGTTTCCTGCTACAAGGCTAGCTCTTAATTTAGAAATGCTTCACTTCAGTGACTCGAATCAGTGAGCTTTGTTTTTGACTCACAAAAGCCCCACATTCTCAGACTCTCAGGCAACTTCAAGCACAGGCTGCAGGCAGAGTTGTACTGCCTTCCACCCGTCACTGCAAACTGCCTAGGTTTCCCCTAGATTATTCTAAAAGGGACAAAGAGTACCCCAAATATGCCAATATTCTGATTGTTTCCCTCAACGATTTCTTCTGAACCACAGGCTGGGTTCACACCTCCCAATGTGTTGTAGGTGACAATCTGACCAAACGTCTTGCCGTGGCATAACAAACATCCCCGGTTTTCCAGCATGCCATGATCCTTTCCTGCCATCTGCTAAATCAGGGCCATGCTTTTAGGTTCCCACATCTAGACAACATAGGATACAGATTTTCCTGGGTGTAAGAGAGACCCCAAACAACAGTGACTAAGATAGAAGTGATCCATTTCTCATGTCACTGTCTAAAGGCAGGCAGTCTAGGGCTGGTACAGCAGCTCTGCTTTAAGAGGTTGTCTAGAGACCTAAACTCTATCTTGTTGCTCCACCCTGCCTCGGGTGTTGCTCCCCAGTCCATTTTTCATGCCAGAGGGTGGAGGGAGTGAACATGGCAGCCTCCCTGCCCCCTTTAAAAGACACACCCTTGCGCTTCCCTGGTGGCGCAGTGGTTAAGAATTGCCTGCCAGTGAAGGAGACATGGGTTTGATCCCTGGCCCGGGAAGATCCCACATGCCACGGAGCAACTAAGCCCGCATGCCACAACTACTGAGCCTGCGCGCCTAGAACCCGTGCTCTGCAACAAAGAGAAGCCACCATAATGAGAAGCCCATGCACCTCAACAAAGAGTAGCCTGAGCTCACTGCAACTAGAGAAAGCCTGCATGCAGCAATGAAGACCCAACGCAGCCAAAAATAAATAAATTTATTTAAAAATAAATAAACAGATAAAAGACACACCCTGGAAATGGCTTACCTCTCTTCTTTCTTCACACATCTCACTGGCCACGAGCTAGTCATATAACCACACAGAGCCGAAAGGAGGATGAAAATGCAGTCTTCATTAGAGAGAACAGAGAGAGTTGATGTCGGTAGGCAACGTAATCAATTAGTCCCCACCAAATCAGGTCAGACCCTTGATTACCACTCCAGCCCTGCAGTCTATTGTAACTACCATGATTATCTTGCTTTTGGCAGTTAAGTGCTTGAAATCAACTCCTTCTACTCTGGTATCTTTCCTTTTCCATTAATATCAAGGATCCCATTTCAACTGCATCCAATTGCATCATTGATTTATGGAAATCAGTCATGAAATAGCTTTTTGGAGATGCTGGTGCTCTACTCACCAATGTCTTTTTGTCTTCTGGGCCCTCCTGAGGATAGAATAGGTGTATGGGCAGGTCGCACATGATACATTGTGTACGGCCCCGGGCGTCCCCGGGAGTCCCGACCAGCAGGACAAATCCTTGTGAGTCCGAGGAGGAACCTGTGGGGGTTGAAAAAAGGGGGAAGGGCAGGAGACGCGAAAGAATGGAGGCAAGACAGAATCCTGATCAAGCCTCAAACTTTTATTGCTGCGGTAGCTGTATTTATACACTGCAGAGAAAGGGGGGCGGGATTCAGAATGAGGGAAGTACTTGGCTAATCATCATTGGTGCTGCGTGCGCGGGCTTTCATTTTAGGCGCGAACTTCTATCTCATAAATCAGGAAGAGAAGCAGGGTGTCGGCCATCTTCTAATGGCGAAAACTTCTTGGCTCCCAACATCTCCTCCCTTTTTATTTCTTTTAAGGAGGTGGGCATTAACCGAGTGAGGGAGTAGTGACCTGAATCCTCCCGTGGACAAGGTATGTGTGTCCACACTCATCGGCTCTTGGTATCTTTTGGGGAGGAGAGGCAGAGCCAAAGATAATCTTAGCTACTAAAAGCCAAAAACAATGTTTAGATACCAACCTCTATCATAATTCAGGTATACTCACAGGGAATAACAGAGATTACCTTGTATATACATATATACACGTTTTCCCTTGTGCATGCTTTGCTGCCACACTCAACTCGGTACCCATACCCTCCATCAAAGAGGGGGGTAGGCATGTCTCTGTTTCATGCCGCTCCAGTGGAGGGGCAGCCAGAATCATCCTTTGGTTCTGCTTCTGTAATGGCGAGGCGATGGTAATGTATGAGGTTAAATTTTGAGGCAAGTGGGGAGTGCTTTCAGCCTGTCCAACAACCAGCAAAGATGACAGGATCAGGGTCACAACGGATAGCTCATGTCGTCTCTGCCGCTCTTTCAATATTAGGAGGGTCTCCATCTTTTTCTGAAAAAGAAAAAGAAATACAATCTCAGGGAAAAGGGCCCTGGATAAAATTTATTACTTTATAGAACTTATAGGTTTAATAAGGCGCTCAGGCAACCAGCGTGCTCCACCTTCTTTGGTATTATATACACATGCGGATCCCCTCCCCCAGATGAGGAGTGGATCGGGTCCATGCCATTTAAAGGTCAAAGGGTCTTTCCACATAACTTGTGCATATTGATTTTTAGTTTCTTGATGCCAAAGGCGATCGGCGGCAGATCTACCATTATTATCTAATTGTAAAAAATTAATTACAAACAGGGCATGACTAAGAATATTTTTTGGGGAATTTTTTGTAGCAGTTAAATCATTATTTTTAAGCTTGGAAATGGTATTTTTAAGGGTTTGATGGGCTCTTTCTACTATGCCTTGACCCTGGGGGTTATATGGAATTCCCGTAAGATGTTTTATTTGAAGCCAGGTGCAAAAATCTTGGAAAGCCTGGGAGGTATACCCAGGCCCATTATCTGTTTTAATTATTTGAGGCTTGCCTAAAACTGTAAAACATTGGAGCACATGTGAAATAATGTTTTTTGTGGCTTCTCCTCCCTGAAGGGAGGCATATATAAAGCCGCTAAAGGTATCAATGGACACATGAATAAATTTTAATTTTCCAAATTTAGCAAGATGGGTAACATCCATCTGCCAGATTTCATTAGGTAATAGACCTCTTGGGTTTACCCCAAGATGTGGAAGAGGTAAAAATGTAACGCACCCTGGACAATTTTTTACAATTTGTCTTGATTGTTCTCGAGTAAGCTTAAACATTAAGCGAAGAGTATGTGCATTAACATGATGTAGCTGATGAAATTGAGTAGCTTGAGAAACAGAATCAGAGGTTACGGTGCACATCAGGCGGGCATTTTTATCAGCTAAATCATTGCCCTGAGAGAGGGGTCCAGGAAGATCTGTATGAGCCCTAAGATGATCAATAAAAAAAGGCGCTTGTCTTCGAAGTATAAGACTTTGAAGTTGTTGAAAAAGGGGAACAGCATTGGAAGAGGGTTTAATATATGGAACAGTTTCTAAAAGGGGGACGGACAAAGCTATATATGAGCTGTCCGTATATAAATTAAAGGGGATATTCTGTAACATCTCAAAAACCTGAAGAATGGCAAAAAGCTCAACAAGTTGTGCTGATAAAAAGGAGGACTGTACCCTATAGGGCTGATTATTTATAACAAATACAGCAACACCGGATGATGATCCATCAGTGAATACTAGGGCAGCATCTCCCAGAGGAACAGCAGAAGTGATTTTGGGAAATATAAACAGATGTTTTCTAGCAAACTGAAGGAGCTTATCAGGTGGATAATGATTATCAATATTACCCTGAAAGGAGGATAAGGAAACAAGCCATTTATCATCAGTTTGTAATAACCAACCAAGCTCTTCTTTGGTATAGGGGAGAATCAACTGATCAGGATCTCTGCCAAAAAATTGACGGCTTTTTTCTCTGCCCAAAGTAAGAACCTGTGCTACTAAGGAAGGGTAGGTCTTAAGCACTTTATTAGGAGATACGGACAAATGTATCCACAAGAGGGGATGATCTTGCCATAGGACTCCAGTGGGTGTATGTGCAGTGGCACAAATAATCAAACTAAAGGGACGACCGTAATCTAAAAAGGTAATCTGTTGACATCTAATGGCCTTTTCTACTAATTGAAGAGAATTTTTAGCCTCCTTAGTCAGCCTACGGGGTGACAAGGGATCTGATGGCCCTTGTAAAATTTCGAATAAGGGTTTTAACTCTCCCGTAGTAAGTTTAAGATACGGTCGTAGCCAATTAATATCTCCCAAAAATTTTTGAAAATCATTGAGGGTTTGCAAATGTGATACTTGTATGTGTATCTTTTGAGTGGTAATTATTTTTTTGTTTAATTCGAAACCAAGATAATAGTATGGATCTTTTAATTGTACCTTATTTGAAGCAATTTGAAGGCCAGAGGAAGCAAGATTATCTTTTAAATCTTGATAACACTTAAGGAGTTCATCAGTTGATTTTCCAGCCAAAAGAATATCATCCATATAATGAATGATATAGATACCAGGCCAACGAGCCCTAAGAGGGTCTACAGCTTGTGCAACAAATTTTTGACATAAGGTGGGGCTATTGGCCATACCCTGCGGGAGGACCTTCCATTGAAAACGTGGCATTGGGCCTTTAAAATTAATTACTGGGAGACTAAATGCAAAACGCTCTCTATCCTGAGGATGGAGAGGGATAGTAAAAAAGCAATCTTTAAGATCAATAATGATTTTAAAATAGCCAGCTGGAATGGCAATAGGAGAAGGCAAGCCAGGCTGTAAAGCTCCCATAGTAAACATTGTTCTATTAATTTCCCTAAGATCTTGGAGAAGTCGCCATGAGCCAGATCTCTTTTTTATCACAAATATAGGGGTATTCCATGGCGAAGTAGTGGCTTCTAAATGTCCAGCGGCCAATTGTTCCTGCACTAACTTTGTGGCAGCTGTAAGTTTTTCTTCTGTTAGAGGCCATTGGTCCACCCAAACGGGATCATTAGTTTTCCATCGTATTTTGTCCGCATGGGGCACAAGAAGGTCAATGGCCGCTAAGAAAAAGGCGAAATGCCTAGGCCCTGGCGATTTATGTTAGATGCCAGGGAAATAGGTCGTGTAATACCCTGATTATTTTTTCCTAAGCCTAAGCCTGGTAGAAACCCTTGGTTTAGCATTTGTTGGGTCACCACCTCATTGGGGCTGGCCATGATTAACTTTAATTGTGACAGGATGTCACGTCCCCAAAGATTCAACGGGATATGTGGCAAAATATAAGGTTGTACCTGTCCAGTATTACCTTCAGTATCTATCCATGTAAGAACTTTAGAACTCCGTTTAGGATTGGTAGAATGTCCTATGCCTTGTAAATGAGTTATAGACACTGTACAAGGCCAAGAGGAGGGCCAATATTTTTCCGAAATAACTGTTGCATCGGCTCCTGTATCGACTAAACCCTCAAATTTCTTTCCATCTAACCACAGGGTTAGGAGTGGCCTTTCAGGAGTAATTTGTTGGACCCAATAAACATCTGAGGAGCCAAAAGCAGCATCTGCTCTAGGACAATTAGTATGGCTCTTATTTAAAGAATTTAGGGGCAACAATACTAACTGTGCTATCCTTTGACCTTTAGGGATTGATATAGGGCCTTGTAAAGCAGATGCAAAAGGGTAATTTGACCTGAATAATCATTATCAATAACACCAGGTATAATTTGGAGGCCAGCCAAAGCGGAACTACCTCTTCCTAAAATTAAACCAAAAGTATTTGGGGGCAGGGGGCCATAAACTTCTGTGGGAATTGGTTGTACTCCTTGTTCTGGGACTAATATTGAGTCGGTGGAGGCACAGAGGTCCAATCCTGCGCTTCCGGGTGTGGCTCGACAGAGGGAGCCAACATCTGGGTGCAGGGAACTTGTCCAGATTTTTGAGGAACAAACCGAATTGCCCCTTGGTTTGGTTCCAAGGAAGGGGCCAGGGGCTGGCCCCGTGAAAAGTTTCCCTGTTTTTTGGGGAGCAATTGGCCATTTATATCCGTTTTTGAAAAACATTCTGAAGACCAATGTTTGCCTCTTTTACAACGAGGGCAAACGGTGGTGGGAGGAGCCCGGGATTGATATTGGGGTTGTTGTGGGTTAGCCTTTAATGACTGTCCTTGTCTATGTAATGAACAATCCCGGGCAAAATGTCCAGGTTGTTTGCAATTATAGCAAGTTTTTTGTTGTTTATCTAGGACGGATGTATCTTTGATAAAATCTTTTAGAGCAGCTCCAATCGCAAGACCAACAGAATGGGAGGGACCAATTCCGGAGCACAACTTAATGTAATCAGCCAGGCTACCACCACGATGAGCCCGAAGGGCAGCTTGGCAGGCCGGATTGGCATTTTCATAAGCTAAATGTTTAACAAAGGCATTATCAGTTTCACTATCACCCACTACACGCTCGGCGGCGTCCGTGAGGCGGCTAATAAACTCACAATAAGGCTCTTCTGGTCCCTGGCGAATTTTTGCCAAGGAAGTTGTGGGCGAACCCTTAGGCGGAAGACGGCGCCAGGCCTTAAGGCCAGCATGTTGTATTTGAGCCAACAAACCAGGGGGAAAAGCAGCCTGAGACTCATTGGATTCATAGGGGGGACGGCCAAGTAATTTATCTCGGGTCCATGATCGGGAAGTTCTGTTTTCAGCATTTCTTTGGGCAGTTTCTCTACAATTTTCTGCAAATTCAGTGCGCCATAAAACAAAATCTCCCCCAGAAAGGGTGGCCCGAGCCAGGGTAAGCCAATCATTTGGGGTCAGCCAGCGATCGCTTAATCCCTCCAAGATTGCCAATGTATAAGGGGCTGTGGGCCCATAATTATTGACAGCAGATTTTAAATCTTTTATATGTTTTAAATTGAGGCGGCGATATTTATGTTCAAAAGGGCCGCCCCCAGAAGAATTATGAATATCTGGTCCCTCATCAGGTTCAGGAGATTCTTCTCCCTCTTCCTCTTCCCCTTCCTCACTATCTTCAGCTTGAATTTCACCTTGAGTGGGTAAATTTTGACTGCGAGTAACAGGGAAGGCTAACTTAATGGATCCTGGTTTTTGTCGAAGCGGGGGTTTATTGGGACCGTTCGAGACATTAAAAGAAGTAAGCTCCACCTCAAGGGCCTTAAGCTCCTTTAGGAGATCCAAGCGTTCCCGTTTTTGTTGTAAAACATCTCTCAAAGAGGAAATTTCCTGGGTTAAGGCCATCTTAGCCTGTCGAAGGGGATCAATCAGGGGGGCAATGGGAGCAGGGGCGCTAAAGGCAGGCATCTGATGAGGAGTATTATAAGATGGTGGAGGCTTCAAAAGGGGGAATCCCCAGGGATCATCATTGCGATGATAACGAGCAGCCTGCTCATCGAGAGTTTCCTGATCTTGGGGGGGAAGCTGGTCATCATTGGGATCACCCTTAATAGCAGTAAGGGAAGGATAAATCTTTGGGATAACTTTATCATCTGTGGGATAATGATGACCGGTTTCTGGAATTTTTGGGAACTCTTCATTTGAACCCATATCAATGGTAACGGATGGACAAGCTGAATGGAGACGAGAGGCTGCTTTAAGAATTGTTTCCCCGGTCTCTACAACCTTTTGGACATCGGGGTCAAAAAAATGACCCATGAGAATCTCCCTAATTAAATTCCAATACGAAAATGCAGTCACAGGCACTTTAGAAGGCCCAAAGGTTTGATAATAATCATTTGAACAATTTCCTACACGATTCCAGCATTTTTTATCTATTGTCCCTTCCTGTGGGAACCATGGGCAAACATCAGACAAGAACATAAAAAATTCACGCAAATCTTTTTTTCTAGCCTTAATCTTCCGCATCTTGAGGGAATCCTCGATCCCCTGAAGAAAGAGTTCATGGGAACTCAATTCCTGTCCCATATTTATAGCTCCGCTTACCTTATCCTCAGGTCACGACTGCCGAAGGGCGGCCAGTCCTCCGGGGACCTAATCAAGCTGCACTTTCGAGTAAGTCTCGCGGCGGCTCAGTGGGTGCCTGGCCAGGCGTTCGTAAGCGTGCTACCTCCGTCAGGATCCGTTCCTCGAGCCCCACGTTGGGCGCCAATTGTGTACGGCCCCGGGCGTCCCCGGGAGTCCCGACCAGCAGGACAAATCCTTGTGAGTCCGAGGAGGAACCTGTGGGGGTTGAAAAAAGGGGGAAGGGCAGGAGACGCGAAAGAATGGAGGCAAGACAGAATCCTGATCAAGCCTCAAACTTTTATTGCTGCGGTAGCTGTATTTATACACTGCAGAGAAAGGGGGGCGGGATTCAGAATGAGGGAAGTACTTGGCTAATCATCATTGGTGCTGCGTGCGCGGGCTTTCATTTTAGGCGCGAACTTCTATCTCATAAATCAGGAAGAGAAGCAGGGTGTCGGCCATCTTCTAATGGCGAAAACTTCTTGGCTCCCAACAATACATCTTCTATAGCATTTCTATATCCCTAAGCTTTTGCATTCTTTCCTCCATTATTCCATGGAGTTTCATTTTGCACAAGGCAGTGTTGAATCCAGGTTTCAAATCAACAATTGACGTGGCCATAGGACCACTCACAGTGGCTGGAGCTGGAACGCTGGTTCCTGATTTCTGGTGAGCGTACTCCTGATTAAATAATGATGTAAAATGATGCCCTCGTGGCAAACACTGGGATGCAGCACCCGCTGCCCTCTTAGGAATGAAGGACTTACTTCCTCAGCTGCTGGGAGTGTTGCCGGCAGTGGGCCCTCAGCTGGCAGCCCACTTAAGGCTGAACAAAACAGCACTGCCCTGGGTCACGCCCCCTTCCTGGAACAGCCACTGCCAAGGTCAAAGTTGGACCCTCGGCCCCAGCTTGAACAATTCCAAAGGGCCATCCCAGCTCCCAAGCTTGCAACGGGGCTGGCTAAAGCCTTGGCTGGCAGTGCACCCAGCTCAACCTCTCTGCCCAGCTTTGCTTCTGTCCCTTCTATTCCCCAGGCATGGTCCCCGGAGCACTTCCTAATAAAAGCTCTACATGCTCATCTCCATCTGATTCTGCTTCTCCGAAATTCTTTGGATGATGGAGATTTAACTTTAAGTACAGTTGAGCCTTGAACAGCCCAGGGGGAAGGGGCCTGACCCTCTGCATAGTTGAAAATCCCAGTAGAAGTTATGGTTGGCCCTCCATATAGACAGTTCCTTCTTATAAACTGTGGATTCAACCCACCACTAACTTGTAGCACTGTGGTATTTACTGTTGAAAAAAATCTGCATGTAAGTGGACCCATGCAGTTCAAATCCCTGTTATTCAAGGGTCAACTGTAATTACGCCCCATCCCTCTGCCCCCTACTTCCAGGCCATGCTAGAGTCTGACGCTAGTCATAGACCAATAAACAATGAGTAGAATTGGCTTCCTTCTGCGAGGAAATGTGTGAAGGGAGTTACAGCATCTTCAAACCAGGCATCAGTCAGGGAGGGAATGTCAGCAAGGGAGACCTGGTAGAGGTTCAATGCTCAGTGTTCTGCGAGTCCAACAGATTTCCCCAAATATCTTTATTATAATTTTGGGGGGGTCACAATCTTTCCTGAAAAATGCCCTAGTCTTTCCATAACATACCTGTAGGGGGTTAGTCGATTCAATAGGTGCTGAAGTTTGTCAGTGCTGGTCTGTGCTTGGTTTTCAGCTATGTTAGCCTTAAAGGAGTGCAGATGATAAGACACCACAGTAGTAGACAGTCTTTGGATTGACAGTTTAGAGATTTAAGCTTGTCCCTTTTTTTTTTAAACAGTGTGATGGGAACTGAAGCCTAGTGAACCACCAATTGATCAGATGAACAAGTATGTTCCAATGTGTTAGTAAATCTTAATGTTACCCGTGCAAACGTGGCAGGTGAACTGTAACATGAACCTTCTGAAGAAAATGTCTCAAAAGAGTAACTGATGGTGGACCATCTGCTCCTGGGATAGGGTTTCTGTGGCCCTCTCAAATTCCATCACCTAGGTAGCTGCCAGTCAAACATTCGTGGAGGCTCCTACAAGAATAGGATGTGATGTCTAAAGTCCATGCCATGTGGAAATTGGTTTTGATTTATTTTTAATGATCTTAGACATCCAGTAGGGGCATTGGAGACCTCTAAGAAGACTGAAAACAACCTAAGACTAGCAATAGGTTCTTCCTGCAATCAGATCATAGCAGTTTACTGAAAAAATAAAATCCCCCAAATTTAGTAACATTTATGTTCAGGGAAACCCCTGTGAACCCTCTGGGTTACAGTCTAAAGATCTATATTGCCAGCTGTTCCTATAACAGGAATAGAGATGTTCTGAAAAGTTCACACGAAGAAAAATCACAGTTAACCTTGCACTTGATTTCCTCAGAGTGCCACAAAATTCTCCTCTGAATCTACACTGGACTGAAACACTTGTTAAAGTTGCATCAATTGTGTTCACGGTCAGAGGCTCTGGTCAGAAAAGTTTATCTGCCAATCCTGCTTTTTTAGCCATGAAATGATTTTCTTTTCATACATTATTGAAAGCCCACGTTTAATAAAGTCAAAGGCATAAAAATGTTAGAAATGGGTAGAGCTGCTTTTCATGATTCAAGGGAGGAAGTTTGAGCGCAAAGCATGGAGAGCTAGGAGAGGCTGCACTGCTGCATCAGGGATGTAAGTGGGGAATGGGCCAACCTTTTAGTTACACTTCTCCTTCCTGCATTAGAAAGAAGAGTCTTTTTAGTTCATGCCTCTTTTCTAATTTTTTTCAGCTTTGCACTGAGATTGGAGAATAAGAGATAAAAATGTGAACAAGGAATAAGAAAGTTGGAGTTTAAATGAGCTATTTTACTTCAGTTTAAGAAATTAGAACATATCAGATACAGACTTCAGGAGGAAAAGTATTAGCAGAGACAGGAGGGACATTTCATAATAAGATCAACTCACTAAAAACGTAACTGCTGTAGATGCTTCTGTGCCTAATAACAAAATACATGAAGCATAAACCTCAACAATTGATAAAACCACTAGAAAATAATAAAAAAAATCAGTAAAGATACAAATGATCTGAATACTTTCAACCACTTGGACTTAACTGATATTACAACACTACACCTTACAATTACGGAATGCACATTCTTTTCAAATGAGCACAGAATGTTCACCAAGATAGAAAATATGAGGCCAAAAAACAAGTCTCAGTAAGTGAAAAATAATTGAAATCATATAGAGTATGTTCTCTGACCACCATGTAATTATATTAGATATCAATAATACGGTATTTAGGAAAACTCAAGATATGAGGTAAGCTACATGCTTCTAAACTACATATCACTAAAGAAACCGAGTGAGGTTAGAAAATACTTTAACTGAAGTAACAGAAATGTAACATATCAAAATTTGCGGCATGCAGCTAAAGCAGGGCTTAGAGGGAAAGTTATAGGTTTATATGATTACAATAGAAAGAAGGTCTAAAAAGAGTTATAGGTATAGTCCTATCCTCATTAATTTATTAAATCAATTAATATCAAGCACTTAATTGGGTATATAGAACTAAGCAGAACAGACATGGTTCCTCACTTCCTGGTGGCCACAGTCTTATGAGACAGACAAATGATAAATAAGCAAACACAGATAAAGACTAAAATTATGATAAATGCTGTGAAGGGAAAGAATGGAGGGCTATGCGGGGAGGTGACCTAAATTAGACTGGAACTTAAAAGAAAGTTTCTTTGAGAAATTAACATTTAAGTTCAGCAGGACTTGGAAATTCCCTGGTGGTCCTGTTGTTAAGACTCTGTGCTTCCACTGCCGTGGGCCAGGGTTCAATCCCTGGTCGGGGAAGTAAGATCCCGAAAGCTGATCTTTGTTGTGGCCAAAAAAAAAAGTTCAGCAGGACTTGAGTAAAAAGCAGGAGATAGTCAAGCTTCGAATGAGGGGAATGTTCCTGGTAGAAGGAGCTGTGTATGGAACAGGCAGCTGGATATATTGCTCAGGGGCTCAGAGGAGGGTCCATAAACCAACTCAACAGTCAGGGTTCTGGATTGCAAGTGTAGGTAAGAATTATATGAAATATTAATCTATTTTCCATTCATTTTCCTATCTTCTGCTTCGGGTACCCAAAGGGATGGTTTCTCTTCTCTAGCCCCCCCCACGTACAAGCAAAGACTCAAAGATGCAGCAGGGTTAAGGGCCAGACAAAAATGTCTGGTGAGTGCATGCAGAGTGAGGTTTTCTGCCCTCAAAGACTAGTTAGGACCAGGGTTGGAGGAAGGGTAATCAGAAGGTGAAAAATCAACTTCGATGGGAGAGGAGGGAGTAGAGGGACCAAAGATCTTTGTTAGAGAGAGAAAGATTTTGTCTTGTCTTGTAACCTAGCGAGACCCTCTGGGGCCTTCCCGAGACAGACCCCTCTCCTCATATCCTCTGCTTTAGCTCTTCTCTGAAGTACGTAAATGATAGTATCCGATGCACATTTCCTGGATTGCTTTGCAGACGCTAGGACCCTGCACCAAATGGAAGAAATGAACACATTCCCTCTGGAATCTGGCTGGAACCAGGAAATATCTGCAACAACTTATCACCTTTTTAACTTACCTCACCATCAGCTAATCAGAGAATTGTGGACGAGCTTATCATATACCCTGCAACTCCCCTCCCTTGCCTTGCCTTTAAAAATGCTTTGCTGAAACCCACTGGGGAGTTCAAGCTTTTTGAGCACTAGTTGTCCAAGACGCCTTGTCTGGTGCCTTACAATAAACACTACACTTTCCTTCACCACAACCTGGTGTCAGTAGATTGGCTTTACTGTGCACAGGCGAGCAGTAAACCCAAGTTTGGTTTGGTAACAATTTTGACACCCAGTATGGAACCGCAGTCCAGAGGGGACATCTTGCCTGTGGCACATTGGCCCATGGCTGCTGGTGGTTCCCAGGTCCTGTCCAGCAGCTGCCTGGGCACCTTTGTCTCAAGGATAGCCCTGAGTGCTTGCTGCCAACTGGGTGTCATTGACCTGTGGTGCTTTTGATTTTTGTGGTAAAGGAAACAAGGCACTGGATTTGGCTGGTTGAGTTGTCTTTGGTAAGTAACGGAGTTCCTGTGTGATGACACCAGGGTATTCTTCCCTATTGCGTTAGCTTTGCCTATGACAGAGCATTGGTTGGGATTTTCACTTTTGGACTAAGGCTTGGTTATTTGGCTTCATCTTTGTTGGGGCATTGGTTGGAAATCTCCCTTTCTGGGGCTAGGGAACTGTGACCCTGAGAGACCATTTTGCATTGCATTGGTTTGTTTTCTTGGTATTTGACAACACCAGCTATGAATAATTAAGTATGGGTAATCACAGCTCTGTTCCAGCTTGTAATTCCCCTAGGATGTATTTGCAAAAGTGGGAGATCTTCAGCTATGCTCCCATAAAAGAAAAATATTTTTTTAATTGTAACTCTGTTTGACCTCGGTACTCCCTGAGATCTGGAGAACAATGGGCCCTAATGGCTCTGCTATAGTATCAAAGTGAGCCTTTTGTAATTGGTTTGACTTTTATCTTGGGTGTATGTGTAAATGATATGTATTATTTGTTATTTGTTTAAACTGAATTGGATTTTTGGAAACTGGGGGAAAAATAATCCCTGAAAATGGCCATGATGGCTGGTTTTTGCATATACAGTTAGAGGAAACTTGTTTTCTGGGAGGAACTTGTATTTCCTTCCCCATGCCTTTAAAATGTTCTGCCTGGGCTCTCAGGAACTGATCTGATCTTCCGTAGCCCCTGAGACTGAGA
This sequence comes from Stenella coeruleoalba, assembly GCF_951394435.1. NCBI lineage: Eukaryota > Metazoa > Chordata > Mammalia > Artiodactyla > Delphinidae > Stenella > Stenella coeruleoalba. Next base: position 100,204,729 of record NC_137169.1, on the reverse strand, counting down.
AAAAAAGGAGTCCTTTGAAAACTCCAGTGGAAAAACTGAGATCTCTGGTTCTGTCTTTATTTAAAAATTAACTTGTAAATGAACTCTGTTTAACTGGCCTAGAAGTAAGTACTTACAAGTTAAATACTTCTAAATATAAAAGCAACTGGCTAGAACCAATTAAGTTCACGTGATCTAGGAAATATTCAATATTAAATTAATATCTGATATTAAAGCTAGCTTAAACTTGTTGGTTTAATCAATACAGACATGTCTTACTTTTATTGCACCTAGGTTTCCTGAAGGCCGGTAAGTTCATGTTACTTCTGTTAGAGTTTGTCAGAAAAAAATTAACTTGGTATGCTTTTCATAAGTTATAAAAGTAAATGAGATAAGAGTTTTCAGGTGAACTCTTTTAGGAATAATTATGTTTTGCGTATGTCTATCTAAAATACTTTCTCCAGACATTTGGTAACTTGAGTTTTGCTAAGTTAAATGATGGGACTTCATTGAATATCTAGGTCTTTTCAAATAGAGGTTATGGAATATGTTCATAAGTTCTAGTCAGGAAAGGCTAGTATGACAGAAAGTTCACAATTTCTTGCTTCTTGGTGTTTGCTAGAGATTAAGGCTTTTATGGGTTAAAAATTATAATAAATGTAATTAAAGCTACTAAAAATAAGGGAAACATTTCAGTATTCCAGGAAGGTAAGATGTGTGTTTTTAGTAAAAGAAAGTGTGAAAAATGAAGTTACATTTTTGTCAAAGGAAAAAAAGGATAATTTGTATCCTAGAGGTTGCTGTTTCTGGATGGAAAGATAAGGGAAAAACTAATATGGATACAGAAAATTATGGAAGGTTTGAAAAAAAGAGAGCGAGCCCTGAAAAATGAGTTTTATGCGTGGTCAAGCTGGGATCAGATTAAATAAATCAGGTAAATGGATTTAAAAAAAAATCAAAACTAGGCAGCTGCAGGACTAGATTTGGTTTCTTTCTGTTAAAAGAACAAAGGTTTCTTGGAATGCTGCTTTTTATAACATTGTGCGAATTTCCTTGCTTTTAAGTAATCTGTATTTGCTTTTGAAGTCTTTTGTCACTTTGGTTAAGTGAATAAATAATCACAATGACCTATGATCCTATTTGACCAAGTATTTTGAAACTCAGACATTTGACACACATCCTATCAAATTCTAATTAAAGTCCTTTTGACCTCCAGCTAACTTTGGGAAGCTTCAGAGGGTCCCTAAGGCATCTCAGAGAGAAATAGTAAACAAGGATTATTTGGCATGTTAAATTACACAGGAAGCATTGTGAAGTGAGTGATAAGCCTCCTCAGATTATACTGTATGGGTAAATGTTTTTAATATAGACATTCTAGAAATTATTTAAAGTTTCTGAAATTTGGATATGTCCTGCTATGTTGTCAGTCATAATTCTAGTTGTTATCTTAAAATATATGTCACAGCAAGTTGGTCGAGCTTCTTGTCAAAAACATTGTAATCAGATTTTTAACCTTGCCTTTTTAAGTCTTTTGTCATTCATAGACAGTTAAGCTGATGCTTTGCAAAAATGCTTATCTTCAAGAAGGTTCATTGAAAGGACTTTGACAAGCACAGGTTTAGTTGTCATGTGGAATCTGAATCTATGTCAATGAACTTTCATACTCAGTTACATGAAAATCTATTATCTTGCACGTTGAGTAGATCTTTTACTCATGAATGACTTTTTAGCAGCATGAATTGGCCACTTGGAAAATATTGGTTTTGTGAATTGTGCAGATTTTCTAAATGTTGGTACATTTCATTTTACAGTATCAAAAAATCATGTTCATTCCATTACAACCAATTTCATTTGATAGCTTCCTGATACTTAAGACTTTTCTAACACAAGGTTGAGGAAATAAGTTTGCCAAAATTCTAATTTGCTTGAGAGTGAAAATTTTGTCAGACTACAAATTCTGTTTTCATTGAAAGGACAGTTTCACTTGTTCATTTTCAAAAATTTGTCTTCCGTCTACTCAATTCTGAATAATTATGGCTTGTCAATCAGTCAGTCTTTCAAATAAAAATGATTCCATGAAAAAGTGGCTAGTTCAGCTTGCAACTCAATAACCACACAAGTGCTTTGCCTGGAGACAACCTTCTCACTTCAGGAAGCAGCAGAAGTGCTTTTTGGATACTTCCCATTTTGACAAATAGAATTTTAAGAAGTGTGTATTTCAGGGTCAAGATTTAATTACTTCTTACTCTTTCAAACAAGATATTCCTTTAATTTGATTTTTTTTTTGATTTTTTTTTTTGCGGTACTCGGGCCTCTTACTGCTGTGGTCTCTCCCGTTGCGGAGCACAGGCTCCGGACGTGCAGGCTCAGCGGCCATGGCTCACGGGCCCAGCCGCTCCACGGCATGTGGGATCCTCCCGGACCGGGGCATGAACCCATGTCCCCTGCATCGGCAGGCGGACTCTCAACCACTGCGCCACTAGGGAAGCCCTAATTTGATTTTTTAATTGAAGTATAGGTAACTTACAATATTGTTAGTTTCAGGTGTACAGCAAAGTGATTCAGTTACATATATTTTCAGATTTTCCATTACAGGTTATTATTACAAGATAGTAACTATAGTTCCCTGTGTTACACAGTAAATCCTTGTTGCTTTTCTATTTTATGTATAGTAGTATGTACCTGTTAACTCCATACTCCTAATTTATCTCTCCTCCTCCTCCCTTTCCTCCTTTGGTAACCATAAGTTTGTTTTCTATCTGTGAGTTTGTTTTGTATGTATATTCATTTGTATTATTTTTTTAGATTCCACATATAAGTAATATATATTTGTCTTTCTATGACTTACTCCACTTAGTATGATATTCTCTAGGTCCATCCATGTTGCTGCAAATGGCAGCATTTCATTCTTTTTTATGGTAGAGTAATATTCCATTGTATATATACCACATCTTCTTAAACCAATTTTCTGTTGATGGGCATTTGGGTTGTTTCCATGTCTTGGCTATTGTAAATAGTGCTGCTATAAACATTGGGGTGCATGTATCTTTTGGAATTAGGGTTTCTTTTCTGGATACATGCCCAGGAGTGGGATTGCTGGATCATGTGGTAGCTCTATTTTTAGTTTAAGAAAACTCAATACTGTTTTCCATAGTGGCTGCATCAATTTACACTCCCCCCAACAGTGTAGGAAGGTTTCCTTTTCTCCGTAACCTCTCCAGCGTTTTTTACTTGTAGACTTACTAATGATAGCCATTCTGATTAGTGTGAGGTAATACCTTGCTGTAGTTTTGATTTCCATTTCTCTAATAGAGATGTTGAGCATCTTTTCATGTGCCTGTTGGCCATCTGTATGTCTTTTTTGGAGAAGTGTATATTTAAGTCTTCTGCCCATTTTTTGATTGGGTTGGTTTTTTGTTGTTGTTATTGAGTTGTATGAACTGTTTGTATATTTTGGAAATTAATCCCTTGTCATTTGCATCATTTGCAAATATTTCCTCCCAGTCTGTAGGTTGTCTTTTCATTTTGTTGATGGTTTCCTTTGCTGTGCAAAAGTTTCTAAGTTTGATTAGGTCCCCATTTTTTTTTTAAAGTGGGCCAATTTTATTTATTTATTTTTGGCCACACTGTGCAGCTTGTGGGATTTTAGTTCCCCAGCCAGGGATGAAACCCAGGTCCTCAGCAGTGAGAGCACAGAGTCCTAACCACTGGACCACCAGAGAATTCCCTCCAGTTGTTTATTTTTGCTTTTATTTCTTTTGCCTTGGGAGACTGATCTAAGAAAATATTGCTACAATTTAAGTCTGAATGTTTTGCCTGTGTTTTGCTTATGTTCCCTTCTAGGAGTTTAATGGTGTCACATCTTATATTTAGCTCTTTAAACCATTTTGAGTTTAGTTTTGTATGTGGTGTGAGGAGTGTTCTAATTTCATTTCTTTACATGTAGCTGTCCAGCTTTCCCAACAGCATTTGAAGAGATTGTCTTTTCTCTACTATATATCTACTATATATTCTTGCCTTCTTTGTCGAAGATTAATTGACCATAGGTGTATGAGTTTATTTCTAGGCTCTCTGTTCTGTTCCATTGATCTATTTCTCTGTTTTTGTGCCAATACCACTCTGTTTTGATTACTGTAGCTTGGTATTATTGTCTGAGGTCTGGGATGGCTATGCTTCCAGCTTTCTTCTTTTTCCTTAGGATTGCTTTAGTAGTTTTGGGTCCTGTGATTACAAACAAATTTTAGGATTATTTGTTCCAGTTCTGTGAAACATGTCACAGGTATTTTGACAGGGATGCCATTAAATCTATAGATTGCTTTGGGTAGTATGGCTATTTTAACAATATTAATTCTTCCAATCCAAGAGGATGACCTATCTTTCCTTGTCTTTGAATCATGTTCATTTTCCTTTATCAGTTTTTTGTAGTTTTCAGTATAGGTCTTTCACCTCCTTAATTAAGTTTAGTCCTAATTTTTTTTGGACTGATTTTAAACAGCATTGTTTTTTTTGTTTTTGTTTTTTACTTTCTCTTTCTGATACTTCATCGTTACTGTAAGGAAATGCAACAGATTTCTGTGTATTAATCTTGTATCCTGATACCTTGATGAATTTACTATTTCTAATAGTTTTTGTGTGGAATCTTTAGGGTTCTCTCTATTAGAATATCATGTCATTTGCAAATAGTGACAGTTTTACCTCTTCCCTTCCAATTTAGATACCTTTTATTTCTTGTCTTTTGTGGCTAGGACTTCCAATACTATGTTTAATAGAAGTGGTGAGAGTGGGAGTCCTTGTCTTGTTCCAGATTTTAGTGGGAAGGCTTTCAGCTTTTCACCATTGAGTATTATGTTGGCTGTGGGTTTGTCGTGAATGGCTTATTATGTTGATATATGTTCCCTTTATGCCCACTGTGGTAAGAGTTATTATAAATGGATGTTGAATTTTGTCAGAAGCTTTTTCTGTACCTATTGAGATGATCATGTGTTTTTTGTCTTTTCTTTTGTTAATGTGGTGTATCACATTGATTAATTTGTGTATGCTGAACCATCCTTGTGACCCTGGGGTGAATCCAACTTGATCATGGTGTATGATCTTTTTTATGTGTTGTTAGATTTGGTTTGCTAATATTTTGTTGAGGATTTTTGCTTCTATATTCAAAGATATTGGCCTTTAATTTTCTTTTTTGGTAATGTCTTGTCTGGTTTTGGTATCAGGGTGATGGTGGCTTCATAGAATGACTTTGAGAATGTTTCCTCCTCTTCAATCTTTTGGAAAAGCTTGGAAGAGTTTGAGAAGGATAGGTATAAGTTTTTCTTTGTAAGTTTGGTAGAATTCCCCAATGAATCCCTCTGGTCCTGGACTTTTGTTTGCAGAGGTCTTTGTTGTTGTTGTTTTGTTTTGTTTTAAATTACAGATTCTATTTCACTTCTAGTGATTGGTTTGTTTGAGTTATTTCTTCTTGATTCAGTTTTGGCAGGCTGTATGTTTCTAGAAACTTGTCCATTTCTAAATTGCTCAGTTTGTTGACATATAATGGTTTATAATATTCTCTCATGATTTTTTGAATGTCTGCGGTATCAGTTGTTTCTCCTCTTTTATTTCTTATTTTGTTTATATGGGTCCTCCCTCTTTTCTTCTTGATGAGCCTGGCCAGAGGTTTGTCAATTTTTTTCCCCTTTCAAAGACCAGCTCTTGGTTTTATTGATTTTTTGATTTTATTGTTTTTTAATCTCTATTTCCTCTCTGATCTTTATTATTTCTTTCCTTCTGCTGACTTTAGGTTTTGTTTCTTCTTTTTCTAATTCTTTTAGGTGGTAAGTTAGGTTGTTTGAGATTTTTCTTGTTTTTTTGAGGAAAACCTGTATTGCTGTGCAATTCCCTCTAAGGACTGCTTCTGCTGCATTTCATAGATTTTGTATGGTTATGCTTTCATTGTCATTTGTCTCAAAGTATTTTTAAATTTCCTATTTGATTTAATTGTTGATCCATTGAGTTTTTAGTAGCATGTTGTTTAGTCTCCATGTAATTGTTTTTTTCTCGTTTCTCTTTTTGTGGTTGATTTCTAGTTTCACACTGTTGTGGTCAGAAAAGATGCTTGAAATAACTTCTATCCTCTTAAATTTGTTGATACTTGTTTTGTGTCCTATTTTGTGGTCTATCCTAGAGAATGTTCCATGTGAACTTGAAAAGAATGTGTATTCTGTTTTCTTCTTTGGAAAATATATCAATTAAGTCTAACTGTTATATTGTATCATTTAGGATCTCTGTTGCCTTATCTTCTGTCTGGAAGATCTGTTCACTGATGTCAGTGAGGTGTTGGAGTCTCCTACTATTATTGTATTCCCAATTTCTCCCTTTATTTCTATTAATATTTTTTTATATACTTAGGTGCTCCTGTATTGGGTACATATATGTTAATGAGTATAATAGCCTCTTCTTGTGTTGATCCTTTTATCATTATATAGTGTCCTTTATCTTTCTTTATGGCCTTTGTTTTAAAGTCTATTTTGTCTGATACAAGTATTACTAACCCTGCTTTCTTGTCATTTCCATTTGCACGAAATATCTTTTTCCATCCCCTCACTCTCAATCTATGAGTATCCTTTGCCTACAAGTTGGTCTCTTGTAGGCAGCATATTGTAGGCTCTTGTTTTGTTACCCAATCTGCCACCCTGTCTTTTGACTGGAGCATTTAGTCCATTGACATTTAAGGTAATTATTGATAGATATGTATTTATTGCCATTTTAAACCTTGTTTTCCAGTTGATTGTGTTTCTTTGTTCCTTTTCTTTTCATTTTTCCTTTTGTGGTTTGATGGTTTTCTTTTGTATTATGCTTGTGTTTTCTTTCTTTTTGTGAATCTATTTTGTGCTTTTGACTTGTGGTTACCCTGTTTGTCAAATATGTTAACCCATTACTATATGTACTTGCTTTAGACTGGTAGTCATGTAGGCTCAAACACATTCTAAAAAGAAAAATCTACATTTTCTTACTTCCTCCCAACATTTTATGATTTTGGTGTCCTCTTCCTCTTTTACATCTTCATGTTTATCCTTTTGTTGTTCATTAGTTTTCACTTTAACAAAAAAAAAATTTTTTTTTTTTAATCTGAGTACTGGGTTAAGTGATTTACGTTCCAGATGTGATTTCTGTTCCCTATAGATTCTTGCTTCTTTTCTATTTAGAGAAGATCTTTCAATGTTTCTTTTCGGATAGGTTTAGTATTGCTGTATTTTTAAAGTTTTTGTGTATCTGAGAAATTCTTTATCTCTCCTTCCATTCTAAATGATAATCTTGCTGGGTAGAGTATCCTAGGTTGCAGGTTTTTCCTTTCAGGACTTTGAATATACTTTGCCACTCCCTTCTGGCCTGCAACGTTTCTGTAGAGAAATCAGCTCATAGCTTTATGGGAGTTCCCTTGTAATTAACTCTTTGTTTTTCTCTTGCTGCCTTTAGAATGCTCTCTTTAATTTTTGCCACTTTAGTTATAATGTCTTGGTGTAGGTCAGTTTGGGTTCACTTGTTTGGGACCCTCTGTGCTTCCTGTACCTGGATCTCTCTTTTCTCCTTTAGGTTTGGAAAGTTTTCAGCCATAATTTCTGCTTTATTTCTTTCTTTTTTCTTTTTTGGCCATACCGCCGTGCAGCTTGTGGGATCTCAGTTCCCCAATAAGGGAATGAACCCAGGCTGCAGCAGTGAAACCCCAGGATCCTTACCACTACACCACCAGGGAACTCCCCATAATTTCTTCAGATACATTTTCAAATCGTCTTTTCTCTTTCTTCTCCTTCTGGTATGCCTATTATGCATAGGTTGGCACACTTTATATTATCCCGTAGGTCTCATACGTTGCTTTCATTTTTTTTTTTTCATTTGTCTTTGTGTCTGCTGTTCTGATTGGGTGATTTCCATTATTCTACATTCCAGATCACTCATTCATTCTTCTGCATTATTCAGTTTGCTGTTTATTGCCTTTTTTTTTGGCTGCATGGCTTGTAGGATCTTAGTTCCCTGACCAAGGATCAAACCTGTGCTCCCTACAGTGTAAGCATGGAGTTCTAACCACTGGACCACCAGGAAATTCCCTGCTGTCTATTGCCTTTAGCTCAGCTTTTGTCTCAGCAAATGGGTTTTCTAATTTTAATTGGCTCTTCTTTATAGTTTCTAGTTCCTTTTTACAGTGATCTACATTTCTATTGATAGCCTTTTAAAATTCCTTCTGTATTTTTATTACCTCCTTTTTGAACTTGGGGTCTAGTAGACTGAAGAGGTCTGTTTCATTGTTTGTTCTTTCAGGGGAATTCTCTTGATCTTTTTTTTTTTTTTTTTTGGTGGTACGTGGGCCTCTCACTGTTGTGGCCTCTCCTGTTGCGGAGCACAGGCTCCGGACACGCAGGCTCAGCGGCCATGGCTCACGGGCCCAGCCGCTCTGCGGCATGTGGGATCTTCCCGGACTGGGGCACGAACCTGTGTCGCCTGCATAGGCAGGCGGACTCTCAACCACTGCGCCACCAGGGAAGCCCCTCTCGATCTTTTAATTGAGTGTGATTCCTCTGCTTCTTCATTTTACTTGTATTTCTCAGGCTCTATGAATTCAGGAGAAACAATTATCTACTGTGGTCTTGAAAGGCTGATTTTATGTGGGAGCATCCCTGTGTAGTCTCCATGAGTCTAATATTTTCGGTGTGAAGGCTGTTTTTATTATGGATGCCTGCCATGTCTTTCCTCAGTGTGCACTGGCCATTATCCCCTTGATAGGGTGCTGTGATGCTGTGGTGACCAATGCCTACACTGGATGTTGAGTGGGGCCTCCTCTTTGCTCTGTGGTTGTCACAGCCCTGTCAGGGACAGGGTCTGCTCCCTAGTTGTTGGGGTAGAAACCCCCGATCTGTTCCTGAGCTGCAGTGTGAGGTAGGTGGGACTGGAGCACTTCCACTGGGAGAGGAGCCACTGAGTATTCCTCCTCAGGAGCTGTCCACTGGGAAGTGTGCTCTGGTGTCACCTGTCACCTGTTGGGTGGACTGAAAGTACACAGTTGTTGGCACTGCCCTCAGCCTCACCTCAACCATGGGATGCAGACAGTCAACCTGTGTGTCCCTCAGGTGCTGTGTTCAAAGCCACCAGTGCAGATCCATTGGCACAGATCCGTTAGAGTCAGGCATCTTCAGTGTGCATCTTTCACCCCGAAGTGAGTCTATTGTAGGCAACATATTGTAGGTTCTTGTTTTTTTAACCCAATCTGCCACTCCATGGTCTTTTGATTGGAGTATTTCTTTTTTTTTTAAATAAATTTATTTATGTATTTATTTATTTTGGGCTGTGTTGGGTCTTCATTGCTGTGTGCGGGCTTTCTCTAGTTGTGGCGAGCAGGGGCTACTCTTCATTGTGGTGCGTGGGCTTCTCATCGCAGTGGCTTGTCTTTGTTGCAGAGCATGGGCTCTAGGTGTGCGGGCTTCAGTAGCTGTAGCATGTGGGCTCAGTAATTGTGGTTCATGGGTTCTTGAGCGCAGGCTCAGTAGTTGTGGCTCCCAGGCTTAGCTGATCCATGGCATGTGGGATCTTCCCAGACCAGGGCTCGAACCTGTGTTCCCTGCATTGGCAGGTGGATTCTCAACCACCAGGGAAGTCCCAGAGTATTTCATCCATTGACATTTAAAGTAATTATTGATAGGTATGTACTTATTACCATTTTAAACCTTGTTTTCCAGTTGACTTTGTAGTTTTTCTGTGTTCAGTATTTCTTTTTTGCTTCTCCTTTTGTGGTTTGATGGTTTTCTTTTGAAGTATGCTTGATTCCTTTCTTTTTTGTTTTTGTGAATCCATTGTATGCTTTTGATTTGTGGTTACCCTGGTTTTCAAGTATGTTGATTCATTACTATATGTACTTGCTTTAGACTGATAGTCATACAAGTTCAGACAGATTCTAAAAGATCTACATATTTTTACTCCCCTCCCCCATATTTTGTGATTTTATTGTCTTATTTTACATCTTCATGTTTATCACTTTACTGTTAATTAGAATTATAATCACTTTTACAAAAATTTTTTGATTGTTTCTTAATCTATGTCCTGGCTTATTTTAGTGATCTTCAATCCTTATATATGTTTCCCTTTCCTATTTTAATTTTCTCTCTCCTGTAGATTCTTGCTTTTTTTTCTATTTAGAGAAAAACTTTCAGTTTTTTTTTTTTTTTTAGTGTATTTTTCAGGGTAAGTTTAGTATTGCTGAATTCTTTTGGTTTCTGCATGTCTGAGAAATTCTCTCTCTCTCTCCTTCTTCTAAATAATTATCTTGCTTGACAGAGTATCCTAGGTTGCAGGTTTTTCCCTTTCAGGACTTTGAATATATCATCCCACTCCCTTCTGGCCTGCAATGTTCCTGCAGAGAAATTATCTGATAGCCTTATGTGGTTCCCTTGTACATGACTCTTTGTTTTTCGTTTGCTGCCTTTAGAATCTTATCTTTAATTCTTTACATCTTAATTATATGTCTTGGTGTGGGTCTGTTTGGGTTCATCTTGTTTGGTACCCTCTGTGCTTCCTGTACCTGGATATCTATTTCCTTCTCCAGGTTTGGGAAGTTTTCAGCCATAATTTCTTCAAATACATTTTTGGTCTCTTTTTTTTCTCTTTTCTCCTACTGGAACCCCTATTATGCATAGGTAGGCATGCTTTATATTATCCCATAGATCTCGTGTGTTCCTTTCTTTTTTTTTTTATTTGTCTTTCTGTTTGCTCTCCCAGTTGGGTGATTTCTATTATTCTACTTTCCAGATCACTTATTTTTCTGTGTCATTTAGTCTGCTATTCATTGCTTCTAGATTGGTTCATCTTTATAATTTCTAGTTCCTTATTACAGTGATCTGCATTTCTATCGATAAAGTCTTCTTAATTCCTTTAGCATTTCCATTACCTCCTTTTTGAACTCAGGTTCTGGTAGACTGGTGAGGTCTGTTTCATTATTTGCTCTTTTAGGGGATTTATTTTGTATTTTTAATTGGGAATAGTTACTCTGCTTTTTCATTTTAGTTAACTTTCTGCATCTATGAATTTAGGAGAGAGTGACATCTACTATGGTCTTGAAGGGGTGTTTTTAGGGGAGTGTCCCTGTGTAGGCTATAAGTCCAATATCTTTGGTGTGAAGGCTGGTTTTAGTATGGATTCTAGCCATGTCTTTCCTCAGAGTGTGCTGGCCATTGTTCCCTTGACAGGGATTGTGATTGGTGTTGGGGTGTTCAGAGCCTGCACTTGATGTCGGGCAGGGCCTTTTCCTTGTGCTATGGTTATCACCACCCTGTCAGGGGTGGGGTCTGATCTTCAGTTGTTGGAGTAGAAGTCCTGATGGTTGAGTTTTATCAGACTTTGTTGCACTGGAGTGTGTGCCCTGCCCCAAAGCTGGTGACTGCTGAATCAAGTGATGCCCACGTGGTCATAGTAAACCTCTGTGCTGCCCATGCAGGTGTCTGCCGTTCTGTCCCAAAGCAGCCCAAGTCGTGTGCCTTTCTCCCTTGTGTTCAACCCAGACCTTGTGCTAGGCTGTGGTGTGGAATAGGCAGGGGCTGGGGGCCAGGGTGCTGTGGTTGCAGGAATTGAAGTGGCTGTGCTGCTGCCTGGGACCTGGGCTGCCTCTGTGCCAGATCTCTCCCAGAACCTGTATGTACCAGTTTTGGCTCCAAGATGTGGTGTAGAGTGGATGGAGCTATAGCACTCCCCCAGGGAAATGAACCACTGAGTACTCCTGCCCAGGGCCTGCCTGCCTGAGCCTCAGTGCCCAGCTGCTGTGCAAATCTGTCGTGCCACCCAGTGCATGCACCAAAGCAGCCCACTATGGCTGGAATTCCCCTGCCCCGCGCACTTTCACAATGAGCTCCATGGCTGCCCCTGCTGCGTGAGCACTGACAGTTGGCTCCGTGGGTCCCCCTTGACCACACTCCAGGCCCTCCAGGCTGTCTCTGCACAGCTAGATCAAGTCCCCTCCCAAGAACCGTCTGCCTAAGATTCAGTGCTTGGCTGCTGTGCATATATGTGGCACCGCCTGGTGCATGTGTTGACAGTGTCTTCCCAGTTTGATCTGCTGCCCCTGTGTGTGCACTGACTATGGTCTCTGTGGTTTGGACTGAATCACACCCTGGCACATCCCAGTCTGTCTCTGAGCAGCTAGACCGAATCTCTGCCCTGATCTTGTGCTAGGCTGCAGTGTGGAGGGAGTGGTCTGAGGTATTCACCCCTTTGGATTGGGAAGTATGGCAGGGTGGCAGCCACCAGTGCACTGATTGTTAACAAGCCAGCACTTGCGCACTCCTGATGAGTAAAGTCTAGGCCCTCTATCTGGCCCAGTGGATTTCCCAGCAGGCAAGGGGGTTCCCAGGGTGAAGTTCTGCCCATGTGAACCTTCTTTCCTTTACAGATCCCTCCCAGGGGTGCCAGTCCCATTCTGACGCCTTTTCCCCCTCATCCTACCTGGTTATGTGGATATCCTTCTTGCAGCTATGGTTTGAGAGGATATCTTCTGTCGGTTTCCAGTTGGTTTTCAGTGAAAATTGTTCCCCATGTAGATGTATTTTTGATGTGTTTGTAGGGGGAGGTGAGCTCTTTATCTTCTTACTCCACCATCTTGATTCCTGTCCCTCTCCATTGTATATACTTACCTCTTTTTTCATAGATTAATTGACCACAGGTGTGTGGGTTGGTTCATGTGCTCTGTATTCTGTTCCATTGATCTATATGTTTTTTGTGCCAATACCATGATTTTTTTTAACATCTTTATTGGAGTATAATTGCTTTACAATGGTGTGTTAGTGTCTGCTTTATAACCAAGTGAATCAGTTATACATATACATATGTTCCCATATCTCTTCCCTCTTGCATCTCCCTCCCTCCCACCCTCCCTATCCCACCCCTCTAGGTGGTCACAAAGCACAGAGCTGATCTCCCTGTTCTATGCAGCTGCTTCCCACTAGCTATCTATTTTATGTTTGGTAGTGTATACATGTCCATGCCACTCTCTCGCTTTGTCACAGCTTACCCTTCCCCCTCCCCATATCCTCAAGTCCATTCTCTAGTGGGTCTGTGTCTTTACTCCTGTCTTACCCCTAGGTTCTTCATGACCTTTTTTTTTTCTCTTAGATTTCATATATATGTGTTAGCGTACGGTATTTGTTTTTCTCTTTCTGACTTACTTCACTCTGTATGACAGACCCTAGGTCCATCCACCTCACTACAGATAGCTCAATTTCGTTTCTTTTTATGGCTGAGTAATATTCCATTGTATATATGTGCCACATCTTCTTTATACATTCATCTGTTGATGGACACTTAGGTTGCTTCCATGTCCTGGCTATTGTAAATAGAGCTGCAATGAACATTTTGGTACATGATTCTTTTTGAATTATGGTTTTCTCAGGGTATATGCCCAGTAGTGGGATTGCTGGGTCATATGGTAGTTCTATTTTTAATTTTTTAAGGAACCTCCATACTGTTCTCTATAGTGGCTGTATCACTTTACAATCCCACCAACAGTGAAAGAGGGTTCCGCTTTTCTCCACACCCTCTCCAGCATTTATTGTTTGTAGATTTTTTGATGATGGCCATTCTGACTGGTGTGAGGTGATACCTCTTTGTACTTTTGATTTGTATTTCTCTAATGATTAGTGATGTTGAGCATCCTTTCATGTGTTTGTTGGCAATCTGTATACCTTCTTTGGAGAAATGTCTATTTAGGTCTTCTGCCCATTTTTGGATTGGATTGTTTGTTTTTGTTTGTTTGTTTGTTTGTTTGTGGTACGTGGGCCTCTCACTGTTGTGGCCTCTCCTGCTGCAGAGAACAGGCTCCGGACACACAGGTTCAGTGGCCATGGCTCACGGGCGCAGCTGCTCCACAGCATGTGGGATCTTCCCGGACCGGGGCACGAACCCGTGTCCCCTGCATCAGCAGGTGGGCTCTCAACCACTGCGCCACCAGGGAAGCCTGGGTTGTTTGCTTTTTTGTTATTGAGTGGCATGAGCTGCTTGTATATTTTGGAGATTAATCCTTTGTCAGTTGCTTCATTTGCAAATATTTTCTCCCATTCTGAGGGTTGTCTTTTGGTCTTGTTTATGGTTTCCTTTGCTGTGCAAAAGCTTTTAAGTTTCACTAGGTCCCATTTGTTTATTTTTGTTTTTATTTCCATTTCTCTAGGAGGTGGGTCAAAAAGCATCTTGCTGTGATTTATGTCATAGAGTGTTCTGCCTATGTTTTCCTCTAAGAGTTTGATAGTTTCTGGCCTTACATTTAGGTCTTTAATCCATTTTGAGCTTATTTTTGTGTATGGTGTTAGGGAGTGTTCTAATCTCATACTTTTACATGTAGCTGTCCAGTTTTCCCAGCACCACTTATTGAAGAGGATCTCTTTTCTCCACTGTATATTCTTGCCTCCTTTATCAAAGATAAGGTGACCATATGTGCGTGGGTTTATCTCTGGGCTTTCTATCCTGTTCCATTGATCTATATTTCTGTTTTTTGTGCCAGTACCATACTGTCTTGATTGCTGTAGCTTTGTAGTATAGTCTGAAGTCAGGGAGCTTGATTCCTCCAGCTCCATTTTTCGTTCTAAAGCTTATTTTGGCTATTCGGGGTCTTTTGTGTTTCCATACAAATTGTGAAATTTTTTGTTCTAGTTCTGTGAAAAATGCCAGTGGTAGTTTGATAAGGATTGCATTGAATCTGTAGATTGCTTTGGGTAGTAGAGTCATTTTCACAATGTTGATTCTTCCAATACAAGAATATGGTATATCTCTCCATCTATTTGTATCATCTTTAATTTCTTTCATCAGTGTTTTATAATTTTCTGCATACAGTTCTTTTGTCTCCTTAGGTAGGTTTATTCCTAGATATTTTATTCTTTTTGTTGCAGTGGTAAATGGGAGTGTTTTCTTGATTTCACCTTCAGATTTTCATCATTAGTGTATAGGAATGCCAGAGATTTCTGTGCAGTAATTTTGTATCCTGCTACTTTACCAAATTCATTGATTAGCTCTAGTAGTTGTCTGGTAGCATCTTTAGGATTCTCTATGTATAGTATCATGTCATCTGCAAACAGTGACAGCTTTACTTCTTCTTTTCCAATTTGGATTCCTTGATGTTTTGATTACTGTAGCTTTGTAGTATGGTCTGAAGTCTGGAAGGGTTATGCCTCCAGCTTTGTTCTTTTTCCTCAGGATTGCTTTGGCAATTCTGGGTCTTTTATGGTTCCATATAAATTTTAGGATTATTTGTTCTAGTTCTGTGAAAAATGTCATGGGTAATTTGATAGGGGTTGCATTAAATCTGTAGATTGCTTTGGTAGTATGGCCATTTTAACAATATTAATTCTTCCAATCCAAGAGCATGGGATATCTTTCTATGTCTTTGAATCATCCTCAATTTCCTTTACCATTTTTTTAAATAGTTTTTAGCATATAGGTCTTCCATCTCTTTGGTTAAGTTTACTCCTAAGTATTTTATTCAAAAAGGATATTCTTAAGTGAATCTGGCTTTGTTTTTTCTGTGAGGGCATGATGGTAAAGACAATGCTCCTACTGCGGTTTGGTGCCATTGCCTTGATTTGTGCCAAGGCACTGGCTGTTTCAATCATTGCTTATGTATCAATGAAAATGTAACACCATGAAATAGACAAATAATATCTCTAATTTTTTGAAAATAACTTTTACCTTGAAGACCTCCTGAAATTGTCTCAGCAAATTTCAGGTGTCTGGGGACCACACCTCAAAACCACTGATATCTGGTAACTAGAAAGCCTTGATCCCTGACCAAGGTGGGACAGAACAGAGCCAGTTGGAAACTTTCATCTGAGTAGGGTGATGGACAGGCCACCATCAGAATGGAAACCAATTCTGGCTTATTTAAGTGGAAAAGTGATTTACTGAATAGATATTGGGTAGCTCACAGAATCAGCAGGAGGCCTTCAGAGCCAGGCTTGTAAATTGGGCAGAAAGAATCAAAAGAAGGCTCAATGTCCAGAACCTGGTCCAACATATCACCAGCAGGCAGGTGAGGGGAAGATACTGTTATTGCCACTGCAGCTGCTATTGACATAGCACGTTGCATCTTGTATCCTGGTACTCCAGACCTGGCCTGGGAGGCTGCTGCCACAGTGTCATCCTCACTTTTGTCACCTGGAAAGATCTGGACTGAGTCCCTGAATGAACCTCTGATTGGCTGAGCCTGGGTCACTGGCCTCAGCCCTAGCTACTCAGTAAGCTGGGGAAGACTTATTACCTGACATCTCCAGCTTCTCTGGAAGATTGCAGCTCTGCTTCTTCCCAAGACTTATAAGAAGGGGAATTCTCCATGAATAGAAAGGAGTTTGGATGCTACAAAGCAGCTGAAAAGTGACAAACACTCAGCCTATTTCAGCTGGAGTCAGAGAATGGGAGTAATCAGTAAGTGTTAACCATTGAAGACACGGTGGCAAAGACATTTCCTAGGAATAGAACATTTTAAAAAATTGAGGTATAGTTGATTTACCATATTATATAAGCTTCAGGTGTCAACATAGTGATTCACAATTTTTAAAGATTATACTCCATTTATAAAATATAGGCTATATTCTCTGTGCTGTACAGTATATTCTTGTAGCTTATTTATTTTATGCATAGTAGTTTGTACCTCTTAATCCCCTACCCCTAGCTTGCCTCTCCTCCCCTCTCCTCACTGGTAGCCACTAATTTGTTCTCTGTATCTGAGTACATTTTTTTGTTATATTCACTGGTTTGTTTTACTTTTTAGATTCCACATATAAGTGATATCATACAGCAGTTGTCTTTCTGACTTATTTCACTAACCACAATACCCTCCAAGTCAATCCATGTTGTTGCAAATGGCAAATTTTCTTTTTTATGGCTGAGTAGTATTCCATTGTGCATACACGCACACCCACACACCCACACCAACTGTTTACCCATTCATCTATGGATGGACACTTAAGTTGCCTCCTTATCTTGGCTATCATTAAATAATGTTTTTATGAACATTGGGGTGCATATATCTTTTTGAATTAATGTTTTTGTTTTCCTCAGATATATATCCAGATGTAGAATTGCTGGATCATATGGTAGTTCCATTTTTAGTTTTGTGAGGAACCTCCACACTGTTTTCCCACAGCAGCTGTACCAATTTATAACCCCACCAGTGTACAAGGGTTCCCTTTTCTCCATATCCTCACCAACAGTTGCTTTTTGTGGTCTTTTTGATGATAGCCATTCTGACAAGTGTGAGGTGATCTCATTGTGGTTTTGATTTGCATTTCTATGATTAATGATGTTGAGCGTCTTTTCATGGACTTGTTGGCCGTCTGTATGTCTTCTTTGGACAAATTGGGTTGGGGTTTTTTTCGGTATTGAGTTGAATGACTTGATATATTTTGGATATTGATGCCTTCTAGGTCATATCATTTGCAAGTATTTTCTCCCATTCAGTAGGTTATATTTTCATTTTGTCAATGGATTGTTTTGTAAACTTTTAAGTTTAATCAGGTCCCATTTGTATACTTTTGCTTTTGTTTCCTTTGCCTTAGGAGACAGATCCAAAGAAATATATCTGCAATATATGACAAAGAGTGTTCTACCTATGTTTTGTTCTAGGAGTTTTATGCTTTTGGTATACATTTAAGTCTTTAATCCATTTTGAGTTTTTTCTTATATGGTGTGAGAAAATGTTCTAATTTCATTCTTTCACATGTAGCTGTCCAGTTTTCCCAGCACCACTTATTGAACAGACTGTCTTTCCTCCATTGTATATTCTTGCCTCCTTTGTTGCAGATTGACCATAAGTGCATGGGTTTGTTTTGGGCTCTCTATTCTGTTCCATTGATCTATGTGTCTGTTTTTGTGCCAGTACCATATCATTTTGATTATTGAAGCTTTGTAGTATAATCTGAAGTCAGGGAGCATGATTCCTCTAGCTCTGTTCTTCTTTCTCAAGATTGTTTTGACTATTCGGGGTCTTTTGTGTTTCCATACAAAATTTAAAATTTATTCTAGTTCTGTGAAAAATACCATTGTTATTTTGATAGGGATTGCATTCAATCTGTAGATTGCCTTGGGTAATATGGTTATTTTAACAATAATAATTATGCCAGCCCAAGAGCATGGTATATCTTTCCATCTGTTTGGGTCATCTTCAATTTCTCTCAGTGTCTTAGTTTTCTGAGTACAGATCTTTTACCTCCTTAGGTAAGTTTATTCCTAGGTATTTTATTCTTTTTGATGTAATTGTAAATGTGATTGTTTCTTTAATTTCTCTTTCTGACAGTTTGTTTTTAGTGTATAGAAATGCAGGTTTCTGTATATCAGTCTTGTATCCTGCAACTTTTACCAAATTTGTTGATGAGTTTTAGTAGTTTTTTGGTTGCATTTTTAGGATTTTCTATGTATAATACCATATTATCTGCAAACAGTGACAGTTTTACTTCTTCTTTTCCATTTTGGATTCCTTTTATTTCTTTTTCTTGTCTGATTTCTGTGGCTAGAACTTCCATTAATATGTTGAATAGAAGTGGTGAGAATGAGCAGTCTCATCTTGTTCCTGATATTAGAGGAAATGCTTTCAGTTTTTCACCATTGAGCATGATGTTAGCTGTGGGCTTATCATATATGGCCTTTATTTGAAGTATGTTTCATCTATACCCACTTTCTGGAGAGTTTTTATAATAAATCGTTGTTGAATTTTGTCAAAAGCTTTTTCTGCAACTATTGAGATGATCATATCGTTTTTATTCTTCAGTTTGTTAGTGTGGTATATCACATTGACTGATTTGCAGATATCGAAGCACACTTGCATCCCTGGGATAAATCCCACTTGATCAGAGTGTATGATCCTTTCAATGTATTGTTGAAATTGACTTGCTAGTATTTTGTTGAGGATTTTTGCATCTATGTTTAGTTACATTGGCCTGTACTTTTCTCTGTGATGTCTTTGTCTGGTTTTGGTATCAGAGTGATGCTGGCCTCATTGAATGAGTTTGGAAGCATTCCTTCCTCTGCAATTTTTTGGAATAGTTTGAGAAGGATAGGTGTTAACTCTTTAGGTATTTGGTAGAATTCACCTATGAAGCCATCTGGTCCTGGACTTGTTTGTTGGGAGTTTTAAATAAAATACTGATTCAGTTTCATTCATTTCATTACTGGTACTTGGTCTGTTCATATTTTCTATTTCTTACTGGTTCATTCTTGAAAGATTGTACATTTCTATGAATTTGTCCATTTCTTCTAGGTTGTCCATTTTATTGGCATATAGTTGTTTGTAGTAGTTCCTTATGATCCTTTGTATTTCTGTGGAGTCAGTTGTAACTTCTTTTTCATTTCTGACTTTTATTGATTTGGGCCTTTTTTCCTTGATGAGTCTGGCTAAAGTTTTTTCAATTTTGTTTATCAATTTTGTTTCTTTTCAAAGAACAAACTCTTAGTTTCATTTATCTTTTTAATTTTTTTAGTCTCTCTTTCATTTATTGCTACTCTGATCTTTATGATTTCTTTCCTTCTACTAACTTTGGGTTTTGTTTGTTCTTTTTCTAGCTCCTTTAGGTGTAGGGTTAGGTTGTTTGAGATTTTCCTTGTTTCCTTAGGTAAGGTTGTATCACTATAAACTTCCCTCTTAGGACTGCTTTTGCTGCATCCCATAGGATTTGGATCATTGTGTTTTCACTTTCATTTGTCTCCATGTACATTTTGATTTCCTCTTTGATTTCTTCAGTGATCCAGTTGTTGTTTAGTAGCATATTGTTTGGCTTCCATGTGTTGATTTTTTTTTTTTTTTTGCAGTTTTTCTTGTAGTTGTTGTTTAGTCTCATAGCGTTGTGTTTGGGAAAGATGCTTGATATGATTTCAGTTTTCTTAAATTTACTGATGTTTGTTCTGTGGCCTTGCATGTAGAATTCTTGGAGAATGTTCCACATGCACTTGAAAACAATGTTTATTCTGCTGGTTTTGGATGAAATGTTCTCTATATTTCTCTTAAGTCCATTTAGTCTAATGTGTCATTTAAGACCTGTGTTTCCTTATTGATTTTCTCTGGATGACCTGTCCACTGATGTAAACAGGGTGTTAAAGCCCCCTACTATTATTGTGTTACTGTCAATTTCTCCCCTTTATGTCTTTTTTGTTCTTTTGGCCATGCCACATGGCATGTGGGATCTTAGTTCCCCAACCAGGGACCCACACCCCCTGCAGTGGAAACACCAAGTCCTAACCACTGGACCACCAGGGAAGTCCCTCTCCTTTATGTCTTTTTTAAAAAAATAAATTTATTTATTTATTTATTTTTGGCTGCATTTGATCTTCGTTGCTGCATGTGGGCTTTCTCTGCAGTGGGGGCTGCTCTTCATTGTGGTGCACAGCCTTCTCATTGCAGGCTTCTCTTGTTGAGGACCATGGGCTCTAGCTGCATGGGCTTCAGCAGTTGTGGCACACAGCCTCAGTAGTTTTGATTCACAGGCTAAGAGCACAAACCCAGTAGTTGTGGTGCAGGGGCTTAGTTGCTCTGCGGCATGTGGGATCTTCCCAGACCAGGGCTCAAACCCATGTCCCCAGCATTGGCAGGTGGATTCTTAACCACTGTGCCACCAGGGAAGTCCCTCCCCTTTATGGGTTTTTTTTTTTTTTTTTTTTTGCGTCACATGGGCCTCTCACTGCTGTGGCGTCTCCCACTGCGGAGCACAGGCTCTGGACACGCAGGCTCAGCGGCCATGGCTCACGGGTCCAGCTGCTCCGTGGCATGTGGGTTCCTCCCGGACCGGGGCATGAACCTGTGACCCCTGCATCGGCAGGAGGACTCTCAACCACTGAGCCACCAGGGAAGCTCCCTTTATGTTTTAATATTTGCTTTAGGTACTTGTGTGCCCCTATGTTGGGTGCATGCATATATATTTACAATTGTTATCTTCCTGGATTGATCCCTTGATCATTATGTAGTGTCCTTGTCTCTTGTAACAATATTTTAAAGTCTGTTGTCTGAAATATGTATTGCTACCCCAGCTTTGATTTCCATTTGCATGGAATATCTTTTTCCATCTTCTCACTTTCAGTCTGTGTGTGTCTTTAGATCTGAAGAGAGTCTCTTGCTGGCAGCTTATATACAGATCTTGGTTTTGTATCCACCCAGCCACTGTATATGTTTTGACTGGAGCATTTAGTCCATTTACATTTAAAGTAATTATTGATATGTATGTTTTTATTGCCATTTTGTTAATTGTTTTGGGGTTGTTTTTGTAGGCTTTTTGTTCCTTTCTTCTTTTGTTCTCTTGTGATTTGATAACCACCTTTAATGTTATGTTTGGATTCCTTTCTCTTTTATGTGTTCATCTATTATAGATTTTTGGTTTGTGGTTACCATGAGTTTATATATATGTATACATATATGATTTAAGTTGCCAATCTCTTAATTTCAAACAGATTTTCATTTTAACACTGCATTTTTACTCTCATATTAGTTTTTGACATGTTTTACAACTAATTGTTTGTGCATCTCTTAACTGTTTGAGATATAGATGATTTTACTACTATGTGGATATAGATGATTTTACTACTTTTGTCTTTTAATCTTCCTACTAGCTTTGTGCTTGGATGACTTACTACCTTTACTTTATATTTGCCTTTACCAGTGAGCTTTTTCCTTTTGTAATTTTCATGTTTCTAGTTGTGGCTTTTTTTTGCTTAGAGAAATCCATTTAACTTTTCTTCTAAAGCTGGTCTGGTGGTGCTGAACTCTTTTAGCTTTTGTTTGTCTGTAGAACTTTTGATCTCTCCATCAAATCTGAATGAGAGCATTGCCAGGTAGAGTATTCTTGGTTGTAAGTTTTTCACTTTCATCATTTTAATATATTGTGCCACAAGGAAGAGAGCATTGAGTGAGACAAGAAAAGGGGCCTGGAATATTCCTTGGGTCCTCCCAGAACCTAAAGGCCGAGTGGAAAATGAACCTACCAAGACAACTGAGAAGGAGTAGCAAGAAGGGGAGCATAAGAGTGTTGTGTTTCAGAAGCCAAGAGAGAAGCATACTTTGAGAAGGATGGCATGGTTTCAGGTATTGAATCCTTCCCAGAGGCCCAGAAAGCTGAAGCCTGAGAAATGTCCATCGATGAATTATAAAATGTCTCAAGTCTGCTCTTTTCCTCTTCCTCCCTTCTGTTGCATTGGAATGTGAATTATTGCTACCTCTCAAAGTCTGGGAGATGGGATGTCATTTATTATTCACCAGATGTACTTATTCCAGAAAAAAAAGGATGTGGGTACCATTTGGTCATTGTTCTCTAAGCACTAAGAAATCCCTTCGGCACCCAGTGCCCAGGCTGAGTCTCTTAGTGACAGGAAGCCTGACAGACAGCATATGGGAGCTACAGAAAGATCTCTCTTCCTTAGCACATTTGTGAAGAGTTGTAATCCATTTGATAACACTTTATGGAGCATTGCACTGCCTGTGCTTACTAAGCTCTGTCTTAATAATTGGGTATTTCAGAGAAGACAATAGTACATGAGATAGAAGACAGACATGAACTTAAAAGCACATAAAAAGTGAAATAAAGAGGCACAAATGATTATAGTCCCACCTCCTCTCTGTACTTATTTCAGTTCTCTAGGATATGGTCCCTGGTGCCCCTCAGACCTCTCTGCATGGGTTCCTACTGAGCGCACCCTCACCGTGCTACCCTGGACCTGCCCAACACCCACTAGGTTTCAGTGAAGCATCAGTTCTTCCATGAAGACTCTGACTCACAAGTCTACTTAGTAATCTTCCTGTAACATCTTGACTTCTCTAGCTTATCACTTATGTGCCTGTTTGCTGATCTTCCTGACTAAATGGAAAGTCTTAAATGTAGGACCTTGTTTATCTTGTTTACCAGTTCAGGTCTTTCTAACAATTTAATCCCCAGCACCCAGCACGTAGTAGGTGCTCTATGAATATTTATGGAATGAATAAGTGAATCAATGACAGTGAATAAATTGGGAGCCTGTAAGTACTGACAAGACTCAGTGCAGAGGGATAACCAGAACTGTGTGGAGAAGCCAGAAGGACTTGTTGAAAGGTGACGTTCTGTGCAGGCTTATGGAGGCAGATGGACCCAGATTAGCAGGGGCTAGAGATGCCACATTAGAGTGTTGATACCTTCTGAGTGAGATGGGGAAGGATTTGCATTGCTGGAGGGAGTTATCTATTTTGGGTAGTAACTAAGAGTTTTCTAAGTATTCTAGATGTTTCTGGGAGAGCATGCTCCTTCCAAGCCTATGCCATAGTGTGCTGTGATAAACGTAGGAGCAGAATAAGCCCTTTACCCTAGTCTGCCATGGTGCCTGTGTTAAGACTGCAGCCCTGCGTGGCAGTGGTGGTGGCTGGAGTGGGGTGCAGGTGCCTTACAAGCAGGGCCCAGCTCCCTTGGTAGAAGGGCTCTGCGATGCGAGGGATCCAGCCAACCATTGGCCATGTGACAGGAGCACCATCTGTACCCTGGGGCGCCTCGATTTTGCAGCTGCCACAGCCTTCTCAGGCAGATTTGACACGAGCTTAGCAAACAGCTTTTCCAGGAGGTTCGTAAATTTCCAATCTGCTGTGCTACGTTTTTCCCCTACAACTGCCACCAACCAAATGTTAATTTGGATCCAAGACCTGAAGGGCAATCAGCAAATGTATGGGCTCATCACAGAATTGGAAAGGAGATTGGGGCTCAGGTGGCCCTCTGAATGGACCATTCCCAGGAAAAAAAAAATGTCATTGTCAAATCTTTACTAGTATGTCTGTCTTTACACACAGATGTACGCCTCAGATACTACATGAAAATTGAATTTGTTATTTTCAATTTAATTTTAGCACCAAGTTAATGCAATCTTTAATGTTATTAAGGAATTCTGCGCTGAGTATTCCATTTGCAAAGTAAATAAATGACCCTCAATTTGTCTTTTGTATAAATTGTATATAAATGTGGATATATTTATATTTGTGCTTGTATCTTCTGTGTACCTATGTTGAGGATCATACCTCTTTTGAAAAATGCAGAAAACGTTGGCTCCATACTAGCTTTAATAGTTCCATACTTAATTTACAAGGCTGGAGAAAAGGTTGAGTTATAGACCCAATTAGTTGGCACTAAGATTGTCTTCATTGTTATCCATACAACTTCATCCACACAAAAGACATAAATGCAGAATTGTACAGCATGCTGTGATAAATACATTACAGCTTGGAGCTGCATTTCAAATACAGCTTTTTAAATATCTTCCTACCCAGGGAGGTTAAAAGTATTTATGAATTGAAGAACTAGGGGTCTCTGCTGTATTCCTGAACACAATCTAATTATAGAAAAGACAAGTTTATAAATATACAATAGAAATTTTCCGGGATGATCGTAGTGTCCCCAATTCCTGCTCTGCTTGACTGCAACAACCATTCCTCCCCACATGTCCATACTAGTTAACAAGCAACTCCTGCTGGAATTAGTTTTTCAAATGATGTTGAATAACTTTAGCAGCCAGAGTAGTAATACCTTAGAAAAACTAAATACCCAAACTCACATAACTGTGTGGAGGTGGAGAGATCAGTTAATTTGATTGTGATTCTCCCTCAGATTCTCTAGAGCCCAATCTATAGTTGTGAGCCAAGAGAAAAGTGAGTGTAATTTGAGGTTCTTGGAAGAATTTGTACATGTGCATATTTTTTCTTTAGGATTCATTTCCATACTGGTGCTCCTGGTGGTCCCATGGAAGTGCCTCTAATGGTAGAAGTTCCTTTAACTGTAGAAGGGTCCTCTAGTTCAGCAGCTTATGGCAGGGACTGTGTCTAATCTTGTATCCTCAGCACTCAGTGCAGGGCGTGGCACAGTGCAGGCTGCTTATTGAACAAATGAAAGAGCAAATGACCAAATGAAGACTAGTTTAGGCTTGACAGTGCAATACAGTACTCTATAAGGAGGGAGAGGCAATGGGCATATACATTCTGTTCACTTAACATGAAGATTGCATTAGTAGTTGGTCTTTTTGCATACCCCTGGCAGAAAGGGGCAAAGGTACTTGAATCAGGCAGGATCAATCATTAATTTTTCTTGGCCCGATTGTGCACAGTTTTGGAAAGGTGCTTGCCTTTTCCCTCTTGAGTTGCTAAATGGAAAGGTGTGACTTCAGGGTGGCTATCCTCACTGGTTTCCTGAAGAAGGCAGTGGGTAGTAGGTAAAAATACAGCTCCTCAACCAAATGAAGGATGTAGAGCTGATGTTGGAGAGATGAACCTGGACCTGTCACTGGAGCTTTGGATCCAGCTGTTCTTAGGGTCATTATGCTTCAGGATGAACTGGTTAGGTGGTCCAACAATCTTTTGATTAAGCTATTTAAACTGAGTTTCTGTCACTTGCAATCAATAAGTTTTGGATACTTTGCATTTTCTGATTAATAATGAACATACATTGCTTTTATAAAAAAAGAAAAAACAAAAGTGAACACACACATACCTACCGACCCACACTTAGGTCAAGGGCTCCATTTCTGATTTCTGAGACAAGCAAGTGAGCTCAGGGGTCATCCTCACTGAGCTTCATTACCCAGCTGTGTAAAATCCAGTTTGGGGAGTGGGCAAGAATCAGATTATTGCTGCTGAATGCCATTATACCTTTGTAGAGAAGTAGTGGTCAATCTTCAGTAAAATCCAAATTTAACAAAGCCAGCGTAAAACACACCAGGAAGCTATCAGATAGAATCTTCTTCCATTGGATGGGAAATCTTCCTGAGTCTATGGCCTTAGTAAACTTTACCTTTGGAATCCTCTTACTCTAGACAGTGCTCATCTTTTTGTTTTCTTAGTGGAGTCTTGAGGAGCTGAAGTTTTAAATTTGATCAAGTCCAATTTATTAATTTTTTTATGACTAGTGCCTTTTGTTTCCTAACAAATCTTTGCTTACACTAAGGTCGAGAAAAATTTTCTTCTGTGGTTATCTTTAGACATTTCATTGTTTAAAAGTTTACATTTAGGCCTGTGATCCAGTTCAAGTTAATTTTTTTTTTTTTTTTGGTATGGTGTGATGAAGAGTCAATGTTCATTTTCCCTTCCATATGTATATCCATTTGTTCCAGCACCACTTGTTGAAAAGACTGTCCTTTCCCCATCGAATTACCTTGCCAAGTTGGCTGAAATTCTATTTCTAGATCCTGTTATATTCTAATCATTCTGTGTCTACCCTAATGTCAGTAGCACATTTTCTTGGTCACTGTGAGTCTTGAAATTGGGTAGCTCATGTCCTCCAACTTTGTTCCTTTTTCAAAACTCCTTTGGCTCTTATAGGCTCTTTGCATTTGTATGTAAATTTTAGAATCAACTTGTCAATTTCTACCAAAAAGCTTACTTAAAATTCAGATTGTGTTGAATCTATAGATCAATTTGAGAAGATGTGGCACCTCAAGAATATTCTGATCCACAGACATGGTAATTCTCTTTATTTAGATCTTTAATTTCTCCCAGCAATGTTTTATAGTTCAGTGTACAGATAAATTTCAGTGTAAATTTTGTTAATTTTATCCATTTGTGTCTTATACTCTTGATACTGTTGTAAATGGCATTTTAAGATTCCAGTTTCCAGTTGTTCATTGCTATTTATAGAAATAATTGATTTTCAAATATTTATTATATCCTGTGACACTGCTAAACTCATTAGTTCTGGAAACTTTTTGGTAGATGCCTTAGGATTTTCCATGTACATGAACATGTCATCTGTAAGTAAAAGTAATTTTATTTCTTCCTTTCTAATCTATATACTTCAATTATTTTTCTTTTATTGCACTGGTTTGGAATTCCAGTACAATGTTGAACAGAAAAGAATGGATCTTTGTCTTGTTCCTGATATTGGAAAGGAAGCATTCAGTCTTTCACCCTTGAGTATGATGTTAGCTGTAGGTTTTTCATAGATGTTCTTTATCAGGTTGGGGAAGTTTTCTTCTATTCCCAGCTTGTTGAGTGTGCTTTTTGTTTTTTTAAATCATGGATGGTTGTTGAATTTTGCCAAATGCTCTCTTCGTATCTATTGAGATGAAGGTTTGAATTCATTGTTTGCTTTTTGAATATGAAACCAATTTTGCATTCCTGGGATAAGTTCCGCTTGGTTGCAGTGTATTATCCTTTCAAAAAATTGTTTAATTAGATTTGTTAATATTTTGTTGAGAATTTTTACCTTTATATTCATGAGGGATATTAATCTATAGTTTAATTTTGTCTTTTCCTGTTTTTCGACATCAAGGTAACGTTTGGCCTCATAAAATGAGATGGCAATTGAGTTTTCCTCTTTTCTTCTGGAAGAGTTTGTGTAGATTTGGCATTATTTCCTCCTTAAATGCTTGAAAGAATTCTCCATTTGACCTAGACTTCTCATTTTGGGAAAGATTTTAATTAGGGGTTACTTTTCTTTGATATAGATATTTTCCTATTTTTCTTGTGTCATTTTCATCTTATCTCTTTCAAAGTTTTCCATTTCAACTGAGTGGTCAAATTAATTGGCACATAGTTGTTCATAATATTCTCTTATTTTTTAAAAAGTCTGTGGGATCTGTAGTGATCTTTCATGATCTTGGTAATTCTCTCTGGAGTTGGATTAGAGTGAATGATGTGGAAAAACAGGAAGTAGGAAGTGGTGAGCACAGGATGAGAATGCTTGCAATTACAAGCATGGAGGGGTGCGGTTATTGGTAATGACAAGGAATATAGCCATGCGAGTGGGTGGCTGAGGTTTGGCAGGACAAGGTCATTGCAGGAGAGGAGTCAAGGAGCTGAGAGGCCAGGGTATTGGAAGGATAATGATGGGAGGAGTGGTGGAGAGAAAGACAGTGAGCCCCGTACTGAACTCTTCAAGGAATGAAGGGAGTGAGTATGAGGAGCCCCTGGGTAGTTTATTCAGGCATGAGAGGAAAAGGTGCTGGGGGCTTTTGGGAGGAGGTGGAGAAAATGGGCATAATGAATGAGGAGAACTCCTCCCCCTCCCCTAGGCCCAGTGGGAAGGTTTCAGGGGAGGCCGTATCCTGAAGGGAGAGCCAGGTATCCACCGTGGCAGGAGGGTGACCCAGCTGCTCAGAGAAGAGGGAGAGGATCTGGGGTTATTGGCTGAGGGCAGCTGGAGTGGCAGAGGATACAGGGGAAGATTTAGGGAAGCCTGAGGGAAGGGAATGTAAGAACCACAGGAACATGAGGGTCTGGGTGTTTACAGGTGAGCTGGGGTCAGCTTTGTATGGTGATCAATACAAAGAGGGATGGTGAATTGCTGGAATATTGCTGGGCACTGTTGAGACTGAGCAGGACCCTCTGGGCCCTCCTGGGCATAAAAGCCTTTCCATGTCCCCCATTTCTTGTTTGTAGGAAAAAAGTCTTTCAGCCCCCTAGACCTTCCCTTATTTCCAAAGGGCAGATTCAAATAGTTACTAATTAGGAGAGTGAAGGAACACAGAAAGAAACAATAGTGCAGTGATGGGGCAGGGGCCTGGTTCCTCCTCAGGGATGTGCAGAAAAATTTTCTTCATATCTCTGAGTTCTTTTACAGGAATGAAGGTCCCCACCAGGTAGAGGATGGTAATTTCAGGCTGAGCACTAGCACGTGGACCTAAGGCTCTTTGGACCCAGAAGGCTGATGATTGAGATTCCTGGACCACCACTCTGTTACCTCAACACCAACCAATCAGAGGAAGGTCACACACCCTGCAGCCCTCACCCCAAATTTTGCCTATAAAAACGTCTTCCCTGAAGCCCATTAAGGGAGTTTGGGTCTTTTGAGCATGAACCACCCATACCCCTTGCTTGGCCCTTGCAATAAGCCTTTCTCTGCTCCAAACTCCGACGTTTCCATGTGTTTGGCCTCACTCTGCCTTGGGCACATGAACTTGGGTTCAACAACACTGTGATGGAGAGCCTTTGAGTGCTGAGGGGAGCTCTTGGGCCTGCGTGTTGGTGGGGTTAACATTTGAGTTCTAGGCACTGTGGTAGGAAAGATTTTTTCTTCATCTCCACATTTGTTTCAGCCTTTAGCAGATTAATGAACTGAAGCTGTGGTTGACTTTCTGAAGCCCATGGTCCAGGGCCCATTGAAGACCCCCAACCACCTGAGACTGGCCCAGGGCTTCATCGCTGCGCTCTGTGGCACATGGGGCCTTCCACTGCCTTGGCTGTGGAAAGCCCCTAATGCCTAGCTCTCAGACCCGTCTCTCCCAGCTTTTAGATATTCCAACATTTCTTTCTGCTACAAGTTTTATAGAGGTATGGTCTACTGTTGGCATTTCATTTGCTTTACTATTCTCCTACTCCTCTCAGGAAGGCTCAGTGAGTTTCTAACAGTTTAACCTGTATCCTAAGTGCTCTATTTTGTTCTCTAACTATGTAGGGTTTGCAGTGCCTGCTGGTGTTAAATGCTGTCTTTTTTTCTTTTTCTTTGCTTTCTGTCAGACATTTAAAAAAGATAGTTATCTTCATTTGTCTTTGAAATCTCCTAGAGAGAAAGATAGGAAATTAATGTGGTCCAAGTGTGCTCAAATCATGTAATCTTTGATTACACAAATCATGACCATCCTCACCTTTCTGTCAGATCATCCCAGCCAGGAGAGTCTCCCATCAGGCCAGCATCCAATGCTAGGCCTGATCTCTGTCATTAGCATGTCTCACTCTCCTCTAGTTCCCATAAATAATTCTGTAAGTCAATATGTGCATTCCCTCAGGACACAGGCCCCATCTCATCTCCTCCCCAAGTGACTGCATCATCCTGAAACTCAAGTGTTTTATGTGAATTCCTGGCATTCCTCCCTTAAATTGGTCCAGATTTCCCTAGCTCTTTGGTCCAGTGGTCCCAGTCTACAAGATAGTTCCCCCAATTGTCCTCACTACAGAGTGCCCACTACACAGGGCACTTCTCAAGAGTTTCCCAGGTCCCAGCTACTTCTGGCGAAGCCTTTCCAGTCTTCTCTCTCATCTTATCTCTTCTGTTAGATTTCACTGAGTGCCAGCCACACTTTCTGACCTAGTAACATGTAGAAATCCCTGCTCCCCGCCTCCCTGCCCCATTTCCATCATTCTCTTTATGTCAGTCCATCTGATCTTCTGAGATTCCAGATTTTCTTCAAAGTATTACTGAGCAAAGGCACGCTACCTAACCCACACAGAAGCCAAAGTTTGAGAAAAGAAAGAGCTTTATTGCGAGGTCGACTGACAAGGAGATGGGAGGCAAGACTCTCGAATCTGTCTCCTGGATCAAGGCCCGGGGTTAAATTTAAGGGGTTAGAGGAATTTCAAGCTTGGATGCCGATGGGCTAGTCTTGAATTAGTCCCTAGGAGCTACTCAGGCTGCTGGAAGCCAGATTTTCCTTGTGGAAGGACTTCTTAAAGATCTCCAGTTCTATTCTTTGAGTTCCCTAGATTGAAGATTCTTGGTTCAGAGATCATCCTGGAGACCTGGGTTCCCTCTTGCATATGCACAGTGCTGTTTCTGTAAAATAAGTCCAGGTTTGATTAATCAACAACCTATTTAAGAAGGCAAAACCAGTTTAAGTTGGTCAATGTTTTATGTGTTTTTTCAAAAGGAAATCTGTCTCTTTCTATAGTTTAATTAGCCTTTATTTTCATTTTCAATCTTCCACTGCCCTGAGTGTGAGAACGAGGCATGTTTTTTAAACCACTCTTCTTCTTCCTTGACTTCTTGAGAAAATCTGACTCCTAAAGTCAGAAGATTCCATGCATAGGCCTTTTATGTTGGCTTCTTCTTCTTCTTTTTTTATTTTTTAATATTTTTTCCTTCCTTCCTTCCTCCCTTCCTCCCTCCCTTCCTTCCTTCTGCACCGGGTCTTAGTTGCAGCATGCAGGATCTTTAGTTATGGCATGTGGGATCTTTCTTTTTAGTTGTGGCATGTGGATTCTTAGTTGCGGCATGTGGACTCATTTGCGCATGCATGCAGGATCTAGTTCCCTGACCCGGGATCAAACATGGGCTCCCTGCATTGGGAGCACGGAGTCTTACCCATTGGACCACCAGGGAAGTCCCTTATGCTGCCTTCTTATTCTTTGGTTTTGTAATAATTTCATTGAACTGTTTTTCTGTCTAACCCAAGAAGATGCTATATTGTCTTTAAAATAAGGTCCCTCATTCTTCTTGGTTCCTTCATTAATAAACTCTGTCACTCATAGGTGAAGCCATTGTTGGAGTTTATGTCAACAAATCAGAGCCAGTTTGAGACCCCACTGAGCCTTTTGAGCCTGAGGTGATGCTACAGGAAGTTAAATTTGGCGTTCACAATCTAATCTCTTGGCACTGAGAGTAATTGAAACAGTCTAAGAGGAGAACTGAATGCTGGGCAGCTCATCTTGTCCTTGCTTGTCTATGACTGGTGCAGTAATTTAAAACTGGAACCACACTGATGCTCTTTTTTTTTTTTAGCATTTATCAGAGTTTAATTCCTTTTATCTTTTTTTTTTTTTGGCTGTGTTGGATCTTCATTGCTGCACGTGGGCTTTGTCTAGTTGTGGCGAGTGGCGGCCACTCTTCGTTGTGGTACGTGGGCTCCTCATTGCAGTGGCCTCTCTTGTTGTGGAGCACGGGCTCTAGGTGCATGGGCTTCAGTAGCTGTGGTATGTGGGCTCAGTAGTTGTGGCTCACGGGCTCTAGAGTGCAGGTTCAGTAGTTGTGGCCCACGGGCTTAGTTGCTCCACGGCATGTGGGATCTTCCCGGACCAGGGCCCGAACCCACGTCCCCTGCATTGGCAGGCAGATTCTTAACCACTGTGCCACCAGGGAAGTCCCCACACTGATGCTCTTCGATGACATGAAACAGCCATGTCAGTGCACGTGGGGAAATGAGGATTCCCAGGTCATGTGTCTTCGGTATAAACTGGCACGGCCACTCTGAAGAGCAAAGTTGCAGTACTTAGTGAAATTAAATGTTCCACTTGTCCTTCAACACAGTAATTGCTCTCCAGAGAAATTCTCATGTAAGGAAACATTAAAGCATTGTTCCTGGAGGGGAGTTGGAAGCAATCAAGACTCCTCCATTAAGAGATCAGTAAGCCAATTGCAGCCTAAGAAATACGATACTGCAGCTAAAATGCTACAAACTAAAACTGGATGATTATAATGCAACATAGATGACTCTTTGAAACATAGTGTTGAATGAAGAAAGAAACTGTTACTGTCTATGCAAATTAAAATCATATACATAAACTCACTTCATATTTTACAAGGATATTTATAATTCCAAGGATATATATCAAATACTTGAGAAAAAGTTTGTAATGGGGGGGAAGGGAGTGAGAGTGAAAATTAGGGATTGTATTAAGCATGTTTTTTTATTCTGATGTTTTGATATCTGGGGTCTTGCTGACCCTAGGACTAGCTAATTCCTAGAGAGAGCAAACAAAGTACCAACCAGTGCAGGGAGTGTACCTTTCATATGCAAATCAACCAATCTGAGCCCAAACTCTAAACCACCCCCTTTTTCAGGTTCTCATAGGGCTCTTACACACAGGGCCACTGTCTACCTGCCCTAATCACCCCAGGGCCAGGTACCAGACTACAAGAGACAGCCCTCAAACACAAGTCTGCAGAAATTATTCAAACTAGCCAGTCCTAAGCCTGCTCACCCAGCCTTGCCTCGCCTTCCCATGAAAACCACAATAATGGCTCTTGCCCACGTTGTCCTCTTGCTCCCTTTGCCTGCTGACTTACTCTGGTTCTTCCTGTATGGCCCTGCATGGCATGGCATGCAGGGATCTGTTTTTAGGGATCTGTGAGTACAAAAACTTCTTGCTTCATGATAGTTATTTTTGTGTCTGTGTATCTTACCATGACCAATTAAAATAAATCTAAGGTAAATTTTAAAATAGGGATGAATTTTTTAATAATAGCAGGGAGGGGTCTTACTTTGACCATTGTGAAATGGGTCATGTAAAACACAATTCTTCCTATGTACTCTTTTTTTTTTTTTTGCGGTACGCGGGCCTCTCACTGTTGTGGCCTCTCCCGTTGCGGAGCACAGGCTCCGGACGCGCAGGCTCAGCAGTCATGGCTCACGGGCCAGCCGCTCCGCGGCATGTGGGATCTTCCCGGACCGGGGCACAAACCCGTGTCCCCTGCCTCGGCAGGTGGACTCTCAACCACTGCGCCACCAGGGAAGCCCCCTATGTACTCTTTTATTCTCACATTACACTCAATACTTCATTTCTGGACATCAAATTTGTGGGGCTTTCTCCCACACCAAGCATTCTCAGATTCTCTGGCCACCAGCTGGGTGTACTAAAATTCAATTCAGTTACGACACTATCTACCTGGAGGTAATGTCAGATCCCACAGATTATGGCTCAGTCCGACAAGACTGCTCCTCCCTGCCCACCTCTCCAACTTCATATGCCAGTTGTAAGTCCAGGTTATTATCTGTGCTTCTGACTGGCTATAAATTGGAGGTTTCTACAATCCCCTCCTCAGGTTCAATTAATTTGCTAGAGCAGCTCACAGAACTCAGGAAAACATTTTACTTATTAGATTACCCGTTTAGTATAAAAGAATATAATTCAAGTACAGCCAGACAGAAGAGATGCATAGGGCAAGGTGTGGGGGAAAGGGTGATGGAAGCTCTTTGGGCATTCCACTCTCCCAGTACCTCCTCGTTTATCAACTGGGAAGCTCTCTGAGCCTGGTCCTTTTGGATTTTTATGGAGGTTTCATTACATAGGCATGGTTGATTAAATCATTGGTCTTTAGTGGTTAACACAACATCCCGTCCCTGTACCTGCCCTAAAGGGGGACAGGGTGAAACTACCAACCTTCTAATCACAAGGTTGGTTTCCCTGGCAACCAGCCCCAAAGTTAGGGTCTTTCCAAAAGTCACCTTATTAACATAAACTCAGGTGGTAGAAAGAGGCTTATTAACAAAAGACAACTCTATCACTCGTCACTTAGGAGATTCCAAGGGTTTTAGGAGCTCTGTGCCAGGAAAGGGGAGAAGACCATATATATATATACATATACACAGAGAGTGAGAGAGAGAGAGAGAAAGTATTTCTTATTATAAATCCCAATATCACAGGTCACGGACTAAGAAGTATAATTAACCCAAACATCTGCACCTAAGAAACAAAAGGGGACACCACCACCAAAGGAACCTCCCAAGAAACAATACCCTGGCCTGCCCCCACATGCCGATTCTAACTCTGTTCTCTGCAATGTGCTTGTCCTCATACATTGATGCAGGCTGCCCAGAATTCACTGGATAAACCAGTGGTTCCAGCTACGTTCTCAGAACACTAGGGTTCGGTTAAGCAAATCCAACAAGTTCATTTACTGCAGGTCTTCTCAGAGTCTTCGGTACGTTGTGTATCTCCAGGAAGGCCACATAATATGAAGCATTTCTGAAACATGCTTTCTGAGTAGGCTTTATTTTTGTGTAAATCTGGCGTTCTGTAAATGATAGTTGGGGACTACTGTGCTGAATGAAGGTAAGCTGGGACATGAAATGAGCAAGAAGATCTTGGCTCACACAGGAGGGACTTCAGGAATTCATTTGGCCACTCAATTTTCATTAAGGGAGGTGTTGTAAATGATACAACTCAAGACACATATGGAGAACTGAATGCGGGACCTTGGTCTTCTATCGTGTAGGATAGCATTCTACGACACAGTGATATTTCTCTAAATGCTTAAGTAAGCATTGTAAAAATTGTATTAACTACACTCTGTTAACTCTAGCATACGATCTGTAGCATTACATTTTATGGTTTACGGACAAAAGTTCCTGATTTTTTAAATACAATAAACATAAGCTGGTTAGCTTATATGGTTGGAAGTTAGCCTGTTTTTATACAAATTTCCCAAACTATAAGCTCTATCAGAGTTTAATATTTACCTTTTTGACACTTTTCTGTTTGTTATATATCTACTGATATTGATCCCCAAATCATATTTTAAAGGTTAACTCTCTATTTTTCTTCATTTCTATCTGCTTGGGGTAATCCTAAAGGACAAAAAGACTTAAATTGAAATATGAGTCCTATCTATAGCAATAACTCTCTGTTATCTTAAATTTGGGGGAAAGAAGAAATAATGAGGAAAATCTTATATAAGTATCATGAGGATTAATGGAGTTAATATATGTAAATTGCTTGGAACATTGCTTATCATAAAGTAAACACTATATATATATATATGTTTGTTAAATAACTGAAGTAAAAAATTTAAAAAGCAAGTTAGACATTGGTGAAGTGATGATAATTTCTTATCTACTCTCCAATAAATACAAGTTCCACAGAGGACTCTGAGAGAATAAGTAGTTTTCTGCTTTTTATAGTAAAGAAAGAAGTAAGAGTCTTTTAACGCTGACTATTCTTTTTCAAGCAAGGAAAAATCTCCCCCAAATCTCAAAGCTTTAAATAAAACTAGTTTCTTTGAACAAGACTTGTTATTTCTTGGACAGAAAAACCAAATGGTTTTCATTACTCACCAACAGAGTAAACCACATGATTTGAGGGTATAAATGTTGCCTATTAATAGTGAGTTGCCGGCCGTCTCTCTTATTTTGAAGGTGTTGGTTCAACCAGCTTTACAAACCACATTTTCTTCCAAAGAACCTACATTTTCTTCACTTATCAGAACTGACATTAGGTGTAGAGCTTCTGGAATTTATCAAATCTTGTGAGCTACATTTTAAACTACTCTCTACAGTGAATTCTAGTTGAATATGATATGTTCATGGCATAACTAGTAATTGAGGAGGAAGAAAATTTCAGGGATCATTTTCGTACAAACATAAAGATTTGTGGGATTTGAAGAACTGGACTGGGAATATAAAAATCATAATGTCAATCAGATTTTTTGCCATCACCTGGGAACATTACTTGTCATTGTAAGACTTTTGATGGCAAGTTTTCATAAATAGATGTAGGGAGATCTGGAGGCAAGGTTTGATGAATATTTTGTTCTGTAACCAAAAAAGGCATTCTTAAACCACCAATTCTTTCTGTGAGAGAAAAGTTCTGCTCTACCAAAGAGAACATATTTCAGAGAGAATAATTTAGGGATTCCGGGGACCTCAGAAACCATCAAAAGAGGCAAAACAGAGTTGTATAGTGGTCACAAACCCCTCCCTGCCTTGGAGAGAAAACAGCAAATGCATTTTATAAAGAAAATTAATTTTAATAGGTCAAGTTTTACTTCAGTGGATCTTGCTTAATTTTTCATGTTTAATGTTTTATGGAGTTAGTCCTGCAAAAATCCCTTTTGATGTGCATAATATTTCCAAAGCCTTTAAGGAGAGCAATGTCTTCTGACCCACGAATCTAGGCCCAGCATTCTATTTCTCAAATGTTACTAAATGTGCTTTGTAATTTAAAGGAGTTTATTGAACTTGGAAAATTTGATAGGAGATAAGAAGATAAAGAATTTAGTAGCTCTTCTTGAACATGAATGAAATATGGCCTTAAAAATAGGGATTCTCAATCTTTTTGGAGATGGTACACAAAATTGATTGATTTTATATCTCTGTCTCATGCCTTGACACTTAAATCCTTCATAGAAATGCTCTATGATATTTTTTCAAGTTTATTTTATTTGGATAGCACCCTGATAAAATATTTTTTTAAATTTTTCATTGCAATTGTTGAATATATTCTGAGTAGTTTCCAGAATTAAACCTGTGTATGACTGGACTACTTAAACCAGTGCTTTCCCTACTTATATGCATTGGGGATCTCAGATTTCTTCAAGCCCTAGCACTTTCAATTGTGGGTATTCTGCCCCTTCATTAGCAAAACTATCTCAACTTGAACTTCAAGTGAAGAGCTGTTCTGTCTGAACATTTCAGCTATACCAGAGTCTTTCCCTTTTTCTTTAAAATCCTGCAGTGCTATTTGGATTTTTAACAGCAA
Organism: Stenella coeruleoalba; assembly: GCF_951394435.1. Lineage (NCBI taxonomy): Eukaryota > Metazoa > Chordata > Mammalia > Artiodactyla > Delphinidae > Stenella > Stenella coeruleoalba. The sequence goes on along the minus strand of NC_137169.1, from coordinate 100,167,870 downwards.
CAATAAATTTGTATTATTTTGTTAATCCCTAAAAAGTAAGATTTGTGGTATTCCCTTGATTCTAAGATGCTCTGATCATTTAATGGAAACTTTTTGGGAACTGTACTTCTCAAATATGAGCTATCTCTCAATTTCAAAAAGTAACTTTGTGGGAAATAAAACACAGCTTCTAAGAAATTACAGTGTATGTACTGACATGGAAAAATGTCTGAGATATATTTTTAAGTGAAAGAAGCAAGTTGCAGAGCAATATGTTAGCTAGTATAACAAATAGGCCCCTAATGTACACAGTAGAAGTATATTTCTTGTTCACATAACAATCCGGAGCAGGTGAACAGATTCTTGGGGTGACTCTCCTCCAAGCAGTTATGCAGAGCTCAGTCTGAAGAAATTGCATTGTCTTCAACATGTGGCTGTCTCCATCCCAACCAGCTAGAAGCATGTATGTATAGGAGTTTTCCATGGCGTGGCCTAGAAGAAGTGCACATCACTTCTGCTCATATTCCATTGGCTAGACTGAGTCATATGACCACACCTAACTGCAAGGCAGGCTGGAGAATGTATCCCAGTTGTGTTCTCAGGAGGAAGAGAAGAACACGAATTTTACTCTAGAAATCTCTTGCGTGTGTATATACATATATATGTCTTACCTTCGTTAAAAATGCAGAAATGTTAGCTGTGTTAGTCAGGGTTTCCTAGAGAAACAGAACCAATAGGAGAGCTCTAGCTCTATCTCGACTCCCCTGGGAGTCAAAAATCACTGCTGGTTGAGAACCCCTGACTTAACCCCTATGAATTTCAATTTCCTCATTTGTAGATCAGGGATAATAATACTTTTCTGGTATAGTAGGTAAGGAAAGCAATGTTAGCTTTTATAATAAACAATCCCCAAATCTCAGTGGCTTAGCACAGTAAAAGTTTATTTTTTGCCTGTGTTCTACCAGTGTGAATATTTGTGGTTTGGTAGCTTTCTTTGTGGAAAAATTCAGGGGCTGGGTTCCTTCCATTTTGTGAACCACTTTGTGTGCCCTCCTCTATCTTGGTCTTTGGAATCCTCTCCATTCAGCTGAGAGATGGAAAAAGAGACAGGGTATAGCAAGTGGGGGATTATTTTGGCCCAGGCCTGAAAGTAGCACGTATTTTTCCAACTTCCACTCCATTTGCCAGGACTTGGTCACTGGGAGACACCTGACAGTATCAGCATAAAGTTTGGATAATTTGTCTATTGTATGTCTGAGTGTCTCATGTTTCTCTCAGTGGATGGACCAAAAGAAGTGACATTGACATTGACATTGGAATTTCTCTAGAAGAATGAAGGATTTCATTCCAACAGCCATTTGAAGTTTCCTCCAGGTGTTTCTGTGAGTCTCCAGGGACAACTCACAGGTAGTCAGAAAGAGTGTCCTCGAGTTCTTTTGCTTGATCTTCTCATGGGCTTGGGAGCCCATGGTGCAGAAGCCCTCGAGGGAGGTTGCTGGCTTCTGCTGCTGCTGGTGACCCTTGTGAGACCAGGTCTTTTGCCTTGAGGGTCACCACTGTAGCTGCTCCCTGCAGCTTTACAGCCCCTGCCAGACCCCCCTGGTATGTTGTGGTTACAGAAACAGGGGCAATGACCCCTCTCTCCCAGCTTGGCTGTGCTTGGCTGCCACAGTCTCAGTTGTGCCCAGAATTTCACCAGAACTTTCATTAAAGTTGGTCCTTTGGCTTTCTGTCCTAACCCCTCTCTCCATAGGCAATCAGATCTCCAGCACAATTAGCCTGCCGTGTTGGCAGGAGCTGGCCAAGGTAAGGAGACCGTGGCAGGGACAGAAAGTGCCCCTTTCCTTCATTTTCTCTGCTACCCTACTACCTCTGGCCCTTCAAAACTCCTCCCACCATCAGCCCATGCATATAGATGCCCCAGGGGTCACCAGCCCACCATTTCTGCAACCTGGGTTGGCTCAGCCAGGACGGCTGTGTATTTATTAGATTTATGTGTATATTAGATTTAGCAACATCCTTCCTGAGATTCCCAGAGTGCACTCAAAAAGGATGATGCTGCCATAAAGAGCATCTAAATGAAGTGGAAGACATGACAAGGTAAGAAGGTGGTGTCTATTGTCTGCCCAGTGACACAGACTTACTGCTGATTTAGCTCACAGGAACTTTAGGGCTCTTCGAGCTTAATAATACTTTGGTTACAGCATATGGGGCACATGTGATAAATCATATGCTATTCACAATTAAAGCTGTGGCTTTCTAAAATAAATCACCACCAGCAGCGATCCCAGGGAAATTAAACCAGCCACCTCATTTGCCTGCGCATTCACCTGTCCTCCGACGTAGAATGGGTATTTAGCTCAGTCGCCTAATTAGGTTAACACGTGTTTTTAATGAACTTGGCTTCTATTACCTGTGGTAAAGATCATACCTGAGATTTATAAAACTCAAATAGAAAATTTGGGGTTTGGCTTTGTGTTGATTCAAATCTATTTAGCAGACTGTGAATTTAGTCATTTGGTAAGAAGGATGAATGCAATAAGTTACTCTCCTGCTCTCACCCAGGCTGGTTTCTTTAGACCCTGGAGTTGGATGTCCCTACATTTTAATTGAGTTGGCTAGTTTCCAGGCCACTGTGATAAATAGGATAACATTTCAGAGTATTACTGTGACTGAGGAGATACTGTTTCTTGATGCCTAAGAGTAGGAGTGATTTTTTTTTTCTTTTAATAGGGAAAAGAGTTTGACAGGAATGTGTGCATGAATGAGTGAGGGAGAACGTGTGTGTGCATGTGAGTATGTGTATGTGTGAGTCTGTGTCTGCACATATGTGAAAGTGAGTTGAATGTGTATGTCTATCTGTGTGCCTGTGTGTGTGTGAGTGCTCGTATGTGTGTGCACCGTGGTGTGTGAATGTGTATATACATGTAAAAACATATGCATATTTGTGTGAATGTGTGTAAGACCTTGCATGAGAGAAAGAGAATAAATGCTTAGAGAACTTAAAACAAATCAAAGAGCTGACTGGCCTCAGCTGGATCCATCAATGCTCCTTTCGGAATCCCCACAATCAAAGGCTTTGTCTTATCTCTCACATGCCTTTGACTCATTTCTTGGAAGGAGGATGGAGTCTGCTTGATCTCAGAGTGCTCCTAGGTATGTGTTACTCTCAGGGCTCTTTAACAGACAGGAAACAAGTGGCTTTCCCCGCCCCCCCCCATCGATTAGTCTGGTTTCACATCAATCTTTACACTAAACCCTGCATCCTTCATCCCTAGAATAAACAAACAAACAAAGCTGGTTTCCACTACCTCTGTGTCTGGTCAGTCCTGACACTGAGAAAGTTTAGAAGAAAAGAAGGAAGTGAAAAAGGGACTAACATTTCCTGAGTATTCATTATTTGACAGGCATCAAGTTAGCCACTTTATAGGTGAAGAAATGAGGCTGGATGAAGTTAAGTACCTTAAATACCTGAGATTAAAATCCAGACTATATCCTTTCCACTAACCACATTGCCTTGCAACACCTTGGGGGAGACTCAGGGATTTTTTAGTTTGTGCCCCAAAATCTTGGCCAACACTTTGGTTAGATCAAATGGAGCTCAAATGATCATAAAGATCTTCCAAAAAAATAATAATAAGGGAAGGAGAGAACTTTAAAAAAGCAAGCTCACAGACTCTTCCTCTGCAAAAACTGTGAAAAACCAGAAAAAACTACAATAACAAAACAACTCACCCATACCAAATAAGCAATGATGTGGTTACAAATTCATGCCACAAACTTAAAAATTAGATGGCCAAAGAAAGAAATGGAAGATTCTGGTGCAGCTCAGTGAGTCAGAGCTGTTACTGGGGAAAGAATGGGAGTCAACAGAATCCTGAGAGTCGTCTGATCCCCTCTCAGTCTGTACAAAAGTGGTCTGAGGGAGTGAAGAGGAAAAGCACAAAGTGTCACAGAAAGAGTGGAGGAGACACACAAGCCTAAGAGAACAAGGAAGAGAGGAGTCAGAACAATCATAACCACACACACACTAGTTATTCCTGCAACAAATAGGAACTTAGCATTCTTGAAGACAAAAAAGAAAATAAATGAGACAAGATGCTTAGGGGATCAGGAAGCCAGTCAGAAGAGCACAGGGACTGAGGGCAAAGTTCCTCTCCTGGTGTGAGAACTATTGACACAGACCTGACCTCACAGACACCTTCCCCTCTCCTCATCTGGCTTCTCACTTGGGAGGGGAGGTGGAAAGGGATTCTCAGGTAGATAGGCAAGTGAAGTGGGGAAGTGAACGATTTGGGGCTGACATTGAAGCGCAAGCTCTGGGACTCCCCCCACAAGTGACAGCCTACCCTTGCTGGGTGGAGCAGAGCCTGGGAACAGATTTTTAATAACAACAGCAAAAAAAGGAGTTAAGAGTCGAGATTTGTTAACAGGATAACAAAAGTTTTTCCTAAAGGCCAAGCATTCATGTATCACAGACTTAATTTTTGTCCCATTCAGGTGCCATCTGTTCTATTATATACTTAATATTTTCTTTAAATCAACTTACTTTTTTAACCTAAGAAATTTATTTTAAAAGGAAACTTTATGTTGCCTCAGTAAGTTGAAAACCAATATAACTTGGCAAAATAGAATAAAATAAAATAATGAAAATAAATTAACATGATTAAATTCTAGCTCTACATTGTTGCCTCTTAAAGGTGCCGAACCTTAAGAGATACTCTCTCTTTGTTAAAAGGAAGAGTAGATATGTTTGGAAACATGTTGAAAATATACTAGTATTGAATTGAGACTTTCTTCTTGATTTAAATAGAACTGAAAGAGAATAAAAAGGAAATAACTTTCCACTATGTGATTCAGTATTATTTAATTCTAGCTCCATGTACCAATTGGGAAAAGATGACAGAAAGGAAAAGGCTTGATATAACAATAAATGCAAAACAAAAAGACTGGGAGAGCAAAGCAATTAGAGGAACAATATTTGATAGTACCCATAAACTCTCTCTCTCTCTCTCTCTCTCTCTCTCTCTCTCTCTTTTTTTGCAGAGTACTTGAGGTTAAAATCCATCAACCAAGTGACGAAATTAGGAGTTGAGGGGATGTGGTAAAAAAATCTTATGGTACACATTTTACCACTTAAAAATGTAACTAAGACTAAATAATCTTGGGATTTTTTTGAAATAGCTAGAGTCAATCAAGACATTCTAAAAGTGAAATACATAATTGAGAAACTTTAATTCTTAAACTTTCCCTCTTTTTCTTCTTAACTATAGGGAGATTTTTTTTCAGTTACCTACTGTTGTATAACAAACTATCTCAAAACTTAGTGGCTTAAAACACAACAATCATGTGTTTGATCACAATTTGGCAATTTGGGCAGAGCTCAGAGTAGGGACAGTTTATCTCTACTACACCTGGTGTCAGCTGGGGCTGGAGGAGTCACTTCCAAGATGGCTCCCTCATTTGGCTGGCAAAGTTGATGTTGGCTGTTGGCTGGGAGTTCACTTGTGGCTGTTGGCCAGGGGCCTCAGTCTTCCTTCTTGTTGGCCTTGCTGTGTAGCTGCTTGGGCTTCCTTGCAGCATGGTGGCTGGATTCCAAGAAGAAGGAAGTAGAAGCTGCTAGTTCTCTTAAAGGCTAGGCTCAGAATTGGAACAGCATCACTTCCAAAGTATTCTATTGGTCAAAGCAGTCACAGGCCAAGCTCAGATTCATGGCCATGGAGTAGTGGGAGGAGTGACAAAGAAATTGTGACCATTTGCCACTGTATCTTTCACTACATATTTCTTGTGGTAGGAGATTTCCATTTTCACTTCAATTTCTTTTTCACATTAACTTAAAAAATATTAAATTTGATACTTTTACAAAAATGAACATATAGACTATATATATTACACCATTTTTGAAAAATCATTTACATCTATCTATCTACTCTTCTATCTGAATACATGCACAAAGAGATGTAGAGAATAATGTTTAACAATATTAATGATACTTATATCTAAATAATAGTATTTAGGATGATTAAAACATTTTTTCTTTTGAGTACAGTCCGATTTTGTTTAAATTTCTTATATGTATTATTTTTTGTTTTCTTTTTGTTTTTTAAAGACTATTTTTCAGAGCAGTTTTAGGTAGGTTCCCAGCAAAGTTGAGGAAGGTACAGAGATTTTTATAAAACCATAAAGTCATTATCTTAATAAAACCTAGAAGGAAGCAAGTTGTTAGAAAATAAATTTGCCCCTAGTCACATAGGCAACACTTACAATGTCAGTGAGTTGGAGGTGTCCTTGTGGACCACTGAGTGCCACTTTATTGTGTAGAAGAAGAAAATGAGGTTCAGAAAGTGACTTGCTCAGGCTCACATGTCTAACATTCAGGCAGGTATGCGGTAGGCTAACTGAGTGACAGTTATTGAGTTTGTGTCACATCCTTTTCCAAAATGTGAAGGAGTGAATTGACCTGGATTTTATCTAATATGAATCTATGCATTTGGATGTAACACATGGAGCCATAAACATGTTGTGTTTGAGATAAGAACAGGGGAAGAATTCAGTTACCAGCTTGATTCCTGGGCACCTTTGCAAAAACTTAGAAAGGATTTCTATTTAAGTTCCTTTTCTGGAGGTCCCCCTAATGCATGACCCATTCAGAGAGGTGGTCTACCTGTGGCCTGAAAATCTCTGTGACACACAAAAGGACATTCCCAGGGTGAAGAACTTAAAAGTCCCTTTGAAAATGGAAGGCACTGAGGTGGGAGGTCTGGCCAGACACTGCTGTCGGTCCAGACAAAGGGAAAGCACATTTCAGGGACATTGCTGAAGGAGAGCAGTGTATCCATCTGGCTCCATGTTGCAAATTGTCGCTGCTCTTCCTTCTTCTGTCATTGAATGAATCGCTTCTTGGGTTTTGCTGATAATTTCTGCAAATTAGTGGAAAACAAAATGTCTGGGGCTCCCCCTGAGGCTGGTTGTAGGAAGGACGATGATGAACTCCCACCCTCTCGGGCCTCTTACTTGCTGGGGCTTCCAAGGAGGCTCTTCCTTGCCCAATAGGATTTGATCTCCCAGGCCTGGTCCAGCCTGCCCTTGCCTTTGCGGTGCCACGCCTGTCTCCACATGTGTGCTCTTGGTCAGCTCTGCTCTTTACTGAGGGGCGCGATGCTGAGTTCATTTACGCTAAATCTCCCCTGACATTCTGCTGAAGTTACTATTTCCCAGCATCCAGCAGCTCTCTGGTGACCTTAATGGGAAGGGAGTCAACCTTCAGCAAATCTCTTTTTGAGGAGAGAGGAACAGGACCATGAAACTGCCAACAAATAAAGACCCAGCAAATGAATGCAGCGAGGATGGAAACCGGCTGTTTTGTCCAATTGCATCAAGAAATAAAAACGTCCGTGAATCCATCTTGTCCGATTTGGTTGCCGTTCCTTTTAGAGGACATTTCCCTGGAAAGACTAATTCTCCTGCTTTCATTCTTGCTTCTTTCTGCCACCACAAGAGGGATTGAGAGGTCTGGCTCTGTAATCTTTCCATCTCTCCCAGCTTCCTCCAATGAATGGCAGAGATTACTTCAGGAGCTAATATGCTGTCTTTGGAAAAGTCCTGCCTCATTCAGAACATGTTTGAGAAGGCTGACAAGGAAACATGATTAGCAGGGGTATTGTATAGTTCAGGAAACAACCCATCCTTTCAACAACTAACATTCCAGACACTTTAACTGAGCACATTTTATGTACCAGGTATTGTATTCGGCACAGGGCAGGGATCCCACAGCTCCAAAGAGGGCAGGGAGGTGTGGAGGGCTTACGGCATTGGGGGAATTATAAGTAGCTCTGAATAGCTAGAAGAAGGCTGCATATGATTTTTAAAATTGTTTTCCAAGATGAAAAAGACAAAAACATTTTTCCTCATGGAGTTCCCATTTTGATGAAAAGGACAGAGAAGGAAACAACCTTTATGTTCTTTAATAAAAGTAGGTGTGCGATGCTTTGGGAGCTGAGAAGAAAGAAGGACTGAATTAAATCAGCTGTGGTGGGGAGCTGGGGGTTGGGGGAGGGCAGGGAGGATGTCAGAGGCCAGAGAGGGTTTCAGAGCACAGAGGAAAACTGAACTGAGTGTAGATGGGTGAGTAGATTTTTCTCAAGAAAACAATGGCTGAGGGAACTCTAGACAGTGGAAGCAAGACATGCAAATACTGAAATGTATGAGGAAACGTGGCTGTGGGGAAATCGCAGATGTAATGCGATGGTTCTGAACAGCCAGTATGTAGACTGTGCGTCCCAAAAGATCTCGTGTGTCATGGGGCAGTAAGAGCCTTGGCTCTGGGGTCAGCACTGAGTTCACACCTGATCCGACAGTGGGGTAGCTGAATGATCTTGGGCAAGTCTCTGGGTCTTAGTTTCATCCTTTAGAAAACGGTGACAATAATGTCCACGTCACAGGTGTTGTAAGAAGTAAATGGATGCTCTAAAGTACGGGCACGTGCTAACCCCAAAGTGTGGCTTCCCCTCCCCCACTTCTCTTCCCTGGTTGTGCAGGGCACAGGTGACCCCTGAAGAAGGGCTAGGCTGGGGGCAGGCTTCCCCCCAGGGTCAGGCTGGGTCCAGGGCTGGGGCTGCAGGGAAGAGTCCAGGGGAGCAGAAAGGCAGTCGGACTGACCTTCCACCTGGGGCTTCGGGGGCTATGGATAGATCAACACCCACGGCCAATCCCAGCAACGATATCTCAGAGTTCCCCATGCTTATTTACTCTGGTGATATTCAGGGAACCCAGAGGGGAAGCTGCCAGCTCTTTAAGGCAATGCCACATTTTGAGGGGCACAGACTCTTCTGGATGTCCCCCCAGACACAGGCACGCTCACACCAAAGCCTGCAGACAATTCAGGGCGTTTGCAGACCCCTCTGAGGGACATCCTAGCCCCCAGGTAGCCTCTGATGATTTCACAAGCAGGGGAAGAACCGTCCCCCGGAGAGGCAGGCGTATTTCCCGACAGGACGACGCCTTCGCGGGTCGCAAATGCCCTTCCAGTCTCGCATTTCCCTGGACTCGGTCACCCGAGCGAGAGACGCAGCCAGAGCGCACCCGTTTCCCCGGCTTCTCATGCTGCCACCACTTCGCGTCTTTATTCGGTTTTCTGAGTGGCAGCAGTACACATTAGGTCATTGCAAGTGATTTCACTTGTGCGCGGCAAGTGATGGCAGGAAGCCGCTAAGCCGCCGCAGCCCCAAGCGGGTGTCCGCGGGCCATCGGTCCATAGCAGCTCCAGGACCTGACCTCGCTTCATGGGGTCAGGCACTGCGCTGGAAGGAGTTTTAATTAGAACACCGAAGTGCGTTTGTCTTCTAAAGCACATCAGGGGTAAAATATTAAAAGGGCAAATGCTCTTTTCCAAGAGAATGAGTTTTTCTGCCAGTGTATTTTATTGGAATAATCCTGACGAAATGAAAGGAACACCCAAGTTCCTGCCAGGGGAAGCCGATAAAAGGAAAGGTAACTTTGTCATTCCTGCTATCCTTTATTCATTCCGAGTATATGCCAGCCATATTCTACATCTATTGGATTATTTAACCCTCCTGATGACCCTACCAGGACCCGTCTTACAAGTGGGGAGTCTGAGGCTCAGAGAGATTTGTCCAAGGTCACACAGCCAGGAAATGGCAGAGGTGGAATTTAAACCAGGGCCACCTAATTATAAAGCATATCATCTTTTTCTTTTTAACCATTTTAAACTGTAATCCTTTTCCCTCAAGGTAACAGATAGACATAGTCTAAAAGATCAGAAATGTCAAGCAGGCTCATAACAAAAAAAATCTATCTTCTGCTGGGTGCCTCACCCCCATTCCCATTCCAGGTGACATCCACTGTATTGGTCAGTGTTCTCCAGAAAGACGGGACAAAGAGGGTGTGTCTACAGAGAGAAAGAGATTCATTTTTAGGAATTTGCTCATGCCATTATGGAGTCTGGAAATTCCAAAAGCTGCAGGGTAGGTGGCTGTGCTGGAAAGCCAGAGAAGAAGAGATGATGCAGTTCAAGTTTGAAGGCTGTCTGCTGGCAGAATTTCTTGTTTTGGGGAAGTCAGTCTCTGTTCTAGGAAGACCTTCAACTGATTGGATGAAGCCTACCCACATCATGGAAGGTAACCTGCTTTACTCAGAGTCCACTGATTTAAATGTTAATCTCATCCAAAAAGACCCTCATAGAAATAATCTTTGACGAAATATCTGAGTCAACGATATCCGATAGTTAATTTTATGTTGATACATAAAGTTAACTATCACAACCACTTTCAACTCTATTAGATGTTTAATCTGATACTTAACTTCCATATTTCTTAAAAACGTACTTTTATTGCTATTTCTTTTTGCTTCTGCTTTAAATATTGCCTATTGACTTTTTACCAATACACCTGTAGACTTAGCTCTCTCATGCTCCTCCTCAGAAGTCCTGTCCCTGCATCATCCTCGCAACACTGTCAAACCGCCCTTCAAATCAAGAGTCAGAGTTTACATTCTTATGATTATTAGTCACAGATGAATCATATGGGTACTCCATTACATTTCCTCTCTCATTCATCTTTTTGCTCATTTCTGGAGTTAAAAATCACCTTGTGTTTAGTTTGCTTAGTTTACTACTTAGTACCCATCACTGATTAATCCCCGCACTGTCAGAACTGAGAATTCTCTCAGGAAACGACCTGTGTTGAAGATCCTATCCGTTCCTCCCTCCCATTCTTTTCTCCCTTCCTTCCTTCCATGTGCTGCTCACCTCTGGATTGGTTTTTCTCTGCAAAGCTGTGACCCTGAAAATTCCCAGCACCACATCCTGGGAATTCCCTCCTTTCTGTGTGTTCATTCCCTACTTCCTGGAAGATGGAAATATTTTCTTCTTTCTTGATTTTTCTCTATTTTGGTGGAGCTCATTTTCTAGTAGTTTCCTGAGAAAAGGTACATGGAAGTGCATTTTTTTCAGAACTTGCATGTCTGAAAATGTCCTTCTTCTGCCCCCATACTTTACTGATAACTTGAATAGGCATAGAATTCTATATTGAAAATAATTTTTGTTCAGAATGTTTTATTTATTTATTTATTGGCCACACTGCTCTGTGTGTAGGATCTTAGTTCCCAGACCAGGGATCAAACCTGCCGCCTGCTGCAGTGGAAGCCTGGAGTCTTAACCACTGGACAGCCAGGGAAGTCCCTTGTTTAGAATTTTAAAATCTGTGTTCCATTGTCTTCTAGCTACCAGTGTTGCTATTGAGAAGTCATTGCTGTTCTGATTCCTGATCAGCCTTGGAAATTTGTATGTGATCTCTTTTCCAATTTCCCCTTTCTAGAAGATTAGGATATTTTCTTTACCCTTGGTGCCCTGAAACTCCATGATTATGAACTTTGGTGTGGGCTTTGTTTTTCATTCATTACACACTTGAGGGGCCCTTTCAGACTGGAGGCCTATGTTCCTCTGTCCTGTGAAATTTTCATGTATTGTTCCGTTGGTAATTTCTTCCCCTTTATCTTCTTTGCTTTCTCTTTCTGGAATGTCTGTTATTCAAATGTTGATCCTCCTTGATGGATTCTCTCATTTTATTTTTCCTTTTCCATTTATTTGTTCTTTTGATTCTAACTTTCTAGAAAATGTCCTCAATTTTATCTTTCAATATTCCTATTGAGTTTAAATTTTTTTAAATCATATTTTTGACTTCCAAGAGCTCTTTATTATTTTCTGAATATTTATTTTTTTACAGTCTCTTATTCTCAAACTCAGGGGTGCAATTATTTTACTCTGAGGGTAATATCTATAGATTTTAGAATTTCTTCTGTTCCCTTTACTGTCTCTTCTTCCAAGTTTCTTTTATCTGCTAGTTTGTTTGGCTCTCTTTTTACATTATAAGTATTCCCCAAATGTCAGGTAATCCTTGATTGCCCATTTTTAAGACACTAAGGCATCATCAGTGTTTTAAGGCGCTACAATACAAAATTCTGTGTACATACTAGAGGCTTGTTGTCCAGGGGGCTTTGCTGCGCAGTGGTGGTCAGATGGGGCCAGGCTGCTTTGTTGGAGGTCTTCCAAAGTCAGTACCGGTAGGCATTTCCTCTTGAGCTGGTTAGTTTCCCTGGAGAGGAAGTCTTACCTGAGGAATATACGCCTGCTTCTGGCATTCTGGAGCAGAGTAGGGGAAGAGGGCTGGGGCTTACAGTATGCTGGCTGTCACGCAATCCCTGTTTTCATTAGAGAGGCTAACAGCCATCATCAGTTGGACCCAGTATCCCCAAGTTTGGAGTCTGACTGGTTCAGCTTACCAGAGGGTAAATCCCCAGCCTTCTGCTGGAGTGGGTAGGGAGTAATTGTCTTCTTGGCAAGGCAAGGGAAAGGATGGGTGGGTCTAGTTGCTTCTTTCAGTCTTGTAATCACTTGTCCTTTTTCCAGCCCCACTGGAACTGGGGAGACTCCAATTCTTGAGCCTTCTAGGGATCTGCAATACACATAGGCTTGTTTCATCTTAACTTCCTCTCTCTCTCTCTGCTGGCTCTGTTCTTGGTTACCTCTGGTCGACCTGCTCTTCAGCTTTGGAAATTTTACAGACATTTTAATATCTGCTGAATTTTGTCCCCTATAATCTTAGTTTCTGTAGGTTTTTTGTTTTTAATACTATCATCTTAGTGGACTTTTGGTGGGAAACAGCGATGAAGATATGGGTTCTAGTTGCTATGTTTAACCAGAAGTTCCCCACAGCAGCCACTCTTCACTCCTGGGTTTAGAAGAGGCTGATGGGATAAATGTCTCTTGGTTGTAGAACTTGAGCCCATCTTATCCCCACGCTAAACAACACTGCTCTGTTTCACAGTACGTGTGAGATTTGCTGTATTAACTAATCTTTTAGCAATGCTCTTTGTGGCTCGCTTTCTGGAGAGGTTCAAGAAGTCAGATTTTAAGCACCAGGTAGAGCACCCTTAATGGAACAGGAGTCATTTGGCCACGTTGGCTGTAAAGTGAATCCCTTTCCCCATTATTCTGTTGCCAGCTGGCTTGGCTCACCAAACACGTGGTTAAACAGCTAAAGTGGCTGGTCCATTGTAAGTGGCCAGCAGTCGGCCCTCTCGGACTTCTTGGCAGGTCTCAGAACTAGCATGTTTCTTTGGTCTCAGGGGAAATCCAGGTTTTAGCTTGGCCGAGTACGGCTTTATCCCTGAGAGTATAAAATCATCTTGGATACCTGTCTAAATACTGCTCTCTTTCTCTGCTTGTTGTCTGACAAGCTTCCCATTTTTTAAGGTCCAGATGAAATGTCAACTCTTCTACAGCACACTTCCTCTAGCCCTCATCCCCGTGTCCGCAGGGGTTTTTTATGGAGCATTAGGACAACCTTTCCTATAGGATTCATTCACTCATTCATCAGTTGCTCCCTCTTGTTGAGCAGTGAGCTCATTGAGGCCAGACATTCTGTCTTCCCTTTACCCCAGTGCTTATCAGGGCGCCTGACTCGTGCACTGTGGCCGTCAATGTGTATTTGTTGACTGACTGAGAGAAAGCTCCTCTATCAGCAGAGCCTGTGTGTCCTTTTGCCAGGAATGGTGAGGCATTTCTGTTGATCTGCCTTTTGGCTCCACACTGTAACCTCTAGAGGCAACTCAAGGTTTTCCATGGCAACACCCCCTCCCTCAACCCACCTGCCAGGAGAAGGGGCTTGGGTATGAGTCAAGAACAAAATAGAATACCAAGACACAATTAGTCTCTGCACTGGGGGTGCACTCGGAAGGAAGGATAGGAGACTGGGGTCCACACTTTTGGTTTTCTCCTTGGATCCTCCTCCCAGCAGGGAACATGGCCTGCTCCCCTGCTGCTGGTTTGATGACACGGGCCTGGGGCTCCCTGGCTCTCCTTGTTCTGGTCCCTCTTGTGATCAGCAGTGGTGGGTTGGGATCTGCAAACATCCTATGCTCAAAGGAGGTCATCGGCCCAAAGGAGGTCATCAGCCCTGTGTATCTACTCCAGTTGGAATATTCCTTTATTTCAAGGCAACGGTACTGGAAAACAGATGATTGCTTTGCTCTAGCATTTGCGTTTACCTCTAATGAGGCATGCCTGTGTACAGGATCATAATGGACTCTTTGCCATTATGTTGGAAGAGGCTGTCTTTTCAAAGGGGCCCTGTAGAAGATGTTTCAAGGGGCCCAGCTGTTATTGCAAAGGGATATTTCTGGTAAAGATTAACAAAGAATATCTTCAAAGAAATGGGATCAACCTCCTCCTTTACCTAGAACATTTAAAAAAATAGGCCACTAACAATCCAAATCATGGTGAATGGATAAACACAATGTGGTATACCCGTATAACACATCACTTCTTAGCAATAAGGAGGAACCACCACCGATATATGCAACAACATGCACGGATCTCAAAAACTCTATGCTGAGTGAAAGGAGCCAGAAACAAAAGGCTACATGGTGTACGATTCTATTCATGTGAAATTTCTACAAAAGGCAAATCTGTGAAGACAGAAAGTAGATGAGTGTTTGCCCAGGGCTAGAGGTGGGAGTGGGCACTGATTCCACACGGCACAACATTTCTATTTGAAGTAAGGAAACTGTCCTAAAACTGGATTGTGGTGACGGTTATGCAGCTATATAAATTAACTAGAAATTGTTAAACTGTATACCTTTAATGGGGAATTATATGATATGTAATCTATGTCTCAATGAAGCTGCTAAGTGTGAGAAAAAATGAAGCCAGACAAAAAAAATCACTGAAAAGCTCTTTTGCCAACTTAGGAAATGGATGGAAAAGAATAGTAGGGATTCCACAGCTCTCTGCTGATTTAGATTTGAGGTGTGCATCAGGCTTAAAATCTTTTTTCCTTTTCATTTAACTACTCTGTCTTCTTGCCCTTGGAGAGGAGGAAATGGCACAGAATCCTCCTTCTGCTAAAGACAGTGGAAGCAGGAAAGCAAAGCGAGAGGAACGTGTTGGGCTCCCCTGAGCTGCCTCACCCCCATGTAACCTCTTCCACTCTCGGGCCCGGCAGTGTCTTCAGCTCCTCTTTTAGCTGTGACTTTAGTCATCCGAGCACCGAGCACAAAGACCTAAATTATCAGTGCAAGCAAGTTCAACCTACACACTTCAGCTCCAGTCTCTTAAAGACCCTTGTGCTTCCTTGAGAGACAGTCCTGAAGGGCAGCCCTGAACCAGGACATGAGATGGGGGCCTGGCCAGCCTGAGGAAGTGCTTTGCTCGCCAGTTGCTGCTGTGTCTGTGCGGGTCAAGGAAGTCCAGATCACTGAGAAAAAGTCAGGCCCACCAGGATGGAGAAGGGAATAGAAATAAAGGAAGAGTAGAATAGAAAACCTCCTCATAACAATAGCTCGCATCTCTCTGTACTTTTTTATACTTTGCAGACCTCTTTCACATTATCTTACTTAACCCTCACAAACTCTAGGCAAGATTGCCATTAATATCCCCAGGAAACTGAGGGAAAGAAGTAAGAGAATCAGTGACAGAGCTGGGGACTCAAAGTCAGTCCTTTTGACAAGTACCATATGATATAAAGTATATGTGGAATCTAAAATATGACACAAATGAACTTATCTACAAAACAGAAACAGACTCACAGACATACAGAATAGGCTTCTGGTTGCCAAAGAGGAGAAGGGGTGGGCGAGGGATGGATTGAGAGTTTGGGATTAGCAGATGGAAACATGTATAGAATGGATAAGCAACAAGGTCCTACTGTGTAGCCCCAGGAACTAAACTCAATATCCTGTGATAAACCATAATGAAAAAGAATATGTAAAAGAATATATATAACTGAATCACTTTGCTATATAACAGAAATTAACACAATGTTGTAAATCAACTATACTTCAATAAAATAAATTGAAAAAATTCAGCCCTTTGGAGTTTAATTAGGTATACTATGCTGTACTATACTATATATGTTTATATATATACCTATATGGTACATGTACTATATATGTGTACGTATATATGTATATACATATCTAAGTGTGTGTATATGTATAGATTGATCTATCTGTATCTATCTATTGATCTATCATGTATATGTATGTATTAGGCCTTCTTTTAAGCCTCTTACATTGAGTCTTCCCTACTACTCTGTGAAGCTGGTACAGATGAGGAAACTGAGGCACAGAGAGATTACTTTGCCTAAGGTCACACGGTGCCCAAGTGGCAGAGCTGTGATTTGAACCTACACCCTACAGTGTGCTTTTCATGACACCATGCTGCCGGCCTCCAGACCCGCCATGTTGGTGAGTTTTGGATTTGATTTCTGGGTACAGACTGCGCTCAAATCCTGGCTCTCATCGCTCCAGCCTGTCATGCCTGCATTGCCTTCATCTGCAAGGACTTCGCTTCCTGCTATCATAGCAGCTCTCCTACAGTCAGTCTCCTAAACGCTTAGCAGTTTGTCTCACTCCCAGGCTTGGCTTCTGTTTCTGCTGCTGCCAGGATCATGGTACGGTCCCAGGAGGAACTGGAAATGCATGTGGATTTTACAAGCCTATGGATTTTTGAAGAGAGATGAGTGTTGATTTACTAGCTTCTCTGCGTGTTGAAATGGTCTTCTGAAAACTTTTATGGATATATTTACATGGAAGTGTCCCAACTAAAGAATGTACTGTAAAGAAATTTGCTGCCAATATTGTTTCGTTGCAAAGTGACATTGAATCAGGTCTGAGTAAATATTGATGATTTCTTTTGAAATGTGACAGACTCATGACATGGTAATTAATTTTACTGTAGGCCGAATTCAGAATGACTTCAGTGATATATGAGTAGGTGTGTAAAATGTTTATAGGGCTTTCAAAAGTAAGCCCAAGGTTTAAATGAAACCTTAACCAGACAACCGAGGAAGAATAAAATTGCAATTCTAATTTTGCTGGTAGAATTTCTGTGAGAAGCAAGGCGTTTTAGTGATTGATATTCATTGCAGAGAATCAGCATATCATGTATTTTATGTACTGTTAGACTAGTTGGAAACTTCAAATACACTTACTTTTCAAGAAATGCATGCCTTGAGCAATGGTTAAAAAAGAAAGGCTAAGTTTAGAAAATTGTCTTTGGTTTACGGCAAAAGCTGCAAGGAACACATATTTCATAGTTCTGTGCAGTAGGCTAAAGGGTAGTGGCTCCACCGAGGCCTCCAATTTTGGGTGTTTCTTTTTCTCACCCCACATTGAATCTGTCAGAAAATCCTGCATTTTCCGCCTTAAAAAGGTATCCAGAATCTGGCTACTTCTCACCACCTCCACCTCTCATTACCACACGTCCAAGCCCCATCATCTCTCACCTGGGTTACTGTAACATCCCCCTCCCTGGTGTCCCCCCTTCCCCACGGAATCCATGACTGACCTGGCAGCAACACGATCGGGTTAGAGCGTAAGTGAGTTCACGTCACTCCTCTGTCTCCACTGGCTTCCGGTCTCACTCAAACTATAAGCCAAATAAGTTCAGAGCCTACAGGCCCTGCTGGATACGGCTCCTTCCTTGCTTCCTGTTGTACTTCCCCCTGCTCACTCCTCCCTGTCACAGGCACCCTCCTGTCTCAGGTCTGCAGCTTTGGTCCCTCTATCTGGCGAACTCTTCTTCCTGTATCCTGCTGGCTGCATCCTCTCCTCCTCCAGGTTTTGTGCAGGTCGCCTTCCCAGTGAAACCTCACGTGACCACCCTTTTAACATGTGCAACCCGCCCCCACCCCGCCAAACTCCCCGTCCCCCTTGTCTGCTTTACTCTGTACTTTAGCACTTATCACTATCTGACGTTATACATTTTAGTTATTTATTTTATCTAGGATGTAAGCTCCATGAGGTCAGGAATTTGGGTCTGTTTTGTTCACTATTGTATACTCCATATCTACAGTAATGCCAGGTATATCGTAGGCATAAGAGAAAACACATAACTTACGGAATGGATGGATGGATGGATGGATGGAAAGGCATTTTCATCACTGCTGTGTAAGGGATAGGGGTTCTGAAAAAGGAGCCAAATGCTTAGTGAATGTTCTAGAAAGGACCATTGAAGGGGTGTGGAGACCTCTGGAATCTCAGTGTACGAGCTGCTGAATAATGGGTCAGTGGTTAGACTATTTCTATGGAATAATAGCTAATGTAGCAGCACCAAATGAACTAACTAGAAAGGATGTTATAAAGCTGATTCTAGAATCGGGGATGCAAGTGTAGAGAGAATAAAACTATACATCTTACACCTTACCTGAGTAACATGCCATCTAATTTAAAAACAGCTTTCTAAGTACAGAGCCCAGTTTCTTGTGCAGCCCACAGAATGGTAAGAGGGCCTGTGCATGCTTGGGACTCGGTATTTCTAAGGAGATTAGTTTCTACAATGGAAACAGAGGAATTCAAAACCATAAATTAATGTACTCTTTTGCAGTGTACAAAGTACTGTTGAAAAATATCAATAAAATTGCTCACTGATTGAGCAATTCTATAATCTTACACAATAATATGTATATTTATTGAGAAATTACCCTGTGCTAAGTGCTTAACTTCTAGCATCTCTCTTGATCCTTACAGGTTATTATAATTATCCCCAAGAGTGTATTCACTCAACAACATTTATGGAGCACCTCCTATGCCAGGCACCATGCTAGGCACCGAGGCTGCGAAACTGTATTGGTTCTGCCTCAAGGAACCTGCAGTCCTGTGAAGGAGACAAATGCAAAAACATGAACTATTGTAGCCAATGGTGGTACGTGTTGTGGAGCAGGATGAGGCATAACGACATCACAAGACCTGTGGGAAAAAGGAACAGTAGCTTAAAAAAAAATCCCATTATCCCCTTCCTCAATATGTATGGTTGTTTGTTAATTTCCTTTTTTGTCTTATGAATGCACTCTTCCAGGGAAGTCAATTAATCTATAACCACTATTTTTATTTACAATGCCCAGAAATTGGATTAGTGGCTGTCCTGTGGCTAAGGGTGAGGGAGAGCTGATGGAAAACCTTGCGCATCTCTTCCTTTCCCTTCTAGAGGCTTTCCAAAGAAGTCTTTGTTACCATGATGCAAGGTTTGAGGTCTCTTTATAGGTGACCTGACTCAGAGGGGGATCAAAACCCCACCAACCTACCCACAGACATGGACTCCAATGGCACCTAAATCTAGGAGGACATGGCCCTGGTATCCCAGAGTGGGGACTGGGCAGCTCAGGAAGGGCAAAATGTTCTATAGGGGATACAGGAAGAAAATATTGGAATGTTTGCATATATCTTAACTAAAAATAAGAGTCAAGCTTTAATTTCATTTACTACACAGAGTGATCCATACATGATTGTTTGGTCTGTATGTCTGTTGGTCCCATGTCACACAGAACGTAAGGGGGCTCCTGAGGCACACTGAGTGTTACATGTACACATGTGCATGAACACACACACAGGCTGATGGTTGTATCTTCCTTCACTCATCTGCTTTCAGAGTATTATAATATCCTCTTTTGCGCTCCTTGTGAGGATACACAGATTGCACCGTTTTGTTTTAATTAAATGAACCCTCACAAGGAGGAGTAGCTTAAGAACCCTGCAAAGAAAGAAAGAGTGTGTTGAAGATAACACAAATCCAAGTAAACAACAAGAAAATGGCACTGTCCCTAATCTGATATATGCTTACTATCAGATATATTATGAAGTGAGAAACAAAGACCATCTAATCAGATCAGACAATAAGTTGGCAAAAACAAATTTAGAAATTATCAAGAGGACAGTGCTTTTTTCTCCACTGGTGTTTACGGTAAGCCACACTCTAAGTGTATATTAAGCCTTGAGATATTAGCAAATGATAGAGGTACACTTACCTATAACTTATAGATAAATAAATATAGTACTTATATTAGGTACATGTACAAATATTTTTACTGCTGAAGTTGTGTGATTGAAAAAAATTGAAGGCCACTGTATTAGGGAACTAGGCTTGCTTTAAGAAATCCTGGCCCTTTAAGATAACGTTCTCTGTCACGTGGGCAGAAGCAGATGGCTGGTCTGTGTGGACCCGAGATCAAGGACTTGTTGCTTATTTACTTACAAGCTGCATTTTTAAACAACGCTATCTGCATGCTGGTATTCCATGAAGAAGCTCCCTGTGTGCTGTGAGCCTTTGGAAAAATAATTCCATATTTTATAACAAATAACCATTGAAAACCGTACAGTAATGGGAAATACTGAAGTGTAGTTTTATATAATTTTGTCTTCATCTTGTGAGATTTAATTTATATTTTTAAAGTCTCCTGTCTCCTATATGTGTTATTTTTGTTTGTATCTTTTCTTAGTCTGACAATGATTTTTCTTTCTGGGGAAGAAAATTTACATAACCGCTCCATATGTAAAACAGTGTTGCTTGGTGAGTCATGGTCACAAAAAGTTCCTTTGGAACATGTGACTGAATCTCTGCCTCAGCCAGTTTTTTTTTTTTTTTTTTCCCATGGCCTTCTTTGACACTCTAAGCCCAGAAGCTCCCCACTCGCCTGGCCCCTGCTCTATGAAGGCCACATCAGGTGTTACTGGCTTTCCCAGCTGCCTCCTGGCCCTCGAGGGTGAGAACAAACCTCTGGGGACAGGGCAAGAGGTCACCCTTTGAGCCATCCCTGGACCTTGTGAAGCAGGTGCCACTTCATTCTAGGAGTTGGAAGGGAGAGATGCACCAGTCTCCTGCCTCAGCCCTGGAATCCTGATCAGGGTGTGATGCGTTGCTACCAGTCTGCTCAAGAATCATCTTTCCATGGGAGGTGGGGAGTTCAGTGGTGAGTCACTCAAATTAGTCTCTGCTGTTTGAGCACGTTACTTAGGATTAAGTATTGTCAGTTTGTTTATTTATAAGTTGTTTGTTTATTTATAAGTATTGTCAGTTTATTGACATTGTATGTCAGTTTTCTCATCTTTAAAATGGGAATAATAATGCCTATTTCATGGACTTGTGAAAGATGAAATGAGAATCCATATAATGCATTTAGCCTGATGGATATAAGTTGTTAAAAATGTGCGTTACTGTCATCATTATCACGTATTATATAACCAGACTCAGTCTCCAGCTGAATAAGTGGTAGTGGGGGGAACTTCGTGACTGAAGTAGAATTAAACTCTGACCATACCTATTTAGAGGGGTGACCATCTCTCACCCTGAAAATAATAGGATAACAGGATTTCATACTATTTCTCCCACTTAAAACAACCTAAATATAGTCTATAAAAATAGGCTTTGGGAGCAGATAGACTTGGATTCAGATACCAGCTCTGCCACTTACATGATCTTGGGCAAGTCACTTAGCCTCTGTGACAATCTGTACAGGGTTTTCATACAGTGATACTGAGTTTGAGAACATGATGTAAGCATGACATCCAGAAGACCGTCTGGCACTTAGTGGGATCCTCATATATCGTCCCTCTTCCCTTTCTTAATAGCCATTAAATAAATCAAGTAATAAATACCTATACTATGAAAAATGAGGATATCTTTATTGTTCAGTGTCTTGAGGCCCATTGTGATACTGTGATATAAGAAGAAATATACATTTGGTTTTTGTCCCTGGTAGAGTGTTTCCTTGGGTTCTGTGAGCCATTATAGCAAATTATCGAATCCCAGGAGGGGGGTTGTGGGAAGCCCTGATCTGTAGCCAAGTTGGGCAGAAGTGTGGGTAACCTGGGGACACACTTCTTGCAACTGGCATCTGAAGTGGAGAATAGTCTTGTGGGACTGAGCCCTTAACCTGCGGGGTCTGCACTAACTCCGGTGGTTAATATCAGAACTGAGTTAAATTGCAGGGCACCCAGTTGGTATCTGCAGAAAATTGGAGAATTGCCAGGTATGAAAAACCCTCACATTTGGTGTTGGAAGTATTGTGAGTAGAGAAACAGTTTTCATTTACCCGTTAGGAATCTCCAATCAGATGGAGACACTTGTAGACATTGATAGAAGAATAAGCATTTACTGAACCCTACTATGTGCCATGCACTGGTTAGGCATTTTGTAATTTCATGTATTCTTTAAAACTCTGTGAGGAACATGTTAATAACACAACTTTATGGATGAGAGAACTGAAGTTTAGAGAATTTAAGACCTTATCCCAAGTCAATCTGGTGGTGAAAGTCCACGCTGTTCCTACCTCCTGCTTCCCTGCATTGCTCCAGATCTCTGGACCAACAGCTACTACATCTCTAAAGGAAAACACCCCCCTAGTTACAGGCATTGGTGGTTAAACCAGAACCAGCATGATAAAGTGGTCGTTTGGAACTCTACAAGCCTAGAGGACACCTCATGTCAGTGGCATAACCCCGGGGCCCTGGGTAAGAAGAATATGCCTAAATTTCCCCAGCCCCCAATCACAATAACTTCCAAGACACAGTCACCCAGCCAAAGCTTCTATCTAGCTCTCTTATTACCAACCCAGTGATGACCCTGTCTATTTGATCCTTTAGTGGTGGAATTCGGGGCCAGTTCTCTTACTAGGGCACAGAATCTTGCTGTCAGGACCAGAGACAGCAGTTCTCTGGGATTTCATTGATGAAGTTCAGTTGGTAATCCAGGGCAGACTTTGTCAAGAAGAAAGATGGAGAGAGAAACTTCTGTAATGACCTCTAGCTATTAAATTTGACCACCCGCTGAAATCAATATCCCCTCAAGTTAATCCCAGACGGCCTAAATCAGTTACAGTCAACTACAATTTACGTCACACAGCAGCCACTGGGAGGTACAGAGAAGCAGGGTGCGGGGAAGGTAATGAGCACAGGCCCACATCAGGACCCAAGCAGATCATTTCTACACTCCTGGGACTGTTGCAGGATGAAATTCCCAGCCTTCTTTTTAAAAATGAAAATACCCTTTTCTTCTGATTTTAAAATAATGCATGCATATTACGATTGTTTTTGTTTTAAAATCAGACAATAAGAAATGTTTAAAAAAACAAAAATTTAAAAAAGCAAATGAAAATCTCACCCTTACTCCTGCCAACTAGTAATAACATTCTGTAAATCCTTCCACACATTTTTTTTGTTCGTATACCTCTAGCCTCCCCCTCCAATAATTGTTTTAAAAATAGGACTGTACTGTGATTTTATTTTATCACTTCTAACATATCATAAGTATCCACCCAAAGAATACAGATCTCTGTTGCTGTTTTAATGGATTTATGATATCCATTATAGAGATGTACTATAATTTGCTTAGCTATTCCTCTCTTAAATGGTTTCCAGTACCATGATGATAAATAAAGCTGCAACAAACACACTGGTACATCTTTGGTAAATATTTTATGTTGTGTTCAGGTCATTAACCCTGAACTTAAAATTCCACAAGACTTCAGGAACCTCAACCTTACTTTTGTGCACTCCCTTGATAAATTATGGCTAAAACATTCATTCACTCATTCATTCATTCAACAAATATTTATTGGGTGAACATGTTCCAGACACAGGCCTATGCTCTGTGGAGATGCAGTGAGTAAAACAGACAAAAATCTCTGCCTTCAGAAAGCTCGCATTTAGAGGGATGAAATTAATGATAAACAAAATAAATGATCTTGTGTAACAAGGTGGCAAGTGTTAAAGAGAAAAATAAGCAAGAAAAGGGGAATTTCTTCTATAGTCATTCAGCATTTATTCTCTCTATCATCGTGCTATTCAGTTTAATTCAATAAACATCTGTCGAACCCCTACGTTATGTTCTAGGTTACTGTTCTAGGTATTGGGAATGGGGCATGTAGAGCTGAATGAAGTATGAGTCCTAGTGTAGAGAAGCTCACAATTATTTTCTTCCTTGTGACTTAACCATTTCATCTGTGTGTGTTTTGTCTTCACAACTAGATTAGAAAACCCTCAAGGGCAAGAGTCTGTGTTTTATACTTCTCTTGTGTTCTCTTGAGCTTTTAGCATAATGTTTCTTTTTAACAGAATTAATGGTTAATAGGTGCTTGTTATGTACTGTACTTGTGGAATAGAAATGGCCTTGGTCAGTTCAAACTGATATGGCTCCTGTGAGAAGGAGTATAAAGAGCTTTTTAATTTTTATTTCAAATTATTCTGATGCCATTAATGATATATAGAAGGCAAAACACATAGTAAACTTAGAGAAGATAGTAGAGCCCAGAATCAAATCGAAAATATTTTTCCACTTTTAATATAAACCGTGTTTTCCAGGAAAAAACACACACACACACACACACATAAATTGGGGAAAAAAAAAAAAGAAATGGTGCTGGTGGTTTTGAGAGATGACAAACTGGGTTCTGATGAACCAAGAAAGATTCAGGGTGAAAAAAAGGCACTGATTAACATCCAAGGTTAATGAGAAAGCTACCTATTTAGATCATGATGTTGGCATTAAAAAAAAAGAAACTTGCTCTAAATCATGCATTAATTAAGTATAGTAATATAGATATGTTAATGTTAAATACAGTAATTTTAGCTCTATTGTGCAAAGCTGGTTGAATAAGTAATACCATTTTTGAAAGAAAAACAAACAAAGCAGAGACACGTGCTGGGATTTCACCTGGCTCTGTGTGGCTTGTTTAAACTGCCCCCCACATCGGACTAATGCACACCAAACCCTGCCTGAAGGGGGCGCTCTAACACTCACTTGCAGTTCAAGGCCTTCGCTCTATAAAGTCCCTCAGTTCTTCCAACAGACCCTTGTTTTGTGCTCTTTCCCACTTCCTGGCTATCTTCTGGCTGTTTCATCTCTCATTAAAAAAAAGAAAAAAAACCCTGCCATACAAAGTAGGTAACTCAAAGTATGAAGTGCTGCAGGATAAGACAGGCTTTATATCTATCATGATGGAATGCCTAATATTTGTCAGGGATTGTATCCTGCCAGCTACATATATTATTTCTAATTCTCAAAGCAACCTTGCAAAAGGAGCAATATTGTCCCCATTTTGCAGAAAAGGACTCTGAGGTTGAGAGATGTCACAGTGTAAGTATGCACACTGCTCCCTGTAGCTGCCTTTATTTTTCTGTTTATTTATTATTAGTACCATCATATTATTGTCATAGTTGATGTCATTCTGGCAGAAGTAGTATAATTTTAAAATATTTCTCTTTAAATTTAACACTCATTTCTCCCCCATGGCTTCTCTCAACAAAGACTCTGCCCATCCAGGCTTGGAGGGTTTCAGTGAGGACCTGTAGGCGCTTTCTGGTATTTTCTGGCCTAGCCCTTTGAGCTGAGTAAGACCTGGAACAGGTGAAGCTCCCACAAGGCAGATCCCAGCTGCCTGCAGGACCAGGCAGGGCTTTTGACTCAATTCTCATCCTTTAAAAACATTTTTTTCCTAGCTTTATTGAGATTAATTGACATGTAACATTATGTAAGTTTAAGGCATACAATGTGATGATTTATTACACATATATATTGTGAAATGATTACCACAGTAAGGTTAGTTAACACCTTCATCATTTCACATAATTATCTTTTTTGTGTGTGTGTGTGGTGAGAACATTTAAGATCTACTCTCTTAGCAACTTTCAAGTGTATAATAAAACAGTATTGTTATCTCTAATCACAATGTTGTGCATTAGATCTCCAGAACTTATTCATCTCATAACTGGAAGTTTATACCCTTTGACCAATATCTCCCCATTTCCCTCGACTCCCAGCCCCTGGCAACGACCATTCTACTCTCTCTTTCTATGAGTTTGGAGTTTTTAGATTCCACATATAAGTGAGATCATACAGTATTTGTCTTTCTCTGTCTTATTTCACTTAACATAATGTCCTCAAGTTCCATACATGGTGGCACAAATGGCAAGATTGCCTTCTTCGTTGTTGAGTCATCCTTTCTGATTGCATTTCTCCTGGCACATCCCAGATGGAGAGTGATATAAAGCCCCCATCTGAAGAGTGATATAAAAACCTCAGAATGAAATGGACCTTTTCCCAGTGTTCACCACAGCACTTGGGGCCCAGTAGGTACCTAATGATTTTTGAGTGGACGAATGACACTATTTACAGAAGTGTCTTACTAACTTTTGAAGCCTTTCTCACAGAATACAAACATAAATTTCAGAGTGGCTATTGTCTGGACTGACATGGAAAACTATGAAGACAAAATTATTGAGTCAAATCAGCAATGTGGCTGACTATGCCGAACTGAGGCCTAATTTAGGGGAGAATTCCTTTAAAAAATTAGCAAAAAGTTATTCTATTTAGTATAAAAACTTCTGCCATTTCCCTAGAGTCAATCGTGGCATCAGGGAGAAGTCAACCCTATATTTTTGACCTCTGTGATTCTATTATCAAATCCTTCTTTCTTAAAAAAATTTTAAGATTATGTAATACATATGTATTATAAAAATAGTAGAAAATACTGACAAGTATGAAGAAGAATTGTACATCACTAATAATTCCACCACCCATAAATAATCACAACTAACATTTTGGTGTATTTCCTTCTCCCATTTTCCCATGCATGTAATGTATATGCATTACAACAATGAAAACACGCACAAAGTTTTGCATCCTGCTTTTTTCACTTATAATAATACAGTATTTCCCCATATCATTAAATATCCTTAAAATCTTGATTTTAGTGGATGTAGAATATTTTATTGTATTTTTTTATTTTATCGCATAATTTATCATGGACTTCGTCAGGCATCGTTCTGACTCTTTGACTGTATAAAGGCCCCACAATGGATAGCTCAGTGTGTAGTTACTGTACACACCCATGGTTACTTCCTTTTGATCTTCTTCTCATTTTTAAACTCCACGCTCAGCTACTTCTAAGGCAATAATTTTTAACCAGTGAGACATGGCCCCTCGGATGGGATGGCAAAGAGCAGGATACATATAATTTGAAAAGCCTTACTTGAAATTTCCATTGCATTATTTTTTTATTAAGATATTTAACTGTTTGGAAATTATATAGCAAAATGTGGGATTTTATTTTTCTAATGGGGGAATGGGTTAAAAATGCACATTCATTCAAAAATACTTATTGAATACTTACCGCATGTGAGGCCCTGTGCTAGACCCTGGGGATCGAGCCATGACGAAGACAGGCAGGCTGAGAATACATACTACGGTTTGCATAGAACACTTTTAAAGCCTCTAATGGCCTGTACAGATCATTTTTCTTTTCTTTGTCAATGTTGTTTGGAGCAAATCAGATTTGTGCTGAGATTAAAAGGGACTCTATATGTTCAGTGCCTGGCAGAGTGCCTGGAATACAGTAAGTAGGTCTTCAGTAACTGCAACTGCCCTCCACCTTCCCATCCCCTCAAAACAAAGGTTTCATTCATGTTGGTGGTTGTGTTGAGTCTCACGACTCAGTCTGAGACCCAGCATGCAGGGGATGGCTGCTGGCCAGAACTCTTCCCTACAAACATAGAATCTTGGTGTCATCAACACCAGACTCTTTCTAAGCTAAAATCAATATGACTTGGTTTGAAGGGTCAGTCATTTATAGACTTTGGGGTTCAATACTAGCCTGTGATCCTGGGTGGTCGGGCTTCTGTGAAATGTTCTCTTTGAAATCATAATGGAAATGTGGGGGTCATTCAGTGTTACCTTTGCATTTTACATCACTATTAACTCTCCCTTTAAACCTCAGAGTTGCTGATGCTCAGTTTCCCAAGATCATTTCTTGCCTTGGGAACAACTTCTCATAACCTTGAAAGAGATTTGGCCATTTGGGGGAAGATGGAAAGGTGATGTGATGGAAAAGGAGGATGTAAACTGTCCTCCTTTGATAGGCCAACTCTCCCCACTCCCCACAGAACTCAGGGGAGAAATACAAGATTATTGGGGAGAGTCAAGTTCTCATTGTGAATTTTTTTCTTTTCCTTCAGCATACAACCCATACATTTTCTCAGAAGGAATCTTGTCTCTTATGTACATTGTTTTTCAGTGTGGGTCTGCTGCAAACAGAGCTGGAGCTGGATAGCCAGGCACCCCTGCAGAAGTTCACCCAGAAGGTTAGTGGCTTATTTTGTGAAAGTTCTAGTTGGTCCTGGTGACCCATAACTTCTTGAAGATATTGTCCTCAGAGACTGAAAGTTAAAAAAATCATTTTCTGGCCTCGATGAAGTGAACCAGAGACATATGTTTAGAGAGACTGTTGAACTCAGAGCCGGGTTATAAGTAAGGAAAAATGTTATCTACCTCTTCTTACCTCCTCTATTACCCTTGGTATTCTAGATATATTTGTTTCTCTTTCTTCAGGGCATTTAAAATTTAAAAAAAAATCTTTTTGAAATCCCATCATAATACCATGTTTCCTAAAGTAAATCTAACCTAGCATGAAGAAATTATTAACAAAGTTTCTTTTATCCACATTAAAGAGTATTTGAAACATTGATCTTCTGACCACCCTTGATAAATCACGGCCATCTGGTAAGTCTCCAAGGTGGACTTACTACTCGTTGAATACATGATATACTCTGTACTTCAATAGAGCAAGTTTGGACAGACACAGAGCTGTAATGGAAAATGAAGCAGAGGGATTTATATGCCTAATTAAAGTAGCAAACTCTCAAATCCAGACCCATAAATTGACTTGTAGAGTTCTGATTGCTGGAAGAGTTGCAAATAAAAGCAGTTTGAGGTGAGAGATCATTTTTCTGGAAGCAGGTGAGCCCAGTGATTTAAAAATTGAAAGCTTTTACTCTTAGTAATTCCACTTACAACGAGAGTGTAAATTTTATCTGAATTATAACTATATATAAATCTGATTTATGAAAATCTGTCAAAAGAATCCTAGACTCTAAGAATCAGTGGCAGCTATAGCTTGAGAATCATAGGATTATTTAGCTAATAAACTCTAAAGTATATAAGACATAGAATTTAAAATTTGTTGTGTTTGGATAAAGTTATATATAAATAAAAAAAGGAATCTGGAAAAATAGTGGACCTCAAACAAGAGTAACAATTTGCATTCACTGGTGTCATCCACACAAGGCCATAATACATTTGTTTTCTCTTTCATTTTGTCGTTCTGAAAATACTTTTCTGATTGATAGCTGGTTATCATGTCCTGTGTTGCTCCATTTTATTATCATTTGGGGCCTTTCAAAGGATAAAAGTGCTTTTTAATCACATCGGTAACATAAACCATAATGACATATTTTTTTCCTTCACAAATGCGTAAAGACTGTGAGTACCTTACTATCCTGTGAGCTCCTTTCGGACAGAACCATGCCATTCTGCCCTGGGTGCCCAGCTCCGAGCTCAGTGTGTGGCTCCGTGAGCATGAGTTCATCCTCCTACACTGTTGGTGGGAATGTAAGTTAGTGCAACCACTATGGAGAAGACTATGGAAGTTCCTCAAAGAACTAAAAATAAGAGTTACTGTATAATCCAGCAATCCTTCTGCTGGGCATCTATCCAGACAAAACTATAATGCAAAAAGATACACAGATCCCTACATTCATAGCAGCACTACTCACAATAGCCAAGACACGGAAACAATGTAAATGTCCATCGACAGATGAATGGATAAAGAAGACGTGGTACATATATACAATGGAATATTAGCCGTAAAAAGAATGAAATAATGCCATTTGCAGCAACATGGATGGACCCTGGAGATTATCATACTAAATGAAGTAAGTCAGACAGAGAAAGAAAATATCATATGATATCCCTTATATGTGGAATCTAAAATATTACACAAATAAACCTATCTATGAAACCGAAACAGACTCACAAACACAGAGAACAGAGCTGTGGTTGCCAAGGGGGAGGGGATTGCGGGGGATGAAGTGGGCCTTTGGGGTTGGCAGATGCAAGCTATTATATATAGGATGAATAAACAACAAGGTCCTAATGTATAGCACAGGGAACTATATTCAATATCTTGTGATATACCATAATGGAAAAGAATATAAAAAAGAATGTATATATATGTGTAACTGAATCACTTTGCTGTACAGCAGAAATTAACACATTGTAAATCAACTATACTTCAATAAAAAATAAAATAAAATAAAAACACGAGTTCACATGAATTAAGGGAACCAGAACATCCTGGGCATTCCTTGGTCATCCCTGAGCCTGAGGAAAGCAATCGATTGGGTTGTCCTGTCAGGTGGGAAGTATCAGAAACCGTGCTGGGGACAGTTGTGGAATTTGGAGGTTTCGGATCTTCAGTACCACAAGGGCCTCATTTTTTGTAAAGTGAGAAAGAGATTTGGAAACAGAGAACCTGAATAGACAAAAATGTAGAACACAGGAAAAATTCCTAGACAGTCGATAAACTTGGTGGCAGGAAAGAAATGTGATCCTTCCCATACAGCAGAAAGTCTTCAGCTGTTCTCCTTCAAGGTTGAGCAACTCCCTGACTGCCGGAGGGAAGAAGGATAACTGGGGGGAGCTAATGGGCTCCCTATTATCAGCTGTAAACTAAACACGTATTTGCTTCCATAAATATTTGGCACGTAGTAAGCAGGGAATAATGATCGGGTCCAAATTACTCATCTGTTCCTCTGTAAGTGGTAAAGTTAGCATCAGCTGATGCAGTCAGTGAGAATCAGGTCTGATACAATCAGCAGGGGACACACCCTTGGTGACTGCAACAAAAAGTTCAAGGTGGCTTGTTTGGGATGAAAAGAATCCACTTGAGGTTGTCTTCTTGCCCTTCAGCACTGTCCCCTCTGTAGTTAGCCCTCAGACCAGCTCCCAGCCCTGCCACCTGCAGCTCTTTAAACAGCCCTCCTCCTCCGCAGGACCTCATAGCTACCTCTCATCACCCTGGCAATTGCAATGAGAACCCATGAATCACTTGCCGGGGTATGCCACAGCCTTTACCAGAGTGCCCTGGACAACCCCAGTTTCTTTTTCTCGAATATTCCAGTCTGTCCTGTTAATACACTAGTTCCATACTCTAGACAGACTTGGATTTGAATTTGCAAGACAAGTTGAAGAAGATAACGAAGCTCTTTAAGACTCAACATCCTCATCTCTAAAATGTGGGGTGACCACCCATCATGGGTTTGCCTAGGATGCAGGACTTTTAGTGTCAAAACCAAGAATGTCCCAAACAAACCAGGATGAGTTGGTCATCTTACTAAAACAGGAATAATAACACCTCATTTCTTGTGTAGATGAAATGTAATATTGTTTGCAGAGTATCTGTCAGGAGTAAGTATTCAATACATGCCAGCCTCTTACCTTCCTTAATCAATTAAAAGTATTTGTGAAATAAGGGTTTGTGGAATACCTGCGAGGTACCCCTCTAGGCACCAGGGGGCTGTGATCAAGTGAGGTCTGAAACACAATTTCTATCTTCAAGGTGCTCACAATCAGGTTGGAGATATAACATTAATGCATATGAAATTGATATTTTATTTACTTATGCTCTGTTCCTTTCCCAAAAAAGACTGGAGGAAGCTCAGAATAAATGATACAGATACATGAAAATAAGAGTTGAAGGACGACAGCCACATAATTAGAGAGACAGTGGTGGAACAATTATACTAGAAACCCAAGGCTAAGGAAAGCTATTCCGACTGAATCCAAAACAGCCAGGAACAAAACAAGAATAACACAGAGCAGACTGAATTAAACAGTAAATTATATGGTATCAGTTTCAGAAGTTCAAGGTAGTGGTCTAAAAGTTCAAGGTGGAGTTCAGTGATGATTTCCCTCAAACCAGCTGCAGTGATTATGGGCAGGATGCCTCCTGCATGCTTCCGTTTCCTCTCAAAAACAGGGAGAATGCTTCTCGTGACAAGACATCAACTATCGATAATGCATGTGTGTTTCCAAACTCTCCCCTTCTCCTGCCCACTAGGGAGGCTGTGTTGCCCAAGTTTCTCCCAGGGCACAGGAAAAAGAGCAAAGGCCTGGGGGCAGACTTTAGAAGAAATTTTTTCTCAAGAATTTAGGAGAAGAGAGAAGAGAGGGAAGGCTGTGGTGGGTGAGGGAAATAGATGAAAGGATTTTTAGGAAGTGTTGTCCAGAGTCATATATTCCCTTTACGGTGCTTGAGTAATTTTGGAAATTTCTTTTTAGCTGGCAGACTGTCTTCCTTTGATCCCAGCCCCACTCTGAGACATGAGCTGACGGGTGAATGAAGGAGAAGGCACTTTGCAAAGGCCACGTTTGAAGCTGGATCTGAATCCTCTCCTAGCAGCTCAGACCCTCTGCTTTTGCTCTTCAGTCAAAAAGGAAAAATTCAAAAGACTTGGACAATTGGGATTCTGGCTCATTGGTTTCATAGTTGTACATCTTTGGACAAGTTACTTACCCTGCCAAATCCTCAAATGCCTCATCTGTAAAATGGATTATTTGAAGAGAAATAAGATAATGTATTTGCATATAAAGCCCTTAGCACAGTGCCAGGCCCTCAGTAAATGTCAGCTCGCTTCTTTCCTTCCCCTTTTGCAATCCCATCTTTTTATAATGAGAATTGACAGTAGGTGGGAAATTCATTCCTCCTGGACCAGCCCTATGCAAAGCTGAAAGTCCCATGTCTCTCTCCTACCTAACTCTTCATCCAGTTACTCCCCATACCTCCCAGGTACACCCACCTAGGAGTCTACTTATCCAGAGATCTGCCTTTCCTGTGTCTGTCCCTTGGGTTTGCAATTGCTCCTTCAGGGCAGTGACCACAGCTTTCT
Organism: Stenella coeruleoalba; assembly: GCF_951394435.1. NCBI lineage: Eukaryota > Metazoa > Chordata > Mammalia > Artiodactyla > Delphinidae > Stenella > Stenella coeruleoalba. Next base: position 100,135,320 of record NC_137169.1, on the reverse strand, counting down.
GACTTGATGGGTAGCGTAGAGCACAAAATCAGACAGATGCTGTAACAGAACAAACCCTTCTATTGCTCTGCCATTGTTTTACAACTCTCATCTTTCCTCTACTTCATTCCCATGGTCTGGATCTAACACCTAGAATGGCTCCAGTTCTGAAGCTTAACACCCAACTTTCTTTCTGATAACAGCATCCCACCCTTGCAGCTCATTCACTCCCTTAACACACACTTTCAACCCCAGTGTGACCTCTGGTTCCAGAACTGCTCATTTGGCCCCCAACTCTTTTCTCCCTTTGGCTCTACTTCTTTTTTTACCATGATCCATCACTTCAGTTGTTCTCTCACCATTTCCCTTTACCTTCGTACCCCATGGCTGTCCATCTACTCCAGAACAGTCAGCCCTGGATCAGTCCAGCCACTTACACTCAGACCAATGAGCTCTGCTAAGGAAAATCGCATCACCATACAAATTCACACTTTCCAACCTCCCAGGGCTCAGTGCTGCTGGAAATCCTCCATGTGTCTTAGTGTTTCTCCCATCTCCTTAGCAACTACTCCATATTCCGCTTTTTTTCCCTTAAATCTACCCTTCCATCTTCCTCTGTCTCCTCAATGACCTTGTCCCTTAGTTCTATGGTGGGATCTGAGGGCTTCTTTCAAGGACTTCCTTGCACCCCTTAGCTGCTCAGAGATTTCAGCCTGGACCATCCTTTTCCTCTTCCTAATTCCCTCAGTGGAAGATGATCTCACTCCATCAATCATCCCAGATTTCTTTATTAAATTTCAGATTGTTCCACTCGATTGGCCCTGTTCCTTCAGTGTGTAAATTTGCTCACTTTTTTCTCCTCAAAACAATTCCTGTCACCACATTACTTACCCTTATCCCCAGTTATTGTATTATGGGTCAGGAGTAAAAATGTTAACAAGTGAATATCCACAGACTCTTCCCTTCATCCACCCTCTAATGAGAGTTCTGTCATTGCCATCTTGGCCTTTCCTCTCCCTCCTTCCGCAGGGGAAGGATTGTCTTTGTCTTTCCTTCTGTTGCAGAATCTGGGCAATGAGGTAAGAGGGGACTAGAAGGAACTCAGAGTAGCTGAGTGGATCTGCATGGTAAACAGCTGTGCCAAAGATGAGGAGGAAGATAAGAGAACTTGCCTGAGTGGGATTTCCATAAGTATTTTAGGGGAAGAGATGGAGGTTTTAAAAAATGTAGGCTCTCAGGTACCACAGTAGACTCACTGAACCAGAATATGCATTTTTTTCTTCATGATATGGATTTAACAAGATTCCCTAGGTAATCTGTACATTAAGGTTTGAGAAGCACACAAATTAACTAAAAACAGACCATAGGTATAAATATGAAAACCTAAGAATATCAAACTTCTAGAAGAAAATATAGGGGAAACACTTATGACCTTGGGTTGGGCAAAGAGTTCTTAGGTATAACAAAAAACAGAGCAAACAAAAAACTATGATCCATAAAAAGAAAAAAATAGATAAATTGAACTTCACCAATATTAAAAACTTTTTTACACTTCCAAAGACATGGTTAAGAAAATGGAAAGACATGCCACAGATTGGGAGAAAATATTTGCAAGTAACATATCTGATAAGAGACTTGTATCCAGAATATATAGAAAACTCTCAAAACTCAACAATAAAAACAATCCAAATTAAAAATGGGCAAAAGATTTGAATATACATTTCATTAAAGAAGATAGATGAATGGCTAATAAGTGCATGAGAGAAAACTCAACATCATTAGTCGTCATGGAAATGCAAATTAAACCACAATGAGATACCACTACATACCCTCTAGAAGAGCTATAAGCAAAACAATTGAAAAGACCAAGTTTCATGCCAGTGGGAATATAAAATGGCATAGCCACTGGAAAATAGTTTGGCAAATTCTTCAAATGTTACATATAAACTTAAGATAGAGTCCAGAAATTACACTCCTAGGATTTTACTCAAGAGAAACAAAAGTGTGTATCTACACAAAGATATGTATATGATAATAGCTCATAGAGGCATTATACATAATAGCCGAAAACTTGAAACAGTTCAGTTGTTTATGAAGGCAGGAATGCATGAGCGGCAGTGACTCTAGAGGTCACTGTCATCAGTAGCCAATCAGGACAGGTGCACAGGTGCTTAGCACTTTCCAGCATGCCTTTGCTTCCTCCTCTCCATGTCCAGCACATGTCCCCAACTGCTAGCCTTACTGACCAATAGTGGCCCCAGGCCCACCACAAGACACTTGACTGGACCCATGGAAGCACCAAAGCTTCCCCTAGACCTACCCACGAGGCTCCCTTCATAAGTGGTTGGACGTGTCTGGCTTCTCAGATTGATTGAGTGACTCTTCCCCTGATCAGTCAATATCACTTTCAGGCCTTTACTTCCCCAGCTCCTTGCACAACTGTGCAAGGTCTTATTCCTATAATAAGTCCTTCGTCCCATAACACCAGTCACTCCGTTCCCCTGACTGAACACTGTTATTGGTGCCAAAAGTGGTTCCAGGGGAACAGAAGCTTAAGGATAGGAATATGGAATTGGTTGACTGATCTGACTAGATTTAAAGGCTTAAAGACTCTGTTGCTAATGGTAAAGTGGACACTGGTAGTCCACGGCATTTAAGTGGCAAACTTACATGACCACCTGTAATCACCTACAATCAAGCTCCTAGGAAAAACAAGGCATTGAGTATTAAGTGGCTGCTTCCACAGAAGATTATAGTGCAAATAAAAATTGTAAAGAAGTTGGTTGCCCTTAAGTACACTGGAGAGCTTGGGTAAAGAAAACGATGAGCTCAATGCTCTATATGCCCAGATCCAAGTGATAAACCAGAAAGCCCTGAAAGAAACTTTGTCTTCTGTGGGTTCAAGGCCAAGATTTCTGAAATCCAAACCCAAGGTCTAATCTTGAAGGTGGCTGAATTACAAGGCAAAAAGAATTTACATCAGTGAATGTACTGAAAACCATTGAATCGTATGCTTTAAAGGGGTGGATCATACAGTATGTGAATTATTGGGTTGGCCAAATAGTTCATTCGTTTTTTTCCTTACGATGGCTCTAGAGGTAATTAGCTGTCTTTAACTTCATTGAAAAGTTTTGTTAGATTGGATTGTGACAGCTGTCACATCAGCGTGCATTTAAAAAAAGACATCAAAATTGGTGAATTTTTGTGTAGCCAGTTTAATATTGAAGATGGAAGAAAAAAAGCAACGTTTTCAGCATATTACGCTTTAGTATTTCAAGAAAGGTAAAAATGCAACCGAAACACAAGAGAAAAAAGATTTTTGCAGTGTATAGAGAAGGTGCTGTGACTGATTGAACGTGTCAGAAGTGGTTTGTGAAGTTTCGTGCTGGAGATTTCTCGCTGGACGATGCCCCACACTCAGGTAGACCAGTTGAAGTTGATGGCAATCAAATCGAGACATTAATTGAGAACAATCAATGTTATACCTTACAGGAGACAGCCGACATACTCAAAATATTCAAATCAAGCGTTGAAAATCATTTGTACCAGCTTGGTTATGTTCATTGCTTTGAAGTTTGGGTTCCACATAAGTTAAGCAAGAAAAACCCTTCTTGACTGTATTTCCGCATGTGATTCTCTACTTAGACATAATGCAAATGTTCAGTTTTTAAATGTAATTGTGACGGGCGATAAAAAGTGGATACTGTACAACAATGTGGAACAGAAGAGATCATGGAGCAAGTGAAATGAACCATCACCAACCATACTAAAGGCCGGTCCTCATCCAAAGAATGTGATGTTGTGTATATGGTGGGATTGGAAGAGAGTCCTCTATTATGAGCTCCTTCTGGAAAACCAAACAATTAATTCCATCAAGTACTGCTCCCAGTTAGACCAACTGCAAGTGGCACTCGATGAAAAGCATCCGGAATTAGTCAACAGAAAATGCATAATCTTCCATCAGGATAACACAAGACCACATGTTTCTTTGATGACCAGGCAAAAGCTGTTACAGCTTGGCTGGGAAGTTCTGATTCATCCACCGTATTCATCAGACATTGCAACTTTAGATTTCCATTTATTTCGGTCTTTACAAAATTCTCTTAATGGAAAAAATTTCAATTCCCTGGAAGACTGTAAAAGGCACCTGGAACAGTTCTTTGCTCAAAAAGATAAAAAGTTTTGGGAAGATGGAATTATGAAGTTGCCTGGAAAATGGCAAAAGGTAGTGGAACAAAAGGGTGAATATGTTGCTCAGTAAAGTTCTTGGTGAAAATGAAAAATGTGTCTTTTATTTTTACTTAAAAACCGAAGGCAATTTTTGGTCAATCCAATACATCTTTCAAAAGCTATTACCAAAAACCCCCACAAAATTTACAATCTTGCAAGTTTTTCTGTTAAAATTAGGGCATTGATTGGGAAGAGAAGGATTCTGAAAATTGGGAGGGGGACACATGGGCAGTTTCTGATGAACTTGAGGACTTCAGACTTTAAATTCTGCCAAGCCTCCTGTGTCAGTAGAAGCAATCCTTTCTTTCCCTGTCTGAGGAGGTCAGCCTCCCAATCTCAGACCCCATAATGATCTCTCCTAAAGTGGGTGACTTGCAAGGGACTGTTGATTTCCCTTAGGACCTACCCCTACCCTAGACCCTTTCCCTGTACCTCTACAGTCACTGATGATCTCATGCAAGCTCATGGCTTTAAGTGCCATCTCTATGTTGATGACTCAAATTTATAGCTTCAGTTCAGACCTCTCTCCTGAACTCCAGACTCATATATTCAATTGCTTTCTTTAAATCTCTGCTTGGATGCCTAACAGGCATCTCAAAATTAACTTGTCACAAGGGAGACCTTTTAGTTTCCCTCCCCCATCTTGCTCCTCCACGGCTGAAATTCTTGGTGTCGTTCCTTCCCTCTTCTCTTTCTCTTACACCCACATCTAATACATTAGTCAATCCTTCAAAAATAGCTCCATTAGTTACTATTTCTCGCGGTCGCCGCTGCCATCACCTGGCCTGAGACATTTTTTTTATCATCTGTCACCTGTGTTTTTGGAGTGGCCTCCTAGCTGGTCTCTTGCTTCTAGCTCTGCCCTCTTTCAGTCTATTTCCAACACAGTAGCCGCGGTGATCCTGTCAAAATGCAAGTCATATAGCATTACTCCTCTGCTCAAAACCATGTAACAGCTTCCCAGTTCCCTCAGGGTAAAAGTTAGAGTTGTTACAATGGTCTACAGGACCCTAGATGATCTGCCCTCCCCCACCACCTCACTCCACCCAGCCACACTGGCTGTTTCAGGGGTTCTTGAATGTGCTGGGTTTACTTCACCCCAGGACCTCTGCTCAGAATGCTCGCCCCCCAGATAACCATGCCCCTTGGGTCTCAGGGTTTCTCAGCACTTTCCCAGTGAGGCCTTCCCTGGCCACCATATTTAAACTCTCAAACTTTCTCCACTCTTCATGTTCCTATCACCTCTCCTGTTCATGTCTCTTCCTATTACTTACCACTCTCCCACATACTACATATGGGCGGGGATTTTCATCCCCCCGCCACTGCTATATCCCCAGTGTCTAACACTATGGCTGGCACATAGTAGGCTCTTGATAAAAAACTGTAGAGCGTTGCATATATCCAGAGAAAACTCTAATTCGAAAAGATACATGCACCCCAGTGTTCACAGCAGCACTATTTACAATAGCCAAGACATGGAAGCAACCTAAATGTCTTTTCCTATAATGGAAAAGAATCTGAAAAAGAATAGATTTATATATATATATATATATATATATATATATATATATATATATATATATATATATACACATGTGTATATAACTGAATCTGAAAAAGAATAGATTTATATATATATATATATATACACGTGTATATAACTGAATCACTTTGCTGTACACCTGAAACTAACACAACATTGTAAATCAACTATACTTCAATTAAAAAATAAAGGGAAAAATCAATATAAAATCTAAATAAATAAAAACTCGGAGGATGAAAGGATGCAAATAATTGACATGGGGTGTATAGTAGATACTCAATTATGTTAGTTGTCACTATTTACCTGGTTATTTCAAGTACAGAGTCAGGAGGTATTCTAGACTGTTTCTTCCTTTTCTTCCGCCCACTCCCATATCTAAATAGTCACAAAATTCTGTAGCGTCTGCCTTAGCCTCAGCCCTCATCATTTCTCACCTGGATTATTGTAATAGGCTCCAGACTGAATCCTGTCCTTTTCCCCTCTTTCTTTTCTCTTTTGCTAGACATTGCTGCTCGAGTTTCAAAATCACAAATCTGAGCACGTCAGTCCCCTGCTTAAAATTCTTCAGTGGCTCCCCGGCCCTGTCAGAGTTTACGCTTTTTCACTTAGTACACAAATCCTTTCGTGACCCAGCCCTCTGACCCCCTTTCTGGCCTCTTCTCCTGAGATTCTTCTTCACACCTTTCGCTTCAATCCAACAGGGCCACTCAGTTTCCCATAGAGCAATGTTCTTTTACACCTTCTTGCTTCTGTGTATGCAGTCCCTGCTGCCTGAAATGACTTTCTTTTTCCTCTGTCTCTTTTTAAACTCTAGCGAATCCTACTCAGCTTTCACATCTCATCTCAAGCATGACAGACTCCAGAAATTCTTCCTGGACTTCTCAGTCTGATTTAGGTAGCACTTTTCTGTACATTGCCCATCACGGCACTACAGTCCTGCAGTGGAACTGGTAGTGTGCTGGTTTGCCTTCCCCCCTAGTGAATACAAACCTGGAGGGTAGGAGAGGCGTCACACTATACTTAACACCTCCATGTCTAGCACAGAAATGAGGGGGCTGGAAGTGTTTGCTGAAATCATGATGGTTGTAAGGTTAAGACTCTGCTAGCTTCCTGAGGCTGCCTTGCCTAGAAACAGAGAGGCAGGCTGGAAGCCAGGAAGCAAGATATTCATACAAGGGACATTTAGAGTTGGTCTGCTCTTGGGCTTAGAGAGTAACCACTTCAGAGAGAATAGGGAATGGGCCAGGCTCTATAAAACAGCAATGGTAGGAAAAGCACTTTGTATTTTGCACACTTGATTTGAAGAATGTTTCTGACATTTTCTTTGTGGCATTTCCTTTGTATTATCCCTTAGTATGTAACAAAGTCTAATGGAAAATTCCAGTCTGCCTTAGCTGTTCTAAAATAATCCATGAAAAACAATTTGGGTCCATGATTGAGCCGCAGTATTAAAGGTGCAGCCGTTCCCCTCTTGGTGGTGGCAGCAAGAATGTCTTCCAAACGGAAGAATTTTAATTGATCTATCACTTTGGAGGGCTTAAGGCTTCCCTCTCTGCTTTCACCAAAGGGAAGGTAAAATTTGCAGCACACAGTCCTCCCCACCTATGGATATTCTTTCCTGAGCTGAAAACCTGAAGCTTCAGAGTTTTCTTTTAGGAAAGAGGCTTTCCCCCTTCACAGAGACTTAATAAATACTTGGAATGAGGACGTTTTCTGATTGGTTGTCCAGACATAAAGAGGCATTCTGATTGGTCGGTGCCAAGGTGGATGGAGTGGGTGAAGGGTAGGAGGGTGGTGATGGAAAGGCGCTGAAAGCCCCCTCTGCTCAGAGCGAGTACAAAGGCGCAACTGATGGTGAGCACATAAACATATGACTCAACAGTGAGAATTTCATTCTTTTCAAATAAGCTGTTGTAAGAAAGGGGCAAATATTTAAGCAACAGTTGGAGTGTTTGCAATTGCAACTCCCACGGATGAATTTAAGATGGTAAAAGGGCGACAGGGGACATTGGCTCACAACAGAGCGTTAAGGCTGTGGTAATAGAAAGCAATCTGTTCAAGGCGAGGTCTTGGAGGGCAGAGAAAACAAAAATAAAACCAAGCAAGCGAAAAGGGTAAATAATGGAGAGGCAATAGCAACCACCTTATAATCACTGAGAAAATACCGACATTAATAAATCTTGAAAGGCAGATACGGATGCTGAAGTTGAGGGGCCGGACTCTCTCAGAACCCCGGTGACGCTGGAAAAAGTGAAGGTGTTAGAGGAGGGGTAAAAGTAATAAAAATAAGTTAGAAAAACTATGCAGATACTAACCTGCTCTTGTTTTACGTGGGTATAGAGCACATCTGTATACTTCCCTTCCTTTAAAACTGTCAGCCATTCTTATAAATCTTCATCTTCATGTAGCTAGGAGAGAGTGATTTTAGACTCACAAAATTTTAGTGCTGGGGCTTAGAGACAATCTCTTCCAGCCCCCATCATTTTACACATGAGGATCCTGAAGTCTAGGGAGGGGACGCGATTTGTGCAGGATCACACTCTCAGACAACTTACCTGACTTCCCTTCCGGTGTACTTTCTGTGACGTCAGGAGTTTCCAAGTGTTTAAAGTAAAAAGACGCCCCCCACCTTTTTTTTTCTTTTTTTTTGCGGTACGCGGGCCTTTCACTGCTGTGGCCTCTCCCGTTGTGGAGCACAGGCTCCGGACGCGCAGGCTCAGCGGCCATGGCTCACGGACCCAGCCGCTCCGCGGCATGTGGGATCCTCCCGGACCGGGGCACGAACCCATGTCCCCTGCATCGGCAGGCGGACTCTCAACCACTGCGTCACCAGGGAAGCCCAAGACCCCCTTTTTTAATGTCAAGCATGTTGAACATTCTTACATGACCAAAGCTGTGCTTTTAGTATCTACTGATTATAAATTTTATATGCAGTCATGATAAAAAGCAACCATGAATTCAGCAAAGCTTATAAAGTAGCTTGTATTACTCATGTACATTTGAAAATGCAGACTATATCTATGAGTGAATGACACATGATAGTTTCAGTCTCTAGGCCGCTTGGTGCTCAAAAGGACCATAACCCTGAGGCCTCCCAGGGCTGGCAGCTTCCAGGTTGGAAACAGGGTCCTGCACCAGGATGAGCTGGCTATTTCCAAACCCAGCATGAAAAGAAATACTTCCATTCTCTTAAGAATAAAGAAGATATCAAGTGAAATCAAGTACCTTAATTTGAAAAGAATTTCATAAGGACTTTGGGTAATTTCAGACCACAGAAGAAGAGAGTCCTATTCTGTGAGCCTGGCCCAGGGCTCATCACCAGATGAGCAGAGCAGAGGCGCAGGGTCTGCCCTTCTATCTTCATGGGTAGGAAGGAAATCCATCCCACAGTGGGAGAAACTCAGAGTGTTACAACAGTCCTGGGAGTTGGAGGAGGGTTGGAGCGGTGGGAAGACTGAGGGGTGCAGTGCTCCCCAGATGGGAGACTGCTGAGTTTGGCAATCTGTGGATCACACAGGTGGGGGTACTCCCAGGAGAGCCCTGGGTCAGTTACCACTTACTGAACACCTACTCTGTGCTAGGCACTCTGCTAGCTGCTTCACATGCACCATTTCATTTAATAATCGCACTTCAAGGCAGAGGCTATTCTAACCCCCACTGTATGGTTGAGGAAAGAAAGGCTTAGAGAGGCTTTGTAATTTGCCTAAGATCTTGGGGCTGGAATTGGAACCCTGCCAGCTTGATTCCAAAGTGTCTGTTCCTAGCCACAACCTTAGCCAGCAAGAAGGTAGTGAGCTGTTGTGAGATTCAATTGAGATAACCCATGTAAAGTGTGTCTGAGCTTATAAAAAAGGCTTATTACATGGTGATGATGATTATCAATATTTTCAACATTTTTATGTTGGAAATGCAAATAACATTAAAAGGATGAAAACACTGGGGTGCTGTAAGAAAATCAAGAGTGTGAAACCTTCCAAGATGGGATCTTAAAAAAAAATGAATTGTGCCCTTGGGTAAGAGAGGGAAACCCGACTGTGGACCCAGAGGAATGGCCAGGGTACACAGGACTGATGTGGATGGACATGGATACCTCCCAGGGGTGACGAGGCTGCCTCCACCAGGATGATAACAATTACCATCAATGCAGGGGCGAGTCCTGAGACAGGCAGAATGTGGTGCGGGACCCTGTGTGGAGAAGTGTGTGATGGGGAGGCAAGCTCTTGGAATTTGATTGGTCAGGTTCAGAGACAAGAATATTTCATCACATTTACTCTTATTATTACCCATTTCCTTGTGTCCAGGTGGGTGTGAGGGGGACATTTGCTAGCAATGACATTGTAATAGGTCAATGGTCAAAATGACATCCGAGTAGAAAAACCTAGATATGGTCAGGATCCAGAAAAGTTGAGTGTCAGTGGTAGGAAGAGTCTGAATAAGTGTTAAATTTAGCTAATCCACTTACTTAATCAGAAGTGGTCCTTTGGAACAGTTATTCAAAGTCTCCTTTGAAAACATGGAGCACTTCAAAAGAGTTCTGCCATGGTACGTAAGAAAGAAGGCATGGTTTGATAGCTTACATTTTCAAAAATTATCAGTTTCATTTTAGAGGATTAAAATTGTATACGTGTAGCAAAAATAACTTCCTTTAAAATTTCAAGCAGAGCTTTAAAAACCTCACACTCAATTGAGTTTATTCATTCTCTAGGGGGAAAAATTCTTTTGCAGAGAATGATTTAATTCATGAAACGGGCTCTTACTGTCCCTGTTAGAGGATAAGATTTTCTACTTAATTTGAGCAAATGATTGAACAAGTTTTGTGGAATTTGGCAAATTTTCCTCTAGAAATTGTCATTTTTTTCCTTTTGTTAACTGAAAACGGAGAGGTGTATATGACAATAGCCACCAAAGAAAATGCATTGTTTGCAGTGATTGGTTAATTTGAGGAGACTCAGATGGTATATTATCCCAGAAATTGCTCAAAAATGAGACTGCTGTATCCTGAAAAGCCTGATGAGATCAGAAACACAGCATTTTGAAGGTCTTTTTTGGTGCACTGTGCCCAAGGTTTATTGTGAGAAGGAGGAAATATGTTAACACATCAGTATTTTCAGGTGACACCAACACTAATTGTCTAGAGAATGACAAGACTCAGCATATCATATAAAGAGACTGGCCCTCTGATGGCAAGACTCCCAAGCAGAAATGTATCCTAATAGGGACAAATGGGTGTTAATAACATAAATAGTCTGGGACAGGCGCCCCATGATAAATAGGGCTATTAAACAAAGCCTGATCAGGATGTCAGACTGGTGAGGACAGAAAATGTTGCTAATTCTTCTACATCATACCAAAGAAGGAAAGCTGGTCCGAGGAGAAGTTTGCTGTGGAACAAAAATACTGTGTGTTTCTCTCATAAGCTAAGATTCTCAGACTGCACCAGCCTGGGGTCTACTTTGCAGAACAACAGCTTTCCCCATGACTCAAGCTGTCTTCAGCCATGAGGTCACTGCTGGCATCCATGGTTCTGCGTCCCCTGGGAGGCCTGGTTGGTGTCCCACACAAGGAACCCCACACCTGTCAGCTCCAGTGAGACACTCCTATTCTCTCAAAGAATCCTAACAGACATTGGGATCATTATCTGTGATGATTAATTTTATGTATCAACTTGACTGGGTCATGGGGTGCACAGATATTTGATCAAACATTAGTTCTAGGTGTTTCTGTGAGGCTGTTTTTGGATAAGATTAACACTTGAATCATTAGAATAAATAAAGCAGACTACCTTCCCTAATGTGGGTGGGCCTCATCCAACCAGTTGAAGGACTGAATTAAGAAAAAAAAAAGGCTGCCCTCCTACACTGTTGGTGGGAATGTAAGTTGGTGCAGCCACTATGGAGAACAGTATGGAGGTTCCTTAAAAGACTAAAAGTAGAGCTACCATATGACCCAGCAATCCCACTCCTGGGCATATACCTGGAGAAAACCATAATTTGAAAAGATACATGTACCCCAGTGTTCACTGCAGCACTACTTTCAATAGCCAGGACATGGAAGCAAACTAAATGTCCATTGACAGAGGAATGGATAAAGATGTGGTACATGTATACAATGGAATATCACTCAGCCATAAAAAAGAACAAAATAATGCCATTTGCAGCAACATGGATGGACCTAGAGATTGTCATACTGAGTGAAGTAAGTCAGACGGAGAAAGACAAATATATGATATCGCTTATGTGGAATCTAAAAAAATGGTACAAATGAACCTATTTACAAAACAGAAATAGAGTCACAGATGTAGAAAACAAACTTATGGTAAACAAGGGGGAAAGGGGGAGAGAGATAAAATGGGAGGTTGGGATTGACATATACACACTACTATATATAAAATAGATAACTAATAAGAACCTACTGTATAGCACAGGGAACTCTACTCAGTACTCTGTAATGACCTATATGGGAACAGAATCTAAAAAAGAGTGGATATATGTATATGTATGACTGATTCACTTTGCTGTACAGCAGAAACTAACAACACTGTAAATCAACTATACTCCAAAAAAAATTAATTTTAAAAAAAGGCTGATCCTCTACTGACTAAGAGAATTCTTCCTGCCAGACTGCCTTTGAACCGAGACATCAACTTTTTCTTGAACTGAAACATCAACTTTTCCTGGGTCTTGAGCCAGTGACTTTCAGATTGGAAATTAAACCATTGGTTTCCCTGGGTTTCCAGCTTGCCAACTTACTCTGCGGTTCTTGGGACTTGCAGCCTCCATAATCACATGATGCAATTCCTTATAATAAATCTCTTTCCATATATATATTTACATAGGCACTGTATTGATTCTGTTTCTCTGGAGAGCTCTGAGTAATCCACTGTCCATCATCTAATTCCCTCCTTCTCTGGTTTGGGGAGTTTCCCAGTGAATTAGTCAGAGTCCTCCAGAGAAACAGAACCATATATATATAAATGGCTCATGTGATTATAGAGGCTGAGAAGTCCCACAACTTGTGGTCTGTAAGCTGGAGACCCAGGAGAGCTGGTGGTGCAATTCAGTCTGAATCTGAAAGCCTAAGAACAAGGATGCGCAGATTCCAACCCAGGTCTGATGATCTGAGGGAGAGCTAGGAGTGCTGAGGGCAGAAGACTGATGTCCCAGCTCAAGCAATCAGGCAGGGAGGACTGAATTCTTCTTTCCTCTCCCTTTTTGTTCTATTCAGGCCATCAATGGATTGGATGATGTCTACCCATGCTGGGGAGGGCAAGTTGCTTTACTGAGTTCACTGACTCAAATGCTACTTTCATCCAGAAACATCCTGACAGACACATTCAGAAAAAATGTTTAGCCAAATATCTGGGCATTTTGTGATCCAGTCAAGTTGACACATAAAATTAACCATCACACCCAGTGGGTATCTTCTTGGTGGGAGGTAATGCTCCATTTCCTGCTACAGAAAGCCAAGAGTTAGGTGGTCCCTCTCCCTGCACCTTGGCTGCAGGATGCAGGCACGTGACCTGTGCTGGCCCAATCAGATGTTCCTGCCTGGGACTTTGCATCTGAAGAGGGTGAGCTAAGAGGAAGTGTCAGTTAGATCTCACTTCCGGTTGTGGCAGAGAGTGGCTGATAAAGATGGTCATCTTGTTTCTCCAAACATGCTGCTTTTCTTCTCATTTTCTGAGCCTGGTTCTCCCATCACCAGTGGCTTCTGAAGGTCCTCTGCATCTTTCCAATAAATGTTGTTTTCAACTGAAGAGCTAAAGTCAAGCTCTGTTCCTTGTAACCACAAACTCTGACTGGTATAGAGGTGAGGCCCATCTTTCAGGCTGGACACTTGGAATCAAGACACCCCATTCCTGTTTTGTGTCATGTGTAAACTTACAGGCAGATGGCTCTGGCTGCCACTGAGCGGGTCAGCCACAAGAGGAGTGCCGAAGCCAAAGGGCATAATCACATCCATGACAGTGACCAAGTATCAAACCTTTCCCATGTGCCAGCCACTGTGCCATGAGCTTCTCTTACATTATCTCAACTGATTATCACTACAGTCATCTGTGGTTGGCAGCATTATTATCCCCATTCTTCAAATGAGGAACCTGTAACAGAAAGATTAAGGAATTGGCCTAAGTTTGTACTGTCCTAAGTGGCAGAGCTGGAATTCATGCTCAGGACTATTGGTGCATCCAGATGTGTAACTAGCATGGTAGGTGTAGTGAGACTCTGTGAGTCCTCTTTGGAAGGATTGAAGGAGGCGTGTAGAGAGGCAGGAGGTAGGGAATCAGCCAGGAAGAATAAGGGCCCAGCATGTTGATAAGGGCCACCTAAGCGTCTGCTTTGGTGTTTCTTGGCCACCGTATTCAGGCAGCAGAACTCATCCTCACTCATTTAAACAGAAGGGGATTTGTTGCAGGGTGTTGTTTAGTTTGTAGAATTTCCAGAATTGGCTCAAATCATGCTTGATTGCTACAAATTCATGGATCATGCAGACAGGGGAAATGATGAAGCAGAATTCCAGACTGTTCTAGAGGAAACCCACTGTTGCCATTGCTGACCACCCAGAGGCTATGATGCTAAAGATAGAATCATCTTCCCAGCCACTCCATAAAAGCTAATCCCTCTGCTGCCACCCTTGCTGGATGGTCCAACCTCTCATGGCACATGGCCACTGACCCAATTGCTCAACTTCGCCTTCCAAGTCTCATGTGGGTGTCTTGGCTTGGTGGACCTAGGTCATGTGGGGAACGCTGGTGGCAAAGAATCTGCAAAATGTAGTTTTTAGCTTTTCAGCATGTTTAGTCCAGGAAGGCACTTTAGAAGGGGGTTGGAGTGGACGCTGAATGCCGAATCAATGGTATTGTCCTGCCTCAGCTTCATTGCTCTCTGTACACATGTGTGGTGGAGAATGTGTGTGAGGTCCTGATACTCCAAGTTGATACCATACAACTTCACATCTGGAAAGGAATCTGGGGTTTTCAGGTCCTAGGGCTTCCTGAAGGGGTGTTAGGGGACTGCCACAGTGATCAAGGAGGGGGCTGGGTGAGGGGCAGGGCCAACACATTTTACAACAGCTCAGCTCTGCTATGTTTCAGATTCTGTGCTAAAAATATATAAACAAAATAAAAGAGGTTGCAAATCACTGGCTAATCTAACTTTTTCATTTTTATTGATGAGAAAACAGGGACTCAGAGATGCAAATGCCTTGTCCACAGTCAGAACTAGCAGAGGGTAAAACAGAGGACAAAACTAGAACTGTTCCTTTCTCTACTGCACCATGATATCTGAAAGTGTGTTCATTCAAAATTGTATCATTGCCCAAGATGCACGACATTCTGGGTTTAGCACAAGTGGTGATATGACCTGATTTCAACTTCAACATCACTGCCCCAGAGAAGTCTGCCTGGATCCACCAGGCCAAGCCAGTTCTTTCTGTCATATGCATTCTTGGAGCCTATACTTTTCCCTTGTAGCACTTAGCACAATTATAATGAAGAATTTAATCACTGTATTGCTTAGTATCTATCTCCCTTATTAGAATGTAAGTTCCATGAAGTAAGGACTTTGTTGGTCTTGTTCACGGCTATATCCCCAGAATATGACAACTTCCAATAGACAACCCAAACACTAAAAAAGACTGGAAATCAGGGCAGCTAGGTCTAAGCCCTGCCTCAGTCTTCCCCAGGGGGAGGGACCAGTGTTTGCTGCTCATGAACGTAGACTGCAGAGTGAGACAATCTGAGTTCAGCCCTGAGCTGCGTCTCTGTCTCCTCATCTGTTAAATGAGCCTAATAATTCCACTCTCCTTTACTGTTGTTAGGAGGACAGGAGAGAATGACTAAAATTTGGACCTGAAATTGGATACACATTTCCCATGGCTAGTCAAACTATGGTAGGAATTATAGTCCATGCCTTGCTATTCTGAAGCCTATGGAAAGAATACCCTAGAATGTGAGGACTGAAACTGTTCCTGAGATCTTTGGGATTTAGCTTCCTGTATTTACAGGACCTTCATTTCTGATTGAACAAAATAATAAATGTAAATTATAGAAAAAAATAGAAAATATAGATAATTATAAGGAAGAAAATTTAAAAATCACCTCATGATCTAATATTTTGGCATACATCATCCCAACCTTTTTTATGTTCATATTTATATATCATAATTTATACTGCTTGTAATCTGCATATTTTCATTTTAAATATTTTAAGACCATTTTCATATTTTAAATGTTCTTATATAATACAATTTTTTTCAGATATTCATTTTTAATTAATTAATTATTTTTAGCTGTTTTGGGTCTTCATTTCTGTGCAAGGGCTTTCTCCAGTTGCGGTAAGTGGGGGCCCCTCTTCATCACGGTGCACGAGCCTCTCACTATCATGGCCTCTCTTGTTGCAGAGCACAGGCTCCAGACGTGCAGGCTCAGTAGTTGTGGCTCACGGGCCTAGTTGCTCCGTGGCATGTGGGATCTTCCCAGACCAGGGCTCGAACCCGTGTCCCCTGCATTGGCAGGCAGCTTCTCAACTACTGCGCCACCATTTTTTCTTTTTTTAAATTTTGATTTGAGACCTTTTCTTTTCTAATGTAAGCATTTAATGGTATAAACTTCCCTCTTGGCACTGCTTTAGATGCATCCCACAAATTTTGACATGTTATATTTTATTTTTCATTAAGTTATACGTATTTTTATTTCCTTTTTTGGGACATTTTAATTTTGCTAACTAGCCTTTTTAATTATGAAGTTAATTTATTCATATGGTAAAACAATCCAAACTTTATTAGTTTTCAATAAAAAGAAAGTCCTTCTCTCATTCCACACATACCCCAGTTCCTTTCATTAAGGTACACATAGTGAACAGTAACTTTGCACACCTGACAGAAACTTTCCACTTACACACATGTTTGCGTGCATGTGTGTGCGAGATAATATGTGTCATGTTTTATCTTTTATTGGACAAATAGGAGCACACAACACACACTTGTGCACCTTACATATGTAGTAGATTGATTATCAAAATGGTCCCAATTATTCCCCGCCTTCTCATATTTCTTGCAATATAACTTTGAAGCTACTCCCATAAGAGAGGGAGAATAATGTAAATCAATGAAGTTAGAAAACTCCCTCACACCTTACACAAAAATAAACTCAAATGGCTTAAAGGACTTAAATATAAGACATGACACCATAAAAATCCTAGAAGAGAACATAGGCAAAACATTCCCTGACATAAATTGTAGCAATGTTTTCTTATGTTTCCCAAGGCAAAAGAAATAAAAGCAAAAATAAACAAATGGGACCTAATCAAACTTACAAGCTTTTGCACAGCAAAGGAAACCACCAACAAAACAAAAAGAGAACCTATGGAATGGGAGAAAATATTTGCAAACAATGCAACCAACAAGGGCTTAATTCCCAAAATATACAAACAGCTCATACAACTCAATATAAAAAAAAATAAACAATCAAAAAATGGGCAGAAAACCTAAATAGACTTTTTTCAAAGAAGACATACAGATGGCCAAAAGGCACATGAAAAGATACTCAGCATTGCTAATTATTAGAGAAAGGCAAAACAAAACCACAATGCAAATCAAAACCTCACACCAGTCAGAATGACCATCATCAGAAAGTCTACAAATAATAAATGCTGGAGAGGGTGTGGAGAAAAGGAAACCCTCCTACCCTGTTGGTGGGAGTGTAAATTGGTACAGCCACTATGGAGAACAGTGTGGAGGTTTCTTAAAAAACTAAAAATAGAGTGATCATATGACCCAGCAATCCCACTCCTGGGCATGTATGTGGAAAAAATGAAAACTCTAATTTGAAAAGATACATGCACCCCAATGTTCATAGTAGCACTATTTACAATAGCCAAGACATGGAAACAACCTAAGTGTCCATTGACAGATGAATGGATAAAGAAGATGTGGTATATATGTACAAGGGAACATTACTCAGCCATAAAAAAGAATGAAATAATGCTATTTGCAGCAACATGGATGGACCTAGAGATTATTTTACTAAGTGAAGTAAACTAGACAGAGAAAGACAAATATCATATAATATCACTTATATGTGGCATCTTAAATAAATAATACAGATGAACTTATTTGCAAAACAGAAATAGATTCACAGCCATAGAAAACAAATTGATGGTTACCAAAGGGGAAAGGAGGGAAGGAGGGATAAATTAGGAGTTTAGGATTAACAGATACACACTATTATATATAAAATAGGTAAACAACAAGGACCTACTGTATAACACAGGGAACTATATTCAATATCTTGTAATAACCTGTAGTGGAAAAGAATCTGAAAAAGACTGTATATATAAAACACTGAATCACTTTGCTATACATCTGAAACTAACACAACATTGTAAATCAACTATACCAAAAAAAAAAAAAGAATTAAAAAAAAAGAGGGGGAATACTTCCTTACCCCTTGAATTTGGGTTTGCTTTGGACAACAGGATGTGATGGAAGTTATGGTATACCAGTTCTCACTCTAAGTCTCAAGAAGCCTTGCATGCTTCCACTTCCTCCTTTGGAATTCTTTCACGTGAACAAACCTGGGCTAACCTGTTGGAAGATAAAAGTCCATGTGGAGGTTAATTGTCCCAGCCAAGTCAGTTCTAAACCAGTCTACACTGGCTGACCTCCAAACATGTGAGAGCCTGCTGAAGATCAGCAGAGCTGTCTACCCAACCCACATCTGACTACAGAGTCAACCAAAGGTCAACCAACAATGAAAGATGCTTATTGCTTTAAGCCCCTGAGTTTTGGAGCAGTTTGTTATGTGGAAATAGCTAACAGATACAGTGATGTTTTCATATCAGTACATTGAATAAATTAACATGTGTAAAGCATTTAGAACAGTGCCCAGCCCACAGTAAGCTTTCAAACATGTTAGCTCTAATTATTATTACATACAAATAATGCCTGCAAAGTATTCCATTGTATGATGTACTGTTATTTATTCAAAGAGTCTTCATTTGTTGAATATTTATATTGTTTCCATTTTGTTTCTACTGTAAAGAATGCTGCAATCGTCCTAGTATATAAATTTTTTTTTTCGGTCTATTAATGGGAAAGAATTCTTAAAAATGTAATTACTGGCTCAAAGTATATGTACACTTTAAAAAACGACGGATAATAAAAATTTGTCTTCCAAAGTTACTCAATTCGTTTCCACCAACATTGTATGAAACGACTGTTTCTTCTCAGCCATCCCCAGACCCAATGTTATTTTAATGACTGCATAATAGTCTATCATAATATGTGCCACAGTTTATTTAACCAGTCTTCACTGTTGAACATTTAGGTTGTTTCCTTTTTCCTCACATTATAAACAAGACTGTGGAGAACATTCCAGCAGATAAATCTTTTCACACATTCATGATTATTTCCTAACGGTAAATTCCTAGAAGAACTTTTGAGTCACAGGATTTACACATTTTTAAAGGATTTTGAATATATAATACCAAATTATTCCTCAGAAAAATTATACCAGATTATACTCAAATGCAGCATTTACAAGAACCTTTATTATGGAAAATTTTAGAAATATACAAAAGAATAGAGAACATTACGACACCCCCAGATAGCCATCACTCAGGTTCAATAATGATCAACTTAATGTCCAATCTATTTCATCTACAACATATTTCATCCCAATTTGGCTAGATTATTTTGAATCAGATCCAGAGGGGATGTTTTTAAAACTTTCATTTAAGCAGGTGAGGATTCGGAAGACCGATGAAAGTCTCCCTCTTCAGAGGGGATCCTGGTGGGAATCTCTTGTGACCACAGCCCAGGCCTGTAGCCAGGGGATGGCCTCACTGAGGGGCACAGGGAAACGGGGGAGCCCTGGTGCATTGCGCTTATCCCCTGCCCTGTGGGAGCCAATGATCCTACAGTAAGTGACTAGTCCAGCCCACTTCTGAGGGCGTCCAGGGTTTTTACTGAGTCTCTGTGTTCCCCAGCTGCACGTCATTCACCATTTGAATAAAGCAGAGGTAGATAATATAATCTATCCATGGTTTACGTAAGAGCAAATATTATGAGTCGCGTTTACAGTGATTGCAGCTGAGTAGGAGGCTCTTCCTTGGCCTCTGCTGACATTTTCCAGGCTGATTGAATTTTGTAATACTAGTTGGTTACATTGCATCAACTACAAGTCACACAATCTTGGGACAGAAATACAAGCAATTTCCTTTAATAAGAAGGTACGGTAATGGCTCAGTGTCTTCCCAACTCTCAGGGCATGTTATTACAGGACTGTACCATGAAGCAAACTGCACTATCGCTGAGATGTTGCTCTGAGGGGAAAGAAACATAACTTGAAGATGCATGTCAGTCAATTTGCAGATAAAGAGCAGCAGGAGACCTGTGTTCTAGACCAGAATAGTAAGTGGAAGGAAGATGAATACTCAACATTGATTTCAAAATGTCAGATTCAAAGCACCCTCAAAAGTTCACTGCAATGATTCCCAAGCTACTGTAATTGCTCTAGAGGTCATCCAGCCTCGCTTTAAATAATCCACATGATAATGCTTGTGTCATCAGAATGCAAAGGAAAGGCCACAGGCTTTGAGGCAAACAGAACCAGGTTTGAATCAAACTCCCCCATGTACTTGCTGATCTGGGGCAGCTTCTGAGAGCGGGGAAGGCAAGCACAATGTACGTTCTAAGGACAGGGGAGGGTGGGGAGGGGCCTCCAATTGCCAGGGTCCAGCCTGCAGGTGAAACCAGTGGTCACGTCTTCTTAAAGACTACCCCCAACAATCGGAAAGAGGTCAGAGGTCTTCCTAGAGGAAGTGGCATCTCAGCTGGAGTCAGAGAGCCAGTGGGCGTCAGCCAGCCGACCTGAGGGTAGGTGAATAGGAGATCAGCATTTGTGGGTGGGAGGATTCCAGACAGAGGGAACAGCCTCCAAAGGTTTGGAGAAAGGAATGAGAAGCACACTCTGGTAATTAAAGTCGTCAAGTGCAGCTGGAGTGCGGTGTGCCAGGAGAGGGACAGGGTGACGCTGAGGAGGAGGTAGCAGGAGTCAATCTTGAAGGGACATCCAAGGTAAATTCAGGAAACAGTAGAGTTTCAAGCTTGACAGCGACAGGATCAGAAGGCTGAGATCTCTGATCTCAGCTGCCGCGCAGAATAGATTGGAGGGGGTGATCCATTAGGAGACGGTTGTGACAGTGAGGTGGTCTGGACCAGGGCAGTGGCCGGGGGATGGCGAACCATGGACGGCGCCCAGAGCTATTTCACAGGTAAACAACTGGATCTGGTGATTGGGGGATATGGTAGGTCAAGGGAAGAGGGAGGGACCCAGGGTGGTCTCCTGGCTTCTGCCTTGGCCTCTGGTGGGTGGTGGTGCTAGTCCCAGAGATAGGCGATGGTCACAGGGGTGGCACGGGGAAAGATAGGGAGTTTGTGCTGAGTTTGAGGCCAAAGAAGTTCTCTGGACAATTGTGTAAATACACTGGGGACTGAGAAGGGTGACAGAGCTCGGTTGTGAGCTGTCAACGCACGGAGGGTCACTGAAGCCACACGAGCAGAGATGATCTCCGGGAAGAGCACTTAGTCCATGAAGAGGAAAAAAAAAATCTCCTCATTGATGAAACGGCCAAGGTCTCATGTAAAGTACCGAGCCTGGCCCTGGGTGGGGTGGCAGGCGATGGCAGGGCCCCCTCTTTGTCTCCCTGTGGTGTGACGGGGCAGCCTTGTCCCACCCCAGTGCCATTTTCACAGTCTTACGTGATCTCCCTCTTCTTGGCGGCCTCCTTGGTTTAATACCAGCTATGAATATCCCAAGTCTGCCCCCCTCCCTACCCATGTTCCAGAAAATGAAAATGGACCACTTGATAGGCAAGCCCTGACCTCAATCCTATAGTGATCAGATTTTTCCCAACCAAGCAGGGTTCCAGTAAGAGACCGCAGCTGCCTGCTACTCCGCGAATGGATCTTAAAGCCGTGGTTTGCTTCATGATATACAGGAGAGAAATCTGGTCAGGAAACTCCAGAAAATCGTTTCTCGGCCATCTGTCTTCCCCTGAATGGCAGCCAGAGATCGCTCACCAAGTCGTGTGTATGGCAGCTCCGCAGCTCAGTTGGAAAGGAACCGCAGCCAAGGTGCCAGGGTGCGCGTGCTCCGTGTTCGGTGACGGCAGCTGGCTGGCAGGCTGCTCCCGGGGTCAGCAGGACCAGATTATGCAAGGACAGGAAAATTAGCTCCCCAAGTCATCCCAACAAAATTAATTTCGTTGTTGCAATTAACTTTCCATCTGCTGGAATGTGGTTATGCTGCAGTGACAGCCAAGCCCTGAGTCCGGGTAATGGCAGGCCCGCTGGTGCTAGCTTTTCCACTTAGTACTAGTTTGAGAGGAAACGTGAACTGAATAGACTTTGCTGGAGAAGCCTCAGAGAGAGTCTCCCATGCCTAGCTGCCCTGAGGGCCTCACAGCAGATGTTAACTCTTCTTCCTTGGAGTCTATTGAAAGTGGGCTGACTCAGTGGAAAGCCCGAATCCATGAACTGTGCTTTCCAGCGGAGCAAAGGGAAAGAAAGAACAAAGAGGTGGTGCTCTCCAGGAGCGGCAAATTTTGTATTCATAAGAAGAACCCTTTCGGACTTCCTTCTCACCACTCTCCCCTCCCCACCATCCAGGCTGCAGCATCTCTGACTCTATTCTGGGCATAGTGTACCCCTTCGATTTAGAGCCACAGGGAGAAGGCCGGCGTCCTACTCTTCCGTTTATGAAACTGGATCATTTTTCATTATGCGTATCAAGGGGCAATTTTGGCTGAGCTAGAACTTAGTCATTGCATGTTATTATCCCCCTCTATCTATTTGCACCCATTCCTATGCAAGAGGTGTAGACTTTGTAGTTGGGCGAGGAAGGAGGCGGGGGTTTTAGAGATCTGTCTTCCAGCTGCCCCCTTGGCCTAAGGTTGACCTCTACAGGGATAAGGATTTGAAACTGATGGGGTTATTTTCATGGAAGACTCTGTAAGATTCTGGGCACAAAGTGGGATGCTTAGGACCCAGGTGACAAAGTGTGGCCTGGGAGAGGAAAGCGGCCATTCTCCTTCTGCTGCATAGAACCCAGCGCCATGCTGAGGAGGGTGGTCTTGGAAAGTTTCTTCTAACAGCTTAACAGGTGAGTGGAAGCCAGAGAGAGAGATCACGCAGGGCAGCCCCAAGTGGTTGCTGCAGCTGGTAGCCTGGCCCAACAAGAGCTTCTCCTAGAATTTACCAAGTACCTCTTGAAAGGAGCTAAATTCTGCATGGGCAAGTGAAGGCCTTGCTCAGGATCATTGTATTTGGGGCATAAACAAATATACTCCCAAACTGGGAGGCTCTGGGGCACTTGGGAGAATTTGTGTAGGCAGAGTGTTAGCATCACTCTTTCTTGCCACATCCCTGGCTCCAGCTAAACTTAGCGATGACTGTCCAGGACCTATTCTGGAAGAGCAGGAGGCATTTCCTCCAATCACTCAGTGGAGGGATTTCTTAACCAAGGCCAGGACCCAGAGCATGCTGCCTCTATGAGAGGTCCCAGGGGATGGGAAGGAGGTGGGAGTAGAGAGGCTGGTACTGGGGGTGGGGTCAGTCGGGGGCAGGAAGAAAGAAGAGGTAGGAAGAAATGGTCTCAGCTGGTTACTTTGAGCACCCAGTGTTGCCACGGACAGAATTTCATTTTCTTTACAGCAGAGCAAATTGACATGGACAATTATGTGATCTTCTAAGGAGAAATCAGCAAAGCCAGAAAATCTATCTCTAGGAAGTGTTTCTTTTATTCCGGAATCTCAATAGGGTGAGAGTTAACACAGCAAGTTCTAGCTTAGGAACCAAAACATTCTAAATTTTTAAGAAGGCCTAAGACCAACAACTCCAAGATACCCTAACACCCATTTAACTGCAACTCCCTAAATATGGTCCAAATGCCAACCTGTATAAAAAGCTCTTGGAGTGCTGGTTAAAAATGAAATTCCTTAGTCCCAAACCACTAAATCAGATTCCCTTGGAAAGAGCCTGGGATTCTATTTTTTGGACAAGTACCCAGTAAATTACTATGCACATTAAAATTTAAGAACACTTTGTTTTTACCCTCACTGTCCAATATAGTAGCTACTTACCACTTGTGACTATTTAAATTAATTAAAATTAAATAAAAATTTAAAATTCACTTTCTCCATCATCCTAGCCATATTTCAAGTGTGCAATAACCCCATGTGACTAGTGGCTACTATACTGGACAGCGCAGAACATTTCCATCATCACAGAAAGTTCTATTGGACAGAGCTGGTTGTAAGGAAGATTGTAAATAATGAGTTAGAAGATTATAAATGTTTTCATGTTAACATGTGAAGTTTAATCATTTTTTTTCTATAAAAATGCTGTGTCCTCCGAAACAGTGAACTTTGCATTGGTTAGTATTGATCTGTGAGGATATCGCTGTCCCTGTGGGTCACCTCTTTTCTGCCTTTTGGCTGGGCCATACACAGCCTCTGCAGGAGTTAGACAGGTATAGCCAAATACACTAGCCTAATACAATTCTGGGTGGGTATAGTCCCAGAGCCATCACTTGGTGGGACAATGGAGTCTGTGCAAAGCCAGAGTCTCCCATGGCTCTGGGCCGATGCAAACGTGGGCCAGTGCACACGGCTGGCCAAGTCAACCGTGGTTGGACTTTGGCCCCAACTTGCCTTCTCAGCCAGGCACCTTTGCACAGTGTACAACCTATAAAACCGTATGCAGTGGCCCTGAGTGGGGAGCAGCGTTTGTTGAAGTTGCAGATTTTTTAATTCAAAAAATACAAAGCTTTAGTGTCCTATTTTTTTTATTGTTCCAACATATTTATGAATTAAGGACATGTTTAGTATAAATCTCTGTAGAGTTTTTTTTTTTTTTTTTTTTTGGTACGCAGGCCTCTCACTGTTGTGGCCTCTCCTGTTGCGGAGCACAGGCTCTGGACGCACAGGCTCAGCGGCCATGGCTCACGGGCCCAGCCGCTCCTCATGTGGGATCTTCCTGGACCAGGGCACGAACCCGTGTCCCCTGCATCGGCAGGTGGACTCTCAACCACTGTGCCACCAGGGAAGCCCTAGTGTCTTAGTTTAAAACACCTCTTAAGACTGGACCCCATGCTGGGCACCAGGGACCCAACAGCCAAAGAGAGAAGGTCACTGCCCTCAAGTTGTTTGCAGTTAAGCTGGGAAGGGGCTCAGAGCTAAACAGCACTTCGAGTGCAGCATGGTGCAGTGCAGTGGTGGAGGGATCTCTTTCGTCCAGGGAGATTAACCACCTTGGAGGGGACAAGGAGGTCCTCCTGGATGCCTAAGATGACACAGAAGGAAGACTAGAGCCAAGTGAATGGGGTGAGGGAAGGCAGCATGAGCAGAGGGAACTGCAGGATCGAAGGTGAGGGGAGAAGCAGCACGGTGCTTGCGGAGCTACGCATCTGAGCTGCTGTTGCTGGAGCTGAAAGTATGAACCAAAGAACTGGAGAGGAGGAGGGAGAGTCAGGCAGAGGCTGGGGTGGGAGCCACAAGTCTGGGCTTTATCCTGCTTCAAAGGGGTGTCATGGGAAGGCTCTCAGCTGCTCAGATTGTCAAAGATCGACTGCTTTGCAAAACATATCAGAAGTTATATTCATAGGCTGCATTTTATTTTGTCTAATTGCATTTGATCCTTACAACACCCACTAGAAAATCAAGATAGACATTGTTTACTATTTTACAGAGTGGAGAGTAAGGCTCAGAAAGGCAGCATCATTTGCCCGAGGGTTACACGACCCCACGTCAAGCATTAAGATTTTTTTAAAAAATGATTTTAACTTTGTTATTTCCTAATTATAAAAGCAGTATGTGATCACCAGAAAATATAGGAAACTATATAAAAATATGAAGAAAATAAAAACTCACCCATAAATCCACATTTACTATTACCAATTTACTGCATTAACTTTCAGTCACGGACGCGCGTGCACGTGCACACACACACACACACAATACTCTTTATGCCACAAATATAAATTCTATATCTACATATAACATATAAGATATTATACATCCTATATATGTTATACATACTATTTTAATACATTAGGATTTTGTATCCTGCTTTTTTCACTTTACAGCTTTCCATGAGCAATTTTACATGTCTGTAGTGTTTGGAAGTAAGATTTTCAATGGCCTCATGTATTGACAATTTCTTTAATTAGTTCCTTGTTTTGGGACATTTTTAGGTTGTTTCTGAGCTTTTGTTAATATAAATGTGCTTTAAAGAACAATACTATTACCTTTGGAAAAATTTCTTTAAAAAAATTACTGTGTCTGGGCTTCCCTGGTGGCGCAGTGGTTGAGAGTCCGCCTGCCGATGCAGGGGACACAGGTTCGTGCCCCGGTCCGGGAAGATCCCATGTGCCACGGAGCAGCTGGGCCCGTGAGCCATGGCCGCTGAGCCTGCGTGTCCGGAGCCTGTGCTCCGCAACGGGAGAGGCCACAACAGTGACAGGCCCGCGTACCGCAAAAAAAAAAAAAAAAAAAAAAAAAAAAAATTACTGTGTCAAAAAGTATGAACTACTTTAAAGCTCATGATACATGTTGCCAAACTGCCCTTCAGAAAGGTTGGACCAATTTACTCCCCTGCCAGCTGGGTGTGACAATGTCCTCTTTACCAACGAGTTGCCGGACTACAGGCTCTGGTCATAGTTCACTTCCCATGACCCTTGTTGTGAGGCTCCAGAAGGAGAGGACAAGGGAACCAGCACAGGGAAACACACATGCATAGGGTCTGCCATCTAGGCAGAGGGTTGCCAGAGCAGCCCCAGGACGTGGGGATGGAGAGGTGATGGTGAAAACAACCACACCTGGTCAGGACTCTAACAGGGACGCTTGGCACGTGGCGAGAGGACAGGAGACACCCGCCTTTCCTTTCAGCAGGCCACGCGGGTTAGCCCTTCTGTCCAGCATGTTCCCAAAGTCAGCATTCCTTAGTGCTTGGTGTTTCATGAGGGGGCGTTTAAAGCTTCAGATGAACATGGGAGAGAGAGATTTCTGTTCAGAGCTGGAGAAGAGCTCTTGTTAACCAAACGAGTCCCATGAAATGCAGTCCATCCATCTGATCCTCAATCCAATTTAAAGTGATTTTACTAGATTTGAGGGTGTGTTCGATCACTGCATCTTAACTTGGAATGAAGTGAAAACCATGGTTACCAAGGGAAAGGAAAAAGGGCTTGCACTCAAACGTGGAGAAGACCATCCCAGGCCTCCCAAACCACCCTGTGGGTTCGGATCTGATCTGTCTGCCCCAAAGCAAAAGGACTGTGCACCAGTAAAAACGCCATCCTGGGGCTCCCTGTCACTGCTGTAGTTCCCTGGAGGAACTGCAAGCCAGAGAGCACATACATGTCCCTCCAGGGTTGCCAGAAGGACTAAAGGACAAAGTGAGCCTTGGTGAGGCCCCAAGGCCCTTGGAGTTTCAAGGAGCTGGGAAGTGGTCGCTCTAGAAGGTGGGGTGAGAGGGGTGGCTGTGGGGTGGCATGGGTCATCTCAGGGGTGTTGGAGGACAGAAAGGAAGCAGTCAGATATCACGGGGATTGCAGGATAAGGACCTGAGGCCCCCTTGTCTGCCTCCCAACGGCCACTTCTTTTTCTTTGCTCTCTCTCTTTTTCTTTTTCCTCCCGTCTCCAGTTTCCTCTATTTAGTCATCTTTCACGTGGCCCCCAAAGAGCCACCTCAGTCCCCAAGTCAGCCTGAGCTTTCAGCTTCAGGACTGTCCATCAATCTGACAGCACCCTCTGTGTCTCTCAAATCAAATCACTGAAGTAGAGAAGCTGAATGGTCCGGAACAGCTATGGATGGTCTCTGCCTCTGGGTCAAGGGACCACCCTGGTCCCTCAGTCACAGATAGTCATTATGGGGGACAGGAGGGTCACGTGGCATAGAGGACTGCAGGCTGGAGGTAGAGCTGCCATGGTCAATTACAGAATGTTTCAAGTGGAAATAGAATTGCAGTTCCTCTTTTAAGACAGACTCACACTGCCCATGAAACCAAACAAGGGGAAAGATTGGCAAGGAAGAGACAGAAGTCAAGGGTCATCTGGGCACAGAGGTAAGGTTCACAGGAGCAGAAAGAGCTTTGGGCTTGGAGTCAGAGGACCTGGGTCCAAATCCTGACTGATTTGCCTGGGAGTTGGTCTGGGACCAGGTATTATACCTGTCACAGTCTCAGTTCCTCCTCTGGGAAAGGTAGATCCTGCTGCCCTCCCAGAGAGGGCTTGAGGATAAACTGGTATCATATACATGAAAGTGAATTTTCAGTTGTACATCATAACCTCTACTGTAGCCCCCTTACAGTAGAATTAGTGGCTCTTAATGGCTGTGATCTTTCTGGGCTCTCTAGAGAATCAGAGTAAGGCATGTATGACTCGTTCTAGATTAAAGCAGTTCTCAAAATTCACTGTCACATGACCCTTTTACACTCTTAAAAATGACTGAGGACCCCAAAGAGTTATTAATATGGGTAATAGTTATTATTCTCAAAGTTAAAACTAAGGATTAAAAAATATGTACTTAGTAATTCATTGTAAGAAAATAACCCATTAAATGTTAATATAAATTCATATTTTTATTTTAAATGGTGATATTTTCCAAACCAAAAAATATCAAGTGAGATGAGTGGCACCCTTTTACATTTTTGCAGCCCTCTTTAGTATCTGGCTTATTGCATTCAATCTGTTGGGATACGTTGTTTTGGTTGAAATATATGAAGAAAATCTGGTCTCCATACATGTATAGTTGGAAAAGGGAGGAGTATTTTAATAGCCTTTTCAGATTATTATGGATGTTCTTTGATGTCACACCCACTCAACAAGCAGCAGTTATTTAAAGATAAGTTGCAACATGGAATCTGAAAACCAATGAGTTTTTCGTTCTTTGTTACATTAAAATCCATTGGTCTGTCTTGCACTATGAATGGATCTTTTACCAAGCACGGTTTTGTCGCATCATGAATCGGTCACTTGGAAAATATTGGTTCAAAGAGTTATGCAGATCACCTAAATGTTGACACATTTCCTCAGATGATATCCAAAAAATCCCATTCATTAATTTGACCAGTCTCATCAGAAAAGTCTTAGAACTGGGGGAAGCTGTCAAGCTTACAGGTGTGGATGCAAAGTTTTCCAAAAATTAAAAATTTTTGTTTAAAAGCTCAAATTCCACCATTGGCAACATATACTGTCAGTTGATATCTTTGACGTGACAGGCTCACTTTGATCATTTTAGAAAGTTTCTGCCAAACACCCTATTCTGAATAACCACATTGTGTCTATCAGTGCTTCTTTGAAGTAAAAATGGTGTTTCACTTTTTTAAAAAGGCTAGTTCAGCTCACAACTCAAACCCATTACACAGTGCTTTTCTTCAAGCACTTTTCTTCGTCCATCATACTTTGGAATACAGCAGAACTGCTTTTATGCATAATTCTCAGTTTGTCACACAGAATATGGAAATACATGAACTCAGAGTCAAGATTAATAAACTGAGTAATTTTTACTGCTTCATCAAAAACATTCTTTAGTGAGACTGGCCATTGTTTTCCTGCACGTGTGTGACAGTGCAGAACACAATGACTGCTAGGACATCGTGTTGCCTTGACTCATGGGGAGGGGCCAGCAGTTTCACCCACAGCCTCTTTTCTCTATCAGTACACCTGACCACAGTGACACAAGTAAATGACATCTTGGTATGATTATGAAAATACTTTTGGGGCTTCCCTGGTGGCGCAGTGGTTGAGAGTCCGCCTGCTGATGCAGGGGACACGGGTTTGTGCCCCGGTCCGGGAGGATCCCACATGCCGCGGAGCGGCTGGGCCCGTGAGCCATGGCCGCTGAGCCTGTGCGTCCGGAGCCTATGCTCCGCGACGGGAGAGGCCACAGCAGTGAGAGGCCCGCGTACCGCAAAAAAAAAAAAAAAAAAAAAGAAAAGAAAAGAAAATAGTTTTGACTTCAAAGACCTTCTGAAAAGGTCTCAGAAACCCTCAGGGGGTCCATAACCTATATTTTAAGAACCACTCTTCTCGAGCTTTGGGGTTGAAAGAAATGACACATTCCTTTATTTCCTTAATAAAATTAACTCTGGCTCAAGGAAGTCCACTGCTCCTAATGTTCTGGGATTCTTTCCTCCTCTCCTGGGTCAGACCCTGGCACAGAAATAGGCGAAGGCCTTGGTCCCTCCTGGTTGATGCTGACACCGCTCCTTGCCCAGGCCCTCTGGGTGCCTGCAGTGGTGAGTGGCTCTGCTGGTAGCCCCACCACCCCAGGGCCATGCTCAGCAGTGGGGTCTTCCTGAGACCCTCTTGGCTCCGGCACTGGTGCCCTGCCCGACCCTTGTCCCAAGATCTTGCCTCCTCAAGATGTGTGCTCTGCATTGGCTTAGGTCCCTATCACTCCGGAACCTGCCACTCTGCCTGTCTTCTAGTTCCTATGTCTCCAACCAGGCTTTCCTGGATCAGGTTTTCCCTTTTCAGTCCCTGAATTCTGAAGCCTTCAAAACCCTTCTCTTTTCCAATATTCTGGGTTAATTCACTCAGTGGACCTAAACCAGAAGTCTGTGGTCCTCAGACTGTGCATGAATTTGACTACAAGTGTTTCTAGTTTTTAAAAAATTTGAATAAAGTGCCAATATTTAAAAATCAGGATATTCACAGACAATTATGATATCTGTCTTCTCCTGAAGCCTTAGATGGTCTGGCAACATGAGGCCTGCATTTTCACATGGCAACTGTCGGCTGAAGGTGAGAAGAATGCATTGTTCATTTTGTCAAAGACCCTACTGCTCCCTCTTGTCTCCCAGCAGCCTTCTTTACTCATTCACTTACCTGCCTGACTTCATTAACATTTGAGTTTGTCATCCCTGTCCAGCCCTTTGAAGGACAAAGACTTTTGAGGGTATATCTTCTCTTACCTGGCAAACCATATGCAAATTTGTTTTTTAGTCATCTTTCTATGGCCAAGAAGACAGAGCTAAGCCTGTCTGACAAAATTTTATGAAAGATGACTATGTTGTCTTAAGCCCAGTTTAAAAGTGGAGCTTCTCTATTTGAAGTTTGTAGCAGTTTCAGAGTATTGTCTGCTCAGGAGCCCTTGAGCCTCCTTCGCACAATCCATGGTGTTCCACAGAGCACCACCGAACAGCCACAGATCTAGCCCATGCAAAGCTCATAAGAGGAAACACGGAGACCTTGACTGAGCCCAGCTAAAGAAAGGGTGTTAGGTATCAGTAGCTGACACTGCACTGTTGAGGAAGACCCCAGCTTGGTGGATGTAGAACAAGGGTTGGAAATCATCATTGACTTCAGGGGTCTGCCTTGCCAACTGTGTGCCCAGGTAGATCACCGAACCCTGTCTGAGCATGTCGAATTTAAAGCCTCCTCAACACAAATTGTCACTCACAGTGTAAGTCATTTTTGTTATTCAGCTGGGACTGGGGGGAACAATTTTGACCAGCTCCTCTCTGGGTGGAAGCAGGCCCTGTCTGGGTGGTGTGTACTAAGTTCATTGTCTTGGTGAAACCACAGGGCATCTCTGGCCATCAGCCCCTGCTGTGGTCTGTGCCTGGGTTAAGGTCAGAGCTCAAGTCTGACTTAAGCCATGAGCTGAGGCAGCTTCAGGAAATTGGGGGGCAGGGCGGTCATTCAAACTCAGCATCACTGTTGCTTTTCTCTCTTCTTTTGTATAAAAAGATCAATCTCATGTCTAATTCATTGGAAAATTCTCCACTTCTCTGTGTGTGTTTTTGATAAAAATAGAAGTCTCTGAGGACTGCAGGCTCCTGCTGAACTTTATGAGCAACTTCTCAAAGCTTGGTCACCAGAATCTTCTAATCTTTCCTTGAGTGAATTAAGCATCAGCAGGATGCTAGCTTTCCGGGTGACTGGTTCACGTAAAAGACTTCTAGGGTTGGAGGCAGGAAGTTTTAAGGTCATTTAATCAATTTGCACAAAAAACACAACAGAGTGGACAAGTTGGCAGGAAGTTGGTCTCATAGACTCCCATTTCCATTTCTCTCCTTCCTTTCTCCTTTCCTTCTTCTTCCTTCCTCCCTCCCTCCCTTCCTTCCTTCCTCCCTTCCTCCCTTCCTTCCTCCCTTCCTTCCTTCCTCCCTCCCTTCCTTCCTTCCTTCCTTCCTTCCTTCTCCCCTTCCTTTCTCCTTTCCTTCTTCTTCCTTCCTCCCTCCCTCCCTTCCTTCCTTCCTCCCTTCCTCCCTTCCTTCCTTCCTTCCTCCCTTCCTTCCTTCCTTCCTTCCTTCCCCTCCTTCCTTCTCCCCTTCCTTTCTCCTTTCCATCCTTCCTTCCCCTCTCCATTCCTTCCTTCCTCCCTTCCTTCCTTCCTTCCTTCCTTCCTCCCCTCCTTCCTTCTTCCCTCCCATCCTCTGCCCCTTTTCTAGTCCCAGCCATCACCATCTCTGCAACAGACTCCAAACTCACCTCCCTGCCTGCAGACTTGTCCTCTTCCAAGACAGGGAGTGCTTTCCAGAGGACAAATATGATTGTATTTCCTCCCTGCATAAACCTTCATTGCTTCTCTGGTTTAAAAACTTCTATGGTGTTAGAAGTCAGGATAGATGTTACGTTTGAGGAGGAGAACGGAGCTGATGATAGAGAAGGGCATGAGGGAGGCTTCTAGGGGGCCAGGGATAGTCTGTTTCTTACCTTGGGTGGTGGTCACATGGATAGTCATATTGTGATAATTTATTGAGCTGTGCCGTGATGGCATGGGCACTTTTCTGTACACGTGTTATACTCCTATAGAAATTTTTATGATTCAGTGTTTAATATCGCCCTCCTGTGCTTTCCCAGGTGAGGGTGAGGAATGGCTGTGAATGCTGGGGAAGGGGACTTCTGGGATTCCTTAAGAGGGTCACTGAATCTTGTGGCAGCTTTGAAGCTGGAGTATCAGAATAATGAGCTAATTTCAATGACTGTGGGTGTGACAGACTTGTAGACTGTCTGATGAATGGGGTCACGGAACTGCAGAGTTCTGGGATAATGATGGTTCAGAGAAGCCTCTAGAATCCTTTACAAATGGTTATGGTTTGGGGCTGAGCAGGAAGAATTAATCCTGGCCCAATTCCCATCCAAGAAAGGGTTTGTTTCAGATGGAGTTTGATTAGGCTCGGGCTTGGTGTTGCTTTTAGCAGAGGTGTGAGGGTGCTCCACAGAAATGCTTTCCTGAAGTGTGTGATCAGGGCTCCAAGGGGACAGGAGGCCACAGGACCTGGGAAAGATGCCAGGCCTTCCTCAGAGGTAGGCTGCAAAACTCTCCCTGAGAAGCGTCCCTTACAGTGGACCAATAAATGGGCCCTGGAGGAAGGCTGGGGGTGCTTCCCTCCCATGGGTCCCTTGGCAGAGCTGAGGAGTGTGGCAGCCATGGGTCTCGGGGTAAAGAAAGAATTGGTGTGTGGTGAGTGGTGGGGGACAGGCAGAGGGGGGGCTCCCCCCCATCCTGCAACTGAGTCACCAACTTGCTGAGCTTCTACAATCATTGGACATTTTGTTCATTGCATTTTTAAAAACCTACTCTTCCTGGGCCTGTGTCTGCCTCCACCTAGCACTTTGTCTATTACATTGACATTCGCCTTCTCCTGTCTTGGCCTTTTTGCTGACCATAATGGCAGAAGTGGCCCTTTATGATGTCCTACTCATCCCCAGCACAGCATCTGGCACCTTGCAGGTGCCCAGTGAGCATCTGTGGAACAATCAGAGGTGTGTGGGTCATCGGAGGGAGAGCTTGCTTACGCTCTGCAACCCCCCTGAGGGGTGGGACCTACCATCTCTCGAAAAACCGCGGCTCAGAGTTCATTTGGAGCACATCACTCATAAGGGGTAGAACTGTGATTCAAACCTTGGCCGGTCTGTCACCGAACCCCTTGCTCTGAATCTCTGTGCAGTGCTGACCCCCATCTACACTAGCCTAGTTATTCCCCCTTCAGCAATCCTATCACTTGCCGACTTTTTTTTGTTTGTTTGTTTGTGGTACGCGGGCCTCTCGCTGTTGTGGCCTCTCCCATTGCGAAGCACAGGCTCCGGAAGCGCAGGCTCAGCGGCCATGGCTCACGGGCCTTAACCGCTCTGCAGCATGTGGGATCTTCCCGGACCAGGGCACGAACCCGTGTCCCCTGCATCGGCAGGCGGACTCTCAACCACTGTGCCACCAGGGGAGCCCTCGACTTTTTATTCAGGGTAACTCAACCCTCTCATCAATGCATCCCACATAACCCAAAGATTGGGTTCCCCAACAAAAGTGTACAAGTCCCCCTGAGACCTAGCCCTTACCTACAGCTCTGGTCCCATCTCTAGCCACATGGCGTCCTGAACTTCATGCATTAATCATACGGAAATACTCCTAGTTGCTTGCATATATCATGCTTCCTTGATGGGTTCCTTTTTCTAGGATACTTCTTTCCCATCTCTATTGGGTGGGAAATTATAAATAGATATAGACAGATATATAGGCGGATCTATCATCTCACATAGTAAGAAATTCTGGGGGCGAGGGTACTGCCGGTGCAGGACCTCCAGCTCCTCTGCTCTGTGCTCTCTGCATTGGCTTCATTCTCAGGCTGGTAACAAGATGGTGGTTCCACATCTCACTTCCAGACACATCAGAGTCATGCATAGGAAGATGGACTGTTTGTTCGTGGGTCTGCCTCCCTGAGCCCCCAGCACATCACCAGCCTGGCTCACTGGTCAGGCCTGACCACAGACTCACCCTAAACCAAGGGGAATGGTGTTGATGAGATTAGTTTAAATTCATCAGGATTTACCCCTTGGGGCTGGGGATTGGGTTGTGCTAGGGTGAGGTGTGTTCT
The DNA here is from genome assembly GCF_951394435.1 of Stenella coeruleoalba. NCBI lineage: Eukaryota > Metazoa > Chordata > Mammalia > Artiodactyla > Delphinidae > Stenella > Stenella coeruleoalba. The sequence continues at coordinate 100,100,689 of NC_137169.1, read as the reverse complement.
TTAAAGAGTGGAACTCTGTCTGCAAGGGAGGTCTCAGGATTGGAGTGGATCCTCAAAGGTATCCAGCTCAGCATTTCTAAGGAAGGCTCCTCCTGGCTAGCATTTTAGCCTCCTCCCAACTCTAATTCTCCACCAGCCTTTTCCCCCACAGCCAAAATCCTCAGCCTCGCCCCGTGCCCTTCTGCACAGTGGCCCTCTCTGTGGGCCTGGCCTCTCTGCCCAGCCTGGCCGCATCTGCTTGCTTTCTTCGCACATGCCTTGCTAACTCACTTGCACCGTGCTCTTCCTACCCGGAACACTGTGCCTTCTTTCTAGCCAGTCTGTGTGCATCTTGTCTGGGAGGCGCGCCTGGATTAACCTCCCCACCTGTGTCACTCCCATCCTTCTGCAACCCTCTAGCCCTTGGGGATTCTCTCCCTGAGTTTACTTGCTGATGGTTTGTTTGCAAACTTTCAAAGTTCTGAAATCACTTCTGCATTTCACAGACATGTTTTTCTCCCAAGCAAGGGTGTTTCTTCCTTGAAAAGAGTGATGTCTTCTAATTCTCTGGCAATCCCAGGAGTGACAGCCTTCCCCCCAGACCCCGCCCCCCGCCCCTGCCCCTCCACACAGGCACACACTCCTCATCTCTTTGATCTCCACAGTCCCCCCCCACCTGCCACCTCATCTCTTTGATCTCCACAGCCTCCCCTCCCCTCCCTCCCCCCCCCCACCACCTCATCTCTTTGATCTCCACAGTCCCCCCCACCCGCCACCCCGGGAGAGTAGGCAGTCAATTAATGCTTCTAACTAATTAGCCAGTTTGTCCTCAGCCTGGCCTCTTGCCCTTGCCCTCGCCCCTCTGTCTGCAGTGATGGCAGCCGCCTCTAGAAAGGCACAGCTTCAACATTTAGGGCCAGAAAATCCTAGGAACAATGGCTCTTTGGGGCTAGGGTGTTATGTCTCCAGAAATAATTTAAGCTCTATGGTGAACAAACCACCTGTCACACTGCTAGGATACAGCTGAAGGAAACTGGAAACTGTAGAGCACCTACTATGTGCCATGTCCTGGTTCCCCGCCTCAGATGTTTGTCCCTTTCAGCTGTGCACTTACCAGAGCTGCCTCCTCTGCCTTCCTTCTTTGGCAGCTCTCTGGAAGGTTCCACATACCCTGCACAACTCAGCTCAAATAGCACCCGTGGTGAAGCTTCCCTTGATCCCCCAGAAACAGTCCCTTCTCCTCCTTCTCTGTCGTCCTTACACTCTGTGCAAACTCTGCATGGCCCCAGCGCAGTATAGAGAGTTCACTGCTCACCTGTCCGCCTCTCTACTGTGTGTGAGGTACGTAAGGCCAGGAACCAAATTTTTCTGGATTTTTGCATCCTCTGAGGACAGATTCATGCTTGTCAGGTAATAATAAATAAATCCCTGTTAATTAAATTAAATTAATAGTTGCTTAGGTCAGTAGAAAGCAAGATTCTGAAAAAATGAACATGGAACTTAATAAATACAATGACTTTTTTTTTAACATCTTTATTGAAGTATAATTGCTTTACAATGTTGTGTTGGTTTCTACTTTATAACAAAGTGAACCAGCTATACATATACATATATCCCCATATCTCCTCCCTCTTGTGTCTCCCTCCCACCCTCCCTATCCCACCCCTCTAGGTGGTCACAAAGCACTGAGCTGATCTCCCTGTGCTATGTGGCTGCTTCCCACTAGCTATCTATTTTACATTTGGTAGTGTATGTATGTCCATGACACTCTCTCACTTAGTCCCATCTTTCCCTTCCCCATCCCCGTGTCCTCAGGTCCATTCTCTATATCTGCATCTTTATTCCTGTCCTGCCTCTAAGTTCTTCAGAACCTTTTTTTTTTTTTTTTAGATTCCATATATGTGCTCTAGCATACGGTATTTGTTTTTCTCTTTCTGACTTACTTCACTCTGTATGACAGACTCTAGGTCCACCCACCTCACTACCAATAACTCAATTTCATTTCTTTTTATGGCTGAGTAATATTCCATTGTATATATGTGCCACATCTTCTTTATCCATTCATCTGTGGATGGGCACTTAGGTTGCTTCCATGTCCTGGTAGAGCAACACAATGACTCTTAAATGTGTATTTTCTTTAATATGGTTCATGGTTAGGGAAAGAACAAGAAAAATGGAAGGAGAAAGAAGAGCAGTGTTGAGAAGGCCTCTCTCCTTCTTTAGGTGAGCTTCCTAAGAGCAAGAACTATTTTACATCCCGTGGCCCAGCCCAGAGCCTGGAATATAGAAGATGATGCATAAGTATTTGATGAATAGACGAGCAGGAGATGGGTCAGGCTGTGCTTTGGTGTTGGACGCTGAGCGCTGGCTGGGGTAGGGCATGAGGAACCTGGAATCTGGGATGGGACAGGGGAGCCCCCAGGAGGGAATAATCAACTTTGCCTATTTTGCCCAGGGCCTCAGACCTATGGTTGATCGATCAGCTCCTCTCTCTCTCTTCAACCTCCCCTCACCTCCTGCTCTTTACCCCTGGCTGTAGCACCTACATGGTCCCATTTAAGACTCTAAACTGAGGCCTCAGGTCAAGGGCATGAAACCAGACTTGTCCTTCATGCGCATGTGCCAGACCCCCGGCAGAGGATACGTGGAGGTCCAAGGGCTATGCGTTTGTGTACTAAATAAAGCTATAAACCAATGAAAAGAACCGATCAATAAAATATATTCTAGCCTCCTACTTTGGCAAATATATCTTCAAAACAAAAACATATATAAAGCTATAATTTTTATATGACTGAAATTTAACCAAATGTCATAAATGACTGACTTGAATTATTATTGCGCACATCTCAGACAGTGATATTGGGGTAAGTAATAGAAGCACACATAATTAATAAATTAGTACATCTTTATTTCATAAATTGTATTTTCACGTTTTCGTTTCAACAAAGTCACTAACTGTATTGTTATACAATCAAGATAGTCGCATCAAGTATGTTCTATTGATGGTGATAATTTGGATTTTAAAAATGTGGTGCTGGGCTTCCCTGGTGGCGCAGTGGTTGAGAATCCGCCTGCCAATGCAGGGGACACGGGTTCGAGCCCTGGTCTGGGAAGAACCCACATGCCGCGGAGCAGCTAAGCCCGTGTGCCACAACTACTGAGGCTGCGCTCTAGAGCCTGCGAGCCACAACTACTGAAGCCCATGGGCCTAGAGCCCGTGCTCTGCAACAAGAGGAGCCACTGCAATGAGAAGCCCGTGCACCGCAGAGAAGAGTAGCCCCAGCTCGCCGCAACTAGAGAAAGCCCGCACGCAGCAACGAAGACCCAACGGAGCCAAAAATAATAAATAAATAAATTTATAAATAAATAAATAAAATTAAAAATGTGGCCCTATTCAAAGTTTCCAAAATCTCAGCATATTTCCATCATAAAGTGTAGATGAAACTGAATGTAAATTATTTGAATATACAATTTTCATATAGGTTTTCAAAAAAGTAATAATTCTTTTACTCTATTTTACTGTATTAAAAGGTAAAATACAAATTATAATTAATGAATATAAAACATTTAGCCAAAATTATCTAAGTTAAGCTAAAAAAATACTATGCCTACAATTCTAATATGTAATAGTCGTGCAGCTGCCAGTGTAAAAAAACAATATCATTCTTTATGTACATTATGTCCAGACCAGTGGCTCTCAACAGGGGGTGATTTTGCTCTCCATGAGCATTTGGTAATGTCTGAAGACATCTTTGGTTGACCCAACTTGCTACTGGTATCTAGTGGGTAGAGGCCAGAGCTGCTGCTAAACATCCTGCAATGTATACATTGCAACAAAGAATTAACCCTGGTTGAGAAGCCCTGGTTACACACACACACACACACACACACACACACACACACGCACGCATGAGAGTAATATGAACTGGTTAATATTGCAGAATGTCCCTTAGCTGCGATGTACAATTGTTGTGACTACTACACTAATTATGGGTAACTCCAGAATCCCAAATTGGAACACGAAGAGAAGCGAGAAAATGGACATGCGACACAGATTGCATTATGGAAGCATCTATTGCATTCTTGCTGTGCGAGAGGAAGGATTTGACATTTTAATTAATTTGTCTTTTCTTTGATCCTAGTGCTTCTGCCAGTCAATCACCTCCCCCTTCCCCAGCTAACACACATTCTGAAATAATGTCCATCTCCAACATCAGAAGCAACAACCCACAGATCCTGGTGTTCAGGCATAATCACCTTTTGTTTCAAGGACATAGAAAAGAGATGTGGAGAAGCGCTGTCCTGAGGCCTGAATGGTGTCATTTCAAGTGAGGGTGTTTGAGGTTATGGGTCACGCTCTACCAGAGTCTAGCAGCAGATCCCTAGTGACAGAGGTGCCCACGCTTTCCTTCATAAATATAGTTTCTGTGTGCTTGTGACATGGGGGAGGGGTTCTAAAGCATGAGGCCCAGGGAAGGGGCCTGGAGACACCAAGTCCCGTTATCACCCTTGGATTCTGAGCCAGAACATGGGCGAGCTGAGAGGCTGTTAATATCAGATCATTAGCATTTCCCAACTCTTTTGCAGAACAGCATGCTGTTTGGCTGCCAAAATATTAGGACTGAAAGCAGCTGACAAAAATGTTTAGTGAAGAAGTGAGCCTGCTTGGAGAAGCCAGAGGGAAAATTCCTCTGGGACTGTGACCCGAGAAGGAACCTGGCTCTCAGGTCCTCTTTTGGAAGCCTTCACTCATTCAGTGGGGGCTTCACTGCCCCCCGCCCACAGGGCTCCTTCGAAGAGGTGTGCTCTGGGGCCAGTGCTTATTCCAGGTCCTTTCTGGGCGATGGCTCTGAGGAAGATGACTGCCCTACAGAAAGTCTAATAGTAAATTTATTCTCAGCACATGTTTAACGAATTTGGAAATTAAAGAGATGTAGACATAAAAATCCCCCTCCACAGAAACTCAGCTAATGTTTCTAAAGAGACAGGTCCAAGGGGGCATCAGATGACAGTCACCTGTGTAGGTGAGGGTCGAGAGGCAGAAAGGACACGTGTCTTTACTAATGCTGCGTCCTTGCATCCACCCATGTGTCCCTTCACAGTCTACCAGGGAATCCTCCCTGCAGCCTCCACACAGGTTCCAGGCAGCCTTCCTATTTCCACTTGACAGACTTTGAAAGTTAGAGCAACTTGCTTGGGGAGGCACAGCCAGTAGGTGGCAGAACCAAGAGTGAGACAGGGTCTTTTGGCTCTAAGAACCATGCTGTTGCCAGTGACATCAGTGCTTTGGTCTGTGGACCAGGCAGTTTCAGTTATTGTAAGGTACTCAGGAATCCAAAGTACAGTAAGTACCACCGGTAGCCTCAGTTGATAGATATAAAACCACTATCATGGAACGGGGCCCCAGAGTTTTTGACACTGATACAGATTCTACAGAAGAGTGGGAACCATTACCTCACCCCACACTGTCAAAGACCTCCTGGCAGAGATGTGACATGCTTTATCACTAGGGACACTGGGCACAAAAATTCCTAGGAGCGGGGGAGAGCTAGGATTGTGGCGCAAATGTTTGGTCTGTGTTTTGTGGCGCACAATGGACTTACAATTCAGATAGAGAACCCTGCACATAGGACATAGTAGGTGCTCAGTTTTTATCAAATGACCAAGTGACTGGCTGAATCCGAGAAGAGAAACAGATACCAAATGCCAAAGGAAAACCAGCCTCCTGATGGTGATTAGAGTGGGGCCATCAGCAAGCAAATCCCCTCACCTGTTAGGGGAAAAGGGATGGAAACAAACAGCAAAAGTATTTAGCACATTGTTTAAGTGGTTGCTTTTGGAATAATAACACAACAGTGCAGTCTCATCAGAGGTTCTAATGGGAGCAGAAAAGAAATACTCAAGGCCAATTCCCTTTCTGTTCCTATTATTAGTAGCACATTTTTAAAGCACCGAGTAGGGTGTTAAGTCCTCTTCTATTACTATGAGTTCATTCATTCATTTATTCAACACGACAAGTGTTCGGAGTGCCTGTTGTATGCCAGGCGTTGATCTGGTGTCGGGGATGTAACAGGGAACAAGATAGACAAAAGGGCTTCCCTGGTGGTGCAGTGGTTGAGAGTCCGCCTGCCGATGCAGGGGACACGGGTTCGTGACCCGGTCTGGGAAGATCCCACATGCTGCGGAGTGGCTGGGCCCCTGAGCGATGGCCGCTGAGCCTGCACGTCTGGAGCCTGTGCCCCGCAACGGGAGAGGCCACAACAGTGAGAGGCCCGCGTACCGCAAAAAAAAAAAAAAAAAAAAGATAGACAAAAGACTGCCCTGGAGACTGGCCAGCATGGTGGGGTAGAAAGGCCCTGCATTCGCTTCCACTTATGGGCACACCAAAACTGCAACTATTTGCAGAGCAAGCACGATGGAAAAGATTAGAACCTGCCAGAAAAGATCTTCTACAACTGGAGATATAAAGAAGAGATGGATAGGAGGGGCAGACTATATTGACTCACAATATAGACAAGTCCCATCCCCGTCCCGGGTGGGCGACCCACAGACAGTAGAATAATTACAATTGCAGAGCATCTCCCCAAGGAATGAGAGGTCTGAGCCCCACGTCAGTCTCCCCAGCCCGGGAGTCCTGTACCAGGAAGATGAGCCCCAAGAATGTTTGGCTTTGGAGACCAGCGGGGCTTACTTTCAAGAGACCCAGACTCTGTGGGGAACCTGGACGCCACTCTTAAAAGGGCCACACAAAATCTCACATGCTCCAGGACCCTGGGCCAAAGCAGCTATTTGAAAAGAGCTTGGGTCAGATCCACCTGCTGATCCTAGAGAGTCTCCCAGAGAGGCAGGAGGCAACTGCAGCTCACCCTGGGGACACAGACACTGGTGGCAGCCATTCTTGGGAGTTCCTTCTACCACAGCAGACACTGGCGCTGGTAAGCTCATTAGCACCAAGACCTGGCCCCTTCCAACAGCCTGTAGGCACCAGAGCTAGGCCAAGCAACTAACCAGTGCTAGGATGCCTCAGGCCAAGCAACTGTGGGGACACAACCCTGCCCATCAGCTGCCTTAAGACTCCCTGAGCCCACAGCTGCCTCTGGACATGGCTCTAGAAACAACCCTGCCCACCAGAGAGCTCAGGACCCAGCTCCACCCACCAGTGGGCAGGCACCAACCCCAGAATCCCCTGAGCCCTCTGCTCTGCCTGCCAGGAAGCCTGCTCTGGCCTCTGAAACAGCCTCACCCACCAGGGGTCAGACACCAGACCCAAGAAAACCACGGTCCCATAGTTTGCGTATGCAGCTTGCCTACTAGCAGGCCAGACCCTGCCCTGGGACAAGCTGGGCTCTGGCCCTGCCCACCAGCAGGCCAACACAAGCTTTGGAATACCCTGGATCCCATACCCAACTGTATCAGGAACTGGCCCCCTGCCACCAGTGATCCGACACTAGTTCTGGGACCCTTGGATCCTACAACAAGACTCCATCCAGGTCCTGGCTCTGCCCACCAGTAGGCCAGCATTTAACCCCAGGACCTGGGTTCACCCACCAGTGAGTAGGCAACAGCACTAGAGTTTTCTGACCCTGACTCTGCCCACCAATGAGCCAGCACTAGCCCCGGTGCCCTCTGGGTTTCCACAGTCAGGGGTCCTGTGACCAGCCCTGCCAGCTAGGGGCAGCAGCATCCACATAAGGCAGGGCCTGGTAACCAACTGGACCAGGGGCCAACCAAGCATACCAGACCACCCATATAGTTGGTCCACCGCAACAGAAGGACCCATGCAGCCCTCATAGCAGGAACCCCTAGAGCATAGGAAGTCTCCTACAAAAGGCCACTTTTCCAAGGTTGGGAAATAGAACCAACCTACCAGATACATAAAAATACAAACGGTAACTTAGGCAAAATGGGGTGACAGAGGAACATGTTCCAGACAAAGGGACAAGATAAAACCCCAGACGAAGAACTAAGTGAAGCAGAGATAGGCAATCTACCCAAGAAAGCGTTCAAGGTAGTGATTGTAAAGATGATCAAAGAACTAGGGAGAAGAATGGACACACAGAGCGAGAAGTTAGAAGTTTTTAACAAAGAGAAAATATAAGGAATAACCAAACAGAGATGAATAATACAATAACTGAAATGAAAAATACACTGGAAGGAATTAACAGTAGACTAAATGACAGAGGAATGGATCAGTGAGCTAGAATAAAGTAGTAGAAATTACTGACACTGAACAGAAAAAAGAATGAAAAGAAATGAGTACAGTCTGAGACAGCATCAGGGACACTAATCTTCCTATTATAGGGATCCCAGAGGAGAAGAGAGAGAGAAAGGGTCTGAGAGAACATAGTTGAAGACATAATAGTTGAAAACTTCCCTAACCTGGTAAAGGAAGCAAACATCCAAGTCTGAGAAGTGCTGAGAGTCCCATACAGGAATAACCCAAAGAGGAACACACCAAGACACATTGTAATTAAAATGATAAAAAGTAAAGATAAAGAGAGAATATTAAAAGCAGCAAGGGAAAAGACACAAGTGGTGTACAGGGGAACTCCCAGAACTATCAGCTGACTGCAGGCCAGAAGGGAGTGGCAGGATATATTTAAAGTGATGAAAGGGGAATACCTACAGCCAAGAATACTCTACCCAGCAAGGCTCTTATTCAGATTTGATGGAGAGATCAAAAACTTTAGGGACAAGCAAAAGCTAAAAGAGTTCAGCACCACCAAACCAGCTTTGCAAGAAATGTTAAAAGAACTTCTCTAAGCAAAAAAGAAAATGTCAAACTAGACACATGAAAATTACAAAATGAAAAAGCTCATCAACAAAGGCAAACATACACTATGGGTACAAAGTCATCCACATGCAAAGCTAGCAGGTTAAAAGACAAAAGTCGTGGGCTTCCCTGGTGGCGCAGTGGTTGAGAGTCCGCCTGCCGATGCAGGGGACGCGGGTTCGTGCCCCGGTCTGGGAAGATCCCACATGTCGCGGAGCGGCTGGGCCCGTGGGCCATGGCCGCTGAGCCTGCACGTCTGGAGCCTGTGCTCCGCAACGGGAGAGGCCACAGCAGTGAGAGGCCCGCGTACAGAAAAAAAAAAAAAAAAGACAAAAGTCGTAAAATCACCTATACCCACAATAAGCAGTTAAGTGATACACAAAACAATTCAATGTAAATTATGATATCAAAAACAGTAATTATGAGGGAAGGAGAGTACAAATGCAGGGCTGTTAAAATGCATTTGAAACTAAGAGATCAGCACCTTAAAACAATCATATCCATTTACATATTGCTATATAAAAACCTCACGTTAACCACAAAGAAAAAACCTATAATAGATGCACACACACAAAAAGAAAAAGGAATCCAAACATAACACTAAAGATAGCCATCAAATCACAAGAGAAGAGAGCAAAAGAAGTAGTAAGGAACAAAAAAGACCTACAAAGGCTCTGCCTTTAAGGAGTATACATTCTAGACGACAAAGAAATGAAAAGATAAACTACACAGTATATCAGATGGTGATAAGAGCTATAGAGACGATGAGGCAGGGGAAGGGGACATGGGGGAAAACCTGCCATTTTAAACAGGATGCTCAGGGAAAGCCTCATTGAGAAAGTGATATTTGAGCAAAGCCTGAGGATATAAAGGAGCAAGTCGGGCAGATATCTGTGGGAGGAGCACGCCTGGTATGTTCTAGAAGCAGCCACAAGAGCATTGTGGAGAGCAGAGTAAGCAAGGTGAGGCTGGAGGAGGAATCAGGAGCCCAGGTTACACAGGACCATGTAGGCTATTGAAGGGACCTGGGCTTTCACCCTGCGTAACATGATCTGACTTGTATTTTAGCAGGTTTCCCTGGCTAATACGGGAAGCAAGGCCATGGGGTGAAAGTGAGGGGCAGGGAGAGGTGTCGGAGGTATGAGAAGAGACACTCCTTCCAAGTCTGTTATACGCATTAACTGAGATGACACAGCAAGGGGCCTGACACAGAGGAGATGCTTATAAATATTAGTGCCTTTCCCTCGAACAGAAAGGAATTCTTCTACTGTCTTTGTGATTGTTGTTCATAAAAATACGTGTTCTTTAATCACATATATTGTTTTTATTATTATAATAATATGTCATGGTCAATATAGAAAATTATAGAAAATGCAAAAAATAGAAAGAAAAAAATTACTTATAATCTTTCCTCAAAGAAAACAGCTATTAACAGTTTAATGTATATCCTTTTAGCCCCCTTTCTTATGAATATTTATTGTATATATACTTTCTTGTATGCGGCTTTTTCCACTTCTCATTATATTTCACTATTTTTTCATGTCATTTAGTAGGGTCCAAAAATATCATTTTTTTTTTGGCCACACCATGCAGCTTGAGGGATCTTAGTTCCCTGACCAGGGATCGAAGCCATGGCCCCTGCTGTGGAAGCACAGAGTCTTAACCACTGGACCACCACGGAATTCTCCCAAAATACGATTTTTATTGAATATATGGCATTCCATCATGTGCTTGTTCCACCATTTATCTTAAAACTTCCCTATTTTGGACATTACAGTTAATACCAATTTTTTACATTTATAACTAACACTGCAATGGACATCTTTGCAGAAAAACCTTTATGCTCTGGTAAGTTCTTTAGAGTAAGCTCTTAGCAATGGAATTATTGCATCAAAGAGTAGGAATATTTAAAGTCTCTCGGTATGTACTGACAAACTTCCAGAAAGGTTACACTAATCTACATTACTTCCAGCAACATATGGAAGTGCCCTGGCGTGATCATTTTTAAAACCTTTGCCAAGTTGGTATTGATTTATTGTTTTAATCTACATTTCCTCGATGAATATGAAGTCAAACATCTTTTCATATGTTTACTTCCTTTGCATTACTCTGGAATGCCTCTGTGCAGGGGAATTTGGCTTGAAGAAAAGCCTCTCGGTGGAAATACTTTTGAAGCTGCTGGAGTGGTCTGGGCTGATCCCTGGGTGAGGACCCCAAATCCAAGAGCTAGCATTTGGGACACAATCCTCCAGCCCCTTCCTGCCCCTAGGTGGCATCTCCCTATCAGGGTGATTTTATCAGTTGCTGCAAGATTCATTCCAAATCCTAGGAGACTCAAGAAGTCCTTTTTAATATTCCACAAAGAGAGAATTTCATCCCATCCACGACCTGGCAAACAGGAGCTATCACAGGAGCGGAGATGAATCTACAAATAAGGTGGTGTGTTTGTCTCATTTCCCTCCCAGTGTAGCATTGGAGACGCGACTTGGTTTTTAAAATTAAATACTCTTCTCACCCAGTGGAAGGAAACTGAAACCACTGCATTGTTAGCGCTGGGTTTTGTTTTGTTTTTTTTAAATGCTTCTCCCCCAAATATCTTTAGCACTCATTTTATTTGGTTGAAGTCCAGCTTGTCCTCTTTTATTCTGAGCACCAGAGACCCTCTGAACAGAAGCTTTAGCCAAAAAGGAAGATACCCTGGCAAATTTTTAGGGAATAGAAAAACTCCCTTTTCAAGCAGTTTATTTTGTTGGAGACAGCTTCACTCTCTGTCTGTCTTTATACACCCACACTCACACACTCACACACACACACACACACACACACCACCACTACCACCATCACTACCACTACATCTGTCCCCTCCACACTCATACCACATCACGTGCACCACACCATGCACTTGACTGACACAACACACATGACATCACACTACACACCACACTGCACATGAACACACACCCATACACACAAACATACACACCACTGCCGTAACTACTGCCACATAATAGCCCCCTCCACACACATACACATCCCTTCTCCCTCCATAATTCCTCCCAGCCAGCCCCCCACCCTTGAGATTTTAAAAACAAATGTGGTTCCGTGATATGAACCAAATGTGAAGATGAAAGGGATGTGCGCTGCCCAGCTTGTGTTTCATTTTGCTCCCTGCTTGTGAGGAGGGCAGGGAAGGGGCACAGCATGCTCTAGCCAGGGCTCTGGGATGGCTCAGAGGTTTAATGAGAAATTAGTGAGTCATTTGTGAGGCAATAACTTTAGTCCAGAGCAAGCCTTGGGTGGAGACCGTCTCCCTACTTGCTCGTCAATAGGGCTCATGCCATCTGGAATAAATCGAGTCTAGGGCAGATGGTCCGGTCAAGACGATAAGAACCTTGAAGCATCCACCTTTCTAATTTTCCTCCAACTTTCCTCATTTCAAGATAAAGAAATTTTAAAAAGAAAGTCTCAGAGGTATAAAGGAGTTACAACCATATAGCTCTGTTAATTAGAAAGAGCAAATCTAGTCAGCTTTGACGATCAGCTTTACGGATTATCCATGGTCACGTTTTCATGCCTCAGCAGTTCCTCCATCCCCATCCCTCCTTCAGAGTTACTCCCCTCTTCCACTTAACCAGAATATTCTTAGAGACCATGGGCTACTTTTAATATCTGCCTTGGAAAAACATCATTCAGAAAACAATCTGCTGCAAACTATCCCAGCTGAGCAGTCCAGAGCCCTAGGTAAATGATTTCCTGAAGATCCATGTGTTGGGATTACCCACACCACTGCTCTGTCCTTCCCAGCAGTTTGGGTGATTGAAAATTATTCCCTCTTGACTAGAGGTGTCAAGGTTGAGCCACTTATGTTGAGTAAACTATTTCAACCATTAAAAAATTTCCAGGGACTTCCCTGGTAGTCCAGTGGTTAAAAGACTCCACGCTTTCACTGCGAGGGGTGTGGATTTGATCCCTGGTCAGTGAACTAAGATCCTGCGTGCCACACGGTGCAGCCTAAAAAAAATAAGTTCCAAATGGCAGATGTGGTAGATCACAGTGGTTGAGATCTTGAGTTCTGGATTCAAATGTAAGATTATTTGAATCCTAACTATACTGGACCCTAGACCATGAACCTAATGGATAATAATAGGGTTTACTTCGTAGGGTAGGTGGAGAGGATTAAATGAAGAGGTGCGCAGTGCCTGGTACACAGCAAGCCTGCAATAAATGATAGCTAGTAATATTACGAATGTGCTCTAAACTTCTGCAGCCAAAATATCTAATAGATGGGCGTGTAATGGTCGAGATTTTCTTGCCCTTATGATGCCCCAGAAGGAACATAATGGAAAGGAAGAAGGAGGGGAGACTTTAGCTGCACGTTTTCAAAAAGATGAACTGTCATTTCTCGGTTGTAGTGAGAGACCAGTGGGATGCGCCGGTGCTTTACTCTACCTGTTCCCAGTGTCAGTGGCATGGGGTCATCACAGCGAGTGACCATGTGGGAATCATCAATGCCCTTCCCATAGTTCCCCTAATAAGACTTTCTTTGTCCATTTCAGCTTGTTCACCTGTTTGGAAGGAGGCCTCCCTTCTGCCCTATACTGAATTGGTAAGTCATTATTATAAAAATAATACCTGATATTACCAATCATTCTCTCTTTCAATAGTGGATTATTATTATGTACTTGGATAAAAAGGCCTGTGCTGTTATAATTTGTAAAGGTCAGATTAAACAGAACAATAAAACTTGAATAATGACATCTTGTATTTCCATGTGCAAGTACATGGTACTGACGTCAGCAGGCTGCTCCCTGACCTCCTTTGGCCAAGAAATCCTGGCATTGTGCCTTTTCTTCTAATTGGAACCCTAAGTTTTCGAGACACATGGCCCTTTGGAAAGCTCTGTGCAGTGCATTTTCAGGCTTGGAAACAGCTACACCAGCCAGACCTGGGAAGCAGGAGGGGCTGTTTTTCTGCAAACATGTGTCCCTGACCCCAAAGAGGCAGCTTCTTTATTATGGCCATTTATTATTTACAAAACACTGCAGGTGTACACAGCATTTTATGAGACACAAAGACAAGGTCCCTGCCCCATGAACTGAAAGGTTTTATCCAGCATTTCATCTGTCTGAGCTGAGCTGTGGGAGCACAAAGCAAGTAGGTCTGAAAAGCTGAGTGTGGTGTCTCAGATGTTAGGGTAGAAGGAAGGATTTCTGACGAGGAATTGTAGATGGAGAAAGTCAGGTGCGTGCAGCTCAAAGCACCATTTCAGGATCCAGAAGCGTTTTAGCGATGTCCTGTGTTTCAGCCCCTGGAAGAGGAATTCTGCCTGTGTGCCTTGGAGCACTTGGAGCAGTGCCTTTCAGTCAGTTGAAAGACTACAGAGACAAATGTCTGTGGGTCCCTAGAGCCTCTTCTACCAGCCCATACCTCCCCATCCCCTACTCTCCTGCAAGTTGTCTTGTTTTCCTGTTTTATTTTTTGGGAGTGATTAGGACAGGGAGGAACATAAGTCAGCTTTTTTTACAAAGTGTATCATTATTAATTCACTGTGTATCTTTAAGCAGATTCATTTTCCTCCTCTAGAATGGTAAATTTCGGGGTATTTGGACCCCTAGTCTTCAGCTACCCACTGCCACTGGTCAATTACTTTTCTTCTGTCTGCATCTGTCTCAGTCAGCCCAGCCCTAATAGCATGTGGCCATCACCTGCCTGCATCATCTTTCCATCCACCCAGCAGACACACGTGTGGAACAGGCTGTAGCCTGAAAAGCTGAGCAAAACCCCGTCCCTGCCCCCGGAAGCCATAGAATAACAGGATCGAGGATGTGAAAAAGCAGTGAGGTTGGGCCACAGCTGCCCTCTCCGGTGGGAGGAGACAGAGGGTTTGCTATGCGAGCACACGTTCCTTCAGAGCTTTTAATCATTCATTTGGAGACATTCCTGGGTTCCCACCCTCTAGAACAAGGACTCAAATCCTAGGAAGGCTCAGAGATGTAGACGTGCCCTGGGCTCGGGAGAAACTGATCACGTCCTCGGCGTGGGCTTCTTCCTGCTCAGAGCTCAGGGCTTAGTCCAATACCAGGCAAGTTTTGCAGCCAGAAACAGATATAAATTTGGCTGAGCGGCAATAGCGAAAGCAGAATAGATTCTGTAATGTGCCGAGTGTGCACCAGATGGCTCTGCTTCCTATCAGCCCTGTAAGGCTGGTGAACAAAGCCCACTGCCCTCCGTCACCACCAGCATCCCTGTCATCACCATCACCGTCATCACCACCAGCATCACTGTCATCACCATCACCGTCATCGTCACCATCATCATCAGATTTTATTAAAAGCCCTCTGGTACGTGACGCTCCGTAGAGCACTCCACGTCTGGATGTTTAGCTGAGAATATTTCCTGCCTCCCTCCCCTCTTTTCCTCCATCAGCCTCCACATCCCCGCGGTGTTTGTGGTCTGGGTTACCATTTCCTCCACAGTCCTCCTCTCTCCCCTTGCCTCTCCATTTCCCACCACCACTGGTACCCTCTTCTTTCTTCATATTCCCTTCCACTTACCGAGCTGCTGTCTCTCAAAGTATGGACCTCACACCTCCTGCATCAGAATCAAGTGGGGAGTGTGTGCAGATTTCTGAGACCCCTCCCATGCTAGTTCAGAGGGCCTGATGGTGTTCCACGGTCAACTGCATTTTAATAAGTTTCCTGTGTGATTCTCCCACACCAGTTTAAGAAACGCTGCCCTACACTCTCTCCTTCCAACAAGAGCCATATACTTAGTCTTCTAGCTTCCCAGACCAGAAGCCGGCTCTAGAAGGGACACCAGCAATCGTGTGCCTGAGCTGGCCTGTACCTCATGGCAAGAGCAACATTTTCAGGAAATTTGTAAGCTGCTTGTTAAACCCATGGCGGGGGGCATATTTACACTGTAAAAAATCATCAAACACTATGAATCAAGTGCCCCCCGCCCCCGCTTTTGAGACTCAGTTTACCAGCACACCACTGGACACTGAGTTATCATCCAGCCCAGTACTATGATTTGCAGATGTGAACCTTAAGCAGCAGAGATATAAAGGGATCAAGGTCTTCTGACAAGTGAGGATGGAATCAGTTAGAATCGAAGCCTCTTAGTCTTTGTTCTGGTGCACATGAGATCCCTATTCCTTTTGCATAATGACTTTGCCTCTGTTTGGAGGTTGGTTGGTACGGATTCCTACATAGAGTTCCCATGAGTGTTTATCGCTCTGTGAGTTGGTTGGGGTTCTATGATTGCAAGCCACAGATTCCAGCTTCTAAGCAGAAGAGAAATCCAGCTGAAGAGTCTCACTGAGTTCACAGAATTGAAAGGAAGGCTAGAAAGGCAGGCTTGCAGAAGGACCAAGCGAGGGCAGCTCAGGATTCCACGGAGCAGGGACTGACAGACAGTCTCCTGAGGGAGAAGTTGCCTGATTGAACCAACTCCAACCTCTTCTTTGCAGCCTTGCTTCACTTGCCTCAACATACAAAGTCCTTGAAGAGTATCTGATTGCCCTTGGGCCTCATGCCCACCTCTTAGCCCAGGGCTGGACAGGTCACCTTGATTGACATTCCCAAGACTGCACACAATGGGTGAGATAATTCTTCCAAAGAAACCAGGTGCTATTGCAATGAGAAGAGGAAACTGGTCCTGGGTAGCCAGAACCCCAGTTGCCCTCTAGGCACTTCAACCAGACCATGAGTTCCGGGAAGCTTGGCTCACGACCTCCCTCTTGCCACTGACACCCAGAGTGGCGCCTTATGCCCTGGGCACACCCTGCCCTTGGGTTGGTGCTGGGATTGGGAAACCTGACTTGAAGATTCTAACGCTTAAGCGATGTTCACGGTCACCTTCTGTTCACCCCCTGTGCTCTCTCTTCTTGTATCGATGATTATCTAAACGCTAATGGGATTCCCAAACTGTGTCTCCAGACCCACAGTCTGGGTTTCCCATTGGACTTATCCACTTGGAAGCATTTTTCAGCTTTCCCTCCATTCCTGATGCCACTGCGTGGGTTTAGGTCTGCATCATTTTCACTTACCTTTTGCACCAGCCTCTGGTCTCTTTCTTCATCCTCATTTTCTGTCCTACCCAATCCACCCACTACATTGCACCAGTTTACTTCTTAAAAACAATCAGGGCTTATCAACTCCCATCTTTAAATGACACCCAGCGAGTCCTTTTTCTTCTAAATAAAATCCATACTCCCTACCCGCCATACAAGGCTTTTCATGGTCTGATTTTAACCTCTCAGCCCATCTACTCTTTGCTGCTGATACACAACCTTCACTTCCCTATATGGAACTCTCAGCAGACATGCCAAGCCTTCCACTCCTGTGCCTTTTCACATGCCTTTTCTCTAGGTGCAGTGCCTCTCCTCAGATTCTTTTCCCATAAATCTCTTACTCGTACTTTAGGACCCAGAGGACAAGACAGAAAATGTGAGCAGAAAAAGCATCGGATGGGTAGGAGAGGTGGAGATCATCTTGGTGAAGTTTTTGCTCACCTGCCCAGTCAGATTTTACTTTTCTGTCCTCTTTGTTTCCACAACTCTTTGTTCATACAGTTTATAAAAACATTCCCTTTTAATGTATACATTTACATGCATTTTTTTCACCTCCTCATGGACATTCATAAATTTTTTTTTTTTTTTTTTTTTTTTTTTTGCCACCCAAGACCTTTCATATTCTTCCTCTGTTTGGAGAATTCTCAGTTTTATGAATCTTCACATCCCATCGTGGAAGGCACATATTCACTTTGCCAGCTTCCCTTGCAGCTAAGGCACAGCATGTGACCTGGATGACCAACAGCACGTGTCCGTCCAGGACCCTGAATCAGAAGCTAGTGCTGCAAAGCAGCGAGCACCAGACGGAATGCAATCTGGCCAATGTGGCCTGTATCTACCACAGTCTCAGAGGTAGTGGCAGAAGATCCTGAGGAGAGCATCTGAGGTCCCGCATCAGCAATGTCACCAGTTCAGGCTACATGTCTGTGTCAACAGGGGGACCAGTAGTGTCTCCTCTAGATAGTTCTGCAAAGTGTTTTGGGTGTGATTCCTAGCTGCATAGTTTCCCAGAGATTTTGTGATCTAACTAATATTCTTCAATAAATTCATTTTCTGCTTAAAGTAGCCAGACTTGGTTTCTGATTTTTGCTGCTAGGAATTTTGACCTTTTTGTCTGAAAAACCTTCAAGTGCAGGGACCACTGCTTGTTTATTTCTTTATTCCCTGCACAGTGCCTGGCACCAAGTAGCTTCTGTACACATGTTTGTTGAATGAACAGCTCAATTGTCTCGGGGGAGGTTACTTATCCACAGTGCTTGGTTTTAATAGCTCCAGGCTGGAGTTTCAAAGCTGAACATAATGTTTATGTTACTTGTCTCAGAAATCTGGTTCCTACAATCTATTTCAAGGAGCTCAGAACTGCTCAAAGACAAATGTTGGACAATCTATTACATTACTTTAACTTTTATGTAGAATTCCCTTTTTGCTTGACTCTTCCATAAAGTTCCATAAAGTCTTGGAATTTCATTTGATTTCACTTTTTGAATTCCACTGTGTTCCTGCATTCTCCTTTTTGTTTCTTCCCCACACAGATTAATAGGAAGATTAAATAAATTTCACTGCCCAAAACGTGAAACCATTTTTCAGAGACAGTGCAGGCCACCTGTATGCCGTCTTCTTACAAGGCCCTGGAAACTATTTCTTTCTGTGGGAGGTTGCCAGGCCAGTGGCAGAGCAGAATGCTGGAGGTCTTTGACTTCATAAGGCATTTGGGAGAGTCTGACTTTATTTCCTCAAGGACAAGATAGAAAATGTGGGATGAATGATAATGCATTAGGGGCATGGTTGAGGTAGAGATGGCTAGCTGGCCACCAAGTTCCCACCTCCCCCTCTTCGTTGGAAGAGGTGTGGAGCTGGCCCCTGTTTGCTCAGCTATACTGCATTTCCCACCTTCCATGCTGGCAGGTGCCCGCTGTATCTAGGTTCTCCCCACTGGCACCTGAGCAGAAGTGATGCCTGCCACTTCCAGGCCTGGCCCTTAAGCCTCTCTTATTTGCTTCTCCAAGCTCTTCCCCTTCCTGCTGGCTGGAGGGATGACCAACTGAGCAAAAGCAACCATGTGCTGAAGACGGAAGAACTGCCTTCAGCCTGGCTCCCTGACTGACGGTGGGAGGATGGCTTCTCACCTAAGTGGGGCCTCTCCAGACAGTTATGTGAGAGACAAAGATACTTGTACGTCTGTTAAGCCTCTGAATTGTTGTGGGATCTCTTAATACTGAACTCACTTTCCTCTAATGCACTGCATTAGCTAGTTTAACAGCCAAGTCCCAAGAATAGTGACCAATGCATCAACATGAACTTGGAAAGAGAACACCAGAGACAGGCCACAAGGGTTCTGTCTTAGACGGTGACACAGGTTATTTTAAGCAATAATTCAGACAAAGCAGTGGAAATCATACTTATCAGATTTAAAGATGACACAATACTGGGAGGGATAGCTGCTCAAATTCAAAAAGACCTCAAGAAGCTAAAAATAACAGGTGATATTTTCTAAGCACTTAATGCAAACCAGGCTCTGGGTTAAATGCTTTCCATAAATGATCTTGCCTGATGCTTATTATAACCCTATGATGTAGGAATATTATCTCCCTTTTCAAGATGGGAAAACAGAAACTTTGAGAGATTAAGTACAGAGCTGGTAAATGAGAGCACTGGGGTTTGAACTTGGACTCTGTGGTCCTAACCACTATGCTGAGGTCCTAGCCACTACCTGACTTAAGTCCAGGTTCATCTGGGACAGTCCTGGTTATGCCTGCTGTCTCAATGTGATTATTAATAGCAATCATAGTACCACTTTCGCTCTCCAAAATTTCCTGATTCAGATGATAAATTATAGGGTCCCCTTAGTGATTCTTGCCCAGTCTGAAACTGACAAGATAAGATTAAGGAGAAATCAATGTAGAGTTCCATACATCAAATGTGGAAAATTCAATGAATTTTTTTTTTGTTAACGTTATACTGAACCAATAGTATGATGAGGCTGTCAAAATGACACTGGAAACTTAATGTCATTATTCATAGGTGTGAGGAGTCCAGAACAAGGTACAGGATGGTTCTATTGTACTTGGTGCTGGAGAGGCCATATCTAGACTGTTGAGATCTCTTCAAGGAGCCGTATGTTCAGAGGGACAAGCACAAATTGGAGCACATCCAGAGGATGATGTGCTAGTGCAGTATCAGGAGACTAAATCCTAGGAGGACTGGGGGAGGGCACAGGGAATGCTTTGCCTGGAGTCAAGCAGACTTTAGGGACATGTGAGCTGTCCTCATATATCCCAATGGCTGCCATGTTGGGGAGGGATCAGGCTGATGCCAGCGACTCCAGATGGCAGATCCAGGACTAGGTGGAATGACAAGAAAACAGATTCCAGCTCAATTACAGGAAGAGCTTTCTAACAATCTGAGCTGTCTGAATACAAGCCTGCTTTGCAAAGGATGGAGCAGACGGTCCCTGATGTGTTCAAGCCAAGGCAGGCTAGACCCCATACCTTGGGAGGGGGTTGAACAAGGTGACCTCTGTGTTTCTTTCTCAAATTCTGTGATTCCAACAACAGAAATAGAAACAGACTGGTGACACCAACAGGGCACAGAATTCATTCAGAGTGTGAGTAGAAGAACCAATCACAGGCTGGATTTTTTTTTTTTTTTAAAGACAAGTAGACAGTGCCCTAAATCTGTGCTTTGAGTGGTCCATGGTCCCTAAACAGCTCTGAGTTAATAGACCTGCTAAGGCAAGTTGGGGGCTTGAATGAAACTAGTAAGGGATGATTCTGTAAGTGGGACCAGGAGTTGGGGATTGTGTCTTAGGCAGATAGAAGAGCTCCTGAGTCTGCAGGGCCCAGGGGAGCTGAGGGAGGGATGTCTGACCAGCCCTTGAGTAGGAATAGGGGAGACAGAAGTAGAACCAATCTTTCCAGTTACCAGAGTAGAGAGAGCTGAGTGCTTCCAGGGCCCGTCCTGTGCCAGTCCCCAGGTTTCTTACCCAGAACAAAGAAACTTCTTCATTCACTCAAAACAAAGTGTGAGGTGCTATGCTGAGGCCTCCAGAGAGGGTGGTGATAAGGCAGAATTTGAAATTAGCATGTTCCTTAGTTGCAAGTAGCAACAACAAATAATCAAACCCTCAACCTAGTTTAAATACAAGGGGAATTTATTGGTCTGTGTAACTGACAAGTCTAAAGGTAGCTCTAGTTTCAGGCAATGCTTGATCCAGGGGCTCAAA
This sequence comes from Stenella coeruleoalba, assembly GCF_951394435.1. Taxonomy (NCBI): domain Eukaryota; kingdom Metazoa; phylum Chordata; class Mammalia; order Artiodactyla; family Delphinidae; genus Stenella; species Stenella coeruleoalba. The sequence continues at coordinate 100,079,641 of NC_137169.1, read as the reverse complement.
TAATGTGACCAGGACTTTGTTTTTTTCTCTCCATTTCCTAGCTCTGCTTGTCTCCATTGTTGGCCAGACTCACCCACCCTAAGCCTCACCCGCATCCGTCCTGGGTGGCTTCCAGTATCCCAGGAGTTTACGTGAACAGTAGGGGAGAAAGGACAGGGTGCGTCCTTTCCAGGGGGGAGCCCTGAGGTTCACTCTGATTGGTCCTGCCTAAGTCACATGTCACCCCTGAGCCAATCACTGTGACCGGGAGAATGGAGGTAGGGGATGCTGGTTAATTTAAGCTCCACAGCTGGAGCTGGGCATTGGTGTCAATCTCACACAAAGCACATGGCTGAAATGGGGAGGAAGGACATTTCCCAAAGGAAATATGATAAGCTGTCTCTTAGAGGAGAGTGAATAAATACTAGGCTGCAAACAGATGCCCAACAGGTATGGTCCCTGATCTCAATGAACCTCTATAGGAACATCAGGTAATTGTGAATCCAAGGTAATAGTCCCCTGTTGCAGAGGAAATCTTGGTTGCCAGCAGAGCAGAGACATACCCAGGCAGGGAGTGAGGTGGTTAGGGAAGTCTCCCCGGAAGAAGTGACATTTGCACTGAGACCAGAAGCATGAATGGGCTTTAATCAGGCAATAAGAGGGAAAGATTGTTCTAGGTAGAGGCACAGGCATGACCTAAGCCAGTAGGTGAGAGAACCTGATGAGCTCTGGGACTGAAAGAAATTCCGCATGGCAGGAGCAGGGAATGATGGGAGGCAGGTGCCCCACACACTGTCGAGAAGGGGAGGGTGAGGATAAATTGATGGGTGGGAGGCTTGCTTGTTCATAAGGCGGTAGCCAGTGACAGCAGTGGAGGCTGAGTACCCTGCACTGGGGGACAGTCTTGGCTTGTCCTCGCCCAGAACCCTGAGGGAAGAGGCCACAACATGGGTAAGTGTGGGTGAGGAGGGCAGAAACCCAGGGCTGCCCAAATCTCACCCAGGACTCTGGGTTGCCCCAAACTAAATGTCACAGTTTTGTCCAAAACTGGCTTGAGAGTAAATAAATGTTCTATTAAAGTATAGATTGAGGTAGGCACTGCATTAATATTTTTCACTGGATCTTGAAGTATAAGACAGGATGCTTTAGAGCAAAGGTTCTTATCCCAGGCTGTACATTAGGATTTCCCAGGGAGAAGCTTTAGAAATGGTCTAATAGTGACTGGGGTCCTATGAGGACAGGGCCCATGCCCTGCAGATGCCCTTGGCGGCCGCTGCCTTGTTGCTGGGGAGACAGTATACCTCAGTGGTGAGTGTGGGTCGTGGAGTCAGACAGCCCTGGGTTCCGATCTCAGCTCTTCCTTTTACTGTGTGACGGCTGGTAAGTTTCCTCCTCTGTAAAATGTTGGTTAATGATCATATCTACCTTGTGGGATCTTCATAAAGGTTAAATAAAATTATGTTTATATATTTCCTAGAATGTAATACCCCCCAAATGGAAAATACTATTATTACTGTGTTAGAGATGATTTCATCTTTACATACATTTAAATGACATTCATTCATTCATTCTGGCAACATTTACTGAGAATTCCCTAAATCCCAGGCACTGGGACTATAGTAATGAACAAAACAGACAAAAATCCCTACCCTCATGGATCTTATCTTCTAGACAGGGAGGTGGACAATAGACAAACACAAACATATATACAATTTCAGAAAGTGTTAAGTGGTCTGAGGACAAGAAAATAGAATAAGGGGGAGAAGAGGAGGTATAGGGGGATGTTTTAAATGGGGGTGGTCAGGAAAAGCCCCCGGCTCTGTTAAAAGACCCAAATGATGGGAGGAGGACCATGTGGGAAGCATTTGAGGCAGGAGGAACAGCTAATGCAAAGGGCAGGAATGGGTTCTGTGTATTCAAGCAAGAGCAAGACAGCTCCTGTGGCTAGAGCAGCATCAGTCAGGTGGGTGGTGGGATAAGTGTGGGCAGGTAGGCAGAGGTCAGAACCTGAAATGCGGATGTTGTGCTAAGATGTGATGGAGGGTTTGCAGAGATTAGTAATAGCTCTTGCCTACACTTTATAAGGGCCACTCTGGCTGCTACAGGGAAAAGTGACTGGGAGGTGTAGTCCAGGTGAGTATTAAAGGATGTGCATGCCTTTGTTCTATTCTTGGGGTGGTAGGCAACCTCTAAGATGGCTTCAGTGATCCCTGCATCCTGGTATTCACATCCCTCTGTAATCCCATCCCCTTGAGTGTGAGCTGGACATAATGACTCTCTTCCATAATATGGCAAAAATGATGAGATGTCACTTCTAAGATTAAGGTATAAAAAGACTGCGACTTCTATCGTGCTCACACCCTTGCTGGCTTGTTTGTTGTGAGCTCCAAGTGGCAAGGATCTGATACCTTCCACGAAGATTCTGTGAGGACCTGCCAACAGCCACCTGAGTGATCTTGGAAGTGGGTCCTTTTCCAACTGAGCCTTGGGATGACTGTAGCACCGGCTGACACCTTCGATGCAACCTTGTGACAGACCCTAAACCAGAGGGACCCAACCAAGCCACACTTGGATTCCTGACCCACAGCAACTGCGAGAAATAAACATTGGTTGTATTAAGTTGCTAAGTTCGGGGGTGATTTGTTACACAGCTACTGATAACTAATACCCTTGGTATGAGTTAGTAAAATATCAACCCCGTGTAGCCAATCAGAAGCGTGAGAGTTACAAAAGAATCATGGTGAGTTCTTCTCTCAGCTGTGTCACAGCTCACTCACCTCCCTCAGACCTTTAGTCAGATGTGGTCTTCTCACTGAGGACCTTCTCAAGCACCTTTAGAAAATGGTACCTCCACCTCCACACTGTCCTGCTTTCTTGTCACCATCTGACACACTACACATTCCCCTGGCTTATTTTGTTTATTACCTGTCTTTCCCCCACCCCACCAGCTCTAAAGTGTAGGTTCCACATGAGCAGGGGTTTTCGGCTGTTTGAATCACCACTGTATTGCCAGTGCCTAGAAGTACATATCATGCCTGTAACGTACCAGGTGCTCCAAAATATCTGTTTCCACATTTACTGCTGTGCCTGAGCAGCAAACGTAGGAACAAAGGGAACGACTAGTGTTGGCTGGAGACTCTAGTATTCTGTTCATCAGAACTCCGCTTGACAAAAACAAAGAGCAACAATTAAAGCAAACCACAGGGTCTGGGAGGCAGTGAGAATTCCAGAACATAGAACACGAGCAGCAAGACAGGGTGTGCAAACGGTGAGGAATGAAAGGGAAGTCTGGAGGAGCAAGATTTGTGGGCAGAGCTCACCACGCTGAACAAAGCTCTCTTTTGTTGCGTGTCGGCCTGGCACCTTGGTCTCCCATGCCACTTCCACTGTGGCGGAATGTAATCGGTCCCAAGAGTTACTCTGCCGGCTGAGTGTGTACGTCAGGTTACGGCATCTAGTGCAGCTCTGAACTGTCTACTACGCTCTGTGGTATTTGTACATTATGTAAGCTCTCTTTCTCCCAAAGTGGTGTTAGGGGAGAGGAAAAAGGAGTTAGATGGGGAAAGTGATGCATGTCCCAGTGGAGAGTCTATTAGGGTGCAGAGTTTCAGATTCTTAGTCTTTGGTCTTTAGACTGAACATTGTTGGCTTCCGTTTGGGGGAATGATCATACGGAATTTTCTCCCTTCACAATCCCAGTAAACTTTTCTTTAGGTTCCTTAGAACCCTAATTTCCCCATCTCATGGCATCTGTTTCAGGATAGGCTGCTGCCAGCCTATACAGTATGTAAATTCTAAAAGGATACCCCTTCTGTGTGGACGCACTCCACCAGCATATGGCTTAGTGGAAAGCTGCCGCTTTTGTGCAAAAAAAAAAAAGGCATCCCTTCCTGCAGGACTGGAATTCAGCCCTATTTGCCTCCTTGGCTGGGCACCTTGGCACAGTGTATAAACTCACATCCATACGCAGTAGCTCAGTCTTCAAGTTCTTTCCTGCCCTCATCTGTAAACGTGAAATGCTTAAAGAGTAAAACCCTAAACCATCTGAAGTCAAAGGGGGATGTTGAACGGGATTGCTCAAGAAGTGACATAGAATCTACATTTCTTTCCAATGGGGGAAGCTCAGATTCCGTCCGGAAGCAATTCTTGATACCAAGAATTCCAGTTCCCAGCCCAGTCCACCACAGAGGCAGCGGAGCAGAGGCAAGCAGATGTTGATGGTGGAGCAGAAGGGCACATTGCAAGTAGAGAAAGGAGCCATTTGTGCGTTATAAATAAGTGACCGTAGGCACTTTGCAGAACACATTGGAAAAGGCAGCCTTCCTAGATGTCAACTGATACAGTCTTTGTTATTTAAAATCTGAACTTTGAGAGATTCCAGATGTGGAGATGGAGATTTCTCTGCAATTAATAACAAGAGCCTTGATACAAGAAACAATCCCCTGAACCTGGACCGGTATGAGTCAAGAATTAGGTGGAATAGAAGAAGCACAGCAGCTAGACCTGGATACCACAAAATCAGCAGACTTCTCAGTTCCTGAGGAAGGAGTGAAAGTCAACATCAGAACCCAGCTGCAGTTTTCCCAAGTTAACAGTTCAGTACATTTTAGATGCATCTCATTACAGAATGTGAGACTCAGCCATTCTCCATTAACCTTGGTTTTGTCTTTATTGAAGTCTAAATTAAAGAACACTTCCAGGTATTTTCATAGATGGAATCTGCCTGGGAGAAGAGCCGCACCTAACCACTGCTGACAGGATCCTGGCGTCCAGAGCGGACAGGGCAGGGAACACAGCCTCTCTCAGGGGATGCTGCCTTAGCCAGCCCTCGCCTGGTCCAGAAGGGCTGCACATTCAAATCCCATGATGTATGACTGCTGGCCAGGCTGGCTTTCATGTAGTCATCTGTGTGACAAAGTTTCCACTAAGCTGCCTTTGTGTACATCACCTCATGGCATCAGTAACCCAGCACATTCCAGTGCGGGCCTTGCAGCTACTCCAGGGCGATCCCTGGGAACTCCATCCTTGCCACGAGCCAGCTCCCCGAGGAGGGTCTGTCTTTGCCTGTCTCAACTCTCTGGTAGCTGTGGGGGTTAGGATGGGAAGAAGGCAGAGACTAATAAAATTTAAGTAAGAACTATTTTGTGGGCTTCCCTGGTGGCGCAGTGGTTAAGAATCCTCCTGCCAATGCAGGGGACACAGGTTCGAGCCCTGGTCTGGGAAGATCCCACATGCCGCAGAACAACTAAGCCTGTGCCACAACTACTGAGCCTGCGCTCTAGAGTCCACGAGCCACAACTGCTGAGCCTGCATGCCACAACTACTGAAGCCTGCGTCCCTAGAGCCCATGCTCCACAACAAGAGAAGCCACCACGATGAGAAGCCTGCGCACTGCAACGAGAGAAAATCCCGCACAGCAACGAAGACCCAACGCAGCCAAAAATAAAAAAAAGAACTATTTTGTTTCAAGAATGAAATGATGCCATTTGCAGCAACATGGATGGACCTAGAGATTATCATAGTAAGTGAAGGAAGCCAGAAAGAGAAAGACAAGTACCATAGGATATCACTTATATGTGGAACCTAAAATATGACACAGCTAAACTTACTTACAAAACAGAAACAGACTCACAGACATAGAAAACAAACTTGTGGTTACCAAAGGGGAAAGGGGGTGGGGGAGGGATAAATTAGGAGTTTGGGATTAGCAGATACAAACTACTATGTATAAAATAGATAAACAACAAGGTCCTACTGTATAGCACAGGGAACTATATTCAATACCTTGTAATAAACCATGGTCGAAAAGAATATGAAAAACAGTATGTATTATATATGTGTATAACTGACTCACTTTGCTATACATCAGAAACTAACACAGCATTGTAAGTCAACTACACTTCAACTGAGAAAATAAAAAAGAACAAATAGAAATAGTTTGTTTGTAGGAAGGGAGAAGGCAGAACCAATGTATTGATACAGGCCAAAATTTTACTGGTAACATTTGTCTCTCTTCTCACCCTCCTTTCAAGGCCTTGCCCCTACCTCCTCTAGTTGGCCGCGAATTCTCCCTTTCACCTGCACAGATTACCTTTTGACAACTCAGAACTCCTGGCCTTGGCCTGTTTACCATCATAGGGTTCTATGCCTTCAAACTATTCTTTATCTCCGTTCCATTTTCTTACGCTAGGTGTGGGGAAAGCAATCTGATTAAACTCCAGAACGTTCACCACTGATTGGTGAGATTTTAATTAGTCATAAGCAATCTTTCCCTGCCAGCAGCATGAAGGGCTTTTGTGACAGCTGTGGTGACACTTTTACACTTTGTACAATGCCGGATATGACATTGCTGCATTATTTTGAAGTTTTTTTTGGTGTATTGTTGAAAATAATCCTTTTTTTTTTTTTGCGGTACGCAGGCCTCTCAACACTGTGGCCTCTCCCGTTGCGGAGCACAGGCTCCGGACGCGCAGGCCCAGTGGCCATGGCTCACGGGCCCCGCCGCTCTGCGGCATGTGGGATCCTCCCGGACTGGGGCACGAACTCGTGTCCCCTGCATCGGCAGGCGGACTCTCAACCACTGCACCACCAGGGAAGCCCAAAAATAATCCTTTTTAAGACTACAACTGCAGCTTGCTTCTCACCACTCCTTCCCTTCCTCTCCCCTCTTCTTCCTATTTCTGAATGTTCCTTTTCTGAACTAAATTACTCCATGTAGATTTTTCTTTTGACCTTTGTTCTCCCAGAGAAGGGATCACTGTCATTTTTGACTTCCAAAGGCTACTGGGATTTGATTCTGGGACCAATTACTGCCTCCCCACCCCTGCATTTTTTGCTTGTTTCAAATGACTGAACAGCTCAGCCCTAGTTTTCTGTCTCTTTCTTTTTAAAAAAACTTTAAAAAATTGTGTAGAAAATGCATAACATAAAATTTATCATCTCAACCCTTCAAAAATATACAGTTCAGTAGTGTCAACTATATTCACGTTGTTGTGCAACAGCTCTCTAGAACCTTTTCATCTTGTAACATTGAAACTCTGTATTCACTTAACTCCCCACCCTCCCCCTCCAGCCCCTGCAACTCTCATTCTACTTTCTGTTTGTTTGACCACTTTAAGATACCTCGTGTAAGTGGAATCATACAGTAATTGTCTTTCTGTGACAAAATACTAACACTTTCACTTTGTATAATGTCCTCAAGGACATTACCCTTGAGAACATAACAGTGTAATGTGACATTACAGGGACATTCCATCCATGTTGTAACATGTGTCAGAATTTCTTTCCTTTTTAAGGCTGAATAATATTCCGTTGTATATACACACAACATTTTCTTTATCCATTCATCTGTCACTGGACATTTGGGGTGTTTCTACCCCTTAGCTCTTGTGAATAATGCTGCAGTGAACAAGGGTGTGTGATCTGGTTCTCTCTTATACTATAAGTACATTAAAAACAGCCAGAAAGCAAAACAGAACTGAAAGGATAAAGCTCCACTTTGCCACAATGGCAAAAAGAAAAAAAAAAAAATCTGCTGCCTACTTTGTCACTCACTCTGGAAGCTGCTTGCTAGTATGAACTTTATTTTGCATAAGATTATCTATTAACTCAAAGCTTTCACCTCTATTGAAAGCTCCACTTTAAAGTTTGACATTTTTTTTTTTTTAGCCCTTCAGAAGTTTTTATTATCTGAAAGTACTCAGAAATGTCTCCATTCTTCTGCGATCTCTAGAATACCTTATTCTAGTACAAGGGTATCCTATAATTCACTCTGATATGCCAGCGAATGTTAAGCAGTCTCCCTACCTAGCTTTAGCTTTTAAAACCAATATACCTTTACTTAGTAGAGTTGAAAGTAGGTATTGAGAAGGTATTTGTGGGCAGAAATCCTCCTTTAAATTGATAATTCCCAACCCTTTCTCCAGTAGGGCACACAAGCAAGAAAATCTCCCCGAACCAATGTCAGGGTGATGACGAGGTCATGCCTGCTTGCTTTAACATCACCTCTCTCCCGCTCAAGAAAGCATAAAATACAAGTGAATGCAATGGATGTTGTTATAGGGATAGCCTTGGATTTTCTCTGGTTTATTTTTTTAAGGGTAAATCATTTGCAAACTCCAGTATTTTAACTATTAGTAAAACAGATCATTTGCAAGGCACCTTATGAGTGAGTCACCACACCAGTATGAACACGTTGTGGTTGAGAACTTTTGCCTTAAATGATGATGCTTGGCTTATTCTGCATACTATATATTCAGCCTTGGAAGGGATAATGAGGCGTGTGCTTGTGGTTCCCTCATTCTTTCCCTCCAAGTGGGAAAAGGCAGAGGAATATGAACGGAGCAGAGCAAAAATTTCCTTGAGGATGCAGGGGTCTTGAACTTACTGTCAGGCTCTCTGCAACATCAGTTATTTTGGGAGCCCTGAATGACAAGCCCCAAGTATTTGAGCTGAGATAATTTAGTTCCTGGGGATTCTGGAACAGTTTAGATAGTAGAGTTTAGTGGTTAAAACATCCATATTGGAGGCAGAAAAATGTGGCTTCAAGTCCAAGCTCTGCAACTTTCTAGTTTTGTGAACTTAGGTGAGTTATTTAACCAATCTGATCCTCAATTTTCTCATCTGCAAAATGGATTTAAAAACAGTCTATTTGATATGTATTTATGTAATTAAATTAGGTACAATCGTATGTAGAGCCAAAAAAGAAATTACATTGCAATATCTATAGGATGTTAGTATTTATTTATGTGCAGCAAATTGTATATTTCTAAGTTACATATATGTATTTAAAAAGCAAAGAAAACTGTAGGCGATACTAAGAAAATGATAATATTGATTTTATCTAGGATATTTTATTGAGATTTTTGCCCTAGACGTGTCTCTGAAGTTTAAACTGTTACTATAATTATGTATTCATGTATAAGCTATATGATTAAAATAAATGTTTCTTTAAAATTACAACGTAAAAAAAAAAAAACAGTGTATTTGAGGACATCTGATGTCTTCATCTGTCTAGAATCCCTTCTTTACCCACTTCTTTCCTGTAGGTAATCCATGCCCTGGGGTTCAAGTGGGGTTGGGCCTCACCCACTTCATCCTCCCAGTCACAGGGAAGGCATGTGACCCAGGTCTGTCCACTCAGAGAATTTCATCCCTCGGCCACAGAGTTTGATTCACAGAGTAGCATGTGACTTAAGCTGGTCAACCAGATTTTTCTGGTGGGGTTAGTGAGAAAGATAGATTTTTTTTTCTGCTGGAGCTGCTAACTGTGAAGGTGGAGTATGGGGTGTGGTCGGCAAACTATCCTACTATGTGGGAATATGCTGTCCAAAGAGTGTAGCCAAGTAGAAAGAGCAGAGGTTAAAAAAGAGAGAGCCCTAATGAAACAGTTTAATTTCTGGTTCCAACTATTTCTGAAAGCAGCCCTCAGTTTCCTAGTTATCTGAGTCAGTAAATTCCCTTTTGTGTTTAAACTCGTCTGAGTTGGGTTTCCGACATCCATCACCAGAAGTCTTGACCAGTATACTACTTGAAGGGTGTTGTGGGAATAATGTCTGTAAAGGGATTTAAGGCTGGGTCATGGCATCCCATCTTCCTCGCCCAGAACAAGGCGAGGCAGCCTGGGCCTCAGTCATCAGCCCTCAGGCCTGTGGAAGCCAAAGGGTGTTCCTCCTTCTGTGTGAACACGGCAGGGCAGAGCCCACAGACTCTTTTCCCCTCTCGCTTTGCTTTGTGCATGTGACTCCAGAAACAGTTGTTCTGGAGGGAAAAGTAACACTAAGTATAACTCTTTGAATGAACTTCTGAGCATTTGTTTCTCTAGCTCAGTAACAACTATGGCCTTCGCATACCTGTACTGGGTTGATTTGTTTGTAAGTTTTACTTGATTTTTACATTAAACTCCATTTATGGAACTATAGAATGTTAGAGCTGGGGGGTACCCTGCAGGAGGAAATGTCTGGACTGGATACCCCCTGTAAACAGAACAAGAAGCATTGGGTTGAAGCAGCCCCTTCCTCCAGCCAACTGGCCAAGGCAAGCCGACATCTAGTCTCCTGATCCCCAGTTCTCTGAAAGGATCCTGCCCTCAAAACTGAGCTGGGCCTCTTCTCAGCCACACATCCAGCCCTGTCTTCCCTCTCACAGAGCGCCCATCTGGTGTTGCAACCCCTCGGGGTCTGCTTCACTCACAGGTAAGGTGGGGTGCGGCCCAGGCCCAGGGGTTCTGAGCAGGGCGAAGTCCCCACCTGCTCCTGCAGTGGACTCTCCTCCGCCTCCCGGCTCCTCCAATCTCTCCCGCTCTGTCCTTTCTCCCCACAGTTCACTAGCTCAAGCCCTTGCCACCCGCCCTTGACTCCCGTGCTCTCTCCCTCTCTCCTTTTTTTTCTCCCTCTCCCACTCTTCCCTCCTTCTCTCTACCAGCCCCCTCCTTCTTATCCTGTCTGGTTGGCCCATTATTCCTGGAAGGTTAAGTCCCAGATATGGAGGCTACTGTTCTAAAGTCAGAATTTCCCAAAAAGCGATCCAATGACCAACAATTCCAAAAACTGTTAATATGGACTTCATGTGTTCAAAAGATTTCTGTGGACAAATAAAGAGTTACCAAATTTAACGGTAAGAATTTAAATTCAAACTTGGCTGTGTAAGAACTGTTGTATGATCTGGGTTTTTTTTTTGTTTTTTTTTTTTTGCGGTACGCGGGCCTCTCACTGTTGTGGCCTCTCCCGTTGCGGAGCACAGGCTCCGGACGCGCAGGCTCAGCGGCCATGGCTCACGGGCCCAGCCGCTCCGCGGCATGTGGGATCTTCCCGGAACAGGGCACGAAGCCGTGTCCCCTGCATCGGCAGACGGACTGTCAACCACTGCGCCACCAGGGAAGCCCATGACCTCATTTTCTTAAAATCAGTTTGACACAACCTGAGCCTCCAACCCACCAGGCTAATGGAAAACTCACCTCCTGATCCCACCCGCCCCCTCCAGGATTATGACAATGTCCTGGGGTTTGACACAGGACAGGACCCTTGAGGCTCAGTGTGGCGTGGCATCACCAAAGGGCTCCTGGTGCAGGGCCCATGGCCATGTGATGGGGTGGCGCCACTGCACTTGTGCCAGGCTTGGGCACAGGGAGCTTAGCTGAGGCTGGAGCCTCAGTGCCTGGAGTCCGGCTTCCCCACAGGCCCCCATCAGGTCCTGACAGCTCCCATCAGGCCTGGTGCCAGCTTCTCCCAGAAGCCCCCAACCTCTGCTTGCCTTTCATCTTAAAGAATTTCTAGCACCTCTCTCTGCTTTTGCCTCCCCACCCCATTCTCCACCAGGCAAAAGCACTTGCCTTTGAACTATTACATATAGAATGGGTAAACAAAAAATTCCTACTGTGTAGCACAGGGAACTATATTCAATACCCTGTGATAAACCATAATGGAAAAGAATATGAAAAAGAATATATATATATATATATATATATATATATATATATATAATTCGGTCACTTTGCTGTACAGCAGAAATTAACACAACATTGTAAATGAACTATACTTCAATAAAATAAAATTTTTAAAAAAGCACTTGCCTTTGTCTTCCCCTCTGGGAGAATCTAGGAAATTTCTCCCAAAGGCAGGAAAGGGTGTATCAGCAAGTGGCTACTGAGATCCTACAGAACGGATCTCCCCTCCATTGACAGGGAACAAAAGGCTGGTTACTTTCTCAGGGAGATCGGGTTGGTGGAGGAAAAGTAGAGTGAGAACAAAATGCAAAATATTATCTCAGTTAATTGCCCTGTCATGAAGAGAGACTGGTCATTTCCCAGAGAACCTCTCAGGAGGCAGATGGACAACCTCTCTTATGTGCATTTGACCTGGGACCCTCTTCTCTGCCCAGAATCTCAAGGACTAGTCCATAGAACATGCCTCAGGAAATTCTGCATTAGGAGTTAGCTGTTCACAGTTCCTAACTCTGGCCTTTGCCTGCCAGCAGTTTATGACATTATCAGGTGGACACATGAAAGGACAGAGAGACACTGAAGTGCAGTGGCAATGCACTGGCTGAGGGTTCAAGTCCTGGCTCTGCCACTTTCACGCTCTCTCTGAAGCTCAGCTTTCCCATCTGTAAAATGGGATTAGTAATAATACCGACCTAGTGAGACGGGGTGAAGATCGCATGACGTCATGTACATGAAGTATCCAGAATAGCTTCTGGAAGGTAGCCGATAGTCAAAGTGTCCTTGTAAGCACTGTTGTCCGACAGCCTGAATCTGAGAGGTCTGTGAGCAGTGGAGTGACCCATCCCAGTGGGCTTGGGAGAGGTCTACCTGGCAGAGCTGAGGAGTATGAAAGGGGGGCCAGAGCTGGAAGTCAGGAGAGCAGCTGGAGGAAGAATGAGGGAGAAGGGGGAGCAGCATCCCTTCCCAGCACAGCTCCTCAGTGTGGTGACTTTTCCACAATTTGAAGAAGTATGTTAACAAGGCTGCTCTTAAGACTATGATAAAAACAACAACAACAGCGACAGAGACCTTGGAATGCATGCAAGACTGAAACACTGGCCCATCAACTTGGAGCACAGGCCCCGGTCCCCATGTCTATCCTGCTGTTTAGAACATGGCTTCACCACTGTGAGAAGGCCACTGTGACCTGTAGGTGAGCATGTAAAAGGATCTGAATTCAGGCAGCGTCAGGAGAAATGGGGGAGCAGGGAGAGCTGCCCCTGATCACAAAGAATGAGCCTCCCCATCCACCACGGCGGGCGGGGTGTGCCACGGGCCTGGCCTCCTCCAGCTGGGCTTCGCGGGCAGGAACTGGACTGAGGTGTGGTTCAAGGCTGGTGTTCAGGGGGATGGGTGCCTGATTCATTTCGGTATCCCTTTCACCTAGCACAGGGCATGGCCCTCTGTAGCTCCTTGGTGAGAGGGTACTAAAAGGAGAGAAGCACCCCCTTCTTCCTCATGGCTGCAGGGCTGGCAGGCAGGGCTCAGACAGGACAGGACAGGACGTGGGCACCTGCAAGACATGGCTCCCACTGTCCCCTTCACCCACTGCACAGCTGGCTAAGAAGCCCAGGCAGGGGCGAGGACACTGAGCAAGGTGCAGGGGCAGCTCCTGCCTTCCTCCCGCCCTCCCCTCTCTCCCCGCATTCTGTCTCTTCGATTTCTTTGCAGCCCAGATTAACAGTTGTCAGTATGAAGGGACTCTCGCTCCCAACACAAAGCCATTTTCACAGGCACAGCTGATGCTGTGCTTGGCCTCCTCCTAACGCTGCTTCAGGGGCAAAGTGATTTCGGCTGCGTGTTAGGGACAGGCTGTCGTGCAGTAACGGCACATTAATTTTGAGCGTGTGCAGAGGTACAAGTGGCACCTCTGAACGTAGATGTTTTATTCATATAGAATTAAGGCTGTGACAGCTTCCACCCACCATTAGTCTTCATTCACTTTGGATTGTGGAGCAATGCAGGGTTGTCTTCAACAGCTTGGCTCCCGTGACAGGATCTATGAGATATAGGGCTCCGCATGGTGGGAAGGATGCCTCAGAATCGTCAGATCATAGACTGAGAAGGGGCCTTCGATATGGTCTAATCCCAGAGACTTGTTTTAGGGTGTGGCTGACCCTGAAGGCCAAAGAGGTAAAGGGACTTGGGAAAGGACACAAGGTTTGTGCCAGAGCAAGGAGAGCCTAGGGCTTCTGTATCCCACCTGCACAGAATCCCTTCCGAGGACCTGGATGGTCTAGAACTCTTTGCCCTGAGCCATGCCTGCTGAGGGGACAGGACCCCAGTAAGTCAGCTCCACCTTGGGCTGGGCTGTCTTGAGTTTCCAGGAATCTGGGTCCAGGTAACTCAACTGCTCTGCAGCATCTTGGTACAGTCCTGTCCATAGGGCCCTACTCACTGGAGGGCAAGACTACGTCTGTCCACTAACCCTGCTCTTTCTTCACCAGCCCCCTTCCATCTTCTCTACCTTTAAGAAAGCACACAGGGCTTCCCTGGGCGCAGTGGTTGGGAGTCCGCCTGCCGATGCAGGGGACACGGGTTCGTGCCCCGGTCTGGGAAGATCCCACATGCCGCGGAGCAGCTGGGCCCGTGAGCCATGGCCGCTGAGCCTGCGCGTCTGGAGCCTGTGCTCCGCAACGGGAGAGGCCACAACAGTGAGAGGCTCGCGTACCGCAAAAAAAGAAAAAAAAAAAAGAAAAGAAAGCACACAGCACTATGGAGAGCAGCGTGGAGGTTCCTCAAAAAACTAAAAATAGAACTACCATACGACCCAGCAATCCCACTCCTGGACATATATCCAGAAAAGACAAAAACTCTAATTCGAAAAGATACACTCACCCCGATGTTCACAGCAGCACTGTTTACAATAGCGAAAACATGGAAGCAACCTAAATGGCCATCGACAGATGAATGGATAAAGAAGATGTGGTATATAAATATATACAATGGATTTTTACTCAGCCATAAAAAAGAATGAAATAATGCCATTTGCAGCAACATGGATGGCCCTAGAGATTGTCATACTGAGTGAAGTAAGTCAGAGAAAGACAAATATCATATGATATCACTTATATGTGAAATCTAAAAAAATGATACAAATGAACTTATTTACAAAACAGAAATAGACTCACAGAGTTAGAAAACAAACTTATGGTTACCAAAGTGGAAAGAGATGGGGGAGGGATAAATTAGGAGTTTGGGATTAACAGATACACACCATTATATATAAAATAGATAAACAGCAAGGACCTACTGTATAGCACAGGGAACTATACTCAATATCTTGTAATAACTTATAATGGAAAAGAATCTGAAAAAGATTATATATATATATAACTGAATTATTTTTCTGTACACCTGAAACATTGTAAATCAACTATATTTCAATTAAAATAAAAGAAAAGAAAAAGAAAGCACACAGTTCTACCCCCAGTGGGCTGGACTGGGGCCCTGCCTCAGAGGCTTTCCCACTTAGAACTGGAGGGACCCTCAGAGCTCACCCAGTTCAGTGTCCCAGGAAGAAACTGGGGCCAGAGAGACCAGACTAAGGCCATACCTCTGAGGAGAAGCTGGCTGAGGTCAGAACCTAGGACTCTTTTTTTTTTTTTTTTGCGGTACGCGGGCCTCTCACTGTTGTGGCCTCTCCCGTTGCGGAGCACAGGCTCCGGACGCACAGGCTCAGCGGCCATGGCTCACGGGTCCAGCTGCTCTGCGGCATGTGGGATCTTCCCGGACCGGGGCACGAACCCGCGTCCCCTGCATTGGCAGGTGGACTCTCAACCACTGCGCCACCAGGGAAGCCCAAAACCTAGGACTCTTGATCCCAGTCTTAGTGCCCTTCCCTCCCAACCCACGACTCGGGAGTGAAGACCCAGTATACTCTAAGTGGGGTTCCTCCAAGTGGAGCCTAAAGACCAATTGGCTTCAGAATCATCCCGGAAGCTTGCTTAAAATGCAGCTTTCTGAAGCTACCCCAGACCGACTAGATCAGAATCAGTGAGGCGGGGACCAGGAATCTCCTTCTGATGCACCGCATTCTTTGAGAGCCACTGAAGGCGGATGTTACAATCGGTTTTGAAGGGTGTTGCAAATAACTGGTTACTAATAATACTTAAAGCACTCAATTTGGCGGCGTTATTTCCTTTTTGAACGGAACAGATACAATAGCATGGCTCTCACACACTTGCATAATGATTAGCTTCCTTGACCAGCAGAGAAACTTATGGAGCTCCAGATACCGCACAGGGGAGGCACGTGCCTTAGGGGCTGCGTTTTTCCACACCACGTGACCAGACCCTTTATTTGTGTTTGGGCCTCCCCTAAAAGGATATCTGGGGGCACAGACGAGTGCACCAGCTTTGGAGAGAGGCAGAGCTAGGTTCGAATCCAAGCTCTACCGTTCACCAGTTGTCCATCAGACCCCCTGACTTCTGTCAGTTTCCTCCTATGCAAATTGGGAATAGTAGTTCCTACCCCCAAGCGTTGCTGTGAAGATTAAACTAAAACATCCTCATGTATGTGTATTGGAACAAAATGCAGGCATGGGATGCACAGCTCCCCGCAGCCTGTAGCAGGGTCTCTGGGCATTGTCCCGCTACATCTGGCTTATTCCCCTTACCCATTCAGAGGAGAAAGACCCTTGTGCTGGGATTCTTGAAGAACTGTACTCTGCAGGGGCTGTGCTGGTGTTGAGTAAGGCTCAACAAACGGGAGAGGCAGTATAACCCCAGCCATGGCTATCTTTCCCCCTCTCGCCTTCCCTCTGTGGCTTTCTGGGACCATGGTTGAAGCTGGGGGTCCTTGCCCTTCTCCTCTTCCATCCCGGAAGTTTTTGCCTAGCCCTGAATCCACTTTGGTGAGAACAGGGGTGGGCAGGGCATCTGGTGGGAGGCTGGCTTTGGAAGCATTAAAAGACACACCCCTGGCTCTTGAGACGCTTCCAGCAAAGGAGAGAAGGGATGCTAAGCCTAATCATTTCTTGCATCTTTGCTTTAATGCAATTCCACTTCACTCTCTGGTTCATTGCCCACTCCTGTCTGACAAGGAGACAGCAAAGGAGCGGCATGCTTGAGGATTCTGGTGAGCTGGCAAGTCTGACTCCCACACAAACTCTCCCCCATCCCTGCCTCTGCCCACACCTTACTCCAGAGTGTGCTCACCTCCTGATCTAAGCCGCTTAATGGGCTTCTCTGTTGCAGTTTAAACGTATCGACAGGCGAGCGTCCACCAATAACGACATGCGGTATGAAACTAATTTTCTTATTCCTTGCACATTGGCTTCATTAAGGCCGTTAGTACATTTGACATCTCGAGAGGAAACAACCTTTTTCTCAGCGTGTCACCTTCTCATAAATAATGGGTGGAGGCCTCCTGGGGGCCACCGTTCCTACTAATATACTCCCCAGTTTCACTCACTGCCCAACGAAGAAACATTCTAAGCAAGTGGAGAAATGGAATTAACAAGAGATCTCCATACTGGATCTATACTCCTCAGAGCAATTGAGAAGAGAGAGGTGACCGTGGCTCTGCGTGGACCAAGAGCTTCGGGAGTGGCCTGGTCAGATGAGAGCCCCGGCTTTGATTTCTGATGGCAGACCCCAGAGAGGAGTTTTATAAACAGCGGCTGCTCCTCCAATCTTGCAGACAGCACGTCCGAGGCCCTCTCTCCACCTGTCGGCAAAGAAGCTCATTAGCGCTTCCGAGGCTCACATCAAATGTGGCTCTCCTTCAAATTTGTAGGAATCAGGTTGCTTTAATTAGCCATGCCTTGGGGGCAGGGTCCTTAGGGCATGGACAATTTTTAAAACTGCAGTTTATCTGGACAGGACAGGATGGCTGTGGAAGGCCTGTGAGTTGATTAAAACAATTTGGGTGGTGGGAGCAATGTTGGGATAGTGTTAAAGAAGAGCTGGGTTTCTAAGCTGTCTTAGTTCGTTCATTATTTAATCCCTTGGATGCACATAGACTCAGAGGTAGAGGCAACCCAGAGCTACACTTGGTAACCTCAGGGGGCTGGACTTGGATGAAAATCTTACAAGTGACCTGTGCTTCAGCGGGAGAGAGGCCCATCCTTCTTCCAGGCTGCACGGAGGCTTCACAGGGACTTAGACTGGACTGTGCCTTTTCTGTCGGCATTTCCCTTTCCCCAAACCCACTGTGCCTGAGTTGGCCCAGCCACGCCCCGCATATTCCAGGGGAGCCGAAGCTCCCCCCTCATCACCCCCACCTCCTCTATGACGTCTCACAGTTGCCCCCTGGAAACTCTGGTTTTTTGTCCTCTGCTGCCTCCATCAAGTCCCAGCTGCCCGACTCTAGGAAGTGGCCCTGACTGTGCCTCAAGCTTCTAAGTCAGTGTTAGCTATCTCTCCTCTGGGTTTCCTTGACACCCTGGGCTCACTTTTAGTGGCTATATTTTACAAACACTTACATAGCACTTGCTAGGCACTTTTAGGAATATTTACTCATTGAATCTTCATAACAACTAAGAAGGTATTTACTAATATGATGCCTCTTTTATAGATCAGAAAACAAAAGACACAGAAAGACAGCAATTTGCTCAAGGTCACCCAGCACGTAAGTGGCAGGGCTAGAATTCAAATGCAATCTGGTCGCAGAATTTGGGCTCTTAACCACTCTGTGAAACTACGTGCCACCAGATGCCTTGTAGACCAGTCCATTTACAAGTCCTTTCTCCCTCACCCACCTGTGAATTCTGTGAGAGCTGGAATTCACTGCCAGGTACACAGTAGATGTTCCAAAAGCTTTGGGGAATAATATGCCCTGTGTACATACAGTCCTGCCTTGAGTCAAGCGGGAGCATATATCAGCCAGTAGTTTCTCCTGGTGCCAAGAATGGGGCTCCAAAAACAGAGATAACGCTCCCTGCCCGTAAAGGACATGTGCTGGTTTTAACTGCTCATTCCCATCAGCACGTTGATTTCCTTTGGGGAAATTACCTGTTTCCTGCTGGGTATAGGATTGACAGGATTGTGAATGGAGGTGACCTGTCCTCCCCCAGCCAGGGAAGGCAAGGACCCCAAGTTAGGCCAGCTGGACTCTATTTTCCTGGACTTTGAATTTGGAGTAGAGTGGCACGTGAACGGAAACACCAGTGGATGGCAGGGTTGCCTGTTCCCTCTTGCCTTGTCTGAGCCCCATCTGGATGTTTGCACTCCACGTCTGCCTTCCTCTCCCTGCCCGGTCATCACCTCTGCCCCTTGACCTTAGCTTACTTTGCACTGAGTCTATTTGGCCTGGCTAGGCCTGACACCTTGGATTCCAATGAACTTGCACTGCTTTTTTCTATACAACTATCCTATCTGTACACTTGCTGTGGGTCACGCTGCTGCCACCTGGCCTGTTCTTGCTCTGGACCTTCTGTACCCAGCATCCTGTTCAGGCCCTCCCTGTGCTCTCCTCCAGCTAAAGTTTCCTGCTGTGTTCTCTGAGCTTCAGGGTACCACCCTGGGGGTGGGATGGGGAGCAGAGGCCCAGCGAGAGGCTGAGTGGGAAATCTATTGGTGCCACTTTTATCTGTCTTATATATTCAAGTTCTACTTAAGACTGCAGTAAAAAAAAAAAAAAAAGCTCCTCTACTTCAAAAAAAAAAGTTTGAAAACCATTATCTTAGATCTTTCTGAAGCTATCATTTTATTTCTGTATATCACTCTAGCGTTTAAGCTTTTAGTTTGCTCAGAACTCAGTTAGCCATTCATTTGATATCTACTTAGTTCATACTCTGTGCCAGGCACTGTGCTGGGTGCTTGGGAAGCCAGGTGAGGAAACACAGCCTCTGTCCTCAAAACACTCATGAGCTAAAGTAATGCCCCTCAAATGTGATGTTCACACAAGTCACCTGGGGTCTTTCAAAATGCAGATTTTGATTCTGTAGATCTGAGTTAGGGTCTGAGATTCTGCCTTTCTAACAAGCTCTCCGATGATGGAATCAGGAGCCCAGTGCTCCGGCATGCCCTCTGGGATGCCTTTAAAACTCCTAATGTGTAGGCCATGATGAAATCAGCATCTGTAATTTTTAAATATTCTTAGTGATTCTAATATGTAGCTAAGTGGTTCGTAAACCACTGATCTGTAGGGAAAGACAGACTGTATTAATTTCCTATATCTGCTGCAACAAACTTCCACAAACGTAGTTATTTAAAGCAACACAAATTTCTTTTCTTACAGTTCTGGAGGTCAGGAATTTAAAATGGGTCTCACTAAATCAATCTCACTAAAATCAAGGTGTTGGTAGGTATTCCTTTCTGGAGACTCTAAGGGAGAACTTGTTTTCTTGTCTTTTCCAGCTTCTTCAGGCTGCCGCATTCCTTGGCACGTGGCTCCTCCCATCAGCTCTGATGTAGTTCTTTCTCGCCTTGTATCACTCAGACTCTCCTGCCTTTCTCTCTGATTTATAAGGACCCTTGTGATTATATTCAATCCATGCAGATAATCCAGAATAAAATCGTCCCAGCTCAAGGCCAACTGTCAGTAATACAGCATAATTTATGAACAAATTCTGGGGACTAGGAAACGGACATCTTTGGGGGAGACATTATTCTGCCTACTGCGCAGACACTGAATAAGGTGAAGTAGTGCAGTGTGGTTCCACCTTGAGGGAGATGTGCACAGGTGAGGTGGTCCTTACTCAACCTTGGAAAAGGGAGAGGAGAAGGAGGCAGGAAAGACTTTCTGGAGGAAAGTACTACAGTTGACTCAGACCGTCTCTTGAGAGCTGACTGTCAAATTTCCAGGAATGTTACCCAAAGCAACCATTGGTAGCTTGAAATCAGCCATGGGAGGAATATTTACACCATAGAAACTAGAAAATGCTACACATGAGGTGTCTTTCTTTCCCTCTTTTCCAGAGAGCCAGTTGTTAAACATTTACCAGCACACTACTGAGGAGGTACCCAGAGTCTTAAAAGAATAGACATCAGCCAGCCAGGTGCATAAGACACTTGCCTTTGAAGTATATCTGCTCTCATCAAATATAGTACAAGCTCCCACTGGACAAGTCCCAAATTTCAATGCCTCTAGAGCAGGGCTTCTCCAACCTTAATACGCCAACAAATTACCTGGGATCTTGTTAGATCTAATTTAGGAGGTCTGGGGTGGGGCCTGAGATTCTGTTTTTCTAACAAACTCCCAGGAGATGTCCATAATGCTGGTCCCAAAACACACTTTGAGTAGCAGGACTCCAGAGCAGTGCTCTCCAAAAGTGATCACAAAACAATCCATTCAGGTCCAAAGAAGATGATCCTGGGATTTCTATTTCTCCTATTTTATTTACCAAGATGTCAGTGATTACCATTATTTTGTGTACATTGGGGAAAAAATTTTTAATTTATTTTTAAAAGTCAAAGTATAGTTGATGTACAATGTTGTGTTAGTGAAAAATTTTTTTAAAGCTACCAATTAAACTATGACATGCTATCAGTTGTATGATGCATCCTAATTTCGGAGGTATTAAAATGTGAAAAAAATGTGTCTTTGAATCAATAAAATGCAGTGTTTGTATTTTATATTTAAAAAAAATAAGATATCACACTTAGCGTTATTTAATACTTTAATGACACCGGAGCCCTTACTTGGCCTACATGTTGAATGGTTCTGAACTGTGAATGGTCCAGAGACTCAGAAGCAAAAGTGGGGGCCAGAGGGGTTAATGTGGTGTTGTTTGTCAATGCACTTTTTTTTTTGTTTTTCCATAACCTTTAGTTTTTATGGAGTTAGAGATTATGTCACCTAATTTTAGCTAAAAGAGCTCTCATAAAATAGACAAATGGTTAAAAGAATTCCTGTGGTTAGAAGTTAACACCGATAATAGAAGCCTGAATGAGCAATAAGAAAGAGGCAGAACTGACATTTCTGCTCCAAAATGCATTCTGCATCTGCCACATTCCACAGTAAAACAATGATGATCTAATCAGATCTGACAAGACATTGGCAAAAAAAAAAAAAAAAAAAGGAAAGAAAGAAAGAAATGATCAGAAACACTTTTGAAATGTGGATTCACATTCATTTTTATTAGGATGAATGTCACCCTTGGGACCTTGAGGTGTGTGTTAGTTATGGTGGTGCATGTGTATAATTCATGCATACTAGGAAGAGCAGGTCTGCTCATTGCAGGAACCCAGGGACCCTTGCTGATGGAGCTGCCACCAGCTCAAGCTCTCCAGAGGCTTTCACACCAGCAGTTAAGTGCTCTGGTATGAAAGTGTCACATGTTTCTTTGGTTTCCAACTCACTGACCCAAACCAACCATGTGAGCCCAAACACAAGGAGAGCCGGAAGCACCATCCTGGCAAACAAGACTAACGACTGCCCTGACTCCTGATTTGTTTTTCTTCACCTGTTGTGCTGTCTCCTGCCCATCTGGGGTCATGATCTTTTCAAAAAAACAGATAAATCTGGACGCTCTATGCCAGAGAAAGCTGCCCAGATAAGCCTGTTTTGCTCAGAAAAAATCCTGCCTGGGCTTTGAAAGGCATTTGAGTATGAAGATGTCTAATGTTTGGAGAAATTGCAAAGCTTCTGAACAGATGATACAGTCAAGCCATAAAGAAAAACCTACAAGACCTTGAAAACTTGCCTCTCTCCCAAGTCAGCCCTGTTCTGTGCTGGAAAATGACTGCATTCCCGCTTAGTTTATGCCAGGAACTGAGCTAAGGAGATCTTTTCTCACCCTTCCCTTCCTGGCTTCAGTGGCATGAAGAGTAAATGAAGTTGGTCAATATGGCATTGAAGAATGGATTTAATCAGTGGAGAGGATCATGCCAAGGAGAATCTGGAAGCAAGAAAAAAAATCCCAGTGCAGATCATCTGTTCAAAGAGAATCCAGTTACAAGGAAATGTTTTCCACCTACAAAGATTTTATATAAATATATATATTCTGATCTTTAAGAGCACCAGGTGGTAAAATAAGCATCACTGGAGAAATAACTTCTTGGTGACTCCATAGGAATGTGTCAGAGCTGAATCTTACAGGAAGCAAACTTCATTCACATTTAGTACTAAATAGATGAGTGGGAAACAAAAGGCAGTGTTTAATTAGGATGTAATTATTCATCCATAGTGGGATCCCAGCACCACTGTGTTCATTAGAGGAACATCATGTCTTCATTAGCAATTGGAGTTGTGTCCCAATTTTACCTGCCCGGGGGCCAGCGATGTTTGGAAGAAGCAGCAGCTGCTCCTTAGGGAGGAGATAGCATGATGGATAAGGAAAAGTGGCTCTTGTAGCATTTACTGTGAGCCTGGGGGTCTGGCAGCCTTGTGAGCAGATGAACAAGGGAGGCTCTGCTGTGAGGAGTTGTGTTGTGCCAAGAGTATGGCCAGTTTGGCCTATCGAATTAGTACCGAACCTGGATTCGAAGACATCTATCTAAATATAAGACTTCTGAAGGACCTAGCAGTCTCTCTGAAAACTCCTCATAATACCCATGATATACCCATGACATCACAGAACTAGAACAAATAATCCTAAAATTTATTTGGACCCAGAATTGCCAAAAGACCCAGAATTGCCAAAGCAATCAAGTGGGAAAAGATAAAATGGGAGGCATAACCCTCCCAGACTTCAGACTATACTACAAAGCTACAGGAATCAAAACACTGTGGTATTGGCACAAAAACAGACATACAGATCAATGGAACAGAATAGAGAGCCAGAAATAAAGCCACATACCTATGGACAATTAATCTTTGACAAAGGAGGCAAGGATATACAATGGGAAAAAAACAGTCTCTTCAGCAAGTGATGTTAGGAAATTTGGACAGCCACATGTAAATCAATGAAGCTAGAACACACCCTCATACCATACACAAAAATAAATTCAAAATGGCTTAAAGATTGAAATATAATACAAGACACCATAAAACTTCTAGAAGAGAACACAGGCAAAACATTCTCTTACATAAATTGTACAAATGTTTTCTTAGGTCAGTCTCCTAAGGCAATAGAAATAAAAGTAAAAATAAACAAATGGGACCTATTCAAACTTATAAGCTTTTGCACAGCAAAGGAAACCATAAGCAAAATGAAAAGACAACCTGAGGAATAGGAGAAAATATTTGCAAGTGATGCAATCAACAAGGTCTTAATTTCCAAAATACGCAAACAGCTCCCACAATTCAATAACAACAACAGCAAAAACAAACAACCCAATTGAAAAATGGGCAGCAGACTTAAATAGACATTTCTCCAAAGAAGACATACAGATGGCCAGTAGGCACATGAAAAGATGCTCATTATTATGAGTTATTAGAGAAATGCAAATCAAAAGAACAATGAGGTACCACCGCACACCATTCAGAATAGCCATCCTTAAAAAGTCTAAAGATAATAAATGCTGGAGAGGGTGTGGAAAAAAAGGAACCCTCTTACATTGTTGGTGGGAATGTAAATCAGTGCAGCCATTATGGAAAACAGTATGGAGGTTCCTCAAAAAACTAAAAATAGAGCTGCCATAAGATCCATCAATCCTACTCCTAGGCGTATACCCAGACAAAACTATCATTGGAAAAGATACCCCTATGTTCATAGCAGCAACTATTTACAATAGCCAAGACATGGAAACAACCTAAACGTCCACCAATAGATTATTGTATAAGAAGATGTAGTATATATATATATATATATATACACACACATATATATAATGGAATATTACTCAGCCATTAAAAATAATAAAATAATGCCATTTGCAGCAACATGGATGAACCTAGAGATGATCATACTAAGCAAAGTAGGTCAGAAAGAGAAGGACAAATACCATATGATATCACTTACATGTGGAATCTAAAACATGACACAAATGAACATATCTATGAAACAAAAGCAGACTCACAGGCATAGAGAACGGACTTGTGGTTGTGGAGGGGGCTGGGGGGCTGAGTGAGGGATAGATTGGGAGATGCAAATTATTACATAGAGGATGGATAAACAGCAAGGTCCTGCTGTATAGCACAGGGAATTATATTCAATATCCTGTGATAAACCATAATGGAAAAGAATATGAAAAGAATATATGTATGTATAACTGAGTCATTTTGCTGTAGAGCAGAAAGTAATACAACATTGTAAATCAACTATACTTCAGTAAAATTTTTTTTTTAAACATCTTTATTGGGGTATAATTGCTTTACAATGGTGTGTTAGTTTCTGCTTTATAACAAAGTGAATCAGTTATACATATACATATGTTCCCATATCTCTTCCCTCTTGCGTCTCCTTCCCTCCCACCCTCCCTATCCCACCCCTCCAGGCTGTCACAAAGCACCGAGCCAACATCCCTGTGCCATGCGGCTGCTTCCCACTAGCTATCTACCTTACTACATTTGTTAGTGTAGTAACACTAACACAGCTCACCCTTCCCCCTGCCCATATCCTCAAGTCCGTTCTCCAGTAAGTCTGTGTCTTTATTCCTGTCTTACCCCTAGGTTCTTCATGACAATTTTTTTTCTTCTTAAATTCCATATATATGTGTTAGCATACGGTATTTGTCTTTTTCTTTCTACTTCAGTAAAATTTGAAAAAATCAAAGTCTTCCTGGAAACACCCCAGACCAGGTTACGTGCCTTGCTGCTGTGCCTGCCACGTCCTTGTACCTATTATAGTGCTGCTGTTATAATAGCATAATTGTGTAAACATGATTGCTTACTTGTTCTCTGCCTACTGGACTATGAACTCTCCGAGAATGGAGACTGCATCCTATTCAGTGCCATCCCCTGGGATGTGACACACGACACATACTTGATATATTTGATGGAAAGGATGGGTGGATGGGGTGACTCATTTCAAGTCCTCAACTGAAAACCCTTTTGAAATGCTGTGGAGGGCTGGGCTGTGTATGCTTTATTTAGAGCAGGAATCCTTAATCCGGAGTCTTTGTACCCCATGGGAGGGCGTGCGGTTCATGCATGGGAGGGGTGGGTAAGTTTGAAAAAATTGAATACAATATTTATGTGCATGTTCATTTTTCTGGAGAAGGTGCCCAGAGCTTTTTATCAGTTTTTCAAAGTGATACATGACCACAAAAAAGCATGAGAAATTCATGTGCTTATGTAATCTTTGGCCTTGACCCTCATGGAGGAGGAGGGATGGGAGCGAGTTCTGGCTTTGTAGGGCAACACCAGACATCTGCTGGAGATACTGAGTGGTAGACAGTCACTGGCAGGCCCTGAGCCTCTGCAGATCATGTGTCACTCTGCCCAGTGTTTCCTTAACACAGTGAGATAAACACATGTCTGAATTTGAGTTGCAATCTTAGAGTTTTACCATTTGGGATTTTAGAAGGCCACGGGCAGCAGAAGAGACCTTAGAAAATGGCAATCCCAAAGAGAAGTGATCAGAGATGTTGGACCCAAGGGAGATGGAAAGGTTGCCTTTTGATACATGAAGAATTGCTGTGTGTGGGAGGCTCTGGAAAATAGAATTGGGATCAACAGGTGAATGTGGCAGAAAGTCCATTTCTGCCCTTACAGAGGAAGAAACTTCTCCCAATTAACATTGCTTAAAAATGGAACAGTCTGTCTTCACAGGTAGTGAGTTCCTTATCACTAGAGAAATTCAAGCAAAGGCTGAAGGAACAAATATCAGGGATATAATGGGAGGGGGTATTGCTTCTAAGGCTCTGAGTTTTCTTTTCATTCTCTGCTTCTCAAGTAATTCCGTTCATTTTGAAAGACATTTCACTTTTCTTAATTTGATTCCTGTAAGAGATTCTCTTTCACCAGCCTCACCCACAGTTTCTAAGCTTTTGTCTTCAAGTTGAAGTCAAGAGCTTGTGCCGGCAAGCTAACTCTAAATAAACTGATGAGATTCTGAGCAAATTCTCTCTGGAAAATGTACTGAAATATATTCTTCTAAACAATGAAACAGATAAGCAAAACAGCTTTTATTCTGATGTACTGTTTTCTTGAACACCCTAGAAGCAACCACTCTTGAAGATGGAGCTGTTGGAGCCAAAGTCTCTGAAATTAATAGAATGCAATTTCCTGCCATTTCTGATAAATTTCTGGCCTTTCTATGCATATGAAAGTCATAGGGATGAGCAGAAGCAAAACTAGTAGCCAGGAGGTTATTTTGACAAGCTTCTTCCTGCCATCCCTCTATTGTCTTTTCATGATCACAGCTTTTTGTTTTGCACTGAATAACAATAAAATAAAAAATGAGAACAAGTGAGAGAGAAGACCAACGACGCAATGTTCAGCCAACAATGCAAACAGAATAAAAATGTTCTTCGATTTTAGGCAAAGATAGAAGAATTTGGTTAAGGGCAAAAAAAAAAAGTGAAACTTTATAAAAAGCGGGTATTGGGAATACTATAACTTTTCTGAGCCACACAGAGATTCATCAGGAATGTTCTTTTCAGTTCTAATACATCCCGAGGCATCGCGGACAAACAACTCCAGTTCAGGTCTTATTTCTTGGGGGCTCTGTTTGGCTAAGTTCCTCTCCCAGACTTGGCGCCCAACCCCCTAAGTCTGGAGGATCCTGACCTTTTCTGATCTTGCTTCAAGCATCATGCTTTTGAACTTGTCTTTACACTTGCTTTTCACTATTCCCGGGAATCTGATCCCCACAGGCAACTCACTGAGACCACCCAGCTCTACCCCACTCGCAATGGCCAGACACCAACAGTAACATCACCATTTTCATTTCCGTCATAACACTTCTCATTTTCTGACATTATCTTGTATATTTATTTATGCACTTGTATATTATCTGTCTTCCTCATTTGAAATATAATCTTCATAAAATCCATGCCTGTCCGGTTCGCAGCATATTCCCAGCACCAGGAATCCAATATCACATACACCTCCCTGGACGCAGACCTAGGGTTGGTGCCCTCACTCCTCTTTGCCACTTTCAGATGATTTTCTCTCTTTCCTTCCTAGAACTCCTCAGCTGCTTAGGAGCACAGGTTGTCATGTCATACCACCCAGTATCTTCCCTTTTTGTAATTACCTACCGTCCCTCCTAAAGACTCCTCCATTCACTGACTACTTTATCACCTGCTTTACTTGCTCTCTCTACCTGTCATGATTCCTGGTGACTTCCACGGCCATATCAAAGTCCCTGGCCTTTCAGGTTCTTGGCTTGCTCACTGCCCCAGCCCTGCTCTCCTCCTTAGCCACTTGCTCCCGTTCATCTTTGCCTACAATGCCACTCTGACTTGATCACCCCTCACTCTCCATTCCCCAGCTCATGCCTGCCTTCCTCCTTATGTAGTTTAGATTCCCACATCCATCTGTAGCATCACCACCTGGCATCATGGTAATAAACTCTCTTGCCCCTGTCTCATTCTTGGTATTTGCCTGGCAAAATCCCAACCCTGATTAAATCCACCTCTGCCTACCCCTCACCTGCAATCATGGCTGAAAAAAAAACCCCCACACACCCATATTGATTTGTCTCATTTTAAATTCATGACCGCAAACCTCAAGGGGGCCCTCAGTGCTGCTAGGCAGTGTTCCTACATTCATCTAGTTGATTCACGCTCATATGCTCCAAGGGGACTTTTTCATACTTTCTCCATCTCCTCAAACCCCCTGTACCCATGATGCCATCCTCACTCTCAGCTGATGACCTAGCATCCCTGAAAGAATAGAAATTCCCACAGCTGTATCCATCTACCCACCTGCACGGTGAATGCATGAAGTCCACCTCCCTCCTGTTACCAGGAATGAAGTGTACATGCTGCCATCAAAGGCTAAGCCCTTTCTCTCAGTACTGGACCTCTCCCCTCCCACTCAAGGTCATCGCTTCTGCACAGACTCCTCTTTTTGCTGCATCATCACTTTCCCCTCCCTCCTTGGTCATACTTATCAGCATACAAATGTGCTGTAATATCTCTCATCTTAAAAATAAAGGTATCCCTTGACACCACAATCTCCTTCAGCAGCTGCCTCCTTTCTCTGTGCCCCTTTATAGCAAAACTCCTTGAAAAACTTGACCATTCTTGTAATTTCCACAACTTCACCAACTGCTCTCTCTTGCATGCTCCCCAATCATGTTTTTCTCCCAAACACTCCACCCATAGAGTGATTGTCAAGGTCCCCACTAGTCTTAGCTTTAAAGGCTGCTACTTTAAAAATGCCATGGACTGCATGACTTAAAAGAAAACATTAATTTCTCAAAGTTCTAGAGGCTAGGAAGTCCAAGATTGAGGTGCTAGATGATTCAGTTCCTGGTGAAGGCTCTCTTCCTGGCTTGTAGACTGTGGCTTTCTTGCTGTATCCTCATATGGTGGAGAGAGAGAAAGAGAGAGAGAATGAGCACATGCTCTGGTCTTTTTTTTTTATAAGGGCACTGATCTCATCTCAGGGGCCCCACCCCCATGACCTCATCTTAACCTAAGCGCTTACTTCTGGAAGTCCATGGGAGATGACTCAGCATTGGCAAAAAATACTTGTATAATGTGGAAGATCCTGTGGGAAATGCTGGGACCTCCACTGCAATCATTGAGTGCAGTGTGTGTGGGCAGGTCTGCAAAGTTTGACAAGGAGAGCAAAAAGTGATGCAAGAGAAGCTTTCCTGAAGAAGAGTGTGTGAGGGGCACGATATGACTGAAAGGATTTAGGCAGGGTCCCTAAGCCAGGAGAACACCTTGAGCAAGAACACTGAGGCCACAGACTAGACTGGAAGGCTTTCTCTCTCTTTATGTGTGAGACCTCACTGAACTAATGATCCTCAGCTTCTCCTGGCCCATGCTAAGACAAACTTCTCAATGTCAAACTCCAAGGTCCACTCTAATGAAGCTCTGACCTGTTTACAAAGCATTTTACAAACTGCCTGGTATTTCTTTAATGTTGCCTTCTGTTCTCTGCAGCCTCAATGCTTCCCTGTTGCATTTAACTTAAAATCACTCAGGACGAGGAGCAGGTAGCCGCTTTCGGCCTTGGATCTAAGCTGTTTTCTCCAATTCAGCTTTACCTCTGATAAAGTAGATATCTGATCTCTTTCTGATTTCCATGTCTGCTTCTGATTTAAAATCTGCAGATTTGACTTATTGGCCCCTCAGAAACCACAGAAGCAGTTCAAAATGTGACCCCTTCTGGAAGTCTTCCCTGACTCCCAGTGGCCTCAGTGGCTCCCTCTGGCTTCTGCTGCTCTTTGCACACACTTGCCAAGGGGCTTAAGACATTGTCTTGTGGCAAGCTCTTGTAGCACCCAGACTGTGTCTTCTCCTTGTCTGTTCCCCCAGCTCTCAGCTCAGAACAGATGCCCATAACCATCCCTTAAATCCATGAGTGGAAGAGACAGCACAGCTTCTGAGACAGGAGCAGCACAAAGGCTCTGGCAAAGCCCTTAGCCCAGTTTGTAGTGATCACATGAGACCTATCCCAGAGGATGGCTATTGTACTATGCCAAAGGGGTATCTCTGTTCCCAAGGCTCCGAGGCACACTCCCCAAATGCCCAAGCTTAAAACAATTTTCTGGGGCTCAGGCCTTGTCTTTGGAAAATGTAGATTGTTTTTCCCCATGTCCCCATCCCCACCCTACATTAATGACTACGAGATTTTTCTCTAGGTCATTCCATCGGGTCACTAACTTTGACTAAAAAGCCATTAAAAACCAACCACTTTATGTGGCACATATATACAATGGAATATTGCTCAGCCATAAAAAGAAACGAAATTGAGCTATTTGTAATGAGGTGGATAGACCTAGAGTCTGTCATACAGAGTGAAGTAAGTCAGAAAGAAAAAGACAAATACCGTATGCTAACACATATATACGGAATTTAAGAAGAAAAAAAAATGTCATGAAGAACCTAGGGGTAAGACAGGAATAAAGACACAGACTTACTGGAGAACGGACTTGAGGATATGGGGAGGGGGAAGGGTAAGCTGTGACAAAGTGAGAGAGAGACATGGACATATATACGCTACCAAACGTAAGGTAGATAGCTAGTGGGAAGCAGCCGCATAGCACAGGGAGATCAGCTCAGTGCTTTGTGACCGCCTGGAGGGGTGGGATAGGGAGGGTGGGAGGGATGGAGACGCAAGAGGGAAGAGATATGGGAACATATGTATAACTGATTCACTTTGTTATAAAGCAGAAACTAACACACCATTGTAAAGCAATTATACCCCAATAAAGATGTTAAAAAAAAAAAAAAAAACCAACCACTTTGAGGACTTCCCTGGTGGTGCAGTGGTTAAGAATCTGCCTGCCTGTGCAGGGGACATGTGTTCGATCCCTGGTCCGAGAAGATCCCACATACCGTGGAGCAACTAAGCTCATTTGCCCCAACTACTGAGCCTGCGCTCTAGAGCCCGCGAGCCACAACTACTGAGCCCGTGCACCACAACTACCGAAGGCCACGTGCCCTAGAGCCCACATGCTGCAACTATTATTGAAGCCTGCACGCACGCTCTAGGCCTCGCGTGCCACAACTACTAAGCTTGCGTGCTGCAACTACAGAAGCTCGCGCGCCTAGAGCCCGTGCTCCTCAACAAGAGAAGCCACCTCAGTGAGAAGTCCACGCACCTCAACAAAGAGTAGCCCCTGCTCGCCGCAACTAGAGAAAGCCCGAACACAGTCAAAAAAAAAAAAACCAAAAAACCAACCACTTTGGATCCTAATTGAAACAAGGCAACTATAAAAAGACATTTTTTTCAGACCACGGGGTAATTTGAATATGGACTGGGTAATATTATAGAATTATTATTTTGTTAGTTTTATTAAGTATGTATAATATATATGGTTTTTATTAGTTAGAAGCATATGCAGAAGAATTGGTTGACGAGTGAAATGATATAAAATCTGTAATTTGCTTTAAAATACTTTAGGAAAGTAAAGGGATGGGGGAAGAGATGAAACAAGATTGGGAGGATGTCGATGACTTTTCAAGCTAGGGGATAGGTATGTAGAATTTCATATTACTCTCTTACATATGTTTGAACTTTTCTATTTAAAAAAAAAAAAAGGTCAACATCTTGGTTCTTCCCTCTCAAGGCTGCAAACTAACAGAATACCCCTCAGGTTCCAGAGGGTCATGGAGTGCCCTGAGCATTTTTTGTCTGAATGCATTTGTTTCTGTGTATCAGTTCAAGAACACATAGATCTATTAGTATCTCAGCTTCATTAATAACCCTCAGGTTCAACTTAAAAAAATAAAAAAAGAGCTGGCAATGATATCAAGCTTAAAAGAATGATAAGTTAATTCTGCAAAGGTCAAGGGATTAGAAAAGCCCAAAGGGGGACAGCCCCTGACCTAGGGTGTGACATTCATCACAGTGAGAGAATTTTCCTCCCACCAAAATAGCTACACGAACTAGAGTGGATGAAAGCAGAAGCTCGAGGCCATGGGCTTGCTGACTGTGAGAAGAACTTGCACCCTGGGGGCCTAGCACCAGAGCCTGGACCACCCAGCAGCAGGAGTAATTAAGCTAGGAAAGGTCACCCATTCATAATTTATGTCAAATGGCTCGATTTAACCAGCAGCCCCCTCCTCCACTAGTGCCCACCTCAGTGTTGAGGCAGAGGGGCCATCTGAAGATTTCCAGGCCCGCAAAGACCCTGCCTGTCTTATCTGGGGGCAGAGCACTCCTGCTGGACCTGAGGACAAACTGGGGCCGGGGCAGGGGCGGGGCATGACTGTCCCCATGTGGTTAAGGTGTTCAGTTGGAGGCCTAGGATAGGGGACTTTACCAAGGCCATCCCCTTGTATTTGAGGTCACTCAGTAATCACTTACCAAGTCCGAATCATCATTATTATTAATAAGTGTTTACTGTATGCTAAGTGTTTTTCAGGTATTACCACATTCGATCCTCCAGACAACTCAACAGGTGGTCATATTAGCCCCTTTTACAGATGACAAAAAGGAGGTTAAGTTGGGGGGGTGGGGTTTTATATACATTAAATGAATAGGATCCCCAGTATATATAATGATCTCTGCCTAACTCCAAGGCCCATGCTCTTAGCCTCTGCTGGGTCTTGCCCAATGACAGTTGTCTTGGGCTGAAAATGAAGGTCATCCAACTCTCTTGGTGACAGTTTACTGTGGTCCTATTTCATGTTTTGATCAGAGAGGTCAGTGTAGCGTGACCAGCTCATCTGAAGATTGGCAGTGGCTGGAAGGAAAGGAAGCTTTCTGATCAGCCCCAAACTCTCTCATCTTGCTCAATCCACACAGCCCTACTCACACCACAACCACTCCGTAAAGGCAAGTTGCGAACATTCACAAGTGTTTGTGACACTTGCCCTGGGGCCCAGCCTGCTTTGTGTTGACCCCATCCCTGCTGGCCTCTGACATTCTGGGTCTGCAGCAGGGATCTCAGCTCCTGCCCCTGGTTCTGGTAGCCTTTCGCTTTGGCCTCTATGCTATTGCACATGCAACCAATGAGCTGCTGCTGCAGAGCTTACAGTGAATGTCAGGACTCCCTCGTTCCAACCATTTAGTTGGTGAGCCCTGAGAACCCAGCCCTACTGGCTCAACCTCACCGGGCCAGGACCCCAGTGAGGCACTGGTGACATGCACCTGCTCTTTCTGGCTTGAGTGTGGTGACTCTGATCATAGGCTCTGCGTTGGGAATCTAACTACCCAAAACTTTTTATATGATCTAAAATTCCTTCCTTAGTTGTTCTTGAGGTTCTTTTTCAAACTGCCAACCTGTCATTGCACCCTGAGAAGACCCAAGGAAGAGAATTCTGTCTTCACTTGGGTGGGACCACTAAGGGATGGAGCAGCTCCTCCCGGAAGCAGAAGGTGGCAGCAGAAATCTGCAACAGCTCTCAGGTGAAACTGAGCAGAAGCAATGAGGCTCCTGGTCCAAGAAGAGGATTTCCAGGGTGTGGAGCCAGTCAGGCAGCACCTGCCCTGAGCTACATCTCTAGAGGCACCTAGAATTGGATCCTGGGAGATCAGAGAAGGAAGGGAAAGGTCTCCTCTGATGGTTGCCCCTGGCTCTGGTCCAGGTGACTGAGGTTCTGAGAAGGTCTCAAAGCTTTACCTGGCAGATCTTCAAAGCAGTTATTCTCACTGTGCAGCCGATTTTAGGAATTTCAGGTTGAGGACACGCCCCTCTCCCATCCTGTGGTCCACAAACCTATCTTTTGCCTTCAAACACTTCATGGCTATTCCCTTCTTGGCAAGAAAGAATTAATCAAATTAAAAACAACTCCCCTCATCACTACCACCAATGTTGAAACTCTTATCTCAGTTAATCCATCTGATTAAAATTGATTGAGCACCTACTAGGCAACAGACCCTAAGCGAGGACTGAGAAAACCAAAGTGAACAAAACAGATGCAGAACTTGCCCTCACCCGGCTGATGGTCTGGTCCTTATCTGGTCTAGGAGACAGATAATTAGGTAAGTCGTTCCCATGAAGTCTGAGGGCAGTTAAGGCAGCAGATATATAGGGTCTATAAAGGGCTCTCGGGGTCTAACCCAGATAGGAAGATGGGACCGTCCCCTCCTCCCAAAGCAGATCCTCAAAATGAGGAAAGGCTCAACGTTTGTGTCTCTGGGCCGTGTGGGGGAATGCGGAGGCAGTCAGAGCTGAGGGAGGTGCATGGGAATTGCTTTCTCGGCCAGGGAACTGTCTGAGCAGGGTTTGAGGGTAGCCAGAGGGAACTGAGGAAAGCAGAGCCCAAATTCCGCTCACAAACCCCACGGCAGCCTCCAGGCCAATCAAGACGGCTTTCAGGGAGAGCAACTGACTTCCTTTTGTTATACTGTTTGGCTCTAACAATTTAACGCAATGAATAGTGGAAAGCCCCCCGCCACCCTCCCTGCCACCTTCCACCCCAGGTGAGCACAGCTGTGAGGAAAGCGATTGGTTTTTGGCAGTTTTCACGTGCAAGAATCATGAACAATTGGATATGAGACAAGCCAGGCTGTTGGCGCCTCCTGTAGGGGCTAGAGGCACTTACCTCACTCTCTGTGGCTTCCCCGAGCTATGGCGCTGTGGCCTGTCTGCCACCCCAATGCCTGCTGTATCTGGAAGTCTCCTCTGCATCCAGATCCCACTTCAGCCACCTCCTGTCCCTGATTCCTCCTCCTTAAGCCCTAGGCTTAACCGTTTCCTCCTCCTGCCTTGTTTCTTCCTCTCTGCCCACCGCCCCACCTCCCCGCTGCCCCCACGGTGCTAGGCTTGGGCTCCATCAGCCACTGTTGGTTTCCGCTGGCTGGGGCAGTTGGGGGCTCTCCAGCCCTCCCCCCACTCACTGTGAAGAAGCCCACTCAGGAACCGAGGCCTCAGTGGGCTCTGGGCCTCCCCTCCATGATTTTCTCAGCACTTTCAAAACTTGTCCCACTCCATCCTACAAAGACTGCTGAGATTTCCTAAAAGCTCAGTAGCCTCCCAGAGGGAGAGTAAGTCAGAGAAGCTGTCAGGTGCTTTCAGGAGCAGGGCTGAAAAACCCCCCTGGCGGCGTGTGTCTGACTGTGGCCCGTGTGTGTATGTCCCTGTGGCACGGGAGGTGCGTGTGCGCAGGGGAAAGAATTGGTCAGAATGAAGCAAAGCATGTTCCCGTCAGCATGTTCCCATGTTAGCTGCTGTCCTTACCAGCAGCCTGGACCACCCAGGTGAACAAAAATGCATCACCTGGGGCTTCCCTGGTGGCGCAGTGGTTGAGAGTCCGCCTGCCGATGCAGGGGACATGGGTTCGTGCCCCGGTCTGGGAAGATCCCACATGCCGCGGAGCGGCTGGGCCCGTGAGCCATGGCCGCTGAGCCTGCGCGTCCAGAGCCTGTGCTCCGCAACGGGAGAGGCCACAACAGTGAGAGGTCCGCGTACAGCAAAAAAAAAAAAAAAAAAAAAAGCATCACCTGGCTTCAGCACTGGGCCATCTCCACACCGCTGGGGCAAATCCCCCAATTTCCAAGGCGCTGGACAGGGTCCTGGGGGGCGAATAGCTGTCAGGTTGCTCCCCCAGGCTACAGGGCTCCTCCCTTTTTAACTTTACAGATGTTCTCATCCGAGGCCAGCCTCCACCTCCCCTTCATCCAATGCCCTTTGTTCTCTGCTCCCCTCCCAGCTCCAAGGGCACTTTGCTAATTTGGAAGGCCTGAGAGTCCCACCCTGGGCCCTCTCTTCTCCCACAGCCAGCTCAGCAGTTAGAGGGAGAGATGGGAGGAGAACGTGTGTGCAGGGGTAAGAAAGAGCAGAGATGGTAGAAAGGGAGGGAGGTGAGTGGGAGGTGGGGTGTGTACTCCAAATTCCCCTTAGCAGCGCTCATTGCACAGTAATGACTTGGTGTTATCATCAGAAACGTTTGCACGAAAACAGTGAGCTGTGCCAGCAGACACACACTTGCTTCCCAGAAATGGCTTGATACCTGGAAAAATGAGCAATTTCTTCTCATGAAGAAACTTTTCAGGACCCAGACTCTGGTGTGGTCACAGAGGACTTTGGAGCTGGTTCCCCCCCCCCCCCCCAGCTTCCTGTAGCTTCATCATAAGCTCTCTGAGGGCAGGGTTTGGGTCTTCCTCAGCTGGCCTCCTGACTGGCTGGAACAAACTGGGCTCTTTGTAAAAATCCAGCCAAGTGAGATTGAGCTTCCTAGAGGTGAATCTGGGAATGCGTGAAGGCTGGTGGTTCTCTCTCCCACCTGTCCCTCACCTATGCTCCAGTCAAGAAAAGCTGCTCACTTCCCCTTCCCATGGAGGGCTTATTTTTGCCTGAAAGCCTTACCCCAGGCTGTTCCTGCAGCCTGGAAGGAAGGTGTTCCCCCATTCCTTCCAGTCTCGCCTGCCTAAGAAACTCAAAACTCTACTCCCGCAGGAAGCCTTCCCTGATTTGGCCCATTTAATTGTATTCTGGGATTCTTCTGGCACTCACATCCTTGCTTTGCACTATATTACATTCACATATGTACCTGTCTTCAGAGCAATAGTCACTCACTGAATGTGGATTAGGTGTGAGGCACTGAGGAGATGAAGATGAATGAGATCCAGACCCCAGCTCAAGGAGCTCATAGCCTAGTTAACCAAGTTAATGGTATGCTGTTGCAAAACTCTGTGAAAAAAAAGTGAGCATTGGGCTGACGAGAAAGGGGACATCTTGAGACAGCTTTGGAAGTCAGGGAAGGGGCTGTTCTGAGTGCTTCATGTATGTCAACTCATTTAAACCTCTTGGTAAACTGACGAGAGAGGTACTGCTATTATCGTCTCCATTTTATGAAGAGGAAAACTGAAGCACAGATAGGTTTAGCAACTTGCCCAAGGTCACACAGCTACTACACGGCAGATCTAAGATTTGAACCCAGACAGCCTGGCTCCAAAGCCCACAGTCCTTACCTCTGTACCCCTCTATGTCCTATAGGAACCAGCTGGGTGACGAGGAAAAGAGGAAAGGTGTTCAAGGCAGAGGGACAAGCAATTGCAAAGTTCCAGAATCTAGAGGGGCCATGGGTAAAGGAGAGAGGATGTGCGGGAACAGTCAGCAAAAGCAGGAGGTTGGGTGGGGTGGAAGGATGAGAGACAGGGATTATCACTCTGTGACCGCAGCACAGGCAGCCTCCAGGGATACCCGGAGTGTCTGGAGAGGAGGCTACATAAGTGGACGGAGGCCATGTCTGGAAGGGACTTGTATGCGATGCTAGAGAGTGTCAACCTCATCCTGAAGGCCCCGGAAAGTCTGTGAAGGGTTTCAAGTGAGAGGATGACATAATTACAGTATCCCGTAAGGTGACTTCCATGATCCAGAAGAGGAAGTTTGAGTGTCTAAGCTGGGACAGTGACAGTGGTGCGGAGAACAGGGGTTAGATCATTTTAAATATAAAAACAAGAGGATTTGGTGACAGGCCGAATATGGGTAGAAAAGGAAGAGGCAAGAATCAAGGTTTTGGGTTTAGTTTGGTTTGCTTACGTCCTCCTTTAAGGAGGTACGGCAGGTTTGTGAAGGAAAATATGAATTCTACCTTGAACATATTAGATTCAGGAGGTCTGGGGTGAAAGTGTTCAGAAGAGGAATTTAGAAATGCATGTGTAGGACCAAGGAGAGACTGATGAGTCAGAGCAGAATTGGGAGTCCTTAGGAGCTAGGTTCTGGAGTGAGACTGCCTGGGTTCAAGTGCCGGTTCCATCACTCCATACCTATAAACTGCAGAT
The DNA here is from genome assembly GCF_951394435.1 of Stenella coeruleoalba. NCBI lineage: Eukaryota > Metazoa > Chordata > Mammalia > Artiodactyla > Delphinidae > Stenella > Stenella coeruleoalba. The sequence goes on along the minus strand of NC_137169.1, from coordinate 100,042,113 downwards.
AATAACAGGGTTGTTGTAGGAATTAAATGATGTAATCCATGTTAAGCAAGCAACATAGACCCTGAAACACAATAAGTCTTAATAAGTGTTTAGTACTATTACTATTCGTATTATTTAGTATTTAAAGCCCTAGGAGTAGATGAGATCAGTGGAGAGAATGTGCAGAGACAGAAGAAGGGATGAGAGTTGAACCCTGGAGAAAATGGAAGGGCTGGGAGGAGTCAGAGGAGAGAGTGAGAGAATCAGGAGAAAAGAGCGATCCAGAGAGAGTCATGTCACAGGAGCGAATTTCACAGTCGATGTGGGCATGGGCAACTCTGCAGCAAAGAGGTCGGAGAACTCATCTTAAACCAATTTCATGTGTGGTCTCTCTCTGCAACCGATTATGCGCACTCCCCCAGGACAAAGGCCGTATGCTTAGGGCTCTGCACACTGTGTGTGATGGAGGGCTAGTGCTTATGGGAAACAACACAGGTCTGTTCTTATGTGCCTGGTCCAGAACTGGGACTTAGTAGGACCTCAATAAATGCTGAATGAATGAATGACGTAAAAAGACAGGCTCAGGTTCTGGCTCTGTCACTTGCTAGCTGTGATCCCAAGTCAGTTATTTTTAGCCTCTCTTGAGACCTCACCAGTAAAAGGAGGATAATAATATTCACTTCCTAGGGCTGTTGCAAGTATGAAATGAGACAACATACGTGAGACCGTTGTATAAACTGTTCCACTTTACAAATGTACAGGAGTAGTAATGAAGGTGGGGGCTGAGCCAATAAAACCACTCACTGTACCTCTAGCAAACAGCAGACACATAGATGATGCTTGGGGGCTGGGATGGAAAAGGATTTTTATCCTACTGAATGGATGGAGGCTAAAATTTAGGGAACAGATTTGTTCTTTCCAGGGGTTCCAGCCCTTCATTGCACAGGGGGCAGTAGGCCCCTGACCCAATGCACACTCTGTTGATTCTTCCTGCTTGGGTTCTGTTGAAATCCAGTATTAAGACTTCCTAGTTTTGACAGGGCCTTTTTTGGATTTGTCACTTTAATTAGTTTTGGTTTTTGTTTTTTTTTTTGCGGGTTTTTTTTTTTTTGCAGTATGCGGGCCTCTCACTGTTGTGGCCTCTCCCGTTGGGGAGCACAGGCTCCAGACGTGCAGGCTCAGTGGCCACGGCCCATGGGCCCAGCCGCTCTGCAGCATGCGGGACCCTCCCAGACTGGGGCACGAACCTGCGTCCCCTGCATCGGCAGGCGGACTCCCAACCACTGCGCCACCAGGGAAGCCTAGTTTTGGCATTTTATCCGGTTTCTTTTCATTAGTGGAACAGCCAGAGTCCTGAGACTAGAAACTCTCTCCAGGCTCCTTGGGGATAATTCCAGTCCTTGGGGTCCTGGTCGTACAAGAATCTTGGCTTGGACCTTTCCTGGAAGCTGTGCTATGACCACAGGACACAACCCAGCTGTAGCAGAGACTCCCTAAGCTGTCCTCTGAGGAGTCCTATCTCTGTCGAGTGAAGCAGCCAAGCATGTCCTGAGCCATGAAGCTGTCTGGTCCCAGCCCTGTGTTTCTTCAATGACACTGTCTTTTCTCAAGACCAGCAACTGGGTCCAAGGGGTAATTGGATGGCTAAGGTCAGAGGGCCAAGACCTTTGCAAAGAGACACAGGAGTGAATCTTTCAGTACTCTGTAATTTCTTTCCAAATACTTTTTATTTATTATGAAGTCAATTTGAAAATACTATAACCTTTTTTTGTAAAAGAAAAAAGTTATTCATACCCTCACCATCCTCCCCAGTAGAAGGAAGAGACACTCACAGAAGGCTTAGATTCCAGTTATCTGCTACATCCTAGCTTGTATGACCAGGGACCAGTCACTTAACTTCCTCATTTACCAAATGGACTACTAGCACCCACCCATTCTGCCTCTTAGGGTTGTTATAAAGTTAAATGAGGCAGATTTGCTCTTGGCAATCTTCAGGGTATGGTTAACCTTTAGACGATGCTCCTGCTGGCTTTCCCTCTATGATCTGAGAGAAGGAAGAAAGGGATAGGAACTGTCATTTGTTTGAACACCTGCCATGAGTCAGCCATAATATAGTAAGCATTTAACTCCAGGTATTTAATCCTTATACACTATAAAGCAGGCCTTATATGTCCCAATTTACAGATGAAAAGTTGAGGTTCAGAGAGCTAAGTGCCTCAAGCGATACAGCTACTAAGTGACAGAGCCAGGATTTGAACACAGGTCTGTCTGACTCCAAAACCGATGCTCTTTCTTCTATCCAAGATCAGTGTGAAGAAGAGTACAATTGGCTTCCTTCCCAGCCCTTCCCGTCCAATATCCTTCTCACTTCTCAAGTAATGCAGAGAAAGCCCTGGACCCAACATTGTTAGGTCCATGTCTAAAACTGTTTTAGGGAGGATGTTGCCTTCTGACCTTGAACCTGTATCTGCTTTTCTGGTCCCCAGCCTGCTTTAGCCCACAAAGCCAGGCTGGAAGCAGCAAACTCTGTCCAGTCTTCCCAAGTCTGATCTGGAACTCTGTATGCTCGAGCAGAAAGCACAACAGAAATGGGGCCTCTGAAATGGGGAAGAAATGAGACAGGGGCAAATATACCCTCGGCTCAGGAGGTTTGAATTGTCAAGGACCTTTCCTAGAATAAAAGCAAGACTGGACTCTCAAAAATACCTGGGCATCGACTCAGGGCTCTGCAATGTCTTCTGCATCTTTCAGGCAAGGAGGAATTCCTGAAAACTCTTATAATGGCTTGGAAGGGCATGGTTTGCAGAAGTCACCCAGCTTTGGCTAGAGTTGCTATGTTGGTGTGAGGTTGGGGGCATAGGGTGACATCTGCTGGAAACACCAATAAAGCTGTTTTGGCAGAAATCCCATGGGGATTCCATAGAAGAGCGTGTTCCAAAAAATGGGATAAAGTTACTCCCACTCCCCAATTCACGACGTCAACTGAATTCTCCACCAGCAGTAGAACAGGTTCAGCTGATGTCTGCTTTCTCTAAGTTAAAAACCTTCGCAGAAAGTGGCCAGATGCCTCAGTAAGCAGGAAATGGGAGAGGTGGAGACAGGCGATCAGTGGTCCTCAAGGTTGGGTCACAGTCCCCTTGGCTCCAATCTGCTCGGCAAAGCAGTGGGTCTGCTTGTGTCTATTTCTCTGTATCTCTCCCTGAGCGTCAGACAATCCACCTATGAATATCAGACTGATTCCTTCACATCTCTGCTGGGGGTTTGGAGGGGAGGAGGGAATGGGGAAAGGGTTCCCTATTTAGAAATTGCATTGAGATGGAAAGACAATATGACACATCGGCTCATGTCAAAAGAGCTCATTCTTCCCGCCTACAGCATTAGCAATTTCCTACTGAGGTTTAATTTCTTTTTTGAAATTATTATTTTGTTTTAATTTATTTTATTTTTCGTATAACTCAACAGGACATTGCTGCTCAGAACAGGTTGGGAAGCTTCCAAGGGCAGTCAGGCCACTGCCTAAGAGACTTGGGGTGGGGGGCGAAGGGGAAGTGTACTTTGGCTATTTCTGATCAGAGGACGGACAGCAAAGCAGTGAGAGGCTGCTGGTTTTTGCCTCAGGCCTCTTCTCGTTCTTCCTCTCGCCTCACCCCCAACCCCCTCTCCTGCTTCTGAGCAGTCTGGCCTCGGGGGCTCCAGGCTCAGGATGCTCCAGCCATGACTGTACAGGAGATGAGGGTAATGAGGGAGGAGAAGCCCAAAGTGGGTCTGAACATCTGTGACACACTCTTTTCTTGAGAGCCAGAAAAACCTGCTCCTCACTCCCTCCTTCCTTTCCCTGCTCAGCTTCCTCCTTTCCCCTCCTGTAAAATCCTAGAGTGTGGTTGCTGGACAGAGACTCAAAGAGCTCCTTATCCCACTTCATTGTCTTGCCAGTAAGGAAACCTAGGCCCTGGCAGGGGAGGTGACTGCCCCGGGGCTGGTTTGGTGCACCAGTCGTGGAACCCAGCCTCCTGTGCCTTTGTTTGCCTGTGCCATGCTGGCTGTCTCCACCCCTCCTTCGCTTCCCCACCCCTAAATAAAACTCAGAATGGTCTTCCTGTGAGAGGTAGCATTGAGGGGCAACAATTTCACTTCTTCCCTCTCCTTCCCTCCCCAGGTCTGAGTAGGACGGACTCTGGGAGCCTGAATTTGGTCTCTTCACATGGGAAGAAGCATAGATGTGTTTTGGGAGTGGGCTTGTAAGCGAAAGGGGTTCTAGAGAGGAAAGGGTCCCATCTTTACATGAGGATATTTTTTCTGCTTTGTGTCTGGTTATGTGACCACAAGTATCAGCAATTAACTGTGGGGGAGAGGGCAGGAAAATGACTACTAAGGCAAAGCTTTGTTCTTAATGTAAGAAAAACCACCTTTCTCTTTTATCTTTCTTTCTGAATGAGTGTCCCTTTATACATCCCTTTACATGCATGCCAGTTCTGTCTCTCTCTGCTCTCTGAATCTATCTCTTCTATTTGTCTCTTTGTATGTCTCTCTCCTTCTCTGCCTCTCCAGGTGTCTCTGTCTCTTATCTCTATCTCGGTCTCTGTCTCTCTTGTTTCTCTCTCTCATTCACAGGCACACAGTCACTTGCACAATCCAGATTCAATGGTTATTGACTGGGGAGCCCCAGCCCCTTTCCGCAGCCCTGTCAGAGCAGAACCTTTTTCTCCCCGTTAGGATAAGAAACGCCAGGTCCGGAGCTGCTGCCGGGGCACCAGAGACGCTGCAGAACCGCCTGCCGAGTGTGGAAGCAGAATCCTGGAACAATGAGAAATTATCTGTTAATTCTCAGTTCCTACCACCTGCTCTGCTCCGAACAGGCTCCTTTGCCTTCAGTTTAGATGCAAATTCCCCCACTCGTTGTAAAGCAAAATATTGATTTCCCTGCATCAGGGGCCTGGGCCCTTGGAACAGACCTGTGTTTTTTCATTTTCTGCAAAGGCAACACAAGGCGCTTTGTTCTGCAAATTTCCCCGGGAATTTGAGAGGGGGAGGGAGAAATCGCCGCGGAGTGAGAGTTGCCATAAACATGGGCAGAGAGCGGTTCTTCTCCATTTGTTGTTTTACATAAACACAAACCAACCCCCTCGGAAACTGCTAATGAGCGTGTGACAAGGGGCCTCTGAGCTCCAGTCTCTCCCAGCTACTGAGCTCTGCATCGGGTGGTGGAGGGAAAAGTGATGGGGCCTCTGGGCCCCTCAGGTGAGTTCTAAGAGCACTGGGAGGAGAATGGGGACTCCACAGCCTCACCTGTTCTTGGAACAGCAGCTGAGCACCTCCCACAGGAAGGCAGCCTGGATTGCATTGTGTGGCTGGGATCATGCCTGCTCAGTCCCTCCTGCCTGAGTTCCTAGCCCTCCCCTGTCGCAAGTTCCTGAAGTCAGGGTGGAAGCTTCGAACCCACCGCAATTGCCCGCCCCACCCCCCCTCCCTTACGGGGTGCCCACGCGACGGTCGCACCAACTGGGCCTTCAGCACCATGGACAGAGCTAGGAAGCACATGGGGGAGAGGAAAAACCGCCCAGTTAGGCCACGGTCCTCTTAGGCCTTGGCTTGACCCTCTGTACCCAGGGCATGCCCAGGGCAGTCAAGTGTCGGCTAGCGCGGCTGGTGCAGATGGAGCACGATGGACACCGCCAGGAGCTGGGGCTCCGAATCTCCTGCCTCCGGAACGCGAGTCACCTCCCGAGCCACTTCCAATTAGCGTGTTAATTAGGAGGAAAGACCCTCCTCCTCCATCCGCCACCCAGGTACACACCAGCCCCGTGGCTTCCAGAGGCTCCAGCTAAAGTTTCCTTCCCAGCTCCGGGAAGGCAAAGGGACCTGAGCCTGGGGTTTCAGGTGAACCGCACAGAGGAAGAGGCCCACCCGCCGACCAGCTGATGACGCAAGACTTTTGTGACAGGGCCCCCTCAGGGCCGCGACCCGGTGGCTCTCCACAGACATCCAGGCTGAGTGAGGCGCCTAGGAGCCCCTCAGTCAATCTGCTCCTGGACCTCACGCCACGATTCCTGGAGGGAATTGTTCTGCCCTATCTAGCCTCAATCCTCCCGTTTAGTTTTCGGTCTTCCTGGACCTTGTTACGCTTAATAGCAAGCGTAACATCAGTGGTGTTGCACGGATGCGGAGAGATGGGTCTGGCGGGAACTGAGAGCCCTCTTGAAACACCCCCCATTCCGATTCGCCAGAAACTTTCCCTTCCCGTTGCCATGGAGAGAGACGGCCGCTGCCTCCCGTCGCCATAGAAACGTGCGGGTACCGCGGACCTCAGGATTGCGGGGCTCAGAAAGTCTTTTTGCAGTTCGCATCGCCCCGCAGTCTTACGGTTTTCTGTCTTCGAAGCTGCGACTTGGGCCAAGTCTGACTAATTTCTCCCATCAGGAACCTTGGCCAAGGTCCTCCCACCCCCAGCGGGGTCATCCTTCTTTCTGTAATAGGTTTGTCTATTTCGTTTCCGCTTGTGTGGCATGTGGCAATTTACCAAGTGTTTTCACAAACACTATCTTTATATCCCCAGGCAACCCGTGAAACACTCGTAATTATTATACCCCTTATAGAGAGAGGAAAAATTGAGGCTCAGAGAGGCCCAAGGTCACACCAGGCCGTGAATGTGGAGCCAGATCCCAGGCTCTTTTCCGAGTGTTGCACCCTCCAGGATGCAGAACAACCTGGCTCCCCCGCCTTGAACCGCCCGGACTCAGACTGGTCGCTGAGTGTAGAGGGGGCGGCCGTGAGGCGCCAGACTTGCCAGCTGCTGCGGGATGCCACGTGAGGGGCGGAGACCCTGCGGGGAAGTGATTAAAAGCCGAACGGAGCCCGAGGGGGCCGCTGCGGGGAGGGTCTTTTTGGGGACGCCTTGCCCCGCCCCAGTCCGGCCGCGGCGCGGTTTCGGGCGGCTGCTTGGAGGGCTGGGGTATCCAGGGCATGAGCGGGGTGTGGGAAACCGGGGAGCCTCGGTGCCAGGCGGCGCTCGCGGTCCTGGCCTCGCTGTGCCGGGCTCGGCCGCCCCCTCTCGGGCTGGACGTGGAGACTTGTCGGAGCTTCGAGCTAGAGCCCCCAGAGCGGAGTCCGAGCGCTGCCGACGCAGGTAACAGAAAAGCCGAGGCCCCCTCCCTTCCTGGATTCTCGCCCTGGCTGTCCCCGCTCCCCAAAGCCCCAACCCCGGGAACCCCGGAACCTAGATGGAGAACTCCGGCGCAGGATTCTGGATTCGGATCCAGCCTCGGCCAGTGCCCTGGCCCATCGCCTGCAGGGCAAGCAGAGAGACGTGAAGGGGACCCGGGAGGGAGAGAATCCCACTGCCCCCTCCTGTGTGACTCTGCGGGGCCCCCGCGGAAAGCCGGGCTCCCGGGACGCGGCGCCCCAAGGGGCCTCAGTTTCCCTCCTGTCTCTCTGCTCGCTCTGCGGGCGATCTGCCAGTGGAGGGGTCTATAGAGCGAGCAGGAGACCAGGGACATCCCGGCTGAGGAAGTAACTCGTCTCTTCGGGGGTGTCGACGTCCCTGGGTGCGTCTGTCGGTCTGTCCGTTAGTTTATCTGTTCTCTCGGGGAACGCGGTTCGAGCCCCCTGGGTCTCTCAGGGAGAAACTTGGATCTGCGGCTGGCACGAGGTCTTTGTGTCCGGGTGTCTCCGGCTGCGAGTGGCTTTCTGCGTCTCCGCTGGGGGGCGGGGGGCGGGGTGGGGGAGGGTGTCTCAGCACCCTACCCCCCTACCCCCCGCCCCTATAACTTGCTCCCTCGGTCTCTCTCTGACTCACTCGGACTCGGAGCCGGTGCGCGACTGAGCCGGTGCCTCTTGCCGACTTTGCCAAGCGGGCGCCTCCTGCCCGAACGGCGCGGACCCGGCGCCGGACGCAGTCCAGGCGGCCGCCGAGCCCAGGCGGGAGCCCGCGCCGGTCGAGCTCGCCGGAGCCGGTGAGTCTGGAGCCCGAGCCCCGCGGGGCCCGGGCCCGGCGCACAGCTGCGGCGTCTCCCGGGAGTCGCGACAGCGGGAATGGCGTGTCGCGCCCTGGCGGCCGGAGCCGCGGGTGGGTGGGCAGCTCGGCCGGCCGGTGGCGGGTATTTACCTGCCTCACCGGCGCCGCGCGGCCGCGCTCTCCCGCTACAGCCGGGCTTCTTTGTCCGGATCCCGACGTCTGGAGGGTCCTGGGCGGAAGGGAGTACCGGGTCGCGTTCCCTCTGCGCGGGGAGAGGCTGGGAGCAGTGCGAAGCCTCGAGAGAATGCGGAGTGGGGGTGGGGAGATCCTGCAGGGACCAAGGCGCCGGGGTTCCTTTGGCTCCGCAGACTGTACCCCTCCTTGTACCCCGGCCCTGACCCCAGTGGCACTGGGCCTAGAGATACGCTGGGGTCGCCCCGCGGCTGCGCACCACCCGCGCGGGAAAGCGAGGAGGGGGCCTCGAGAGGCGGGAATTTCGTCTCCACACGCTTCTCCTGGGACCGGAAGCCGCGGTTCTTGGAGGGAGGTACAGGTGGGGTAAGCTCCCCAGAGGCCGCAGGTTCCAGGGCCCTGTTTTCACTTGAGGTTAGAGATCGGAGATACAGATAGGTCCTAGGTTAGGAACAGTGCCGCTGGGGGATGGGGGAGAGAGAAGAGGGTGGTGGGCCAGGGGAGGCTTGTGTGCGTGAGGTGGAGCTGTGTCCAGTCTCGGGGCGCGTGGAGCCCACCTCGGCCCTGTGTGGGTTGTAGGGGGGCGCTGCTCCCTCTCTCTCTCTCTCCCCGGCCCTGGCAATGTTTAATCAATGGGTCGATTACTGCAGCAGAAGGGACTGAGGTTAGACATGCAGAAGAACTTTCAGAGGGTGGTACAGTGATGGAGGTTGAAGAGGTTGATTCTTCTTGAAGAATCTCTGAGCAAATTAGGCCCAGCAAGTATTATCAGACTTTGGTTCTCCGTGCCCTCCCCATCTACACCACCCAGCTCCCTATATCCAACAGACACACAATTTTCCCCAAGTCAGGGTGTCTCTTCCTTCCTGCCTCCCCAGCTCCTTCCATCCTTTCCTCCAGTGATCCATCTCCAGTGGGGCCCTTAATGCTGGTTCTGACCCCTCCGATCCTAAAGGGGCTAATTCAAGGTGAGAACTCACCTGTCGAGTTCCGTCGGGTATGGAGACTGTTTCTCCTGTCTGTTTAGGGCAGAAATGCTAAGAGTCGGGGGGGGGGCGGCTGGCATATGTGTGTAGCACATCCTGATACAGGGAGGCACTGGTGTTCTGACTCCAGAGGGACACCCCATAGTCTGGAATGATAGGTACCTGGGTGGCCAGGCTGCGGATGAGAGAAGGCTGAGGGGTGAGAGCCAGCAGGCCCAGATGAATCAGTATGCCTTTCCTGCAGGCTGCTTCAGAAAGCGAGGTTGAGTTGTCAGCCTTGGGGAACTTTAACTTTGGCTGCTGAATCACAAGTCTCAGTAAGCCCTGGGGCCAAGCTGGGGCAGGGGAGGGCTGAAAGGGACGGGGAAGGCCGAAGGACACCCTTGATCATAGCAGAAGAAAGAAAATGATTGAGCATGGCTTTGGGATCTTGGGGGTTTAGGGGAGCATGGCGTCTGGGGAGATGCTGTGGTATTCGGGACCAGGGCCCACAGGTATCACATCTCCCAGCCTACTCCCTGCATCCCAGAGCCACTGTCTGGATCCAGATTCTCCAGTCAGAGAAATGCTGCATCTTTTCCTCTGCAGTTTTATGAAAAATGCAAGTGACAAGAGCATGCCCAGTTCCCTTTATCATTGTATGTTTTCCCCTGCCTTCACTCCTTCTCTAAGTCTCTAGCTCATGGGATTTCTAGTAACACCCTGAGATTCAACAACAGAGATTCAGACTCTGTTATCATTTACTGGGACACTCCTATATGCCAAGGTCTGTGCTAGGAACTGCACAGGAAATCTCAATCAGACCCTGACTGGGAAACATCTCTACACAAACTGTCCAAGCTGAAAGCAATTCCCATCTTTTTTTTATAAAAAAAAAAACTCTAAAGGTAAAGGGTCTGCCCTCCTTCTTAATGTCCACCCCCACAACCCTACCCCAGGGGAAATTGGTGGGCAGTTCATCATCTTTCTTTATGTCATTTGCCTTATGGAGGTGAATAAACTTTTTCCATGAGCCAAGTTGCAGAGAGTTAAGTGTGGGTAGCATGGGTCCTGCGTTGTATGGTTCTCAAGGTAGTGAGCAGAAGTACAGAGTTGTTCCGGAAAATGCAGGAATCTGTTGAGAGAGCCTGAGCTGCCCTGCCCCTCCCAGACTGGTAGGCAGGAATGGTTATTCTCCGGCTTACCTATGGCCATGAGATGCATGTGATGTTTGTTCACTTTTCTAATGACTATGGAGATGTTCTGTGATTCAGCCACCTGGCTTTAAAGTTGGCCTTTTGCAGCACAGGTATTTTTCCTGCTTGTGATGCCAAATTAAATGCACAGCATTTCATCAGAATACAAAAGTCCTGTTTCTATAACTGAGTGAGTCACTCCCTCACTCCTTGATGGAAGGAAGGAATTCTGCAGATTTCGCCTTCTTTGGGGAAAGGTGCAGTGCACAGTCCTTTAGAACCCATGGTGATGCTATTCGGACACTACGGTGTGTCTTGGGCTTTACAATTCTAGAACCAGGGTCCAGTATCTAGGGGTTGTAGAGCCCTTGGATGTACAGGTCTAGAAGTTCTCTTCTCTCTGTGTGGAAACTTCAAGAGTGGGGATGGTAGATCCAGAATGCTGCATCCCTCCAAGCTCTGTACAAAAGATGTGTTCTCTTCTAACTGTCCTAATGTTACTCTGTCCTCCCTGTCCACAGAGTTGGGATAGGATGTATGACTGAAAATAAGGAGGAGTAAGACTGAGGCATGTGGATCAGGCCAGGTTTCCTTGGTCTCTGTAGGGCTGTCTGGAGTGGGGCACAGCAGGCTAAGAGAAAGTCCTGACCCAGCTAAGTGGCACCCCTGCTGGTCCAGCTTAGGAAAAGAAGCCTCTAAAAATGGAAGGACTCAGCCACACTTGAACTGAAGGCAGAGGGGCTGAAAGTAGAAGTGAGCAGGGCATCCAGCCCTGAATGCTCCAGGTGTCTGACACTACCTCATCCCTCCCTTCTCTCTGTGCGGGGCGCTGAACTGTTTTTCTCGCTCCACCCAGGCAGAGGACCCAGGCAGACCTCTCTTCTCACTAGTTGCAGGTATAAACAGGGAGAGGGGAGTAGAGGGAAAAGAATGAAGCTTTCTGTCTGCCTCTCCCCCCATCACCCCAGGCTTGATTGCCCCATTCAGAGGGGCTGCATGCCCTGACCAATCAGGCAGAAAGGCACAGTTATACCATCTGCCAAAATACTAATAATTGCTAAATTAACGCCAATGCTCTGTTAGCTCTAACACTCCACATTAGTCTCTGATTTATCCCTGAATCCCCTAATGATGGTGGAAACAGGCTCCCGGTCATAAAGCTTGGTGCGGCCGTAATTAACCCAGCATTGTCTCTCCTCATCACAGCTTTTCCAAGAGCATTAATTCCTTCTCTGTCTGGACTCTGCTAATTATCCCCATTGGTAGTTCGGCCTGGATCTCGGAAAGGAAGCCAAGGCTTTCTGCTCCCCCCACCCCAACCCTACATTTTAATTATACTACGTTCTCCTAATACATTTACAAGCCACAGCAGAGCTTATTATTAATGGAGAACGTCTGTGAGCCTCAGAACAGAATAGCCGCTGTTGCCCCAACACATACACACACGCTCAGGTATTTCTCAGGTACATCTCTGAATGGGACTTTTCCAGGGGCCATTGGTTATTTGCCTGGTGGCTGTAGTGTCTGCATCTTCCAGGGAAGGAGAAAGAAATGGAGGATGGGGAGGCTGGTCATAATCCTAGTCCCCGGGGCTCTGCCCCGGTTCAGAGGGTCAGGCCAAAAAGTAGATTATGCAACCCACCCTCTCCTGATTATAGTGAAGAAATACCTCTCTAGCTTCTCTGCCCAGGCTTCTCCTCTGTAGTTCTTCAGCTCAGCCTTCAGACCCCTCAAGGGCCTGGCTCAGGAACCTGGGCTTTGGCATCAGAAAGTCCGGGTTCAAATACCAGCTCTTCCACTTGACTGAGGTACACTTGAACAAGTTATTTTGTTAACATCTCTAAACGTAGTTAATTTATCTTTGAGAGGTGAATTTCTTAGGGAGGATGTGAAGGTTAAATGAGATCACTGAGGGCCACAGTGCTTACCATGTAGAAATAAATAACAAATACTATTACTAGTATTAGCAGTAATGTTTCTGCCCAGAGTCTTTTCCCTTCCCAGACTACCCGCTGCTCCTTCCAGGCTTTAGGGCCTCTGAGTTTCTTGCTGGTTGGTCTCTGGGTTGTGCTGGTCTATCTCTCCATCTGTGTCTGAATGGCAGCTCCTTGGCCAAGGCAGCTCCTGCTCTGCAGAGCCTGGCATTGCCCGTTTCCGAGGGTCCATCAGCAGCCCCAGACCCTGAAGCCAGCCTTCTCCAGCTTTGAGGGGAGCAGGGAAAATGGTCCTTTCTTTTCACTTCCTCTCCCCAGTTTATCTTTTCAATTACAATCTGTTAGCGAGAACGTCTGTTACTATTACAAAATGGATCTTCCTGACATGGAGGCCCATTCGAAAAATGGAAACAATAGCAAGCGATGAGGACTGCTGATAAATCCTAACACTGTGGGTGGAGAGAAGAGGAGGGGGCACCGGGGCACCAGGGCTCTGTCTCTGGAGAAAGAAGTGTCATTGGGGTGATAAGAAAGCCCTGGGTTGCTAATTAATAGCTTGCCATTTTCCAGAAAGAGAGGGAGGCCATGAGCCATCACCCCTGTCAGACAATCTCACTTAAGGTGACAAGCAGGTCCTGCCTTGATGGCATTCAGGGGACCTTAACTTCCCAGGAAAGAAGGAGCCTGAGGTCTCTCAGGTGCTTTGCCCTCTGGTCCTGGGTCCCCTTCCCTGCCTCAGATGGCCAAGCTTTGGGTCCCTCCTGTACCCAGTAAACTATTATCCTCCACCAGACAAACAAACAACAGACAAACACAAACAAAACAAAACAGGAAGAAGTAATAGCAGCTTACTTTTTGGGAGCATTTACCATGTATTGGGCACTGTGCTCAAAGCCTTAGTTTATTTAATATTCACAATGATTCTGTGAAGTAGGGATAATTAGAATCCCCATTAAATAAAAGAGGAGACCAATGTTTGGAGAAGTTAAGTAACTTGCTCAAGGTCACGCAATTAGAAATGTGGGCGGGTGTGCTCTGTGGTCATTCTGGCACTGGTGCTCAGCTGAGATGTCTGCCTGGTGTCTGAGCACCCAGTGATGCCCACTTCCCCAGCCCAGGCTAGAAGCCAGGTGCCCTGCACAGCGCCAGGTCACTGGGTGTGTTTCTGAAGCCGAATTCCACAGCTATTTGCTCTCCCAGAGGCTGCTGGGTGACTGGCCAACAGGGTTTCCCAAACCAGGGACCCATGGAATACTGGTCTCCTCTGATACCTCCATGAAGATGTTTTGCACCTAATACTGAGTAATGGACTTCTTTCCCCCAGTTTCCAAGAAAACTTTGCAAAAGCATAGCATGTTCTCGGTTGAACATTTTTCTTCCATGAATTTCTTCTCATTGCTTTGGAGCTTGCTCCTGTTCACCAGCTGGCTGGTGACAGTAATGACAAAACAACTGAACAAGTAGCAAGCAAATGAGTGTTGACAGAAAAACTTGGAGATGTGAGATCTTTGATATATTATGTATTATGCCTTGAGATACAGAGACACCTAGCTATATATGAAATAGTTATATTATTTCTACTAGTAAGGCGGTTCCTAGTTTGTAATGATAAAGTTAAAGCTATCTCTGTTTATTAGTGTTCGTGGTTTGCACGTGTTCTGCCCACCAAACAAATTTCAGAACCAGGAGATGTCCAAAATCATATTGGGCAGAGCTAGATAATTCTAATAAAAATAGCAAATATTTATGATATGGCTTACTACATTCTAGGCACTGTCCTGAGCAATTTTGATGCACTTGATCTCGTTTAAATCTCACAATGACCCTATGAGGTAGATACTATTACTGTACCCGTTTTACAGATGAGGAAACAGAGGCTGGGAGAGATTAAAACCAGTAGAGATGGACATTGAATGAGCCCAGTCTGACTTTAGAGCAGTGCTTCTTTCTCTCCAGCCTGAAGGGGAAATAAAGAAGGAAAAAGGCAGGGAGGAAGAATACAAATAAATATGAAGAGCACTGGGTCAGGACTCAAAAGGTGGCTGAATTGCCCGTCAAAATTCTATCTGCCTCCTAAGGTTGAGGTTCAAACAAGACATGAGTGGGAAGAAGGCTTTGAAGGCTGCTATGCACCTGTGATTTACTAGAGGGCAACACATCCTGGTGGGTTGGTCCCAGCAGGCCTAGGGTAGGAAGGCACATATCTCATGTCATCTGGGCCTTTGGACAGCCCTTGGTCCATTATGTACCTTCAGCCAGGCTACACGGGCTGGCTGAGTTCAAGGCCACATGTGGTGATGTTAAAGGGGCTAAATCCTATACAGTCATACCCATCCTGGCCTAATTCTGGTCTTACCAGCCTTGCTCACCACCTTGTTCCCCTGTGTGGGTGAACCCACTCAGCATCAGGACCTAATTCTCCTTGCATTGCCTGCCTGCGAGATATCCCGGAAGAAGATTCTCCAGGCAGAGGAAGGGCCTCCTGGTCTTACATAACCAGTATTGAGCGCGGGGTGCCAATTCCCAATAACCTATACCTCTGCCTTCCCTAATCACATCTCCAAGGGAATAACAGCCAGGGCGGGGGTCACGTGGAGACGCATTCAAAATAGCAACCACACGGAGGAAAAATTGATTCCTCCACCTCTCTTTTCATTTATGAATTCAGTGTTTTTGTCAGGCTGAACATTTAAATGCACTCTACGCTCTCTGGATTTCCCCCATTCTCCCCCTTTCTCATTAAAATTCTAATTATTACCAGAGCAAGCAAGATGTATGATCAAAGGAAAGCAAAACCCTAGAAATACCTTTTGTTTTAAGGTGACCCATATTGCAGAGACTGCACCCGGAACAGCTGTAACAGAGAACAGATGTGGAGGGCCCAGAGATGGCCAGATGCTTAGAATAAGGGCACCCATACCTGTGGTAGCGTTCCTGGTGAACCCCAAGGGGATCCAGGCCTAAAACACAGTCCTCAAACCATTTAGATCATGAACTCATAACAGCAAAAATTATTTTGATTTAATACCTGCAATATGTGTTTTTTGTTCCCACGTTCTATACACACGTACAGAGGGGGTATTGTAGAGCTGAACTGTCTGGGTTGTATCTCAGTCCAAACACTTACCAGCTGTGTGACCCTGGGCAATCTATTCAACCCTCTGTGCCTCAGTTTTCTCATCTGCAAAGTGAGGATAATAATCTTTACCTATTTCACTGGAGAGTATTAAATGAGTGAATACATAAAAAGCGCTCTGTACCTTGGACATAGTAATGTTCAATAACTTGACTAAATCCAACAATAAAATGGTATCATTCCTATTACTGTCAACCTGTATATTACAATTTTGCTTTCTTATTTTTAAGATAATAAATAAATATTATAATAATAAATAAATATTTATTTATTTATTTTAATAAATAAATATTAAGCAATCCGATATTTTTTCTCTTGTGCTCCCAGGATGCATGCACACCATAATTGCAGGTCTTCAGTCTAGAAGTTAAATAGGAATCAGTTTTTCTGGTCCCTGGCAGTCTCTGGTGGACTAACCTCAGTTCCTGTATTGGGGAAAGACTCTGCTGTCTCCATGCAGGGACCTGGGGGCTGGAGGAGGTTGCTAAGGACTTGAGGATCCTGTGCTCTCATCCCTTATTCCTGAAGGTGGTAGCTGGTCAAGGCCAGTACCCTCCAACCAGGGAGCCGGGAGGCAGTGCTAACTCCCCAGAGAGGGTGCCTGATGTTCTGGCCTCCTTCTCAGGTGCCTTTGGATGGGGGACAGCTTTCACGGGGGCCCATGTGCCGTGAGAGTACTCTTGATCCCCCAAGGAGGGACTGGGCATCTCTATACTCCCAGTCTAGCTTAGCACCTGGAACATGGCAAGTGCTCAGTAAATGTTGGCTGAGAGATAATGACAGCTGTTTTATGTGCCATTGATTGACTCATTCATTCTCATGTGTCAGTTTCTATGCTGAGCCCTGAGTCAGACAAATATAAAAAACACAGGGCTATAGTAGCCTATAGTTTAATCAGGGACAAAGAGTCTGGGACAGTGGAATGAGCCCCAGGCTGGGCAGTGGACATCTGGACCCTGGTCCAGGCTCTGTGTCTGACCTGTGACCCCAGGCAAGTCCCTTCTCTGGACCACTGCTCCCATCTGCAAAAGCACAGCCTCACTTGTAGGGTCATTTCTCATCTTAAATCCCAAGATTCTTAAGGCATGGGGACAGGATAATCCAGAGACTACAAGATCACAGGCCTGCAGGGGCCAGGCAGGTAACAGGGAGAGCAGCTGGTGAGCACGCAGCCTTCCGAAGGGCATCGCCAGTTCCCACCATGCGGGAGCATAGGTCTAGTTAGCAAGTCCTCAGGCCTTTTCCAGAGAAGCCAGAAATCTGGTGTGATGATGATGATAGTGATGATGGAATTGCTCAATGTTTCAATCATCATGTAAGCCAGGCGAGCCTCCTCTGCTGGCCTGTCTACAAGTGACCTTTGTGCAAACCCATCATTGGTTCAAGGCCTCTGACATCTCAGAGTAAGAAGAGGCCTTGGGCTCAAAGGTTCATTCCTAAAGGTGGGGTGGGAAGCCTGCTTACTAATTTCTCCCAGAGGGAGGCATCCTTCACAGCTCTCCTGGGGTATTGGGCATCCTACTGGGGGCAGAGGTGGGCTGGGTGTGGGACCGTGAATGCCTGCCTCTGAACGAATCATGACATTCAGTTTTACAGCAAAGCTCTCACATGGCCACAGGAATGGGGGGAAAGGACAGCTATCGGAATCCTCTGTATTTAGCTTTGAAGTCAACTGTGTGGATCAGATTCCAACTTAATACAAGTATTTACTGAGCCTACTATGTGCAGGGTTCCGGGAGTACGGCAGAAGCATTAGACCTAATCCCCCTCCTCGAGGAGATTATGCCCAATCTCATTCACTTCAAGTCAACCTACTAACTATACATCAGCTCCTGCTGTGGGCTTGGCAGGCGCCGGGTAAGGGAAGGGAATGAGGGTCCCCGAGGCCCCACAGCCTGTGGAGGAAGAGAGCTGTCTGCAAAACCAACCCTGCTGTAAATCTGGCCATAGTAACAGCTCTAATAGAAATTCAAACAGCATCCAAATGTGAATGCTTCACGAATTTGCACATTTGCTTAGGCTGCTATTTAAATTACGTTCCCTTCCCCATACACGTGCCCATGGGGAGGGGAGGCAACCCAGGTGCTCCCCAAGCTGGCGGTGGGGGGAGGGGCAAAGCTGGAGAAATCAGACCGAGGTGAACCCGAGGCTGCAGATATTTCACAAGGTGGATACGGAGCATCAACCCTACAACCATCCCTCCTCTACCTGGGCAGCCTTCTCATGACCACTCTTCTCTCTTCTTCCGTCTCTGTCCCTTCTGTGTGGCCCCTCTTTGAACACCCTTCCCTGCTTCTCCCCTCCTGTGTCTGTCCCTGTCGCTCCCCGCCTGGCTGAGGGCAGGCACCTCTGTCAGCCTCCTCACAGTGGTAGTTATTGTGTGTGGCGTGGCCCTGGTGGCAGTTTTTCTCTTTCTCTTTTGGAAGCTGTGCTGGATGCCCTGGAGGAACAAGGAGGCCTCCAGCCCCTCCTCTGCTAACCCCTCCCCGGAGGCCCTCCAGAGCCCCAGCTCCAGAGGCAACATGGCGGACAAGCTGAAAGACCCCAACACCCTGGGCTTCCTAGAGGCAGCCGTGAAGATCAGCCACACGTCCCCAGATATCCCTGCCGAGGTGCAGAGGTCGGTCAAAGAGCACATCATGCGTCACACACGGCTGCAGCGACAGACCACAGAGCCAGCGTCATCCACCAGGTGAGGGGTGGACCCCTCCCTTCCCTACCTCCACATTCCTGGATCCAATACATTAATGAGATTCCGGCCTGTGAGGATCAGAGACCAGAAATAATCATGTGCACATTCTGGTTGGAGAATATGTCCGATGATGTGCTCCTTGGTGGGGGATCAACTCGGAGGTGGGCGCCAGGAGAGGGGAACCTTTGAGGTGGGGTGCTGTGCAGGTGATAAGCCCTGGGATGTGTGTGGGTGCGAGGTGTTGGCTTATCCGGAGGGAAGGAAAGACTTCAGGCTGAGGGAAGAGAATATGCAAAGGCGCAGAGGCAGAGAAGTTCATGACGTGTCTATGTCAATACAGCCTCCTAGATGGAGGCTGCAGTGCGTGGGAGATAAAGCAAGAGATTCCTAACACTTTGAGAATGAGGACAGCTTTGGACAGCGTTCCCCGTATGACAGCAATGGTATACATGGCATTCTTTAACTGAAAAAACAAAATGACAACAAAAAACAACCACCACATAATGACGAAAACCTACTCCAAATTCAGAAACACTTTTCAGTGATGTGGTACGTGCAGGTATAAGGCATTGTATTTGTTAAAAACTTGGGGCAACGCAAGAGGGAAGAGATATGGGAACATATGTATATGTATAACTGATTCACTTTGTTATAAAGCAGAAACTAACACACCATTGTAAAGCAATTATACTCCAATAAAGATGTTAAAAAAACAAAACAAAACAAAACAAAAACTTGGGGCTCTTGTGGATTCCTGGGTCCAGGCCCCCAGGGGACCAGCCAAAGGGAAGCAGGCCTGGTCTTCAGATTGAAAGCCAGAAATGATGAAAGTGCTGGGTCACGTTTACAGAGTTTGTTGTTTGACCTCAGGCAAGTTGCTCACCTTTCCTGAGCCTCACTTTTCCCAACTGTAAAATAGGGCTAATGACTCTCATAAGGGTATCCATGAGGAGCCAGTGAAAGAATCCATGTGATAATAAGAGTTTAGTATAGGGCTTCCCTGGTGGCGCAGTGGTTGAGAGTCCGTCTGCCAACGCAGGCAACACGGGTTCGTGCCCCGGTCCGGGAAGATCCCACATGCCGCGGAGTGGCTGGACCCGTGAGCCATGGCCGCTGAGCTTGCGCGTCCGGAGCCTGTGCTCCGCAATGGGAGAGGCCACAGCAGTGAGAAGCCCGCGTACCGGGGTGTGGGGGTTGGGGGAGAAGAGCTTAGTATATACCTGGCCCTGTTCTAAGCACTTCATTGTATTTATTCATTTCACCCCCACAGCAATCCTATGCAATTGCTACTTTTATTATTCTCATTTTATAACACAGAGAGGTTAAATAACTTGCCCCAGGTCATACAGCTAGAACGTGGCAGAGCCGAAATGAACCTATGCAGTCTGACTCCAAAGCACAATAAATGTTAACTATGGTGGTGGGGATGGTAGTGGTGGGGACGAAGGAATGCCACGTGGAGGGTGGGAAAGGATGGTCCTTCTCAGTCAGGGAGTTTATGGTTTAATGGGGGAACCAGAGTCATGCCTACCAGGAAAGAAACCTAGAAAGCAGGTAGCAGAAAAGCAGTAAAAATGATAATGATCACAATGGCTAACACTTACTGAAGCTTGTTATGTACCAGGCTCCATTCCAACTACTTTTCATATACTAAGTCACGCACACCGAGTGTGTGCAGAGGGAAAGGGGGTCAACTGGCAGGAGGAAAAGGGGGCCTCACAAGGGGTAGGATGAGCCAGGGCCCCGAGCCATGCCTGCCGGCATTCCCCCACTCCTTCCCCCACCTCACTCTCTCACCCCCTCCTGCCCTCCGCCAGGCACACGTCCTTCAAGCGCCACCTGCCACGGCAGATGCATGTCTCCAGCGTGGACTACGGCAATGAGCTGCCCCCTGCGGCGGAGCAGCCCACCAGCATTGGCCGCATCAAGCCCGAGCTCTACAAGCAGAAGTCCGTGGAGGGGGACGACGCCAAAACCGAGGCCAAGACCTGTGGGAAGATCAACTTCAGCCTGCGCTACGACTACGAGAACGAGACCTTGATCGTGCGCATCCTGAAGGCCTTCGACCTCCCCGCCAAGGACTTCTGTGGCAGCTCTGACCCTTACGTCAAGATCTACCTCTTGCCTGATCGCAAATGCAAGCTGCAGACACGGGTGCACCGCAAGACCCTGAACCCCACCTTCGATGAGAACTTTCACTTCCCCGTGCCCTATGAGGAGCTGGCTGACCGCAAGCTGCATCTCAGTGTCTTCGACTTTGACCGCTTCTCCCGCCATGACATGATCGGGGAGGTCATCCTGGACAACCTCTTTGAGGCCTCTGACCTGTCCCAGGAAACCTCCATCTGGAAGGACATCCAGTACGCAACCAGTGTGAGTACCGCCCTGCTCCCTGGGCTTCTCGAGGAGTTGCAGTCCTGGATTTGACTGGGATGTGTCCCGCATCCTCCTCACCCCTAGAGACAAATGGGCCTCTGCCCTTCAGGGTACGAAGGGGACTCTGACTAATAGCCCAGCCCACTCTGGGGAAGTCCTTGCCCTGGGGCCCACGTTGCGGGGCAGGGGTGGGGGGCAGGGAGCAGAGCCCCCATGTGGGTGGGAAGGGAAGGGAACATATCTATGGCTTCTGATCGCATGTTCTGAAGTGGTTCTCTCTACCTGCCAGGCCTCAGGTCTACCACCTATAAAATGATACATGTCTTTCATCATGGGTAAGGATCGGGCCAGGCCCGTAGCCTGACTCAGACAGCAGTGCGAGCCAAGGGCCTTGGTGTGTGCTGGAAGCCCGGCACAAGCAATCAGGAACAGGCTGTATTAATTGGGATAAACCAGGTTATGCCGTAGCCACAAACGATCCTAGGATTTGGTAGCTTAACGTAGCCAAAGTTTGGTTCTCATTCATGTTACATGTGCTTTGCAGCTTGGCCGTTCTTCCTTGTTACTTAGGGATCCAAGCCAACAGAGGCTCCGTTTTGACCTGTGCCCCTATAGTTACCACCTGAGGAGGAAGAAGATGTGGCAAATCATGTGCTCGTTCTTAAGGCCTCCATGCAGAAGTGGCACATGTCACTTTCACTCATATTTCATTAGCCAAAGCAAGACACATGCAACTCCTACTATCAAGGGGGCCGGGCAAAGCAATCCTACCACGTATCCAGAAGGGGGACTGGAAGTACTTACGACCAGCACTAGTGACTACCATGCAGCAGAGCCCCTGCTCTTAGGCCCCGCCTGCCTGGGCCAGTCCGGGAGTTGGAGCGGGGCAGGGGGGGCTTGAAGGGAGACCTGGTTAATCCACACATGCGGGAAGGGGATGCTTGCCTGTTCATGATCAACTGGAATTAAGCATGACGGTGTCAAGGAGCTGGGGCTCAAGTTGGCTTTTAAGAGGGAGGACAGGTTTGGCACAGAGAGTTAAGAGGGCATCTCCAGAGCCCTTTGGTCCAGTGTAGACAGTGTTCTCCAGTCCCTTGGGTGGCTGTTGAGGAAGCTGGGTAATTGCATGCCACAGATGTAGGTGGCATGCCTCTCTCTAAGCCCAGCCAGACAGCTGAGAGCCCTGCAGGGGTGTTGCCACCAAACACCAATGGCCTTGTGCCTCGTGTCTTGAACTCTAACTGATTGAGTGTCTCCTGGGATATTTCTTGCACTATTTCCCTGAGTGCAGACCCTCCCTTTGGACAATCAATACTCAATATCTATGGGCTGAACTTGTAAGGAGAGAGGCTGGGAGAATCAGCCCCACTCTGGTGGGAAAAGGATAAGAATCGATTTGTTCAAAGAGAGAAAGCTTGGTGGGCTCCGTTTCTGCTCCAGAGAAGGTCTCTGGGACAGCCCATTCTCCTAGCTGCTGCTGACTTTGACCAGCCCTGTCTGATGTCTCACTGCCTCCCCTACTTTTGCTCTACCGAAATGTCATCCGCAAGAACAGCACAAGCAGCGGGGCCGGCAGACAGGGCGGGCAGACGGGGCGGGCTGGAACAGCAGCTGTGTGCCCGCCTGAAGCCCAAGAGCTCCGCTTTATAAATCACTCTGAAGTTTACATCTGGTGCAGCTCTTCCCTTGTGGGCTCGTAAGGCAGCAGCTTCATTATCGTGACTATACGGGTAGAGAAAAGCGGCTCAGTCCCCCCCATACTGAGGCTGAGGCCCAAGTGCTCAGAGAGAGGTAGGTGTGAGGGCCAGGGGCTGTGGGAAGCAGGGCTCAACTCAGCCCTCTGAAGAGCCTCCCTTCTCCTCTCCAGAGACCTCCCTTTCCTGTAACTTGAGCTCCAGGCACGATGAAAGCCCTAGTCCTGGAGCGTGCGGTCCGTGCCCAAGGGTGCCCCTCACCTGAATGCTAACTTCCTACATCCTAGAATTCCGTGGCTGTCCCTGCACTCGTCCCACACCCCTTCCTCAGCCCAGCTTCAGAAAAAGGCAGATTGTCCAAAAGGAGCTGGACAAGTCATTGCCACCCTCATCATCCTCAGTCAGTACCACTCTAACCCTCCTCCATCTCTTTCTAAGCAGGACTGTGCCAGGGACTCGGGAGCAAGGGGGGCTGGGATAGAAGACAGCCTCTTTGCGCCACGGAACTTTAATGCAGTAGCTAGTGATGCAAAGTAGCAAATACTGTGAGGCTGTAAGATCTGAGAGTTAGGACAGCCAGGGAAGGTTTCCTGGGTGGGGAAGGAGAATTCAGGTGGGTAGGGAGGGACTGGTATATATAACTTGATAGTCAAAAGCAGGAGGAGTCTGAGCCCAGGAGTTTCTGGAGCAGAAGATCGGGTCATTTGCTCACACTCTCTGTCTTGCTCGCAGTTTGTCTGCACTGAATGTTCTGCGTGGTGAGGCCCCTGGGGCCCTCCCATCCACAGCCTCTCCAGCAGGCCAGCTCTCAGGGGTGGGCTCTTTATCCTGGGGGGTGAGGAATCAGACAAAGGAAAGGAAAAGGTAATAAAAGGCTGGTGCTTTTACCTGGGCTTACTCTAAAATTGGAATTATTTTGAGGCCAGAGAGGCCCAAGCCCTAGTAACGGGCAATGATTGAGCACTCAGTGTACGTGAAATCCTGCAGCCAGCATCGTGGGGCGCGGTGCACATGAGCACAGCCGGCTCCCATCTTTCCTGCATGCCAGATTCCTGCCAGATTTCATTCCTAGAGCTGCATTTTGGCCCCCAGCTCCTCCGGCCTGCAGGCTTGTCGCTGAACACGTCCAGCATTTCTGCCTCTTGCCTTTGCTCCCAAGGTTTTCTCTGGCAGACAGGCTTTTCCCCCACCTCTCTGCGTGGCCCAAACCAATCCACCTTTCAAAGCTTCCCTGAAGCCCTTCCGCTCTCACAGCAATCACTCCTCTGGATTTATTTTCTGGGTCCCTCATTTATACACTGAGTCATCTTATGCCTTGCAGAGTCCCCAGTGGCTCAGGAATGGCTTGTGTCCCACATTTGACTGTCTCTTGTATTCTCCCTCAGGGCTGAGTGTGTCATTTTATGCAAACGTAAGAACTCAGCAGTTCTTGTTGAATGACAGATGGCTTAGTTAATTCAAACAAAACTACGTATTGGTGCACAAGGAAAGGATTATTAAAGAAGAAATGGAATTTGGGTGCAGTTAACCTGGGAAGGCTTCCTGGAGGAGAAAGTCAAGTAGTATTTTGAAAGTGAGTAGAGCCAGGCGTGGTGGGGAGAGACCTGGGCTGTGCATTCCTACAGAGAGATGGTTTGGGTAGATGGTTCATGTCTGGAGTAGCAAAGAGATTAACCAGCCTGGACTGAAGTAGAGGGTCAGGGACCCACAGTCTGGACTGAAGTGGAGGGTCAGTGACCAAGAGTCTGGGTAGGAGGAGAGGCCCTGTGAGAAGTGGGTTCGGGAGGCTGCTCTGATGTCACAGGAGTCCATGAATGCTGCTGCCCTGGTACTCCTCACATTTGTATGGGAGAATCACGTGCGGCCCTGGCAGGTGGAACCAGACAGGTTCCTTGTTTTGGCCCCTGCCCCAGTGCCCAAGGTGGTCTGAAGTAGGAAAGCCTGGAGCATTTGTGCTGTTTTCTTACAACCACTGAACATGGAGCTTCAAGGCTCGTGAAGGGGAGGTGTTCATCTGGGGAGGCTGGCCCTTTGTTAATTGCAAATCTTCAGCCCCAAGGGCCGCTCCCCCCAGCATCCCCAGGTTGTTCTGGATGGAAGCCTAGGCTGTCATGGAGCTAACATACACCCCACCAGAGGGTGAGCAACAGGCAAACAAGATGTGCTAGGACAGTCAGAGGTCTCTGCTGTTCCCTGGAATCCAGAAGCTCAGGCATGGGCAGGTCTGCCACTGAGGCTTCCACCTCCTGCCTGGCTTGACTAAGGTCCTCTGCTGGTCTCCTGGGCATTCCCCGTGGTCTGTCATTTTCTCTCCACACACAACTTCGATCGGCTGAAATCGTTCTCTTCTTCCCTTCCCCCCTCTCCAGCCCCCAGTCTCATTATTTCTATATGAAGCTGTAGATTTATCATTAAAATAGAGCCGCCATCACCAGGGCTTGGTAACATCTCTGTATTCTTGTAGTTATTGTTACAGAGGCCTCAGACCCCAGTGCACACAGGTATTCCTGTTGCCATCCCAGCTCCTTCATGGAGGCTGTCATTGGGGCCATAAACATGTGTTGTGCTTGGTGGCATTGATGGACTCGGCCAACTTCCTGCCTTACCAGGTCCCCGCCAGGTCAGAATGAGTGTGTGTGTGTGTGTGTGTGTGTGTGTACAGGTATGTGTGTGTTTTGGGGGTGATGGAGTGCTCTGTATAATTCCAGAGAGCCTGGACTCGGAGTCTGCAGGGAGGAGGGGGGGCCTTATGTGGTAGAACAGTCTCTTTTCTAGCCTGGCAACGAGCAGAGTTGTGTACAAAGAGCTCAGGCTTTGATACCAGACCAACCTGTGTTGCATTCTAGCTTCTGCACTTTCTAGCTTTGAGACCTTGGGGACATTGTCTAAACCATGCCTCAGTTTCTACATCAGTAAAATGGGGCTAATGATGGTACATACCTCATAGCGGTATTCTATGTAGTAAATGAAATAAAATGCACAAGATGCCTAGGGCAGCACTGTCACAGCGCAGCCTCCTGAGCCCCATTCTTACAGTGCCTTTCCTTCTAACTCGGCCTGTGGGTCACTATTTGTACCACTCCCAGGCCTGATCGCCCACTTTTTTCCAGATCACCTATTCCGACAGGTTGTTGGTTGTTATTATTCCTGTTTTATTTATTTCTCTCTTTTACTTCTTGTCCTATCATGTGTTCTCTGTGTGACCTTGGAAAAGTGATTTGCCCTCTCTGAGCTGTGGTTTCCTCAGAAACTAGTTTCCAAGTTGTGAGATTCTGAGATTCTCAGCTTCCCCTATAGAGAAGTGGTTGGCTCTCTTGCTTTCAGAGCAGGGATACCCAGTCGCTGGAAGTGTGGTCTCCTTAGTAGAGGCCTAAACCCCAGGCTGACAGGCCACAGGGCAGAACTTCCAGACACACCCTCCTCCTTTCAATGTCAGTGAGAATCAGTCCTCTCTTTAAGCCCCTTGGAAATGTCCTCCGGGGAGTTCCTGCCACAAGCAAGTCCCCACCAGCAAGCTTCCTTCCTCCTTTTCCCATGAGGCACAGTCCTGCAAACAGGCTCAGCGCCCTCCCCACCTTTCAGGCCCCACATTTACTGGTTATTAATACGCAGGTTATTATTTGAGCTCCTACTGGGAGCCAAGAGCACAACCAACTTTATTCCATTTCATCCTCACCATAAGCCTTATTATTGTGCCCTGTATGTAAGTAAAGAAACGAAGGTTCCAGGTTCAGTGACATCCAGTGTCACCCAGACAGAAGGTGCTAGAGAGCCAAGACTCAAGTCCAGGTCTTCAACAGAGCCCACATCCTTGCATGGCTAGAGGGGAGTGAGTGTGATTACATTGCTCCTTGGACAGAAGATAGACCCTGAAACTGTGCAGCTCGTCAGGGGATCCAGAAGAGTGACTGGTTTGATTTTCTCTTTGTGGCCTGGATCCTTCCTCTCGTTTCAGGGGGCAGCTTTTGTGCTGACACTTGGATTCCGTTACCATCTCCCCAGTGTTCTTCCTGCGGCACTGAGTTTGACATTCATTCCTCTTTCATTCAACAAACATTATTGAGTGTCAGCTATGTGCTCTCAGTTTGATCACTGAGCATGTGTTGGATACAGAAGCTGGGCCGGGCTGTGGAAAGGATGGCAAAGAAAAAGCCCCACCTCTGACCAAGCTACTGGGAAGTGTGGAGCATGCCCAGTGACCCCCAAACCCCTCAACCCCCTTGCACACAGGGCACATACTTGGGGACAGAGCAATTCAGGAAGCTCACAACCAAATCATGCAAGCCGCGGCACTGCAAGCCATGTGCAGAAGTGTTGAGGCGAGATGGAGAAAAGAAATCAGAGCCAGATGAGACTAGTCTGGGAAAGCTTCTAGAAAAGGAAAGTTTTAGGCCAGGCTTTGATGGCAGTGAAGGAAGAGAGTGTTGAAAGGGGGAGGGGAGTGTGTTTCTCTATTTTCTTTGGATTGGGGGAAGGATCTAGAAAGAACTTCTCTCGAATACAATGGGTTTCTTTGCTTTGTGCAGTAACTACTTGTGGTGTAATTACCGTGTACCAGGCACCAGGCTAGCACAGGGGATACCATAACTTCAACTCAGTCCAGTCCTCAAAGCCTCACAGTCCTATGGGGAGTCAGGAAAGCACCCCCACCACCCCAGGGGACACACAGGTCCCAGCATGCTGATGGAAGGCTGGCCTCCTGGAATGAAATTGCCTTCCTTGCCAGAAAAGAGTTAGTTGCATTCTTTTCTCACACCCACATACTCAAGTCTAGTGTGATCCAAGGGTAGCTCACAAGAGGCCTTTTCGAGTAGAGCCAAAGAATCGGCACAATTGATTCGCTGTGACTCAGTCAGTCACCTGGGATGAAGCCTCCCAGACGCTCACTGACCAGCAGCTTGATGCAATGCCTTCAAAGTACCCACCTTGGGTCTTAGGATCCCAGTTCTGTCCTGGCTAGGAGCCGGGAAGGAGAAGGAGGGAAGCATCATGAACCTTCATCCACTCAACATGTCTTCAGTGATCTCTTCAAGAACTTTTTCGGGTCCAAGAACACTGGGTATTGAAAGACAAATATAGTCCTTGCTTTTAAGGAGCTTACAGTTGGGTGGAGCTTTCGGAGCAAGTAAAAATGTAATCCAAAGGACACAGTTATTTAAGTTGCACGAAATGGGAGAAGGGGAAAATAGAGGTCATTGCTGAAGCTGGGAGAGTAAGGGAGTGGAATGGGAGATGCAGATGGCAGAAGGAGAATTTGAAAACAAGAACTGAGTTTGGGGAACACCCAGAGTCAAGAAGAAGAAGGACAGGGGCCAGAAAAGGGTACTAAGCAGGGGGAGATCCGAGAGAAAAGAAGAGAACTGAGGAAGGCAAAGGAGGGATAGTTCGGGAACTAGGCAACCAGAAGTGATGTGTTCCAGCATCTGTGGGGTAGCAAGCACCGTCTTAGACACTGCGGATGCAGTGGTAAATGAAGCTTACAGTCGTGTGGGGGAGACCATGAGGATGTGAGATAAATAGTGTGGCTGAGGGTGGTAAGTGGCCTGGAGAAAGTAAAGCCGGGAAGCAGCGGGGTGGGAGGGGGGTGGTATTGGGGTTGGGAGGGTGGCTGGAGGAGAGGATCGCAGGGTAAAACAGGGTAGGCAGGGAGACATCCCCAAGAGGAGGCCATCTGAGTAGGCCTGAAAGACAAGAAGGAGAGAACCATGCATATATCTGGAAGAAGAGAGGTCCAGGTGAGAGAATGGTAAATGGAAAGACACTGAGGTGGGAGGATGCCTGGCTTGTTCAAAGAACCGTAAGGGTCCAGTGTGGCTGAAGCAGCAATGGGACTGGGGAGGAGAGAGAATAAAAGATGAAGTGGGAGAGGTAAAGGGGCAGGAAAGGTTCATGGAGTTCCACAGTCAAAAGTTTAAGAGCATCACTAGAGTTGATGGGTTGGGAACAGACTCTACAACAAGGGCAAAGACAGGGAAATCCGTTGGGAGGCTATTGCCGTGAAAAAGAGACAATGGTGGCTTGGACAAGGATGGGGGGTAGAAATGTAAGATGTGCTTCATTCTGGATGCATTTTGAAAGTAGAACTAGCAGTATTTGTTGACAGATTGGGTGCACGGTCTAGGGTGTAGAGAAAGAAAAATCAAGGTTGTCGGCCTGAGTAACTCAGGAGGGAGTCGCCATTGACTGAGCTGGGGAATGCTGGAGGAAGAACCCATATGGAGAGGAAAGTCAGGAGCTTGGGTTTGAACATGTTGTAGTTGAGAGACCGTCGGGACATCCAACTGGAGATGTTGGATAGAAACTTGGATACAGAGTGTGGAATCCAGGGATTTCCCTGGTGGTCCAGTGGTTAAGAATCTGCACTTCCACTGCAGAGGGCACGGGTTTGATCATCCCTGGTCGGGGAACTAAGATCCCGTATGCTGTGTGGCCAGAAAAAGAGTGTAGAGTCCAAAAGAGAAGCCTCGGCTAACCAACTGAATTTAGGGGATGTCAGCATATAGATGGTGTTAAAAGCCATGAGACTAGTTGAGATCCCACATTTAGAGAAAAGACCTAAGACTGAGCTTTGGGACACTCTAAGGTTTAACTGTGGGGACCACGAGGAAGTAAAAGAGACTGATAAGCCCCAGCCAGTGAAATAGGAGGAAAACCAGGAAGGTACAGTGTCCTAGGAAACAAGGACAGTGTGTCCAGGACGAGAGAGGGAAGGATCAAGTGTATCAGACGCTGCAGCGGATCAAGTAAGGTGCAGATCGAGACGTGACCACTTCGTTCAGCATCTGCCTTGCCACGAGCTGTTTGGTGGAGCCCCGTTGGAGATGAGGTCATTTGCGGAATATTGGGACACGGGTTGTATCATTTGGGGGGAACTCTTTTTTATCATTTATGTATCATTTAGGGAGACAAGATTTCAAGGCCTAGGAAGGCTGGCTTTGCAGTGTGCCAGCAGGCTAGCTCCACGTATGGGCCATACTTGGGGAAAAGGTGGGGTGGGGATGGGGGAAAGTGGGTGAGCAGCCCCAGTTCATGCAGAGCAGATCAGGCCAAGACAGCACGTTGCATCAGGAATTGGCAGCAAGTCTAGGTATCCCTAGAATTCTGCCTTGAATTCCCGAGTGTCTGGACTCTTGCAAGCAGAACCAAGCCAGGATAGAAGCAGAGAGAGAGAACCTTCTAAAAGAGATCAGATCAGGGTCACATGGAAGCCCCAGGAGGTGTGAAAGAAGCAAGGCTGGGCCCGGGCTGCCCGCCAAACCCATGAAGACTGTTCCCCAAGCCCTCCAGCCGGAGCTGCTCTGAACCATGTATGAAGCCGGCCAGCCCTGCCCACTCTCTGAGCGGCCTGGCCCCCCGCGAGCCCTGACTGTGCCCTCCCGGCAGCCTGACCCCACTGCCCGGGTCAGAAGCCCTGGGTCACTCCAGGGCTGCAGGCCTCTCTTGTTTACTTTCTGCTCAGCTGGAGCTCCTTGTCTCTGCTAATGTTCATTTACCCACACACTCCCCAGGGCCTGGCCTCCTTACACTCATTATTCTCTGGAATGCTGAGCTCTCCTGCACCCACACCCTCAGGCTGGGGGAAGGCCAACAGTGTCCAGTCCCTGCCCCCACGCAGTTTATTCCTTCAGCCCCCGCCAGTGCAGAGGGCAGCTGGCCGGGCTCTTTCCTCTGCTCTCCTCCCTGAAGAGGGGAGGAGGGGAAGGGCCTGGTTGGTTGCCTCCCGCAAGGATGCCATGTGATGTTAGGGATGTCGAAGCCAGGAGCAGCTTTTCCTGCTCCAGAATAAGACCTGCAGCCCCGCCCTCCAAGCTCACGTCCTGTAATGACCAGGAGGAAGTTGGAAGGGGGTGCGCTAGGGGTCCCTCCATGCTTCAAGCTCAGGTACTGAGAACGTGACTCAACCCGCTAGGCCCCGGGTTCTGCAGCCAATGTGACCTTGACTTTTCTGGGAAATACTCAAAGGGCCAAGGCTCCTCTAGCAAAGGGTTGCTGAAAAGCTATCAAGAACCCAGAAAGGGGGAGAGGCGGGGTGTAGGGTCCGAGCTCCATTCCACAGGCAGTGTGTCTGTTCAGGAGAGAGAGGGGATAGAATCCCAGAATGACAACACGGTCCCTGCACCACAGGGGAAAGCTCCAGGCCTGCAGGTTGTCCCCTCAGCAGAGGTGACGGATGTGCACCTTCCACACCCTCTCACTTGGGCCAAGTGTGGCCAGTAGCCGTTCTTGGGTACATGGGGTTAAAGGTTTCCCATGCAGGGCTGGAAAACATAGTTAATCGTTCCACGCAGGGCTCTGACCCGGCTGTAAATAACGGCTCCACTGGCTTCTTTTAAGTTGTTTCTAAAATCAGCCTTTCACAATAGGTCCTTCCCTGCAGCTTCGGAAGAAGTGGCCTTAAGAGACTGCCAGAGGCTCAGAACAGTGGAGACAGTTCCCTTCTCACCCTTGATAAATTCCTAGCTTCCGGACAGCCCCACTGCCCACTCTGGCCAGCTGCCTGCAGAACCCAGCTCCCACTGGCAACCAGACCGCAGCCCTGTTCTGCCTCCCTCCTCTGCCAGCAGCTTGCCATAGCTCCGAGCTGGCTGGGCCAGCCAGCACTGCCCTGCCCTGGCCCCACGTGCCCTTCATTAGTATGCTGTGCATCTCAATGGTATAAATATCCAATCTTTCCCTTACAAGAGAATGAACGGGAAATCAGTAGGCAACAAGCTCACGCATCAACAAAAATCTGTTCCTCAACACTGGTGCATTTCATGTTCCCCCCACCTTGCCGTGCAGAGCACGCACTTGTCTTACGGCTTCTACCACCTGATGACTCACAGGGACATTTTTCTCCTGGAGAGAGATTATTTGGTCACAAGGGAAGCAACAGCCAGACATCCCTTCTGGACACTAACAAGGACATTCAAACTGCAGGATTCATTTGGGAGGAAGGGATTGCAATGGGTTCCCTACATCAGCAGCAATCCAGAGAGACTAGGGCCACTGGGTATAACTACGACCAGAATGGCAACTGACTTGGAAGAACTGGGGCAGTCCCTGAGGGGTTTCTAATTTCTGCGGATCCTGGTGTTATGACTCTGCTTTCTCGTGGACTCGGGGAAGGTCAGAGCTGGAAAGGGCCTCGGAGATGATCTGGCCCAACGTCCTCCTGCCACAGATGAGCAAGTTAAGACCAGAGAAATTGCACAACTTGTCTGGGGTGGCTCAGTGAGTCTGTGTGAATCTGGACCCCAACCCCGGTCTCATGAGACCCAGCCCCGTGCTCTTCCGACTGACTTCCTTGCCTCTAGGCTTTTATAGGGAATTCTCTTGCCCTGGTTATCTTACTCCCTCCTTCCTCCCTTCCCTTCCCAGGCCTCTGCCCACTCCCTGTCTTCATTCTGTGCCTGTGAACCTCTCTATCCTGTAGGGAAGAGGGCCAAGACTTGGAGTCCAAGGCATGAGGTGTCAAAGGGCACAGAGCAAAGACGACATTCTCTCTGTCGCAATTAGTCTCTTCCACGCAAGAGACGTCTAGTCTCTACTGGGAGTGGAAATAGGCAAACCAACAGGCAACGCCAGCAAGGAAACCAAGGAGGGAAGAGAAACTACATATCAAAGTGCCTCGGACCCTAAGCCAACGAACCCCCACCTCCAAGCCTCCCACTGCGCACACGTATTTACTCCTTGGAGGAGGAAGGAGACAGAGCTAGCTGTAGAGTCTGGGTCAGCCTCGTCCAAGTGCTAGCGTATTTTTATGATGTTTCCATGTCAGCAACAATGAAGAAAGATGTGGCCTCTCCAGCAGGCAGCTCCCATCCCCACCCCACTCCCTTGCCAACCCCGTGCCCAACTGGTCCTCATTCATCCTCATCAGTCGTCCCCTGTAGCCACGTTTTCTTTGCAGGTCTGAAATGACACCTACTCATTCTCCATGAATGTTTAATGCCTTCCTCTCTGGACAAAGTCTCTGAGACCTTGAGGGTTTCTCTAGGGCTGCAGCGAAACTTGGGATGGAGGGTTTTCCATGGAATCCACTTGGCCTTGGGAATTAGAGTGGGGGAGACAGCCCCTGGGATGGGAGGGGCTGGGGCAAGATGTTTAAACCCTCACCCCTCTCTGGCCAGTGCAGGCTGGCATTGCCCTCGGTCTTGATGGCCGAGAAGTACCAATGATTGCTTCAGAAGACTGCCTGTCTTCCTGCTAATGGTCTGGACTTGGCACGGCTTGGAGTTCAGGGAGGGCGCCAACATCCTTGACATTGGGACCAGTTTCTCCAGGAGCTGTTTTCTATTGTGATAAGAAATCGTGTGTCTGAGCACTTACGTGGTGGGAAGGAGTTGAGGTGAGATGGGAACCGATCAGAGAACAAGATTGAGATCGCCGTCTGTGCACACAATTCCGACTGCAGGCATGAGCGGGGCATCAGCTGGGGCCTTTCTCCCTCCACATGCCAGGCTCTGTGCGCTTACCTTTAACCCTCACTACCACCCTGCAGAGCGGGTACTGTTGTGATCCACTGCTCACAAAGCCAGTGGGAAGCAGAGCCCGGAGTCACACCGGGTGCGTGGGCTCCACTGGATGTGCCCCTAACTCTCTCTGCTGCCTCAAGAGCTAGCTCGGGGGGCTGTCCCCGAGAGCCGCCTCTTCCTAGGATGGATGGGGACAGCAGATGTTCTCCGGGTCCCCCTCTGGCGCTAATTGTCTGTCTCTTCTGAAGGGTCCCCTTCTCAGCCTTTTCTTTCACTGACCCAGTCACGGGATGCAAGCCCAGCTCCACCCCACCCCAAGCAACACAAAGTGAGTAGCAGAGCTCGATTGGAGGTTTGTTCTCGTGGGAATCGGGTATCTCTGCCCCTCTGCCCAGTGAACAGCCTCGAGCGGCAGGGGAGGCTGCGGGAGGCACCTGCTCCCAGAGGTTCTTGCTGCCCTGCCTCCCCTAGAATGCCTGCTCCCCTCAGCCTAATGGCTCCTCTCCACCTTCTCCAGGCTGTCTGCCTCAATCACAAACAAACTATGCCCCTCTTTAAATTGCCCTGGGAAATTTTGTTCTTGCCAGCCCTTAAGCCCGGGCTCAGTTCCAGCCCCATCTGCAAACATTCAGAACCCAAGAAGGTATTCAACTGAATGACGGGCCCTCTTGCCCAGGAGCGGTGGAACCCTGAGACTCTTATATTGCCTTTGCTGGCTCCACTCTCCATAGAAGGCAATTGTGGTTTCACATAGCATTTGTTTTCTCTTTTTACCTAATAACTGCTGTGGCCACTGGCATTCCTTGAGCCCACAAAGGGGCATGTAGGGCCGTCCCTGTATAGGCAGGAGAGGCCCCTCTTTAGGGGGACAGGTGAAATTGCTACCTGAGATAGGAAGGGGGACCCACTTTCCAACTCAGCTCTCCCAGTTCTGCCAGTAGGCTGAGAATGAAACAGCCCCGCCCACCAAAATGAGGCCTAAGTGGGAGGCCCCAGGTGGTAGGATTGGATGAGGTTTCAGCCAGGAAGGATACAGGCTGTTAGGAGACCACAGATGAATGTCCGGAAAAGAGAGGGTACCACTCCCCAGAAATGGGCAGAGAGCTTCCGGGGAGGGGCCTGTGAAGCTGTCCCAGCCCTTTGGGCCTGGAGCCCAGTGGTGAAAGGCTTCGAAGGCGCCCTGTCTGTGTGCCATTGTGTTTTCTGTGGTTACTTCTTTGGTTCACCCTCAGCATTTGGAGTTCTTTTTCACATTGCAGGGCTATTTCAGGGAGGCCGTGGGGACCAGGAGTAGACCAGGTATGGGTGTCCACTTGGGTTGGAGCTTTAAACAGAGTGCAGAAGGTGCTAGGCAGATAGAACTGAAGAGAAAACCCCAAAGGGAAGATGGGGCAGCTCAGGGTCGGGGGAGAAGGGAGGTACCGCTTCAGCCCTTCCCCCCCAGGCTAGCCTTCTCCAGAGCCCTTGTGGGGAGGGATGGCGGGCGGGGTTCTCCCAGCCCAGCCCTAGAACAGCACTGGCATGGGACTCCTTCCCCGCGGGGCTGATTCCACTTTTGGAGAGCCTTCAGTTGACTCACAACCCTGTAGTGACACATTGGACCATGTGCTCGGAACAGTCCAGCTTCCAGAGACAGAAAAACAGCTCTGGTGGTGTGTCATGAAAACACAATAAGCACGTCCCTTCTTAAGGAGTTGGGGACAGGCTGGCTTTGTGACTGGCCGCACCTGCTTGAAAATGCTTTAAGGGGAAAAACATGGGCCCAAACTTTCTTCTTGCTTCTGGGCTGTTTTGGTAGGCCTGGGGAGAAAAAGGGGCCAGGGAAAAAAGGCAGGCAGCGAGGGCCTTTGTAATTCCAATTCCTTCTGACAGGGCTTTGTTTTGTTTTATTTTGTTTTGGTTTGGTTTGGTTTTAGTAAATCCTATCCAAGGCTGGGCAGACGCCCAGCTCACTTTCGGGAGTGACTGCACCCTAAGGAAAACTATTCCCCCAGCCCAATTTGGGCAATGTTTACCAGAGAAACTCTGGTTGAGCAACTATTCCTCTTGCGTGAGAAAGGAAGGGAGGACTCAGCAGGGTCCCCTGACCACCTTGGGTCTGGCCAGCTGGAGGCAGCCTGGGCCTCCCTGGGCCAGACCTCGGGCAGCCCTGTACGCACGCGCGTGTACACACACATCTGCACGCACGCTCCGTCCATCAGACACTGGGGACCCAGCAAGAGGCTTCTTCCCATTCAATCTTGCTTAATTGGCTCTCTGGGACTCCAGTCTCCCAGAGAGAGACACCTTTTGGTTGCCCCGAGGAACTGCATTTG
Organism: Stenella coeruleoalba; assembly: GCF_951394435.1. Taxonomy (NCBI): domain Eukaryota; kingdom Metazoa; phylum Chordata; class Mammalia; order Artiodactyla; family Delphinidae; genus Stenella; species Stenella coeruleoalba. The sequence goes on along the minus strand of NC_137169.1, from coordinate 100,007,226 downwards.
GAAAAGAAGAATTTCAGGAAGACCTTGCGTCCTGAAGATTATGCAGCTTGTGACATACCCATGTGGGTGACGATAGTAAGCCCACAACTGCTTCCACAGGCTGTCCCCCACATGTTGAGAAGGGAGGATAAGGATTATCTCTTCACTCTTGGGGAAGCTGAGGCACTGATGAGGGAGCAGGACTGTTCAAGGCCACACGGCCAGCTCTGGTCTGTCAGTCAGGATCCAAGAGGCCTCCGCAAGGCATTAGGCAAACACAGTGCCATCCCCCAAGAACCTGCAGGTCAGCAGGACTGGGAGTCAGGAGACCAGAGCGAGAATCCTGCCTCTGCTGTGTGGCCTTAGACAAATCACATCACCTCTCTGTTTCCTCATTAGAAAAATGTGGGAAATAACCTGTATTTCACAAGGTTGAGGTGAAATGCCAATGAGAAGGGGCCTCCAGAGGTTCTTGCCGCAGTTGATTGTTCCCGGGACTAACAACAACAACACCTAATGTGTTTATAAAGCATGTTCCAAGTACATTATCTCATTTAACACTCTCAGCACAGTAAGAAATCAGCATTTCAATTTTGTAGATGAGGCAAACTGAGGAGATTCTCTGGAGTCAAGTTTTAAAGCAATAGAACAGAGAACCAAAAGTGAGATCATTTTCTTTAAAAGCTGTAAGACTGTAATATATTTTACCCTTCCTTGCCTCAAGGCAAAGCATTATATTCTTGTTTTAGATATTCTGGAAAATACAGAAAGCCACAAAAAAAGAAATGCAACGCACCATAAGCCCATTATCCCGAGATAACCTCCATTAACATTTTGATGAAATCCAGAATCTTCCTCTTAGAAAAACCACCTGAAGGTAGTGAGGGGCAGGAATGCGCTGGAGACCGAGAGAGGGTTGAAGCGTTGTCTAGGTTAGGCCTGGAAGTTCCTGGGATTAAGCGATTCTGGAAGAATGCTAGCATGAAGGGAAGGATGCGGTGTGGAGAACAGGAGGGGGAGACTGTTAGGCGAGCAGGGCCGAGGCTCAGAGGTGGGGTTGTGAAGACCAGGCTCAGGAACCTGGGCCCCCCAGGCCTGCCTTCTCACCATGGACCATGGCCATTGCTCATCTTTATCAGTGAACCCCTGAGTTCCTAGGGATGTGAGGAGTGGTCTCCTCTTCCCAGCTGAATGAGGTTGGGACATCCTGGAAGACCCTCTGGGGAGCCCTACAGCCTCACAGTGAATGCTTGACCTTCTTCTGGGGCCCGGGGGTGGCCCTGGGGATATTACCTCTCCCTCTTCAGCCAGCTGGCTTCCTAGTGGGCAGAGCCCCAGGGACAGCCTCCAGGTATGGGCAGTGTGGTGTGGTACAGCTCTAACCCCACCACGGCAGCATTTGGGCCACTCTGAGGAACCCATCAGCAACTCTGGGTATCTTCCCAACATGCAGGACTGGGTCGCAGCCGACCAGGCCCTCCTCACCAATCCCTGGGTCCAGACCACTCATGGGGCACGTGCCCCAAGGGCCCGGACCCCATCTTGCTATTAATAACAATATTACAAGTCCACCTGGCCCTTACATAGCACTATTGAATTTACAGGACCCTTTTACACACATTGCCTTATTCGGTCCTCAGCAAGTCTTCGCAGGGACATTATTCTAATTCTGCAGATGGAGAAAATTAAGCTGAGGCAAGACAGAGTGAATTGTCTGAAGGTTGCACAGCAAGTACTAAAAACTTTCATTTATTTGTGCCTGTCGCTTTGTGTTGCTCTAAAAAGGATTTAGCTAGCTCACAAGACCTATAAAATGATGACAAATAAACTTAAGACAACATACAAATGTGGCAAGAGAATAAGTGAAAGAAAGTCAAATGGAGTCCAGAGAGGCCACCACCCAGTACGTGTGCCCCACCATGCGAACGCTGTCCGGAGCAGACTCACACTTGCCTGGAAGCATTCTAGCAGCTATGTGAGAGGGAAGCCTAGTCACAGGGTTCTGTGTCCATGAAATAAGTATAAACCAGACGCTTGGGGAAAACAAAGCTACCCCCTGCTCCTGGGACCAGAGGGAGTAATGAACAACATCACGGGGCCAGTTCAGAGCCTGGTCTTTGAACTCCAAAACGTTATGAACACCTCTAAGCTTCAGTTTCTTCAAAGGGGGTGGAGGTAATCATAAGACCTAGTTCATGCATTTGCTATGACATGTAAATGAGGTTCTTAAAAACACAGACTTACTAGAGAATGGACTTGAGGATATGGGGAGGGGGAAAGGTAAGCTGGGACGAAGTGAGAGCGTGGCATGGACGTATATACACTACTAAACGTAGAATAGATAGCTAGTGGGAAGCAGCCGCATAGCGCAGGGAGATCAGCTCCGTGCTTTGTGACCACCTAGAGGGGTGGGATAGGGAGAGTGGGAGGGAGGGAGACGCAAGAGGGAAGAGATATGGGGATATTTGTATATGTGTAGCTGATTCACTTTGTTATAAAGCAGAAACTAACACATCATTGTAAAGCAATTATACTCCAATAAAGATGTTAAAAAAAAAAGATTTATAAGAACAAGTAACTGAGATAACAGACGTAAAGCACTGACACACACTGCTTCACCAGGGCTCCAGAAGCATTAGAGGAAACCAGAACACTGGCTAGTGAGGGTAGCGGATATGACCCCCGAGGACAACCTTTCAGAAAACCAAGCTGGTTTGGCACGGTGGTTGAGCGGGTGGCCCTGTGGTCCGGCTGCGTGGGTTTGAGCCACATCTCCCTCCTCTTTAGCAAAGTGGGCTGGTTAATATCTTTGTGAATATCTCTGTGCTTGCGTCCTCATCTGTAAAATATGGCCAAGAGTAACCCCTAATCTATAAACACAGAGCTCTTAGCCACGTGCCCAGCACACCGCGAGTGCTTGATGAGTGTGAGCTACGAGTGGGACCTTGAAGGCTCTTCCCTTGTAATCATCCTCACCGTGGTGGAGGTTAGCAGTCTCTGGAGTCCAGGGCTCTCGACTTGCCACTGCTGCCCCTCGGGGTCTTGTTTATTTGCATGTCCCCTGTAGCCCTTAACCCTGGCCTTCACCTGTAGGTGCTCAATTCATACATGTGGAATGAAACTGGAAAGTGAAAGAAGGGGATTCCAAAGTGGTCTAGGGGTTAAAAAAACTCCAACTAGCATCAACTGGGCCGCCCAGGCTTTCAAAACCTCTGTTTTTTGATCTGTAAAACGAGAAGGGAACTTTGTAATATCCAAAGACCCTTGAGCTCTTATACTGATTATCACAGAGAGGTCTTTACTCTCAAACTGCTAATTGCGGTAGTTGCAGAAGGTGCTTGGCTAGGAATTCTATAAAGAGACCCACTTCCCACCCTAGTCTCTAAGAAGGGCGTGGGCCAAAACAGAGTGGCGGGTGCTCTGCAGAGCCGTGGGGTGCGTGGTTGGCGGTGAACACAGGTCCCGGAATCTGTGATTTCGCATTGCCTGGCCTGGCAGGAAGGGGCCCGGATCAGCCTGAGAAAGGCCTACCTCCTTGAGGACAGGTGACCTCACTGCTGCAGACAGGAGATGGTGGTATCTGGCGTGAGAGCAGAGGCAGGTGGAGGTGGGGTGAAAGGAGGAGCTGAGAGAGGACGTCAAGGAAAGCCGGGCTGCAACTTGCGTAAGGAGCCTGAGAGGTGGGCCTGAGAGATGGGGGTGTCCAGGGAGCAGCAGGCCCCCGGTCAGTAGCAGTCACCACAACAGGAGTAGCGGGAACCCTGGGGATGCCCAGCATGAGGGGCTGAGGCTAGGCCGGGCCAGGAGTACGGCTGTGGGGTATGGCCTTGCCTTAATGCCAGGCTGGCCTCTTCCTGAACCTGGGGGCTGTCCAGGCTCATTCAGTGCCAAGAGGCAGTCCCTCCGGGAGAGGGAAGGAAGGATTTGAAAGAACGTCCGCTCTGGAGCTCAGGCAGCACTAGCCGTGGCTCTGGTACCGGGCAGTCAGGAACACTGATTGCACGAAACCTCTCTTCCCCACCCCCGGGGCCGCCTCCCAGCCTGAGCCTCACTCTTTGTTTCTGCCACTCTGCACTTGGTGCCTGGAAGAGAGGAAATAACCATTAGTGTCACCTGCTCCCCAGTGGGAGACATTAGCTGGCTCTGGCAGAGCATGTGGCCTATAATTTTTGGAGGAGTTACAATAACGGAGCTAATTTGGTGTTTCATCATCATGCTTCTGGGTGAGCAGAGGGGGAAGGGAGGCCCTGGGCCTGGTGCAGAACAATCTCCCGGCACAGAGCTCTGTACTTCCTCGGGCAGCTTTAGGGGTCCTGGAGCCACGCTCTCTCCTCCCTTGCCCTCCTCTTCCACCAGCAGCTTCTCCTTCCAGAGGTGGATTGTCAGAACGCAGCTTGGAGACTCCTGAGGCCAAGCCCAGCCCGAGGCAGCGCCACAGCAGGACAGAGCAGCAAGGGGCCTGGGCGTTTGAGGAAGTGTGTGAAGAGCCTGCTCTGCACTAGACCCCCCGTGCGAGCGGTTTAAGTGCACACATTCGTTCATCTTCACGGTTAAGCCCATTTTACAGATGAGAAGGTGAGGTCATCTGGTACAATGCTTTCATTTTACAGCTGAGGAAACTGCAGCTCAGGGAGGCCCCATGACGCACCCTAGATCACCTGGCCAACCATCAGCAGAGCTGGGATTTGAACCTAGGCCTCCTGGCTCTAAGTTCAATGTTACCCCTAAGTTTATCCTGTTGCTGGGGACACCTGAGCTGGTGCCTGGAGCCCAAGAAGACCCACAGGTGTCCTTCCCTAACCCCACTTATTGAAGATGCTTCTGGGTGGGGAAGCCCAGGGCTGGGAGGAAAGAATGAGGCAGGCTGCTAGCCAGCACAGCTTCCCATGGGCCTTGAAGTCAGGAGCTGTGGCCTCTGAAACCCAGGCCAGAAGATGTCCTCGTTCCCACCCTCTACCCAGGGACGTGCCCAGGGCAGCTGCCCCTCTCCTCTTCCTGACTCAGATGTCCACAGAGCACACCTGGCCCCTCAGCCCACCAGGTGGGCTTTGGATAGCACATCCATTGGGTGCAGGGCCACCGCCTGCCCCAATGTGGCAGGAGAATGATTGTATGCTCGCTGCACATAAATTTTGATTTTTCTACTAGCAGCTGGCAGTCCTCCCTGTGGTTTCCTCCTATGCCTCCAAATCAGGGGCTTAGAGCAGCTGCCCAATAGGGAACCACCTTGAGGCTGGCTGATGCTCCTTGTCAGAGAGGGTTAGACAAGTTCAATGGCGTTCACGGTTATGCAGCTGGAATGGAGTAGAGTAGGGATTTGAACCCTGGGTTCTGCCCCAAACCCCATGCATCCCCCACTGGGGCTGTTTTGTAGCAGAACTGTGATGCCCTCCCCTCTGGTTGGATGAAGAGCCGAGACCTCAGCTTCCCACCAACCCCCCAGCTGAGAGTTCTTTGTTGATGACTACTGTGGGTCTGGATGAGGGCCACTGAAATGCCTGGAAACTTGAGAAGCCCAAGGACACTGGACTTCCCAGCTTTGGAGAAGGGAAGGCAGTCAAAACTGATACTGTCTTCAAGACTGTGAAGGCATAATGTCTGCGTTATGATGAAACAGCAGGTGGGAACTAGGAGGGAAGGGTGTAAGTAACCTGGGAGGCACTGGGTTGCACGTCAAGGAGAACTTCCTGAGTTCCAGGATGATGGAACACTGTGAAAGGTGTGAGTGAGATGTCTTTTAAAAAGGCCTCATTTGTTGAGTTTAATGTGGTCCTGCTTGGAAGCTAGGATTGGATGAGTTGACCAGTCACTCGTGGTCTCTTGCTGCCTAGTGGCATGTGGAGCTGTCTTGCTCTGATCCACGAAGATCCCACCCCAAGGGAGTGAATCCCAAGATATGATGCTTGCAACCCTCCCAGGAGGCCCACAGGGACTGCAGACCATTCCCTCGCCCCACCTTAAGACCTGAGGAAGCCAGAAAACAAAAGTGAGGAAAATAACTCCAACTCTGCAGGACACAGAGGGAAACACTTTACCTGCCCAAAATTTCTTCATGAAGGGTTTCCTCCTCCCAGACCTGGTGTCTGCACCCCAGAGAAGTTCAGGTGGGAAGATCCGTGCAGAGAGAGCACAGGGTCCTTCCACTGCTGGCCTGGCTTCCTCCTCTCCCGATCTTCTTGCATGAGGCAGTGTCCACTGGAGCAACTTAGCACTGGGTGAGATGATGACATATAGGTGCATTTCATGAGGAACGGCTGACTGAGGATGCCGGCACTGGCTGGTTGAAGTGAGCAGGAGATGGGTCCCCTCACATCACACGCTGGTCCCCTTTCAAGAGGAAGCAGACTGGGACAGCCAGAGAGAAGCAATGACTCTGAGTCTCAGAGCCTTCCTCTTTAGCGCTTCTTGTTTCCAGAATACTGAAAAATTTTGCTTTCAAAACCCACATGGGAGGGACTTCCCTGGTGGTGCAGTGGTTAAGAATCCCCCTGCCAATGCAGGGCACACAGGTTCAAGCCCTGGTCCGGGAAGATCTCACATGCCACGGAGCAGCTGGGCCCATGCACCACAACTACAGAGCCTGCACTCTAGAGCCTGTGAGCCACAACTACGGAGGCCACATGCCACAACTACTGAAGCCCGTGCGCCTAGAGCCCGTGCTCCTCAACAAGAGAAGCCACCGAGATGAGAAGTCCGCACCGCAACAGAGTAGCCCCTGCTCACCGCAACTAGAGAAAGCCTGCATGCAGCAACAAAGACCCAACACAGCCAAAAATAAACAGATAAATTTATTAAAGAAAAAAAAACCCGCACGTGTCCTTAGCCCACCTGATCCTCAATAACCAGGAGCAGAAGGTAGGTGGAGTGGAGCACAGTTCCAGAGGAGGCTGGGTGGCATGAAGGAGGAGAACAAGGCCTCAGAGTCAGCAGACGGGAGTCCAAATCCAGACCTGGTCAATCACTCTGAGACCCTAGGTGATTACTTAACTTCTGTGATCCTCAATATGGCAATAATTGTGGGTTCCTGCCAGGAATGTTGTATGAACGAAATGAATTAAGTACAGTATGATAAGTACCCAGCATGGTCTCTACAAACAAGCAGATGCTTCATATCTGTCAGTCCCCTTCTCTCTTGACTTTGGCTTTGATCACGAAAATAAGGAGACAAAGTGGAAGCAACGTCAAAATCCCGGCCAGAGTGTGTGTGCTCAATTGGTTCTTCTAACTCCGCAAGGCAATGGTTCTCAACCCCTAAGACTTCCCTACAGGGCTTGTTAAAATATGGAGTGCCAGGTCCCACCCCCTGTGAGGGCGGGCCCAATGATTTGCATTTCTGGCAAGTTCCAAGTTCTGCTGCTGTGTCAGACCTTTCTAGAGCTCCATCCAGTTTTCTTAAACCACCTAGATTTGGGTGAGGCCCCTTCTTGCTAAAACTCAGCTCTGCGGCGTGCCTGAGGCGCGTAGGGAAAAAGTGGCGGGTGACGGGGAGCAAGCGCTCCAGGTGGGTCAGCGTGGCTTTGATCCATCGGAACTTTGCACCTAAAAAAGGAGAAGAGGCCCTTCTATGATCCTAACTTTTGCTTGGCAACACTGATATTGAAGGACTTTCGTCGTACTCCACGTCACAGAGGCTCTAATAGGGTCTTGTCCAGGGCAGCCTCGGAATCTCCTCGTTGGCCTTACGTTACAAACCGAGCATATAGAAGAATCACCTGGGAAGCCTGTCAATCACTCGCACACGTAGGTCCCACCCTCAGAGATCCTGACTCTGTAGACCTGGGGCGCAGCTCAAGAGTCAAGTCCCCACCTCCCCAAGTGAGTCCAACTCAGGAGACCTCCAGACCACACCCTGAGCAACAACTTATGAGGCTCCACCCCGAGCTGTCACCCACATGGACACTGCCGGACAGACCCAAGACCGAGGTTATGCAAGGGCCCACACCCGTCCTTTTCACCGCCTTCTAACCAGGGGCACCTCACGAAGCTGAGTTGCTCATTCATTCAACAAATATTGGTGAGCCTGTGTTATTTATTTACCAGGCACTGTGCTCAGTCCCGGGAATATCGTGGTGAGTAAAATACGGGACAGGGACCAGGGTACGGTAAGCAAGGCACCGAGAGGGCAGTATGTATGGAAGCATTCGCTCTTGGAGGCATGCGTGAGTGAAGCTAAGAGTGAGGGCCTCCACCGCCTTTGCTTTTGCAGCCTGGGCACTTTGGTTTACTCTGCCCTAGTCCTGGACCTGGTAAAACAGATCCAATCCCTGTCCTTTGGGAACACACAGTCTAGAGCAGGGGCTGTGGCTTTGGAGGAAGTGGCCTGAAGGATGAGAGGACACCTGCCATGTGAAGAGTTGTGAAAAGAATGATCAAGCAGAGGGAGATGAATGTGCAAAGTCCCGGGGGCACAGTTGAGGAGCTGAAAGAGCCTGAGGGGCTAATGCGTAGTGAGGAGGGCTGAGGCAGGGGGAGGGGGAAGCGTTGGGCCCTGATCATGTAGGGCCCTGTAGGTCTTGGGAAGGGTTTTTGGCTTTTATTCTACCACAGGGGGAAGCCACTGGAGGGTTTCAAACAGAGGAGTGACGTGGTCCATCTTACAGTTTTGGAAGTGCTTTCTGGCTGCTGTACGGAAAGTGGGGCAGGAGAACAAAGGGAAGCAGGGGGCCTGTTAGGAGGCTGTGGCATGTGAGCAAATGAGAGGGGATTTTGCCCTCTGTGTGGCACTGGAGGTGGAGAGAGGTGGGTAGACTCAAGGTTGAATTGAGATAGAATTGACAGGGCTTGGTGTTGAACTAAATGCAAAAGAGCAAGGCGGGCAGGCATCAATGATGAGGTCTTGTTTCTGCCTGGAGAAACTGGATGGATGGAGGGCCCATTTCCTGAGTTGGAGAAAACAAGAGGAAAATGTAAACAGAAGCAGCTCAGAGTTCACCCTGAGCATCTGAGAAGTTTGAATTTCTGTGAGATGTCCAGGATGGATGTCATGTTGGACATACGAGGCTGGAGTCTAGAGGAGAGGTCGGTGAAGGCGCCATAAATTCGGGGGTCAGGAGCATGGAGATGGGTGTTAACGTTGTGGGTGAGTGAGGAGAGAATGAGCGTTTAGAACCCACTGCTTAGCGGTAGGGACGGGAGGAGGATCCAGCCGGGACTGGAAGGTAGCTGCAGAGGTCGGAGGAGAACTGAACGAAGAGAATGCTTTAAGAGCAGCGTGGGCAACTCCATGAAAGGCTGCAAAGAGGGTCTTCAGAGAACAGCCTCATCACAGCAAGACCCAGAGGTCTGGAGCATCTGGAGACAGGTGAAAACCTAAACCTTCAGGTCAGCAAAGATATGAAGAAGCTAAAGCCCCCATCACTGGTGGTTCAAGCACGTGCCCTCGTCTGGCACCAAAGCCCTGCCTGTTGGCATCCCCGGGGCCCCTGTTTGCAGAAATGTTCCTCCGCTGTCCCAGGAGACTTGCCCCACTGGGACCAGGGCAGCTTCCCTCCTGCTGAGAGCCCTGTGGCCACAGCCCTGCTCGGGCAGAGAGCAGATCGCTCGCCGCTGAGCTGCCCGCCCTTTCCGGGGGAAACTGACACAGTTGTTTGACAGCCACGCAGCAGGACGACTTGAGGCAAGAAATGAAGACAGATGCTCATCATTAAGTTCATTAACGTGCCATTAACTCCTCTCTGTCGTTAGTGAAGATGCCCGTGGATGGACCAGAGAGGAGATGAAGTCCTCGACCCTGGCCTCTCACAGACAAAAGCACCCATGGTGCAGACTTTTCCACTTGACCAGGCATTGCCTCCATCTCTTCTAGAACTTCCCCAAACCCTGCTCTCCTCAGACTCCTTCCAGCCCCTCATAGCTCCTCTCCCTCTCTACCCACTTTTTTTAAAAGTCATTAGGAAGAGATCTGCACCTCCCAGTGTGTGATTCTGACTCATGGATATTTGCCCAAAAGTAATGGTGCGTGTGAAATGCTAAACCTCTTTTCAAGGGCAGGTTCACGAAGGAGAGGCTGTGAAAAAGTTTCCTAAATAAAACCATCTGTTTCCCTGAAGATGTTCAGAGAGAGAAACATTTGTCACCCACTGATGTGCTGTAGTGTCTCAAGGGGTCCCCAGGGACCAAACCCCACCGCGAGGGTCTCCCTCACCTCCCCGCTCCCTGTGAGCCGGAGGCCCTCCTCCATGGGCCGGGCCGGGTCCCAGGCTTTCAGTGTCCACAACACAGGCTGCAGCCGGAGTGTATGGAGTTCGTTTAAGGCGCCTCCATTCCGCTAGATCATTTATTGATAACGCTGCAACGCCCTTGGGGCAGAAAACACTTGAGAGAAAAAGCAGGCATGGAAGTCAGAAGAAATAGAAGCTGCCCCAGCTCCCAGCAGGGAGCCCAAGCAGCACAGCAAACGCAGCCCACCCTTCTACCCCGGCCATCCCCAGCCCTGCAAGCCCAGGCCCGAGGGGGAGCAGGGAACAGCCAGGGGCTCACAGCCGGAGCCCTCTTCTGGCACCCGGGGAGAAGCACCCCCCCCTCCGCTCCCCTCCCCCAGGAGAGAGTTGATTCAGCCATGCGGGCACGGGGCAGCCGGGGTGCCAGTCTCCGCCCTCCTCCGCTGCATCCCCTTCGGCCAGTGGGTCACCAGATCCTGCTGATTTCTTCCCAGATGTGCCTTGCTGGGCTTCAAGGCGTTTGTAACTGCTGTCCCCTAGGCCATTAGACCCAGGGACCATGGGAGACACCCCAAGTCTGACCAGAGGAGTGAGAGGAGGTGACCCAAGAGGAGGGAACAGGACAGCTGGGCTGGAAAGAGGAGTGTTGTCCAGGACAGTCAGAGGGAGGGAGAGGTTATTTCAGGCAGTGGAAAGAACAGGGTGAAGACACGAAGGTACAAAAGAACCTGGAGGGTTTGGGAGGGGCAGTTATAGAGAGGCAAGAGGCTGTAGTGCCTGAAACTGGGGGCTCTCGAGCCTGGCTGCCTGGGCTCGCATCCCAGCTCTGCCACGGAGTAGCTGTGGGCTGGGCCAGAGGCACAGCCTCACTGCACATCAGGGTCCCCGTGGAGAAAATGCAGATAACCATAGGCTTTTGTGAAATTTATACGGCTCGGTACGTATGAGCACTTAGGACAGGACAGCCCATCATAGGGCACCTGGACCAGAATGGTTGGCAAGAAAGGCAAGGGCCAAATCATGAAGAAACCTGAGTGCCACGTGATGCTGTGGGTAAGGGGTTTTCAAGCTGACTCCTGGAAGCTCCAGGGAGGGGTTGAAGGTAGGAGCTCTGGGTGCTTTGTCTCTAAGCCACTTTTCATCCGTTGTATATATTTGGACTTCTAACAATGTTTCATTCGAAGAAGAGTTTTCCAGTTACAAAACAGGTATGGAATGGGGAGCCACTGAAGGATTCTGAGCAGGAGAACGACCCCCTGTTTATAGCAAGGAGGATAGATCAGAGGGGTCGGGGGGAGGGAGTCAGAAAGCTGGGAGGTCCAGGCAAGAGTTGGTGCAGGTCAGAGCTAAGGCAGTGCAGGCGGGAGGGGAAGAGAGGGCCTCGGAGTCTGCGGACCCTTAGGTGGCAGAACAGCATGGTGGGGTAACTGACTGGGTGTGGAGGCTGCAGGAGGGCAAGGAAGCTGGGATCCTTCTGGCATCCACTCTTCCCCCGGCCATTCATTTTCTGCAAGCCTGCTAAGGTCCTGCTTTTCAGAGGGGAGAAAATGCAAACATCTTTCAGGGCCTCTGAAACCTGGGCCTGTCTCCCTAACCCGGGGCTCCCCAGCACAGTGCCTGTCAGCCACTCCCGTGGTGGTCCTCACTGTTCCCTCCTGGCAGGCCACCTCCCCACCCCCTCAGGTCAGACCGGCTTCCCGACCCCTCTGTCTAAACTGCCCCACCCCCACCCCGCCATTCGCTACCCTCTGTCCCAGCCCTGGTTCACCCAGCGCCTTTGTATACTCTCTTGCTTACTTTATTTTTGTCTCCCTCCTCCAGAATATAAGATCCTGGAGGGCTGGGACTCCGTCTGTCTCACCACTACTGTCTCCCCGTATTTGGGAACCTTTAGCAAGCGGGTGACGAATGAATGACACACGTGAAGATGGTCTCTGGTGTGGCGGTCTGGGTGGAGGGTGGTGCGGTGGGCTGAGAGGGAAATGGGGCAGAAGATACCTGCAGGGTCAAGGGCAAGCTGCTAGGTGTGGGCCCTGAGGCAGACACGGTGGGCCCTGCCCCGTTCACAGCCTTGTCTGGGCTCCTGTTGCCCACCCTGCGTCCACGTTGCCCTCTAGCCACGTGGGACCTCCGCGCCTGCCCCCTGTGTCTTTATGCACCCGCTGACCCCCTGCCTGGAATGTGCTTGCTTGTTTCTTCTGCCGTCAGCTCCTTTCACTCACCTCACCGGATCCTACCAAGCATCACCCCCTCTGGGAAGCCTACCCTGAAATCCCCCTTAGAGTTTATTCTTCCCTCCTCTACCTCCTACATCTGTCCACACTTCTCTTACAGTGCTCACTGATCAAGCCAGATACCACTGCTTACCCACGTGCCTTTCTCTCCCCTGCCCCTGCACCAAGACTGTGAACTCTTGATAACAATAGTCATTATAGTTATAATAATTATAATAGCAGCTAATGCTTCCTGAGCGCTTACTCTGTGCCAGGCGCTATGCTAAGTGCTTTACACAAATTACCTCATTTAATCTTAACAGTCCTAAGAGGTAGATACTGTTATTAGCCCCATTTCACAGATTAGAAAACCAAGACCGTGAGAGGATTAAAGTAAGCCGCACTCCTCATAAATGTCAGAGCTGGAACCTGGACCCAGATCGGCCTGACCCCAAATCCATAGGTTCAACCATTCCTTCATCAAGCCAGTATTTCCTGAGCTCTTACTGTGAATCAGGCCCTGGGCTAGACGTGGGGGTTGATGATGAGTAACACCAAACCCTATCCCTGCTCCCAAAGAACCCACCATCTAATGAGGACACAGCATTCATCATATAACCCCACAATCAAGGTAAAGGTTACGGTCGTGGTATGGGCTCTGAAGAGGTCTGGGGGGCTGTGGGAGCAGTCCCGGCATCCAGCCTCCACATCTGATTCACCTCTAACCCCGCTTCCAAGCCCCAGGCCTACACAGAGGCTCACTGGCCATTTCTTTACCCATTGGAGGCAAACTTGCTTCCACCTCATCTCTCTTCCAGCCCCCCCAGCTCCAGGGTAACTTAACAGCACTTTCTGCCTAGTGCTTCAGAGATCCTTTTACTCTCCTGTGGCTTTTCTGAAAGTGTAGCGGATGCTTCTCTGCTGTTGATGGGAAATTCAGGCAAGCCACTTAATGATTAAGAGACTAGAAGTGTTCTCTAAGAGATGGGGAAGCATCGTTCTTGTTTCGCTCAGCCTGGATTCCCGAGAGGGATGCTGAGACATTGACGCCGCTCATTGCCTATGTAGGAGGAGGAAGGCTAGCCCTGGAGAAGAACAAAAAACACTTGGGGGGCATTAGGAACGGAAGGAATGAGTGTCTTTGAATTTCAAAACAAAGTTGCTAGATACCTTGAGGTGGGTAATAAACAGACACCAGTTAAGCATCCTTGGGCCATCTCAATTGATGATGCCTGACAATGGATTTTCCAGTTTGAATGCTTGGTTTTTATGGCTGGCAGGGACCTTAAGGCTACAACATCTAGTGCAACGCCCTCATTTTTGCAGACCGAAGCCCAGAGATGTGAAATGATGAGCCCGACATCTCTGGGCTAGTGAGTGGTGGAGGGACTAACGCCTCCACAAGCAGTGACTTGTGGTTCACTGCTCTTTCCGGGACAGTCCACGGATAGGAATTTTTTTTCTATGCCTATGGCTGTGTGAGTGCATCAAGGAGAGAGAAGTGCTTTAATGAGCTGTTGCAGATGGGCAGCTGGGGACAGCAAGGGCAGTGTGGTGCAATAGATGGGCCTTTACAAATCTTCCTGCCCAGACGCCTGGATACTGCAGCCAGGGGAGAGTGCTACCATAACGGGCGACAATGTAGCTGGACAGGCTGTATGCATGTAAGGACAGATTGCTCCAGGAGCCGACATCCTGGCTGAAGGCCTACCCCCTGCAAGCATTAACCAAGACGCTTACCAGCTGCTACTGGGCTCAGACCCACGCTGTCAGCCCCTGGGTTAGCAGTCGAGAGGGGCAACTTGGATTCTGCTGCTTTCTGGACAGCAGTGACCTCCCCAGCACCAGGGAGCTCATTACCAGCCAGGGGCCCTATGGCGGCCTCCCCTGACAGAGGGTGAAGATGAAAGCAATAAGACGCTGGCTGTTCTGCGGCCCCTGGTCACCCCTGGTTTTATTAAAGCCAAAGTCGCAAACATCCCTAATGAGGATAAAAGGCTGGCAAGGTGCACAGAATCTGGGGCTGAAACCCCCTGAGAAAGGGGGTGGTGCTGAGAGAACCCAGGAAGGCCGCCCATGGGGTCAAGCTGGGCCTGGCTTTGCAGAGAGGAAGGTGGCGACCAGGAGATGCTGACTCTGTTTGCTCAGCTCCATCTATTTACTCGAAAGTAACCCATTTATTTTCCTTTATCAAATAACCTGTCCTCTCCTGCCTGCGTGTGCAGGGGAATTACACCCCCCTTGATCCACAGAGCCAAGAGCAGCTATCTTGGCATCAGGTCCAGCGAGGCCCAGTCACCCACAGCAGAAGGTCCTGGACTGGGCTTCGGGCCCCCCGGCCCCAGTTTCCTCTCTGCGTCCAAGTCGTAGGGGGATAGTGGCTCACTCCCTTTGCCTGTCTGGGCCCAACGATGGAGGGTGGAGCTCACTATTCAGTGCAGGGACCAGGATGGGGGTGGGGGTTCCAAACCTGGCTGCAGACTCAGCACCACGAGTGCCCCCCAGCTGCCACAGTTCTACCACAAAAAGAGAGGGCCCGCTGGGTCGGTGGTCTCCCTAGAGGGAGCCGTCCTTGAGGGCAGCCCATAGCACCCCCGATGATTCCGTTCACCCCGAGGGATCTCCCACATCCCCAGGCAAGTCTCCCGAGCTCACAAACCAATCAGCTCAGACTCCTGCGACGAGACAGCCTTCGAAGCCTCCAGAGTAGCCGTGTGGGGAAAGGGTGACAGCAGCCTTCTGTTCACCCCCCTCACAGGGGGGCCCTAGGAGCTTCCAGATTCCTCATCAGGGCCCTAACGTGATCCGGGCACGTGTGTAGCTCCTCTTGTACTATCGGGCACCCCTGAAGCCCAGCAGGTGTAAAGCAAAGCCCCTGCCCCTAAGGGGCCTCCAGTCCCTGGACGGCATGGGAGGGCCCAGCTGCAGCGAGGCAGGGACTCCGTAACACCTGTGTGCAGCTCAGGGACAGAAAGTGCTGCAGGGGTGTAGGGGAGATATGCTCTGTGCGGGCTGGACCCTGGGCGAGGGTCCCTGTGAGGGGCATGGCCCTGGGTCCTACAAGAGGCATGGGATTGTCCAAGCAAAGATAAGAGGAGGAGGCATTTGGGCCAAAGGGACCAAAGATATACCAGCCAGTTGGAGCAGAGGGTTGGCATAGAGGAACAGAGAGAAATAATCAGGTGAGGAGGGAAGACAGGACCCAGTTGTTGAGGGTTCGGAATGCAAACTGGGAAGATGGGCCTCGATTCCAGGAGCCGAACGAGGGGAGCCACTGAGAGCGTGCAAGCAGCCGCGCTGGCCTAGGAAAGGCTTAACTTCACCAAATAGTCATTTCCTCCTGTGTGCAGTAGGGATACTAAGATCACCTACCTCACGGGGCTGTGGTGCGACTCGACGGAGATAATTTAGTAAAGGATTTGGCGCCTGGTACGCATGCAATAACCTTGGTTCTTATTCCTGTTATTGCGTCTGAAAGGGTTTCTCTAAGTCTGGGCAGGATTGGAGAGTTACAAGGAAATAAAGGGAGCTGGGGGCCTCCTTGTACCTCGGTGCCCCCGCCAGAGATGGAACATTCAGCCAGGTGCACTGCTGACCCGACCCCTGCTGCGTGAGGGGACAGTCATACACCCACAGCACCTGTCATGGGCCACTTCCTGTGTCTCCCTGAGGGAGAGGGAGATCCTGGTGCCTTCTTTAATTGGTTACACCCCACTAAACATGGTGCCTCTAGCAGGTTCTCAGCAAATACAAACAGAAGAACAGGTGAAGTTGTGGTCTAAGGTCTAGAGGAGCCAGGGTTACCTTGAGGTGCTCCCTAGGTGGGCTGGGAGGGCGTTGCTCTCCTAAGGGTCGGAGTCCAGCTGTGTCTCCCACCAGCCACGCAAGCCTGGTCAGGACTTTACACCCAAGTTTAAACACTGACTTCTTCTCTGTGAGATGGAGGGAATAATGGCAATGCACCCTGCCTTGCACAGTGGCTGTGAGCCTCAGAGGTGGAGCTGCCCGTCACAGAAGAGATTCATGGGGCACAGGAGCTCGTGGGGGTTGGTCTTGGCTCTTGTGCTGGGGTGGGGGGGGGTAGCTCTCTCTACGCTGTGTCCAGCTCTGCCCCAACCAGACACCACCCTTCCACCCCTCACATCCACCCCCAATACCCCCGCCCCCTCCACCTCTTCACCCAGGGAGCCGGGAGGATTCACCTGCTACTCCTGGGATTTGATTCACCAGTGGGTTAAAAAAGGACAAATCCTGGGCTAGGGAAAGGGTGGGTATCAGTGCCACCTAGGGGAGAGCATTGAGACCACAGGCTCTGGAAGGGGTGGCGGGTTATTCTCCAGGTGAGGCCAAGTATCAGGGGTCTCTTGGAGTCCCCAGTAGAGGGTGTTTCTTTGTGAGGAGAAGGGACAAGAACCTTGGAGCCACCCTTGACTGCGCTCTTTCTCAAAAGTCACCTCCTCCAGGAGGCCTCCCCGGCTACCCTGTCTAAAATTTCAACAACTATAGCCTCACCCATGAGCATTTCATATCCTGTTTCCCTGCCTTATTTTTTTCTCCTTGATCCTTTTTACCAACTTACTTACCATCTTTCTTGTCCTTTGTCCTATTAAAATGTAAGCTCCGTTAGAGCAGTGATTTTTGTCTATTTTGTTCTTTTCCATATCTCCGTACCCAGGGCAACACCTGGCACATAGCAGGTGCTCAATTACTACTTGTTGACTGACTGAATGAGTGAACAAATGGATATCTGCATCAGAAATCAGAGCCAGCCCAAACCCCGACCTCCTCTTCGTCTACCCTGGGTCTGGGAGATTTAAGAGAGGAAACACCTCCATGTCTTGGAGCCCCACGGCAGCCTCAGAGCCCGAGGGAGAGGTTTTGCAGTGACAGCACCCTCCTCCACCAGGCGTGGCACAGGAAGAGAAGGCAGTCCAGCGGGGTGCTGTTTAATTCAACAGCTGGACACGCTTACCATCTTTGACATTTTCCTATTCCCTGTTGCTCAGAAACTTCCTAGGATTGGGATCCCTGGTCATGATGATTCTAGGGGCAGGAGAGGCAGCAGAGTGTGTGCTCCAGGCTGGGCTCACTTCTGAAGCATGACCACATTTAAGGACAAAGCGGATCCAAGCCCTGGCACAAACTTGGAATGACGCGTGTACGTCTTCTTGGTCAGCACATATCCTGGGCAGGTCCTGATTCCCCGTGCTTCCACACTGAAGCCTGGAAGTTGGAGTGCTAGATGTGTTTCAGGAGAGGCAAGGAAGCTGCCAAAGCAGAGGGACTCACAAAGAATGACTGAGCTGAGAGCTAGAACCAGATATGTGGGGAGAGGGGACCCCTGATGGCCAGAGCGGGTCTTGTACAGAATACTGTCATGATCCCAGGCCAGGCAGGGTGGGGAGTCAAGGGGTCCAGTGACTGAGAAGGGTAAGTTGGAGAATAGGGCTGGGCCCCAAAAGGCCTGGTGGTCTGGAGGCTGCAGCCAAAGGGCATAGGTAGGGCAGGTGAGGCCAAAGCAGGAGGGGGAGGACAAGGACCAGAGTCTGATCAGAGCTCAGAAGGAATTCTGAAGGGGACAAATTCTGCTGAAGACCCAGCGTTGTTATCATTGCCTTTTATACCCAGTTACTCTCAGCATAGAGGCCAGAACGTCAGGCCTTAAAGGCATAGCACTCTCCCTCAGAGAGCCTTCTCCTGGGCTCCGGAGTGGCCCTGCAGCTGCACTGGAGCTGTGTGCCCCTCATCTGCCCTCTTGTCTGCTTTTTTGCAGGAAAGCGTGGATTTGGGAGAGATCATGTTCTCCCTCTGCTACCTGCCCACAGCAGGCAGGCTCACCCTCACTGTGATCAAATGTCGGAACCTCAAGGCGATGGACATCACAGGCTACTCAGGTACCTCTCCTACCCGAGTGCTCGCCAAGTGGCCTGCCAGCAGCCTAGATATTAGGATGTGGAAAGATGTTCAGAGAGAAGGGGGAAGAAGTGTCAGTATTCTTCAAACAGGAGCACGGCCCTGCAGGCAAATGGTCTGGCTTTGAATTCCAGTTCTGCCCCTTCCTTGTGGTGTAATGCTTTGGTTTCCTGATCTGGAAAAAAAAAAACAAAACGTACACAGGTTACTTTAAGGATAAACGAGTTAATTCAAGTAAATGCTTAGAAAGGTGCCGGATACATAATAAGCAGTCAGTAGATATTGGCTATTACTATCATTCTTTCTCTTTGAGGATGGAGAGAAGAAGAAGCAAATAGGTGAAAAAAATTAAGGAACATCTTTCTAGTTTGTGTGAAGCCTCAGGACTTCCAAGGGTTATGTCAAGTTTGAGTGTCTTAAGTGTTTGTAGGTCCACGCAGCGATGGCAGCCCTGCAGACTGAGTCAAAGGAACAGAGGCGCTGAAAAGCAGAGTGCGCTTGTATTTGAGGTTTTCCCGCAGGGCTCTGGGCCTCTGTCTCAGCACCAGGAGAGCTGCTAGGTACAGATGGAGAAAGAAGTCCTGTTCTAGTAACCGAGGAGATGCTGGTTTGGACGCAGCCTCAGAGCCTGCAGGCTGGACCCGGCGTCAGAGGTTTGACCCTTTTCCACGATTCTGCAAGTCATTGTCAGAGAAGGTTTTTGAGTTTTGATAGAACAGAAGAGTCCCAGGAGCCTCCTTCCCCGTGTCGGCTCAAATTAGCCCAAGGGATGGGGTAGAGCGTCCCGGAGAGCCGGCACGTAGAACCGCCTGGGCTGCACTTAGTAGCAAATGCGGGGAAAGGCTTGGTTTGTTTCCCTAGACCCCTACCCAAGAGGCTCTTCTGGAGAGCCATCCCAGTTAGCGATATAAATCCACTCCACAGGTGCCTCTGAACTTGGCTGGGAGTATATGGAAGAGTTTTCCTTTTACTCATTAATTATTTCCTTAGTGTAATCACAGTTGCCATAAAGAGGTGACTGGTCTAGCTGAAAACATCTGGGCCCAGGCCCAACCTGGTGCATTTGGAAGAAGATGAGATATTAGGCCTTGAAATATGAGGTTTCAGGGAAGGGTGGTCAAGAAACGCTGAAGTAAGGTATATCTGTGGTGGCTTTGAATCCCTCAGAGCCTCTGCTCCCAGCCCGCACTGTCTCTCTGCAACACTCATACCTTCCAGGCCAAAAGCTGCCCCAGATAGCGCCTGACCCAATGCCTCTAGCACCTGCCCTGACGCCTCTTTCCACTGAAGCTACCACCACACATCAGGATGTGGTGAGGAGCTTAAAGAACCTCTTCCGACACGTGCAAAGCTCTTAGGCAGCAGCAAGCTGGCTTCCTCCAAAAATACAACCAACGTAGATTGCATTTTAATATCAAAATAAGTGTGTGCAGGGACAGAAATTCACTGAGGACGCTCAAGACTGCTGAAGGAAATAGGATTTTGCTACCCAAGTCCCCACACTATCTCCTCTGGTGTAATTAAATGGATGTGCTAGAGAGAGAGCTTACAGCGAAGCCGCCAAGGTAATCGTAAAGGCTGTTCCACATCAGAGGGTTGGGGGTGAGAGACTTTTCTCACGCTAAGTTCTAACCTCCCTCTCGTGATTGCCTCTCTTTTCTACCTGGGTTTGGAATCTGGTATTAAATCTCAGCTTGATTCTGAAAATTCAGGGGTCCTCTTTTTGCTAGGGATTTCTATTTTGTTCATTGAGGTAAGCAAGTGTCTGGGACAGTTCATGGAACACACTAAGCATTGAATAAGTATGTATTGAAGGATGAATGAATGAATGAATTTATAGGCTAAAGAACTTTGTGGGGACACACCTGCCAGGGGCTTCTCAAGCTAGATCTCCTGTTTTGGAGGATAAGTTTGAGGTTGCCTTCAGCCTGGACTGCTTTGATGTTGGACTAAACTAGGGAGTGGATGTTCTTGGTTCTTGCCTGTTCTTGATTTATATGACGTTGACCTCTAAAACCAAGGATCTTCCTATTCTCCTCGATCTAAACTAGTCGTGAGTCAATTCTTTAAGCCTATCCACCAGAACCATGACAATAAAAAATAATACAAAATAATAATAAGGATCAGTATACCCCAAAGGGATGGTGAGTGAGTGAACACACCCATCTCTGCCACATCTGGTCCGCACTGCTTTGACTCTAATGGTTACAAATGTAAACTTTGGAGTCAGAGCTAAGTTGAAATCTTAGGCAAGTTTCTTAATCTCTCAAACCTCAATTTCCCTATGTAGAAGAGGGGGACGATGAATATTTTATAGGGTTGACATGAAGTTTAACTGACATGATATGTGTAAATCTCTTAGCGTGGTGCCTGACACATACTGCATGCTGAATTATGATGGCCCTCATGACAAGGAGACTGAAACACACGGCTGGTCGTCGTGCCCCCTCCCTCAGCTGCATAAACATCATTGGCTGCTGGAGAGGAAAGGGCCTCAAAGGTCGTCTGGAGCCAGCATTCCATTAGAAGCACAGGCTTCCGCCCTAGAGCAAACACCCTAAGGAAGAGTCCTCTCTCTGCTTAGCCTCTAGGATCATGGTGAGAGTATGGGTTCCTTCAAGGGAAACACCCACTGAAGTTTGTAAATTAGATACGCCTCGTACGAGTGAATAGAGGTGGGGAAGGAAGCTGAGAATCTCCCAGCTAATCATCAGGCATTTGCCTAGTGGCCCGTGGGACAGGTGGCTCTGTCACATCTTTCCAAGCCTGGCGACATGGAGGTTTGCTCCGCTGTGGGTGTGTGTGGAAATAGGCACGGCAGGGGATGAGGCAGCGCTTGGGCAGCCTCAAGCCTGAAGACGCTTTCCAAGGCAATGTTCACACTTCAGGAGCATAGAGGTTGCCAAGTTCAAAACAGGCCTCGGAGGTAGCTATCCCACCCATCTGCTTGGACCTCAACACGGTCCGGGGCGTATCCATAGGGAATGGAGCCTGCGGACACGAGAAAGCTATCTCACAGCAGTTCTAGGAACTCCTCCTTCCTTTTTACTGAACGTCCTCCTGAGAGAGAACCCTTGCAAATGGGTCGTCAGAGACAGCAGGGTGATTAAACACCTCATGGTCTCCCCAGGTACCCCATAAACCCAAGTGCCCCCATGGCTAAGGCACAGCTGCTGCTGTCACGTTGGTGAGTCCGTAGCACATGTGGGCATCTACAGAACTACCTTTAAGGCTTGAGTTTCTGATCCCATGTCACAGGTCTCTGTAGCTTCCCCAAAGCTGTGCACCTCTTCTGCCACCTGAACAATTCCCCAGGGAGCATGAGCGCCTCGTTGGGTACTTGGGTGCCCAGGAGATAGAGCCATACGCCTGTGAATGAGGAGCTGGGAGCGGCTGCTTGGTCCGCACCTCCTGACAGAGTCACAGGAGCCCTGGCTTCTGGGCAAGCAGGTGTCTCAGCACATCAGTGTCTCAAAAGCTGTTATTACCTGTGTGTTGCCCTCCCGTTTCTTGAGTTGTGCAGCATAAATAACAGTTATGACGGTGACTGAGACACCTGAGCGATGAGATACGATCGGTGTCACTTCACTTGGACGAGTAGAAAATTTCAGGGTAGGAAGCTGACCATGAAATACCCATTCAGAAAACTAAAGAAGAGACAAGGATGGGAGGCGCGTGGGAGGTCAGTAAAAAGACATCTCCTCGAGGGCTGGAGAGATTCCAAGATCCCACTGAGAGATGAAATGGCAGCCGGCCACCCTGAGTCCCAGGAGGCTGCCTCACTCAGTCCCCCAGCCACGGCACCCTCCTCCTCCACTGCCCAGAGTGGGCACAAACAGCTTCCGGGGAGGCAGAGAGCAGGGCTCCTACCCCCTCCCTGATGCCAGATGGAAATGAGCTTGATGGGACAATGAGACCCATAATCCTGTCCTCAGGTAGGGAGGACCCGACAAGCATCGTGACTGTCGCTGTTCATTTACTCTGTCTCATTGCTACTCCTTGGGTGTCATCGATTCTATTTTTACCCACTTTATGCTTTGGTTAATAATGCTGACAAGACCCCCCAGAGAAAAGGCTGCAAGTAGGTGAAGGGAACAGAGTGCCTTTGTTTAGCTTCCCCACCCTTTGGAGCCGGCCAGCCAACCATAGAGTTGAGATTTAGTGAACTGCATACCCATGGGCAAGTATCCTGTCTGATGTGGGGCCAGCTTCCCCATTAGTGGAAGTCCGTTAAGCACTCTGCTAAGAAGCCTGAGGTCACCAAAGACTCTGTGTTTATTAAGCGCAGAGCATCTGCAGAGACAGGTGTGCTCTACCTAAATACAAGGTGGTTTAATTATTTTAACAACCCACTGATACCATCTGAGAATAACAGTAGGTCTGGGGCTTCCATCCTTCTGCTGCACAGGATGTTTAAGGACATCTGTTTAACAGGCTCCCTTCCCTTCTCACTGCCCCCATTGGCACAGATCCATACGTCAAAGTGTCCCTGCTTTGTGACGGGCGGAGACTGAAGAAGAAGAAAACCACCATAAAGAAGAACACCCTCAACCCCGTCTACAACGAGGCCATCATCTTTGACATTCCCCCGGAGAATATGGATCAAGTCAGTCTGCTCATCTCGGTCATGGATTATGATAGGTAGGTACAGGTCCCTGAGGGCCACGATTCCCTGCCCCTCGTCCCCACCTCAGTGCAGCACAGGGCTCTCGGACCTTGGACCTTGTGGTTCATGGCTCAGACACTCATTGGTCTCAAATCTGGCCCCACCCAAGGAGGGTACAGGAGTTTGAGGAAAAGCATGGCTTCCCCGCCAAAGTAGAAGCTCAAGCTTCACTTCCCAATGGGCTCATTTCCATCAGGGGCTGCCCCACCCATCAATTTCCCTGAATTCACCCCCGACTACTCCCATTCCTCCATCTGGCATCTGTCCTTTAGAATCCCGCCCACCCCCTCCCCCCGTCCTCTCCGTTTCCACTGCTGCTACCACTCCCACTTGGGGATGTCTGTGCAGCCCTCCTAGCTGACCCCTGCCTCCATCACTTCCTGCCTCAACCCAGCCAACACACCAAGGCACACCTTCCTAAAAGACCACTTTGTTCCTGGGCCTGCCCCTCTCAAGAACCATCAGTAGCTCCTGCTGTCTGGACAAGCTCTTCCCCTGGACTCTCGAGACCTTCCAGATCTGGACCCAGCGTATCCATCCAACTTGATTTCCCCCACCTTGTATGTGTTTCTTCTCCACCACTTTCCAAATCCTGCCTCCCCGTCAAGGCTGGCTCAAACACATTCTCCAACTACGTCAGCCACTGTGACTCCTTCTCTCCAGGTGTCACTTTCACTGAAGGAGAAAAAAAACATGCAGTAAAGCCTCAATCCAGGATCTTTAGCACAAGTTCCCAGACATAGTAGATGCTGGGTGAACAAATATGAGTGATGAGTGATGTTCTTACTGAGCGAATAAATCACATCACAGCCGCTAGGTATGGAGAAATGGTACTCAGAGCAGGTTGATTTATTTCCCAATAGCGCTAATGTCTCAAGTGCTCGCTGAGTCAAAGAAAGGAAGAGACTTAAACTCTCCCACTCCCCAGAGTCAGGCCATCTGCCCACCATTCCTGAGATTCCAAACAAGTTGAGAACCTTTTGCTCATCTGTCTGTGTCCAATGTCCACCCAAGGAGGCTGGGCAGTATTTCACCGCCGCTGGCACCCTGAGGGCCTGCCAAGCATCTGTTTACAGAGCTAAGTATTCTGAGTTAGACCTGGGGGGCTGAGACCGAGACCGCGGGACTCCCCTTTCTGAGAGCATGTCTGGTCACCGATGCCGGGCCCTTTGTTTTTCCCTTAGAGTGGGCCACAACGAGATCATAGGAGTCTGTCGTGTGGGGATCAGTGCCGAAGGCCTGGGCAGGGACCACTGGAACGAGATGCTGGCATACCCGCGGAAGCCCATCGCACACTGGCACTCCTTGGTGGAGGTAAAGAAATCCTTCAGAGAGGTGGGTGAGGTCACGCTTGGCCCTTGGCATGTTTGCTGCATGGCAGCGTGGGCTGGAGAATGGCAGTTGGCTGCCGTGAGACCTCGCCTTTGTGGGTCCTTGGGGGGCACTGGTGGGGGGGGGCATACACGCTTCTCACCCAGGTGTAACAGGCAGAAAGGAAACGGGGGAAGATGGTGGGAAACCGCTTGACAAAAAGCCTTTGATGTTGAGTATATTGAAAGTGACACTGAGTTCAAAACAGAAAAGAAAAACTTGGAGGAAGCCTTCCCGGCAGCTCACTGTGCCAGGCCCGGAATGCTTCCACGAAGTCCCTGAGCCAAGTCAGTCCTTTCAGAGAGAGCCCCAAGAGGGTGAGATCAGAACTTGGCAAGAAATTCTACCCCTGTCGAAGCAGTAAGTTCCCTGAGGCTCTAGCCAGACAGTCCTGGGGCAGTTCTCGCCACGTGGATGGAGCTGGCCAGAGAGAGGATCCTACCCTCGTGAACGTTGCTTCTCCCCATTGTTGGAGAAGAGAGTGTGGCTTCAAGGTGGCCCAGTTTCCAGCCAGATCCTAACAGAGACGTAATGGACACAGCACTGCCTGGGAGTCCCGAGACTTGGGCTCCAGCCCTGGACCTTTCCAACTTGCAGCATAATCTTGAGCTAGTTATTGGTCTCTCAACTGCAAAGAAAATGTTCCTTCCAGTGACACAAGCCCGCCCCACCTCCACCAAACAGCACCAATTTAAGATCCTGCCGTTCATCACCTTGGTGGTCCTCCGGCCGGCTTTTTCTTAAATGGTTTGGGACATGGGGGTAGCCAAGCAAGTTTTAAACCTCATCTTATTACTTCCACCCATATCCTAGAAAGCCAGGTGATCATTCACTCATTTTAATAGGTTTCCAGCCAGGGAGTCTAGAGAGTTGTATAAAAATTGGAAAATCTACTAATAAAAAAATAAGCCACATGGCCCCTCAGCTTAAAAACAGCGTAACCCCTTCCCCATGTTCTGTGACACAGAAAAGGTGTGGGCAGCAAACCCAGAGGATCCGCCGTCTCCTCTTCCCTCTCAGGGTGGTCAAGCCTGCTGGCCAGCAGCGCGAGGCTTCACATTTCTGTCTGGTGTTTGCCTTGATTTTACCACAGCTGTGGAGCTTTAATGAGTGAGGCCCGTCCCTCAGCTCCTGGGCTGCCCTTTCTTCCAGAAGGCCCTCTCTGCAGGGTGTGGGTGAGGTACACACAACCAGCCTGCACCTACACAGGAGGCAGCCAGTGGACATTCAGCACCTCACCGACTGCAGGACTGATTCAGTCTAGAGAGGGGGTGTGGCACCCCTCCTTTTAAAATCCTTTGCAGATATTTAAGGATAGAATAAGTATACTAAAACGTTCAGGATGGCGTGGGGCAGGGGCAAGGAATGGGAGCTGAGAGGCCTCTGATGGGCTGCGGGGCCTCAGGCACCTCACTGCCCCACCTGGTCTTCAGTTTCCTGGTTGGTAAAATGAGGGGGGTGGGCTCCTCCCATCTCAGCTTTTCTAGGAAACTCTGGCCCAAAATGACAGGACAACAGGTGGCAGGTGAGCCCACAACTTGCATCGCCTTTCTGACCTTGAAGCTGCAATAATCCATTGCTGTTACCTGGTTAGTCTGGCCACACAGACTGGAGTAACCAGCCAACAGTGGCTGGAGATGGGGCTGAGGTGCAGGGTAGCACAGAGGGGCTGGGGCTCAGCCCCAGCATCGCTCTCCATGACGAATACCACCTAATTAAGCCCAATAATTGATTTCAAGTCCTGTTGCTTTGAGAACTCCAACTCACTGGTCCAGACTACAAAAGAAAGATAAAGTAGAACCAAGTCCTTGAAAATGAATATTTGATAAGACAGAAAAGGGAAAGTAACAGTATATGGAAAACGGAAAGAGAATAAATTGATTCATATCCTTTGGGTTTACTTTTTTCTTGACCTCGCACACCAAGTTCCCGAGACTTTCCCTTCCCCCACTCCCTGGCCTTCCATGTTCTGCTCAGCTGATCATTTCTCTGTGTGAAGAAGCTGAAAATGACATTCATCTTGGCGACTTAGGATTTCTTCAGTACAAATTTGTAAAAATGTGTACCTGCACTTTTTAGCATCCACAGTTTAAGTACCTGTATAGAGATGCATCTAAAAACCACTAGGGTAATATTAAGTACACCCTCTTTGTGTTCATGTGATGCATTGTACTTGAACATTTATCATCTCAATCATCCTTAGAGCTCCTGCCTTCTTTTTGGTCCTGTTCTGGACACTGAGCAAGAACCTTGCTCTGGGAGCTTGTTTCTCCCGTTTGTATAATACATACAAAACACTTATTCTCCCCCTCCTGGGAAGATAAATGGCATCATATCTAGAAAGCACTATATTTATATTCCACCTTTCTTAGAGGAGTTTCAAGTGCTGTGATCATTTTTTTTTTTCTCTTCTTTTGTGGTACACGGGCCTCTCACTGTTCTGGCCTCTCCTGTTGCGGAGCACAGGCTCCGGACGCGCAGGCTCAGCGGCCATGGCTCACGGGCCCAGCCACTCCGCGGCATGTGGGATCCTCCCGGACCGGGGCATGAACCCGTGTCCCCTGCATCGGCAGGCAGACTCTCAACCACTGCGCCACCAGGGAAGCCCTCATTTCTTTTTTATTAACGAGAACAGAGGGCACCATACTGGCTTGTTTGTTTGGAGTTTTAAAATTAGGTTGAAGGAACAAATTAACTGAAAAGGTATTTTTCCCTGCTGGGGTTTTTTCATGAATAAAAATTGATTAAGCCACAGTGAGCATCCTTCCCCAGCAGAGGCTGTGGCCTCTTTCCTCTCAGCACTCCTGCCCAATGCTATGTGCTGTCGCTGTCACCACACACACAGCCCACGTTGACCAGCGATCTTCTCCAAGGCGGTTTACTATGAAGGGTCAAATTCAGATCATCTGCCAGAGATTTTATATCTCTGTTGGAATGTCACACATTTCAGAACACTAAAAGATCTCACTGGACCACAGCCGCCCTTGAATAATCATCCTCATTGGTGTCCCGGAGACCAATTCATGCTATTTCAGAGCCACCATGATAAGCCTGCAGGAACCATTCATCTTCCCATTGTCCAGGAACCCCATCTCTTCCCTCTGTTTATCTTCACAGGAAAAATCAGGGGCTGGCAGGGGAGCCAGTGTGCCTTCTTCATGTGTCCTGGATAAACAATTATGCTCCGTGTGACTTCTCTTTGAGCTATTATATAAAGGAAAAAAGATGTACTCTGTGTAGCCCTTTCTTTTTCTCCTCCTCTGAGCTGGCCTATCAGTCGGGTTGTTTAAGAGGCATGCTTACCCAGGGGAGAAGCCCGTAATTACAATGTACCTTTCACCGACATTAAAGGTTGTAACAGAAAAAGCAGAAGCTCTAAAATGAAGATCTGTTAAATGAAAGCATTACTAATCATCTTATGTCACCTTCTGGTTAAGAAACACTTGAGTCAGAAGTCACAGTGGGCTCAAAAACCAGGCATTTATTTATGTAAAATATTTCACCAGGGAAACCCTCGCTTGTGATTTCACTCACGTGGATGCTGCAATCAGAGAGACTGCCACCGGAGTTAGGAGTAAGTACCTGGTATGGCACCAAAGAGGTTAGGTTTCTTATTCCATTGTGTGTCTCCTTCTTCTCCTGATGTGGCCAGGTGCAAAGGTGGCCACAGGATGGAGCGGAGGGAACACTGAGTGTGGACGGAGTTAGGAGACCTGGCCTCAGATCCTGGCTCTGCTCCTAACGAGCTGTGCGTTGACTCCTCTGCGTCTTGGTTTTCTTATCTGCAAGAACAAAAGAGCTAGCCTCGATGATCCCCCAGGCCTGCCTCGGGGTTTCGCATGCTAAGATTGCTCAGGCCCAGGTCACGCTATGGTGGTCATCAATACCTGCCTGTCCAGCCTTTGATTACTTGTAAAGATCTTCAGGTTGGCCTGCCCAGTGGGTACTAAGGGACCATGAAGGACCGAGCCTGGGGACAGGTAACAGAGGCTTTCCTAAGAGCCAGGAACATGAAAGCAATCAGCAGGTCTGGGTCTCTTCTCTGTGTTGTGGGTTCCCACAGGAGATGCTGGAAGGGATGGTCTAATCCTTAAGTGGCTCGGCTCTGTCTAGAAAGGGCTGTATTGTGAGGTGTGGGGTGGAGAAGGGACCGCGTCCTTCCCCATCCTACCCCTACACATAACACAGAGGTGTAGTCCACTTCTCCTCAGCCCCATCCCTCCACGTGGAGACCCCAAAAACCCATGAGAAGCAAAAGGGGCTGCACTTCAGGTTCAGAAAGGCCATCTCACCCACGTACCTAACTTCTCTCCCTGGAGCCTTGTCCCGCAGGCACCTAGGAGAGTATGGTGTCTCCTCTGCTCACAGAAAGGATGGAGTGAGCAGTGGACACTGACTTGCTTTGAAGTTATACAGTCACCAGACGGCTCTGGAATATTCACAGGGTCAGATCCTTGTCCAGAAAACATGGCTCCAGCTCTGCCTGGCTTTTCAATGTAGAGAAGGGTTCGATGGCCCAAGCGTGGGTCATCCACCCTCAGCCCTCTCCTCACTCCATTACACCTCATTATATCACCATCTTCACAGAGGGGTTAGAGTCGGGCTGAGGGGGTGGCAGCCTGTGAGACAGGAGAGGGAGGAAAAGAAAGGTGGAGGCGCCCGAAAGGGCAGGGGGCTGCCATCTCCTCCCACCTCTTCACAAGTTGAGTGTGAAGTCCCCCGGGAAGCCCTCAGACTGAAGAGGAGAGCCCAGCCCTGAAGCGAGATCAGGGCGTTAGCTGTACGAACAGCTCCCAGACAAACTGCTAAGAATTCATGATTGCAGGATCTTGGCCGTAAGGGCATACTCTGCAGACTGCCTCTTTCGCTGCTCACAAAATCCGATTTTCAGTGTGAAAAATGGCTGAAGCATTCAGAAATGGTCCAGTCATAGCACCTCATTAACTAACACACATGCACGCACGTGCACACACGCACGTGCACACACACACACCTGCACGCATGCATTCCACACGCTAGAGAAAGCTTTCATTATCTCTGCAGCAGGTCTTTTCTAAAAATCAGGCCTTCCAAACTAGAAGCTCGAAAGCTGGTCTCCTTACGTTTTTGCATGGCTAACAGCAAAATTCACGAAAGCTTATGAAAAGCCGGGAAAAGGTGAATTCAGTGCATGGGCCGGATGAGCTTCAAAAGTTGAAATGTACATTCCCTTGGCAACGGGTAAGTGGCTTTTTCTCCTCTCCCCAGTGGCAGGGCCGAGCCGCCAGCTTCGACAGCGAGAGCTCGTGCCCGTCTCCGAGACCACCTCCGACACCCTGAGCTGCACGCTGGCCGGGCCACACCAACGAGACTCAGCAGGGTTCTTTTTGCACTTGTTCAACCGTCTAAACACAGTGTTGTGCAGCAGCGGCGGTAGGGGCAGTGCCTCTCACTGCAGAGTCTTAGCTGCCCCGCGTAGGTCAAGGCCGAGACAATTGTCGTGTGGTCAGATCTGTCTTAGTCTTTTCTGTCTCCCAAGGTGATGTTTTTCTGGTTCTTTCACTTTTTATGGATCTGCTGTCAGGAAGAAAAGAAGAGGAAAAAAAAAAAAAAAAAGAGGGGAGAGCCCTGACATTTGTTCTATTAAATACAGTGTAACATAGTCGTCTTTGAGGGGGAGGTGGTTTGAGTTTCTGAAATTTTGTGTCTCCACTGAACTCCCTAACCCCGGAGGAGAGGGAAGTGGGAGACGGGCAATGGCTACTTTGTTAAGTGGGCCTCAGCGAAGAGCCTTTACAAAGGCTACTGCTTACGACTCTTAGAAGCTCTTTGCTGATGTGACATAAACCGAGATGTGGACTCCTGGCCCCATGTTGAAATTGGGAGCATTCCGAGCTATCTGTGAACCTTCAGCTGGTCGTGCAGGGCTCCTCTCTCCCAGTCCTCGTGAATTGAACATGTCTTGATTCCTCATGGGAACTGAGTCACTTCCTTTAGGAATAATTCTGTTGAAACGAACATGCCCTATGTTTTCTGGCACGCCACAGTTAATGACCATATTTGTTTGAAAACAAGATCTTTGTTCTCAAAAATAACCTTCTTGTAAAAAAAAAAAAAAAAGGAAGCACATATGTTCTGGAATGATTTCTGCGTTATACCTAGCTTTATAGTTCCATGAAGTATCAAGCAACTGTTTACAATGCCTAAAGAGATCAAAGAAAAAACTACATAAAATGTTCTTTTCTGAATGGGAAGTTTTGAAATCCAAGGAATAGGTGTAGTCTTTTTATGAACAGTACCTTCTTGATTAAAACCAAGTCAGCTTAAGTCTATTTCAGCCCCCTAGATGCTAGGACAATGTTCATCTTAAACTTTAGTTCTATAGATTATAAAGGACTTTAGTGTTTGTTTCAGTGGTAGTGAAGGATTTTTTTTTTTCCTTTAGATCTCTACCGTAGGTCAAATTCAGTTTAGGAAAAAAGAATGTTTGAACTATTCTGTATTGTAATCGTCCATTTCTGTTGAGTTAATAGTGGCCTTCCCACCAACCCCCTAGAACTAGATTGATTTGCTCCATCTCAGTCTGTATAGCCCTGGTAGATGTGTGGGTGGGTTTTCACTTCAGTTTGTGGCTGTGAAATGCCAATTTCCAGAGCTGTGTGTGTGACTGCTGCTGAAGTCTGCTGAAGAAGCGCTTCCTTCAACAATGGCAGGTCAAGAACTGTTCACATACCTTGTGTCTCACTCTTTACATATGTCACATGCTTTAGGAGCAGCGATTCAATAAAGTAACCCTTGTTTTAAGCCAAGTTATCAGGTTTCTGTGCTGATATAACTTTGGGTAGTGTCTCCTAAGTCCTAAAAATGACCAGATTGGGCAGGAGGTAACAGGATATCGTGGCAAAAGAAGTTTGCATCTTAAAACAATGGAGATAAACTGAGAATTCACCCTGTACTGAGCTTTAGGCTAGGGGCTAATGTGTCATTGGTGTAAAGATAAGTCTTGTGACTGACAGGCCTTCCCAGTCAAGTGGCCTTGCGGCTGGATGCTCTCTTGAGAGAAGAAGAAACTCAAGGTCATGACAAGACTTCCAACAGGCCATGAACTTCATTCTGTTTCTTGACTCTAGAATGATCCCATCGAGATGGCCATCTCAATCATTGGGCAGGTGCTGGGGGTCCTGTAACTATGAAGGGGGCATTGACTTTCCAGCCTCATAGGGAGCCCAGAAATTAGTGCGAGGGGTTCCTTCCAGAAGTGAGCTTGAAACGCATGTCCAGCTGTCATCTTCAAACCTGTAGGCAGATGGGGAGGACTGAGAAGGGAATAGGATCAGTGCGAATCATGGAAGAGTCACTGCTCTGAGGCATTCCTTTCATGTCCAAGCAGCCACCTCACACGAGTGAGCCTCCCAGCGGCTGTGAAAAATCATTTCCTGAGCAGATTATGGTTAGCCTCCACACCACCCTGACCGACCGCTACCAGTCCCGCTACGGCAGTTTTAGTAAACATCTACAGGCTGGGGAGCCCACGCCAGGGAGGCTCTCAGCTCCTGGACCCCCGCCTCCAGCATCCTCAGGCGAGACTAGTCCTCAACCCAAAGCATGAATGGAACCTGAATTTCTGCCCATTTCGTTGTCTACCCTGATCTCTCTCCCTCAAAGATGAGCATAAAATGGTTACAAGTTGCGGAATAAAATGAAATACAAGGTTGATTCATTTGTCAGCTTCCTCTGCCACGAGTAACCTCTTTCTTGGGTTGGTGACATGGGCTTCGCTGAAGTCATGATAACCAGGGCCTTTTGTACATCGATGTGTTTCTGAAAGTGCAAAGTTCCCTTTATGGAGCAGTGTTTCTAGGCTGAAGAATGCTTCTCCCCTCCCCTTCCCTCCCCTTACACTCAGGATGCAATTAATTGCATCGTCATTTAAAAAAGTATGCTGTTAGTTACTGCTTTGTGTCGTCCCACCCTTGTCACAGCCTGGAGTTTTTATTCAATTAAATCTCCTCTTGCCCGTTTCTCTTATCATCGTACATTCCTGAGGTCTAGCAGTCAGCACACACACAGGACACTGGAAAGCTTTTCTTTTTAATCTGTGTTTCACATAGATAACCACTTCCCTTCAATCAAGGTACAGTGGAAGGGCTTGTTCATATTTTATTCTGCCCAAGGAATACCTGTGTACCCCGGAAGGCTGGAATCCACCTGTTTTGTCAGGTTTGTAGCTCACAGGGCATTTGGTACACGGGGCTCTGCTGTTTTCTCAGCTGTTGAGCTCAACAAGCAGCCGCTCCAGATGCTGAAGCTTCTCTAGGGAAGGGGTCACACACTCATACTGGGAAAGCGCAATGCTTTCGCCTACCGCGAGAGGAATCCTGCTAATTCTCATAAAACGCAACTTGAGAAAATCCTGTTGCAGACTCGAAAATTAAAAGAAAAACAAAAACAAAAACATTCTAACTTAATAGAATATCCTCTCTGCTCACCCCCAGCTTTTAATTAATTTAGAAAGCAACCCATAGAGTAGAGAGTGGAAGGTACTCTCTCTTCCTGCACATCTGCATCTGAATTACTGGCACTCCACAGTGAGAAGACACCAAGGGAGCCAAACTGCTGAGACAAGCACTCTGTGGCCCAAAGATGCAGCTTCCTCTTGCTTCTGACTTCCCATCAGGTCACCCACCAGCCACCAGGATCTGCCGCTGTGCTAGTCACATCTAGAGCAGATCAGCCATCAGGGTAAATGCGTCTGGCTGGCTGGGCTGGGTTATACAGCAGTAACAACATTCAGATTTCAGCGACTGAAAACAACAAAGGCTTATTTCTTATTCATGCTATATGTTCATCACAGGTCGGCAAGGCGGGGCTCTGCTCATCGGATTGATTCAGGGGAACTCAGGATGACAGAGCAGCCAACATCTCAGACATTGCCAGTTGCCACGCCCGAGGGTAAGAGCACTCGGAAGGGGAAGGGTCTCATCCCGGCCTCAGTGCTCTGGCCCAGAAGGAATATATGTCACTTTCCTTCACAGTTCATTGCCCAGAACTACTCATGTGGCCTCCAAAACATAAGGGGTTCAAGCTCCCAGAGGAAGAAGAAGTAGAAATATTTGGTCATCAGGACTTGGTAGGACCACAGTGAACTTCACAGACCCGTGAAGGGTGACAGCCACTGAAGGGCTGATTCCGAGAAACCAATAAAGGGAAACTGTGGTCTATTCATTTTTGAATGAAATCAAGGACTGTACGTTGAGTCACACAGCTATATATTGGGCCACACACCTGTGCTAGCCTCAGGCTTGAATCTTGCCCACAAAAAGCTTTTTAGTCTAGTAACTTGGTAACATAAGTAACTCTAGTCCAAGGTAGAAAGTGGTAAATGCAGGAAGGGAGGTGAAATAAAAGGCTACAGAAGTCCAAGAAAGAATACCACAGCTCTGCAGATGGAGTGACAGCTCGAGGAAGAAGGGGCCCCTGATCTAGACCTTTTAAGGATGGGTAGGCGTTGGGGATGTGGAAGTTGTGGGGAGGGGGCACATTCCAGGCTGAGGGGTCCATACACGTGAAGACCCAGAGCTGAGGAATTCCGAGGGCTGCCAAGCCACCTGCATCCAGGGGAGACAAAGGAGCCCCCTGAACCACTGCCCCCTTGCTTGCACTGCTCTTCCCAGACAGAATGCTGGACTTCTGCCCGAGAAGCGCTCCTTTCCCCTACCCTGGTCCCCGCGTACTTCTTGTCAGCTGCCTCCACTGGGAAACAGACTTGCTGCCCACCCCCCATTGGAGGCTAGGCTTCTGCTCCCAAAAGGGCTGATCACCTGGAACTTCAAAACTTGCCTGCATCTGAGACTTAGCCCAGCTGCCACACCTCATCCACTTACCCAGTCTTACCTCCTCAGGCTATTTCTCAGCGACAAGCCACTCGGGACTTTATGATTTGTCCTGTCCTGCTCTGCTCCTCTTTGAAGTAAGCCCTATCCTCAGGTCTGATCTTCTAGCTCAGGGAACAGGACTGGCCTCTCCCTGGCTTTCCTCTGGCTGGGTCACAGCTGCACCCCCTGCACAGCTGTGGCAAGCCCATTGGGAGAGACTGGAGACGAAGAGACCAGCAGGCAGTTGCAGTGGTCCAGTCGAAAATGGACCAAGGGCTGGGCTAGCATAGGCAGTGCACAGGGAAACAAGGGCACATGCACAG
The DNA here is from genome assembly GCF_951394435.1 of Stenella coeruleoalba. Classification (NCBI taxonomy): domain Eukaryota; kingdom Metazoa; phylum Chordata; class Mammalia; order Artiodactyla; family Delphinidae; genus Stenella; species Stenella coeruleoalba. The sequence continues at coordinate 99,972,747 of NC_137169.1, read as the reverse complement.
GATGTGGTGATCACAGGTGGAAAACACCACAGAGCTGACAGCTGAGCAAATCTGGAAGAAGGGAGAGGGAAACGGGATGCAAAGTTGTTGGTTTTACACTTGAGGCACCAGAAGAATGATGGTGCCTTCCAAGGGAACCAGAAACTCAGCAGAACAAGAAAAAAACTGATGAGTCCAGTTTGGGCCCAGCTGAGTTTGAGATGCTGGAAAGATGTCTAGCAGGCAGCTGCAGTCCAACATGCTACTCGGCTGAGAGGTCAGGCATGAGATGTTAATGTATAGAAAGCTTACACACCAAAATGAGATGTGAAGACAGGAGGCTGACGCTGCCACGCCAATACAAGGAGAGTCTCAAAGAGATGTTCTTCAGGACCTATAAACATTGAGAGGTCAAGGAGAACAGAAGTGATATGAATAATAATGGAGGTGTCCCCAAGTGAAGCTAATCAATGAAAATGCTAATGAACAAAAACATCAATCAAGGGCTTCATAAAATACTTCTTCATAACAAGTTAATCCAAAGTGCTTAAACGTAACTTGACTCACTAGTCTATTTTCACCCACATTTGCAGGGACCCACCTCTTTTTTTGCCACTTCAGCTATGCTCTTGCCTTTTTTTTTTTTAATTGTAGTAAAATATACATATCATAAAATTTACCATTTTAACCATCTTTAAGTGTACAGCTCAGTGACTTTAAATATATTCACATTTTTGTGCAACTATCGCTGCCATCCATCCACAGAACTTTTCTCATCTTGCAAAACTGAAATTCTACACCCATTATTTAGCAGCCCCACCACTCCCTCTCTCCAGCTGCTGGCAGCCATAATTCCGTTTTCTGTCTGTAAATTTGACTACTCTAGGTACCTCATAAGAGTGGAATCATATGATGTTTATTCTTTTTTATTTTATTTATTTTTTGGCTGCACCACACAGCTTGCACAATCTTAGTTCCCTGACCAGGGATTGAACCTGTGCCCCCTGCAGTGGAAGTGTGGGACCCTAACCACTGGACGGCCAGGGAATTCCCATGACGTTTATTCTTCATCCTGGATTATTTCGCTTAGCATAATGTCCTGAAGGTTCATCCATGTTATAATACGTGTCAGAATTTCCTTCCTTTTTAAGGCTGAGTAATAGTCCATTATATGTATGTACCATATTTTGCTTTCTATTCATCCACAGTGGACATTTCACCTTTTGGTTATTGGAATAATGCTGCTATGAACGTAGGTGCACAAGTGTCTCTTCGTGTCCTTGATTTGATTTCAATTTTGAGGGGGCATATACCCAGAAGTGGAATTGCTGTATCACGGTAATTCTATTTTTAATACTTTGAGGAACCATCATACTATTTTCCATAGCAGCGGCACCATTTTACATTCCCACAGCAGTGTACAAAGATTCTAATTTCTCTATATCCTCACCAATAATTGTTATTGTTTGATTTTTTGATGGTAGGCATCCTAATAGGTATGAAGTGGTATCTTGTTGTGGTTTTGATTTGCATTTTCCTAATGATTAGTAACACTGAATATCTTTTCATGTGCTTATTGGCCCTCTGTATATCTTCATTGGAAAAATGTCTATTCAAGTCCTTTGCTTATTTTTGAATTTTTGCTGTTGTCCTTATTAAATTTTAAGAGTTCTTTATGTATTCTAGATATTAACCCCTTATCAGATTTATGATTTGCAAATATTGTCTCCCACTTTGTGGGCTGCCATTTTACCCTGTTGATCATGTCCTTTGATGAACAAAAGTTTTTAATTTTGATGTCATCCAGCTTTTCTAGTTTTTCTTTTGTTACCTGTGCTTTTGGTGTCATACTCAATAAATCATTGCCAAATCCAATACCATGATGATTTCCCCCAGTGCTTTCTTCTAAGAGTTTTATAGTTTTACCTCTCATACTTAGGTCTTTGATCCATTTTCAGTTAAATTTTGTATAGGCTGTGAGGTAAGGGTTCAAATTCATTCTTTTATCATGTGGCTATCCAGTTTTTTCCTACATCATTTGTTGCCAAAACTGTCTTTTCCCCATTGAATGATCTTGGCACCCTGTTGAAAATCATTTGACAATATATGTGTGGATTTATTTCTGGGCTCTCTATTCTGTTTCATTGGTCTATAGGTCTGTCTTTATGTGAGTACCACACTGTTTTGATTACTATAGCTTTGTAGTAAGTTTTGAAATCAGGCAGTGTAAATTCTCCAACTGTGTCCTTTTTCAAAATTATTTCTGGCTCTTTGGGGTCCCTTGAGATTCCATGAATTTTAGGATGAATCTATTTCCAAAAAAAAAAAAATCATTGGGACTTTGATGGGGATTACATTGAATCTGTAGATTGCTTTGGGTAGTATTGGTAGAGATCCAACTCTTAAGGACACTGTGATTACCCACAAATGCCATTTGCTGACAATCTGTCCACAAATTCATCCTCACCTCTGGGGTTCCTACTTCTAAACACATGTTGTGATCCTTGGTGCAGGACCAAGTCATGGAGTTCAAACCAGCTAACTAGACCTTTTACACTAAACTCAACTCTTGCCAAGTTTCTGTAGAAGTCACCTCCCACAACTGCAAATGTCCTGGCACAACTCCCAACCTGCTGACCAAACTCAACCCTATAGCCCAGTTTCTTTTTCCTGCCCACTCAGTTCCAGAACACTCAAGAATTTCAGTTGGACTCATTCCCATGAATGAAGAAGGCTCATCTGCTTCTGCATGCACATAGGTATTCACTCAACAAACATGTGTTGAGCAGCTAGTATATATCGGGTAACATGCTAGGGCTGAGGGCACACAAATTAATAATAACTAACGAACACAAAACATTTCCTATATGCCAGACACTGTTTTAATTCTTTACATCCATTATATCACTTAATTCTTCCTCTAGCCCTAAGAGGTTAAGAAACTTGCCCAAGGTCACACAGCTGAACCCAGATATCTAAATCCCAGAGCTCACATGCTTAAGCACGATGCCAAGCTGTCTTCTAACAAAACATAGCTCTTCAAGGAGCTCACAATTCAGAGGAGGAGATAGACACAAAAATAGAAAATTATTCTACAATATGGTAAGGGCAATGCTAGAGATATACTAGAGATTTAAGGCATCCTAGAGAAGGATTTCCTACCCCAGCCATCTATGCATATCCCCTTCATGGCGCATCCCAAATGTACCCTCTGAGAGCCCAGCCTCATCCCTTCCTGGAGACAGCCCTACAACAACCTCTTTGTGAACCCTCAGTCACGCATACTAACTTGATTCCCTACATCAGTTACTCCTCTAGGAACAGCTAAAGACTTGGGGAGTCTGCCCATCACACCCAACCCCAGCCAGTCAGCCCATAAATGTGTTCTATGTTGGACAATACAAGGAAGAGTGAAGGCTGTAATTCAGCAGCTCTACTGGAAAGCAGTGTTGAGCACAGTCAAGGGCTCATCACTCTACCATGTGCAGCTCTGAACAAAGCCTGTGCCATTAGACAGGATGAGAAGGGAAACTGATGATGAGCTGCCATGGGAGAGGACAGACAGAAGAATTCAGAGGGTTCAGAGGAAGCCTGGAAACTCAGGAATGCACACAGGCTAGCTCTGCCTTCTTGTATCTCTTTCCTTTCAGAACCAGAGTGGTGAGTCTCCTCCTACAGGGATCTCAGCTGAGGACGAGTAACTCACGGTAAATTAGTCCTGGGGGTAGGAGTGGGGAGGTATGTGACTCTTTTCCCCAGGTGGCTCTTTTTCTGCACAGATTGGGGAAGTTTGGTGACACATCAGGAATTATCCAGAGAGACACAGAGCGCCAACGTGGGCAGGAGCCTCAGGCATACTGAGACATGTAGCAGTTCTTTTCTCTGTGGCTTCACCTTGCAATCTGTGCCTGAGTCAGGTTTGTGAGGCCCCTTCAGTCTGGAGCAATAAGGAATGAAAACTCGTGGCTAGAAATTCTAAGTGTTTTTGGAAACGTGAGTCCCTGAGATGACAGAGGACTTGCTAATCATGGCGGAAAGGGCTATGGCCCTTTATACCATGGTCTTTCATCTCCCTGGAGAAATTACTGACAATGACACACTGTAGTTAAAATGGATTGTGAAATCAAAGGGCCAGACGAGCTTCAGACACTGTCATCCTTCAATTACCAGGAACTTTCTTTCCCAAATGATCCAAATATACGTGACTTGCTATGCAGAGAAGTTCTTCCTGTAACCCCTGGTCTCGAACCTGGAGCTGCCCTTATGCTCCCAGGGGCTCTCTCCCTGGCAATGAAGCAGGGGGTAGAACTATATTCTCCAGTCTTTCAATCCCAGCAGCTACCTGTTTCCTGCCAGATTTGCCTTGTGAGGGTGGATTCAACTCTCTGACCCCAGTATATCTGGAAAACTCAAGAACCTAGAACCAGAAGATGTGGGTTAAGTCCTGCCTTCTCAAGCTTCTCCAGGCTACCCTGGGCGGATCACGTAACCTCTCTGAGCCTCATTTCCTTCATCTGTAAAACAGGGGTGTAGTTGCTTTGATGGCAGTGGTCAGGCTCCGCCTCGATCTGCATCCTGAGAGTTTACTGCAGCACAGCGGCCTGGACCCTCTCCTTTTCCCTTGAAGACCTGTCACTTTCACAACTGAGTGACCTGAGAACAAAGGGGATAAGCCAATGTACTGCTCTTAAGCTTGGAGAGGGTGGGAGGGAGCAGGGAGGGGGAATGTAAGGAATAAATCAAGTGGCTATGTAATTAATTTAGAATAACTTAAGCACTGAACGTTGAAAATTTCGGAAACAAAAGTGGTGACCTTTAGTTAATGTGTCAGTCAATACCTCACTCATTGCAGCTGTCTTTTTAAATGTCAAATCTCTCACAATCCCTTTTCCTTGCAGCTGGAAGGCTCGTGCTAACAACCACCACCAATTCTGGTTGATACCCAGTAGGTCAGCACGGGCACATAATTTCAGAAGTGGGAGGTCCTAGAGGCTGCAGGAACAGTAGACAATGCCTGTCACCCCCAGAGAGCTGGGCACCGCAGCTGCTTCCCCAGGGTCCCCCACTGATCCATTCTCCTGGCCCTTCACCCATCTGTGGCCGTCAACCCCAAAAAGCACACAGGGTGTCCACACCAAGAGAAGACAGTCAGTGTGTTGTCATGTCCATCCTCCATTTGTGCCTCCTCAAACTTCTCAGAACTTGAAAGTTTTCAAGAGAAAACCTTAGCTGAACTCCAGGGAGAGAGAAAGCCAAGAGCCGGTTGCTCCAGAGAACTCCAGGCTCAGGAATTTCCATTCCGAGCTGATTGGCCCTTGGTTCGGTCCTCTATAAATACCGGATACAGCTTCAGAAGCAAACCAGGGAGAACGAGCCAGCTGGGTTTTCACTTTGGGGAGAAAAACGTGAAGCCAAGTGGCACGGATCAGTTTTCATCCCCAACTCCATGCCTGCCCCCCGGAGTGAGCTTCCCCACATTCAGCCACAGCTGAGCGGCCAGTCTCTTCGACCTCACCGGCTGCCGCCAAGGTGCAAGGAGGAGGGGCAACTCAAACCCAAACGGAAAACCAGATGGTGTTCAACCAATTTGGAAGTTTAAGTGGCCTAGGCGGACGAGAAAGTTCCAGCAAGTCCAGCTCATTTAGCAGAGTGCAGTTTCTGGCTCGAGGAGCAGAGGAGGGCCATGGTGTTCTAGACTGCCTGGGGAGCAGGGCATGGGAAGCCAGCACGGGGCAAGCGGTTAACAGCTCAGCCTTGGCCAAGCCCAGCTGCACAGGGAGGACACGGTGACATGTCAGAGGAGGGGCTCCCCTTCTACTGCCCTGTTGCAGCCCGCTTGTGCGAGAGTCCATGCCAGCCCCTCAGGGAAGCCAAACGCACAGGTGCTCCACCGCCCAAGTGTACCCCACTTAGAGCAGAGCCAAAGCTCGTGAACACTCGCCTCCACTGTCTCCTCGCCAGTACGCAGAGCCAATGGCTTGTTAAAGCAAGTGTTCCCACTCCATCTCTGTGGCTCCCGGATGGAGTGCCTCCTGCACCATCAGCTCTCCCTCCTTGAGGTTCTCCCCTTACCTGACTCTGGTCTCCTTCATAGGATCCTGTTTTGCATCCATCCCAACTCTTATACCAACATCCCTAGAAGGGAGAAGGCCCCCAGGCCCAGTGCTTGGCATCTCTCCACCTCTCCACCCTCTCCCTGGACAATTTCACCCACCGCCAACTCCACGTCACCTACCACCTCCGTGCCGATGCTGGTCCACATCCCAGAGCCCATGACCTTGGAGCACCAGACCCAAACTGCCACCTGCCACAGACAAGGCCCTCCTGCTGCAGCATAAACCCAGGATTTCCCAAAGCAAACTTCTCCCTCGGCTGTCTGTGAACTTCAGCATTATCCTGCTGGTTTGATCCTCGACTCCCAGCTCTCCCCACATCAGTGAACACGATCGGACCCTTTTTCTTGTCCAGCTCCCCCTGCTGCCCTGCATGTCCAGGCGCCCCATCATGGTGGGCCTGCAAGAGAGGAAGCACCTACGGCCAGAAGCTAGAGGACACACGAGCCTAGACCAGAGTCAAGTACCCAGATTCAGAACACAAGCGTGTGGTTCAGGAAACAGTTTCTAGAAAACCAAGCGTCATGGTAATACGGATGGTCTCCAGCAGTGGCTCTCAAACTTTACTGTGCATTCGAACCACCTGGAAACCTTGCTAAAAATGTAAATCATTATCACAGGGATTCTGATGCACCAGACCTGGGGTGGAGCCTAGGAATCTGTATTCCAACAAGCTGGCGGATGATCCTGATGCTGGTAAAGTCCGAGCCCGTGCACGGAGGACCGTTTGGTCCCAGAATTAGAGATTGGCTTTACCTGGCGTGGGACAGCTGTTCCTAATCAAGAAGACCCTGACCCAGACCCACCTCATAGGGTGATTGTGCTCTGAATTCCTGAATTCCACACAGTGGGCAGTCACAGAGGGCCGCATTCATGGGAAATCTTGGGGTGGGATTATGCCCCCCACCACGTATCTGTCTGGCAGCCCCAAGGGCAGCACACTGTCAACCTGAACAGGAAGGGGTGTTAGCAGCAAAAGTACCCACTCTGGAAACTCTGCCCAGTGCCCCCACCACCAATATTGCAATTCAGTCCCAAGTACAGCAGGGCAAGCCATCTGCTTCCTATTCCACACCCTTGCTCTGTCACCACAGAGCAAAAGCAGAGACAGAGAGGTTGATCATGACTGAGAGCATCTGCTCTAAATCAGGCTGACCACAGGCTGGGCACGGACACAGGAGGTGGTGGCAGAGTGCCATCCAGAGCCCCTCCGTCCACCCTGCTTCCTAACCCAATCTTTGCCTTCTGATAGTCAACAAGCATTGCCTAGGCTCCAAGGGACAGGTACAGGAGAATTTTAGGAAGTAGACTCTATGTGATCAGGGATTGATTGGAGCATACGTTAAAAGATAAGGTGGAATATTTCAAAAAGAGTCATGTAGCACAATGTTCACTGCAGGTCTATTTACAATAGACAGGACATGGAAGCAACCTAAGTGTCCATCATAGGATGAATGGATAAAGAAGATGTGGCACATATATACAGTGGAATATTACTCAGCCATAAAAAGAAACGAAACTGAGTTATTTGTAGTGAGGTGGATGGACCTAGAGTCTGTCACACAGAGTGGAGTAAGTCAGAAAGAGAAAAACAAATACCGTGTGCTAACACATATATATGGAATCTAAAAAAAAACAAAAGGTTCTGAAGAACCTAGGGGCAGGGCAGTAATAAAGATGCAGATGTAGAGAATGGACCTGAGGACACAGGGAGGGGGAAGGGTAAGCTGGGACGAAGTGAGAGAGTGGCATGGACATATATACACTACCAAAGGTAAAATAGATAGCTAGTGGGAAGCAGCCGCATAGCACAGGGAGATCAGCTCGGTGCTTTGTGACCACCTAGAGGGGTGGGATAGGGAGGGTGGGAGGGAGACACAAGAGGGAGGAGATATGGGGATATATGTATACGTATAGCTGATTCACTTTGTTATACAGCAGAAACTAACACAACAACGTAAATCAATTATACTCCAGTGAAGATGTTAAAAAAAAAGGTAAGGTGGAGGCCTAGGATCGCTAGTCCCACCCGCTGATCCCACGCATTGAGCCTGAGGATAGAAGGTCAACAGAGCCCCAGTTTTTCTGCCCATGAGAAAATGTCTTGAGATGCCCCCCAAGCTCCCAAACTCCTGCTGGAGAACTCCACGTGGATGACTGTAGGCCCCTCAAACTCTGTATCCCACTCTCTGCTGACTCCTCCCTTGGAGTCTGCCCCCCTCCCTTGGTGAATGCACCACTGATGGTCTCATCCCCAGGCCCAGGGCCTCTGAATCACCTTCTCTCTTTTCCTCCCTCTCCTCTGCCCCACTCCCTCACAGGTCCTGTCCATTGCACCCACAGACTGTCTCCCACCTATCCCTGCCTTTTGGAAAGCGCAGCCCTGCCTAAGCTCAGTCCCCCGACTTTGGCCCAGGAGACTGTGGGCATTTACTAAGGGGTCTGCAGATCTCTGCTCTTTGACCTCTCTCGATGCCCTTGGTCCCCAACCCGGCACTTTCAGATTATCTATGGATCTTCAATATTTAAAGGAACTACTAGAAACTGTACATTTACCTCAATACAGCCTCACAGATGTTAATAAACAGAATTTGTTAAATGGCCCAAATCAAACTGTGAGATCTATGGAGGTAAATTAAGGAAAGGGGTTTCCTCGTGGTGAAATGTTGGGAGCAAACCCACCTTCACACAGTCCCAGTTAGCTATCTCTCTGAAACAAAGATCTGATGTCACGTCTCTTCGGCCACCCACTCCCATTCCTTCAGACTCCCTACCGGAGCATTCAAGTCCAGTGCCATGTTCCCCTCTCTCCACACAGGCTGCATTTCCCAAACAACTATGGATCTCCACTTCTCCATGACTTTGCTAATGCTGTTCCCTCATCCTGGAGTGTTCTTCCCTTCCTCCTTCGCCTTGAAACTTTTTTTTTTTTTTTTTTTTTGTGGTACGCGGGCCCCTCACTGTCGTGGCCTCTCCCATTGCGGAGCACAGGCTCCGGACGCGCAGGCTCAGTGGCCATGGCTCACGGACCCAGCCGCTCCGCGGCATGCGGGATCCTCCCGGACCGGGGCACGAACCCGCATCCCCTGCATCGGCAGGCGGTCTCTCAACCACTGCGCCACCAGGGAAGCCCCTCTGAAACCTTTTTTGTCCTTCATGTTGTTGCTCAAATGTCCTTCCTCCGCCATCCCTGAGTTCTGCACCTCCCAGGTCAAAATTAACAGCTTTTTTTTCTCTGTTCCTCTAAGTCCAACTTTTGTATCTCCTTCCTAGAATATGTTTCATTCTGATGTATGTCATAGTTAGGGTCTTCCCATCAGAGTAGAGCCTGCTTGAGAGCTGATGTCCCCACTGCACCTTGCATAGTAGACGCTTGATAAATGTCTGTTGGCTAAGTTGGCATGTGAATGAATGAGTAGATAACCTCTCCTACACACTAGAATCAACGTCATCACCATGACTCAGAATTATCCTACACCATCCACAGAACACAGGATAATTTCTGGGAGAAACAGGCTAAAGAGAATACATCTGTGGAAGGTTCTCTAAGTATCTCCACTGCCCCGTGGTCCAGAATGGCCACTGAGGACCACATGGCCACTACCTTCCAACAATACTAATACTAATGCTAGCAGCTATTATCTGTTAAATAGTTATGATGTGCCAGTCACCATGCCAGTTTCTTTACCTGCATTACCTGATTAATTCTGACATCAATGCAGGGAGGTAGGTACAATTAGTATTATCTCATTATACAGATGAGGAAACAAGTAAGAGATGTCAAGTCACTTGTCTAAGGCCAAGGGGAAGAGCTGAGAAGAAAACCTGGAAAAGTCTGACCCTAACTACTCTGTCCTGCTTCTAGCGGGCGGGGGCACCGTCACAGCCTGCACCCCTGAGTCATCAGCATGGACAACAGGTTTGTCTCTTGCCGGGGAGGCTGTGAGCTCCACAAGGCAAATTGGGCCCAAGCCATGAAGGACAGGCTACTGGCTGCTTGCCCAAAGTGCTGGCTCCTCCACAGGTCCCCAAACACCGCCCAGGAAGCATCTTCTTTTCTGCCCTAGAAACCTGGACCCGTGCCACCGAGTGTCACCAGACAAAGCGCTGCTCCTGTCCCACGCCAGCCTTCTTTCCTCTGCAAAGTGGTACCTGGAATCTATGCCTCTGATGATAGATGCTTTCAATACTTTGGCCATTCCCACTAAGAGGCTTTGAATATAAACTGGGCCAGCGGGAAAAGGTAATTAGGCAACACCTTCCTGATGAGACGGGAGGATCAGCAGGTGTAAGATCAGGGATCTGAGTCCTGGGGTGCATTTAATTAAGCATCGCTGTTCTGTTTACACATTGGATGGCAAAGCTTGAAAAGATCCCAACCAACCTCTTTCCTCATAATTTCAGGCAGAGGTAGAGGAAGGAGGCCAAGGGTGCCAAAAAAAAAAAAAATCAACAAAACAAAACCAAAACACAAGACAGAACACCCAGAGTCTCAAACCTTCTTCTTCTACATGCTCAGTCCTTGATTGTGAAAAAGAATAACCAAAAGGCAACAGAGAAAACCCCGGGGAGACAGCGCTCTTGACAACCCCAGGGCACACAAAAGGGTTGTAGGAAGGGGAGGGAATGCTTAAAATCAGTAAGGCCAAAGCTGCGAGTCTTTCCATTTAAATTCTAACAAGGCGAGTATTCAGAGATAACAAAGGCCATGGTGTTTAATTAAGGGTATAAATGGTAGAAATGTGAGACAGGAGCTTTATGAACTGTTAATGAGGGGGATGGGAAACCTCTAAAAATAAACCAGGGCAAGTTGAAAGGGTAATTAGGGGTGCAAAAATAAACAGAGGGTGTCAATTTGAGAGAAGTTCCCTGCAAGGCTCCTCCAACCCATCCTCAGTAAGTAGGGCAGGCCAAAGAGAGGGCCCCCAAGGGGTCAGGGCCAGCAGCAAGGGCCCAAGTGTCCTCTTATCTTGCCTTGTCTCCTTCCTAGACTTTCTTTTCTTTTTTTTTTACTTATTAGGATTTTATTAAAACATATAATAAATATGCATTGAAAGGTTTTATAATGAGCACTTTCAAAAACAGAATTCATGAGATCACAAACATCATGGTGAAAATATAATTTTAGTAGAAAGTAGCTATTGGAAAAAATGATATAATAAGCCAACTTTGATAAGAATGATAATGAGCTCTCCCACCCTGCCCTGCCCCGTTCCAACCAACTGGAGACACACACACACACACACACACACACACACACACACACACACCACCATGTGAGGCGGGCTGTGCCTTATTTAACAGGGAGTCCTCAAAGCTCAAAGGGACCTGAGCAAATATTAGGAGATGAAAGACCTTAAGGGCTAAGTGATAAAAATCAATCTGGTTCCTGCCTTTGAGCTGATGGCCAGGAATTCTGTCTGCTTGCGTGGGTGCATAGACACAAATACACACTTGCTAAACACACACACACACACACACGCATACACACACACACACATCAGTCAGGAGAGTTCCCGTCCAGGCCAGTAGCTTGCAAATAGAGAGGGGTGGTTGCTTACCCAGGAGGTGTGTTTGGGCCTCCGGCCTCCCACCTCCGCAGTATCTCTCCCTCCCCCATCAGAACACAACCACATTCGGAAGCGTTCTGGCGTCAAGTAGGTTTAGGAAATTCTTTCCATAATATGCTCCTTGGGGAGATGCACACTAACACATCTAACGCTCTGAGAAGTGTGGTAAAGAAATCTCTATGTTTATTTAACTCAGCATTTCCCAAACTAACCCTCTGTCCAAAAAATACCATTTACCATCTCCCCCCACTACCCACCCCCAACTAGTAAAATTTGGGGGCATTAAACACATCTCAGAGGGACTGGGAATTGACCTTGGGAGGGATAGGTTTGTCATTTTTGTGTGTGTGTGGGATCTTATTTCCCCGACCAGGGAGCCAACCCGTGCCCCCTGCAGTGGGAGCACACAGTCTTAACCACTGGCCCGCCAGGGAAGTCCCAGGGAGGGATAACTCTGGAGCACAGGTCCCTCCCTGCTGCGATGATGAGGCATCAGTGGTCTTCCTTAAAGGCTCTGGAGACCAGCAGGCTCGTCATGGGGATCATGACGCCCCTCATTTCATTTACTCCCTTGACAAGTTCTCTGCAAATAGCAGGCGATGCTGGTTCTTAGAGTTACAAAGTGGTGTCCACCTCAAGGGGAGAACGATGCCCCCAGGTTCCCACCCAGAGCAAATAGCTTGGCTCCGTGGATCCCTAGCTGTTCCTGTCGGGGGATTAAAAATGGATCAGTCAGAAGACAGGGCCCATCACTGCTATTGCTATAGGCTGTGTGACCTGGGCAAAGTGATTCAACCCTCATTATCACCTTCCCTTATTTGTAAAAATAGGTTAATAATAATGGCTACTTCACAGAGTTATTTAGACGGAAAAGGAAAATCATATACACCAGGACTTAGTGTCTTTTAAAGCATGTAAAGTATTTAAAATGATCAAAAAAACAACATTTTCTGTTTCCCTCTATACCTTCCTTAGGTGATTTCATCTACTCGCAGGGTCTTGATTCCATGGAAATGTGGATGGGCCCCAAAACCATATCTCCACCCAGATCTCGCTCCTGAACTCTAGATTTCTGCTACAGTTTGGGATTTAAAGTAAGCAGAAGTCCAATGAACTCCAATGACAGAAAATAAAACATTGCCAGATATGAGAGGATCTGGAATTGAAATCAGGAGAAACCCATTAGGAACAGAAGCAGCAATTCTGTCTCCCCACCCTCCAGGGTCTGCTCTGCTATCATCTCACACCCCATCACCTTCCTCTGCCTACTCATTAACCCCCAAGCGCATAGGACCCAACTCCAGAGCCCACTCCAAATGGCAATAGATTCCATGAATCCCTGTGCAAGTGTTGGAAGAAAGAGTCTGCTTGGATGATTCTATCCACTCAATCCAGACAACAGAAGTCATAGGATTGGATGCCCGGGGTTAGGTGTCCATCACGGGTCCAAGAGCTGTGACACGATAGAGGGAGGCAATCATGCAATAGATAGAGTTGTCCCTCTAGCATCACTGGACAGGACAAGTAATAAAGGCCTGTCAATTTCATTCTTCTGCTTCCCTGCCTGGCACACAGAACTTTTCCCTCTGCAAACATTTCCAAAGACACTCTCACCTAACTTGATCACATTTACAGCTACAAATCATACAGCTCCCCAACAGAAACACCAGGAAGTCACAGTCACATTCTGCTCCTCATCCAGAGTTGGTGAGTATCCTAAGGCCATCTCAAAGATTGCTTGCTTGCCCCAGAGTCCACAACATTCAGTCTATCTATTCCTCTTCTATTTCTGTGAGATCCTGTCCAAATATGACTGCTCGCTTTCTTGCAATCTGTGAGCTAAATGGTAAATGCAACCTCTGCCATTCCCCTGATATCCAACAATGGAGAAAAAAACAGGATGACAGCAGGGGGGAAAATCATTCACTTTGACAAATAGAGGAAAGAAAGAAATCTCTAGGACAAGAATCATACAGTGGCATATATCAGATCCCAAAGCATATATCAGATCCCAAAGCAACAGGGAACCCCTAGCTAGCACAGAAAGGCCAATGTCCTTGGGAGGCTGCCTATCCTTCACAGCCCAAATGAATCCTGAGGACCAGGTCCACAAATCTGTTGTCTAGAACCCAAGATTAGCTTCTTCAGTCTGACTGTCCTTCCCTTAATGGCTGATGCCACATGGTACAGAAGGGATGTAGCTGAAAAACCCTTGGTTCGTCTTTCCTAACCTGTCTTTCCTTATCCAAATTCCAACTCTGGCTGTGAGACTTGCCTCTCGGTGGGAGGGTTCTTCTTGGGGAAGGCAGAGTGAGAAATACCTAGGAGGAGCTTGTGGGGTGTGTCATCTTCTCCAGCAACCCTTTCTCCTCCCAAATAATTGTTTCCCCGTGGCCTGAACATCCATCTTTGTCTATCAGAGTTTTTAACTTTGGCACTAGAAACTCAATGAGACAGAAAATTAGGACCAGACCAAACTTTGGCAGGGCCCACTGGTTTTTGGACTTGGTTCTAAGTAATCAGACAGCTCCAGCTACAGGCAAAATGGGCTTCCTGCACCAGAATTACATAATCACCCTGTTTTTCTTATTTGCTCATAGACAGGTATTCTGGACAGAAACGTGTCTCTTTGCTGTTGGCCCTTATCTAAGGTTTCAAGCAATAAGTAATCTACTTCATTATCCTTACATTCTGGCATCAAGCCTCCCAAAGTTTCACCTTCGGTGTGCCTATGGTCTGGGTCTCAAGGGATAGCAGGTGACAACTTAATTAGTGTTTTTCCACCAAAAATCACAGACTGCAAACTTCCTATCCTATAATGAAAGTTTTTTATTATGTCTCATTCCAATGATACCATAGCTGGTCTCAAGTCTTAAGGCTCTAGCACTTGAAATCCCACTCCTGGTACCAATTTCCATCCTAATTACAACTTTTCTGGTTGCACACTTTTAAAAGAACTAAAGTAAAAAATTTTGAATATGTTTATGTAACACTTAAACATATATATGTATATATACGTGTGTATGTATGTGTGGGTACATGTATGTGTGGATATATATGAGTGTGTATGTGTGTGTATATATCCATATATATATATAGAGAGAGAGAGAGAGAGAGAGAGAGAGAGAGATTAAGGGATAGAAAGAACAAGGACAGCCAGGCTCAAGGAAACTGGAAGTAAAAATTAGAAAATAAACCAGACATCTTCTCTTTCTCTGTCTCTGTCTTTCTCTCTCAGAAGTGGTGACGTGGTCACCCAGTTGTTCATCAGTCTGTGTCTATTCCATCCTCCTGTCTTTTCAGGCCGTTCAGGAAGACAATGGGGGACCAACTTGCTGCCCTCTCAGCCACATACTTATGGCCCCAGTGACTGCTACCACAGCCCCTGATTCTATAAGACCTTCCAACACCCATGTCCCTTAATGACTGGCAGTATTCAGTGGCTTCGTTGAAACTCTCCAGAGACGGAATCTAATTGGTATCACTCATTTGTTTGAGCCAGACCACACACAAACAGTTGCTGGTCAGCCAGTGTCTGCCATCAGTTCTATGTGGAGCCAGCATGGGCAGTCACGTAAGAACAATGTACTCTGTAATTCTGTCCCTTCCTGCAGTTATGAGCAGCCAAGCATCATGAAATAAATATCAGAATAGCCAAATACTATGTCTGTCTCTACATGGACTCCCTAAGCCCTGAAAATGAGTCACAGCCCAAACTGAAATTATCATCTTTCTCTATGGCCACCCTTCTCCTTCCATGATCTTGAGGTGAGTAAATGACACCACCATCCATACAGTTCGTCAAACTGGAAATAAGGGTGTTACCCTTCACTATCTCTTCTACTCCAAGCCTCATATCTAATTAAACATCAAATTTTATTGATTTTTACCTCCCAAATATCTCTTGAATCCATCTACTTCTTTTCAACCCTCCAGCATTAGCTTAGAGAATGCTACTGTAATCTCTTAACTAGTTTATCCCTGTAGCCTTTTCACTGATCTTCCCCATTCAGTCTTCCCTCTTTCCAAAATATTCCTCATGTGGCTTTTAGACATATCTGAGTGTCACTCTTAAAACCTTTCAGTAGTGCCTCAATGTTCCAACCCCCCCGCACCCCATAATCTAGTTCTGCCTGTCTCTTCAGCCTTACCTCTGGACTTCACTCTTAGAGCCATACTGAACAACTTACAGTCCCCAGAGGCCTCTGTCTTCCAGTCTCTCTTTTGGCTCAGCTTTGCTCATGCCCCACACCTCTTCCAGGAGGTCTTCTCGGAGGTCTCTTAGTCTAGGGTAGATGTGTTTTCTGTGCACTCCCATACGGGACTTAGTATTACCATAGTTCTTATCTCTCTGAATTGTAAGCATCTGTTTTCTTGTCTGTCCATAACACAAGACTTTAAGTTCCTAATGCAGGGACTGTGTCTTATTGATCATGGTACTTGGCACATACTCAATACAGGTGTGTTGAATAAAAGAGACACGCTTAGCTATTGCTGTATATATACCTCCCACCTCCTAGAGACGTTTCTTGGTTATTACAATGACTGCTAACTTTCATGCAGTGTCTTATATTTTGTAAAGGATATTCACAAGTTGTGTCTCATTGGATAATCCCAGCACCCCCCTCCCCACGCCCCCAGCCCTGGCACAATGCCAAGAAAGAAGGACGGGAGGAATGTTACTCTTATTTACCTAAGAAGGATATATGATTCAAATATACTAAGTGACTTGCCTGATGGCAAGTGGTTAGGGAAGGTTCCTACTGGAGAAATCCATAAGTGACAGCTGGGGAGCAGGTGCCAAACTCTGGTAGCAGAGAAAGCACATGAATGAGCATGTTCTAAAGAAAACTATGCTGGGACTTCCCCGGTGGCACAGTGGTTAAGAATCCTGCCAATGCAGGGGACACAGGTTTGAGCCCTGGTCCGGGAAGATCCCACATGCCATAGAGCAACTAAGCCCATGCGCCACAACTACTGAGCCTGCACTCTAGAGCCTGCGAGCCACAACTGCTGAGCCCACGTGCCACAGCTACTGAAGCCCACGTCCCTAGAGCCTGTGCTCCGCGACAAGAGAAGCCACCGCAATGAGAAGCCCGCGCACCGCATCAAAGAGAAAGCCCATGCGCAGCAACGAAGACCCAACTCAGCCAAAAATTTAAAATAATTAATTAATTTATTTAAAAAAATAAAGAAAACTATGCTCTGAGGAGTGAGATTTGAGACCCCAACTCAGAAGACACTGTATTTGTTAAGAAGGCAATGACGGACCTATTCCAAGAGCTTACAACTGCTGCTTGGACACAAGGGAGAGGGCAACCTTGTGTTCTAACCATTAGAGTGGATATTATGGTCCTTAAGCGATGATTTGTAGCGTTCTCTAATGGCAGCGCACATGGCTAGGCTGAGCAAGGATTAGACACAACACAACAAGCCCAATAAGTGGCTAAAAGTCACGGACCAGGGGAAAGTTAGGTACAGGGTGACCTGATTTTCTAGAGAACAACATGACAGGGTAGACCGAGCAGACACAGGATCAGGGAGGATGACAGAATGCAAAACAGGCAAGGCAGCAGCCACCTATGAGGGATGAGGTCTGCTCGTCTCACACAGCGCTGTCCCCACTGCATTCCAAGCACCATTCAGAGCCTCCATTCTTGAGCAATAAAAGCACTCTGTGTGTGTGTGTGTGTGTGTGTGTGTGTGTGTGTGTGTGTGTTTTGTGTTTTAGTACCAGGACATCAGAGCACTTTAGCGACAACAACAACAAAAAATGCTTTACACATAGGGAAAAAAACTCAGGCAGAAAAAGACCTGGCTCCATTAGACAAGATTATATCCAGAAAATCCAAACCATTGATAGATCCACAGTGACAGACGCACATCTCCATTTGTCTTACCAGCTGTACAGAAAGGAAAAAGAAAATGGTGACACCAAAAACAAAGAGCTACCAACAAATAGCTTTGCCTCTGAACAGATCACAGGCAGTCAGGAGTCCCTTCACTGGCACCAGTACTTAGCTCCCTAAATGCTGACACAGTGGTTCTAGCGGCTAAACGGGTGTTTGCACAGTTGATCTCACCAAGAGTAAATTTGAGGTCTGTGTTTCTGGGTTCCACTGCTGAAATGCATTATGGGATGGTCTAGTATGGAAAAAAACATTTCATCCAGGAGAAGATAAACCAAGGATTTTCCCGGAAGTTTAGGACCACAACTTCTAATGGGAAGTGATTTCTTCCAATTACCTTGTAGAATTACAGAATTTGCAGCTGTTCCAAACGTTTCAGCCAGTCTTCCAGTTCTCCCTGCCTCTTTGCTAGCTCCCTACAGTTGTACTGCTAACTTGGGCTCAGCCCAGCCCCAAAGCCAAGAACATAAAATTGACCTGTGACATGAGTAATCAGAAGAGCCTTAGTTCCCCATTTCTCCATCCCCAATCTAGTGGGGATTAGTTTGAGAATGAAAGACCTGGGGTGGAAAAACGAGCTCCCGCATCGTCCCCAGTGTCACTTTCTTATTAGTCTTACCCAGGCTGCTACCTATCCTTCACATCCAACCTGCAAGCTCTGTTGGGTCTATCTCTGAAATCTCTATCTTTATTCCCATCTCTACCCCAACCCTACCACGCTACTCTAAGCCACCATCACCTCTCTCCTCTTTGGGGATGACTGCCAAGGCCTCCTGATTGGTCTCTTTTCTTCCACTCTTGTCCCCTGCAATCCATTCTCCACACAACAGCCAAATTCTTTTCTTTGTAACTTTTAATATGCATTTCCCCCCAATTTTTTTGAGGTATAGTTGGTTTACAATGTTTCAGGTATACAGCAAAGTGATTCAGAGATATATGTATATTCTGTTTCAGATTCTCTTCCATCATAGGTTATTACAAGATATTGAATATAGTTCCCTGTGCTATACGGTAGGACCTTTTTTACATATTTTATATATAGTAGTCTGTATCTGTTAATCCCAAATCCCTAATTTGTCCCTGCCCCCTTCCCCTTGGGTAACCATAAATTTGTTTTCTATGTCTGTGAGTCTGTTTTGTAAATAAGTTCCTTTGTATCAGTATTTTAGATTCCACATTTAAGTTATATCATATGCATTTTTTAAAAGATACCTAAGTAGAGGGGCTTCCCTGGTGGCTCAGTTGTCGGGAGTCTGCCTGCCAGTGCAGGGGATGCAGGTTTGAGCCCTGGTCTGGGAGGATCCCACATGCCGCGGAGCAACAAAGCCTGTGCGCCACAACTACTGAGCCCGTGCGCCACAACTACTGAGCCCGCGCACCACAACTACTGAAGCCCGCGCGCCTAAAGCCTGTGCTCTGCAACAAGAGAAGCCACCACAATGAGAAGCCCACTCACCACAATGAAGACTAGCCCTCACTCGCCGCAACTAGAGAAAGCCCGCGCAGTAATGAAGACCCAATGCAGTCAAAAATAAATAAATTAAATAAATTTTTTAAAATTCTAAAAAACAAAGATACCTAAGTAGAGAACATAGTATAATGAAGCCCCAGTTTTCTGTTGTTTTGTTTGTGAGTTTGTGTGTGTGTGTGTAATATGTCAAAGCAAATCTTAGATATCATGGCATATCACCCATAAACACCTGTGTATTATGCGTCTCAAACTAATACAGAATTTCTTTTAAGAATCATGCTATTATCCCACCTAACAAAACTAACAATAATTAATTAATATCATCTGACATCAAGTCTGTATTCAAATTTCCTAGGTTGTCTCAAAGATCTCTTTTCACAATCTGTTTAGATAAGGATTCAAAGCGGGTCTATACATTGTGTTTCATTATGTCTTTAAGGTTCTTTTCTTCTGTAATAGTTCCCTCTCCTTCTTTCTTTCTGTGTCATTGATTGATCTGTTTAAAATATAAATCAGATCAGGTCATTTCCTGCTCAAAACCCTCCAACAACTTCCCCACACAGTTAGAACAAATCCAAAACCCTCACCAAGCCCACGGTCCTGTGTGATCCAGTCCCTGCCCGCCTCTCCAATGTACTCTCATCACTTGTTCCATTCAATCCAGCCTGTGGCCTTCCTTGATCACACCGTACCTGTTCCCCCCGGGATTCTGTTCCTGCTGTTCCCACCGCCTGAAATGCTTTATCCTCCCTCACCCCCGACACACCAGCAGAACTGGCTGATCTTGGCAGAACTGGTTCCTTGTCTTTCAGGTCACAGCTCAGGTTGCCACGTCCTCCAAGATAGATGCCTTCCCAGATCACATTTTCTAAATTAGCTCTTCTTCCCCTCAGGCCACCTCTGTCACATCATCCCATTTCCATTTCTTCATGCAGCTTATTAAAATCTGAAATTATCTTCTCTTTGTTTACCTGTGTAATAGGACATTGAAATGGAAGTTTCCACCAAAACACCAAGGAACAATAGATGTGAAATTTCAAAGCTAGATAACCGTATACAAAATCTACAAAGAAAATGGTCAAGAATGTTTCCATGATTGTTGGTCCCCTCAGCCAGTTCACATATATAAAAAGAGAGGTAAGAAAAGAAGAAGGGATTTATAGAGGATTTTTTTGGAAGGAGTTGTCGCTGTCCTGAGAGAGCCAACTCCTTCACCCAAGCCTGGAGAGAGGGCATTAGAGGACCACTTGGAGGGCTTACTGTGTGTTCTCTCAGGTTGGCAAGAGAGGAGGAGAGTTAGATATTGGACTTGTGCCCCACTCCCCTCGAGAAAACCAAAGTGGTCAGCCTGGGAAAACAGGGTGGAGGGTGCTGTACTGGGTTCAGTCTGTGCTTCCAGAGCCTGTTGGAATATGAGATGCTTGAGTATTTCCTTTGGACCAATGTGAACACGTGAGAAAAATCAAAGAAGGTTCGTCTTGGGTTCTTCCGCCCAGTGAGGCCCCCAGAGGATGCAGTAATCCCAGCAGCAAGAAGCTGGAAGAGAAGACCAGGTTTCTAGGGACCAAGGAAGAAAAGCAAATAACCCCTCACAATGAAGATGCATCTACCTGGGCCAAAGAAACTGCAGTGACTGTAATCTCCAAAGAAAGGGTCAGCTTTAAACATCTGCCTGACCCAAAGAACACAGAATCTCCCAGTCTAGTAAGAACTGCCCCATCCCCTTAACACACACTCCCTCTCCCCCTCACATACACAGTCTCCACCCTGAAAGGAGTAAAATACTGGCCAGGAAGAGGTGAGAAGGTGAGGTGGGGAAGATGATGTAATAAGAGAAAGCAGAAGCTGGCCACATCCCTCCTTTTTCCTAGAGTCAAGAAGCCAGCTTTGGATGAAATTGGAGCATTTAATCATTATCTTGCACCAGACATTCTGGTTTCCAGATTGAGGCTGTTTTTACAACTTAAAGTGACCAAAGGATTGTCTACAACCCAGGTGTGAGCAGACCAATCCTCAGATCTGCCCACATTTCCACTGCAGAAAAGATCACCACCACTGAATTTATTTTGCTCCTGTAAGTCACGCACTTAACGTGCCCACTTGTTACCTGTCTCCCTCCGCTGGCGTTTAAACCTCACAAGACTGTGGACTTTGTCATCCTAACATTGGCTCTCCAGTTGGAGATACAGCTACCACCACTGTCACAGTGGCCACCTGAAAGGCTGACAGAAGCCTGTCTTGCTTGCATAAATAAGTCCCCTTCCCAGCAGAATGGTGCCCAGGTGATGACCGCAGCCAGACATCTGGGCTGAACTAATCCCAGACTCACCTCTCTGGTGCTTGTTACTTACTCCAGCTTCCCCTCAGGGTCTTTACTATTTAGAAACCCTGCTATTTCATTAGGGGTCTCAGACTGAATGTCTGCCTGCTATATCAGTAAAGGTGTCCACTCATTCTGTAGGGCTAGAAAGGCCACATTCTCCGCCCACAGCTGGGTCAGCTGCCAGGTGCTAGTTTCAACTAGTAAAGGCCCTCCACTCTGACCCATTATTGTTATGATGAAGATGGTGAAGTCAGTGTTTTGAAAAATTATTGATGTGCTTTTCTCTTTTGCCTTTCAGAGGTTATGACTTTCCCTTTACTTAGCCCCAAGCATCATGTGCCTGGAGAGATTAAATTGTTGCAGAAGAACGCAAAAAGAAATAAAGAATTAATATTCTGCTATGGACATTTAAAATGAGGTTTCTCAGCAAGACACTAATCTTTCGATCCAGGCTATTATCTTGAAAGAGTTAGAATTGCCAATTGGCTAAAATGACAGACTCGGAGGCATAATAGCTGTATTCAGATCCAGGTTCTACCATTTGCCAGTTGTGTGACGTTAAGAAAGTTACTGAATTTCTCTATGACTCGGTCTCCTTATCTGTAAAATGGGAGTAATTATGGTACCTTCCTCAGAAGTTTGTTATAAGAATTTAACAAGCTAATACACATAAAGCACACATTCAACAAACTGGATTCCTTTTAGATAACAAACTCTGAAATACATGGAAGTAGTTAGAAAGTGTCTGGAATACAATGAGTATTCAATAAACATAGGGTATCACTTTCAAAATTCCTTTATCTTCCCCTTTAGTGTATCAGGAACCAGCTCTTAGAGTGCCAGTGAAGCTGTGAAGCTCTCTCTATGGTAGATGAGGGACATGACATAGAGAAAGTGATGAAAACCTTTCCTTTCAGTCCTGAGGGATTATGGGGAGAGGAGGTGAGAAAGTGAGAAAGAAAGGAGATAACTTCCCCCCTCTCATCACACACACATACCGCCACACATAGACACACATCACACACTACACACACACACACACACACACACACACACACACACCCCACTGTTGGGACTGACCTTCTCAGACACCCAGAAAGTGAAAAGCACTAAGGACATAAAGACCTCATGAGTCAAAGCATAGACAATGAGGACCGAGTAGCCATGTCAGGCAGAATGAGGGTCTAGAGAAGACTATGAACAGACCACCAGTGTAGGGGAGCCAGGTGAGGGACATGATGGAAACTCAGAGGAACCTCCTCCCAGCCAGGAATGCTTAGGGAGGCTGAGTTAGCCAGGGAGTAATGTAGGGCTCTGCCTAGGCTAAGAGGGACCAAATCACAAATCCCTCTAGCTGCCGGCTTTAGCAGAGCGAACAGTGACCAGGACCAGGGACAGAGATAGAGCCCTGGAGACTCAGGAAGCAGGGACACCACCACATGATTCCAAGGGGGCAGTAGAGTGGGGGTGAGTGGACAAAAGGCTCCAGAAACTGGGAGACTGAGCATTTTCATAGAGAGATTCTTCCCCAGAGCTATTGTTTACATTGTTGCCTGGATTGAACTGAATCTACACTTTTCTTCCAGCTACACAAAGGCTGGAGACAAAATAAAGATTCCAATTCCCTCTGGATGTCCAAGATATGGTATATGTCTCATGACCCTAATCCAGTATTCATTGTCAGTATTGTTATTTAGTGGATGTTATTGTCCGTGGAGCCCCGCTTCTGTGGGAACTGCCGTCCACATCCACAGGGCGGACAAACGAAACATCTTCCCATAAAGAGGTCCTGCTCCCCCTCCCCCCACCCCCAATTCCAACCTCATGGATAACTGGTCCAGGATGGACACCGGGCTCAAGCTGGCTCAATCTGGGTCAATTGCAATCTCTGCCTTGGGATTTGGAGATTTTGATCTGAGGAAGATGAGTGAGCTGTTAGTTGCTGGAAATCATGGTAGATTTCCAGAGCAGTGACTCCCAAAGTACGTGGTGAGCCTCAAACCTTCCCAAAATGCAAGGCCTTCCTTCTATTCTTCTGTGCAAATGACATTTCTATATAATGCCATACATTTTATATATAATGAATGACTATTTTCTAATACTCTACTGAACGGGTCATTGTGGATCACTAAAATGTAGGGTCCACAAACTAAGGTGACTGTTATAAAAGAGAACTCTAAATTGATGTTCTGCTGAGGAAGCTGTCTGCCGGGCCAAGTTGGCAATGAGGAGATGCTCTCACAGCACAGGCGCACAGAGAGATGGAATTCCTGGCATGTGGGATAATGACACTTCATTGTCAGTGCCTCATCAGTGTTATTTAGAATTGACTGTGGGTTTTGATAGCTTAATTATATTGATCATTAATTATAAATTGCATACATTATAAATTACCGTAGATTTGGCTTGTTGATTGTTTAGCGTTATAAATATCAGTTTAGTTTATTGTGGTTGTTGTGTAGTGATCTTTTAGACCTATCATTTTTCAATAATTAGGCCTTAAAACTATGCACTATAATTCGATTAACATTGTCATGCCCCTATATATGCATATGCATGCATTTTTCCCCCCTGCAATTTTATTAGTGCAGTAATCATTCATGTAATACTTTTATCCTCTTGAAATTGGGAATAATTGAAAGGTTTCATGGTTTTTCTCCTCTTCAGTGAGTCACAGTGGAGGAAGAACCACAAATATCTGACGTTAAGCCCCTGGAGCTGCCCTTTTTCTTACCTCTTCAGGAACCTCATGAGTCAACTCCTCTTTTGATTCCGTGAATGTATGTAATAAGTTCTCCTTTTGACTTAAACTGGCTTGAGTTGGTTTTGGTTACTTTTATCCAAAAAACCTTAATTAAGAAAGTCATCATATTTTAGATAAGGACACAAATATTAGTGAATTCACAATCATTCCTCCTCCCTCTACATTCTAAGGAAAATTCCTCTACCTTTTTTTAGGGTATGGGTGGAATGGAGAAGGTAAAAACTAATCAGATTTATGTTACAAGAGGCATGGCACCAGAAAAAAAAAAAAAAGAGAGAGAGATTCAGAAGACAAGAGGAAGGGGGTTGGAAAAGAGAAGAATTAAGGAGAAGCCAGATGGGTTGGAAGATTCTGGAAGGAGAGTGAGAAGAGCTTTGCCAAGAACAGCTGCCATAATGAGTGGGGAGATATGAGGATTTTTAGGAAGTTTTGCTGTGCGCAGAGACCACCCAAAAGTGGCCAGCAGTATTCAGGTTTGAGCCTGACCAATCCCCTTCAGTGTACACAGATTTTTCTTAAAATAGGTGCAATGATTAGAACGTCATCACTGGATTACTATCCACTAAGTTACAGTCACATTTTAATCCTACTTCCCCGGGATTCCTCCCATAACACCCTGAGTGGAGGTTGGGGTGTTCCCAAATTCTTCATTCCCACTTTATAGACAACCTCTTGGTTTATTCCCACAGACATACAATCATATCCACTGATAAGGGATTCTTTTTTCTCTTTCCAGTCCTCTTCCCTCCAGAACAATTCAATCCAACGCCATTAGATGGGCCAGAAAAATTGGGCATCTGCACTAGAGGAGGCGAAGTAGTGGTGTCTCAGAGTGGGATGTCAGAGCCTAATTGAGGTGAAGTTGTCTACACTGGGTAGGAAGTGGGCATCCAGTGCAGAGTATAAGGGCCTGAGTGGGGTGAGGAGAACATCTGCAAGGGAGGGTGAGTAACACAGGATAATGGAGCCTGATCAGGGTAAGGAAGGAGGTGTCCATGCAGGAGAGAGTGTCAGAGTCCAAGAGGGTGAGGATGGCAAGCATGTGGGGTGTGACCCAGTACAGGGTGTCAAAACCTGAGCAGGATAAAGGACGCTTTTGCATAAGAAGGTGACCTGGGGCAGAGTGTTCGAGCTGAGAAGAGTGAGAAGGATATTCACATAGGGGTGGGGCCATCCCAGCAAGAGTATTTGAGCTTGAGAGGAATGAGGAGGGTTTGGATATAGGGGGTGGCCCAGTGTGCAGTTTGGGAGCCCAGGAAGGCTGAAGAGGGCATCCGCACAGGGGGCAGTTGCATTGACTCAGCACCAGTATCAGAGCCCAGAAAGGGTGAGGAAGGGATACTTGCTGTGGAGGGGGAAGCAACAGGAGACTGGCTACATATAAGGAAATTGACCAAATAAGCAACTTAATATTAAGCATAATGGACCTAGGTTTCTTACTATTGGAGGTGGAAAGGGAGAAAACTAGAGTAAACACTGTGGTTTGAGAATTGAAATGGAGGTATTGGTGTGAATTCATGGTTTTCAATATAAATAGAGAAATAAATACATACGTAAATTTGTGTACACACACACACACACGTGCATGTGAGCTCATATGTGTATTTTCCAGCCCTGTGTCCTGAGAGAACAGTGACACCACCAGTGTAATGAGCACCTGTAGCACCCAGATGGTAACTTCTAAATACCACTCTCAAGTGAGAGAACTAGAGCTTCTTAGAGCAACAGCTAATTCCATGATCTCTTAGTCTCCCTGGGCTGCCATAACAAAATATCACAGACTGGGTGGCTTAAACAACAGAAGTGTATTTTGTTACAGTTCTGGAGGCTAGAAGTCCAAGATCAAGGTGCAGCTGTTTCAGTTCCTGGTGAAGTCTTTTTTCTTGATTTGCAGAAGGCTGTCTTCTCACTGTGTCCTCACATGGCACACACAGAGAAAGGAAGCTCTCTGGTGTCTCTTCTTGTAAGAACACTGATCATATCAGATCAAGACCCCACTTTGATGATCTCATTTAACCTTAATTACTTCCTCATAGACCCTATCTCCAAATATAGTCACTTTCAGGCTTAGGGTTTCAACATATAAATTTGGGGACACAATTCAATCCAAAGCACAGAACTGGAACAGGGAAACTATAAGTTGAGCCTAGAACATCTTGTTTTTCCAAAAAGTAAGGAAGTGCTCAAGGAATGATGGAGATGTGCCCCAAAAAGTTAGAGAAGTCAGTTTAAAGGGGATCACAATGACAAAATCTGGGGGAAAATATCATCATAGTAACACATTATAACCCTTTGAATAATATAGAAAACAATGAGTCACTACTGATATAAAAATAAGTTGACAGTTTGATAAGGAAGAAGATATTTACATAGTCTCTGTGTACCTCCTCACAAAAGATTAGTTACAAAAGTAATAAAGAATAACTGTATAGTGGAGAGGACTGGTAAACATCACCTTAAATTAAGTGATCAAAGTTAATGCCATCAGCAGTGGAACAAATAGAACTCCTGTGCCACCTGGTAAGATGCAATGAAAATAAAGAACATCACTCCTGTGTTATATGTACCAAAGGTTCATAACCTAAATACAATCATGAAGAAACAGCAGACAAACCCAGTTGAAGAACGGTCTACAAAATAACGGGCCTGTGATCTTCAAAAGTGCTAAGATCATGAAAACCAAGGAAAGATTGAGGAAAGTCTTCCAGATTAAAAAGAGACTAAAGAGACATGACAAATAACACAACATGTGACCCTCAGTTGAATCCTTTTCCTCTAATAAACACTAATGGAACAATCAGTGAAACTGGAATAGGGTCTAAGAATTAGATGGTAGTAATGTATCCGCCTGCATTTCTCTGTTTTGAAGGTTACGTCTTGGTTATGTGGGAGAATATTCTTTTTTGTAGGAAATACGCAGTAAAGGATTTGAGGGTAATGAGGTACCATGTTGGCAACTTCCTCTCAAATGAATCAGAAAAAAAGTTTGTCAAACTTTGCTTGCAAATCTCCTGTAAGTGTGAAATTGTTTCAAAATAAAAAAGAAAAATTTAAAAAAGAACCCGGGAACCGTAACATGACACATGTGTACTCCACGCCCTGCGTCACCACTTTTCTCCCTCCGTTCAGCAAACACCTTACTCCCTCCTCAAGGGAGAGTCGTGACTGACTTCCTCCACCCCCGCACAACAGCCCGGCAACGTACCTTCCTTCCCATCCATCCTCGCTGCCTTCGCTCTGGGTCAGTGAAAGTGACCTCTCTCCCCCATCCAGGCCAGCCCTGCCGCTTCCACCTCAGGTCCCACTTCTCTTTCCTCCTCCCCCTCAAAAACATCATTCCATCAGGCAGTCCTCAGCCCTTTATCTTCAGCCTCCTCTCCATACTGCTTCTGTCCCTTCAACAACAAACCGTGCTTATGCATCTTCCACTGCTATATTTTTTCCTCTCCCTTCCTCCATGATTACTACTTCAGACCTTCGGCATTTTCCTCAAGCCCGCTGTTTCATCAAGGATTCTTAATTTTAGGTAGCAGAACCCACCCTAGTAGTTAACTAGAAAAAAATATTATCAGATATGATTAGGTAACTCATACTATCTTGGGAGCACCGGAAAGTCAGATCCAAAGGTGTGTGACTTCGAAACAACTCCTGTGAGCCTCTCTTACCAGCCCCCTCCTTCACTTCACGACCAAACTTTTGGCGAAACAGGTCTACCTTGACTGCCTCTACTGCTTTCCTCCCCTTGACCCTCTGCCCTCACATGCCACTGAAATTATCTTTGCCCAAATCTCCTGCAACATCCTAGCTGCTAAGTACATGGACTCTTTTCCATTCTTATCCTGCCTGAAACCTTTCCAGCATCTGAGGCTGCTGTCTTGCCAGATACTTTCTCCTCACTTGATCTCCCTAATCCCTCCACCCCCCTCACCTGCCACTGGTTTTCCTCCCACCTCTATGGCTGGCGCTTCTTATTCTCCTCCACAGGTTCTACTTACTCACCCAGCTCATAAGTGCTGGTGTTCCTCAGACTCACTCTGTCACTTTTTTCTCCTGTCACTGTGTCATTCTTCCTGGGTGCACCCCCTTCCTAGGTGCATGTCCACTTCACTGGCTTCAACTCCTACCCACATGCCGTTGGCACCTAAGTCTTTGTCTCTTGCTCAGATTGTCCTGAGTTTCTGACCCATGTATGTTATCCAGTTGACACCCAACACTTCCACCAAGATGGCCTCTGAAAAAGTTGGTGTCAATGTTACAAGTGAAAGAAAATCCAAAATGCTTTAAATGGAAAGGAAATTAACTGGAACAGCCATAATGCATGTGTGTTATTTTAAGCTGCTGAGTTTTCGGTAATTTCTTACTCATCATTAGAAAACCAATACTGGGCTTCTCTGGTGGCGCAGTGGTTGAGAGTCTGCCTGCCGATTCAGGGGACACGGGTTCGTGCCCCGGTCCGGGAAGATCCCACATGCCGCAGAGCGGCTGGGCCCGTGAGCCATGGCTGCTGAGCCTGCACGTCCAGAGCCTGTGCTCCGCAACGGGAGCGGCCACAACAGTGAGAGGCCTGCGTACTGCAAAAAAAAAAAATAGAAAACCAATACAGCCTCTCTGAGGCAGGCAGATTATTCTGCAAGAAAGCTAAGCCATGCAAGTGGAATAACTCACAATTCAGATCCCTGAGAGAGGCCAGGACTGTTCATCTAATGAAGGTGCCACCACGTGGAAACATGAAACCAATGAGAAGGAAAACTTTCCCCTCCCTCCCCCACCCCCACCGACCCCTGTCTCAATAGGAAAAAGAGTGGAAAGAGAGAGAACTGTTAGGAGGCTACAACCATAGTCCAGGCAAGAGATGATGGTGGCCAGGATGGGGAGAATTATATGGATCTGAGACATATTTGGAAAATATGTAAATTGCTAGAATTGCTAATTGCCTGGTTACAGAAGATGAGAGAGAGGAGAATCGGGATGACTTCTAGGTTTCTGGCTTGAACAGCTGGGGCCACTAACCAAGTAGGAAATGCTGGAAGAGGGACAGTTTGAGGGAAAAAGTGGGAATCTAAGAGTTTCATCCTGGACATGTTAAGTTTGAGTGCCTGTGAGGCATCCAAGTAGAGACGTCAGTTAGAGGGCTGGGTATGCCAGTCTGGAACTCAGAAGAGAAGTCGGGACTGGAGATATAAATGTATGAGTCATCAGCATAAAGATGTTATTTAAAGCCACGGAAAGGGATAGAACCACCAGGGGAGGGAATGTAGAATCCTGCCCTTCCAGTCTCTCCTCCGTCCTGCCCTCATACTCGTCTTTCTAAAATGCAAATCGGATTTTGTTGTTCTGCTTAAAATTATGCAATGGCAGTCAAAGGGGTTTTTTTCCGTTTCAATTTTACGAAAAGGTTGTTTAAACTGTAAAAGGAAAGTTATATTAACACGTTGTACGGTGACCTACTTTCACAAAAGAAATTATATAGCACTGATGAAAAGCCAGTACAATATTTGGAAAGTGGAGAGAAACAGAGAACCGGAAGAAACTATAATGAAGGCGAGCAACTAATTAAATTACAGCAAATGTGTCACTTTTTTTTTTTTTGAAGATGTTGGGGGTAGGAGTTTATTAATTAATTTATTTATTTTTGCTGTGTTGGGTCTTCATTTCTGTGCGAGGGCTTTCTCCAGTTGTGGCAAGTGGGGGCCCCTCTTCATCGCGGTGCGCTGGCCTCTCACTATCGTGGCCTCTCTTGTTGAGGAGCACAGGCTCCAAACGCGCAGGCTCAGTAGTTGTGGCTCACGGGCCTAGTTGCTCCGCGGCATGTGGGATCCTCCCAGACCAGGGCTCGAACCCATGTTCCCTGCATTAGCAGGCAGATTCTCAAACACTGCGCCACCAGGGAAGCCCAAATGTGTCACTTTTAATGTTATTTTCTCAGAGTAACTATGATCATTTATATACGCAGCCAAAGATTTTAATTGCTTAAAAAACTACTCGCTAGTTGTGTGACCTTGTAAACTGCTTTAACCTTTCTATGTCTCCTTTTGCTTTTTCTATCAGGCGGGAATAATGATGTTTGCACAACTTTGCTGGAAAGGTTGCTGAGAGGGCCAAGTGAGATCACGGAAATAAAAACACTGAAAAGTTCACAGAAGGAAGAGGAGGTCATAAGCTCCTCAAGTTCAAGGACTGTGACATATTATATTTGTATTCTCCCTGCCTAGCAGAGTGCCTAGAGTTCATCGCAGGATTACTATCAGAAAAGAAAAAACTGCATCGAGGGCTCCCTATTGCCTTCAGAATAAATCTCAGTTGGGTTCTCTTAGAACAGAATTGAAGATTGAGGCTTGGGTGCAGATAGTTTATAAAATTGTCCAGAAAGAAGGAATGAGGGAGCAGGAAGAAAGAGAAAAAAGGAACAAACCAATGTGTGCTATGATAGGGACATCACTGCTGAAGCCTACGGGACTCAGTTCTGCAGAGATCCCTGAGGTGCTTACTGGGTTGCTCCCAGAATTATTCACCTAAAAGACAGGAGGCTAGAACACTTATCCACCTGGGCTCTAGCCCCTCCACTGCATGAGGTTGTCCCGAAGTGTATTCACCACCCATCCCTCCCCAAGTGGAGCAGCTCCTGTGGCCTCAGAAATACTCAGAGGCAGCAGGTGGAGCGGGCCTGGGTGGAACCTATCAGGGAGCCGTGAACCTGAGCTTGCACAGAACCGATAGGAATAGAGTAGGATAATGAAATAGTCAGTTTAGAAATCCCACTAGGGGATTGAGGACAGGAAGGGAATTTTAAGGAAGTTTGGGAGACTGTTGTAAGCTAATGACGACTCAAGAAAAGAATCCAGTAACCTAGCAACAATCTACACTACCTTGAAGGAAGGCCAGGTGCATCCAAGTGCCGGACACACTCAAGCCACAAACCCTGAGAGTTAAAACACAAGACAATAGATATGGGGTCTGAATCTTGTTACATGAAGTCAGGGAGTTCATAGTCCCTGAAGAGCAGCATTTCTGCGCATAGCCAAGACAGAAATGGGAAAGAAACTAGGTGAAAGGGGACATTATAGGGAAACCTGAGATGAATTACCATATTTTAGTATATGTTACCACCCTTTTGCTAATATACATATGATTTAAATAGTCCCATGATCGTCTGAGTTAAACCACATAGGGCCAAAGGAGGAATTGATGATGTAAGCCTTGACGTCTGCCCAAGAATGAGGAAGAAGGTGGTCTTCTCCCCTCCCCACTTCTTCTTTGATTATAAAAATGTAGCGCTCTTTGTTCTTGGGGCTGCTGCACTCCCTTGCCAGCCCACTTGTATCTCTCCTAAGCGTCCTATGCTAATAAACTCTCTGCCTGCCACTTTGCCTCTCGCTGAATTCTTTCTGTGCTGAGGCAAAAGGACCTGAGCTTCAGTAAGTCCTGATGTCAGTAAGTCCTGAGCAGTTTCAATTGAAAGACAGTGGGTTCAAGTCCCCTCCTAAGTCAGGGATTGTGAGTTCAAGTCCCAATCTGAGGTACAGGTGGGTTTAAGTCCCACCCAAGAAGGAGTTTTGTTTCAGAACCACCCACCCCTGCAGCAACTGAAATCAAAAGTGGCCCAAGGGGACGTGATGCAAGGCACCAAACGCTGTCTGCTACAAGATCCAAAACCTTTCCCCTGACATCGGTCCTCCGAGTTTTCCTGCCATCGGACTCTGGGGGCTCTTTTGTGCTTCACAACTTTGCCTGCCTCCCTGTGCCCCAGCTGATTGGACAGTGAACAGACACCCCTCCTGTCTTAGTCAACTCAGGCTCTTATAACAAAGTACCATAGAATGGGTGGCTTGAAAAATAAAAATGTATTTCTCATACTTCTTGAAGCTAGGAAGTCCAAGATCAAGGTACCAGCTGACTCAGTTCCTAATGAGATCTCTCTGCCTGGCTTTCAGATGGCCACCTTTTCACTATATCCTCACATAGAAGAGAGAGAGGTTATTTTCCCTGGGATTCCCCGAAACCACCACACCCTCAGTTCCATGGCTCTCAGACCCCTCCTACCCTTAGATGGTCCCACAGGGGAGTCAGTCCTCATCCCGGGGATTGGTCTGCCCTTCGTGTTTTGTTGGATGGCAGACTAAGCTACTTAGCTTTAACTCAAGAATATCCTTTTTGATACCTCTTCTACATGTGATGGAATTTTTGGTCTCTTCCAGAACCTTCTTCCAAATCTGCGCACTCACTCTGGGCACCTTGAGCTGTTCTGCTTGTAAACTCTGCAGCTGCCCATGTTGGCACTTGTGGACTGTGCCCTGATCCCTGGACACCAGGAAAAGAAGGCCGAACCACACCCACAGATATTTTCTCCCCTCGTTTTGGGGTGTCCTACACAGACCTGAGGGTCACAGCACCATCATCACTTGCTTGGAAAACTTCAGTAGCCCCCTAACTGGTCTCCCTCCAAACTGCCCTCCACACCATCACTAGAGTGACCTTGCTAAGTACAGATCTGACCTCCCTGCTCCTTTTCTGGAGATGCTTCCAAGTCTCTTCATGGCCCCGGAATCAAGTCCACACTCTGACAAAGTCTACAAGACCATTCATGATATTGCTTTGACTCAGCTCTCCTGACATCAGCTTTCAACCAGAGACTACTAGGCTGTCCAAGTTCTGTCTCACCTGTGGACCTTGACATGTGCTGTTTACCCCATCTGGGAAGTTCGCCTCCCCTGCCTCTGCCCCCACCTCACCCCACCCTGCACCCCAGGCCTGCCTCACTCCTGCCCACCTTCAGGTGTCAGCTTGAATACCACCTCTTCGAGAGCATATGCTTCAAGCTCCCACTTTTCACACTCAATTGAATTTTGCTTGTTTGTCCATCTGTACTGTTAAAACCTTGAAGGCAGAAACCAGGTCCTGAATCTTTACCGCCGACCACAGTTCCTGGCTCATAGCACTTGCTCAATGAACATTTCGGATTGAATGAATCAATGAACAGAGGCCCCTCACTGCTCTCCTCCGGGCGTCTGTGGCTCTGGTCTCTGGAAGGCCTGCCTCCTCGGCCCTGGCCTGTTCCTGCCACACGCAGCTGCCTGTAGAGCGCTGACTTAGTACATAGACAGATGGGTGCTAAGGTGAGCTCAGCTCTCCTGTGACCTCTGCTGCCCTGGGCCACTATCACAGCTGTCCCATTAGCTGCCATGTGATGTGGCGGACCAGCATCGCCATCACCAGCTTAGGTCTGGCCCTGTAATCCAGGCAACAGGTCCCTCCAAATCTCCAAGTGGCAGGGGACTACCTGCCATCTTGTCATCCTCTCTGCCTGCATCATCAGAGCTGTGGTGTCGATGACCACTGAGTATGGACTCTCCTTTTCCTGGCCAGTCTTTGCTGGGCTGTAGAGCCACATTTCTGATGGCAGTTGAAGCAACTCTTTACCAAAGGCATCCGAGCCTGGGAAGACCCCAAGCACGGGGGTTGCATCCGCTTTGCTTCCATCTCCTTGTACGGGTTCAGTGCGGGGTTTGAGAGCTGAGGTCCAGGCTTTCACAGCCCAGGATGAATCCTACCCCTGCCACTTGCTGGTGGAATGACCCTAGCCAAGTCATCCCTGGATTTTGTCCTTTATGCCTGTGCCATTCACAAGACAACCTTGAGGTAATGCTCAATCTTCAGTTCTAACTCCATATCCTTCCACAGCTGAGCAACATAGCCCTCGCCACCTGCCCGCTGAGATCCTTGCTTTCCATCTATTGTATTCTAATGCTACAATCTCTACATTTCCTAAACAACAACAAATATGATTCCTTCCAGGGGAAGAGAAGGCCCACCCCTAGCCTCCAAGAGTTAATCCCACCTAAATCTTAAGCCCCACACTTCCGGAGGCTGCCAATATACCAGGCGCCCATAATGGGTGCTCCCTCCACCCCAATTTTCTAAGTCTGCTGGGCAACAAGAGCCATTAAATCCAGAAACTAATTTGTAAGGAAAACAAAGAAGAGTAATCGTCTCTCTGTAGGATTCCAGTGGAAGTTCCCCCTGGACTGGTGCTCTGTAAAGAACAGAGAAGGGCACCTGAAGAGAAACGCCTATTAACGTTCAAAAGCCCCCTAGTGGAATGGAGGTTGACCTGCTGGAAAATGGAGATCTGCCCCGGCCCACGGGAGCCCGCCCTGGGAATAACATTATTTATCCTGCAAACGGAGTCGCTTAAGAGGAAGAAGCAATCTCAGGGCCGTTCCTGCAGCTCAGGGGCACCCGGCAGAGCCGTCCCCAGGACGAGTGTCTGGGTGCTTTGGAGCTGTGCTATTTGGAAAATAAGAAAAGGAAAAATAAAGTGGGGAACTGGGAGGGGGAGAGAAAGCCGGAAAAGCTGAAAAGCGTCAGCGGCGGGAAGAGGGAGCAGTCTGGGAGTCTTTGCGGGGTCCCTGCAGGGACAGCCAACCTTGCCGGCAGGGAAACACGGCTTTGGTCTTCTGTTGCTCATGGCTGGGGGCCGGAGACTCGGAGATGTGCAGAGAGAGATTCACCTTGAGTCATGCCATGAGTCAGAGGCAGGAGGCAGAAATAGATCTTACGACCCGCTGTTCCTTGTCACAGACATCTTGGAGGATCTTTAACCAGGACTCCTGAGTGGGGATGAATTTGGCTGCTTCTTGCAGCCAGGTTGGTGCATTGGATGAGATGCCTGTCCTCTCTCATGCCAAAGGCAAGTGATTTAAAGTCAAGAAGGACCAGGAGCTTCCAACAGACGTCCGTGGCCAAAGCTGCATTTCCCCTCACGTCAGGTACACCTGTTTACCGTCACGGCCAGGGGTGACTCATCTGCTTTCTGTTTCTCCTTCGCCTCTACCACCTGCTCACTTCCACACGCCACACACGCCAAGTCTTCTAGGACCCCCAGCTCTCACTGGAAGCTTGTGCACTCAGAATGCCTTCCTTGATTAGTTCCACCCAATTTTTATCTTTTCTCTTGCTTGTATTCTCACAGGGCTTGTGACAGAAAGTGTGGATGGCCTACCCAACAGCCAGGGCCCCCCCAGTTGCCCTTCATCAGAACTCAGATTTGGTTCTGATACTCACCCTCCCCAGGTACTCAAGGAAGATGTTCCTTCCCCAGCCCCTTCATGTTTTGAACTCATCATGTGAGGACATTATTATTTTTAAAATGTGAGTTTTATTATTTTTCAGGTATGGTGAAGCCAATAGATCAGGAGTCGATTGCCACCGATAATTACAGCTTCCAAGAGGAGGGAGCATGCCACACCACACCGGGGCAGGGGGTGAGAGATGGGGGGATACATAGTGAAGCACTGGGGCAAATCTGGGGGGAGAAGGAGCTGGGGGAAATGTGGGCAAGAGAGTTTACTGCAGTTTCTACAGGCAGAACAAGTGAGGTAGGGTAAGCAGGCTTAGGATTGGCTAGGTGAATAATTTCTGTCTCTGGGGCATTGGGTATGTTCCTATTTGCCTGGTACCTGACCCTGGGATGATTAGGGCAGGTGGCCCAGAGAGTGAGAGCCCTGTGAGAGCCTGATAAAGAAGGTGGTTGAGGTATGAGATATGGGATCTGGATCGGTTGGTTTGCATATGAAAGGAGGCCAGCAGTTTACTATCTCTAGGAAATTAGCCAGCCCTGGGAGGGGCAGTTTCTCTCCGGTCAGCAAGAGTCCAAGAGGTCAATGCATCAAAAATACAAAAAATGGAAGGGCGTGATTATACAGTTAGACTTGAAGCTGTGGCAGACATCTTGTGAGCAGAGGAAGAAGCCAGCCGGATCCCAGAGAAGCCACTTCAAGCCCCCTGACCTTGTTGAACTACTGAGTTAAGCAACCCTGAATTGCCTTGTTCTGATGTTCTCATTATGGGAGATAAATCCCTTACTGCTTCAACCACTTTGAGCTATCATGTTACTTGCAGCCGAAAGCATCCTAACTCATATGGCATTTAAGGCATCACTTTACTGTAAAGGTAAAAATTCTAACTCCAACTATTTTGTTACACTAGAATTGTTTTTTAAAGAATGAGTTGCTTGAAATAACATCATTTCCGAGTTGCAGGAAGTCTAGATGAAGTCATAATTACCTATTACATTTGTTTAGAGTTTTATATATTACAGCCTCTCAGTTGCTGCTTACCCTCCCCAGAGTCAAACAGGGAGTGAAAAATAAGTGTTCTGAATACAGCTGGAAAAGGAAGGAGGTATCTTTTCCCTCTTCTGATTCCCAGATCTTCTTGTGTGATGTTTCCTCTCAGAGAGAGGTTTGGACTTTAGGTAGGTGGTTGGTTGGAGGGGGAGACTTGATTAGGAAGGGGCGAAGGCAGTGAAATTCGATTGCCATTTGACCGCAGGATCAAATAAGTATAATGGGAGAAATGTTATCTTAGAAGGGAGAAAACAAGCTTCCCAGAATCAGCCTGACTGCTGTCCAGATATGTGCCCTCTGCCAATCACATCACATTTCTAGGCGTGGGTTTCCTCAATGACAAGATGAAGGATTTGGACTAAGTTATTCCTGGTCACTTCAAACTCCAAAAATGCCGTGATTCTAAGTACAGATAGATCATCTCAACTCTCTGTTAAAATGCCAGTCACATACCACCAAGTTCTCTATCAGAGACCAAGACTATTCCGTGAATTGAAAGAATTGGTTGTAAGTGTTTCTGTCTGGCAGGGCCCGCTACCCAGATAAGGAAATAACTTATCAGTGGTGTTATTAAGACTACTGTTATGGGCTGAATTGTGTCCCTCTCCCCAGCCCAGAGCACCTCAGAATGTAACCTTACTTGAAAGTAAGGTCCTTGCAGATGTGATTAGTTAAGATGAGATTGTATTGAAGAAGGGTATAAGCCCTTAGTCCAATGACTGGTGTCTGCATAAGAAGAGGAGAGAGAGACCCACAGAGGGAACACTGTATGGAGACACAGAGACACACAGGAAGAAGACAGCCAGTGACAACAGAGGCAGAGTCTGGAGCAATGCGTCTACCGGCCAAGGATCTCCGGCAAACACTAGAAGCTAGAAAGGGGCAAGGAAGGATTCCCCCCTACAGGTTTCAGAGGCAGCGTAGCCCTGATGATACCTCAATTTCAGACTTCTAGCCTCCAGAACTGTGAGATAATAAATTTCTGTTGCTTGAAGCCACGCAGTTGGTGGTACCTTGTTTTGACAGCCCTAGAAACTAATGCAATTACCAATAGCAACTATTTATTGAATGCTTACCGCATACCAAGAGCCGTGCTCTATGTGCAGAATCTCTTTTAATCTTCTCCACAGCTTTGTGAAGTTGATGCTATATTGAATCCATGTTTTACAGGTGGGGACTATAAGGTTTTAGGAGTTAAGTACGCAGACGCAATCATTAGGTAAATGGTGAGTCTGGAGCTTTGAGGATCCTTTGTTGTAGGATCTTAAGTGTTAGGGATTTTATATATCCGAGGCCTCTTGTGAATAACAGGCTTCTATACTACTTGAATTGTTTTGCCTGTGTATGTTTGTCCGGCCAAGTCGTATAGTAAAGCACCTCAAAGTGAACATATCCAAAATGATACTCATTGTCTTCCCCTCCAAACTTCTCCTTCAATGTCCCACTAAAACATCTCCTTCCCACGCTTCCCCAGTCTTAGTGGGGGCTCTGTGCTCAGGCCAAAGTCCTGAGTCATCCTCAATTCTTCCACTCATCCCCAATAAAGGAACCTCCAGCAAGTCCTGTCCCCACTCGTCTCACTGTCCCCACCGCCCACCACCCCGGTCCTAACCACCAACATCCCCGCTCTGAGCTCACCACTCTGGCCTAACTAGTCTCCCTGCTAGTAGCTTCCATTCCTGCTCTCCTGGAGTCCACTCTCCACAAAATGGCCTTTCACAGTTTAAAACAAATCAGATCATATTACTCTTCTGATTAAAACCCTCCAAAGCCTTCTCATTCCACCTAGAATAAAATCCAACTCATGGGCTTCCCTGGTGGCGCAGTGGTTGAGAGTCCGCCTGCTGATGCAGGGGACACGGGTTCGTGCCCCGGTCCGGGAAGATCCCACATGCCGCAGAGTGGCTGGGCCCGTGAACCATGGCCGCTGAGCCTGCATGTCCGGAGCCTGTGCTCCACAATGAGAGAGACCACAACAGTGAGAGGCCCGCGTATCGCAAAAAAAAAAAAAAAAAAAAAAAAAATCCAACTCTTTCTGTGGTCTGCGAGGCTCAGATGATCCGGCCTTTGGCCCCTCTGTAGCGCCAACAATTATCACATTTCTAGCTGTGCTGCTCGTTTTTGTGGTCCTCAAATATTCCTTGGCTTTGTTGTTTTCTTCACCTAAAATGCTCTCCCCGGGCTTCATTTGACTGCTTGCTTCCTTCTCATTATTCAGGCCCCAGAGACTTCCCTGACCTTGTATTTAAAATTGTCTCTTTGCCCAATCCCACTTCATCCCATTACCCTGTTTTATTTCCTTTAGTCTCTGAAAATTAACATATGTATTTATTTTTCATTAACTTTCTTTCTTGTTTTCGTCTCTCTTCATTAGAATTTAAACTCCATGGGACCAGGGACCTCATCTACTCAGGTTCACTATCTTATTCCAATGCCTTGAATGTGTCTAGGTGCTTCATAAATGCTGCACGACTGCATGAATGAAATGCTAAGGTTCTCAAAGTATGATATGTGCTTCTGGTGACTCTCTTATGTCTTTTGCTGCTCCCAGTTCAGTTTTGTGGCCCAAGTATTAATGAACCAAACTTGGGTCTGCTCACCCATGCGCAGTAAAGCCAATCTACTGAGGCTGCAGTTGCGGTGAAGGAAAGTGCAGCATTTATTATAAAGGCGCCAATACAAGGAGGATGGGTTGCTCGTGCTCTAAAATCCTGAACTCCCTGTTGGGTTTCAGCAAAGCATTTTTAAAGGCCCGGTGAGGGAAGGGCATCCCAGGGTATGTGATCAGCCTGTGCACAGTTCTCTGATTGGTTGATGGTGAGGTAACAGGGCAGAGTTACAGGGTTAACATTATCAACCTTTAGGCTTCAGTAGGCCTGGGGGCTATGTGCTCATGGACATCAAGCAGTTAATTTCTTCCATTTGGTGGGGGTTTTAGCATCTGTAAAACAACTCAGGAAATGTGCATCAGACACTATTATCTAGGTACTTAGAGGAGCTAAAGCAGAGGATATGGGGGAGGGGTCTGTCCTGAGAAGGCCCCATAAGGTCCTGCTGGTTTACAAAAGCAGGTGTCCACCAAATGCTTGCTGGTTGGATGAGCAGAGAAACTTTTCTTCCAGAATTTCTGATCTCAAGTAATAGAGCATTCTCTGGGTGGTACCAGGATTTCACATTCAGAAACCCATCACTCAGTGTGCCTAGATACGACTCAGAAAATTGTCCTCAATTTTTTCCCTAGAGGAAGTCTCTGTTCAGTGAGACAGATTCATCCTCCACACACAGAGAGGCTTGACCTGCCCCAAACTTGGGACATTGCTGTTCTAACTAGGCTCACATATGTAAATATTTTCTGGATTTTTAATTACTTCCAACACAGAGGACACATCATTTGGAGGCCCTTGCCAGTCATTCTGCATCTCTTACCCTCCAAACTGCTTGGAGAAATGAGTTTTTCCATCATGGGGGACATAGAAGAAAACTAAGGACTTTTTTTTTTAATTAAGTCCATATTTGGTGCTCTTCTCAGGTACATTGCATCTGTTTGTAACAAATGGAAGTGGAAATTGATTTCTCCATTCCCCTTAGTACTCTGTATTTGCTGGCTCGCTGACTTTAAAGCCCCTCGCAAAGCTGTTCTGAACTCCAAATCTACTGTGTGGAGGTGGGGTAGTGGTGGAGGGGTGGCCAGGTCCAGCAGCTAGAACTGTGGCAGCAAGTTCCCTGAGACCCTTGAAAAGTCTGCAGGAAGCAGAGTCTTATGAGGGAAACTCTGAGCTTTAGATGACGAGTCCTGGGCAGTTGCTGCTCTTCCGAGAACACGAGATCACACAGGACAGGAAGTCTCCAGTACAGCTGTTTGTATCCTGTCCCTGCCCCCTGTCACCATATTCATCCATTCCCATTCCAGCCTAATGACTCCAGGCCAGGAAGGAGGAAGAAGAAAATGATTTAAAGCAAGTTAAGTAGGCTTGGCATTAGCCTCAAAGAAGGAAGCAGCTGTGTCTATTTTGGGCAATATCATTTCTCAACAAAATTATCCAAATCCCTCTACCTTTTGCAAAAGGTCTTGGGAAACCAAGCTGACTAAGCAATGTATTTTGGTTAAGGCTCTTCTGGTTGCAAATAACAAATACCCATTTGAGCTAGCTTAAATAAAATAGGAAAATGGATAGTATGGGTACAAGAGGATCTCACAGAACCGAGGACCAGGGAGTGGATGTGGGTCTCAGAACACATCTAAAGTAGGAGCTGGAAAGTCCACGGGAAACTAATTGGCCATTTTCTGTTTTTCTTTTACTTTAGGGTCACATAGACACTCATCTCTGCTTCTCTCTGTACCTCTGTTTGATTCTTCTCTGTCTCTGTAGACTGTTTTTTTCTGCTTCTCTCTACCTGAGAGCCATCATTCAACTCTCAAGTTTATAAGTTCTCAGTTCAAGCCACACACAGGAACTCACTGTCCATGAATCACAGCTCCAGGTTCTCAGGAGAAAGAGTCTGATTAGCTCAGCCGAGTCGAGTACTCAATCCTGATCCAACCCAATGTCAGCCAAGGGGACATAAACTAACACATACTGGGAAACCATCCCACAAGTGGACGGGTCCCCTGAGGGCTAGGCAGCGATCCCCCAAATACCTATACTGTATTATTACCCTGCAGGGACAGAGAGCCACTTTTTCATTGTTGTCATTCTGTTCCTTTAATTCCAGCAACCTTGAAGTATTAAAAATGACTATAATCTGACTCTTCATTTATTGCTTTTTTATCTGAGAGAGGATCGTTGGTTATTAGAATTTTCTAATGAATCCTAAGACCATTTTTTTCCCGAGTAGTTTTTTTCTTCTTTTTGAATGTCTGAACAACGGTTTTCAACCCCCTAGCTCACAATTAGTCATTCAAACACTGGGAACTAAGGTAGTGGTACTGGGACCATGTTAGTTAAGCCTAAGGAATAATAGTAACAATAATCATTATGGGAAGAGGGAAGTAAAGGAGAAGAAATAGATGTGGAAGCAGAGGAGCGAACATGTATCGAACACTTATGACTGCCAGGCATTGTAATAGGCATCTTAGGGACCCAGTGGCCAATCCTTTCCTCAAGCAAGTTAGAGACACTGGGAGCTCTAACTGTATTACCCACCCACCATCAGCACTGCTGCTCTCCCCCAGCGAGTGCTTGGTTTAATTGCACAAAATATTACTGATTATTTTCATTTACAGAAATAGCTTTGATTTATACCTAATCACCATGCAGCACAAAGATGATTATGTGTTAATTAACTTTGCTTTAAGATTAATCTCACCATTAAACTCTGCCCATTATTTTCAGGCTTCCTAGTTTATTGTTTGTACAGAATTGTCTACTCAAACTTAAAAATAATTAGAGGAAACATCACGATACTAGGCTGTAATATAGATGACACACGTATGGGTCCTTCCCAAGCAGCGGAGGATAGTGGGATATTCTGAAGAATTAATCTTAAGATATCTGGATATCCCTTTGGAAATGGAAAGAATATTAGTGTCATGGATATATACAGTATATTCTAGTTGCATTTTTGAGGCACTAAATAGAGGGTGGGCAACAAGATACTGTGCAAGGATACCAGTACTAAAGTCAAAGCCATGGCCAGCCTGGGTCCAGCAATGACTAGCTATGATACCTCGGGGAAGTGAGGGCTTGGGGTCGTGTAGGGAGAAGCTAACACTTGTTGAGTGTACACCATTATGAGTAATAATGCTGTCTCATACTCTAGTAACAGTAGTAAGTAATGACAATACAGAAGCAATAGAAATAAGATAGCTAGCGTATTTTGAGCTCTCGTGCCA
Organism: Stenella coeruleoalba; assembly: GCF_951394435.1. Lineage (NCBI taxonomy): Eukaryota > Metazoa > Chordata > Mammalia > Artiodactyla > Delphinidae > Stenella > Stenella coeruleoalba. The sequence continues at coordinate 99,930,660 of NC_137169.1, read as the reverse complement.
AGCAATATAATATTTAATCACAATTTGTATGGAAACACAAAAGACCCCGAATAGCCAAAGCAATCTTGAGAACGAAAAATGGAGCTGGAGGAATCAGGCTTGCTGACTTCAGACTATACTACAAAGCTACAGTAATCAAGACAGTATGGTACTGGCACAAAAACAGAAATATAGATCAATGGAACAGGATAGAAAGCCCAGAGATAAACCCACGCACATATGGTCACCTTATCTTTGACAAAGGAGGCAGAAATGTACAGTGGAGAAAGGACAGCCTATTCAATAAGTGGTGCTGGGAAAACTGGACAGCTACATGTAAAAGTATGAGATTAGATCACTCCCTAACACCATACAAAAAATAAGCTCAAAATGGATTAAAGACCTAAATGTAAGGCCAGAAACTATCAAACTCTTAGAGGAAAACATAGGCAGAACACTCTATGACATAAATCACAGCAAGGTCCTTTTTGACCCACCTCCTAGAGAAATGGAAATAAAAACAAAAGTAAACAAATGGGACCTAATGAAACTTAAAAGCTTTTGCACAGCAAAGGAAACCATAAAGAAGACAAAAAGACAACTCTCAGAATGGGAGAAAATATTTGCAAATGAAGCAACTGACAAAGGATTAATCTCCAAAATTTACAAGCAGCTCATGCAGCTTAATAACAAAAAAACAAACAACCCAATCCAAAAATGGGCAGAAGACCTAAATAGACATTTCTCCAAAGAAGATATACAGAGTGCCAACAAACACATGAAAGAATGCTCAACATCACTAATCATTAGAGAAATGCAAATCAAAACGACAATGAGATATCATCTCACACCAGTCAGAATGGCCATCATCAAAAAATCTAGAAACAATAAATGCTGGAGAGGGTGTGGAGAAAAGGGAACCCTCTTACACTGTTGGTGGGAATGTAAATTGATACAGCCACTGTGGAGAACAGTATGGAGGTTCCTTAAAAAGCTACAAATAGAACTACCATATGACCCAGCAATCCCACTACTGGGCATATACCCTGAGAAAACCATAATTCAAAAAGAGTCATGTACCAAAATGTTCATTGCAGCTCTATTTACAATAGCCCAGAGATGGAAACAACCTAAGTGTCCATCATCGGATGAATGGATAAAGAAGATGTGGCACATATATACAATGGAATATTACTCAGCCATAAAAAGAGATGAAATTGAGCTATTTGTAATGAGGTGGATAGACCTAGAGTCTGTCATACAGAGTGAAGTAAGTCAGAAAGAGAGAGACAAATACCGTATGCTAACACATATATATGAAATTTAAGAAAAAAAAAATGTCATGAAAAACCTAGGGGTGAAACAGGAATAAAGACACAGACTTACTAGAGAATGGACTTGAGGCTATGGGGAGGGGGAAGGGTAAACGGTGACAAAGCGATAAAGAGGCATGGACATATATACACTACCAAACGTAAGGTAGATAGCTAGTGGGAAGCAGCCGCATAGCACAGGGAGATCAGCTCGGTGCTTTGTGACCGCCTGGAGGGGTGGGATAGGGAGGGTGGGAGGGAGGGAGACGCAAGCGGGAAGAGATATGGGAACATATGTGTATATATAACTGATTCATTTTGTTGTGAAGCTGAAACTAACATACCATTGTAAAGCAATTATACTCCAATAAAGATGTTTAAAAATATATATATATAATATTTAATCCTCCGAATAACCCTAAGGGACTGGGGCTGTCCTTGCCCTCAGTTTTCGAGAAGAGGAAACCAAAGCTCAGAGATGCTAAGTAATTTGACAAAGACCATGTCAATCGTTCACAGCTAGTCTGGATTTGAATCCAGGTCTGCTGGACATCAAGACTTAAGGTCTTTCCTGTTCTTCTAGGCTGTTTCCAAGATCTCGAATCGCCAAGAACCTCAGCTTCCTTGTTTGTAAAGTGGGATGATAGTATTTTACTTCCATCACAAGGTCTTCATGAAGGTCATAGGGTCACACACCTGAGAGCACTTTGTAAAATGCTAGAAAATGTAAATTTGTTAGACTCATAAAGCTTACCTGTTTTCCTTGAAAAACATAGGCAAACCTACCTCCTTCCCTTCCTTCCTTCCTTCCTTCCTTCCTCCCTTCCTTCCTTCCTTCCTTCCTTCCTTCCTTCTTCCCCTCCCTCTTTTTCTCTCTTTCTCCCCTTCCATTCATTTCATCCCTCTTTTTTTCTTCCTCCGCTTTCTTTCCATCTTGCAACAACTTCACCACCCTTCCCACCCCTGCCTCGTTTGGGAAAGCATTAACCAAGGAGCCCGGGAGAGCGTGCATTTTAATTAGTCACCTGTGATTTACCTGGAGACGGCTTTGTTACTCTGAGAGCTGGTTGCACACCCAACAGTGGCTCAGGGCAGAGTTGCTACATGACGGATGATACTGTTGCTCCACTTAGGGTACTCCCTGGAGAGATATGAGTAATTTCCTTTCATAATATCATCTTCATGCTGAATCTCAGGCACCAACCTGGAATTCTCCTAGAGGAAATTGGACATCTGCCCTTGACAGAGTGTAGTGGATAAGGCATAACATCTGTGATCAGAAGATTTAGATCTGAGTCCCAATTGTGCTACTTTTTCGCTGTGTAACCTTGAGGAAGTTATTGAACCTCTCTGAGCCTCAATTTTCTCAACTCTGACAAGAGGCTAGTGGTAATAACATGTGTTGGCGATGTGTGTATAAAATGAGGTAACAGATACTTTGTAAACAGTGTGCTTGTGACTAATCACAAGTTAGTTGTGATTGTAATTATGTATTTTTCCAGCAATGAGGAGAGGACAGGGTGAAAGGTAGTGGCCTGAAACTCTCCCTCATGGGTCGGTTCTACAGAGGGTTCACCTGGCACTTATAGTCCTTTATAATTTTTATTATCTATAAAAACAAGCACAGGTGTCTCTTATCAGAACTTGTAGCGTGGACACCTGCACCTGAGACAGAGGCAGTGATGCAGGTGGGCAGGTGGGGTAAATGCCAGGGGACTGGGCTTTGTGGGGATGGGGCCATTTCCTGTAGGTGACTCAACAACGGCTCAGGGAAGTAAGTGAGGGAGAGGCAAGTGTCCATAATACACAATTAGCAATGACCCCCCCCATCCCTGGCCCTTGTGGATTCTGACAGCCCCAAAGGTGTTGCCTTTATGCAGTGTCCTCCTCCCTACCTCCAGCCCCAGCTGCCCAGACACTCCTTCTAGTCTGAGTTTGAGGAGGAAGGGATGCTAGAGAAGGAGGACATCTAGTAAGGTTTGCCCTGGGACTCTCTTGCCCCTGACCGTCAGAGCAAGCTCAAACCTACCACATCCTTAGAGAGAGCAGTGGTCACACCCGCACTGAGAAAGGAGCGTGACCCTTGACCACAAACTGAACTTGGTGTTAGAGGACAGGGAACCATTTGGGTTCTGCCCCCAAAATGCTGCAACTTCGGCAGTTCACTTAATCTCTGAGCTGTGTCTGCTCAGTCAAACGGAGATATTAATATTTGTCCTGACATCCTCACATTGCTGAGATGAGGATCAAATTAAAAAACAAAACAAAGAAACCACGGGAACAAAAGAGTCTGTTTAAATGTTTCTTTTTAGGAGAACAATGAAGCAGTTAAAGACAATAGGCTAGGTGTACACATGTCAACACAGTTGGACCTTACATTTCTTGCCCTGAATAGAAAATGCTAGAAACATAATGAGCTCTATCACACAATACTAGTCACATAAATTTAAAATATTTGCTCACAAAACAGTCATATACATTTTTCAAAGATTCAGCATTAGGGACTTCTCTGGTGGTCCAGTGGGCAAGACTCTGCGCTCCCAGTGCAGGGGGCCCGGGTTGTATCCCTGGTCACGGAACAAGATCCTGCATGCCACAACTAAGTGTTTGCATGCTGCCACTAAGAGCCCACGTGCCGCAACTAAGACCCAGGGTAGCCTAAATAAATAACTAAATATTTTTTTAAAAGATTCAGCATTAAATTAGAACAGTGATAAGACTAAGGATTAGGGATAAAATGAATGAATGAATGGGGTTTTGCATGGACCAATGGTGTTAGTATTTCATGAGCTGAGGAGTAGATTAATCCAATCCTGTGCACCTGAAATTCAAGAAAAAAGAAACTGCTATTATTAAGTGTCAAATTTGTGAAGTAAGAGAGGAGTATTGACAATACTTTCTTCTGCAATGTGGTCTTTCATTCATTCACTCTTTCAGTTAACATTTGTTAAATATCTACAACAGGCCAAACTGTGCCAGGTACTAGGATTATAGAGCTTAAAAAAAAATAGGTCCTGCTCTCACACCTCTTGTTTACAGAAAAGGAAACAAATGATTACAGTATGTGTGATGGTGTCTGACAGAGGTGAGGACACGGGGACCCAGAGAGAGGGCCCTCACCCAGCCTGGGCCAAGGGAGGGGGCGAGGGCAGCAAAAGCTGGGAGAGGGGTGCTTGAGCTGTGCTGGAAGGATAGAAGGTGGGGATAGAGACTTCAGGTATAGGAAATGGCAAGTTCAGTGGCATTGAAGCTTAAAGTACCAAGGCCCTGTACCAAGGCAGGGCCCTGGAGAGCTGAGGCTCGAGACCCAGGCAGGACCCCGCTCTGAAGAGCCTTTAAGACCGAGATGGGGAGTCTGGATTTTCCCTAAACTCACGGGTGTCAATGTGGCTTTGCACAGGAGAACACCACACCCAAACATGCGTTTTAATATCCTCTCTGGACACAGCGTGGAGACTGGGTTCTAGGAGGGAAGCTTGAAGGTGAGGAGACCATTTAGGGGGTTGTAGGAGCACTGAAAGTCTGAACTAAGGCAGTGGCCGTGGGATGGAGAAAAGAGACCAATCGTCTCTGACCACCTCTGACCGCTTCTCTACCCCACATCCGGTAGGACACAAATCAACGTGATCCTGGATTCTTCCTCCCTCTTCCTATCTCATGTCCTTGGTCTCCCTTCTCCATCCCCATGGCCACCTCGTTAGTTCTAAATTTCTTTTCGGACACCAAGGTCAGCTGACCATGCCCTTCTCCAGAACAGGAAATCCAGGCAGAGGCAGGCTTGTGCAAGACAATGAATTTGGTTTTGGAGACAGAGTTTAAGTTGCAGAAGGTGGTTGTATATGCAGGTATGCAACTCAGGAGAGGGCCCTGGGTTGGAAATATCCACATTTGGCAGCAGTGAAATGTGAAGCCACTGGAGGAGATGACACATCAGGGGGAACTTACAGGTGAAAAGACAAGAGGGTCAAGAATGGACCATTCGTTTAAGGGGTGACTGGAGGAATTGGAAACTGTAGAAAGAAGAAACCAGAGAGGAAGAGATTAAACGTGAGTCATGAAAATTAAGGAGGGAGGTTTCAGGAAGGAGGAAGTCGGGGTCAGCAGATAATGCAAACCAGTCAAATAACATCAAGCCTGAGATGAGGACAGCCTCCAAAAGGCCACTGGTAACAACAGGGAGTGGACTGAGAAACAGAGAAAATAGAAGCAGCAGGTGCAGAAGACTTTTTCAAGAAATCTGACTGGGAAGGGAAAGAGGGAGATAGAACTGTGACTAGAGGGAATCAAGGAAGGAATTCTTGGGGTTTCCCTGGTGGCGCAGTGGTTAAGAATCCGCCTGTCAATGCAGGGGTCAAGGGTTCGAGCCTTGGTCCGGGAAGATCCCACATGCCGTGGAGCAGCTAAGCCCGTGCACCATAGCTACTGAGCCTGGGCTCTAGAGCCCGCGAGCCACAACTACTGAGCCCACGTGCTGCAACTACTGAAGTCCACGTGCCTAGAGCCCGTGCTCCGCAACAAGAGAAGTCACTGCAGTGAGAAGCCTGCGCACCGCACCGAAGAGTAGCCCCTGCTCGCCGCAACTAGAGAAAGCCCCTGCGCAGCAACAAAAACCCAACGCAGCCAAAAATAAAAATTTTTAAAAAAAGGAAGGAATTTTTAAAGAATGAGAACATACAGCACACGGAGCTGTATTCACTATCTTGTAATAACCTATAATGGAAAAGAATCTGAAAAAGAATATATATTATATATATCTGAACCACTTTGCTGTATACCTGAAACATTGTAAATTATCTATACTTCAATTAAAAAAATTTTTTAAAGGATGAGAACAACTTGGGCATCCATAGAGGAAAGGTTTGGGAAAAGAGGAAGAGATTGAAGATACAAGAGTGATGGGAAAACTGATGGTAGGGGATCCTGGAGAAGGTGATGAGGGCAGAGTTCAAGGGCACAGCTGAAAGGGTTCACATGGATTGAAGAAGGGACACCTCTTCCCCTGGATGCAATGAATTTTCCATCTTTCCTAAAATAATGCTGTGTACACAGCTTTGTGATCCCTGTAAAATACGACTGGTATCTGTTAATGAGATTACTGTAAAGTTTGCTCCACTTCCTCATTTCCTCTTTCCCCAGCTTCCTCCAACAATGACAAGAACATTGAGGTACCTGAGAAGCAGGACGAAGGGCCAGGAGCCGGTAGAGGTGGGGATGGGAAAGGGAAGCAGACTGTAATGGGACATAGAAAGGTGTTGACATCCCTCATAATCCCCAACTCAATGCCTCCGCTGAACCATAAGGCAGGCTGAGAACTCTCACTAATTTATGGGGAAACTGTCCTGGCTTCTCCACTCTTTAAACCTGTTCTCACTTCCCCCACCTCCCAACTCCAGCCTCCACCTCTCAGTGTTTAACTTCCCCCTGCTCCTTTGGTCTTTGGTGTTCTTTCATTGCTGGATCCTGATGCTTTGCTCCGCCTCCAGAGTTTTGCCTTGTATTCAATATTTTGACACTCCAGCTTTTGTCCATCTTGGGTAAAGGAATTTGAGATGGTTAACAAAGATATATTGAATATAGCAAATGTTTTTTAAAATTGGACCATGAATCAAAAGGAAAAGCAAAGTTAGAAGAAATAGGATAAATTCAAGGGTAAGGTGAAAATGCCAAAAATACATTCCATAAGTCTCTGTAAACCTTACTTTAAATGGTTATAGATTTTCTGTGCCTCCTAGCAACCAGTGTAAAGAGGAAACAGGAGGAGGTATGCAATTCACTGTGCTTTTAAATAAAAACAAATGTATTGAAATACAAGAAAAAGGGAATCCAAAATGAAAGAGGGGCAAAGGGAACTCTCCAGGATGAGAGTAAGGAAAATCCCAGGGTACTAGTCATTAGAGATCACCAGAACGTTCTAGGAGCTGTCTCCATCAGAGGAAATTGATGGAATACCCAATTTGTTTGGAAGTATTAAAGAGTTTAGACGATTAGGGGAATGTTCTGCATGAAATAATGATAAATACTTAGAAATTAAGCATAAAGACAAGATAATAATTATCCCCAGCATAAAAAAATAAAATAGTGTAAGAAAGAAAAACTAATAACTCTGCTACAAATATCATTTCTGTGGTCCTAATTATGTAATCATGAAATATCAATATAACGATCAAATGTATTCTATAATATATTGAGAGGAGAAGGAAGTGATTGTGAGAGATAATGTTTATTGTTTTAATCTGCTAAGTTTTGGTGTATTTCTCACTATAAAAATGAAAAAGTGGGAAATTGATAATGCCTAAAACAAACAAACAAAGAAATCAGGAAGTAGCAGTTTAAGCTTGATATTTAGAGATATGAAAGTTCGTAACAAAAAATTAGGTTACAAAATTTGGGCCTGGAAATTCGCTTCCAAGACGACTCATTCACATGGCAGGCAAGTTCTTGCTGGCTGTAGGCAGGAGGCCTCAGTTCCTCACCACACAGACCTCTCCATAGGGTTGCTTGAGTGTCCTCAAGACAAGCAGTCAAATTCCCCTAGAGTGGCAAGATGAGAAAGAACATGGTGGAAGCCACAGTACCTTATGGTCTAGCTTCAGAAGTCACACGGCATCATTTCAGGTATATCCTATTGGTCACATGGGACAGCCCTACTCAGTGAGGGCAGTGACTACAGAAAGACATGAATTACTGAAGGCTGCTACACAAGTATTCAAAAAGTAGAAACTTGCCTAATAAAGTGAACCTCATCCTTAACATTCTTATGATAAGGACATCATTAGGCCAGTGGCATAGCAGAGAAGACCTGTTCTAAAAAGGCAGCCAACCAGAGGCCAAAATGATATGTTCCACCACCCAGCTCTCTGAAGGTCTCTGTAGTTCTGACTTATATGTAGATAAGACGAGGAATCTAGAGGAATGGTGGGAATGCTTGTCTTTTGCCTCCATTGATGCTATTTTTTGCAACCGAGCATTTGGTAAATGTTGAGCTGCAGGGAGCTCAGTGTTATGCTATCTGACAAGTACATGGAGTTCAGCTCCTCCCTGCTACCAATTAAGGGCAGATCCACATTCTTTAATAGGCTGAGCAGGAGATGGGCTGTCATCCACCCGGGAAAGTTCAGGAGCCTGGCTAGGACACATGCATGGTTGGAAGGACAGTCTCTTGCATGTAATACCTGTCCTCCTTGCAGACAGCCATGACATTTAGGGCATCCCAACTTTAAATCCACACCCTTCCTTTTTGCACAAGAGCAGAAAAAAGGATTCGTTCCATCTTCTAAAATTCCCTCTTTTATAGTTCTGTCGACCCTCAAAGTCCAGCTCAAAATCTCCCTGCCCATCAAGGCTCCTTCACTGCCTCCATACCTGCTCCTCTACTTCCTCCAGACCAGTGTCCAGGCCTCTTGGACCTTTCCCTGTACAAAGTATGGTTAACAGGGTGGACGTAGTGACCCCAACAAACTCCACTGTCTCATTCAGGTACATGACACACTACATCCAGGCTTGTACCTTCCTAAGACCTCAGGTCTGTTCACAAGAAGCCCTTGTCACTTTTGCATCTACAAAGTGTGCCTTTAGAACAGGATGATTCCAGGGCCACAGGGATGCCCACAAAGGACATCCACGATTTTGTGTGTTTGTTCAGACATTTTTTTCCCCCTAAGGAAAAGACTAGTTTTCATCAGATTCTCAAGTCCCAAAGAGGTTCAGGGCATGCAGGCCAGATACAGCCTTCAAAGGTTATTGGTTTGGACTACACAGAGTTTGGGGGAGGGAGGGTTGCAATATTTAAAGGTCAGAGCATTTTATACAAAAATAAAGATTTCTAGCTTTAAAACAAACAAAAAAAAGAAAAATGAGGCAACCCCAAGCCCACACTCCCTGGCGGCAAGAATTGGCTTGATTAGGGCAGCAGCTGCCCTTCAGATGGAGCACAGGCTCCCCACAGTCCCCACAAGACCAATTTCTTTTTGATGATTCTGCCTTCTTGACCCTGGTTTAGGTTCTTTGTTTTAGATCTTCAAAAACTGGTGAATGTTTCTCTGCCAGCTGTTGGTTTTACTGGTTTCAGGCCTCTGCTTGCCATTTTAGGAACTCTCTCCACCCGGCTGCTCCTCTCCCAAGGGAGCTCACCCTCATGCATGCTCTTCTTCCCATTGCTGACATTTCCTTACCCAGGAAGGGACCTACCTGAGTGGACACTCTTGCCTGACTCCACCCCCCATTCCTGATTGGAGGGCGGGCTGGGAGAAACCTGGCGATGCGTTCCTTCCTCCTTCTCCTCAGGCCCAAACCTCCCACCCACCAAGCGAGGTTTTGCTTGGGTGTCTTCAGGACTTGTGGACGTGTGTCAGAAGGAAGAATGTTAACAACCCCATTTTGCTCTAGATATGAGAGCTTTAATCGTTAATAAAGGTGATACTTTGTTCTCCATCAGTCTACACAGTTGTCTATTTTCTCTTTAAACCATGGATTCAGGAATCACACTGCTCTATACTTACTAGCTCTGTGACCTTGGGCAAATCACTTAATCTCTCTTCTCCCTCAATTTCCTGCTCTGTAGAAAGAGGATAAGACTAGTGTCACCCTCATTTAGGTGTTGTGAAGACTACATGAGATAATCCAGGTTTTAATGCCTACTTAGCCTAATATTCAAAATATAGTAAGAACTCAGTAACTGTAGTCTATTATAATTTCTGATCTCATGACTTAAAAATTAAACCAAACAAAAACAAGAAAACCAAAAGCAAAATAGAGAAATGCAGATTTTCTCTGGTTGGAGCACTCCCCTTCCTCCCTTCAATGACCTCTGAAGTGATTCCAGGAAATCCCAAGGAATTCACCCCCAGGGGTCCTCCAAAATTAGTTTAAAACCACTTTTCAGGCTTCCCTGGTGGCGCAGTGGTTGAGAGTCCACCTGCCAATGCAGGGGACACAGGTTCGTGCCCCAGTCCAGGAAGATCCCACATGCCGCAGAGCAGCTAGGCCCGTGAGCCATGGCCGCTGAGCTTGAGTGTCCGGAGTCTGTGCTCCACAATGGGAGAGGCCACAACAGTGAGAGACCCACGTACCGCAAAAAAAAACAAAACATTTTTCTTCTTCTGACTGTACTACAAAGCTACAGTAATCAAAACAGTGTGGTATGGGCACAAAAACAGACATACAGATCAATGGAACAGAATAGAGAGCTCAGAGGGCATGCCACTGTCTGGCATTGGGCACCTGCCTGCAGCTGCTGCAGGGGATCACACGCAGCTTGCCACCTCAGGCTGGGTGGTGGGGCGCTGGGGTGGCAGCACGGGGTAGGCAGGGACCCTGCACTCCCGCATGGACTTGGAGGGATCCAGCAAGAGGAGTCTGCAAGGAGGAGGCAGAGGAGGAGGAGGGAAGAGAGAGGAAGACTGGAGTGCCTGCGACTGTGGCAGTGGCAGTCCAGGCTACCTGTAGACCAGCTGTCACCTTCTTGAAGAAGGACCACACCTGTGCTTATTCCTCACTTTGGAAGGGAGATGTAGGAATAGAAGCTCTGAGAATGGTGGACTCTGCAGAAAAGAGGAGTGTGATTATGTTTCTGGAACAGCCCAAGACTCTAAAAGTGGAGTATACTTTCGTACTGTACCATTAGCACCTGCCATCACTTGTTTTAAAATTAAAATCATTCGAGCTTCCCTGGTGGCACAGTGTTTAAGAATCCACCTGCCAATGCAGGGAAAACGGGTTCGAACCCTGGTCCAGGAAGATCCCACATGTCACAGAGCAACTAATTCCATGCACCACAACTACTGCGTCTGTGCTCTAGAGCCCAAGAGCCACAACCACTGAGCCCATGTGCTGCAACTACTGAAGCCCATGTGCCTAGAGCCCATGCTTCTCAACAAGAGAAGCTACCGCAATGAGAAGCCCATGAACCACAACAAAGAGTAGCCCCCGCTCACCGCAACTAAAGAAAGCCCACGTGTAGCAACGCAGCCAAAAATTAATTAATTAATTAATTAATTTAAAAAAAGAATAGAGAGCCCAGATATAAACCCATATACCTACTGTCAATTAATCCTCAACAAAGGACGTAAAAATATAAAAAAAAATGACAGCCTTTTCAGCTAGTGGTGCTGGGAAATTTGGACAGCCACATGTAAATCAATGAAGTCAGAACACACCTTTACACAATACACAATAATAAACTCAAAATGGCTTAAAGACTTTAAGGCAAGACACCATAAAACTCCTAGAAGAGAAAATAGGCAAAGCATTCTCTGAAGTAAATTATACTGATGTTTTCTTAGGTCAGTCTCCTAAGGCAATAGAAATAAAAACAAAAATAAACAGATGGGACCTAATCAAACTTACAAGCTTTTGCACAGCAAAGGAAACCATAAACAAAACAAAAGGACAACCTATGGAATGGGAGAAAATATTTACGACCGAAAAGGTCTTCATTTCCAAAATATACAAATAGCTCACTCAACAACAAAAAAACAAACAACCCAATCAAAAAATGGGCAGAAAATCTAAGCAGACATTTCTCCAAAGAAGACATACAGATGGCCAATAGGCACATGAAAAATGCTCAACATAGCTAATTAGTAGAGAAATGCAAATCAAAACTACAATGAGGTATCACCTCAAAATAGTCATAATGGCCATCATTAAAAAGTCTACAAAGAGACCTCTGGGACAACATTAAAGGCAACAATATTCACATTATAGGGGTCCCAGAAGGAGAAGAGAGAGAGAAACGACCCAAGAAAATATTTGAAGAGATTATAGTCGAAAACTTCCCTAACATGGGAAAGGAAATAGCCACCCAAGTCCAGGAAGTGCAGCAAGTCCCATACAGTATAAACCAAAGGAGAAACATGCCAAGACACATAGTAATCAAATTGGCAAAAATTAAAGACAAAGGAAAATTATTGAAAGCAGCAAGAGAAAAATGACAAATAACATACAAGGGAACTCCCACAAGGTTAACAGCTGATTTCCCAGCAGAAACTCTACAAGCCAGAAGGGAGTGACATGATATACTTAAAGTGATGAAAGGGAAGAACCTACAACCAAGATTACTCTACCCGGCAAGGATCTCGTTCAGATTCGATGGAAAAATAAAAAGCTTTAGAGACAAGCAAAAGCTAAGGGAATTCAGCATCACCAAACCAGCGCTACAAAAAATGCTAAAGGAACTTCTGTAAGTGGGAAGTACAGAGAAGAAAATCACCTACAAAAACAAACCCAAAACAATTAAGAAAATGATCATAGGAACATACATATCAATAATTACCTTAAACGTGAATGGATTAAATGATCCAGCCAAAAGACACAGGCCTGCTGAATGGATACAAAAACAAGACCCATATATATGCTGTCTACAAGAGACCCACTTCAGACCTAGGGACGCATACAGACTGAAAGTGAGAGGATGGAAAAAGATATTCCATGCAAATGGAAACCAAAAGAAAGCTGGAGTAGCAATACTCCTATCAGATAAAATAGACTTTAAAATAAAGAATGTTACAAGAGACAAGGAAGGACACTACATAATGATCAAGGGATCAATCCAAGAAGAAGATATAACAATTATAAATATATATGCACCCAACATAGGAGCACCTCAATACATAAGGCAACTGATAACAGCTCTAAAAGAGGAAATCAACAGTAACACCAAAATAGTGGGGGACTTTAACACCTCACTTACACCAATGGACAGATCATCTAAACAGAAAATTAATAAGGAAACAGAAGCTTTAAATGACACAACAGACCAGATAGATTTAATTGATATTTATAGGACATTCCATGCAAAAACATGAGATTACACTTTCTTCTCAAGTGCGCATGGAACATTCTCCAGGATAGATCATGTCTTGGGTCACAAATCAAGCCTCAGTAAATTTAAGAAAATTGAAATCATATCAAGCATATTTTCTGACCACAACGCTATGAGATTAGAAATGAATTACAGGGAAAAAAACGTCAAACACATGGAGGCTAAACAATCCATCACTAAATAACCAAGATATCACTGAAGGAATCAAAGAGGAAATCAAAAAATACCTAGAGACAAATGACAATGAAAACACGATGATCCAAAACCTATGAGTTGCAGCAAAAGCAGTTCTAAAAGGGAAGTTTATAGCTATACAAACCTACCTCAAGAAACAAGAAAAATCTCAAATAAACAATCAACCATACACCTAAAGGAACTAGAGAAAGAAGAACAAACAAAACCCAAAGTTAGCGAAAGGAAAGAAATCATAAAGATCACAGCAGAAATAAATGAAATAGAAACAAAGAAAACAATAGCAAAGATCAATAAAACTAAAAGCTGGTTCTTTGAGAAGATAAACAAAATTGACAAACCACTAGCCAGCCTCATCAAGAAAAAGAGGGAGAGGACTCAAATCCATAAAAGTAGAAATGAAAAAGGAGAAGTTACAACAGACACCACAGAAATACAAAGCATCCTAAGAGACTACTACAAGCAGCTCTATGCCACTAAAATGGACAACCTGGAAGAAATGGACAAATTCTTAGAAAGGTGTAACCTTCCAAGACTGAACCAGGAAGAAATAGAAAATATGAACAGACCAATCACAAGTAATGATATTGAAACTGTGATAAAAATCTTCCAAGAAACTAAAGTCCAGGACCACATGGCTTCACAAGTGTATTCTAACAGATATTTAGAGAAGAGCTAACACCCATCCTTCTCAAACTCTTCCAAAAAATTACAGAGGAAGGAACACTCCCAAACTCATTCTATGAGGCCACCATCACCTTGATACCAAAACCAGACAAAGATACTACAAAAAAAGAAAATTACAGACCAATATCACTCATGAATATAGATGGAAAAAATCTCAATACTAGCAAACAGAATCCAACAACACATTAAAAGGATTATACACCATGATCAAGTGGGATTTATCTCAGGGATGCAAGGATTCTTCAATATACGCAAATCAATCAATGTGATACACCATATTAACAAATTGAAGAATAAAAACCATATGATCATCTCAATAGATGCAGAAAAAGCTTTTGAAAAAATTCAACACCGATTTATGATAAAAACTCTCCAGAAAGTGGGCATAGAGGGAACCTACCTGAACATAATAAAGGCCATATACGACAAACCCACAGCAAACATCTTTCTCAATGGTGAAAAACTGAAAACATTTCCTCTAAGATCAGGAACAAGACAAGGATGTCCACTCTCACCACTATTACTCAACATAGTTTTGGAAGTCCTAGCCATGGCAATCAGAGAAGAAAAAGAAATAAAAGGAATACAAATTGGAAAAGAAGAAGTAAAACTGTCACTATTTGCAGATGACATGATACTGTACATAAAGAATCCTAAAAATGCTACCAGAAAACCACAAGTGCTAACCAATGAATTTGGTAAAGTAGCAGGATGCAAAATTAATGCACAGAAATCTCTTGCATTTCTATACACTAATGATGAAAAATCAGAAAGAGAAATTCGGGGTTAGTAGGTGCAAACTATTACATATATAATGGATGGACAACAAGGTCGTACTATATAGCACAAGGAACTATATTCAATGTCCTGGATAAACCATAATGGAAAACAATATGAAAAAAAAGTATATATATATATATATATATATATATATATATATATATATATATATATATAACTGAGTCATTTTGCTATACAGCAGAAGTTAGCACAACATTGTAAATCAACTATACTTCAATTAAAAAAATGTACTTAGAGCAAAAAAAAAATTTTTTTTTGCAAAGCCCTTAAAAAAAAAAAGATTTTCCAGCTTCTTGAATGCCCTCCACCAACATAGCACTGGAGTCAGACACCTGAAAGTTGCCCTAGATTCCTCTCTCCTCTACTCCCCACATTCAGCAATGTCAGGTCCTGTTGGCAATCCCTCCTAAATTTCTCCCCACCTCTCTCCTTTTCTCAACCCCACTGCTACTACTCCTGTCTTCATGAATTTTCTTTCATCCATGAACTCAATAATTCACTCATTTAGCAAATACTTTTTTCTTTTTAATAAATTTATTTATTTTTGGCTACACATGGGCTTTCTGTAGTTGCGGTGAGTGGGGACTACTCTGTTGCGGTGCGCAGGCTTCTCATTGTGGTGGCTTCTCCTGTTGCGGAGCACGGGCTCTAGGCACACAGGCTCAGTAGTTGTGGCACACAGGCTTAGCTGCTCTGCAGCATGTGGGATCTTCCCGGACCAGGGCTCAAACCCATGTCCCATGCATTGGCAGGTGGATTCTTTACCACTGTGCCACCAGGGAAGTCCTAGCAAATACTTATTGATACCTACTCTATGCTAGACACTGCAGTAAATACTATGGATATAGCCGTGATCAAAACAGGCACATCCCTGCCCTCAAGGTACTTCCATTCTCCTGGAAGAAGACAAAACATAAGCCGGTAAGTAAAAGATATAGTGTGGTGGATGGAAAGAAACAAACAACCATGGAAGTGGGACATGGAGTTGAGGGTGGGAGTACTACCTTAAGTAAACTGACTAGGAAGGTTTCATTGAAAAGGAGACTTTAAGCAAAGGCTTGAAGGACATAAGGGAGTGAACCATGTGAACATCTGGAGGAAGACCATTCCAGAGAGAGGAAAGAGAAGGTGGCAATGCCCTGAGGTCAGTGTGATGGGCATGTTCAAGGATCAGCCTGAGTGGTCGGTGTGGCTGAGCAAGGAAAGACTGGGTGGGAGATGAGGTCACAGAGATAACAAGTCAGTCTGGGGGGACCGGTGCTTCATTGTAATGGTTTTGATCTTTCCTCAGAGTGCAATGGGAAGCCTTAACTGAGACTCCCCATTTTTCACCTGCATTACTGCAATGGCTTCCTGTCTGGCCTCCCTGACTCCAGTCTTCACCTTGTCTGCCCCACTGGTCAGTGCTGCCAGAGTCAGCATTCTAAGACTCATCATTCCCATTCATGTTTTTTTAAACATCTTTATTGGAGTATAATTATTTTACAATGGTGTGTTAGCTTCTGCTGTATAACAAAGTGAATCAGCTATACGTATACATATATCCCCATATCTCCTCCATCTTGCGTCTCCCTCCCACCATCCCTATCCACCCCTCTAGGTGGTCACAAAGCACCGAGCTGATCTCCCTGTGCTATGCGGCTGCTTCCCACTAGCTATCTATTTTACATTTGGTAGTGTATATATGTCCATAGCACTCTCTCACTTCATCTCAGCTTACCCTTCCCCCTCCCCGTGTCCTCAAGTCCATTCTCCACATCTGTGTCTTTATTCCTGTCCTGCCCCTAGGTTCTTCAGAACCTTTTTTTTTTTTTTTAGATTCCATATATATGTGTTAGCATATGGTATTTGTTTTACTCTTTCTGACTTACTTCATTATGTATGAAAGACTCTAGGTCCATCCACCTCACCACAAATAACTCAATTTCCTTTCTTTTTATGGCTGAATAATATTCCATTGTATGTATGTCCCACATCTTCTTTATCTATTCATCTGTCAATGGACACTTAGGTTGCTTCCATGTCCTGGCTATTGTAAATAGAGCTGCAATGAACATTGTAGTATATGACTCTTTTTGAATAATGGATTTCTCGGGGTATATGGCCAGAAGTGGGATTTCTGGGTTATATGGTAGTTCTATTTTTAGTTTTTTAAGGAACTTCCATACTGTTCTCTATAGTGGCTGTATCACTTTACAATCCCACCAACAGTGAAAGAGGGTTCCGCTTTTCTCCACACCCTCTCCAGCATTTATTGTTTGTAGATTCTTTGATGATGGCCATTCTGACTGGTGTGAGGTGATACCTCATTGTACTTTTGATTTGCATTTCTCTAATGATTAGTGATGTTGAGCATCCTTTCATGAGTTTGTTGGCAATCTGTATACCTTCTTTGGAGAAATGTCTATTTTGGTCTTCTGCCCATTTTTGGATTGGGTTGTTTGTTTTTCTGATATTGAGCTGCATGGGCTGCTTGTATATTTTGGAGATAAATCCTTTATCAGTTGCTTTGTTTGCAAATATTTTTTCCCATTCTGAGTGTTGTGTTTTCATCTGGTTTATGGTTTCCTTTGCTGTGCAAAATCTTTTAAGTTTCATTAGGTCCCATTTGTTTATTATTTTTTCCATTTCTCTAGGAGGTGGGTCAAAAAGGATCTTGCTGTGATTTAACACTGTCATAGAGTGTTCTGCCTATGTTTTCCTCTAAGAGTTTCACAGTGTCTGGCCTTACGTTTAGGTCTTTAATTTATTTTGATTTTATTTTTGTGTATGGTGTTAGGAAGTGCTCTAATTTCATTCTTTTACATGTAGCTGTCCAGTTTTCCCAGCACCACTTATTGAAGAGGCTCTCTTTTCTCCACTGTATATTCTTGCCTCCTTTATCAAAAATAAGGTGACCATATGTGCATAGGTTTATCTCTGGGCTTCTATCCTGTTCCATTGATCTATATTTCTGTTTTTGTGCCAGTACTATACTGTCTTGATTACTGTAGCTTTGTAGTGTAGTCTGAAGTCAGGGAGCCTGATTCCTCCAGCTCCATTTTTCTCTCTCCAAATTGCTTGGGCTATTCAGAGTCTTTTGTGTTTCCATACTAATTGTGAAATTTTTTGATCTAGTTCTGTGAAAAATGCCATTGGTAGTTTGATAGGGATTGCATTGAATCTGTAGATTGCTTTGGGTAGTATAGTCATTTTCACAATGTTGATTCTTCCAATCCAAGAACATGGTATATCTCTCCATCTGTTTGTACCATCTTTAATTTCTTTCATCAGTGTCTTATAGTTTTCTGCATACAGGTCTTTTGTCTCCTTAGATAGGTTTATTCCTAGGTATTTTATTCTTTTTGTTGCAGTGGTAAATGGGAGTGTTACCTTACTTTCTCATTCAGATTTTTCATCATTAGTGTATAGGGATGCAAGAGATTTCTGTGCATTAATTTTGTATCCTGCTAATTTACCAGATTCATTGGTTAGCTCTTGAGGTTTTCTGGTAGCATTTTTAGGATTCTCTATATATAGTATCATGTCATCTGCAAACAGTGACAGTTTTACTTCATTTCCGATTTAGATTCCTTTTATTTCTTTCTCTTCTCTGATTGCTGTGGCTAAAACAAATGTCCAAAACTATGTTGAATAATAGTGATGAGAGTGGGCAACCTTGTCTTCTTCCTAATCTTAGTGGAAATGGTTTCAGTTTTTCACCATTGAGAACAATGTTGGCTGTGGGCTTGTCATATATGGCCTTTATTATGTTTAGGTAGGTTCCCTCTATGCCTACTTTCTGGAGAGTTTTTATCATAAATGGATGTTTTATTTTGTCAAAAGCTTTTTCTGCATCTATTGAGATTATCATATGGTTTTTATCCTTCAGTTTGTTAATATGGTGTATCACATTGATTGACTGTGTATATTGAAGAATCCTTGCATTCCTGGGATAAACCCCACTTGATCATGGTGTATGATCCTTTTAATGTGCTGTTGGATTCTGCTTGCTAATATTTTGTTCAGGATTTTTGCATCTATGTTCATCAGCAATATTGGCCTGCAGTTTTGTTTTTTTGTGTGACATCTTTATCTGGCTTTGGTATCAGGGTGATGGTGGTCTCATAGAATAAGTTTGCAAGTGTTTCCCCTTCGGCTATATATTGGAAGAGTTTGAGAAGGATAGGTGTTAGCTCTCCTCTAAATGTTTGATAGAATTCGCCTGTGAAGCCATCTGGTCCTGGGCTTTTGTTTGTTGCAAGATTTTACAGCACACTTTCAATTTCAGTGCTTGTGATTGTTCTGTTTATATTTTCTATTTCTCCCTCATTCAGTCTCGGAAGGTTGTGCTTTTCTAAGAATTTGTCCATTTCTCCAGGTTGTCCATTTTATTGGCATATAGTTGCTTGTAGTAATCTCTCATGATCCTTTGTATTTCTGCAGTGTCAGTTGTTACTTCTGCTTTTTCATTTCTAATTCTATTGATTTGAGTGTTCTCCCTTTTTTTCTTGATGAGTCTGGCTAATGGTTTATCAATTTTGTTTATCTTCCTTTTAGTTTTATTGATCTTTGCTATTTTTCCTTCATTTCTTTTTCATTTATTTCTGATCTGATCTTTATGATTTCTTTCCTTCTGCTAACTTCAGGGGATTTTTGTCCTTCCTTCGCTAATTGTTGTAGGTTTAAGCTAGGTTGTTTATTTGAGATTTTTCTTGTTTCTTGAGGTAGGATTGTATTACTATAAACTTCCCTCTTAGAACTGTTTTTGCTGCATCCCATAGGTTTTGGGTCATCGTGTTTTCATTGTCATTTGTTTCTAGGTATTTTTTTGATTTCCTCTTTGATTTCTTCAGTGACCTCTTGATTATTTAGTAATGTATTATTTAGCCTCCATGTGTTTGTATTTTTTACATTTTTTTTCCTGTAATTGATATCTAGTCTCATAGCGTTGTGGTCAGAAAATTTACTTGATAAGATTTCAATTTTCTTAAATTTACCAAGGCTTGATTTGTGACCCAAGATATGATCTATCCTGGAGGATGTTCCATGAGCACTTGAGAAGAAAGTGTATTCTGTTGTTTTGGGATGGAATGTCCTATAAATATCAATTATGTTCATCTTGTCTAAAGTGTCATTTAAAGCTTGTGTTTCCTTATATATTTTCATTTTGGATGATCTGTCCATTGGTGAAAGTGACTTGTTAAAGTCCCCTACTATGATTGTGTTACTGTCGATTTCCCCTTTTATGGCTGTTAGCATTTGCCTTATGTATTGAGGTGCTCCTAGTTTGGGTGCATAAATATTTACAATTGTTACATCTTCTTGGATTGATCCCTTGATCATTGTGTAGTGTCCTTCTTTGTTCCTTGTGATAGTCTTTATTTTAATGTCTATTTTGTCTAATATGAGAATTGCTACTCCAGTTTTCTTTTGGTTTCCATCTTTTTCCATTCCCTCATTTTCAGTCTGTATGTGTCCCTAGGTCTGAAGAGGGTCTCTTATAGACAGCATATATACGGGTCTTGTTTTTGTGTCCATTCAGCCAGTTTATGTCTTTTGGTTGGAGCATTTAATCCATTTACATTTAAGGTAATTTTCGATATGTATGTTCCTATTACCATTTTCTTGATTGTTTTGGGTTTGTTATTGTAGGTCTTTTCCTTCTCTTGTGTTTCCTGCCTAGAGAAGTTCCTTTAGCACTTGTTGTAAAGCTGATTTGGTGGGCTGAATTCTCTTAACTTTCGATTGTCTGTAAAGGTTTTAATTTCTCCGTCGAATGTGAATGAGATCTTTGTTGGGTAGAGTAATCTTGGTTGTAGGTTTTTCCCTTTCATCACTTTAAATATGTCCTGCCACTCTCTTCTCGCTTGCAGAGTTTCTGCTGAAAGATCAGCTGTTAACCTTTTGGGGATTCCCTTGTATGTTAGTTGTTGCTTTTCCCTTGCTGCTTTTTTTTTTTTTTTTTTTGGTAGTACGTGGACCTCTCACTGTTGTGACCCCTCCCGTTGCGGAGCACAGGCTCCGGACGTGCAGGCTCAGCGGCCATGGATCACAGGCCCAGCCACTCAGTGGCATGTGGGATCTTTCCGGACCGGGGCACGAACCCGTGTCCCCTGCATCAGCAGGCGGACTCTCAACCACTGTGCCACCAGGGAAGCCCTCCCTTGCTGCTTTTAACATTTTTTCTTTGTGTTTAATTTTTCACAGTTTGATTAATATGTGTCTTGGCGTGTTTCTCCTTGGATTTATCCTATATGGGACTCTCTGTGCTTCCTGGACCTGATTGACTGTTTCCTTTCCCATGTTAGGGAAGTTTTCAACTATAATCTATTCATATATTTTCTCAGACACTCTTTCTCTTCCGGACCCCTATAATTCGAATGTTCATGCGTTTAATGTTGTCCAAGGGGTCTCTGAGATTGTCTTCAATTCTTTTCATTTTTTTTCTTTATTCTGCTCTGTGGTAGTTATTTCTACTCTTTTGTCTTCCAGGTCTTCAGTTATTCTGCTATTGATTCCTTCAAGTGAATTTTTAATTTCATTTATCGTGTTGTACATCATTGTTTGTTTGCTCTTTAGTTCTTCTAGGCCCTTGTTAAACATTTCTTGTAATTTCTCCATTATATGTCCAAGATTTTGGATCATCTTTACTATCATTATTCTGAATTCTTTTTCAGGTACACTGCCTATTTCCTCTTCATTTGTTTGGACTGGTGGATTTTTACCTTGCTCCTTCATCTGTTGCGTATTTCTCTGTCTTGTCATTTTGCTTATCTTACTGTGTTTGAGGTCTCCTTTTCACAGGCTGCAGGTTTGTAGTTCCCGTTGTTTTTGGTGTCTGCCCCCAGTGGGTGAGGTTGGTTCAGTGGCTTTTGTAGGCTTCCTGGTGGATGGGACTGGTGCCTGTGTTCTGTTGGGTGGGACTGGATCTTGTCTTTCTGGTGGGCAGGGCCGCATCTGGTGGTGTGTTTTGGGGTTTCTGTGACCTTATTATGATTTTAGGCAGCCTCTCTGCTAATGGGTGGGGTTGTGTTCTTGTCTTACTAGTTGTTTGGCATGGGCTGTCCAGCACTGGAGCTTGCTGGCCGTTGGGTGGAGCTGGGTCTTATCATTGAGATGGAGATCTCTGGGAGAGCTCTTGCCAATTGATATTACATGGGGCCAGGAAGTCTCTGGTGGTCCAATGTCCTGAACTCAGCTCTCCCACCTCAGAGGCTCAGGCCTGACACCAGGCCAGAGCACCAAGACCCTGTCAGCCACACGGCTCAGAAGAAAAGGGAGAAAAAAAAGAAAGAAAAAAAATAATAATAAAAAGTAAATTAAATTATTAAAATAAAATGAAATAATAATAAACGGAGAGAGCAACCAAACCAATAAACAAGTCCACCAATGATAACAAGCGGTAAAAACCCCAAGTCTACAGTTGCTCCCAAAATCCACCGCCTCAATTTGGGATGATTCGTTGTCTATTAAGGTATTCCACAGATGCAGGGTACATCAAGTTGATTGTGGAGATTTAATCCGCTGCTTCTGAAGCTGCTGGGAGAGATTTCCCTTTCTCTTCTTTGTTCACACAGCTCCTGGGGTTCAGCTTTGGATTTGGCCCCGCCTCTGGGTGTATGTCACCCTCAGGCATCTCTTCCCGCCCAGACAGGATGGGCTTAAAGCAGCAGCTGATTAGGAGGCTCTGGCTCACTCAGGCAGGGGGGGTGGCGGGGGCGGGGGGGAAGGATACGGTAGTTATAATTGGAATGCAGGGTGAGCCTGTGGCAGCAGAGGCCGGTGTGATGTTGCAACAGCCTGAGGGGCGCCGTGCGTTCTCCCGGGGAAGTTGTCCCTGGATCACGGGACCCTGGCAGTGGCGGGCTGCACAGGCTCCTGGGAGGGGGTGTGTGGATAGTGACCTGTGCTCGCACACAGGCTTCTTGGTGGCGGCAGCAGCAGCCTTAGCGTTTCATGCCCGTCTCTGGGGTCCGAGCTGATAGCCGCAGCTCACGCCCGTCTCTGGAGCTCATTTAGGCGGTGCTCTGCCTTCTGTGGCAGACAGGGAAGGAATCCCCTCTCCTCACGCACCCCGAAACAATGGTCTCTTGCCTCTTAGGCAGGTCGAGACTTTTTCCCGGACTCCCTCCCGGCTACCTGTGGTGCACTAGCCCCCTTCAGGCTGTGTTCATGCAGCCAATCTCAGTCCTCTCCCTGGGATCCGACCTCCACGTCTTACTCCTCTGCCATCTTGAAGGTCTCTCATCACTCCCATTCTTAACACCTTCAACAGGTCCCCCTTGTTGCCAGAAAATGTCAATTTCCTCATTGAGGAAATTTAAAACTTTGTGACTCACCGCTGCCCAAGGAGAATGCTCTGCCCTCAACAATGTGAAACCTATTCGAATTCCCTGTGTGGACCCAGCCTCTCACCCTGTATTTTTTCCAGCTGCTCCCTCTGCTTGAAGTGTTCAACCCCTTTCCCTTCCCTCTCTACCCACCAAGTGCTTCCCTAACCAGCCTCGGGGTTGGGAGGGGCCAGGAGGTTCCCCTCTTGTGCGTATCTCTACAATAACGCTGCTCCATTGCTTTCTCATTGTTCATTCATCTGTCTGCCCTAGAGATGCTCTGAAGACTAGACAGTGTCTTTTTCAACTCAGTGTCTCTAGTTCTTGGTACAATTCCTTGCAGGTAGTAGTGGCTCAATTAAATTTTAGTTTTAAAATGAGTGATCTCTTTCCTACCCTCTTCAATCCCAACCCATTAAGCTAGAATTAATCTTTCCTCTGCTTTTCAGCAGTTTCTTGCATTTAATTTTTAGCTGTTATCACAATCCAACCTTCATTAGTTATGTGTGTACAGCTGTTATAGCCCCTCTGGGGATATAAACTAACTGTTCAGGAACATTGGAATTAATTTTTGTTTAATTAATTAAACTTTCCACCCTCATCCCCACACTACCTAGAATGATGCCTCTCACAGGGAGATTCTAATAGAATTAAGAGCACAGGCTTTGGGATCCGACTGGCATTTGATTCTTGGCTTCCAGGCCTGTGTGGCCTTGTCCAGCCATTTTACCTCTAAGCTTTTTTCTCCTTTTTTGGGAAATGGGGGTGAGGATGGGGATGCCTGTTTTGTAGCGTTATTGAAGGAGTTAAATGAGCACAGGGCTTGCCCCTGATCAAGGGCTCAACAAAGGCAGCTGTGATCATTAGAGGCCCTGTGCAGAATTTCTCAAGTTTGTGTGAAGTTCTGTCCTTTATTTTTTTAACATCTTTATTGGGGTATAATTGCTTTACAATGGTGTGTTAGTTTCTGCTTTATAACAAAGTGAATCAGTTATACATATACATATGTTCCCATATCTCTTCCCTCTCCCTCCCTCCCACCCTCCCTATCCCACCCCTTCAGGCAGTCACAAAGCACGGAGCTGATCTCCCTGTGCTATGCGGCTGCTTCCCACTAGCTATCTACCTTACGTTTGGTAGTGTATATATGTCCATGCCTCTCTCTCGCTTTGTCACAGCTCACCCTTCCCCCTCCCCATATCCTCAAGTCTGTTCTGTAGTAGGTCTGTGTCTTTATTCCTGTCTTACCCCTAGATTCTTCATGACATTTTTTTCCCCTTAAATTCCATATATATGTGTTAGCGTATGGTATTTGTCTTTCTCTTTCTGACTTACTTCACTCTGTATGACAGACTCTAGGTCTATCCACCTCATTACAAATAGCTCAATTTCGTTTCTTTTTATGGCTGAGTAATATTCCATTGTATATATGTGCCACATCTTCTTTATCCATTCATCTGTTGATGGACACTTAGGTTGCTTCCATGTCCTGGCTATTGTAAATAGAGCTGCAATGAACATTTTGGTACATGACTCTTTTTGAATTATGGCCCTTTTAAAGGAGAAAAAGTTTCCTAAGATCCCTTAGAACACATGTGCAAAGACATCGACTTAAAAATAAGTTGTATTTTTATAAATGGTGTCAGGACTTTTGTAAAGCTTACCATACGATTGAAAAGTCAAAATTCAAGCAATTGGAGAACTTGCAGAAGCTCAGACTGTGTCCACAGACTCAAATGGAGGAGCCTTTGTTTACTAAGTGGCCTTGGGGCAGAACCAAAGGCAGAGGCCTGCAGAGCAGTTTCCCTCCAGAAGGCGTTCATCGTGTTGGTCTGCAGAGCTGGGAGCCCTTTGTTCTTCCCGTGGGGGGAGTGGGGAGACTAGGGAGGAGGAGCCAGAAGGCCAGTGGTTTGTCCTTGGCGACTCTAGCCGGCTGTGGAGCTGGCCAGTGGGAGTGAGTGACCTTCCACCAGAGCCCTGGAGCCAGCAGCACCTTGCAGAAGACTGAGTGGAGATGAACTGTGGACAGAGGCAGAAAGAAGTCCAGGGAAAATGATTTAACTCAGAAATCTTTTATCTGCAGCAGATGGGAAAAATCACCTAGTCAAGAGAGGGTCATCCCAGCCAAGAAGAACCATGGCAACTAAATAGAAAGCCAGACCCCCGTCCCCACTCCTTCCTGGCCCCAGACTGGGCAGGGGCCGAGGAGCCTTTGGGGTCTGCTGCACTGCTGGTCTCTACAGGCACTTCTCAACCCCACGCCGCCCAGAACACACTCCTCACCTCCCCTGTCCCCTAGCAGAAGCCAATTTCTGAGACTTACCCTGGCCACAGACCCAGCGTGGAAACATCCAGAGATTCGCAACTTGCATTTCAAAGAGATCTCGAGAGCTCCCTCCCCACCAGCAACATATGGCAGCTTCTCCCACACAGTCAGACAGGCTTCGGCCTCTGTAGTAAACAGACCAACCACGCACCATTCTCCCTCCCCCAAACCTAAATAAAAGTCTAAATGATCAAGACAGCGACTGGCAGACTCATTCTGCAAATGCAAACAGAGATCATTTTACATTCGGAATGAATCTGCAGAGGGCACCGGCCTCTCCAGGCTCCTATTTCTCAATCAGAAGAGGCTATCAAGTTTGGAATGCTTTTTTCCTCCGCTCAGGAGACTTTGGAAGGAGTACAGATGTGAAGCCAAGCCTGGCTCCCTAAAACGTCCCCAGTAGCAACTCTGCAGGGGCAGACAGTGCCCTTGTCCTACAGCAACTGAATGTGACACAGCTCCTGGGAGCCCTCCTTCCGCCAGCTGTCAGATCACCGGTGACAGCACTGGCAGGGGCAGGAAATACCAGGATCAGAACGCTGGAAATGTTCTGGATTAGTGGAAAACTAGCTCTGTTCCAAATCACTGTAGTGTAGACCACGATCTGAACCTGAAAGAGAAACTCCGCTGTTGGCCCAGAGCCCAAAGACCCAAGCAGAGCTCCCTTGTCTTCTATTTTCTTCTACCCCTCCTTTAACCCCCTCCCTCCTCCCTTCCCCACTGGAAATTGGAACAGTTTCCGGAGGCCTGTTTGTGATGTGTGCCAGAGGTCTAAGTCTGATTTCTAGGAACTGTCCCAAGAAAATGATCTGTTTTGTTTTGTTTATATCTGTGTGTTCTCTTTGGAGTGTTATTTATAATAAACATGAAATGACCCAACAGTAAGGGACTGAGTAAATGACAGTATCCTTGTATACTAGAGTACCATAAAATCTGGGGGAAAAAATATAGGGAAAACCTCTGCTATGTTGGGAATTTTTTAAAAGCATTTTCCAAAACATTAGTTCCACATATTGTCAATGATATAAAGATAGAGGAAAACAAAAATATGTACAAGAGAGGACTGGAAAGCTATGTTGTCGTGTGGTAGGTATATGGATAATTTCTTTTTCTTCTTTGTACTTCTCAATTTCTCCACAATTAACATGTATTATATTTTAATCAGGTGTAAAAAGCAATAAATTGTCCATCTTTCTAAAACACAGACACATAGTTTTACCTAATACACATATTTGTAGAGCAAACATCTTATCGTTTTTTCCTCTGAGAAAAGCCAGAGTTGGAAAGGGCAGAAGACACAGGGCAGGTGATGGATCAATGAAAGAATTACCGGTCGGTTGGTCTGTCTACATAATTTGTAAGGCCCCGTACAAAATGAAAGCGAGGGGGCTCCTTTTTCAAAATTAAGAATTTCAAGACAGCAATAGCAGAGCAATAAACCAAACATGGGGTCCTGTGTGACTTCAGGGGTCACACGCCCAGGAAACTGGCCCCGGTCACTAGCCTGGAGCAGGACACAATGGCCCAGCCGGTGAGGGCTTGCAGGTGGGCAGCAAGCCAGGATGAGTTGCCAGGAGGTCCCACTACTTCCTCACCTGTTGCTAAACAGATTTCATTCTTCATGAGTCCAGCTTCTCAGCAATCAACCTCTGGAACAGTGGCATACTTCATCACATACATGCAAATCAGAAGCCAGCAAAGATGACTTGAACCCTGGATCATAATCTCTTTTTTTTCTTTTTTTTGCAGGTAACTGCTTATTTATTCCATTTTAAGGATACCAGAGGGACTTCCCTGCTGGTGCAGTGGTTAAGAATCTGCCTGCCAATGCAGGGGACACAGGTTCAAGCCCTGGTCTGGGAAGATTCCACATGCCACAGAGCAACTAAGAGCATGCACCACAACTACTGAGCCTGCGCTCTAAAGTCCGTGAGCCACAACTACTGAGCCTGTGTACCACAACTACTGAGCCCACATGCACAACTACGGAAGCCAGCGCACCTAGTGCCTGTGCTCCGCAACAAGAGAAGCCAACACAATGAGAAGCCACTGCAACGAGAATCCTGTGCACCGCAACGGAGAGCAGCCCCCGCTCGCCTCAACTAGAGAAAGACCCGCACAGCAACGAAGACCCAACGCAGTCAAAAATAAAACATAAATAAATAAATTCATAAAAAAAAAGCATACCAGAAAGATGCCAAGCCGTCTTCTACCCTGAAATTAATGACAGTCCCTACTGAGAATAGAAAGTGGAAATTTTTAAAACAGCAATTTCTGATTGTTTTCTCTCCAGAATCATCAAGAACCCCTATTTGCACAGTTTCATGGTCTTTTTCTGGTCCCAGTCCGCCTCCCCCCCCTTTTTTTCCCCAATCCCTTTATTTTGAGAGCAGAGAGGAAATTCATTAACAGATTCACTACAGAGCATTATTCATTCCACATGTCTCACTCAGCGATTTTTAATATCAGGAGTTACAGTAAATCACTCCTGAGTTGTGATCCCATGAATCTAACGAGGTGCACAGAGCCGCATCCCGCTAATGACCAAGCGAAGGCAAGGTTGGAAGAAAGCGTGTTGATTCCCCTTCTGGGGCGGGGTGGAGGGGGCGGGGCGGCAGGCAAACTCATTGAATTAAATTACGTGCAAAGCAAATCTCTCCCTCTGCAGTCAGTTGCAGCAGCCGCCTGCTGCAGAAATGCAAACAAATCAGATTCAAACCATAGCCAGACACCTGCCTGAGACAGAGCTTGTGAAAAATGGATGGGGAGCTGCTCAGGCAGAAAAGCACACACTAACTTCTTCCTCTAACTTCTCCAGGAGACTTCACCAGGTCAGAGGTGGGTGGGGCAGGGCTCCAGTTCTACCCCTTGCCCCAGTGGCCAGAAGAACCCCTCTCATTTTCTAAAATATGGCACGTGGAGCTTTGACCCATGGCCAGCCATTCCAAGTCCTTTGAACCTCTTCCCTCATAACTTTTCTTCTTTTTATCTTGCTGAAAACTGGAACAAAATCTGAATGTTGGAAAATATTATGAGGAGCATCTATTCCACTCCTCTAACACTTGCATCCTCCATAAAACCCCACCCAACATTCATCCAGACTTTGCTTGAACACCTCCAGAAACAGGGAGCTCACTACCACCACAGGTAACGCAAAACATTCTGGCACAGGGCTGACTGTTCTTCCCTTTGTTAAGTGGAACTTCCTCTCTTTGTGTAACTTACCTCACCTCTGTTGAGAGCCTTGTTCTACATTTTTGGGCCAGATAAAACAACTATTATGATGACCTTTCTGATATTTGAAGAGAGTGTTCTTACTTCCCATAGGTCTTCTTTTCAGTGGGTGTTAACTACACCAGTTCCCAGTGATCTTGGCCTGTGACAGGAGGCTCAATTTTTTTGCTTGTAAAATGGAGATAATAACATCAACTTTTCAGGATTGTGGTTGGGATTAAAAAGGAATGCATGCAAAGCATCTCACAGGAGGCTAGCACACAGTAGGTGCCTAACCAATAGAAGCAGCTCTAACTATCCTCTTCACCTAGGACAGAAAAGAACATTGCTTCTCAGACCTGACCACAGCAGAGCGGCCAGACTGTTTCCCCTCCTCTCCTGCTAACGCTGTGCTTCTATTCATTCGGCCTAAGGAATATCATCTTTGGGGGCAGCCATACCACACACACAGCACCTACTAACATAAACCTTATATCAACCAAAACCCCGAAGTCTTTTTGCTTTAAGCCTATCATGCAATTAAAGATGGTTGTGAAATAGGAAGATGCCTGTCTTCCTATTAATTAATTGCATGATAGACTTAAAGCATGGTAAGGGATCAAAAAAGTGAGGAGCTATTAGCTGTTAGCAGTGGACAAACATCGTCCAGAAGGAGGAGGATAGGGGATGCTGGCCGTGAGGTGACTCGCTGTGGACCCCGGCAGTTTCAGCTGGCCCTCACTTCCCAGCCATATATCTCCGCCATCTCTCACTGCCTTCATGCCAAATTCCCTTTAGCGCTGGCTATTCCCCTCTTCTTCCTTCTCAAAGTCGGAGCTACTTCCCAGCCCATCACCCTCACCTTCCCAACAAGACGGGGATCCTTTCTAAAGCCAATGCTCTCCATGTCACTTGGTATCTCGTCTCCTTGCTCCTCTCCGAGAAGCCCTGTCCCTTCTCCTCCCCACACGTCTGTCCTCATCCTAAATAGGCTGGTTCTCTCTCTCCATCACACCGTCAGCCTCTGCCCAGACACCTGTCTTTCCCCTTCTGGAAACAAACACTGAGGATAATCAGGAATAGAGCAGCCACACCACACACACTCCTCGCTTTGAGGAGTCCTAGCGCCCGGTGAAACTGAAGACAGATGTACCGTGATGCACAGCTTGCCCCACTTCCGGGGTCTGTCGAGGACCCTCCCACGTGGGCACAGGGAGGCCTGAGCAAGGATGCCCCACGCGGTGTGTAAGAGTGAGAAGTGGAAACAACCCTCAGGAGGGGAGGGTCATGACTTATGAATACAGCGGTAGTTAAAATGAAGGAACCAGAGCTCTATGATCATCCTGGGCAGTCTCCAAAATAATGCTGGGGTTTAAAAAGATTGCATACATGTATTTATAGGAGATACCTTTTAGGTGAATTTTAAAACATACAAAAGAATTCTACAAGCTGCATTGGTACAGATATGTGCAATAAACATGTTGTTTTAAACACAAGGGGATGATACTAACTGAAGGATGGTAATTACCTGTGAGGAGGGAAAGGGGCCAGTGAGGATGGGAAAGGGGAGGGTTAGCCAAATCTGTAAGCTTATATGTCCTTTTTTTTTTTTTAAAGAAAGAAAGAAAGATCTACAGCAAGCATCAAAAATGTTAACGTTTTAAGTCTGAGCGGTGGTTCATGGTTGCCAATTATATTATTTTCTGTACATTCAAAATATTTCATAATTAAAAATACACTGAAAAAAGAAAAGCCTTCCCTTCACCCTGCTTCTCTTCCTCCCTCCTGCCTCCTGCCCACCCCGGCTGCCTGTTGAGCACGCAGATTCTTCAGCGAGCAGCCTTGTTTCATGACCTCCCCTCCCCTCGCTGACTTGTGCTCCACGGCGAAAGCCTCCCAGCCCCACTCCAGCTCTTTCCCTCGTCTTCCCGACCTCTCTGCACGTTTGAGGGTCCTGCCTGCCCCCTCCTTCTTGGTCCATCCTCCTCTCTCGGATTTAGAGATGAGGACTTTTCCTAGTTCTACTCAGTCTCTCTCCTACACTGGCTTCTCTTCATTCTCCCAGCCCCTGAGTATGCGGTG
This sequence comes from Stenella coeruleoalba, assembly GCF_951394435.1. Classification (NCBI taxonomy): domain Eukaryota; kingdom Metazoa; phylum Chordata; class Mammalia; order Artiodactyla; family Delphinidae; genus Stenella; species Stenella coeruleoalba. The sequence goes on along the minus strand of NC_137169.1, from coordinate 99,899,934 downwards.
ATGCCGCCTTGAACCTCAGACATTTTCCATCTGTGCTGTCTCCCTCGTCAGGCTCATCCACTTTCATGCCATCACCTCAGTGACAAAGGTCGAGGGCATGACCTTTGGTACAAGAGCCAGACAGACTTTGGTACAAGTTCTGGCTCTACCGCTTTCTAGGTGTGTGACCTTGGACAAATTGTGTATTTCAACCTCAGTTTCCTCATCTGTAAAATGGAGACATCAGTCCTAATCTGCAGGGTTGTTGTACTGTTAGCTCATTACTTGCACAGCTTCAACAAGTTTACCTCGACTCAAAAGAGCTCCCTCAGCAATATGGCTTGATCGGGGTCTTTTAACTTTTATTTCCCTGTGCACCCTTAGAGGCAATTTATATTCTCATGAAACTAACCTAGTAGCTCTTTCCTGAATGCACTTGTACCTGACCATCTCCACCCCTGGGGTCCTGCCAGTCCCCCTCCTGGAGCGCCCTCTCCGTCCAGCCCTTCCTCTGAGGCCACCTCAAATGCTACCACTTGATGGCGTCTCTTCAAAGCCCCCTCCTTGGAGTATGACCGCTTCCTCCTTGGAATTCTCATGAGGCACCCCTCTCTTAAGGCACTTATCCTAAACTCCTCAGGCAGTGGGTAGCAGAGAGAAACGTATGCCTGTCTTATCACCCTACCCTTGGCCGCCTCCCACTGCCCCACCCCAACTAAGTAGTCAGTTTCTGAGGCACAGAAGTCATTACCATGTCTTCTCAGCCCCCAGCACAAAGCCTGGCTCTTGTTAAATGCGTTGGAATCATTGTTTTGAAGGCCGAAACCACTGCATTTGTGCCGTGTAGGGTGAGTGCCAAAGGCTCCGTAAACAGTGCTACCGTTTATTATTTCTGTAGGTGGCAGGGCCCGGAGGTGAGTGCCCTGCAGAGGCTGCAGCCCAAGGCAAAGGTGAATTCGAGGGAGAATCCAGTGAGACTTGCTCCAGGGCACGCAAAGCTGGCAACAAGGTCCTGTTCCCAGGAGACTTGCAAAGAAAACTGCAAAAAAAAGGAGAACTGGCCTGGGTTCTGGCTGCTGGCCGTCCCACGAAAGAAGCTGCTGCTTCAGGGAGAGCTTACACCTGTGCAAACTCCCAGTGTCGGGGGCACTCACCTCTCAAGCTCATGGAGAACGAGCTTGGAAGGAGAGGACAGTCCTGGACCCTCCTTCCTCCCTTTGTGCCTTCCTGCCTTTTCCTCTCCCTGTTCTCCTCAAACATCCACTGAACCCAAGAAGTAGGTACCAAAGCTATAAAGAGGAAGTCACTGTCTCCGTTCTCTGTTCTCTGAATCCCCCCAGAAAGGGAGAGTTTCACAGTCTAGTCTGGGGAGATGGGTCCATTAACAAACAATGACATAGAGCGAGACATAATGACATGGGTGCTGGAGCCGGGAGAGACCCTGGGGCAAGGAGGTCAGTTGGGAGCCTCCTGCAGTGGTCCAGCTGAGTGATGATGACAGCGGTGGCAATGGTGTGCAGAGCGGTCCTGATGGGTGTCCCTCCAGCCAGGCTGAGGACCCTCCAGAAGTTGACCATCCCCCACTGCAGGAAAGGCTTGGGTAGAAGGTCCTCCTATAGCACAAGCCCTACCGCACTGCAGTGTGGTTCCTATTGATTCATCTCTTTAACCACCAGTCCAGGAGCTGTGAAGATATGTCCATGATTGTCTTATTCACTGTTGTGAGGAAGCACTTAGCACATAGTAAATACTTCACCAATATCCATTACATTTTTCATTAATCAATTGTCTGTCCAAGTGGCTTTGACATTGAAGGGTCCCCACTGATGCTGCCTCTGACACGGGCTCCATTCAGACTTCAACATCCCTCAGTGACCTTCCCAGACGCGGATGTGCATCTCACCCCCAGATTTGCTTCCTGCTCTATAACTAGGCATTGGGTCTCGTTCTACACAGTCATGGTGTTCTGACTTTGCAGTCTGAACACTGTCTCTGACTTTGCATTTTCTGCCTGCTGATGACCACTCACAGCGATTCAATTCCATAACAGGGTCCAGGTTCCATAGGCGTCATATCCCCCTTTTTGAGTCTGATACACCTACAAGTTCCTTTTGTTTGTAATAATCAATTTTCCTAATGGTGACTTTTCATTTGTGCAGCAACCCTTTGCTCTTTCTTGCTGGACGGGCTCCTCAGCCTGTCCCATTCCTTGGCTGCCCGAAACCCAGCACATACCCAAGACACTCTACGTTGACTCTTAACTGAGTAATCTGAGCAGTGAGCACTTGTGTGGCTGTATGATTTACAAAAACTTTCACATGCATTATCTCATTTCAGTCATCACACTGCCCCTGTGAGGAAGATATGAATATTGGTGTTCTCTTACAGATGAGGAAACTGAGATCACACAGGCAGAAAAGAGCTGAACTACCTCTTGAACCTCAGATGTCTGCTCTGTGCCCTGCCACTGCCCTGTCCTCAGGGAGAGGGTAAGCCAGGCTGATCTTTCCCAGACCATGAATCAGTAAGTGTTGAGCTGCCTCCCTTGCCCTCATTAAAAACTCACAGTACATAAAATCCCACTTTGTGGCTGATAAGTTGTCTGCAATTTACAGGCTTTCAGATGAATACTGAAGTCTGTTTAAATGAGATTACTCCTACCTCAACTTAAAATCCAGTGATAGGGACTTTCCTGGCGGTCCAGGGGTTAGGACTCTGTGCTTTCACTGCTGTGGGCCCAAGTTCAATCGCTGATCGGGAACTAAGATTCTGCAAGCCACGAGGTGCGGCCAAAAAAAAAAAAAATCCACTGATAAAAGAAACATTTCCCCGATGTCTCCCCTTATTTACTTAATTATTAAGCTAGTGTTTCTAGTTTACGTCTTTAAAGATTCCCCTAGATATCTAAACAGTATACAACGGTAAAAAGTATTTCACCTCCATCAGGACTAAGGAGGGCTGGAAAGGACAGAGAGAGGAAGAGAAGGGAATTTCTAGGTCATAATCAGGCATGAGAGGAGAAATCCACATCTGTGTGTTTACCTCCCCTCTGCTGGGAGGGAAAAATGCTCAAGAATCCAGGTCATTGGGTAGAGATTCCAGGGGGTAGAAACCATTGAATCCTCAGTCACTGCCAGCATAAAACATGCAGCTGCTTCACAAGTCACTGAGTAAACCGATCACACCATGCTAGAAGGCTCTGGAAGTGTACGGTGAGTTAGAAAACACTTGCATGACTTGAGGGTCCTAGACCAGATGACATTAAGGCCTCTTCCAGGTTAAAACAGGCTATGCTTCTAGTCTGCGGAATACTCTGCCACACTCTTCGTGATGCCAGTAAAGGTACCTGGCCTGTGTGCCAACTTTACGTCTTTCAAAGCCCTTTAACTCTTGTTCTGTCCCAGCCTGAGTGGACAGTCAATTAGAAACAGTGAGGGAGATTTCTCAGAATGGATCCAAAGGCTACAAGGTAAACTGACAGGTGACAGTGCGGGAGGAGAGACGAGACACACAAAGAAGAAAAGCATCATAGCCACATCCTGCACAGCATAATTGGCTCTGAAGGCGTCAGGGCACAGAGGCACAGCACAGTAATTGATGTTGATAACCCTGAGTCATCGAGAGGTTAAATCATAGACATGTCCCTGCGAGCTGATTGCTCAGCTCGTTTACAAAATATTTGTTGGACACCCAGGTTGCGCCTAACTCTGTCTGTATCCCCAGGATAGAGAGATGAATAAGGCATGGTCCCTGCCCTCAAAAGGCTCTCTGGACTTCAATTTCTTCAATTGTGAAATGAGGGAGCTAAACTCAGTGATTCCTAAGATTCCTTCCTGGAGGTCCTAAAAGCTTTATGCATTACGACTTGAACTTCCACAGTCCTACGAGATGGTAATCCAGGTAACATAATCCTATTTTGCAAGTGAGCGCTGAGACTCAGAGAGGTTAGCATCTGACTCAAGGTCACACAGTTAATGAGGAGCAAAGCCAGGACACTCAGCCACATGAACCAGTCACACTGAAATAGAAAGGTCTTCTTCCTCCCACCCCTGTGCTCTCTCCACACTGTCTTCCTTCCTCCAAAAGGGCAAGCAGAGTAGACGGAGAACAGCTCATGCATTTGACAGCTGCCTGAATTTACAGGCCTGGAATACAATATTCAGCAGCCACAAAACAAAAATCATGTGCAACTGGACACTAATAAATATCTGTAAGACAAAGTGCAACCAAAACGGCATCGAAGGATCTGGCAAAGTCAACAGCAAGATCAACAGCAAGATAAATCCGAAAAGTCAATAGTAATGGCTACTAGGGACACACACTGAACAACTAGAATATCTCTGAGAGAGAAAACGTGGTAGAAGGAAAAAGGCAGCTTGGGAGCACTATATTTAAAAGAAAAGAAAAGAAAAGAAAGAAAACCAAACACACACAGCACTGCTGGTGAAGTTGGTACAGGCACAGAGAAGAGGTGGGGATGTTCCCACACAGCCTGCTTTCTTCCCTCACCCCTGGCACGGGACACCTGTCAACCCCGCTGTTACTGATAATGTACAGATTACGGTGGGAAACACGTGTCCTGCCTTCTTGTAGACAATGTACAAGTGGAGAGAGAAGGCTGCCAGAGAGCCACTGGATCAAGACAGAGGGTTGATCACCAGACAGAGAGAATCAGCAGCATACTGTCCAATATGAGACAGCAAGTCACAGTCCTGGGAATGAGCATGTCGTGAGCAACTTTATTGTTCTGGATGCTCTGCTAGATATTTTACACACACTAGTCCACCCATCCCTCACAACAAGTCTTTGACACTCAGACTCTCAGAGGATTGGTTTGCCCAGGATTACCTGGCCAGCGAGCGGCTGAGCAACCATTTGAACTCAGCTTGTGTTCAGAGCTCCAGTTCTCCCCGCTCCTCCACACAGCCTCCAAGACTAGGTTCTGGCCCTACTACCTTTATTAGCTCTGCAACCTTAGACGAATCATTAAATCTCTTATAATCCTCGGGTTCCTGAGAATTGCCTGTCTCACAGAATTGTTGAAAGGATCCGAGGAGATAAAAAGCATGAGCATTTCTTAATCTGAAAAGACTCCTGCAATCAAGATGATATTGATAACAAGACAATACTTACTGAGCACCTACTATGTGCCAGACACCGGTTTACTGCTTTACAGGGATTACCTCGCTTAATTCTCACAGCAATCTGTGGAATTGGTATTCTCTACATCATACATAGATGAAGAAACCGAGGGTCACAGAGAAGTAACTTGGTAGCAAGTGGCAGGGCCAGGTTGGGAACAGACTTAACTACTCCACAACCCCTGCTGTGAACCAGATGCTGAACAACAAAGGTCTTCCCACTGCCTTCCTTCCGTAGTTTTATTGCCTTCCTCCCCCGTGGCCACAGGGCTTAGCTGTGCTGGCCTACTTTGAGACGTTCCCCTTAGATGTAGGAGCTAGAAATCGCCACTGTGGGAAGGCCAACACATTCTGCAGTTGAAGAGAGACTGCTTTCTGTTTTTATTATTTTTTTAATTAATTCATTAATTTTTTTGGCTGTTTGGGTCTTCGTTTCTGTGCGAGGGCTTTCTCTAGTTGTGGCAAGCGGGGGCCACTCTTCATTGCAGTGCGCGGAGCTCTCACTGTTGCGGCCTCTCTTGCTGCGGAGCACAGACTCCAGATGTGCAGGCTCAGTAGTTGTGGCTCACGGGCCCAGTTGCTCCGCGGCATGTGGGATCCTCCCAGACCAGGGCTCGAACCCGTGTCCCCTGCATCGGCAGGCAGACTCAACCACTGTGCCAGGGTAGCCCTGCTTTCTGTTTTTATCTGTAGCTTGTCTTTGTGCAGCTGAATTGAAAAATGCCACCAAGAACATTTACTGCTTGCTGGTCTGAGTTAGGCCCTGAGTTAGGAGACAAATCTGCCCAGAGTTCCAAGGGTTCACAGTCTCCTGGGGGAGCACGATACAAGTATTTACTGAGTCCCGTCTCTGAGCCAGGCTCTGGGTTAGGCTCTGGGGACACAAAGATGAGCAAGACACAACACACTGTGGTATCGGCTCCAACTGGGATGCACACAGGGTAAGTCAGGGCCCAGAGGAAAGGCCCCTGACCCTGCCAGGTGGGATTGAGAACAGCCAGAAAAGCGTCCCAAAGGAAGTGGGGCTTGAGAACTACATTCTGATTGTCTGCACTGCCAAAGAGCTGGCATATACCATCTCTGATCCTCACAGCAACAATCCTGTTGGGCAGATATTATTACCTTATAGATAAGGTATTAAATAACTTGCTCAAGGTATCAGAGCAGTAAGTAGCGGAGGCAGACTCTCACCCCAGGAGCTCTGACTCCAAGCTTGCCGGACCCTAAAGTTATGTCAGGTTGCCTCAGAGAACACTGTGCTACAAGCTACAATGGAGAAAGAAACGCCACACCATGAGACGCCAGAACAGGAGAGGGTAAGTGAGCTGCGGTCTGTGGGGTGTCGCGGAGGATGAGTGGCGTGGCGAGCCGTGGTACAATGATTCAGGACAGGCCTGCACAGATTCTTCATCACTCTAGTGAGTCCTCTAGGTCATGGGCAGGGAGAAACACTCTAAAGGCTGAAGGCCATGTGCCCGGCCGTCCAGTAGATGGGGTGATTTTTTTGGTGGGAAGGTAAGGTGTAGATGAGGAGTTGGATCTGGGTTGTAGGAAACAGAAACCTACTCATATTAACTTGAGCAAAGAAATAAACATGAACAAACAAGAAAAGGGAGTATTTAGTTTAAGGATTCAGGCATTTTGTTAGAACCCAAGGGCTAGCAATGTACTGGGACCGCAGGAGAGCTGGTTTGAGATCAGACATGCACACTGCCCCTGATCAGTCACCCCTCACTCCTCTCCTGTCTCTGCTTCTGTCTGGTGTCTCCGTATCCTTTTCCCTCTGCAGTCTGGCTCTCACTGTCTCTCCGTAGCAGGGCAAAAGATGCTTCCAGACACTCTCTCAGACCTAACATCTCTGATCTGCAATTCTAAATCCCCAGGAGAGAGAATCTGATTTGTTCCCATTGGGCCACACGGCTATGGATGGGAAGGAAGGGTGTCCGTTCTCAGAGAAGGTGGAGCTGGGGAGGCTGGAGGTCATGACCCCAGAGGTCAGGCTGGAGTGTTCTGGGGAGATGTGTCCAACTCCAGATATCGTCAGACCCATGTTCTGGAGAGAGGGTGCTGAGAGGTCTTCGTTTTTACCTTCTCATTCTGCCCTCTAAAGTAATACACTGTCTGCCACATTTATAATTCTTCTGTGGAGTTATTAAATCCATAAATAAAGATTTAATCTTTTAAGCTCTGCATTGTGAGAGCAGAAGTTAAAAAGCAGGCAGAGGAAAGCTTACCAGCCTTGGTGGCCGGGGGTAGCAAAGGAAGACGCGTCCAGGCTGCTGGGGCAGAGGATCAGGAGAGGCTGCAGCTGCAGAGCGGGGCGAAGGGCGGAAGGACGGCCCCTGCCCTCTGGCTGAAGGTCGAAAACAGCCCTCCTGGGGCAGAGACCGCATTGCCGAGGCAGCCACAGAGAGGCTCAAGAGACCAATCCTGCAGGCTGGGAGAAATACCAGAACAGTTTCAAGAGCTCTCAAAATGGGCATGTTTTGACCTAACGCAGGTAGAGAAATGTGGAGCAGTAGAAGGGGATGCTTCCAGGCGTCTCGGGGAAGGGCGCCTGTACAAGGAGAGGGATGAGAAGGAATCCAGAAAATCTGAGACTGGAGGAGGAGGAAGAGGGAAAGGCCTCTGCTTCCTGTTTAGCTCAGAGCCCGATTCCAGAGGAAGCACTGTCAGCTGAATCAACAACTTCATTCCTTATATATCTCTGCCCTCTCCCTCCGCCACCATCTGGGGCTCTGACAACACTGGCTCAGGTTCCCTGATGAAAATGACAAGGTGAACACGTTCGTTTCTCTCATGGGCAGACACAAAGACCAGCACCAGGGAGGAAAGGATATTGAGAACAAAGAGGAGAGCTGGGAAGTGAGGGTGGGGAGTTCTGAGGGCAGAATAGGGGTAAAGGGAACCCTCTCAACCCTGCCTTGTGATAGAGAGGCAGTGCCTGGACCAGAGATCTGGCAGACAGCTGTCCCCACAGCAGCGGCCCTTCCTGCTTCTTGATGCTACTCCCACAACCCCATCCCTGGCTTTTACTGTCTTAGGGCCGGGTGTTGGGGACACACGTGGAACTTCTCTTTGGACTCTTAGCGCCTTTTTACCCCATAGGGCCTCTGCTTCCCACTGTCTTCCCACTGTCAACTCAAACCAGAGGTCATAACCCGTTTCTGTCAAGTGACATGTTATGGAGGGTCTGAGAAGGAGCAGTGAGGCTGCTTTTTGATGATAGGATTCAGCCACGGAGGCTCTGTCCTTGAGCAGCAGATAATTAAGCTTAATGAATTTGGACAGTTCACTGGATCTGCCCACACAGTTCCACTCACCGTCTAAAACGCTTCCAAAATAGCACTAGCTATTGTACACAAGCCAAAAAAGAAAAACAAAAAGGAAAAAGTAGTAAGTGACAAGGCCCCAGAGATTTCTGCCCTTTCAGAAAAGTCTGAGTGAACTTTTCCAAAGAAACTTTAAGCAAGAAAAAAAAAAAAAAAAAAAGCTGCGTCTTCCCTCATTGAGGAACCAGGGAAAAAAAGATGCCACAAAGACAGGCACACACACGTTGTGAGGTGGAAGGACCCGGTGTTGGTACTCACTCCTCACACTGATGTCATCTACACACAGAGTCTCCGAGCTATTCCCTCCCCAGGGTCGTCAAAAAGCCATTTCTGTATCAAGATGCCTCTACAGACGGGGCCTCACCCTCTCACACAGTGGTGTCACACGAAGGAGATGAGCTCCCCCCATGTGTGCACGTGCCCACACACCCCTCCTCGGGGCCCGGCCCCCACCGAGAACTCCCTCCCTCCTCCACGCCCTCCTCAGCGAACCGCGCGCTGCTAGAGCCAGATGTTCCGTGGGCAGACCCCTCTGTGGGCTGACAGGCGGTGATTACTGCTGCCAGCCCCATATTAGAGAGAACTGAATGGGAGCGAGCCTCCGCCCGCCCAGGCTCCCCACAATAGCGTCTTTGTGAGGTGCTTCACTGCCTTTCATTTCCCCTGCCTCGCCAACCTACGTCAGGAGCAGCTCTGCCTGGGGAGGGAAGAAGACAAAAGGAGGATCACAGGGTCCTGACTGATCCACCCTACCCCGGGGGTGGGGGAGGGGTGGGGGGAGAAGACCGGGTCCCTTTCTCCTCCCCCCGCAAGGGGTAAATAACCAGGAGGACTCCCAGGGCTGCTTGAGGTCAACTTCACAGTCTAAGCAGTGGATCTTGTCCATCAGATGGCCTTGCTCCGGAGAGTTGGACATGGGGATGAGGCTGGAGCGGGGCCTGGTACAGAGCTCAGCAGATGCCTAGAGACTGGAGTCCGAAACCGGGGTCTCCTCCTGTCCTTTCTCCCTTCTCCCTTCCCCAGATGGCCTTCTGCAATTGCAGCCCAGAGGCCAGAGTGCTAGGCAGGAAAGGGTTAAGTTTCCGGGACTTCTGGACAGACTTCAGCCAGGTTCCAGGACTGGGGTAGGTAAGTGGGGGTGAGGAGGGTGGCGGGAGGGATGTGTTGGGAAACTGGTAAGACTAACATCTGGGACGTGGTCACTGCCCCTCCTCCTCGCTCAAACCGCAGACGCCGTGGCAGCAGGAAAATCAGAGCGGTTCAGACCAAGCGCGATTGTGCAACCTGGCCCTGGTGATGAGCTTGATGCTGGAGATGGGAGTGGGGTTCCGGTCCTGGGGGCAGAGTCCACTTCAGAGGTGAGGCTTAAAGTTCTTACAGAACCCACACGCATTCAGGGCTCTGGTTTCCACATTCGACTAAACCCCACTGTCTGCATCAAAACCTCGGAGAATTGGAATTGGAAGCTGTGCCCCTGGGCCCCAGTCTCGCAGCCGGAGGCGTGGTGCCGCTGGTGGTTCTGGGAGGGCTGCTGTGGAGGACGGTGGGCACCGGGGGCTTTTGCCCCAGCCTCTGGAAGTGCTGGGATTCTGCCGCCTCCCCAGGCACCTCCCAGTGAAGTCTGAAACTGGAGAAGCCCCTCTCGCTAGGCAAGGGAGCCCAGCCAAGTTCCTAATGCGGCTTAAGGAGCGGGGATGTGGCAGAGGAGAAGATGGACGATCACGGGGAGAAATCTGATCTGAGGGCTACCCCAAACAAACACAGGCAAGGAGCAGTGGATTTTCCTTTTAATGCAAAACGCTGCAGTACAGAACGAGTCCCATCCTCTAGGGCACTGAAGGGAGAAGGGAGAGAGGGCAGAGTCTAACATCTCCTCCTAGCCCTCTCTCTCCCCTGACTCGCACTGAGGCAAGAAATATTCTGTTGCCTGTTCACTAGGGTCGCCTCCATATGTATAAGGGTCAGAGCTCTGGAACTGGCTCATCTTTCATCGGCCTGAAATCTGCTGACATGGGGCAAGAGAGGAGTGAACATTTAGGGCTTTCTCTCTTTTAGCTCTAAAAGGATTCCTCGAGATCTGGAGTCCCATGTGAAATGAAGGGGCAATGAGAATTTGGCTTCCATTGGCTGAAAATATGAGATGTGAATCACAACTTGCCCTGAATGACGAGCAGGAAATTTAGTCGGGATATAAATGTATGGAGGTGAAAGAGATTCAAAACACAAGACTAGCTCCCTCAAACTTCTTCCTCTTTCTTCCTCATCTCCAGCTTATAGACAATCTGGTAGCCATCATCCCAGGCATAAAGCTGGCGCTCTCGGGGGTTATAGCGGAGGCTGGCGTGGGCACCATATCGGCGGGGGAAATAAGGGAGTGCTGCTCTTTCAGGGGTCAGGGTGCCACTGGCATCAAAGGAGCACTGGATGCGGGCCCGACTGGCAGGGCGGGTATTATAAACAACGTATAGGGTCCCACAGATGACAAAGGCAGCCTCAGCATTCTCTCTGGGACATGGTGTGTCCCACTGCTGCTCTGTGTCCAGTGTCTGCGGGTCTAACTTGGCCAGACACAAGTGCCTGTCGTCCTCCCGGGTGGCATAGACAGCCCAAAGGCCCTCCTCATCAGCCGCCAGGTCTATGTACGTGTCTGCCGTCAGCCCGTACGGGGGGATCAAACCCTCTGCTGGGAATACTGAACTGTCCACCACTGTTCGGTTTGCCAGGTGGAATTTGATGAGCTGCAAAGTGTTCTCCAACTCACCGCCCCCTCCAGGTCCTCCAGGGGGCCTCCGGGCATAGTAAAGAAAGCCACCATATACCAGCTGGCCCGTGCCTACCCAGGGGAAGGGCACCCGGACTCGGGAAGCTTTCCGGGCAGCCATGGCAAGGGTGAAGTCACGCAGCCTTGGGAAGACAAAGGCTGTGTCATTCTGGGTCCCATCTAACACGTAGATCTTCTCTGCTGGCCCCAGTGGATCCTTGGTCCACAGACCAGCTGGGCCACCAAACCGCTTCAGGATCTTCATTGATCTCACCTGAGAGATTGTGTAGCCACAGTCTGGTGGGAAAGGAGAAAAGCACAGGACAAGGAAAAACAGGCAAGAGTTAGATGCTCACTGCAGGAACCCCCCAGGGTGGGCTATTTGGAGAACAGTTGGGCCTTTGCCCAGTGGACACCTCCACTCTCATGGAGGATTGGGGCAAAGAGCACCACAGAGGCCTGGGTCCCCAGAAACTCTCCTTAATGAACCTCATAGTACAGAGATTTCCCTAAAACAGATTCTAGAAGACAGAGCCAAATGGACTGGGATAAGGAGAAAAAAGGGGAAGAACCAAGGAAGAATACAGGGGTCTGTTTCAGATTGCTTACCTGTCACCATATCGTACTTCTCGTTTCTTCTGCCCTTGCCTTTGGCCCCAGGGCCTCCAGTCACCTTCTCATCAACCTCTACACAGGGTAGGGCTGGGTTCTGGGTCTCCAGATAGTCTACTTCCCGCTCCAGACGGTCCACTCTCCCAGAGATGGTGTCAGCCTCAGTTCTGAGTGCCTCCCGCTCCTTCTCGGCCACCTCCAACAGCGGCAGCATCTTGTTCTTGAAATCCCGCAGCTCAGCAGCATGCCGACTACTCTGGTCCTGGCACTGGGCCAGCCGTTCCTAAAGGGATGGGGCAGCAGGAAGGAAGGCCGAAGGGTTACAACTCTCAGGCAGGGAGAGGCCCAACCAGGGAGTCAGGAATGGGAAAAAGCAAAACTCAGCCAGGCATCAGCATCCCCTTCAACCTCCACAGAGAGAAAACCAAATGTTCAAGATGCTAAAATGCGCAAAGAGCTCAGCTAAGATCCATCTAGGCCCCCATCCCGACTTTGCATCCTCCGGCCGTGCTGTGAGCAGTGCCACTGACTTCTCTGAGCCTCTAGGGCAGTCTAAGTGCATGAGGGTGAGAAGGGACCTCTGCTCCATTATACGATCCTTTTCTTGGGAATTAGGATGCTACAGACTCCAAGCTGTTAAAAAGGCAGAAAGTTGCAGATTCTCTGAGAACTTCCAGCTTTTAAAAGAATCATCAGCTCATCCTGAGATGCATTCCCATAATTCTAGCTCTCAATTTCCACTCTCTTCCCTTATCCCATCTAAGCCCAGGGGTGAAACACAAAGGTCTATTTGCTTTGGAATTGCTTTCTGTATGTGGGGAAAGAGGAGGACTTGCAATTTTGAGGATCCTCTTATTAAAAGATGGAGTTTTCTGGAGGTTCTTACGAGAGCCCTAATTTGTCATCCCCATATCCCTGACAAACTGGTTGAATCAACAGGAGATGTGGAATCCTTCCAGGCTGGGCCAGAAGAGAAAGGAGACACCTACCTCTAAGGCAGCTAGTCGGCGTTCCATATACTCCACAAGGTGGTGCTGCTGTCCTCGAAGGGGTCCCGACCAAGACAAAAGGAACAAGATAAGGAGCGGGGTGCGGGGCCCCATGGCTGCGGGAGAGTAGGGCCAGGGTAGACCAAGTGTGTAGTCGTGTGCACACGGCCTCTTCCACTCAAGCCAGCGGGTTAGCTTCGGAGGCCGGGCTGGGGGCGGTGCCTTCTCTCTTGCAGGATCTCGGGGCTCTCTCACTACTCTGGAATGCTTTCACAGTCTCTTTACGGGCCCCACCCCCTCCTTTCCGCTTGGATTGATCAAACACAGATGGCCCTATTGCAGAGCAGCCAGAAGGCTTAACCGCCTCCCGCCTAGGCCGTGGGCTCCCCAGGAGAGGAGAAGGAGATCGGAAACCCTAGGGCAAAGGCCTTCTGGGCAGTCACCCAGGGAAAGGAGCTAGCAGGGGGAGGCAGAGGCCCCGGAGGAAATTTAACAAACTCTATTCCTGCTTTAGAATGCTTCCAATGCTGACTTAAGAACCATCCTTCGTTAATCCTTTCCTTTCCCAGCAATAACAGCATGGATTGTTTTCTGCCTTTAGTGGAAGCTGGAAGCAGGGGAGATGAGGTTTGAGGGGAAGGGGTGGGAAGAAAGGCCACAGTGGTCAAGTCTGTAGTACCTTCTTCTACAGCTCACTGGCGCCATCTTGTGCTAAGCACCTGGTGTCATCTCAGAATTAATAGGGAAACCAAGTTCACCTCCAGTGGAAAATTTCCCACAAAGCAAGCCAAGTAGATTTAATTTACAGGGGTTTTCATGATTAAAATGCAGCTTTCCCCACGGACTATCCAATTACTTATGGGGCTATCCCAATCTCTCTCTGATTTAGCCTAAGAAAGAGAATGTATCTGAGATTAAAACTAAAAAACAAAAACCAAAAAACCCAAAACAGGTCATTGAGAAATTAGTAAATTAATTCTTGATTATCTGGAAGTGAGACTGACTGCAGTCTTTCTATATACAGTTTTCCTTTGCCTGAAAGTTTCTAGGCATATTCTCTTACCCAAACTAGGGAGTGTTCAGTGAGTTCACACTAATTTTACATTCATTTATTTAGGAAAAAAAAAAATGAAAAATATATATGTTGCAGTCTAAATCAAAATAAACGTACTCTGACTTCCCTACTAATGGGAGAGAACAGACTATTGATAACTTCTCTTGGTTATGGCCCAAAAGGGTGTTTCTAAATGTTTCTCATTTCCATATCCCAACTATGACTACAGGAGCCCAAAAAATTAATGGCCACTGTAAGACAGACTTGTCCTGAAACACATGCGTCAAAAGAAGTCAAATGAGCATAGCATTTATTCAGAGCCCCGCAGTGATGAATCTAGACAAATCTCTAATTCTTTATCAGGAGAAATTTTACTTTAATCACTCACTTAAGAGAAATCTGAGCCAAAGTCCTCCTCTAAAGAAAAAAAAAAAACTACTCCTTGGACTTGAGGACATGGGGAGGGGGAAGGGTAAGCTGGGATGAAGTGAGAGAGTGGCATGGACATATACACACTACCAAATGTAAAACAGCCAGCTAGTGGAAAGCAGCCGCATAGCACAGGGAGATGCGACCATCTAGAGGGGTGGGATAGGGAGGAGATATGGGGATATATGTATATGTATATGTATAGCTGATTCACTTTGTTATACAGCAAAAACTAACACACCATTGTAAAGCAATTATACTCCAATAAAGATGTTATAAGAAGAAAAAAAAAACGATTCTTCTAACAGTGCAGCTTTCTGAAAGGAGGGGAAAATAGCATCGTCTTGTGGTTATTCTTATTTGCATTCTGGTACTTTAGATGTTTGGTGGAACATGCTAGGAAGCAAAGTTTAATTAGCCTGTGTCAGAAGTTTCTGCATCTTTCAAAGGGCCAGATCCAGATGATCTTAAGTTAGGGCCCTGGACACTCCATTCTTGGGAAGTATTCCCTACCGACCCCTATTTATTTCTGGGGCGGAGATTTGTATGAAGAATGAAGTTGTCTCTAACACTCTATTGGTGTTCAGATGCAATGTCTTTAGTCACTCCAAAGATGCCAATTGTTGATCCCCTTTGTACCCCTATAAGAGAAGTCAAAAACAGCCACATGAATCAGAAAATTTACCCATTTTATTGATGCATTGCAATTGCTCTACATTTTACCATATTATGTAGAAAATACTGAAAATACAAGCTACTTTGTAAAACCAAAGACAAACATTGAATCCAAAGATAAACTATGTTTTTACACAATGGACCCTTTTCCCGTAGTTAGTATTAAATTTTAAATATCTATTTCTTTTTGTTAAAATGATTATTTTACATACTCCCTAAGTACATCTGCATTACAAACATAGCTCAGTAATTCTCAGAAACTGTTTCTAGAGGCTTGTCATAAAAGGAAGCGCACAACCAGAAAAGGGAGAAAGCAAAAAAAGTTTAAATCGCACACAATAACTAGCATATCAAATACATTTAATAAACTTGGAATTCCATTGCAATATCAAGGATTCAAAGCAGAAATACTAACGTTACATATAATGTACATAAAATGTACTGCTACATGTAGTGAGATTATTTTTCAAGCTGAATCAAAACCACGTATTATATAAAGTTTAGCAACGAACAACCATGTAGACATGCTGCACCATCCATCAGTTAAAAAAAAAAAATTGAAACAGGAAGCAGGCTTGGGTCATTCCTGTCACTGAGAGGCAATTTCATTTCCTATCCTAAAGCAAACCATCCTAACCAGTGGGTTTTTGCATAATAATGCTGAATAAAACACACACTACTGCGCTTGCCTGGCTAAGGGCAGTCAAGTTTAGCCCCTCTAGTGGAGGACGATGGATGGTCAGAACTGTTTAAATGAAGTTCTCATTCCTGGGGCTGGGATTTTAGCTGAGCACTGACCATAGTATCACTTCCTGGAAGCTACTAAAAACTCCAGAGTGATCAAGTGTCCAGATGAGCCTAGAGTGGCTGTACCTAACCCTTCCCATTTTCTCTCTCACCCTGAAGGGGAGAAGCTGGAAATACAAGTTCTGACAGGACTTAAAGCCTTAAGCTGGTCTGAGGTCAGGCCACTGTGACCTGGGCCAGCTGCTCACTTTATTCTTGGAGCTTCCCCCATCCTGTCAGGGCCAGCAATGTTAAGCCCCAGAGACAGAATCTAAAGCCACACTGAGCACATACACATTCAGCAGACACAGATAGATTTTTATCTTGGTAAATCTGAAATGCCAATTTGCAAAACTAATACTGAAGATCTCTAAAATTCTTAAAGCCACACACTGCTAGTAAGGTGATTATGGTAACAATATAAGCTCTTGGTATTGTCTTCTCCCCGTGAAGACTCCTATCTTAAGTGGTATCCACTTACTGGACTGAGGGTGGGGGGGTAGGGTGAGCAGGAGTGGAGTGTTTTTTTCCTGCATCTCATTTCTTACAAAAACAACAAATCTTATCCCTTGTAAAGATAAGGAACAAAAAATATTTACATTAGAAACTAGATCTGCCTTTGAGCATGAAAATGAGAATGCGCTTGGCAAAAAGAGACACAAAGATTGCACACACTGACCAGAAAACTGTATAACACTAGTGACAGAAACTATACAAACTGCTTGGGTATCTTGATCAATATAATGCTGAAAACACAAAATAATGATAAAAAAAAAAAAAGTAGAAAACACCAACATGTTCCTGGTAGGCTATACTGACTATCTGCCCCATCTTGAAAGCCCTTCCTCCTTACAATGAAGAAATTCCAAATACCTTGACAGCTCCTCGGTGTTCAACCTGGTACAGAGCTTGCCGACCAGGCTCCATGAAATCTCCCATCTCCATCCTGCACCTCCTTGACACCATCTCTACAAAGAACCAGTCCTAGACTTATCCCTCAAATACATAATTTTCAGTTCAGATGGAACATGTCTACATCTTAGGGTTAACCTTCTTCCCCCAAATCTTTAATGGGCAGGAACTTTGCCATCCCCAGTACTCTCTACTTGACCCAGATCCGTGTAGGAGCTGAGAGTACAAGGACACTTTCACAGTTTGAAGGGCCCCAAGAATACACAAGTTGTTAAAAAGAAACCTCAAAAGCCCGATGGCTCAACAGGCTTTGGTTCCTTCTAAATATTCTTCACCGGCTAAGAAACCTTTCTTTGAGTTCCCTGTCACCAGCGGCTTCACAAAACTCCTCCTCATAGTATTGGGGATGTGGGAAGCAATACAACAGGCTCTTTGGTATAAACACATCTGTTACATGTTTTTTTCAACAAGCAAATATTTTACTAGGAATATCAACTATTTGCAGGAAGGACTGCCACATGGGAAAAGGAAAAAATAAATCTCATCTAAAAGTGATTGCACATACTTAAAAAAAAAGAAAGAAAAAAAATGCATATTTAATATTGGCTTGACTCCTCTCACCTGCTTCCCGAATTCTCACAGAAGCAAGGTAGCAATGCACAGTGAGAGAGCCACATGGGGAAAATGCTTCTGTGAGAACTCGGCTGAGAATCCAAAATGGAAAGGGGTAGAGGTGGCAGTAAAAAAGAGAAGCTGCTGTTTTTATTTTTCAGTGTCGGCAGGGAAACTGAGAACAATGCATATACACAACACAGCTATTAATCCTGTTCTGATAAATCCCAGTGAACAGCTTAGGGTCCACGGGGGCTTGCTGGTCCGTCCTAAGGCAAGCTCACTGTAAACTCTATTAACCACTACATTATCATATAAGGCACTACAATAAGGGAAAGAGGAGAAAGGGAAGGAAGAGACACACACTGAACAACTCCTCACCAGACACACCTGTGCAAAACAATTCCAAGGGTCTCCTCTCCTTGCAGGCAATGCCCCTGCTCACTCAGCACTACAGTAATATGCTCTAATATAATTGCAATTAGTTCACATACATTCCAACAAGTATCAGTTCATTTTGGTTTAAATACAATGGAGACATCAATTCCATCTCCGGGGTAACACTGGAGGATCAGAAACACACTAAATACACAATTCAAGTGTAATCACTACACATCTGATTACAAATAACATTTTGGGTTAGCAGGAAAAATTGCTTGTTATAGTCTTCTAATCAATATGTACATATTTAATTATGCAAAATATTAAAACACCACCATTACAAAACTTCTAAAATATTTTTAAATTCAGTAATAAATTTTTAAAATATTTTTTGCAATTCCTACATGCACTTATTATATAAGTCTTAATAAGAGAGCATTCAATTTGCTGCTGGCATACAAAGAAAGCTACTTTAAAGTATAAAAGCTATACACAACGTTTCTTATCCGGTTTCAGATCCTTTAGCTTTCTCCCCAAATAAATCACATAGAATGAAGGGAGAGCTGAGGCAAAGAGAGAAAGAGGTGTATTATTGAAAATTCATACTAATATTCAGGCAAAGCTCATCGATGCCAACAACCTTTAGGCAAAGCTCATCAATGCCAGTATCGCATAATACAAAGAGATTTTGCATATAATAAAACAACTACCACCATACAATAATAACCACCTTAATGGCTTTTCCAATAATAAAATTTAAGCTAAATCAGAGAGAGAAGGACTTTTTAAAAATAATTTAAAAAGAATGCACAGGGTTCATTTAGAAAGAATACCTGGTGCTTTCACGGTAGGTATGGATTCTCTCACACTAAGTTACCAGCAAATGGTGAGCTGCCTTTTTAACACTACTTTAATAATAAACACAGGAGCAACTGAGAGAATCCCAACAGTAACAGAGAGTAGTATGTAACCAGTTTTGCAAAAATAACAATTTCCCACTAAATATAACATGACATGAAAACAAAATTGAAACACTGTAAGCTTAAACGTCCCATTAGCAAAGGTAAAATTTTGAGGAGAAATGCAAGATAGTAAAATACAGACTTGTGCAAGCTGCTCTTAAGATAAGCAATTAAGTCTTGGTTTTTAAACAAGCAGAAAGTAATGATTTTTCTTTTCTTGTTATCAGATTTCAAGTCCTTCTATCAGCATTTTTCCTCTGACCAGCGATTACAATAAAATAAAGTTAAATAAAGAGGAACTTCACTTGTTTTTAAAAGCATTTATAGAAATCAAGTCAGAGAGAGAAAATATTTTTCAAAGGTTAACTTCAGAATGATCTCTCTTCCTTGGTAACTGCAGATGATGGGCATCTGAACTCTTCCAAATACCAAAAATGCTGTCACAAAAATAAAGAATTAAAAAATAGGGCAGACTTTGGGAGACTACAACAATGCAGTCAACACTGAGACAGGTTCCCCAGAGAAAAGCCATCTGCTTCAGTGGGCCCCTGCAGAGCAAGTTGCTGGCTAAGGAGTTTCAGGAGAGGGTGAGGGAGGAGCTCATCACAGCCCATTAAGAACTCTGACCCCTCCTCCCTCATACTCACCAACTACAAGTAAGAATACTGGCTGATCTTGGTAGGGCTCAGTGGGTATCCAGTGTAAATGGTTGAGCCTCGGGAAGACCCAATGTAAGACTGGGTGGCAAATTGGTGTTGGTACTGAGCAGGGGCCACGCTGGCAGAAGTGAGGAGACTGGGCCCAACACTGACAGGGACCTGGTGCACCAGAGTGCTAGGGTGGGTAGTATACGCTGCAGCATGCCTTGAGGAGCCCTGCGGGGAGAAGAGATGAGCAATGGAGCTGGTGGAGCCCAATGCAGCAGCAGAAGTGGGGGCAGCATACGTATACAGGTGAGGCTGGCTTGGCAGGTGAGCAGGGGCTGGGGCCAGGTGTGGGTGCCCAGTCGAATGTAGTGGGCTGCCATGCTGGAAGGCGTAAGGGGCTTGGGAGAGCGGGGCCACAAACGCCTGCTGCCTGCGGGGGGCAGGGTTGCTGCTTCTCTCTTGCGAGGTTGGAGCTGATGATGATTGCTGGTTCTGGAAGGAGGAAGAAGGAAGTGAGGAATCTTGAGGTCACCCTGGCTCAGGGCACCAAAGGCCAATTTGAGAGTTGAGGTTCTAACTCATACTGCTTCTGGGCTGCCATAGCACAGAATCTCCCAGACTGGCAATGCTGTCAGAAGTCAGCCATCCATCCCTCTGCCTCCTGGCAGAATAGATCGTAACCCAGCCCAGACAGCAGCAGTTTGCTCTCAAGTATGACAGAGGAAAGGGGGAAATCAAGAGTTCATAGGGTTACTCACTCCTGCAAGTAAATAACTGTCGACTCAACTCACCCTATTCTGGCATCAGTGACTGAATTTTTCCTAACCTTTCTTCCTTGCCATTGTTTTCTCTTGCTCTCCTCTAAGTTTTTCATATCCCTCTTGAACTGTGGAGCCCAAGACACATGCACTAACTCAAACTTACATTTGCACCTGCATGTGCTCTCTCTCTCTCACACACACACAACCACAGAGTTACACCCTCATATTTACACTTTCTCACTACTAGTAGACATCATACAAGCACCAGAATTTCAGCTGAGGAAAAAGTGAACACAAATAGAATAGTGACCCTCCCCACCCCATCAGAGGATCAGATGGGGGAAAAAAGCCCCAAATCCCAGACTCAAGCACCATGTAAGACTAGAACCAGTTGATTAAGTATCCAGAAAGCTTTTTCACTGTCTCTTGCTTCAAGTAAACAGAGTAAGGCTCAGGTTATTTATGACCCAGGAGATAAAGAAAGAGAATCTAGTCTCAATGCATGTGGTGGTGCAGAACGAGGCAAGAACTAAAGCATCCTAGGCACTTTCTAAATTCCACACATTTCTCTCATCTTCCAGGATAGACTAGGGAGGTCTGATGGAAAACCTGGAACGTACATTCTGAACACATTTACAGAGGGAATGAAGAGACACAACACATACAGATATGACACAGGCCATGGAACACCAAATTGTTTGACACAAAAGGGACTTCATTTGGCTTTATTCAGCAGTCCAGCCAGAAGCAGGGTTCTCCAGAGAGTAACAATAGCGGGGGCCCCAAACAGAAGGCAGCAGCCCCTAGTGCTTACCTGGCTAAGGTTGAGTGGCTGTGCTGCGCTGGTCCCCCCGCGCTGAGCTCGATAACCTGTGGGGGTGATACAGCATCCAGATGACTGCCCGCTCACTGAAGCCACTGGCTTGGTCTTACTGCTCAGGAGACCTAAGAAAGGGTCAGGCTTTAGTTATGAGCAGACGTGGACTCAGTATCACTGAGCTAAACCTCAGATGGCATCATATTAATCAGTCCATGTTTGTATGAGGTTTGCAAGAGTTAAGGTTTCATGTGTATCTTATTTCCTCAATTACATTTACACTAGAAGAACAAAAACTGTATTATCCATTTCTTTTCTGTCTTTCTACAAAGCTCCATAAAGATCTTCAAAAGGTTCACTTCAGTAAATATTATCTAATCTCCAGTAATGTGAAAGGTACTATTAGAAATATAAACACAAGTAAGACATGGTCCCTGCTCTCAAGGAGCCTAGAGTTTATGTAGGAAGGGATTAAACAAGTACAGAAATGACAATGTGAAGCTGAGTAAGATATTGGTAATATTTAGGAACATTTAGGTGTCAAAGGGTTTAAAGGAAGACAAGATTATATCTTGTTGGGCATTCACTGTCTTCAAATTCTAAGAAACTGCAGCTGAATATAAGCACGATCAATTTTCAAAATTTTGCTTCCTTCTGTGGTCCCACTAGGAAAACTGGAGCATTTATTCAGTGACTTGTGGAGCAACCTATTTTCTTTGGACCCAATAGTGGACAGAGCTCCTAATAATGTTTCTCAGTAGCCTGGCATCAGGAAGTTTTGCCCTGTCTGCAATGGACAGTTGTCTACTTCTCAGGAGGAGAACCACACGTCACCCTCAAACTAGAACACTGTTTATGTCTTCGGCAGTATTATAATTCATGGTAAAACACTAATTCATAAAAGTACGAAGAGATGGCTATATCGATGCCAAAATTTCACAGTCCTCGCCTTTGGTGTATAGAGTTGCCACTGGAAAAGAGCTGCCTAGACAAGGACTACATTTTTCTGGGCCCCCTTGCCTCTAGGTGGGGCCATGTGATGAGTTTTCACTATTTCCGGGGCTAAAGAGGTTAAAAACTGTGTGTGCCTCCTCCATACTTTCCTTCTCCTTCTGATTGGATGCTGAGGATTCCAAGGCTCTGATCCTTAACTCGCTGCCAGGCCCACCAACCAGGAGCACTTGCACTGGGAACTCACGTGACTAAGAAATAAATTTCTATTATGTTAAGCCACGAAAACTGGGGCTTGTTACTGCAGTTAGCATTTCATTACCCAATAACTGAACCCGGGAACCTAAACCCAGCGTCTCACAGAGCAAAACAGATGGAGGTAATTTGGTTGATAATACAACCCACAAAAGCATCACTGCTATGCCACTGGGCGAGAAAAGATCTAAAGTACATATTGTTTTCCAAAAAAACTTTTGCAATCACTTTTAATATTATCAGTTCCCATTCATTGCTGGATTGTCAAATCTGAATCACCTGTGGCAAAAAAACCTGCCTGTTAATTCTCCCTGCCATCTAACAAAAGTTGTATCTACCTTCTCCCATCAACAGTGAGTGTATTACTGAGTCTACAAACTCACTTTTATATTGATCCAAGCAAAATAAACACAGGAAGATAAACTGAGGGCCAAAAACAATTTCATATCACAAGGAACTGATTTCTGAACTAGGCAATTTTTAGGAAAATCTACACCACTGGTCTGTACCATTGGCAAAAGCAGATTATAGCAAAATACTAAAGATACACACATCGAAGGAGCATTCAACTCCAGCTGTGAACAAACTCACCTGAGGCCTGGGTTGCTACAGTGCAGTCACCAAGCTGAGTTTTCAGTGGAGGTACAATGATGGTGCGGGTGCCAGCGCCATCCCCCACGACTCTGCCGGGACCCTCCGGAAGGGGTCCACTATTGCCCCGGAGAGCACTCAGGGTATCAGTGGAATATGGGCTGCTCAAGGAAGAGTCAGAGTCTGGAGAATCATTGACAGTGACATAACTGATGACATTAGACCTTGCCTTCAGGCCAGAGCTGAGGAGAAGAAAATACATGAAAATTCAACCCCCTTTTAGCAATGTTTCTTTGCTGGTCTCTGGTCTTCCCATAATAAAAATGATGATAATCATGATGATAGTAATAATAACAACAGTAGCAGCAACAAATTTCTGAGTGCTTATTATGCATCAGGCACTATTCTTACACTCTACACATATCTCACAACACTTCCATGAAGTAGGTACTTTATCCCTGTTTTGCAGATAAGGCAACTGAGGCAGAGGGAGATGGAGATTAGGAAACTTGACCAAGGTCACACAAGTGATAAGTTGTGAAGACAGGATTCAGATCCAGGACAGAATGACTCCAAAGTACACACCTCTAGCAACTATTCTATGTTGCCTCTTAGCCATTCCCATTCGCAGTTATTTCAACAGCATTCTTCAAACACCACTTTATTTTCATATCACCCTGCTAGGCTATAAATGGTTCTTTACTGTATCTAATCAAACTTCTCACTATAGGTGTTTTTAAAAAAAGTTTCTTCACAAAATGATCCCTACCTTACTAACTTTACCTTTTCCTTAATTTTTAATAGGCTTGCCTCCGGTCAAAGCAATCCTGCTGGTTATATAATTTTTGCCAGTACTAGG
Source organism: Stenella coeruleoalba (assembly GCF_951394435.1). NCBI lineage: Eukaryota > Metazoa > Chordata > Mammalia > Artiodactyla > Delphinidae > Stenella > Stenella coeruleoalba. The sequence goes on along the minus strand of NC_137169.1, from coordinate 99,876,428 downwards.
CCCCTTTTCTTCACTGGAAAGTTAACTTTTTTCTTCCCCAAATCAGTTCAATAACCACTTTCAAAACTTAGTTTCAAGTCTATTTACCATTTGTAAATAGCCATTTGTAAATACCATTTGTAAATAGCCCTTTTGAAGTATTTCATTCTAAATTTACTCTTTCAAGTTCATTTAAACTTCATTTACACGTGACTCTGTTAAGTCTCCTAAGTTACTTTCATGCGTGAATCCTTCCTCCTCAGGTAAAAGTAGAGTTATTGCTTCTTCTATATGCCTAACACCAAAAACACAATGAAGAAGAACACAGAACAATCAAGGCAACTGACTATGTTCACACCAAGAGAGGTGTGTATCATAGTTCTTAAATGTATCCTATCTCTCTTAGTTAACTGCCCAATTAAGGACTTGGATTAAGGTGCTGGGATAAGAGGAAATAATCTGGTACTTAAATTCTTAAACTGAATGACCATATAGCAGAGGGGGGAAAAGAAGGTAGCCCTACTTAAAGTTCTACCTCTTCCAAAGAGGTCTGTTCAGATTAAAAAATTACACGAATTTCATATAATCTCATATCTACCAACTTGTTCCAATTAATTGTTTTTTACATGCTTCTGTTACAGTATCTGTTTTCAGACTCTAAAGTTCCTTAAAGGCAGGGGATCATGTCGGTAGTACATAATGTGCATTCCAAGCCAGAACAGCCTGACAACGTAATCTATACCTTCCATCTAATGTATCTGAACGACTGATTTAACTGATGAACATGTATAATATTACAGAAAACTTGACAATGCTCAGTTATGGAAACTTGAGTGTTCTGGCTCACTCATCCACGGCCATGCTTCCTAAATACCCCTTTTTAGTCCTTCCTTTCATAGCCAAAATTGAGCCACTTGTGTGAAGCCAACAGACTAAGACCAAGGGCAGGAGCCCCAGAGCTAGGGAACCATTCACCTGTCTTACCTATTGGGCTTATATTTGTTGTCCTCTTCCTCATCAGTGTCACTGCGGATAGTGATGACACTCACAGGAGGGCTGGGAGTATCTGGAATGATGATTGGCTGATGCTGATCTTGTACAGGGACTAGGGAATTATAAGAAGATGTGGTACGGAGGGGGCTGCTCCCAACCAGAGAATAGACTTGAGAAGGCAGAACATCCAGAGAGGACCTGTAGGAAAAGGTCACAAGAAAGATCATTCAGTGCTTGGTCCCCAAAAGTAGATATCTTTTCCCCAGAACTCTTTCCAATTTACTCTTTGATTCCTTCTTACCAAATCAATAAGCCAATACACTTAACTATAAAAGTCCCAATAAAAAATAAACTAACCACTCTAGCCAGGGTTTCCAGGACAAGAACACCAAAATTAGAATATAGATTTTATTTTTGTATGCCCTTTACCCCGTGGTTAAATTTCACTCTGTGAAGTGGGCAGAAAACTAAAAACATCAGCCAAAAGAAGGCTGGATTCAAAGTGGCAGCAGAGAGATAGGATCAGCATAACCAGAACACCTCTGTGTGCATGCCCGAAGGTTAGCTCTTTTCAATTTGGCAGCTTCTTGCTGCTTCATACCGAAAGTGTCTATACTCCAACACTCTAAATGCCAGGCGACATATCTTTCAAACTGGCAATTTTAACTATCAGCCCTAACAGAGACTTACTTAGAAGAGACTGGAGCAGACTGCTTATTCTTCTTTGAAGGGAGGGAACTGGATTGTTGCTGTCTGACAACATGGGCAACGCCAACATTAAGGGGCTGAGCAGTGGCCAATGTCACATGGTTAGTCAGCAAGGATGGCTGCTGCATAATAGTGCTGTACTGGTTGCCATGAGAGTGGGCATTCCTGTATCATCAGAAAGAGAAGTATGAATGCTGAAAACACTGGGAAGTCAGGACCAAATAGGTACTAAAAGCAATTAAAACAACCAAATAAAGCTGTGTTTTATTTTTATAGTTGGGCACCTGGATTATAAGGCTTTAGGGGTTTTCACTGTATGGTTTATTGCATAACACTTTCTTTAAATCTGAAGTAAATAATTTCTGAACTTAGAACCTACTGTTTTCCTGCATTCAAAGTTTTCTTGTAACTCCGTCTCCTAGCCTGATATGGATTCTTTTCTTCAAGGATTTCACACAGAGATAAATCTCTCCTTTCCTTTACCTTCTTCCTGTCTCACCAAATCCTCAAGTGGTCCTTCCCTCAGGGACCTGTCCTTGCAAATTCTCCCAGAGAGGAACACAGGGCACTTGCCTCCAGTCTGTGAGCTGCTGGCCACTGCCCATGGCCTCTGGAATCACTGCAGTGGGCTGGACTGAGTTGTGTAGAGCTACCCCAGGCAACTGTTGCCAAGTTGAAGGCAGGAGAATTTGTTGGGTTCCTCCAGGCCAAGCCTGCTGTAAGGAAACAAACACAAAAAGATCCAGACTTGACTCACTCTTGGCTTTTTCTTCTGTTTTTTAGATGAAAGAAAAATTAATAGCTTAAAAGAAGTTTCTTGTAGATTGTTAACTTGCAGAGATTTAAAAAAGGAAGGTCAGAGGGGCTCAAGGTTACAAGTCTTATGAACAGGGAAAAAGAACACGCTGCCTTCTCTTGGCCACCTCCATAACCTGACCACCAGGGTATTAAAGAAAAGAAGATCCCTGTGGTTAAGAGTTTCTATTATACTGCAGAGTAAAGGAATCTGAAAGTTCAGAAGTAAGCTCTAGTTAAATGCTGGAGTAACATTTTTGCAAAGAGTCTAAAAACATCCCAAGAAAGAGTTAAGACAACTCCCTTGAGATTAAAAATAGGAATTTAAAAATTTGAGTGCCAATCAGATAAAAGACATCAGGTCAATTCAACCCATAAAACAAAGAGGAGAATTGTTCCTTTTTAAAAGGGTAGTCCTTGGAAAATGGAGCCAGATGTGGATGACCAAAGGCCAAAATCCTTTGGCAAACAAGCTTAATGCCAGCAAGAGAAAGCTAACTTCATCATTTATAGCCATGTGATAGCATTTTTAAAAAATGCAATAAGAAAAATATTTAAGAAATAGATGCGGAGAGTACCATATTTTGTTTTTAGTAGTTTCCTAAATATGCATCATTTGTAGAAACATAACTCGACATAAAAACTAATCACTAAAAGAAAATATATTGTTTGTAGTTCTTAACAAGCCATGCCACTTGCAATAAATAGCAACAAATATGTTTTCTGTACTTCTTACGGAAATTGTGGCATTTCCTAGAAAAATGGGAACAGATTTGAAAGTCTGCTTTTTAAACCTGAATTCCACAGTACAATCACCTACAATGCTTGGGTACATATGGTTCTGTTTCTGGAATTCCAAACTGCAAGGCCATCAACACACTGTTTTAAAAATATTTCTGCAAGTAACAGATCCACTTGTTACAAATACCGGTTCCAAACAAGAAGCCTTCAAATCAGAGAAACTGCAAACATGTCTGCTACCATAAGCAGAATTCAAAACAAAACAAAACAAAACAAAAAATAAGAGAAGTATGTTAAGTCACACCATGCGTCTTTCCATAAGCCAACACCTGCACAAGACAAAGCATGTAGTTTAATACAAAGCAAGAAATAACATTTCAACGTGAGGCAGAAATCTGGCGTTCCAAGCGACGAACTGTTTTGACAGAGGAAGAACAAAAATATGCAAAGCTTAGCAAATGGCTAGTGCAAACTTAAGAGAAGCAGCAAAGGAGAAGTGTCAACTAACATTCCCAACCTCAAAACTACAGGTGTGCAAGTTAAAACCAGTGGCTTGGATCAATCAAGTTGGAAATATATCTGACTCCCTCACACTCAGGGCTTATGCTTATGATGTAATTAATTTGGCAGTGACAAAGACTCTTAAATTGAAAACCAAAGAAATTCCAGCAACTAAAGTATGTATTCTGAAAGTGTTTTTCACTCACACGAGTCCTTGAGAAACAACAAAAGAAATTTAAAGCCACTCTGAAAGATGAACAAATATCAGGGGTCAACAGTATCAATTAGGTTTTCGAATGCTTATCTAATTTTAAATTTTAAATGATAAAATGCCAGATGTCAAATAAATAATTCTAACTCCCCCAAATAAACCAAACACATCCAAAAATCACTATTAAGGTTACAAATGCTGAAATATACCTCAAAGTCCTATTTGTTTGTTTTCCTATCTCTAAAACCCACACTACATTTGCTGCTATATTTAATAAATTTTCCCCATGACTTTTGATAACAAAGATATTCTTACATAAAGTTTTTCAGTATAAATAGGTCTTTTGTATAAAGACCTATTTGTAAAATAATTAATTTCTCCAAAACCCCTATAAACGAGTTCACCTTTGATTTCAACCAACAAATGAAATATGATCTAAAAAGGCTCTAAAGGGAAGATGTTTAAATGGAAGATATTAGCTGTCACTGATCGTAAGTGGCAAAGAGTTATCTTCATGTGTTCAGAGACGGAAAGTTAATGTCAACTAATAAGGAAATAAAGTAAGAGCATCTTAAACATTTCTACATACACAAAAGTTTTAGAAGCTTAAAACAGTCAATAAAGAAGGAAGCTAACTTGCCAAGGAGTTCCAATTTTGGCCATCCGGTACCTGTAGCAGAGCCAAACTAAAGGCCATTTCCTTCATTCTCAAGGTTCACAGGGTAAAAGATAGGGCAGAGAAACAGATAACAGTGTTGAAGCTCTTCTGAGGCTACACCAAGAGCTTTTATCACACTAGGCTGGCAAAGAAGAATCAAGGGGTCTGACCCCTTTCAGAGCCACACTGAACATCAGAGTCAAACAGTGCTTCAGCAAATGTTGGGGAGGAAAACAATGAGACATTAAAGATGTAGCAAGAACACAGCCACAAGATGGCACATGCTTCCATGCCCTCTGCAAAGACTAAGTTAAAAAAATTTTTTTGGAAAAATGAGAAAACCAGAAGAAAACAGAACAAAAACAAACAGGAAAAAGTAAAAAAAAAAAAAGAAACCAAAGAAACTCCGTTAGTAACACAATCAAGTGAGGGGAATTACCAGTACAGCGGCAGTCTGTTCAACCAGCGCCGGCCGGCCGGCTGCGCAGCTCAGAGTAAAGGGCACCGCATACTGCGGTGTGATGGTGGCTACTTGAGGGTGGAGAGTTGCTACCATTAGTGGTGTACAGCTTCCCTGAAATGTAGATTAGGCAGGTGAGTGAAACAAACACGGAGGCAGGTTATCTGGATTCAGAAGGGTTTTCATTCCCCCCAAGTTATTACCAACAATAAGCAGTAGTTTCATATCACTTAAAATGCATGTACCAAACACAACTTTCCCCTTCAACTCCGCACAGCATTGGACCACTAGGTCAAATGTCAATGGCCTAAAGCAAAAAAGTATGGGAATCCTTCTTGGGCTGGATTCAGAGGATCAGTTCTAAAAAACTCAGTTAACAAAGGCACGTATTAAGAATTCTTCCTCTTCCTACTCACAAAATCAGGGTTTTGGATTTCAGATTTGCTATGTGTCACAGGCCACAAACATTTATACACAGAATTAAAAATATAGTATTTGTTGCTTATATGAATATTTCATGAGTTTCTTGACCATCTTAGCTACGTTTTGCATGGCAGGGATAAAGTTTTAAACCTTTCTACAGCCTAGTTAAACACAAGGAATGAAGGAATGTAATACTCGAAGAGGCATCCTGATATAATCCAGCCTCTCAACTGTGATGAAATTCTCAAAGAGTGAGTAATGGGGACACTAAGAGAGCAAAAGGGGAACCTTTTACTTTTAGAATCAAAGTGTTGTTACATGTGTCCTATACCTTTAAGAGCATCAAGATAAAAAATTAACTTCATCCCACAAAATTAAATTTACTCAGTAGACAATTTCTCAAAGTCTGGATATTTATGTCTCCAAGTCTAAGGAAGTCACTGGCAGAGTTGCAATAGTGTTAGGAATGAGTATGTCATTCCATTATAGATGTTTCATTTTAAGTCCACTGAATCGTGACCAAGAAAGATCTTACAGTCAAAGCAAATATCATTTTCTAGGACAAAATATCTGATTCTCAACAGTGCTTCAGAGAACTTCAGCACTATTGAGTATCCAAGCTGCTCTGTCTTTTACCTGTGTAAGAACTCCCGACTGTATCTGTAGTGGCTGAGCAGCTGGTGCCTGGGGTACAATTGGCACAGCATTATCCATCCTCACAGGGAATCCAGAATGCTTTGTTGTTGCTTGTAGTCCAGCTGTAAAAAGTAACATCACAGTTATATTGCTTTGCTAGGTCTGGGGATACTGCTTGTTTGGGGGTTTTTGGGTTTGTTTTTAGCTTTTTGGTTCGAAAAATCTACCACCCAGGTTTTAGTTCTAGACACTTAAGACAAAGGCGTTTCACCAAAGTCTGGGAAGTTAAGAAAAGGGAGACTTGATTCCCTTCAGGTTGGATTAATGGAAAGATGCCTGACAGAGGGAGGGCTGGCTTCAGGAAATTCAAAACTTTTTTTTTTTATCCAACAAAGCTTAAAACACAACACTCATCCCACTCCCATTAACAGCAGAGGCAAAAACAAACAAAAAACCTTCACTTAGTAAGTTATGTTCAGCTTTTAATCCTAGAGGGAAAAAAAACACTTAAGCATTTAAAAAGTGTAATCTATTAAAGGCAAAGACTTTATAACTTCTGGTTAATTAGATAAGGAACATTATGAAAAGCTCAATAATTTATTATCTTGGTTACCCTTTTATTTAGACTATTTTAAGGGGATGTTTTTACCCAACTGCTCAAAAATATATAACCTAGTTCACAATTTAGTCATATATTTTATCTTTAACCAGTATGTGAACTGAAGGAATTATGCCTAGGATAAAAATATTTTAAAAGCAGACATTGTGGTTTACAGAAACACTTTTTTGTACTTATTTTAGAAATCTGCTCTCGTCACTGACAGCTTTCTAAAGCTCTTCTCTAGCTAATGGAAAGCTAGGAAAATTAAGAACTTTTTGCTGCCTTTAGAACAGTGACCATGTCTCTTTATCATTTTATTCATTATCCTCTGGGCACAAATGTTGAATAAATGTTTCCTGCAATCAGGAGTATCTCATTCTGGGGAAAAGAAGGGCTCAAGATAGTTCTCCCTTTTGCCAAGACTTGAGAAGAGAACCTTCAAAACTTTCTTTTAAACCTACCCTATCAAGGCTTTCAACGTAAAGAATTTAAGTTTCTATAATGCCTCTTGATTCACTGATGGTTGCATTTTGTTAAGTGAGGATACAGCCATTTTAATTAGAATATTCCTTCAGTGACACTTTCTAGGCTATCACCAACTAATTTCTCTGAATATTACTATGGAGGTATCAAATGAGCATAACTCATAAACTCTAATATTGTTGTTTTCAGCAAGCTAAGTCTTCCAATTTTGCATTTCAGTAATTTAATTTAGTAACTAATTGTCACATAGGAAAACATAATCCAGAAATGTACAAAGTAAAAGAGACTAGTAAAATCAGAATTACAACACTCTAATAATAACTTTTTTAAAAGTGCTACTTACATAAAAAGAAAAGGAAACAAATCCAGGTATCCAGATTAAAAAAAAAAAAATTGCCAGCCATTCTTCCTAAGGCAATGCTATCTAATCAGAAAGCTAAGTAACATCAAGGATTCTTGTCTATATTTCCATGGCTAATTACAAGACAACATTATTGCAATAGCCTCCTACGGCAAAATTTAGGAAGAAATGTTCACTATAGAAGCTCATCTTTGTGTCCCAGGATGATGAAATAAAAGAGGACAAAATTACAGAATTATAGTTTCCACTGAGCAAAATGTCTATTTTGGTCAACTGGAATACTATAGAAAGTAGTATTTATATACTGACCCACAAATGTGACTCTAAGTAAGTATTAGATTGCTATAGTAATTTAGGCTAAGCCACAGCAGTCAAGCTAGTTTAAAACTAGCTTTTGCAGGGAACCCCAAGTGGAAACAAAGAATTAACAAAAGGCAACCCTTTGGGAAGGTTCTCCCTGAACCCTGAACTTGGATTAAAGTTTTGTTTTTATTATTTGTTTTGTTTTTTGTTTTTGTTGAACATAGCCCTTTAAATTAAAAAAAACATGAAAGTATGGCAAGAAGAGTAAAGCTGTCAAATGGATGAGGGTCTATTCTCCTCTAAGTGTAGGCATCTTGTGAAAGAGCAGATGGTGAAAGAAAAGTAGGCAACCTGGTACAGAGGCCTGCTGGGCAGAAACCAGCATATGGCTGTGGTTGGCAAATGAACTGACAACTCCCTACAGCTCTTTGAGTTTAGACACTGAAAGGCAGTACAGAGTATAACACTTCAAGATGTATAAGCTATGGGCCCACTGCCTGGGTTCAAAATCATGGCCCTACCGCTGACTGGGCATAAAAACTGGGCAAATGAGGGAATCACGATCAGTTTTCTCACCTATAAATTGGGCATAATGACATTATCCACTTCCCAGGGTTGTCTGTGAGTATGAATACATACATGTAAAAGCACTTAGAACATTATCTGGCATGTAGTAACTAATACATATCAGTTTTCATTACTGTCATCACTTTCATTTTAAAACTGCCTTTCATTTGTAAATTTTAAAATTTGCTCTATCTAGCTCCTCAGGTTATTTAGACTTCCTAAATAGGAAAAAAATTTCCAAAGCTTATACTTCCCTAAATATACCAAAAGGGGTTAAACCACTTTCCCCCTCTACCTCTTCTCCTTACATTTTGTTTTGTTAAAGGAACTAAAAGTTCTTCTGCCTCATCTCTTAAATATCATCTGAGAAGAAGCAGAAAACTTCAGTTGCACACCTGAAAAGTATTCCAATGAAACTCACTTTGGGAAAGATGAAGGGGAGAGGGGTGGCTATTTGCTAAGTTCAGTAGAAGAATCACTCAACATATGACAACCCAAAGTATAGAATTTACTATTATGAAGCATACGAAAAAAATAATTGGGTAAATTAGGCTAAATTTGCATTTACAGGTTTTGAATCTGCTCCTCCTCTCTCCCTGTGGTTTCTCCCTGATTTACATTGCTATCGCTCTCCTGTACTCCCGGTAATCTCTCAATCTCCCCTAGCCCCTCTTTTCCTTCTGTTTGCTCTGACTCTGTCAGAAACCAAACAAATAAGAGTCACAGTCAATAAGTAGCTGAAGTAAAAAGATAAAAATGCTAACTGCTTCTGTGTGAACTGCTATGAGAAGCCTGAATCCTGGTTTATTCCCAGAGGGCATGACATTGACTTTCTATTGGGAAAGTCAAGATGTCATCAGAATATATCCTTAAAATAATTTATTTAACCTTTTAAATAGCTCACCAGATCAATAAATACGGAACAACGAGAAAATGAGGAAGGATGGAAATGTAAAAATTAAAATCTTATTGCAACACATCAGGTGAGAGCCCCCTTCTTCAGCTATTCTGTTCCTCTACTGATAGGAGTTTGCAGGAACAATATAATTCATAAGCTGAAGCAGATAATCTTAATGCCTTACCCACACAAATACCTCAGCTTGTAGAATTTTTCAGTTCAATAATGATCTTTACTTCTGAATGTAACTTAAGAGGTTTCTACATTCTTAAACATGATTTTTACATTTTTTAATAGAATTACCTTTTATTTGGAATACTAATTTTATTTTATAATGGAATGATACAGGGAATAAGATTCAATATATAGCAGTTCTATTTCCAACAAGTTTTTTTCAAGATGTATATACTCTGAACATTGAGAGATACATGTTTATGCTAGATATAGGACATCAGTACAAGGTCTCAATGGGCAAGAAAACTGGTTATCAGGCAGTTCAAATAAGGAAACATTAATTGAATGCCTATGTGTCAGATAGCATCATAATTAGACAAATAACCAACGTAAAAAAGATCAACCTACTTCAGTTATCTTCATAATCAAAGACTGAGTTTAAACTTGTCAAAGATCAAAACTAAACAACTAGATACTTACTTAGGATCTGCCTAAAGCAGGTAGGTCTGATATATACCATATGATATAGGAGTTTCCCCACTTACTTTGAAAAGCAGGTGGACATACTATAAATGTTTGTTGGAATGGATCTGTCTGAGTGCAAATCTGGGTGGTTCCAGGCTGCAAGGAAACACCCTGCTGGGCAACTCCAGGAACTGGTGCTGCAGATGATGGGTACAAAGCCGACTGGTAGTTTAGCAGTGAGACATCTGAATTAGCCAGAGAAAGAGTAGCAGCTGCTGCAGTAGAACTGGAAGCTAGAACACTGGCCTAAAAACAAAAGGATACTGGTATAAACATTTTCACATACATAGATTCTATCCAGAAAAACTAACAATGAAGTTTTAAAATGTAATGTTAACTGTCTTTGAAATAACTCTCTGCTTAAGAAATTCTTCCTATCTGTTAAATTTAAGGTAGATTATAAAGCTGAAAAAGAAAACAAAGAATAAAAAAAAAGTCCTGCTCTGGTTGAGGCTATATAAATAAACCCCTACTTCTTCTTTCTTTGCAAAAAGTTACTGAATGTGAGATCCCACCAAATCTCATATGATCTTCCATTTAGAAAGTAGACCTAGCTAAGAAATTAGGAAACTTCCATCTTCAGAAACAAACTTAAATGTAAATATCACTGTTTGGCAAACAAATGCAAAACCACTCTTAAAGTTAATTATTGGAATTCACAGAAACAAAGAGTAGATCAGTAGTTGGTGGGGCAGGGTAGGAGATGGCTGGAGAGGTGGTCAAAGAGTACAAACTTCCAGTTATCAGATGAGTAAATTCTGAGGACCTAATATACAGCATAGAAAAAGATGATTGGGAACACCTTTCGATACATGTAATGAGAGCTATCTAACAAAAAGACAGTCATTTGGCTGAAGTCAGTACAATCAACAGCAGTAAGTAGTACAGAAGCCAGGTTCCACTTATTTGGCTATGCTAAGACTATGAGGGCATGGATTAGGCCTTTGTTTTTAATTTTTGTCAGCACATGATGTGTAGGTATTATCAGTCTGAAAATTCTTATGAAGCTACAAGACCACCAAAGCAAAGACTGGTTTCTCTACCTCACCCTGTACTCTTACTAGTTTTTATCCCACTTAGGTCTGAGTTCCCAAAATCATTTACTGAATACCTGATTGTGCACTGTATTGAGTTGGTTGCTGAAGCTCATGGTTAGATTTGTGCTTGTATTTGGGGCAACATGCGTGGTGAACGGACTCTTGATCTGATTCACTGTATCATACATGTGAACCCTCCGTTTGCAGATCTCCATGTTCTGAAAACAAGACTTAACACTGAAAAAAGAGATTAAAAATTCAATGAAAAAAATGCCGAGATTTAAACAGATAGCAAATAACTCAAGATAAATACAGATTAATGGTTTTTTACCCCTGAGTACTTTCAGAGAAAATGAACCAAGAGTTTTTATAACCATAAAAAGGAAAAATACACATCTAATTTTTTTTTACACATCTAATTTTTAATTTCATGATTTTTCAATGAGAAGGAAAAGCATCAGTAAGCCAAATATGCAAGTATCAAAGCCACTACTCTTGTGATACTTCCATTTAGCTGTAAGATGGTAACTCAACAGAAAACCACATCATGGCAAAATGCCCCAGACCATACTATACTCACTGATTGCTATGTGGAAAATCCAGAAGGTGAGTCATTGTCACAAACTGATGGTTAAGAGTTTTCAGAGGAGTAATTCTCTTATCCGCATCAATTGTTAGCATTTTTTTTAACAGATCTATGTATTCTCTTCGATCCGCCTTCTCTGCCAACATATCTGTTCCCTCTAAGTCTGTGGACATGTTCACCTTACAAGGAAAATTTAGAAATATTATACTTCATCACTCAACCTTTAATGCTGACATTTAACATGTGCACTATGTATACATATTTATATATATAATATTCATATGTATAATATGTGTGTGTGTGTGTGTGTGTGTATATATATATATATAGCTCAAGAGAAAAACCTGAGGAAATTTTTTCACAAATGGAAGCTCTTCTTATACTGTCTAATTAAAATCTTCAATTTGGTACAGTTTGTTGGTAGAATAAAGCTGAGTAAGCTCTTTTCATTCAAAATCCAGATCAAAGAAGTTAAGTAAAAATGATTGTTATTACTTAAATATAGTTTCTATTGCTGAAAAGATTAAATGACATAGTATGTGTTTAGACAGAGTTTGGAACAAAAGCACTAAATAAATGTTAGCTCTTATGTAAGTATTTATTTAGTAGAAAAAATGGACAAGAAAGGAACCTTCGTAAATAATATTTCAAAATACTGACATGCAAAAGACTAGTTAAGCAAAAGCAAAGGAGAAATATGTAAATTCTAAAAATATCCTTTGCTAGGATTCAAACATTCTTTTAATATGTGGAAGAATATTAATGTATTTATGTAAAAAATGAAAACATATATTAGATGATAACAAATTGAATCTATCTTTAATATAACCAATGGAAGTGTATCTCTGATTAAAGAGATACATAAATGTCTGGCTTTCTGAAACTTTCCATGCTTACCTGAGCCATATCATCTAAACAATTAAAAATGTACTTTCGAGCTTCTTTTGATTTGATCCCAGTCTCCAATTCATGTTCTTCAGGTGTCTACAAAATACAGATTTTTAAAAAATTCCATCTGTATGTTTTCACCTCTTATTCTAAATTAAAGTCAGAATACAGAGATACAAGTGTTGTCACCTTGCCAACCAGAGATCACAAACGTGAAAGTAATTTACAACAAGAAAATCTTCCGGTAGAGAGATGGGACCTTGATACCTGGCCACCCTTTCAACAATGATAAAATAAATGTGCAAGCAATGATGTAGCACAGTTCCTGAAGAATGTCAGTTAACAAGAGACATTACCATTTTTCTCTAAAAGTTACTTTCAAATGAAACAATATTTCAAATACTAACTATTCAATAGGCTCAGAGACAGAGTCACTGGGTTAATCAAATTACTCAGACATCTATTTGTTTTAAGAAAATAAGTAAGGTCTTAATATGGGCAGTTATAAAATTGTGTTGTTTTGTCATATTTATTGAGAATTCTCTAAAAAACAGCCACTACTAAATTACTCTAGTTCTTCCTATCACTTAATGATAAGCACTACTCTCCATACCCCCTTCTTAGCTGCTGATTCAAATATATAAAATAACCTCAGCCAATTGAACTGGCATTTAATGTTTTGTTTTTTTAACTAAGGATAAGGCCATACGGGTACAATGATATAATTTCTCAAAGTATTTGCTCCTGCAAACGAAAATTCCCACTGTCCCCCCTTTTGCCCCCCTCCACCTCAAGAATTTAATAACTAAACTTTGAATTCAAATTGGAATTAAGGAGTACAGGAATGAATAGTATAGTATAGCAAGGGAGTCAGACCTTAAGCCTCCACAGTGGGTACCCCAAATTAGGATCTCTGTTGAAAAACCTGGTTGTTTTTGTTCCGGCACTGAGAAGATATTCAGCTGGCAGGCCTTGTGTTTGTGAAATGTAACGAATCTGAAATGTCAAAACCATCAAAACATTGATTTGGAGTGAAAAGGTAAATTATTAAAAACTTTTACACTAAAATATTATAAATATTAGCTCTAGTCAAAAAAAAAGAAAGGTACTGCAAAGAAATTAACTATTTGATCAATACAAATGAAATTTATCTGTAGATATATATGCTAACCCACTCACAGATAATTCCCAAATATTTATTCAGTAACTTCCTTGTTACTATACCTATTATTTACAAGGAAAACTCAGTTTTGAAAATTTTCTGTGTGACCTTTTTTTTTGGTAGATTTCTGATACAGAGTTCAAAAAACTATAAGAAATTTCTAGGACAGAACAGAATAGTTTCCAACAAACTATTTCATGGATTACCAAGGTTTTGTTTGTTTGTTCATACATTATCAAATTTAAGAGATTAGGAAAAAATTTCCATAAACCTCTTCCTTCCTTGGCTACTCTAGCTCTTGTCAATTGTCCCCACTCTAAATTGCTCATACCATAAAATTAAACAATTTAGTTTCTCTATCCCCCCATCAATAAAAGGCAGGTACTATGTTCATTCATTCAATTTTTATTTTTATTTTTAGTTGCATTAGGTCTTCATTGCTGTGCATGGGCTTTCTCTAGTTGTGGAGAGCAGGGGCTACTCTTTGCTATGGTGCACGGGCTTCTCATTGCGGTGGTTTCTCTTGTTGTGGAGCACAGGCTCTAGGTGCACAGACTTCACTAGCTGTAGCACGCAGGCTCAGTAGTTGTGGCTCGCGGGCTTACTTTCTCCGTGGCCTAGAGAAATGTGGGACCTTCCCGGACCAGGGATCGAACCCGTGTCCCCTGTATTGGCAGGCGATTCTTAACCACTGTGCCACCAGGGAAGTCCCCATTCAATATTTATTGAACACCTACTTTGAACTAGACCAGCAGTTCTCAAAGTGTGGTCTGGGGAACACTTAGGGGTCCCCAAGATCCTTTTAGGGAGTCTATGAAATATAAACTATTTTCATAATAATACTAAGAAGTTATTTGCCTTTTTCATTTCTTTCTCATGGGTATAGAGATTTCCAGAGGTGATGTGTGATGATGTCACTGCTCTGATGGCTAATGAGACATGTGCCTGTATATTCTTGTGTTTTAAAAGTGTCCCAGTTTTGGGACTTCCCTGGTGGCACAGTGGATAATACTCTGCGCTCCCAATGCAGGGGGCCCAGGTTTGACCCCTGGTCAGGGAACTAGATCCAACATGCATGCCACAACTCAGAGTTTGCATACCACGACTAAGGAGCCCACCTCCCGCAACTAAGGAGCCTGTGTGCCACAACTAAGAAGACCACCTGCTGCAACTAAGGAGCCCACGTGCCACAACTAAGGAGCCCACCTGCCGCAGCTAAGACCCAGTACAACCAAATAAATATTTTAAAAAATAAAAATAAAAGTTTCCCAGTTTTATTGTTCACATTTCTGTTTGCTTTCACAATTCTCCCTATCCAAAAAAGCAATCTGCTTCTTTCCTGACCTACTGAAAGTAAAACAAGAGGTAATTTTTTTAACCATCCCCCCCTCCACATAAGAATGGCTATATTTAATGACGAAATTAGAAAGAAACTTTTAAGCAAGGAAATCTTACTTCTCACCTCTCCTCCCCAAAAATTTCAGTTTTAATTTCTAATGCAATATATATTAATAGATATAAGCTACATAAACAGGGCTCTTTGGGGTCCTCAACAATTTTTTAAGAGTGTAAAGCAGAGGTCAGAAAACTATGGCCTACAGGCCAAATCTGGCCGGCCGTCACAAGACAATTTTAGAAAACAGCAGGATATTACTCTGAATCTGTGAGAGGTACCTAACTGGAAGCCAAAATACAGCATTGGCAAAATAGAAAAAAAAAAAAAAATTGATGTGGATGAGAACATTTTAAATGTGAACTTCTTTTCCATACAAAAAGGGAATTTAAAATCCAGGATAAAATCTGTACAATGAAATACTATGCAGACATTTTAAATGATAGGGTAAAAGTATATTTATCGACATTGTAAAGAAAGATATTTCATAATATACTAACTGAAAAAGCAGATTACAAATTAAATATGACCTCACTTAAAAAAATTACACTTCACTGATTCTAAGAGGCACATTTTTTCACATTAACATCTCTGAAATTAGGATATGTCTTAAAACTGATAGCCATGATAAATCATGGTTTAATTGGAAGCATTCTTTCTTAGAGGTACAGAAAAGTAGTTCATCTCTCAATCAACAGTGTCTTAGATTTGATGAAACACAGTATATGTATTCCTCTATGTCCATAAGTTTATATATGAAACATAACTATATGTAGCACATATTCATTCTTTCAGTAAGTACTTATTAAGCCAGGCAGTAGTGATTGTTAAAATAGACATGGTTCTTGCTCTCATAGACTTTGCAGTCAAGTGAGGGAAACAGACACTGAATGCATAATTCAAACTGAATTGGCATCCTGAAGAAAATAAACAGGCTTCTATAAAAATACATAACAAAGGAACCTGACCTAGACTGGGGACTGGTGAGGAAAACATACTTGAAGAAGTGACACGTTAGCTAATAAATGAGTAGGGACTGACTAAACGAAATGAATGGGTGGTGGAGAAGCATTCCAGACTAAGAGAACAGTATGTGTGAGGGCCTGTGCTAGAAGGAAACATTCTTAACCAGTGCTGAAATGATGCCAGTGGGGCTAGTGCAAGAAAAGCAAGAAGAAATGGTATAAGATCAAATCTTGAAAGGAAGAGAGGAAGAGGAGAACAACCCAGGTAGAGGCTCAGAGGCCATATTAAGGATTTAGCCCTTAATTCTAAAACACGGGAAACCACTAAAGAGCAGGGGAGTGGCATGATCAAATTTGTGTTCTGAAAAAAAAACACTCTGGAAAAAAGACTAGAGGGAGGCCAGAGTAGGTAAAAGGGAGGTTGTCTAGTAGCCCATGTAAGTGATGAAGACAGCCTGGACGAGGGTAATAGCAATAGGAAAAAATGAGTATAATCAAGAGGCATTAGGACATACATGGTCAGGAGATACATGCATGTCCATACATGCATGTGCACACGTGTGCGTGCATGTCCACTCTCTCTCTCTCACACACACTCTCTCTCTCTCACACACACACACACACAAACTGCAAAACTACATTTCCTTTCATAGAATTTATCTCAATTGTACTATATTATTATTTGTGTGATTTACTTAATGTCTATTTCCCACCACCAAACTATAGCCTCCATGAGGGCAAGGACAATGTTTTATTCAGCACTGTATCCCCAGTAACCAGAGTACCTATGACAGTAGTCAATGAATACATAAAGAAAATTAATAAATTAAAATATATAAATAAATACAAAATATACCAAAACGTAACAGGTTACCTTTGAGGGGTAGAACCACTAAAGGTTGAAATTTTTGTCTCTTGGCTTACTGCATCTTTTCTAATTTCTCTACAATAATGCACTTACAATATTAAAACATTAAAAATGTTTAATATTATAGAATGAAAAGAGTTAAACTGTGAAAGTAGAATGGGAACTATCATACAGATACTGCTTTTCACATAGCTTAAAATAATGCAACAACAAAGGCCCCACCTTACCTTTATGCAAACAGAAAGTATTATTGCCATTGTTTGTTTGTTTGTTTTTTGGGGTTTTTTTTTGCGGTACACGGGCCTCTCACTGTTGTGGCCTCTCCCGTTGCGGAGCACAGGCTCCGGACACGCAGGCTCAGCGGCCATGGCTCACGGGCCTAGCCGCTCCGCGGCATGTGGGATCTTCCCAGACCGGGGCACGAACCCATGTCCCCTGCATCGGCAGGTGGACTCTCAACCACCGTGCCACCAGGGAAGCCCTCCCTTGCTGCTTTTAATGTTTTTTCTTTGTGTTTAATTTTTGACAGTTTGATTAATATGTGTCTTGGCGTGTTTCTCCTTGGATTTATCCTGTATTGGACTCTCTGTGCTTCCTGCACCTGCTTGACTATTTCCTTTCCCATGTTAGGGAAGTTTTGAACTATAATCTATTCATATACTTTCTCAGACACTCATAGAATTAGCAAGACACTCAGCAATTCTACTTCTAGCTTTATACCCAAAGAAACGGAAAACAGGGACTTAAACCCTGGTACACCAATATTCATAGCACCATTATTCACAACAGCCAAAAGGTGGTAACACCCCAAGTGTCCATCAACAGATGAGCACATAAAAAAACGTGGCATATATACATATACATACACACACACACACACACACACACACACACACACACACACACATAGACATACACACAATGAAACACTGATCAGCCATAAAAAGTAATGAAGTTCTGATACAGGCAACAGCATGGATGAAAAACATCATGCTAAGTAAAAGAAGCCCAGCACAAAAGACCACATATTGTATGTGATGAATATGCTATGCTAGCATAGGCAAATCTATACAGACAGAAAGTAGATTACTGGCTCCCAGCGTGGTGGTGGGGTGGTTAGGGAAGAATGGGTACTGACTGCTAGTAAGTACTGGGTTTCATTTTAGAGTCATGAAAATGTTCTAAACTGATTATGGCTATGGTTCACAACCCTGTGAACATACTAAAGACCACTGAGTTGTACACTTTAAATGGCTGAATTATACAGTATGTGAATTATATCTCAATAAAGTTGTTTTTAAAAAAACTCAGCTGTAAGAACAAGGATCCTGCCACAGGAATCTTTCTATATAAGCAAAGATGCATCAAGATAAAGTATTCCCAATCCTGCTCTACAACAGCAACACCCTATTTATTCATTATTAAGCATGGGAAAAAAACAACTTTCTCCTACAACCCATTTTCACATCTGTGCACCAGGCAAAAATTCTCAAAACTACTATATCATTTCTTTACAAGGTAACCCCCCATTGTACCTTAGCTTCTAAATCTAATTTTATTTGGTTCCACTTCCTAGGAATATTTACAATGCAATCTGTTTACTAAGGTTGAAGAGATGCCACAAAACATTTGGCCTAGGAATGGCACTTTAGAGGCTATAATTGCTCGGAGCAAGTTTTCTTAATCGGGGGTCCACGAATTCCCTAACTTTGTATATAAAACATTGTGAGCATATTTTTCTGAGAAGATCCATAGCTTCATCAGATTCTCAAGAGTCTAAAACCGAAAGAGGAGAATCAATGGACTGGTTCAAGTAACTGTGGTTTTGCATCATTTAATCTCCCTCACACTTCTTTGTTGTTGTTGTTAAAATAAGGAAGGTGGTTCACGTCTCACAAGGTGGATGAAAGACTGAAAAATTACAAAGCTCAATGTAACTGGTTACTTATCATATGAACAACTCATTTTTTATGTCTCACTCAGAGACAAATCCAAAGAGTCAAATTTTTGGAAGTTGGTAAATGTTACATCTACTGTAAAATGGACTGAGGAGTCAAAATGCCAGGTTGAATAGGGAAAAACACTGTTTTGCTCTTTTCTCTTTTAATGGTTTAAAATAACCATAGAACCATTTTTTTTTAAGAACAAAAAATGAGAATTCACAATTTACTTCCATGGCAAAACTTTTTTCCTTAGGACCAGTTTCTTAGGAAGTTGTAGCATATCTTCTAAAGCTTGTCTGTTTTGAAACATAGATAATTTGTTACAATACTTTTCAACTCATAAGATTTCCCTCCTAAATCCTATGTTACAGAGACCTAATACACATCACAACTTCTAGGGTCCAATGTGTTTCAGTATGCAGATAGTAATTACTTCAGTGTGTGTCATGTATAAAAAGGAATAAATAGCACTAAATGAGCCAAAGTTTGCTCTTAAAATTCCAACTTCACTTCCTTACTCTACTTTCATATCCTAATTCACAAGACATATTGGCTGACAAGTTAAGTCTCTAATAAATCATTACAGACCTGGAAAAGTAGCAACCTAAAGTAATATAAAATAAAATCCTTTTTAAAGTTTAGAATTGCAAATATAACTTCAGACTAAGAAGCAGGTAGAGAAAATTCTATTCTTTAAAAAATTATTTTTAATTGGACTATTCTTTCCCTACAACCTAAATAAATACTTCACTAGTACTTCTATTCCTCTAGAACCTTTCATCAGTAACTACTTGCTTTCTATTGCCATCCAAATAAACACTCTTACCTGATCATATTCTGAAGCACCAGGATAAAGAGGCCACCCCAGGAACAGCTCAGCTATCACACAGCCCAATGACCACATATCAATAGCTTCACAAAATGGTAATCCAAGAATAATTTCAGGGGCTCTAGCAAAAACAAAAATAGCAAATTAAAAAAATTACACATTATTTTGGGAAACTAACTATGTTGATTAAGTCTTGTTTTAGTATCAGGTAAAGGTACATTGATTTAATGAAAATGAAAACAATCTTTGGTATAAAATCCATAATTCCAAACTCTTGGCCCCAGATGTGTTTTGAAATTCAGAGCTTTTTGAATTTCAGAAAGGTACTACCCATGCATAAACTACATACTTTATAATAATCCCAATGGAGTGTAGGGAAGCATCCCATAATCAAACACATTAATACTTCTGCAACAAAACATATGAGCAATCACACTAAGCCAGACAAATACTTTAAACAGCCTTACATTGATTCAAGCCAGGTCTTGCCAATAAATAAGTTTATACCAAACTTAGAAAAAGATTTTTAGCTTTGAAAGCTTTCTGAATTTAGAAATTACAGATAAGGGATTATGGACTTATTCTTTTTATTCTTAGAAACTTTTTAATTACAGAAAAATCAATTAAATGGCCTGATCAATAAATACCCCTTTATGACAGAAATGCCTTCTGTAGAGACACAGTGGTTCAAATCCTAATTCCATTATTTAACAGCTGTAGGCAATTAATCTTTCTGAGCCTCAGGTTCTTTTTTTTTTTTAACAACTTTATTGGAGTATAATTGCTTTACAATGGTGTGCTAGTTTCTGCTGTATAACAAAGTGAATCAGCTATACATATACATACATCCCCATATCTCCTCCCTCTTGCATCTCCCTCCCGCCCTCCCTATCCCACTCCTCTAGGTGGTCACAAAGCACTGAGCTGATCTCCCTGTGCTATGCGGCTGATTTCCACTATGAGCCTCAGGTTCCTCATTCATAAAATGGAGATGAGTACCTCTTACTACATAAGGTTGTGGTAAGGTTAAAATAAATAAGTAAAAAATAATGATGATAATGATGTCATTCAAATATTAAAGCTCTTGACCAGCGCCTGGCACATGGTGTGTTATGTAAGTGTTAGATAAAACAATGACTATTATTATTATACCATCATTCTTTTAAAACTTTGAACTCTCTGTGTGCCTTCAGAAATATTCATTTCCACTAACGCTCCATGTGAGAAACCCA
Source organism: Stenella coeruleoalba (assembly GCF_951394435.1). Taxonomy (NCBI): domain Eukaryota; kingdom Metazoa; phylum Chordata; class Mammalia; order Artiodactyla; family Delphinidae; genus Stenella; species Stenella coeruleoalba. Next base: position 99,855,508 of record NC_137169.1, on the reverse strand, counting down.
ACCCTACGAAACCTTAAAGAGAAAACTATGGTAATACCATAAACTAAGAGCTCTCTCTATATGAATATATCCAAGGCAAAATTATTATCCCCTCTATGTTATACTTATAGAGGAGGAAACAGAGGCAAATAGATTAAGTAATTTGCCCAAAATCACACAGTTAATAAGTGGCAGAGCTAGAATTTGAATCCTGGTAGCCTAGCTCTGAAGTTGAGTACATTATACTGTCTCTAAATAAGTAAAAGTTAAATACATACCTATCTATTTGGCATGGTGGTATACATGGTATTTTTCAAATTGTAACTAAAATTAAGAGATAAATGGATTCAAAAGGGGGATAATAATAGGTTATATTAATAATAGATGATATTTATATAGTACTTAGTATGTGCCATGCACTAAGTTCTTTAAAATGTGGGGTTCACTTAATTCTTACAACAATCCTATGAAAGTATATCTTATCACTGTTAAGTCATCAATTATAAGGTACACATTTTTCACATTTTAACATCTCTGAAATTAAGAAGATTCCTGCAAATGATGATATATTTTAGTTTAATGGCAGTGCCTTTACTTTCTTATTGGTACATAAATAATATTATATTTCATCTTACAATCAATGGCACCTTAGATTCTATGTAAGAAAGTATTATTTCCATTTTACAGATGTAGAAACTGGGCACTGGCAGGTTAAGTAACTTGCCCAAGGCTGGAGCCCAGGCAGTCTGGATCCAAGGTCTGAGCTCTGAAACACTTTATCATCTCCAAATAATTTCCTTTTCTTCTTACAAGTCACAGAATTTGAATCTGTAAGGACACTCCAGATCCAGATCCCTCATTAATCAGGAGCTAAATGGAAAAGCAGATCTCTCCATTAGGAACCACTGGCCATGGCTCCTCATGAAGTGCCTAGGTTTCCCAAATTTTATTCTTAAGTAGTATGTGCTTATTGTTGTGTTGTGTGTATGGGGGAGGGGGGCAGACAAAGACTGAGTGGGGAGGGTATAAAGATATTTCCCTAAATAAGAATATCCTCCCAGAGTAATTTTCTAAGTAGCCCCTAGAAAATGGTAAATTAGAGGACTCCAAGGGGTCTAAAAACTTTCCTGATCCTTGCACAGAAACAGCAGAAGATCCAGGCCTGCTGGGACTTACACTATTTGACAGCTAAGGGTGGAACCACTAATACCATCAGTTTTGGGGCTATTTAATGTGAACTGTGGTTCTGTTAGCCAAAGAAAACAAAAAAGTGATATTCCTATTGCAGGTGGCTAGAGCCCCATATTACTGATGGAATTTCAGAGTTCAATTAAATACAACCACTGTGGCATGTTTGACAGCATTAATAAACTAGAGGGTAAGAGTACCCAGAAACATAAAAGCCTTTCTAAAATTGAAAAGGAACACAATTTTTACTTTCACTGAGCAGACTCATTAATTTCTAAGTTCATGACAGTGCCAAAAATAGCTGGCAGGGAGAATGCAAATGGCTTTGTGCCAAAATAAAAACTGGGCTTAGAACATTCCTAAACATCAACTGAAGAGCAGCAGATTGATTTTGCCATTCCTACTATACCAGGAAGACATTTTAAAATCCAAAAGGCAGGTCACAGGGAGGGGCCAGGCCACCCAATAACTTACTTCTTTAAAAAGGTAGCCATAAGATGTGATAACTGTTAGGCTTCTAAGGCTTAAAGTTTAAGGGAAATTAAGAAAAACACTAATTCCATCTCCCAAGCCCACTAAACAAAAAAACCCTGAAGACTGACTGGAATCAGTTTTTCCATTTGGTCTTGCTCTGCTTCTGGAGTAACAAAAGCAGCTAAGTATTTCAAGTAAAAGCTCACCCAAAACAGTTAACTCTACCACATCTACCATGCAAAAAGGTAAGTATCAAAAGAAAAACAAGGAAAGCAGTAAAAATAAAGTAAAATAAAATAAGGCTGCTCAGTCTATTGAGGACTTTTCACTTTCATTAGAGCCTAAAAATGTTAGACTGATGTAAACTCCAGGAAGCAAAAAGACTTAAGTTATCTTCTTTTACTGAACATCAGTTAGAGCAGGTTCACCTCTAAAGACTGAATGTTTTAACCTCTGAATTCAAATCAAGATTCTTGATAATATTTTCATTACTATATCATCTTTCCCCTTGGCCTCCAATATTTCTCAATCCCTCAATATAAACTATACACTGAAATTCTGGTTCTACTTCATCTATATAATAAGTTAATTACTCTTCTAGGTCCCTTTCCAGCTCTGACATCCTAACAACTGGGCAGTAAAAAAGATTACCTATTAAAGCACAGGAAAAAGGAAAACAAAACTAGCAGTCTTCCCTTTAGTAGGAAAATGGCATTAATTGTACTTTGGACATGGTGACTCTCCTCTTTGAAGATACATCCCATCCTTTGAGAACAAATACTAAACAGGCTCTCACTGCTATAACCAGGAGGTAGAAATAGCAATCCTTGCATTTTGATTTCCCAACTTCAAACTCCTTTAAATTGAAAACTTCCACCTAAGTCATAAAGCTCTATTTCACTGGAACCCAGAGCAAGCTAAGGTTGGAATCACTTAACAGCACAAATCATTCTCTGCTCATCTTCATGAACACTCTTGTTTCTTCCCACCCATCTCAGAGGCATCAAACCAAATAAGAGATGTTACATAAAGTCTAACTTCCTACATCTGTGGCTTAGGTGTTAACTGTGGTTTCAGTGTCAGATGAAACTGGATTGTTTGTTTGTCTGGGATAAACTGAAAATATGTTTTCCTTATCTAGATCTTGTCCTTCCGTACATAACAAAGTGACCTCAGCTTTAAGGCCAGCTAGCCTGTTCAGAATGGAAAAGCATTGAGCTTGTAAGCATGACAAACCTTTGTGCCTAAAACTCAAGCCCCAACGACAGCAACTTTTCTTGGAATTAGTCTACATTTACATTTACAGTGGGCTAGGAAATAAAGTACTTTATTTTAACTGCTTGAATTATTTAGCTGTGCCCATGGCCAACAGAGACAGCATGGTGGCAAAAATTTACGTCAACTGATAGTACTTTGGCATGTTATCAGCAAGATGAAGCAATGTAAACAATGCAATGTAAAAAGGAGGGTAAGAGGAAGGCTGGCTCTGGAGCCAGAATGCTTCAATGGTCAAAAGGATTTCAGAGAGGTTTTCTGAAAGACAAGAGGGTGAGGATTTAATGGACTCTAATAAAGCAACAATGCAACATGCACAGGACCACTGTGGATAAAATTTATATAAAGAAGGAATGCCTGAGCTGCTATTCCACTTGCCTTAGGCTCATCAAGTATTACTGTGATAGAGCTTTAGAAAACTATAAAAAGAATAGATAAAAACAGATTAGGGTGGATTGGAAGACAATGTTAAGACGTCAACACTGCGCAAAGTGATGTGCAGACTCAGTGAAATCGCTATAAACACCAATGATGTTTTTTTCAGAAATAGAAAAGTCCATCCTAAAACTCATATAGAATTTCAGGAGACTCCAAAACAGCCAAAACAATCTTGAAAGAAAATAAAACTAGAGGTCTCACACTTCCTGATTTCAAAACTTATTACAAAGCTACAGTAATCAAAAAAGCATGGTACTGGCATAAAGACAGACATTTAGAACAATGGAACAGAAGGGAGACCCCAGAAATGAACCCTCATATATATGGCCAAAGGATTCTGACAAGAGTGTTAAGACCATTCAATGGAGAAAGGACAGTCTTTTCAGCAAATGGTGCTGGGAAAACTGAATATCCACATGCAAAAGAATGAAATTGGACCCATACTTTATACCATACAAAAATTAATTCAAAATGGATCAAAAACCTAAATATAAGAGCTAAAGCTATTTGAAGAAAACATGGGGAAAAGCTTCATGACATTTGTTTGACAACGATTTCTTTTTTTTTTTTTTTTTCTGCAGTATGCGGGCCTCTCACTGTTGTGGCCTCTCCCGTTGCGGAGCACAGGCTCCGGACGCGCAGGCTCAGCGGCCATGGCTCACGGGCCCAGCTGCTCCGTGGCATGTGGGATCTTCCCGGACCGGGGCACGAACCCATGTCCCCTGCATCGGCAGGCGGACTCTCAACCACTGCGCCACCAGGGGAGCCCTGACAACGATTTCTTGAATATACCAAAAGTATAAGCAACAACAAAAAAGACAAATAGGACTTCATCAAAATTTAAAACTTTTGTGCTAACAACACTATCAATATAGTGAAAAGGCAACCCCATGGAATGGGAGAAAATATCTGCAAATCATATATCTGACCAGGGATTAATACTCAGAATATATAAAGAACTCCTACAACTCAGCAACAACAAAAAACAATCCAATTCAAAGATGGACAAAGGACTTAAGACACTGCTCCAGAGAAGACATACAGATGGCCAATAAGCACATGAAATGATGCTCACCATCACTAAACATTAGGGAAATGCAAATCAAAACTATATGAGATATCATTTCACATACATAAGGATGGCTATTATCCAAAAAAAAAAACAGAAAAAAAAGAGAGAGAAAGAAAATAACAAGTGTTGGTGTATTGGTGAGGATATGGAGAAATTGGAATCCTCATGCATTGCTGGTGGGAATATAAGATCATGCAATGGCTGAGAAAAAACAGTTTGGTGGTTCCTCAAAAAGTTAAAGAATTACCATATGACCCAGCAACTCTACTTCTAGTTTTATACCCAAAAGAATTGAAAACAGGGACTCAAACACTTGAATGCCAATGTTCATATTACATCATTATTCACAATAGCCAAAAATGTGGAAACAACCCAAGTGTCCATCAACAGATGAACAGATAAATAAAATGTGGTATATACATGCAATGGAATATTATTCAGTCCTGAAAAGGAATGAAATTCTGATACATGCTACAGAATTTCAGAGATTAACCTTGAAAACATTAGGCTAAGTGAAGTAAGTCAGACCCAAAAGGAGAAATATTGTATGATTCCACTTATATGCAATATCTAGAATAGGCAATTTCATAGAGACAGAAAGTCAAATAGAGGTAACAGGGGTAGGGGGTAGGAGGGTGGAGTAGTTACTGCTTAATGGTTACAGAGTTTCTGTTTTGGGTGATAAAAAACATTTGGAAATAGTGGTGAAGGCTATACAACACTATGAAGATACTTCACAACACTGAATGGTACATGTTAATGGTAAACTTCATGTTAGGTAGGTTTTATCACAATTAGAAAAACAAAAATATGTAGATGGCATATTTTCTGAGTCCCTATACAGGTTAAAATGTCCTTACATTATTTTCACACATAATATAAAATTCTTAGTTCAGAATTTCTATTTCTCAAAATTTATTATAGGCATTTGGCATGTTGGACATATCTCTTGATAAAACTTATTTTGTGGGTTATCTTTTTTTATTGTTTCACTTCGTGATTGGGTGAGTGTACAATCTGTGTTTAATGCATGACCATTAAAATAAATATCAGATTCTTTAAAATTAATAACTAGACAGATAAATGACGTACTGAGAAATAAAAGCTCATTTAAAGACTTTCCCGTCTTCTCTTTCAGTAATACTCCTTGATTACAGTACAGACAAAATTCTACATACCAGCATTTAAGTTCTGTCCCAATAAATATTATATATTGAAAAGGTAGCTTTATTAGAAGTATCAATATGGAAATATAAATCACTAAACTATAAGGTGTTTGGGTCAAGGCCATTTTAGGATAACCAAATAAGTTCATATGCAAATAAGTTCAAAGGACTATGGAACCAAATAAGTTCATATGCAAATAAGTTCAAAGGACTATGGAGAATATTAAAACGAGAAGAGACCTTAGCAATCATCTAATCCAATTCTCTCTATTATGCAAGAAAGAAAATGTAAAATAATAAAACGTTGCTAGAGTTAAACTTGGAATTATTCCCAAGGCATCTTACCTGCCAAGAGAGGAACCTGGGAAAAATAGCAGCATATGCCCAAATTCATCACATATAAGTAAACATCTTATATATTTAAAGATACTTTAAAATGGGAAAATTAGGTATAACGGTAGTAAAGAAGGAACCAGATGCTACTATAATTCAACTAGGAACAACCTTCAGAATCAGACTGAATTAATTTTTCTAGAGTTAAAATTTCAGAAATAAAATAATGTTACATATAGGAATGCCACACACATGGAATATTAAATACTAAATATATTTAGGATAATACTAAAGTATATTATCCTATTCTGTGTTGAAATCTGTAAATAAATTCATTGTTATACGTAGCCCTTTGTAATATATGTTAAATATAAAGACAGATCTCTAGTTGAAGACATGCTCTTTAGCATTTGCCACTTGCCTGTAGTAACGTGACTGTAAGTAGGTTGAGCACACAGCTTTGGAAACGTGACTAGCAGAACCAAAGTCAATGACCTTCACTCGGTAGGGTTGGCGCACTGGATCGACCAGCATTATGTTTTCAGGCTTAAGGTCAGCGTGAATTAGACCAAGGCTCTTGAGCTTCATCAGGGCTGTGGCCACCTGCTGCAAGATTGGTCTGATGTACTTGAGTGGCAGTGGGCTAAACTTGTTCTGCTTTAGAAAATCATATAAGTTCTGCTCCAGCATCTCAAACACAAGGCAGGTATGATTCTTATGCTGAAAGCACTCATAAGAACGGACAAAATTATACTCATCGGCATTTTCACTGCTTAGGCGGGAAAGGATGCTCACTTCAATCTGTCCTTGTCTGGCATAGGAGGGGTGGTTCTTCAAGATTTTAATAGCCACAATTTCCTTGGTGCTCCGCTTCCAGCACTTGGCCACCTGTCCAAATGTTCCCCGGCCTAAGAACTCCAAGACTTCATAGCTGTTTGTCATAGAGCAAAGGATCTCATGCTGGACCAGCTGGTAATCCCCTTCTCCACTGGAACTGCTACTCTTTGTGGTCACAGTGGTGGTCGTGGCAGCGGCACCCACCACAGTCCTGTTTTGCAGCATGAGAGGGGGATGTTCTTCTATGATTTGCACGCTACCGTTGCTGTCAACTTCCTCACTTTTTCTTTTCAATCCACATTTTTGATATGGCTCAAGCAAAGAAACGTTGCTTCTGTGAGTCAGGGTCTGGCTGCTTTGGAAGGTTGATGTAGCAGCACTGGCAGAGCTATCAGCAGCTGTTACAACAATATGCTCCACTGCAGGAGCTGGGAGGAGGAGGCCCTGGTCGTAAGCAGGGATGTTGAAATTTGCTACCTGGTGAGAAGAGTTGGCTTGCCCTTGTGTGGCTGGGAGGGTTTTGCTGTGGGTATAGTATTTGTCGTTGCTGCTCTGTCCAGAAACATCCCAACCAGAAGGCTCTATTTTCAGTTTCTTTGCACTGCAGAAGGCACTCGACGACACTGATGGGGGGGAAAACACCTGCAGCTGTGATGCCATACCTACATCAAGAAAGAGGAAGAATTAGGCCCTCAATTTTATACAACCCCTCAATTAGTATATCAGAAAACTTTCAGTTTAGAAAAAAACAAGTAAACGTATATCTGGCTGAGGTTTTATTTTATACATTTTCCAAAACATGTTTCCTATTATAGAAGGATAAACTTTTTGGTCTAATTACACATCCTGAATCACTTTTTTGAGACTCAGCAATAATAGGACATACTGTTAAAAGAGTATGAACATCTAAGATGGTTTATAAGATAAAAACAACAACAATAGCTTAGATGATTGATCACTTAGTATGTGTCAAGTGGTAGTCTAAGCACTTCATACACATAACTCATTTAATTCTCACCACAACCTTTTGAAAAACATACTATCATTATTTCCATTCTACAGATGAGGAAACTAAGACACAGACTGGTTAAAAGAATTTGCCCAAAATAACACAGTTCTTAAGTGGCAGCACTAGAATTCAAACCCAAGCTCTGTGGCCCCAGAGTTCATTCCACAGCTGTCTTCATTCCTGCCCTGATTAGCTCTTAAATCAATTATTTAAAAGTAGACATAGATGACATGCTTATAAAATTCATAGATGAACCAAATTTGGGCAGGATACTCAATATTGCTAAGTAACAGGTCCAAAAAGATCACAAAGAGCAGAAACCATAAGGTAAATCTAGCTGATGACATTTAACACAAATACTGACTTCCTACTTAGGTCCAAAATCTGGCTAGCACAAAGCACAAGGATAAGAGATACAAGGTTTCACAGGATCATATATGAAAAACACTTTGTTAGCAAGAGAAACATTATGTAATAATGTTCCCCTCCCCTAAAAAGCTAATTCAATCTTAAACTATATTCACAGAAAAAGCAGTGTCCAGAATGTAGCAAAGTGAAGGCAACCCACTCTGCTCAGATCACAAATAAAACAGTGTCTAGCTCTGCCCACTATGTTGTAAAAGGACCATTGATAAACTGACCAGAAGAAAGTAATCAGGATGAGGCAAAGCCCAGACGGGATCTTCTGAAGAACCTAGGGAAGTCATCCTTAGAAAAATATGGGGAAAAGTAATAAGAACTGCCCACCTTTCTGTCCCTGAATGTCCCACAGACACCTCAAGCTCAATAAGCCCAAAGACTAATCCGAAAGCTAATATTTTCAGAATAAAGTCCAAACATTTGACCTAGCATACAAGCCATTTCATATTTATCTTCTTCCTTCTGAATCACATAACCCTCAGGTGCCTCGGGCCTCCACACTAATCCCTCTTCTCTTGCTCCACATGTTCCCTCTTTTCACTACTTCCCAGCATTAGTCATCTGCGAAAAAGTAACAAATTTCCCTCTCTAACCCAGACTTCTCTCTTGAACTCCAAATCCTTATTTTCAAATAACCACTCCACACTTCAACTTGGATATCTCAGAGACATCTCAAATTCAAGATGTCCAGAATTAAACTTCTGAGCCTCCACCCCACACCCAGTTTTTTACCTCAATTATGAGACACCATCATGCATCTAACACCTCAAGCTAAAAAATCAGGGAGGCAATGAGTCTCAGTTTCCTCATCTATAAAATGGTGAATTAAATGATTTAATACACATGACATGCTTAGTGCCAAAAATTCACTTAATATTATTATCCTGACTCATTCCCCTCCCTTGTTTCCCTCTCTTAATCCCCATATCTAACCTATAACAAATCTTATCTACTTCCTAAGCATATTTCAAATCAGCCATTTTTTCTCTACCCTTATTGGAACCTTTCTAGTTCAAACTGCCAGGAGCCTCCAAACTCATCCTGAATGCACTCAGGGGAACTTTGCTTTTAAACTATGTATTATATATTGGAGGACTGCTCTTTGTTAACCATCTCCCTCCTTCTGCCTCCAGGGTCTTTGATTGCTTTAGGGATAAAATCCAAAATCCTCAACTTGCTTTAATAAGCTCCCCACAAATCTAGTTGCTGTCTTCCAAAATCTCCCCACCTCGATTCTTCCACCACTCCAGTCATACTGCCCCTTGTTTCAGTTCTTGGGAGGCCCTCTATGTTGGAGACTCTCTGCTAGGAAAACTGTTTCTTCCCTCCCTCCCTCTCTCTCTCTCTCTCTCTCTCTCTCTCTCTCTCTCTCACACACACACACACACACACACTCTCCCCACAATCATCACCACCACTGCATTCCCACAACACCCTGTACCTATCTTATAACATTATTTATTTAATGTTACATCCCCAGATACTGTAAAGGTTCCATGAGAGCAGGTACCATATCTGTCTTGTTCTTTTGCTTTTATCTCCAGAACCTACCACAGACTCTGACAATATACAGACACTCAGTATTTGCTGGGTGATTTGACCCCTGCCTACCAACTTCATTTCTACTCCCTACTACTCATGTTAAACTGCAGGATTCTCAAATGCTTCTTTTGTTTTGGTTTTTTGACGTCCCTCTCTTTTATCTGTGCAGTCCTTGAGATATGGGGGAAGCCTCCACTCTAGTACACACAGTGTAATTTTATTAGTCATAAGAGAATAAACACACACAACTAGAAAGGAAGGAAACATGACAAGGGATGTTACAGAACATAAAAAAACAAAGTGAACGTTTCTTTGTGCTTGAATGCAACTAAAAACCATCTGCACTGGACCAGATAGCTAGAAGAAAGAACAAACCCTCAACCTTCAATTTCTAAAATGCTGTCTGGATTTACTTTAAACAAGAGTTTCTATAATTTATATGAACCTTGACGAGAAAAAAAGTATAAATTAAAAGAATGTTATTGCGGGACTTCCCTGGTGGCGCAGTGGATAAGACTAAGCGCTCCCAATGCAGGGGGCCCAGGTTCGATCCCTGGTCAGGGAACTAGATCCTACATGCATGTCACAACTAAGAGTTCACATGCCACAAGTAAGGAGCCCACGTGTCGCAACTAAGGAGCTCTGGAGCCACAACTAAGACCTGGAGCAACCAAAATAAATAAATATTTTTTTTAAATGTTATTGCAATTTAACTCCTAGGTTACAGATTTACAAATCATCTTATTCTACCTATATCACTGACATAATACCAAACTATAATGAGAGAAAAACTGAAATCAAGTAGTGCCTTTACAAAATTTACCTATTAATATATGCAAAAATATTTCTTGTCATAATATCAAACCAATTTCTGAACAACGAAAAGGAAGCAAATGTTTGAAATTTGTTTTCCATCGTATATTTGTTGAGTTACTACTTTTAACAATCTATCAAAATACATAAGCACAACCTTCATGTACCTAAAAGTATTTAGTAAAAAATTTGAATACTATACAAAATTTGCAGTTTGTAGCTATGTATAGGAATATGGGGGCTTATACTGAAAAGAATTCATGAAATGTAGCTCCAAGTTTTTAAAAGTATGATGATCATAACTGGACACTTTTCAAAAGTATTCTGTTTACCAGAGGAATGTTAATGACAACCTTTCACCCAGTGAACAAAATAACAGATACTGATGGCTTCAAATTCACACTGAGTACTGCAAAAAGCACAAGTTCTAGGAAACTGCTCCAAAAGTTTAAGTATATAAATAAATATAATTCTTACTCAGTAAGACAAACTTAAGTCCACCCATAGGGAAATAACAACCCAGAATTTCACTGGCCTTCCCCCCAGCAAGGGTGTATGGTACTGAAGTCAATGTCATGCCACCAGGACTCTTACAGTGTGGCTGAGACTCAGCCTGACCTCAACAAGCACTAGGTGAGAAGCAAATACAGAATCAAAATTGCCCAGAAAAATCTATACTCTTATTTATATAACACTCTGAAATTCCGCTAAAAACAGCCATTTCTAAACACGACATAAAGATACTATGTCCCCCCAAAATTTTTTCTTTTCTTTTTTTTTTTTTTTGCAGGGGGTGGGGTGGGGGGGTGAGAGACAGTTTTCTCCCTAGGCTGAGACTTCCCAAACAAAACCATGGAATAGAATTAGCATCTGTGGGAAATTTACAATGTATCACACTCCCTTAAGCACATTACACTATTTTCAATTCACATGAGAACAGCTCCCAATAAATTAAAAGCTAACTTCCTGAAAATGTTTCCCCTCTTGACTCTAGCAATAAACTAGTCTTTTCATTTCAAACCTGACTTTCCAAGGATTTAACCGTCTAAATATAATGACAAACTTTCCCACTGCATTAATCCCAAACTAGAACAAAAGGCAAAAGGCTACTGGTACTTGTACGTATTGCTAAAAAGAGAATTGAGTCTTGCTAGACTCCAAGGCTTTCAAAAACAGTCAAACTAACAGCTTCTCCACTCCCTGCCATGGGCACATCTATTTAACAACATTTACTGGGTGCCCCATCCTCTGGGCACTACAGTTAGATAATCTTACCATAAAGAATTCAAATATTATAACTATGAATGAAATAGCTGAGTATGACAATGGAGGTAATCATTTATCAGTGTTTTGCCCTTAGTCTTGACTCACTTCCATCTTTTCCTGGACATACCAATAATAAATTCCTAATGCTTTTGCTTGGAGTCATCTTTGACTTTTTGATACAATTTAACAATTGATGATCTAAATAACCTACCATCAGTACTGCATATTGATTTCTTCCTCTAGCACTTGCCCTCAGCTGACATGTACACAGATGTACGTATTCTCCAGCACACTGATATATAAAGAGTATTCATATCATTAAAGTGGGTAAATAAGAATACACATTCTGGAAAAAGATAAGATTGGGAAGAAAACTCTCACTGGAACACCAAATATCTCCCACCTACTGCACAATCCTGCACTACTTAGTTCAACAGCCTAACTTTCCCCAAATGGTACTCTCTAGCCCTTCTCAATTCATTCTTCACCTTACAATTGAAGGGTTTTTTTAAAGGTCCCTTCTCAATTCATTCTTCACCTTACAACTGAAGCTTTTAAAAATGCATTATCTATCCCTCATTTAAAACTTTAGGATAGGGACTTCCCTGGTGGCCCAGTGGTTAAGAATCCGCCTGCCAATGCAGGGGACACGGGTTCGAGCCCTGGTCCAGAAAGATCCCACATTTCACAGAGCAACTAAGCCCCTGCACCACAACTACTGAGCCTGCGCTCTAGAGCCCACAAACCACAACTACTGAGCCCACACGCCCCAACTACTGAAGCCCGCACACCTAGAGCCCGTGCTCCACAACAAGAAGCCACCGTGATGAGAAGCCTGTGCACCACAACAAAGAGTAGCCCTCGCTCGCAGCAACTAGAGAAAGCCCGCGTGCAGCAACGAAGACGCGACGCAGCCAAAAATAAATAAATAAAATAGCAAAATAAAATAAAAACTTTAAGATAAAGTCCAAAATCTCTAATTTGGATTGTCAAGCTTTATAAGATCTGGACCCTGATTATTTTTGTAGCCTCGTTTCACTGACTCTTTCCCCCAGGCACTCTCTTTTCTAGTAATTCGAAATGTTTCTCCTGCCCCAGTTCCTTCATACATAACATTTTCTCTCTGAACTTCATTTTACCCTGTCTTCTCTTCTTTTAACTACTACTTATCCTTTTAGCCTTTACTTAAAGCTCACTTTTTCAATGTGGCACAGGCTGTTGGTCTGGACCACAATCTACTTTCTCCTTCATCCCAGGCACAAGGCTAGACAACATTTTACCAGTCCCTCCCTCCAATAAAAAGTGACGTATGAGCCTTTAGTGTTCCACTCCCTTTCCACCAGGAGGAACCCATGGAGATCCAGTTTCTGCCCTGAGACAACACTCAAGGGTTGGCAGAGCAGCAAGATGGAAAGAACATGGGTACCTGAATGATCATGTAGAGCAGAGTAACCTGCCCAGCAGGAATGCTCACTTCAACCTGGAACATTTACTTTAGGCTGTTACATGAGAGAAAAACAACTTTCCTTCAGCAAGACTGTTTAGCCAGCCCTACGCTGACAAATACATTCAGGAAAGCCTTCTCCAGACCACTAGGTTAGATTTCCTGATAAAGGCTCCCACAGGATCCTCTACTACAGAAGTAGTAGCACTTACCACACTTGTACTTATTTATTTCATTTATTCATTGAACAAACATATTTTGAGCATCTAGTATGTCTGCTGGCACTGTTCTAGATCCCAGGGATAACAGTGGTTCCAGATGGACAAGATCCCTTATCTCCTGGAGTTTACTTTCTACTGGGGAGATAAACACCTCTTCTCCAAGAAAATGGCAGCTAGTGATAAATGTTATGATGAAAACAAACACAATGACATGATCGAGATGGTGGGAGGGGGAGAGATACTCTTTGGTGGTCAGGGAAGGCACTGTAGGATGGTGGCACTTAAAGCTGAGACCTAATTGACAAGAAGAAGCCATCCCAGTGAGAGAACAGTTAGTGCCAAGATACATTCTTGGTCTATCTGAAGAAGAGACCAGAATGGATGGAACGGAACAAGGGAAAAAATAGTAGAAGCAGAACACAAAAAGGCAGACAAGGGCCAGAATACATACTGACTTGCGGTCGCTCTGGATTTTTATTCTAAGTATGACTATTTGTAGTCATACTTAGAATAAATAAATAAATACTTATTTAGAAGTTGACTTCTCTTCTAAACTGCAAGTTCCATGATGGCAATTCCCAACAGCAGAATAGGTATCTTCTTCTTTTGTATCATCGGCATCAATCACAATGGCTGGCACACAGCGTGTGTCAAATGTTTGCTAGAATGAATGACTATAAAGAGATCACATTACTGCTCCATATATAAATGTAAGGGGATCTCAGAAGTCATTCTGGCTAAATTAGAGAAATACTCACATGAGATAGAAATTATAGTCTGTTGTCTACAAGAGAATACTTATTCTAAGTATAGTGATACAGAAGGAAAAAATAAGCTTGAAACCCTGATGACGGCATTTGAATCAAAGTTCCCCACCCCCTTTCCTGTAGCACTTCCTTCACATGGAACCATGTGAAAGAGCCAGTTCCTCAACTAGTATGCAAAAATAGGGTGTGGAATAGGTGGTGGTAGCTGACAAAGAAGGAACTCTACAATTCTATGTAATTTACAGCCATTTAAACCAATTCTGTAATATTTTGGTAAACTGGCTGAGTGGCGTTTTCCTTCTAGGCAGGATATTTTTTCCTAAATTTCAATTGCTCTCTTAGATTTATTTGGAATGAAGAATCTATAGCAACAGAACAAAAGAAAAGTGTTTTTTGTATTTGGTAAAATGGCACTATCTTAGTATGTGCACAGGACAGTCTATAAGGTCTATAAAGTTTAGAATAAAGAAAACTATACCTCGGAGTTTCAATCATAAGAAAAATGACAAATTAACAAAAATGACAAATTAGCACATCAATATGAAACATAAACACTAAGATAGAACCCTGTTTGGATCAGCCAGAAAAGGCCTAAGGAAAACAGGACTCAACTAAGGTAACGACAGTTTGGCAGATGGAAGGTAGAAGGTCTTAGATGAATGAGATAACTTTTGCCAGTATGCCAGGGGATATGGAAAAATGAAAAACCATTTAGAGTAATGCATTTGATTGGAGCAGAAGACACTGGCAAAAAAAGTACAGGGATTCTAACGGCTAAAATGGACCTTAAAAGACTTTCTAAAACCCTGTAATTCCAAGATGAGAAAAAGTAGACCCAAGAAAGCCAAACAAGTTTTACACAGAGCTAATGAGTAGTAATGCTGGCAAAGAATTCAGGTTTTCTGATTCTTTTTCATTAAGTATGGTGGGAAAGCACTGTACAAGGCGCTCTTAAAGAATCCAAAAGAAATACACCTAAGTTTCCCTATCTTCAAAGAACTTAAAATGTTGCTTAGGTGATATGACACAAAAAATATATATATAAAAACAGGATGTAAAAATTTTTAAGTGCCAAATTATGCTCTACAAAAATACATAAGGCATTTAGGGAGATAGGAGATTAGGAACAAAAACTAAAAAACAAAAAAGGAAGCGAAAAGCAAATCAGTGATTGTTGAAGTGGTACTTGAGAGAAAAATTATTTTGATGACTTGTGTTCAGAATGGCATAACATTTAAGGGAAGAAACTGGGGAAGAATTAATAACTAACTTTTTTAAAAATGGATTGCTTTATATAGTCATGAAAATGAAAATAAAGGGCCAATCAGGAAGTTCATGTTTGCAAAATTACTTCAAATTACAAAAGAACCAGTTACGATATATAACTAACAACAAGCTGCACAAGTTCCAACTGTAAGAAGTTTATAAGGCAGTTTTGGCTCACTGATTTCTACCAACACAACCACTGACTAAGCTGTGCTTATGAAAACAAAACCAGAGAATAAAAGAAGTCTATTTTCCAGAGAATTGTGAATATTGAGATTATCTTTTTTTCTTTTAGGAGAGAGTTCTGGCTTGGTTTTCAATCTCAAATTACCAATCAACTTGCTCTGCAATCCATAAAACTACAATGTCCAAAGACAGGATAAACTATTCATGAAGATATTGCCAGCAAAAGTCCTACTTACTAATCAGACTCAGTATGTTTACAACATCTCATTCACCATTCTACTGGTAAGATGTTTTACTGGCGTGGCTGCCTCCAGTTCCAGCCACAAGTACTTTACCAAAATATCCTTCAAGCCTGGAACAGTGTCTTAAAGTCAGTGATATCTTTCATCATACCGTTGTACCAGTTTTATAATACAGAACCCTGAGATGATTACAGGTATCTCCAAAATCACCAGCTGAATTAACAACTATTATATGACTTGTTAGTAGATTTTTAGATGTTTTACAGAAAGCTTTAGACCTACATATGAAAAAGAGCTGGTAAAGATTTGCATTCTCTATAATCTTAAAAAAAAAAAAAAAAAGAACCCACTACAGACCAGGAATCAAAAATAGCTTTACACACAAACAAGAGCAAAACTGTAGGTTCTACTGAGGGCATCAGCCACTTAATTTAAACCCCACTTCATCAGAAGAAGGAAGCCATGCTGCTGTTTTCATCAGTTACCAGGAAACAAATAAGATAAAGGACAGATTGGGCAGAAGATTCTACAGCTGAAATTAGTATTTTGATGCAATGACTGAAAATTCCCAAAGTGTCACTAAGAAAAAGCATCTAGGGCTGCCTCAAAGAGTATCTACAACTGAGTCAGGGGGTTAAGTGGAGTAAAGACACTGGAGTTTGCGGTGGTTTTTTTTTTTCCCCTCCTCTAGCCCCTCCTCCCTTCCCCCACCTAAACAGAAAAGAAAGCGCGCCGAGCGTAAACACAGGCCAGAGCTCACGGTTTGTCACCACAACAAATTGGAGGTTAGACCAGCGCTCTTGGAGACCGAGCCCCAAGTCTTGGTTGCTAGGCACAAAAAACGGCCTCTTTCCCACAGACCTGTGAACAGCGGGGGGCCTTACCAAGAGTTTTGGTTGTTTCCCCGCCCCCCTCCCTTTTTTTTTTTTTTTTTAAACGAAAGCTTTGGGAAAGTGGCGTCAAACAGCAAAAGTTTCCCTTTGAGCCAGACATCTAGATCTGCCTTGCATAGATATACATTAGGTGGGCCGGTCCCACGCAGTCTCCACCATCATTACAATTTACCAACCTAACGATTAAATAACAGCAGTGGAGAGGATAGGAGGACTCCCACACCCACATCTCCGCGGCCGTCCGTTCCAGACACCGCTTCCTGGTCCCCAACAGCACAAATAACCCCAAACACGGCACTAAGCAGAGCTGTGAAATTCACACGCACAAACCACACACTGGGAATCGGCCACGACAGCCGAGAAAAAACCGGCCGGGTGAGAAAACGCCAGGCGGTCCCCTGTCATCTGAGGACAACAACACGCCCAGGAGAGAAGTGGCAGGACACGGGGGAGTTGCCCCGAAAACAAGCCCGCAGCCTCCCCACTTTCCTGGGAACGCTATCCCCTCCGCGGCCGTCACCGGCCGGGGCGCAGGGCTCGGCGCCTGGTCCCGGGTGGGGGCCGCTGAGGGAGGCTCCCCCCGCAGGCCGGGCGCCCCGGAGAGCCGGGCGCCGCGGGAAGCCGATGGGAGGTCGCTCCCTGCCAAGGCCACTTCCCCCCCGCCTCGACTCACCGCCGGTGTGTCTGGTTCTCAGCCGCGAGCTGGGGCTGCAGTGAGGAGGCGGCGGAGGAGACGAGATCCGGGGCCCCGCCGCCGGATCATCATACCCCCCGCGCGAGCCGGCCCGGGCCCCGGCCCCCGCCCCCCGGAGCCGTCCCCGCGCCCGTCCCACGGGGGGAGCCCCCTCAGCCTCCCCCCAGCTCCGCCGCCCGGCCTCTCGCCGCCGCCGCCGCCTCAGCACCGCGCGCTCCCGCCTCAGCCTCCCGCTGCCGTCCGGGGCCACCGCCGGGCCCCTGACTCCGCAGCCGCCGTTGTCGCCAGACTCGACGAGCTGAGCGCCGAGCGGCCGCCCCCATCCGGCCGGCCCCTCCTCGCGGGAACTAGTCCCCAGCCCCGCGCCATGACACCTACTGAGGCGGAAGTGTCGGAGAGCGGGCAGGTTAGGATGACTTCATAGTACTGGTGGGAGGGGGAGGGGAGTGGGAGGGGGAGTGGGGGGGCCTCCGTGGGGAGCCAGCGTGGATCGAGTGGGGGGATCGGCTCCCCGCCCCCTCCTCACGGCCGACTCCGCGGTGATTTAAAGGTGCTTGGTGGCGGTGTGGCGGTCCAGCTTTAAAATGTCATCCCCGCCAGTGTGACATCACCACCGCCTAGCGTGACACCCCCAGAGATTGGACAGCGCGCGGGGAGGCAGTGCTTACCGAGGAAGCCCCCTGCTGGTGAGGAATTACCTCAGTTTAGGCTTTGATGTATCGTTGCAATCTAGGGACGTTCTAGCTGCTTGACAGCGGTGTATAGGATCTGTAAGCCTCCACACGCATTAGGAGCCCCTGAGCGGGCTCTTCCCTTGCCTCCTTGGGAACCTGGGTTTGCATTAGGAGGTGAGAAAGAATAGCTGTGCTCTGAACCCAACCCCCTCAAAACCCGCAGTGAGCTAATACATAATTTTCTCTCCTCTACCAGGAGATAGCAAAACCGGGTATTCAGGAAACGGAATGCGTTGGGCACACAACATTCTGGAAAAATAAACACTGCGTGAAAACTAGGTTATCCTAATAGAAAGACAGTTGCCATCTCCCTGGGCCAAGAAATTCTGGAAAACTTCAGATATACCTCTTGCTGATTCCTAAAGAGTGGGACATTTGTAGGGAGATGGTAGTATATTTTTTTCCATCCCGCAAGTGCTGGAGGCGACAAGGATCTGTGCCCTAGAAAGTGGCTGTGCAGCACCATGGGTATTTATTTGCATATACGCTTTAAGGAGAGGGCAGATGTGGCTAAGACAAGATTCTGCTATCGGGTTATATTTCTCAGCTGTCATTCATTATACATCCTTGACCTCTTTGGATGGAAGAGATAATTTTTGTGAAGATGTGCTAAAGTGGTTATGCTACCTTTGGGTTTCTCTCCTGGCTTAACAGCACTGGGAGCAGTTCTGTTTTGTCGGGAACAGGGAACTTTATTTCCCTAGAAGACCAGGGTTAGCAAGAGTATTCAATCCCACAGGGCAGGTTTGTTTGCTTATTTTCACAGAAACTTAGAGAACATAAAGTCCTACGATGGACTGACCTGGGAAACCTCAAGACATGGAGAGTTGGTGAACATGCCTGCTTGGGGAGCTAGGAAAAAGGTAGAACTTGAGCTCTGGGGTAGAACAGATCCTGCTTGAAAAGCAGGCTTCCAAAACATTAATTGCTTACCATGCCTTGGTTCAACCCAACTCCATGACAGGCCTCTAAGCTCCTACTCTCCCACATTATGTCCCTTTCCTCTTTTCAAACACATCTCAAAATTTGCCTTTAGGAAGACTTTCCTCTTTGACTCCCACTTGATTCTGGTTATTCAGTTCTGCATCATCATTTGACTACTTCATTTACTTCTTGTACCTTATTTATTTTACTTGTTGATCTCTATTTTCATTGTTCTTTGGTCATTTCCTCAGTCTGTCTCACTACATTGAGACCTTCTTAAAATATATTTTAAAATAGATAGATCTTAAAATCTATTTTCCTCTCTCCAGTATTCGTATATCCATCCAACAAACTCTCTCTGCTTGATGCCAGGTACTCTCCTACACACTGAGTCAGATGCAAGATGAATAAGTCATGATCTTTTCCCTCAGAAAGCTTACAGTACAGTCTAGTGAGGAAAAAAAATGCATGGGGACATATATCTAAGATTTGAATGACAGAGTCAGGGAAGATCTTCAGAGAAGGTGATGTTTAAACATGGTACGCTTAAAGAAATTTCAGAGTTTAGTGTAACTAGAGTTCATTTGTCAATTCAGCAAGTATCTATTGAGTATCTTCTGTATGCCAGATACTGTGTTAGAATTAAAGATAACAAAGAAGAAAAGGGTATGGTCTGTGCCCTGAAGGAGCATACAGTTCAGCAGAGAAGTGGCAGAATATGGAAACAGTAAGGTAGGCCGAGTCAGATTTTGAAAGGCAATGCGGAGCTAGTGGAGGTTTAATCAGACAGGTAATATGAAGGAATCTGTGCTTTAAAGAGAGAACTGGTAGCAGTGAGGAGGATGGCAGGCTGGAGTGGGCAAAGACTGGACAAAGAGAGTCTAATTAGAAAACTGTGATGAGGGTTTGACCAAGCAGGGAACATGGAGAGAAGGGAGAAGATATGTGAACTATTTCCTCCCAAAGTCGGGCAGCTGGAGAGGGAGATGGAGCTGTTGCCAGTTGGAAGCATTGATGTGTCATCTAGGGTGTGATATCCCTCTAGGGCCTAGATTCAGCGTTGTAGACTAGAAGTCACTGAGGAGCTGCAGTGTTTAAGGCCAAGTAGGAGAAGCTGACCAAAAGGCTGTGTCTTGAGAGAAATTGAGTCCGAAAGCTAGGCAAACTATCCAAACAAGTAGTAAATCCAAGGGACCCAGAAGAAAAAGAGAATTCAAGTAGAAACCAACAGTTCTAAAACTGGGAAAACCAGATGAGAGTGAAGGCCTGAAGTAAAGAATAGGAGGCAGAACGTGGGCAAATCCTTTGAATCAACAAGAGAGAATCCTCACTGATTTTTCAAATCTAGACTCCAGGAAACTTTTTATTTGGAAAAGATTTCACACTCATAGAAAAGTTGCAAGAATAGTAAAAGGAGCACCCATATACCCTTTACTCAGATTTACTTATTAACATTTTGAGCCTGTTGCTTTAACATTTGCATTCTCAGCCAAATAGATTACACACACATTTTTATCTGACCGTTTGCAAGTAAATCGCATACGTCATGCCCCTTTATCCCTTAATATTTGAATGTCCTGAGAATAAATACATTCTTTTACAGACACAATATGTACAATTATCAATTCCAGGAAACTTAACATTGATAAAATACTTTTATCTCATCTACCATCTGTATTCCAAATTTGTCAATCCAATAATGTCTTTCTTACCATCTTTTCCTCTTCCAGCACAAGATCCAGTTTAGAATCAAATATTCCACTTAATTGTCAGTCTCTTCAGTCTCTGTTAATCTGAAAGAGATCCTTAGCCTTTCTTTGTCTTTGATATTTTTGAAGAATACAGATTCCGTCTTTAAAATAACACAATGCTCCTCATTTTAGGTTTGTCATTTATGTTTATCTCATGTTTCTTCATTACTAGGTTCAAGTTATCCATTTCCGGCCAGAATAATGACACTGCGTTCTTCTCAGGGTATCACACCCAAAGTTAAATGAATGTCTCTGTCCCTCATTGGGTGATAATATTTTTTTTAATTGAAGTGTAGTTGATTTACAATAGTGTGTTAGTTTTCAGGTGTACAGCAAAGTGATTAGGTTATATATATATATTTTTTCAGATTATCTTCTATTATAGGTTGTTACAAGATATTGAATATAGTTCCCTGTGATATACGGTAAATCCTTGATTCTTATCTATTTTATGTATAGTAGTTTATATCTGTTAATTCCATACTCCTAATTTATCCCTTCCCCCCCTCTATTTCCCCTTTGTTAAACATGTTTGTTTTCTATGTCTGTGAGTCTGTTTCTATTCTATTCCACAGGGACACTTCCTTGACCTTTATCTGAACTGCACTTTACCCCCATTAGCCAGTCTTATTTTCTTCTTAACAAGTATCACTATCTGATATTTATTCATGTATACTGCCTGTCTCTCTCTTTTAGAATTTAAGTTCCATGTGGGCAGGACATTTTCTGTCTTGTTCACTGTTTTATATCCTCAATGTCTGGAACACATGCCTGGCACATAGTAGGTATTCAATAAATATTTGTTGAATGAACAAATGAATGAAGGGATTTATGGACACTAGTTTTCACATAGGGTAGTTGCCAGTTATAGAGATAATATTTATACAGTATCTGCCGAACTAAGCATTCAGTGGTTGTCAGCCCCTTGAGGGCTATGAACTCTGCTTTATTCCCTCTTGGAGAGAAATAGTATTTATTGAGGAAGGATTGCCTAAAGGATGTGCAATCCATCCATTCCTTCAGATTGATTCATTTATTCATTCACCCAATGTTTATCATTAAGAACGTGCTATGTGTTCTAGACAGTAGGGATGAAATAGTGAACAAAACAGACACAAAAAAAAAGAGTCCTGGAGTTTACATTCTAGTACAGTGAGGCACACACTAACTTCAATAGGTAAATGATATCATATGTGAAGTGCTCTATGGAGAAAAAGCAAGGCAGGGAAAGAGGGAGTGGCAGGCAAGGTGGTTGTAATTTTAAATACGATGACCAGGAATAGCCTCACGGAGCAAAACCTTGAAGGAGGTGAGGGAGCCATGTGGGTATCCTGGGTGGAAAAGATGGTAGGGAGAGGGAAGAAGTGAGGTGAGTGCTTACCGGGCACATTGCAGTAACTGCAAGGAGGTCAGTGTGCCTGGAGCAGAGTCAATGAAGTGTGGGAGACGAGGAGGAGAGGAACCGGCAGATGGTGGGCACCATTCAGACCACCAGGAGAACTTTGGTTTTTATTCTGAGTGAGCTGGGAAACCATCGGAGGATTTGAGCAGAGAAGTAACATGCTATGATTTATGTCATGGCTGCTGTGGGGACTCTACTTGTGTATTTGGAGAGGAGGGGGGCAGTGTTGGAAGCAGGGAGAACATTTAAGAGGCTACTGAAGAACTCGGACAAGAGACAAAGGTTGCTTGGACAAGGGTGATAGCGGTGAAGATGGTGAAAAGAAATAAGATTCAGGATATGTTTCAAGGTGCAGTCAACAGGATATACTGACAGATGATAGTGTGGGTAGGAGGGGAAAGCAACAGGAAAGGGAGAATAGGAAACCAAGCTTACTAGAGACACATAATAGGGTTACTCAGCAGTATGGAACGCCATTCTGGTGTATGAGATCATGACTTTAAAATGAAACCAGTCAGCCTGGTTGAATGATTTCTCCAGCAACATCTAGCTGCTCTAGTGCAGGCAAAGAGTAGATAGATATTATGATTTATCCAGAATTGGAGTTTTTCGAGGCAAGTTTGAGTGAAAGAGAGCAAGGGAGTGATATTATATTGATGGATTGTAACATACAGTCCAGTCAAGGTAGGAAGTGAAGCTCAGAGAGAGCTTATGAACAGTAAAACATTGGCAATGAGGGTACTTGAGCAGATAAGCTGGGAGAAAAGAGGGTTTAAATTTGAGATTTCAGATGTAGTACAACTTATGATAATGACAGGGTGGTAAGGTAGAGAGAGGGAAATAAGGTCTTTGGAGATGAGGAGGTCAAAGAAACTGAGAGGCCAGAATGTTGAAGTCATGCAGGATGAAGACAGAGTTCTGAAGGAGGAAGTGAACAGGTGGAGATATGGGGAGAGTGGCACTGAGAGAGGGTGGAAACTCCTGGCCCTTTCCCACATCCTTTGCCCTATGCATCGCTTCCATCTGGCTGTTCCTGAGTTACATCCTTTTATAATAAACTGATGATCTAGTGAGTAAAATGTTTCTCTGAGTTCTGTGAGTTGCTCTAGCAAATTAATCAAACCCAAAGAGGGGGTCATTGAAACCTCCAATCTATAGTGATCGGTCAGAAGCACAGATGATAACCTGGACTTGTGATGGGCATCTCAAGTGGTGGCAGGGGCAGGCTTGTGAGACTGAAGCCTTAGTCTGTGAGATCTGATGTCCTCTCCGAGTAGATAGTGTCAGAACTGAGTTGAATTATAGGACACCCAACTGGTGTTAGAGCATTGTTGGCTGGCAGGGGAACCCCTGCTTGCAATTTTGGGTGCTCAGACCTTTTAGCAGGTTTTCTCCAAACCTTATATTCCCGACTCCCTAAGCACCAGGCGTCTGGTCTCACCCTCATGCTTTGTTTCTACAGAGCCTGGTTAGTAGGGTGAGTGAGCCTGACCCAATTTTCTTGGCTTCTTAGAAGCACACCTTTCAGTGAGCACATTAAGGATGGGGTTGTAGCACTGGAGACAGACTTCATCCTCCACTCCCCAAAGTTACTATAAATTGATGGGAGGAGTTAGGACTGGTTAGATAGCCCTAATACAATAGTGTTTTAAATATGTGGATACTGCAAGGGAAACACTAACCCAAGGCTAACCAGAAGTTTTGTGTGATTGAAAGCTGATTCAATAAGCTATCCGTTTAGGGAAAGAACCAAGCCCAAGAATCTGGGAGCTTTCTGTGATCTGGTGGGTCCAGGATGTGGTCAAAGAAGAGAAAGTTACCCAGGAATGAGATAGTCAAGGTGGAAGGGTGTATCCAAATAAAAGCATTGTGGCCAAAATAAAAACGAGCTTAACCATTCTGAGGATGAAAATCCCCCACGGGCAGCTGTAAATACAGACTAATAAGGGCAAGCAGAATCATTCTGTAGTGATGTAGGTGGGATATCTTATGGAAGAGAAAGGGAGAAGTGCCACGAACCCAAGACAAAACAGCTTGTGGTGGTGGTGGTTAGAGAGGGTGAGAGGTGGGAACAGGTTACGGACTGACAGTTACTCACTAGTGATAGCATCGGAAATATGTGCACTTACAGGGAACTATATTCAATATCCTGTGATAAACCATAATGGAAAAGAATATGAAAAAGAATGTATATATATGTGTATATATATATATGTGTGTGTGTATATATATGTGTGTGTATATATATATATACACACATATATGTACATATATGTACATATATATGTATAACTGAACCACTTTGCTCTACAGTAGAAATTCACACATTGAAAATCAGTTATAGTTCAGTAAAATAATTTTTCTTTTAAATGGACCTCCAGATGGAATTTCTCCTGCTTATGAACCACTCCAAGAATGCAGAGAGAACTGTCTCTTTGGGGGTGGACTTGAGATAGAGAACCCAGGTCTAAATCCCTTTTCTTGAACAAGTGGATTCACTTATCTTCTATTTCCTACCACAAAGGGTAGTCTGGATCAGGAGTAAGAGATGGTTCCCCAAGGCCAGTCAGGCAGATTTTCTTCCCTAAAGGGACTTAAATCACTTTCAGTCTCCTTGTGGAAAAGTACAAGTTTTCCCACAGATCATGAAGCAAATAACTAATTGATCTCTAGGGAACTTCTTGTCTCCCAGTAACTTCAAGCTTCATTGCAAGATCTTCATAGATCTATGGGGTCATCCTTAAATTCTAAAAATAAATTAAATTGGCTTCTTAAAGATGTAGCAAAGCAGCATGTTTATATGAGGGAGTGTTGAGAAATGAAACAAATAAGACAACTGCCAATCTCTATTATAAACCAGACAAATTTAATTTAGAATAGTATGAAATCTTCCCATTATTTTTTTTTAATTTTATTTATTTATTTATTTATGGCTGCGTTGGGTCTTCGTTGCTATGCGTGGACTTTCTCTAGTTGCGGTGAGTGGGGGCTACTCTTCGTCGTGGTGTGCAGGTTTCTCATTGCAGTGGCTTCTCGTTGCAGAGCACGGGCTCTAGGAGTGCGGGCTTCAGTAGTTGTGGCATGCGGGCTCAGTAGTTATGGCTCGCGGGCTCTAGAGCGCAGGCTCAGTAGTTGTGGCGCACGGGTTTAGTTGCTCCGCGGCATGTGGGATCCTCCGCGGCATGTGGGATCTTCCCGGACAAGGGCTCGAACCCATGTCCCCTGCATTGGCAGGCAGATTCTTAACCACTGCGCCACCAGGGAAGTCCCTTCCCATTATTAATACAGAAACATGCCACCAACAACTAAATTCCTCAAAGCCCTTTGCTTCTACCTCCCACCCCCCCATCTGAATTCATATAGATCCCGCTTCTATATGGAAGGTATTCTATAGGAATACGTGTGACACAGCACATGCCAAGAGTTGACAGGTTTCCTTGTTGCTAGAAGATAACTCCCATCTGGGGGCCCTTGTACTGAAGACTACCTTATCTCTCCCAGCCACCTTCGAGTAGCACAGAAGTGAGACAGCTAGAGGCTCCCAGATGAAGTCAGGCTAAGCCTTGCCCACACAGCTTAGTAAATATTAATGTAGCACACAAGATGATTTTCTACGTACCATTCTAATGACACCATTTGAACTTAATGAGTCTTCAAGGTATTTTAATGCTATCCTCTTCTGCAGAAAGGATAGTAAGGAAACCTTTCTGGAGGGCACTGGGCACAATTTGCATCAAGAACTTAAGACTGTTGGGATTAGCAGATACAAACTACTATATAGAGAATGGATAAACAAGGTCCTACTATATAGCACAGGGAACTATATTCAACCTAATGGAAAAGAATATGGAAAAGAATGTATATATATGTATAACGGAATCGCTCTGCTGTACAGTAGAGATTAACACAACACTGGAAATCAACTATACTTCAATAAAATAAATTTTAAAAACTTAAAACTGTTATCCCACTTCCAGTAATTTACTCCAAGAAAATAAACACAAATGCCATGATATATGCATAAGAATGTCCATTGTAATATGTGTAATTGTGAAAAAAAGAGCACACAAAATGTTGAATAAAACAGAAATAGTTTTAATTAAGGTATACCCATATGATAGGGTATTATACAACTATTAAAATAACATTTTGAATAATATTTAATGATATGAGAAAATGCTTAAAATATTAAGAGTAAAATGCAGGATATAAAACTATATACAGTATTACCCCAATTTGGAAAAAAAATTATATATTTAATATATTTACATGCACAGAAAAAGACTAGAAGAAAACAATTGATCTACATGGAGGAATTCTGATTTTTTCTTTATATTTTGTATGACTTCCAAAGTTTCTTATTTTATATAGAGAATAATTTTTTTTTAAAGAACCAGAGGCTGAGAGAACCAATATTTAAAATATCCATCATGTGATAGGCACTGAGCTAGGAATTTTACCAATTCTCTAACCTCCAAAGCAATCAGGAGAGTTCCTGGTTTACAGATGAGAAACTGAGGCTCTGCTATGGAAGCCTGATATCTCTATTTGCCCAGGTACCCTGGATTCAAGCCCAGGACAGTGCCCATGTCCCCTGCTACCCCACATGCCTCACCTGCTATGGCTCCTAGTGGGCCCATGGGAGGCTTACAGTGAAGGTCACTGACAAAACAGAGCTGTATACAGCTTGCCCAAGAGAAAGGCCTTATTTTGCTTTCTAAACTCTTTGTATCTTCCTCCAGAAGTAGACAATTTCCAGCCCCCTGGACAAGAATCAGAGGCTTCTTCATTGTGAAGGCTTGAAGCTCCATTGTGAAACAGTTTTTATCCATGTGCCCAGCTCCACATGCCTGTGCCCCCTGTGACTGTGGTATCTGCTGTCCTGCTTATTGGTTTGGCATTTTGTCAGGCTGTGAGCAGAAGGTCAGGGCAGAACTGCACACCCTCACCCCTTCCACCAGCTGGCTCCTTCGTCTCTGCCCTGGTTACTGAAACAAACAGGCTATGTCCTCCAGCTCCCTACTCAACCCAAGGATGGAAGGGGGGGACACTGGGTGGAGGGGGGCAGCAAATATCCCAGCTGTGTGAACAATCAAGACTATCTGGCAGCACATTTGATCTTTTGTAACCTTATTTCAGCCAAATAGTCAGGGCCTCTAGGCAGCTGGGAGGCCCATCTTACCCTAAGCCTAATGTTTGGCTGGGTTCCAGATACTGCCTTGGTGAGGGGTGCCCAGTCCCCCAGCTGGCTGTATTCCAGGTAGGTCCTCAGGGACACTAACTGCAAACTCTCACGGAGGCAGAGGTGGAAATTGTCTCCAGTTTTTCAAGGATCTTCATCACTTCCTGTTCCCTCCCAGAGGCAGAGACAGGAAGTGACTTGGATGGGGTCACAGCAAATCAGTGACCTTCAGGATTGGAACGTGCTGCCTGGGTCACTTTATCCTCCTGCACCACAGTTCCTAAATTAAAAAACAGAACTACCTAGGGACTTTTATCTAGGAAGAGACAGAAGGGGACATGGGGAATGACACATGACACACAAAATAATGGGAATAAACTGGTCCTTTTTGATCAGACTCTATCTCTTTCTGCAGCCACACAAGAGGACTGCATGTTCACAAAGTCTGCAGAGTGGTTAGGACTCTGCTTCCACTGCAGGGGGCGCGGGTTCGATCCCTGATCAGGGAACTAAGATCCCGCATGCCACACAGCCAAAAAAAAAAAGTTTGGAGAAATACTGGGTTAAACAAAGTTAAACAGATTAAATTACTGCAGGACTTCCCAGAACATTTAATGTGCTCACATATACTGTAAAGGGGTTATAATGTAAAGTGTTTCTTAAACACAAGTCAATTATAGAACTAAGGATTCCATAGACACTAGGATTCCAATGAACACGCTTTGAGAAGTCTTGTTACAGGGTGGGCATGTACCACAGAAAAGTAAGGCCCCAAATAAGCCATCAGCCACTATCTTCAAAAGTGCAGTGTTGGGCTTCCCTGGTGGCGCAGTGGTTGAGAGTCTGCCTGCCGATGCAGGGGACACGGGTTCGTGCCCCGGTCTGGGAAGATCCCACATGCCACGGAACGGCTGGGCCCGTGAGCCATGGCCGTTGAGCCTGTGCGCCTGGAGCCTGTGCTCCGCAGCGGGAGAGGCCACAGCAGTGAGAGGCCCGCGTACCACAAAAAAAAAAAAAAAAAAAAAGTGCAGTGTTGATGTGGCACTGCCCATTTGTTAGTGGTAGAAATACAAAGAGTGCTAACTTTGAAAATAAACAACTCTTGATGAATTTTTAAAAAAAAAGTGCAGTGTTGGATCAAACAAGGTTGTCATTCTGTACTCTCCTGTCTGTACTTGAGCAAGAGTTGATGGTATTTTTCCGCTTGCTGGTCAAAGCCCCTGGAAGAGAACCCTACCTGGAGAAAGTTCACTGGAGTCAGAAGGTATTTGAGTGCCAGGCCCCTGTACTCAGGAGCCAGAAGAGGGGCAGCCTTGCTGCTGTAAGACTGGGGAGAATCCTGGCCCATCCAGGCTCTCTGGTTCCCGGTGGCTGCTGAGCCCGCATTGTCTCCCCTGGGTACCAAGTAGGGCCCTACACTGATTTCCTCCCCAGTTTCCGGAGAGGAAAATTCTTTATCTGTAGACCCTAAGTGCACTGAAAAACCCGAGGGGGCAGTCAATACAGTCACCATCTTCTGGGACTCGGAGGAAGGGACTGCACCCTCCCATTCTTTGTTGCGGATGTCCGGGAACGGCTGCTTCTTGATCTTCAAAGGATGGTGGGAGGGCCGCTTCTCAAGCTCCCCAGAAAGGTTCTCATTCTTGGTCTTCTTCAAGTCCCTGTCAGCTTGAGAGTGATCAGCATTTTCCTCAAGGGATTCAAACACGACACCCTGGGTTCTCAGTCTCTTTAGCTTCCTTTCTAACAATAGCCAGAGAAAACTTGGATTTCTAGAGGAGGAACTCATGTATTGCTGTACAGAGTCTGGAATCAGAGGCACAGAGAGCCTGGGGCTCAGGCTGTCCTGAAAGTAGTCCCTACAGGGTTGTCGCCTGACAATGGGCACCACCTGGCAAGGCCTCAGTGCTTCGACAAAGGCACAGAGCTCAGGGTAGGAGGAATGGTCAGAGTAAGGGATGATGTGGATATCGGGGTGGGAACGGTAGATTTTCCGGCTGGTGGGGAGGATAGCAATGGTAGGGTGGGTCTGGTTCCAACGCAGCATAGCCGAATGGCAGATCTCCATGTGGTCCACGGCATGGATGCGGCCAGCCTTCTCCTCCACTGTGAACACATCTGCCAGGCCCAGCAGCTGCACTAACTCCAGGCGCCGAGGACTCAATACCACCCAGGTCCGAAACTCCAGGGCCAGCTGCTCCAGCAGTGACTCTTTTCCCAGGCTATAGAGTCCTGAATAATGTTCAAGGGATTGGGGAAAGTAAGAGAAGGAAGAGGATGAAGCTAATAAGTCAACCAAATGTTTAATAGAAATACACAAAATTAATGGGACTACCCCCTGACTGTCTATCAGGAAGGAGGTGGCATTTGAGCTGAGGTATATGGAGGGTGGGGTAGGGAGAAGTTTAGCACAGAATCCACTCATTCATTCAGTTCAACAAAGGAAAGCATCTATCAGGTGTTAGGCACCGTGAAAACAAACAAAAATCTCAGTCCTCAAGGAGTGTAATCTATTTGGGGACCCAGAAACAATGCATGCTACAGACATGCACAGAGTATTATGAGGGCACAGAAAAACATCTACCAGTTGATAGAGTTAGGGATAGCTTCCTGAAAATGACAACTTAGATAAATCCTAAATGATGGGTGCAAGTTAATCTGGCAAGGGAAGGGGATGGTAGAGAACATTTTAAGAGAGGTCGTTTCAGTGTTACTAAGGTACAAAGAAACTGGTAAGAAATGACACTAGAGAGGTGAGCAAGGGCCATATAATAGGGGGCTTTGTATGTACTGCTAGGGAGCTTGTTTTTAATTCTGTAAGTGAAGGTGTCATTAAGGAGTTGCAAGCAGGAAAATGGCTAATTCTAATTATAGCATTCATAGGATCAGAGCAGGGCTTTAGAAAAAAAAGTGGCAGCAGTATTATTCAAAGACCTGCATGAGAATATACTGAAAGCAGAAGTACCAGTTAGAAGGCCCAAACAGTACGTATAGAGAAAGAAATGGAGACCTGAATTTGGGTAATGGTTATGGTAACAGATATGGGAGATGTTGTGTAAGTAGTTGTTCTCAGACCTTTTCTGAAGGTGTATTTCAAGTCTACAACCAGACTGTGAACGCCTTTAAAGAATCTATATTTCCTTTATATCCACCTTATTCCTCATCATGGTTCAAAATCTCACTCTTTGGGCACAAAGGTAGCTGATTTTCTTTTCTCTCTCCCTATCCTTCCCCCTTTTATTTTACCTCTTCTAGGCCCTTTACTACTAGACTGTAAGCCCTCATATTTTATTCATTTTTTTCTATTCCCACTGCCTATCAGAATACTTGGCACACAGTAGGGGATTATTGTATATCTGCAAAATTAATCAAGCCCTACTACAGTACCCTACTCGCCAGCTGTGCTTCTCTGGGAAAACTCTGCATTGAAAACTCCAAGAATAGTTAGCACTGATATTTCTTCATGAGTAGTCAAGCAATCCTGAGAGGGAAAATCTCTCCATCAACTTGGTAGTCACTCTGGAAGGTACATAATTTTTTTTTTCAATGCCTTTGTTTAAACCTATTTTGAAACTCCTTTCAGAGTTGGGGCATATCCTTTTAAAATGTTCATCACGGTGGCAAATTTTTTTCCTTTTGTGGATTTACTACAATTTTGGAAACAATCAAAAAAAATCATTTGGAACTAAATCTATTACATTTTAAAAAATAAAAATGGATTTTCATCAACTATCCCAAAAGGCAATTTCAAGAAGCCCAAAATGTTTTGTACTGTTGTGGAGTCACTAGAACAAGCAGACAGCTGGGTTTTCAATGTATCTAACTGCAAGAACAACACTCACCTGAATATCTACATTCTGATAAACTTCATTCACTTGCTAACAAATATTTACCGGAGGCCTCTATCAGACATTAACCTAGGCATCTGGGATATATCCATAAGTGAAACAAAGAGCCTGTCTATTGTGAAATTTACATTCTAGCACAGGGAGACAGATAATAAAAACTAAATACAATGAATACATAAATTATGGAATACACTGTAAGGTGATAAGGGCAATAGTGTCCCTCTCCACTTAAAACCCTTCAATAGCTCTTTGTCCTAAGAGCAGTGGTTGCATTTAGGATCAAGTTCAAAATGGCTTACAGGCACTTCAGCCCCTCCAGGCTTTCCAGCCTCCTCAACCACTGTGCACCTGTCATACTGCTGCTTCTCTGTTCCACAAACACATAGGACTTCTTCCCACCTCCATCCACACCCTCAAGGAATGTGTGTGTGTGTGTGTGTGTGTGTGTGTGTGTGTGTCAGAGAAAGTGGAGATAGACAATCAACAATAAGCAACAGTATATTAAAACATATGGAGTATATGGGAAGTTGATGAGTGCTATGAAAAAGTTGAATCGGTTTAGGAGATCAGGAGTTGGGAATGTGGGAGTGCAGATGGTGGGCAGATTGTAATTTTAAATAAAAAGGTCAGGGTAGATTTCATGGAGAAAAGGACATCTGCACAAAGACCTGAAAGATATGAGACACTCCAAAGAACCTAGATTCACTAGCTCCATGAGTGAGAAAAAAAGGAAAGGAAAGCCCTCACCAATCTTTATGTTATGTTGTGGGTGCTTTCGAATGAGCTCAACAATCTGGCGGGCAGCTTCTTCTTGGGAAGGAAGAACCAGAGCTGGGTTGCAATTGGTGTTGTCTAGGTATAAGGTATGGATCTGTTTCCCCAGTCTCAGGGCTGGCTCCTTCAGCATGGACGGTGTATACCGAAAATCCCCTGGAAGAAGAATATATGGGAGGCAGACAGTCAGAGACAAAAGTATAGAAGACAAGCCTCTCCCAATTCCAACAATGGGCATTTGCCTACTGGCCTGTTGGAAAAACCTAGAGTCTAGCAATGATGAATGTAGTACAGCTTCTTTGTGGAAACGTCTCTATTGTGCTTCCGTTTTTTCATGATTCTCTGCAAAGTTCATACCCTTAAAGAGTGGGAAATCAGTTGAGAAAGGGTCACTGTGCTCATGTGGCATGAAGCTAGGAGGTCTCCAGACTTCTACTATAAGTCAAAGATGCTCAAGAAAAGTCGTGTTGGGAATTCCCTGGCGATCCAGTGGTTAGGACCCAGTGCTTTCACTGCTGAGGGGGCAGGTTCCACCCTGGTTGGGGAACTAAGATCCCGCAAACCGCGGGGCTTGCCCCCCACACACACAAAAAAGTAGTGTCTAGGCTGGGAAAGTGGAAAGGACCCCTCCGGAAGCCCACCTGTGTAGAGAATGGTTCCAAAGTATCCTTCAAACAGAAACATGACAGAGCCAGGGCAGTGATTGGCATCGATGAGGGTTACAGTCATGGTCTCTCGCCCAACTTCATCTAGAGGCAGGACATGGCTCTCACCAACCTCCAGGGCTCGGATCCACTGCTTAGATACCTGAGGAAACAGTTGGTCATCCCAGGGAACACAGCCTCCCCTCCCTGATACCTCCCTGGATCAGAAGCTGTGATGGGGATTCCCAAACAATACTCCCTTCCTCTTCCCACCCTCTACCTCACCCTTCGTACAAGTTTAAATTAAGAGTGCAGAAAACAAGTCTAGTCAGCGATTCTCAAACTTTCCAAATCATAATAATCCTTTGGGGGGCACCTGTTAAAAAAAATTCCAACCAGATTTCCACGACCTGTGCTAGCTATGTCTACTGAATCAGATGGGGGAGAAGGGAGGCGCTGGAGAATCTGTATTTTACTCATCACATTGGGTGGATTCTTATGATGAGGCAAGTTTGGGAAACACTGGCCTAGCTTATGTGAAGAGGTAGGAACAATTTCCTTGGCTGGACTAAAAGTCCTCCCCAATTTATCACTGAAACATCCCAAGCCGGCCAGTTAGAAACCACCCTCCTATTCTGGGCTAAAGATGCATTCTGGGTTCTCGCTTTTGTAAAAATCAGTCTCCCTGGCCCCAACTCTATGACTCCACGGCTGTGACAGATCGGAAGTCCCCACCCAGCTACCGGGACCAACTCTCGGAGGCCGACTCCAGCCGCCCATACCTGTCGGTGACGGTGCAAGAGGTAAGCGGTGATTGGGGAGCAGTAGAGGGGCCGGGTCCAGGTGCTAGAGAGACCCACGGTGTGGTCCGAGTGCATGTGGGACAAGAAGAAGAGCCGGGCGGAGGCAGCCCGGCGCAGGCTCCAAAAGTCCACAGCGATGGGCGTTTGAGGGATCAAGACCCCGTTCATGGTGGCGGGGTTGGAGAGTCACCAGTGGGATCTTCATGGGAACAGAGCTCCTGCGGGAGGCTCCTACAACGGCGCCCTGAAAAAAGTCATGCTGGGGCAAGAACAGGGCCAGGGGCCGTAAGGAAAGCCAGCTCAGTGGGGAATGAGTGACTAGACTGGGCAGAAAGAAGGAAGTGACCGTGCTGTGGGAGTCTGGGGGTGGAATCGCAAACCACAGAAGGCGCCCAACGGAGCGCCACTCCCCCAAGCGCGCGGGACCAGGGCCCGAGGCCCTGGTCTCAAAGCGCGCGCTGCTGGGCGGAGACAGGCGGAAGTAGCCGATTTCCGATTGCCCGCCACCCCTCTGCCTGAGGTAGCCGCGCGGCGACGCCGGGAGGTGAGAGGTTGGGGGAAGGGCACGCTAAGGTCGTGATCCAGGCTGCGCTCGGCGCTCACTGGGAGAGGGTGATTGGCAGCTGCTCTGCGTGGTCCCCCTGGAGGAGGCGGGACTTCCGCAGAAAGGTTGATTGGGCCTCTTGGTGACGGCAACCGCGTGGAGGCGCAAGAAAGGCTGGAACTGGAGGGGGAGGGGTCCACGGACTGTTGGCTGCCGGGCTCGAAGTCGGGCCGAGGGCCTAGAGGTTGCGGGAGAGCTCTGTGGGCGGAGCGAACCAGCCTGCAGGTCCCCGGAAGGATCCGCAGAGCCTAGGGTGGGCCTCGCCAGGGAGCGAGAGGGTTGAAGTTCGAGTGTGGTAGGGCCCGGATGGCGGCCCTGGGGGAAGCCAAGGCTGGGCCAAATCGCGCCTGTAGTCTCTTCACTGACTGACGTTTCCTTTACCCAGGTCCCCACATCGGGGCTAGAAGGAGCCCACGAGTTACCTAGGGATCTCTGGGAACTGCCCCGTGACTATTCGAGAAGATGCCGTACCTGGGCTCCGAGGACGAGGTGAAGGAGCTGAAGAAGGCTCTGTGTAACCCTCACATTCAGGCTGATAGGCTGCGCTATCGGAATGTCATCCAGCGAGTGATTAGGTATCGCCTAACGCTCTAACTCCCCCATTGCCATCCCCATCAGGGCTCTCTACCCCTGGCCGCTTAGAAAGATTAAGTGAACTCGCATCCATGGCAGTTGTATGATTTGGTCTTCCTGCTTCTCTGGACTGCCGTCTAAGTCTCCCTTGTGGGACATATTTTGCTTCTTTTACTCAGCTGGGTGGTTTCATCCATGTCTTGAACTTGTACTGCTGACTTCCAGATCTATGTCTAGCACAGACCTCCTTTTTTTTATCGTCAGACCCACAGATCCTACTGCCTGCTTGGCATTTCCACCTGGATATTTCTTCAAAGACATGCAAAATAGTACCTACATCCTTCCGCCCTCCCCAAACCTGCTCTTCCACTTGTATTTGTGTTGATGAACGTCACCACCCAGCTGAGCAAATGTGGGAGTCAGTCTTGGTGACACCTGATTGTCACTGTTCAAGTCAGATGGTATGGATTCATGGTTCTAAGTATCCATCCTCTTTTTCTTTTTTTAGCATCTTTATTGGAGTATAATTGCTTTACAATGGTGTGTTAGTTTCTGCTTTATAACAAAGTGAATCAGCTATACATATATCCCCATATCTCTTCCCTCTTGCGTCTCCCTCCCATCCTCCCTATCCCACCCCTCTAGGTGGTCACAAAGCACTGAGCTGATCTCCCTGTGCTATGCGGCTGCTTCCCACTAGCTATCTATTTTACATTTGGTAGTGTATATATGTCCATGCCACTCTCTCACTTCGTCCCGTGTCCTCAAGTCCATTCTCTATGTCTGCATCTTTATTCCTGTCCTACCCCTAGGTTCTTCAGAACCTTTTTTTTTTTTTTAGATTCCATATATATGTGTTAGCATACGGTATTTGTTTTTCTCTTTCTGACTTACTTCACTCTGTATGACAGACTCTAGGTCCATCCACCTCACTACAAATAACTCAATTTCGTTTCTTTTTATGGCTGAGTAATATTCCATTGTATATATGTGCCACATCTTCTTTATCCATTCATCTGTGGATGGACACTTAGGTTGCTTCCATGTCCTGGCTATTGTAAATAGAGCTGCAATGAATATTGTGGTCCATCTTCTTTTTTTTTGATTGGCACTGCTGTTCTGGTTCCCTTTTTAAAGCAATTGCAGTAGCTTAGTAGTAGGTCACCTTAGGCCCTCATTTCAGCCAGATTGATTTTCCAGCATATGAATTTGACAATATAACTCTTGTGTATAGCTGTGGATCACAAACTTCAGTATGCACAAAAGTCCCTTGGGGTGCTTTTTTTGTTTGTTTGTTTGTTTTTGTGGTACGCGGGCCTCTCACTGCTGTGGCCTCTCCCGTTGCGGAGCACAGGCTCCGGACGTGCAGGCTCAGCGGCCATGGCTCACGGGCCCAGCCGCTCCGCGGCATGTAGGATCCTCCTGGACCGGGGCACAAACCCGTGTCCCCTGCATCAGCAGGCAGACTCTCAACCACTGTGCCACCAGGGAAGCCCCCTTGGGGTGCTTTTTTAGAAAATGTAAATTTTTCATCCAATCCAGTAATTCTGATTTCAGTAGGGTGAGATGGAACCCAGGAATCTGCATT
This sequence comes from Stenella coeruleoalba, assembly GCF_951394435.1. Lineage (NCBI taxonomy): Eukaryota > Metazoa > Chordata > Mammalia > Artiodactyla > Delphinidae > Stenella > Stenella coeruleoalba. Next base: position 99,819,156 of record NC_137169.1, on the reverse strand, counting down.
TTAAACAGACATCCCCTCTAATTGCTATAGGAGATCACAGTTTGAGAAACAGTGATCTACAGAATAAAGTCCAAATTTCTTATCATAGCACCCAAGGAACACCCAGTTAACTACCGGCATACTCTGAAAAGAATGTACCATTCTTGCTCATGTCCACATGCATCACAGTGTGTATCGTTACCTATCTACTACACCTGCCTGGAGCTCCTGCTGATTCCGCTCAAGTATTTCTTCCTCTGTGGAAACATTTTATGACTTTTTGGCAGTGTTAGACCTCCTGATCCCCACTGCACCTTGTCTGTTACTTCTGTTATAATACCAATCTATCATTCTGTAATTAGCGGTGTTCTTGTCTGCCTCCTTGGTAGACTTTTGAGTTCCTTGAGATCTGAGACCATGCCTTCTTCAAGATTATTCCCCAGAACATATCCCTGGAATGTAAAATCTGAATGTGACTGGAATGTACTAGTTTGTTGAATGAATAGAAGAACGTTTATTGCAGGCCCGTTGTGAAGTATTGTGTGATATGATAGACAAAGTAGACCTGGTTGCTCTGCTCTAAGAGATCACAATCTAGTTGGATATCCAGGGCATATAAGTAAAAGGCTTTCTGTTGTAGGTTGGGGATTATGTATTTTACTTTTTTCCTGCTGTGCGTGTTGGTTTCAGGCACATGACTCAGGGCTCGGACATGTCTGGTGTTTTCATGGAAATGGTGAAGGCCAGTGCCACTATAGATATTGTTCAGAAGAAGTTGGTTTATCTCTACATGTGTACCTATGCCCCCCTGAAACCAGATCTGGCTCTCCTGGCCATCAATACACTGTGCAAAGACTGTTCGGACCCCAACCCGATGGTGCGAGGGTTGGCACTACGGAGCATGTGTAGCCTCAGGTGAGCACTCTCTTCCCTTCCTGTATCTCAGTGGCTGATAAGTTCATGTGGTCATGGGGCAGGTTTTTAATGATGACAATTTATTTGAGCTCCTTAATAATGGGGAAGACACTGTTGTAACCTGAACTCAGGTTTTCGGCCATTGCTTTGGTTTAAAAAACTATATATGTGATTTCATTAAGGAATTTTTCTATCCTTACTCTCAGTGAAATAGTTAAATATTTATTCATTTATTTGGCTGCTCTGGGTCTTAGTTGCGGCACACGGGATCTAGTTCCCTGACCAGGGATCGAACCTGGGCCCCCTGCATTAGGAGCACGGAGTCTTAACTGCTGGACCACCAGGGAAGTCCCTGAAATAGTTAAAGATTTCTAAATGTGTGTGTGTGTGTGTGTGTGTGTGTGTGTGTGTGCGCGTGTGCGTGTGTGTTTTTTAACCTGCCTATGTGGCATTATTCCACGTGAAAAGTCAAGTGAGGCTTTTTAAGTTTGGCAGCAGCTTTCTCCACTTTGTTGGAGAAGAATCTGACCAATGCGTATTCAAACATCTACTAAACCCTCTGTTAAGTGAATAGGGGCTAAATTATGTCAAAACTAGTACCTTAGGATCTGACTGACTCTAGGATGTGTTGCTTAGGTTGCCTGGTGTGCAGGAATATATCCAACAGCCAGTTCTCAACGGTCTGCATGATAAGGCTTCATATGTCAGGAGGGTAGCAGTCCTTGGCTGTGCCAAGATGCATACTCTTCATGGAGACTCTGAAGTGGGTAAGTTTCAGTGTAATCTACCACGATCAGTATTTATTTGTACTTCCATTATATGACTTTGTAGAAGAGTATGTAGCTTTGGTAGAAAATAATAATGTGACCCTACTTCTGCATGTCACTTTTTTTTTTTTTTTTTTTTTTTTGCGGTACACGGGCCTCTCACTGTTGTGGCCTCTCCCGTTGCGGAGCACAGGCTCCGGACGCGCAGGCTCAGCCGCCATGGCTCACGGGCCCAGTCACTCCGCGGCATGTGAGATCTTCCCGGGCCGGGGCACGAACCCGTGTCCCCTGCATCGGCAGGCGGACTCTCAACCACTGCGCCACCAGGGAAGCCCTGTATGTCTCTTTTAAGTAGGACGCAGGGCTTGGTATTTTCTGAGATTAGAGAAGTCCTTTCTTTGGGGCCCACGTGAGATCCTGTGCCTTAGCTGCTTAGAACAGTCTGGAAATGACCATTGTTTTGGCCTTGCACTTTGTTACTGCCTTTGTTATTTTTGTGGCAGAGAAGTTCAGCTTTGTCTGCCTGGAACTGTTATTCTGGCTCTATCACCTTGACTCTGAAACTTTTCTTTATGTGAGATCTTTGTTCCGTTTTATAGATGGTGCCCTGGTAAACGAATTATATAGTTTGCTGCGTGACCAGGATCCAATTGTGGTTGTGAACTGCCTGAGGTCTCTGGAGGAAATTTTGAAACAGGAAGGAGGTGTTGTCATCAATAAGCCCATCGCCCACCATCTCTTAAATCGGTTTGGATGCCTCTGTGCTCTTTTATCATGATCAAATCTACATCCTAATGGGATCTTGTTGATGTATTGAATGAAGGAGAGGTCTTGAACAACTTCTGTAGAGTAGTAAAGAAAGTTAACTGTAACTATTAACTTCCTCATGTTTCATTGAGATAATTTTTTTTTCATTTGTCTTAGTTTCTTTTGGTGATATAGAGAGATGGCAGAAGGATCCTTCAGGGTTCTGTCCTCTGCAGTCGTTATGTCCTCCAAACTAAGCCATTCATACTATCTTAAAATGTAGAGAATCTGGATCTAGGATATGGTGATCATGTCTTTGGCCTTCGATGAGTGTGCATTTGTACCGTAAACTCATCTTGGAATTTAAAGCCTTATTTTGTGTAAACTTTCGTACATGAGAAGAATAATTTGATTATGGCACAACCTATTTTCAAGAATTCTCCCCTTGTTGTGATGAACAGATGACTGGTGACATGGCAGTAGCATGGAGGTGGTCCTAATTTTGTTGCTAGGATAGCACTTTTGTTTTCTTTTTTGGATAGAATGTCAAAACTGGACCAGTGGGGCCAGGCTGAAGTATTGAACTTTCTGCTACGCTACCAACCCCGCAGTGAGGAGGAGCTGTTTGACATTCTCAACCTGTTGGACAGTTTTCTCAAGAGCAGTAGCCCAGGTGTGGTAATGGGAGCCACCAAACTCTTTCTGATCTTGGCAAAAAACTTCCCCCATGTGCAAACTGACGTGCTCATGCAAGTCAAGGGAACTTTGCTGGCTGCCTGTTCTTCAGAGAGCCGCGAGCTCTGTTTTGCTGCCCTCTGCCATGTGCGCCAGGTCCTGCACAGTTTGCCGGGTCACTTTAGCAGCCACTACAAAAAGTTTTTTTGCTCCTACTCGGAGCCCCACTACATCAAGCTCCAGAAGGTGGAGGTGCTGTGTGAGCTGGTGAACGACGAGAACGTGCAGCAGGTGCTGGAGGAGCTTCGCGGGTACTGCACTGATGTGTCTGCCGACTTTGCGCAGGCTGCCATCTTTGCCATAGGTAGGTATCTGTTGCTTTTCCTTTGTGAGAGCCTAGACCAACCAGCTAGAAAGCTGTGGAACCACAGAGAGGAAAGGGAGTGAATCTTGCTTCAGAGGCAAAGTATCTTGCACCAAACAGTTAGGTCAGTGACTACAAACAAGGTGGGGAGAAAGGTTTTTTGGTCAACACTGGTGTTTCCATATCTTCTAGGATATAGACTATAGGTGATGCAAACTGTAACACAATTTATATTGCCTTTTGTCGTCTGTTATCCAAAATGCTTTTCTGTATATCATCTTCCCACAGCCTTGTGAGGCAGTCAAGAAGAGTGGACAAGTGTTATTATTAACTTCGTTTCAAAGATGAAGAAACTCAGGCACAAAAAGTTTCTTAAATTGCCCAAAGGTCATATAGTTCCTGAACTGGGACTGGAACCCAGCCTTCCTGACTCAAAGTCCTTTGAAAATTTAGCAATCTTTTATCAAGCTTCTGCTCCGGGCTACGCATTATGATGAGTGGACCGGCACAGAGTAAAACATAAGACTTACAGACCTTTTCATGCTACTCTGTCTGGAATTTAAAGGGCTAGAGTGAGTCAAATGCAAGCAGCTGGGGAGCTAAGTTTTGGAGGACTTCAAGTAGAGGAGGAGAAGGAACCCTCGGATGTAGAATAAAGTATGGTTATTTTTAGAGGCAGAGAAGAGGGCACAAAGAGGGGAGTAGAAAGCCTGCAGTCTGGAGGCTGTTGCACAGTGTTCCCAGCAGGAATATTCCTGTACAGGTGTGCTGCAACAAACTGGTTGCCACATAAATACCTTTGTGACTAAAAGTTTTCAACCTTGTTCAATGGGAAATTCATTTTACCAAAGTTCCCTTTATCGTAAACTTAGATTCTTATTTCATCAAGCAAGGGGTGATTTTCTTTTTCTTTTTCTTAGATATTTCTGGTCCTCTTGGTCTTTCTTTGGCTGGTGGGAAATTATTTTAGAATGAGGTGCTAGTATCTGACTTAACACATTTTTCTGCTTTCCCTTCCTCTGTAGGTAGCATCGCCAGGACCTACACGGATCAATGTGTGCAGATTCTAACAGAGCTGCTGGGGCTTCGACAAGAGCACATTACCACAGGTAATGGCTACCTTTCTAGGATTTTTTTTTTTTTTTTTTGGTCAATTTCCCGACCTATAGTATTTGCTCAAAACATATTTGTTGTTCAATAACAGAGGTTTAAACTCTTCTTTGCATCATCATCTGTTACCATCAGAGAAACATACAGATCTAACAGAGTAGGGAGTCTTCAGGTTGCCATGAGTCTACAAGGCTGTTGCATAGATCATGAAGGGTGCGAGGGTTACCTTGCTTGTTATTTGCCCACCTTTACCCCTCTTTTTGCTTTATGGCAGCATACGGTAAGCAGTGACTTCCAAGACTGGGACTAGGGTGAGGCAAGCAAATCGCCTAGGATGCAAACATTTAAAGAGGCACTCACTTTTATATAGAGAATGGATAAACAACAGTGTGCTACTGCATAGCACAGGGAGGTATATTCAATATCCAATGATAAACCAGAATGGAAAAGAATATATATTTTAAAAAAAGAATATATATAAAGAGGCACTCGCTCTCAAGTTTGTGCAAATGCTAACTCTGTGAGTCTTCTTAAATTTTACACCCTGGCACCTTGCTTGCTTCACCGTAGCTCCAGCCCTGGTGGCTCCTTTTATACTGTCCTCAGAGCATCATTCGACAGCAGCACTCCCCCACATTTGTATATGCTTTCTGGTTTGCCAAGTGCTTTCACATACGTTAACTCATTTATCCTCATGGCAATCTGATGAGCAACACTTATTAAGAAATTGTTGCCCACGTCAGACATTTCTCAGATAATTATTGACCACCCCACCAAACACCCATTTTACAGAAATTGCCCCAGTAATCTAGCCTGAATATGTGACTTTTCTTAAGATTCTTTCCCGTGCGGAGGCTCTAATCCTGTGCTCTTGTGTCCTGAGCTGTGCTCTAGTGGTTGTGCAGACTTTCCGAGACCTGGTTTGGTTGTGTCCTCAGTGTACAGAAGCTGTGTGTCAGGCCCTGCCCGGCTGTGAGGAGAGCATTCAAGATAGCGAGGTAGGCTGTAATTCTCCTTTACTTCTAGGCAGAGGGGGAGTGCTTGGGACCCTGCTCTGTGAAATGGAATCTAATTATTCTTTCCACCCAGTGTCTGAAGTGGAATTCTTAGAATTGATTGCCACCTCAGATTCTGTTTTGGGTGTAGGTGGGATATAAATTATAAAAACATTAGGATTTAGCTATGGTTTTCTTACAAATATTTTGATACCATTGTTCTTGTGAACAGTTTTGAGTCAGAGATTTAGACCATAGGGTTTTCAGCTGGCATGAAAATCAGAATCGTTTGTGAAATTTTTACAAATATTTGGGCTTCCAGTATCTACTCAAATATTCAAGAGTGGAAGCCCTAGACACACAGAGTTTTAAGAAACTTTGCAGGTGACTCTGATGTGCACACTAGGTTCCCCTAACTTAGGGGAATCTTCCAATAGCTTCCACTGAAGCATTAAACCCCAAATTGGGGAAGAAGCCTCAAAGGTGAGGAAGCCTTATTGCTTAAGCAACATAGGCTGTGAGAGTCTTAAGTCTCCTTTTGTGTGGTAGAATTTCATTCCTATTTGTTGTAGAGAGTTTAGTAGGGGGTGAATTAATAAATGCAAGTGGAAGTAAATAAAATATTATACCTTTTCTACTGACTCTAGGGGAAAAGCAAAACCTGCTGCTATCTACTGCCTGCTCTGGCCTGTGTTCTGGACAGCCAAATGTTGAGCACCTGTTCTTACTCCCTCATTACCTAGGGGAAGCAGGCGCTTATTTGGCTACTCGGTGTCCACGGGAAGAGAATCCCCAACGCTCCTTATGTGTTGGAAGACTTCGTAGAGAATGTGAAGTCGGAGACATTTCCAGCTGTCAAGATGGAGCTGCTCACGGCTCTGCTGCGCCTTTTCCTCTCTCGACCCGCCGAGTGCCAGGACACGCTGGGCCGTTTATTATACTACTGCATAGGTAGGCTCTTCAGAAGGAAACGGTTGAATTGGGAGATTGGGATTGACATGTATACACTAATAAGTATAAAATGGGTAACTAATGAGGACAGGACCTGCTGTATAAAAAAATAAATAAAATCAAATTTAAAAAAAAAAAAAGAAGGAAATGGTACTTGCCATGACCAGTCATACAGGTTCTCACAGCTTTCATTGTTTGGTGAGCCATCTGGGACCGAAGAAAAAAATGTCAACGTTTTCTAGGGTTTCCTCCCTCCTTCATTTTGTTCTCCTATTCTGGTGGGCACAGGGGTAGAAAGAGTGTTTTCGTTTTTGTTTTTAATTAACTTAGTCTGTTATCTTACCTCAGAGGAAGAAAAGGATATGGCAGTACGGGACCGAGGTCTCTTCTACTATCGCCTCCTCTTAGCTGGCATCGATGAAGTGAAGCGGATCCTACGGAGCCCTCAATCTGACCCTTCTCTCAGACTTTTGGAGGATCAGGCAGAGAGACCTGTGAACAGCTGGGCCTCGGACTTCAACACACTGGTGCCAGTATATGGCAAAGCCCGCTGGGCAACCATCTCTAAATGCCAGGGTGTGGAACGCCATGGCCCAGAGCTTCCTAACACTGCATCTTTTGCCACATCAGGTAAAAATAGTCCTGACTTTATACTTTGTCATGAAAAATCTTTATCTTTTGCAATGACTGGTAGAGAGTAGAGTACCCTAGCTAAACCTCAGACTGTTGCCCGAATTTTGTCTCTGTGAGCAAGAAGGAAGTTCATCATTGGTTATTTAAGCCATTTCTCTGAAGATGAGAGTCACATTGTGTACTGCTGGAAATCTAGATTTAAAAATGTAGTTCTACAGATTAAGAGCATCTCTTACACAAGCTTTCTGACTCTTGTAGGACCCCTGATTCCTGAAGAGAACAAGGAGAGGGTCCAAGAGCTCCCTGATTCCAGAGCCCTCATGCTAGTCCCCAATCACCAGCTTACTGCTGAGTGTTTTGAGAAAACTTGGCTGAGCCTCAAAGTTGCTCATCAGCAGGTGTTCCCGTGGCAGGGAGCAGTCCATCCTGACACCCTCCAGATGGCCCTGCAAGTCGTGAACATCCAGACCATCGCGATGAACAGGGCTGGGGCTCAGCCGTGGAAAGCCTACCTCAGCGCTCAGGATGACACTGGCTGTCTGTTCCTGACAGAACTGCTGTTGGAGCCCGAGAACTTGCAAATGCAGATCTCAGTAAAACAAAACAAGGCGAGGACAGAGACACTGAACAGTTTTATTTCTGTATTAGAAACTGTGATTGGAACAATTGGAGACATGAAATCATAACAGCTTCTTGCCTATCCTGAGTGAGATGAATAGCTGTCAGAGTTCCTTAGTTTTTCTTATTATAGCTGCTTGTAAGTCCAGATAATATCAAATGCAAAGGAGAGTGGGAATCTGGGAATGAGAATTCTTACATTCTTGTCCAAAGATCATTGGTGAATGACCCCATTTTTCCAGGTGATGTGGTAAAGGTTAATGTTGTTGGTAAGGGGGTGGGAATGGGGTGAGGGTAGGATTTGGATTCTTTCCTAATCAGTTTAAGGGATTATTTTACTCATTAAAGATGCCTGATGTGTCTGGAAACTGACTGGGTCATCATTTGTGGGGGTCATCTTTTCTTCCCTGGATTATTGCAGTGAATTCCTGACTGTTCTCATATTTCTAATCATGGTTTCTAGGCCAGAGTTCAGAGTCCTTAGCCTGGCGTCTAAAGTACCTCTTCAGTGCCATGTCTCAGCACTCCCCAGGATACCCTCTGTTCTGGCCAAGCAAACCACTTGCAGTTCCCTGAATACGCTCGGCTCTCTCTCACCTCTGTGCCTTGGCACCTGCTTTTTCTTCTCGCCTAGACCATTTCCTCACCCTCATGTCTTCTTTAAGTAACACCTAGTCTATCTTTCAGTGTTCAGCTCAGGCATGAGCTCTTTCAGGAAGTTTTCTGTGACCCTCCTGCCTTCATCAGGGGTCTCATTCAAGCTGTGAAAGCAGTCAGTGCACATTTCTAGCAGCACTGTTGTAATTGTTTTCTTGTCACTCTTTCTCACGTTTAATTTTATTCATACCTGACCACGTTTTAATCACTGAGACAACTTATGGCAAAAACAGATGTAATAAGATGATGGTAAAGTATAAATAACCAGATAATCCAGCACAGGAAAAATAAAAAGACCTGTGAAAACCAGCTGGGTCAGGGATGGGAACATATACAAACGTTCAGGCTGAGAGGGCCTACATAGTTGATATCGTTGTGCCTCAGATTTAGCTCTGTAAGTGATTTGGCAGTCAGAATAAAGAGAAACGGTCGTATAGTTGTTACCAGAGAGGAAGAAACATTTCAGTTCTAATTTCGAAGAGAAATTTACATGTAGTTTCACATGGATGGCGCTGAGTGATATGCGGAAGATTCCTATGGGAAGTTAGTAGAGTTTCACATGGTTTTCTTATGGTGTTCTTCGATACAAACAGAGAGCATAGCTTTAGTATAGAGCTTAGTGAGGGCATTTCTTCAAGGACTACAGATACTGTGACCCAAATATCATCCAGCTTAATTTAAGGACTTCTTCTACCTAGATACATAGATGGACTGCATATCCTTCAAATAATGCTTCACCATCATTTCTCTCAACCAAGCTTTTAATAAGAGTAGATAACATTGCTGAGTTTTCTGGCAAGGGCCTGGGTTTGTGAGTTGTCTGTCTCAACCAGACAGTTTCTAAGGACAGTGATTATCTTTCTTTCCTTCTATCTCTACAGTGCCGACCACATAGTGATTACTCAATAAATAGCATTGAACGAATGGCTGTAAGTAATTAGATTCTGATGGTGTTTGGGGGTTGGTGTTTGAAGTGTGTTTTATTATATTGTGTTGACCACATAGAGGACAATAGATGGAATTCCATCTAGACTAGGGTTTCTCAAAAGTGGTACTACTGACATTTGGGGCCATATAATTCTTTGCTGTAGGGGGTTTTCCTATGCACTGTAGGATAATCATTAGCCATATCTCTGATCTATACCATTAGATGCCAGTAGAACCCCTAGTTGTGACAACTAAAACTGTCTTCAGACATTGCCAAGTTACTGTGGGTGTCAAAATCACCCCCAGTTGAAAAAGTCTGATCTAGACCATGGATCCCCAGGGACTGGAAGTAGGGGGATCAGAATAGCTTCAGAATTGCTTTCCATGTTTTGACTTGTTCAGTTAAACTGTGAATGTTTAATTAGGTATTAAAACAAAATGGAAGTGCTAAGTGCTGCCAGTTTTAAGTGTTACAAGGGAACAGAATGTAAGTGGTAGAAACTGAGTAAATTGATTGACTTTTTAAAAAATTAAAGACTATAATTGAAATATTGACCTAAAGAAAATTAGGTACAGCTCAGCAATTGAATGTTGCTAAAGTGATCCCAACTATTGGAGCCTTTAGAAGATTAAGCCCTAGCTGGTTGCTTTTCTGTAAAGTAGGGGCATAGCAGAATATGAAACTGTTGCTTTTGAAAAGTGTAATTTTAAAATGATCTCAATGAAGAACTGATTTCTCTTAACTGTAGTCTGGTTTTACTAATTTACAAGCAAAATGACTAAAGCTTAAGTATACCATGAAGTTAATTATTTAATATTCCTTCTCCCTAGGAGCTCTCTAGCCTCTGCAGATACATGGTTTGATGATATAAGTGGATGCTTATCTTTAAAATCCATGAGGGTAGTTGATACTCTGCTTTTAGAAAAATGGCCTTCTAATGTCTGTCTTAGTTGGTAAATAGTAACACATACAATGAGTGCCCGCCAATGACAGTGGTGCTTTGGAACATTACAGAGGCAATCATTTGCATAGTTCCTGATGATCATTTTACTGCTATGGACCAGCGACTGTTAAATGTCTCCATTCCCTCCTCCTTTTTGAATGGGAGTTCTGTTACAATTATTTTGTCCCTTTCTCATATATTGGGTGTTTGGGGGAGGGGAGACAAAGAACTTTTTTTCTTAGTTATAGGTCTTCATGTTGAGAGGAGCTGTACCCCAGGATCTTCATTCACATGCGGACCTGGTGCAGATGACAAGATCCTGGATTTTGAGCCAATGATATAATGAGATGAGGCTTTGGGAAAGGGATATTAGTTGTTATCGCCAGAACAGCAAGAGAAGCAAGTGATAGTGAAAAAATTCTGGCCTCATTTTTCAGTAATAATTAAGAGTACAATATTTGAACTGTAAGAGTGAAGGGTATGTGGACTGGTAGGGAGGGGAAGGGGTAGTTGGGAGGGTGCTACATTGAAGGCCCAGAGAGAAATAAACAAAGGAGGAAATTTTACCCCACATTGCTCATAAAGGGTATACTCTGTTTCTGTAGCCTTACAACATTGATTGTACAGATAATGCAAAGGATAGATAAGATTATGCAAAGATTAGATTCCCAAGATGGCATTTGCCCATAAGCATATCAGTAGTGAAATGAGGAAGGTGGTTTATTATTGTGGGAAAAGGTTTATTGTTAATGGTAAGACACACTTGGTTTTAAATTTCTATTCTGCCACTTACTGATGCCACTTACCTTGGGCAAGCTATTTAACACCAGTTGGATAGTATCTTATAATTTTTTGTTTTTGTTTTTGTATATTATTTTGGGAGTATGTCATAAATGTACTTGTTGGAATCCTTAACTTGGCAGTGGCTCACTCTAGTGTGAAAGGAGGTTGACCTAGAATTATCTCTGACATTAGAGGTCTGAAGGCTATTTAGTAGAAACTGAAGTTTCAGCCCTAATGATTGATAATGACAAATAAAAATGGCCCTTTAGCTACATAATTCCTGTTCCTAGTCTGAAAGGAATTTATGATTTTTTTTTTTAGAATGGAATAGAAAGCAGAAGATTGGCTCTGATTATCTTGCAAGCTAGAAATTCCACTTTGAACAACTAACTTACTGTTTATGCTTGAATCTCTTACTAGTTCACTAGTTCTGGAAGGGCTGATAGGTTTGAGTGCTGCTTCTGAGATACAAACCCAGAATCTAGGTGTAGTTACATTAAGAAGGCAGCCACTATGAAGTGTCCAATCCTGAGAACCTGTAAAACGACAATGGAGTCCAACCCTATTAGGAAAATCCCAATTAATTCTATTAGAGATATCCCAGATCCCTTTTAATCCTGGTCGTTAGACCTTGGGCTAAAAGGAAGATATTTAACACTTGCTGTGTGTCAGATACTCTTGGGTCATTCCACATAACATTATCTTATTTAATCCTTGTTATTTCCCTGTGAAATACTTTGTGTTGTCCCCATTTACAATTCCTCAAATGCCCAAATTTTTATTCATCTTTTCAGCTTTTATATATCCTATACCCTCCATCTGGAATGGTCTTATTCCTACTCTTTGCCTAATGGATCCCTCCTTGTCCTTCAGAGCTCATCTCAGATGTTACTACTCAAGGAAGCCTTCCTTACCCCCAGGTTTGTTTCCTTATTATACACTGTAGTAACACACTATATCTTAATAAGCACAAGAAATTATATGATTAGTCATTTAATATCTGTCATTCATGCTGAAGTATGACCCCATGAGGATGGGAACTATCTGTGTCGTTTTTCTGGGTTATTTATAGTGCCAAGTATGTGTAGTTTCTTACACACTGGTACTCAGTAAGTAATCGGTGTGTGATAGTGGCAAACGAATGCCATAGTCAGGAGTTGAATGCTTGTGTAATAGAACTTCAAAATTTCTTTCTTTAAATTACACCATACCCAGAACCCAGCAGGAAGTTTCTCAGTGTTGCCCAAGAGCTCTTCCTTGACTCTTTCAGTTCTAGATTGGCTATCTAACTATTAAAGTTATTCATTAACCCTAGGTACTGGCTTGGGTGTGGCTCTGAGATAAGGAACTGAAAGTCTTCAACAAACCTCCCTAGCTGTGTGTGGGTGAGCTCTTCAGAGAAGTCCCATCTTTCTGAGCAGCTGTTTTGTAGACAGGTGGTGGGAAAGGCTCCAGGACTCCATGTCCCATTAAGAAACTTTACAAGAGGGACACATCTGGTTTACCAGTGTTTCTGACTTCCTTCTGAGCTGAAAACTGCTTTGTTTTGTAGAAAAGCAAAACTTGGCCATAAACACCTAAAATGAAGAGCCCCCAAACCTTTGAGGAGCAAACGGAATGCATTATAGACTCTCTACTCACAGACTTCTTAGGTCCCACTTGTCAGGTTGCTAACCGGACCCTACGTTGTGCAGACGAAGTAGATTCAGGTAAGGCTCCTGGCCTGAGGTGGTAATTGCAGGTCAACAAGAGAATCTGAATATTCTTACTTATTTCTTCTTAAGTTTCAAAAGGTAAGCTCTAAGCTTTCAGCAATATCTGAAGTCTTTATAGAAGGGAAAGAGATTCTCAGTGAAGGGAGATTTTCTGTCTTCTATTGGTGTTGACAGAATATTGAAGATTTTCTTGGGAGAGAATGATGCCCAAATTGTTTAAAAAGTCTAGAGAACTTTTTTCAATGCCCAGATTCCTGGGACTTGCCATCCCTTCAAGCATTGTGACGAATGTGCCTGTGTTCCCTCTGTTTTAGGAGAGGTCTGCTCTTTTGATGTGGCCATCATTGCTGGTCGCCTTCGGATGTTGGGTGACAAGTTCAATGGAGAATTGGAAGCTTCTGCCAAAAACATCATCGCAGAAACCATTCAGGGACAGGTCAAGTTTCTGCTACTTCCTTCTATTGTTTGCTGCTTTTTTTCTATTTCAGATATCCTTCTCTTACTACTCCTATATGACTGTGACTAGAAATGTTCTGTGAAAGATTTGGGGGCTTAATGCATCCAAGGAGATACAGCAGGAATTCTTCAACTGCCGATTCTTTAGCAGTTAATCAAAGCCTAGGTCGTATTGAGGTGGAGAGCTTTTGGCATAGGCTGATCAGCCTTCAGATTGTTTCTATTTGTTTTTCATCAGAGCTGTGCTTAATGGCATAGAGCATATATATAGCATTTTATTCTTGGTAAAGCATTTTATTCTTTTATGCACCTGTTTTAATATTTATTTTGCTGGTAGTGGACATCTTTTTTTCCTCAAGGTCCAGCAATAAAATTATATACAGGAAGGATAGGCATTTGACAAATCCGATGCAACTAAGGATAAGTACAGCAGCCACTAGGGCGTATCTGGCTTTTCATCAGTGTCCTGATTCCTGAACTTTGTATGGGATATAAATACCATAGGCAATGTTCTAGAAGAGGTTGCTGATTAATATCAATAATGACAGCTAATATTAACTCATCACTTACCATGTGCCAGACAGTATTCTAAATGCTTTACATTTATTATCTCATTTAATCCTTACACCACTCTATGAGGCATTATAGAAACTGTTATCCACAGTGCAACCTCTCTCATCTGTGTGTAATACTGTGAGAGCAAACATTTAACCCATTTTGTCCACTGCTATATTCACACAACCTAGAACAGAACATGATATACAATAGGCCCTCAAAAAGTATTTTCTGACTTAGTATCCATTTAAGCTGATAAGGAAACTGAAGAATAGGGAAATAAGTAATTAGATTATTTAGTAAGTGTTGAAGTTAGGATTTGAACCCAGACTGATTCCAGAATCACACTTTTTTTTTTAAATTGAGGTAGCATTGCTTTATAACTTTACATAAGTTTCATGTGTACAACATTATAATTCCACTTTTGTATACACCACAGCATGCTTGCCACCAAAAGTCTAGGTTCTCTCTGTCACCATAAAATTGACCCCCTTTACCCATTTTGGTTCTTTTTGGTTTTCTAAATTAATTAATTAATATTTTATTTTTGGCTGCGTTGGGTCTTCGTTGCTGTATGTGGGCTTTCTCTAGTTGTGGTGAGTGGGGGCTACCCTTCGTGGTGGTGCGCAGGCTTCTCATTGCAGTGGCTTCTCTTTGTTGTGGAGCACGGGCTCTAGGCGTGCGGGCTTCAGTAGTTGTGGCCGACAGGCTTTGTTGCTCCGTGGCATGTGGGACCTTCCTGGACCAGGGCTCGAACCCATGTCCCCTGCGTTGGCAGGTGGATTCTTAACCACTGTGCCCCAGGGAAGTCCCCTCTTTACCCATTTTTGACCTCGCCCTATCTCCTGGTCACCACCAATCTATTCTCTGTATCTCTGTGCTGAACCACACCCTTAACCATTATGCTTTATCTTCCTACTGAATGCAGCTCAGGCAGAACTGGACTTATCACACCTAATTGCTTGCACTGAAGCTTTCCTAGGTAGCTGGTAGCTGGATCTACTTTTACTTTTTAATTAAAAAAAATTATTTTGGGGCTTCCCTGGTGGCACAGTGGTTGAGAGTCCGCCTGCCGATGCAGGGGACACGGGTTCGTGCCCCGGTCTGGGAAGGTCCCACATGCCGCGGAGCGGCTGGGCCCATGAGCCGTGGCCGCTGGGCCTGTGCGTCCAGAGCCTGTGCTCCACAACGGGAGAGGCCACAACAGTGAGAGGCCCTCGTACTGCAAAAAAACAAAAAACAAAAAAACCCCCAAACAAACAAACAAATTATTTTGGAAACAGCTTCAAACTCACAGAAAAGTTGAATCGTTTGAGAGTAAGTAGCCAACATGTTGTTCCATCACCCCCTTCAAACAAGGACATTCTCTTATATAACCACAGTCTAACCATCAAAACCAGGAATTTAGCATTGATACATTATCATCTCATCCTCAGATCCCACTCAGATTTTCTCAGACTTTCACTTACAGCTGGCCCTTGAACAACACAGGTTTGAACTGCATGGGTCCACTTATATGCATTTTTTTTCAATAAATAGTACAGTAGTACACGATCTGCACTTGGTTGAATCTGCAGATGTGGAACCGCAGATACGGAGGGCCAACCAAAGTTATATGTAGGTTTTCAACTATGCAGGGGATTGTTTCCCCTAACCTCTGAGTTGTTCAAGGGTCACCTGCATAGCAGAAGGATCTAGGTCAGAATCAGATTGCACTTAGTTGTCATGTCTCTTTTGTCTCCTTCAATTTGGAATAGTTCCTCAGTCTTTCCTTGATTTTCATGATCTTGACCCTTGACGATTATGGGCCAATTATTTTGAAGAATGTCCCTTAACTTGGGTTTGTTTGATATTTCCTCTTGAATCGATACAGGATATGTACCTTTGGTAGGAATTGCACAGAAGTGTTGCTGTGTTCATTTCACTGCATCCTATCAAGTGGTGCAGATTTCAATTTGTCCCAGTACTGGTGTTAACTTTAATCACTTAAAATAGTGTCTGCAAGGCTTCTTCACTGTCAAGTTAATCTTTTCACCTTTAATTAGTAAGTGTCTTGTAGGGAAGTCCTTTGAAACCATGTAAATGCCCCATTTCTCACCAAAATTTTAATCTATTCATTTATTTATTTTTTATATCAACGTGGACCCATGAATTCCTACTTTATTCAGTGGGTTGTAATCTGTTACTATTATTATTTATCTGTATGCTCAAATTGCCCTAGCTTCCACCTTTCAACCTGGACTGTGTCTTTTTGGCATGTCCCTATCATTCTCTGAGTACTTCTTTAATTTCTGACAGAAGATCTTGTATTTTCCAAGCCCCAGCCTGAAATTAGCCATTCGCCAGGGAGCTCTAGTTTCTTTTAATGGAGAATGCTATTTGGAAACCAGGATCTAGGTACTCTCACCGTGGAGGCCCTTCTTGGCTTGTTTAGGTTCTGACACCCTGCTTTGACCACCATGGGTCCCCTACACTACACCACAATAGACCTTACTCAGCCCCATCTAATGACTCTTGGATCGAACTTTTGGGGAAGGAAAGAGAAAGAGGAAAAGCTAATCTATTTTTTACTTTAGAGTTTCCCAGACTTCAGTCATTCAAGCCATACCTTTAGAATTTGACCAACTTTGCTATGATGTACTTGGTATTTTTCTTTCAAATCATTTTGTTTTTCCTTTAATCATTTTGTTCATCCTGAGCAAATCATGGGTTTGATTGGCTGCTTAGGTTTTTTCTAATACCCATTACAATCAATTAAAAATACTAAAGTAAGAAAAGTTTATCCATCTACTTCTTTCTTTTTTCTGTTCTTTTTTTTTTAACATCTTTATTGGAGTTTATTGCTTTACAATGGTGTGTTAGTTTCTGCTTTATAACAAAGTGAATCAGCTATACATATACATATATACATATATCCCCATATCTCCTCCCTCTTGCGTCTCGCTCCCACCCACCTGCCCTATCCCACCCCTCCAGGTGGTCACAAAGCACCGAGCTGATCTCCCTGTGCTATGAGGCTGCTTCCCACTAGCTATCGGTTTTACATTTGGTAGTGTATATATGTCCATGCCACTCTCTCACTTTGTCCCAGCTTACCTTTCCCCCTCCCCATGTCCTCAAGTCCATTCTCTAGTAGGTCTGTGTCTTTATTACTGTCCTGCCCCTAGGTTCTTCATGACCATTTTTTTCCCTTTAGATACCATATATATGTGTTACCATATGGTATTTGTTTTTCTCTTTCTGACTTACTTTACTCTGTATGACAGACTCTAGGTCCGTCCACCTCAGTACAAATAACTCAATTTCGTTTCTTTTTATGGCTGAGTAATATTCCATTGTATATATGTGCCACATCTTTATCCTTTCATCTGTGGATGGATGCTTAGGTTGCTTCCATGTCCTGGCTATTGTAAATAGAGCTGCAATGAACATTGTGGTACATGACTCTTTTTGAATTATATCCATCTACTTCTTAAGATTACCTTAGATACAACCAATGTGCACTTGCCACTCTTTGAGAAACACTTGCTTTATTGGATTCCTACACCTGCAGCCTACTGTACTTTTTCAATGATACTCCACTGATAGATCTCATATCTTACCCCAGGCAGGAGCTATACTTCAGGACACAGTTAATTCTCTCAGCAAGGCCTGGTGTGCCCAGGATTCCAGCTTGGCTTATGAGAGAGCCTTTCTGGCAGTGTCAGTGAAACTTCTTGAATGTGTGGTCCGTATGACTCCTGAGATGGCAAGACAGGTGGCTACGCCCATGACAAATATGATCATTGGGAACACTGCCATCCGAGAGTATATCCAGGGCCAGGGAGGTTGGGTAAGTATTTTGGGGCCCCTGGCTTTGCTAGACATTTGCATTGTTTTTGTACTAATCTCTGGGACTCCAATTCATGGTTCTTGCCATCAGTTGGAAACCATGCAGGGAAACTGGCCTTCCAACTTTGCTGAAAATGCCGGGATTTTTTTGCCATGGAAAAGGGGAGGAGTCAGAAGCTCAGCCAGTGGGTCTTGGACCCCAGAGCCAGGCTGCCTAAAATGTTGACTGCTTACTTGTCAAGCTAATTTCCACTTCCTGTACATAATCATCTATGAAGTATATTAGTGGTGGAGTTCTAATCTCAGTGTGACTTTGCTCTACTGGTAAATTTCTGGGTCTTTTTTCCCTAACATCTTTTGGGTGTGTGTTGAGGAAGTTCAGAATCATCTTACTATTATCTAACAAAAAAACAGTTAGTGACATCTGCTGTAGTGGTAACAGTAGGAGGCATTCTAAGTCCATGTCTTAGTAATCATTAGAACATCTGCTCTCTTAGAGCACTCCCCTTCATTTCCAAGATCAGCAGAAGCCTTAGTAAGAGCTCTCTTCCCTGGAGTTATCTGTGGGTCACTCTGGCTTCTTTAGGGAGTTCCTGAAGACCATTCCTTTGACTGTAGGATATTCATTGTCCTTCCTAGGAAAATCTGGAGAGCTGAAGAAGAAGAGGTGGAGCTGTTTTCCAGCCTGAAAAACTTTGATCTTCTTTGACTGATCGGGTGATAGATCTCTGGCAATTAAAACAGAAACAACCGAATCAAAACCTTCTTTCTCTTGGACAGAACTGAACTTAGCTGAATAACCTGTTTTCTACTGATTGTTAAAGTTAGGAGCAGCTCCCAGAGGTCTCTAGAGATTTTATACTTTCTGTTTTTACATGAGTTTTAATGAGGTTTTGTTGAAGCAAAGACCTCCAGACTTAAAGTAGTGACTCATCAGTAGTGGAATTCCAGGCAACAGGGCAGGCATTTGCTAGAGATACTGTGGGGAAAAGGGAACACACAGTAAACCATTCCTTCAGATTTAGTCCTGTCCTCTGGTAAGGATCTTGTCTACTAATTTTGCAGTCTAAAGTGTTTCAGGGAGATCTTTGGTTAGAAAACCTTGTTATTTTAAGTTGAGGATTTTCTTTTAAATTCATAACCTAAATCTCATATTAATTTCACCTGAGCCAACTTATTTTATGTATTTTCAAGGCTGGAAGCAAAAAAAATAGCACTTTGTTCATCTGCTCTTCTACTAGGAAGGCCAAAGAGCAATCAAACAGTTGCTGCATTTTTATTGCCACAGGAAGTGCTGGCCCACTTCTGGGACAGTAGGGCCATCCCAGCTTAGATGAGGCTAGCTACATACCACAGTGTTTTTCAAAGTACAGTTTACATACCACTTGCATGTGACCTTATATGTTGCTGATTTCCAGGCCCCATCCGCTAGAGATTCTGATTCTGTAGGGGAGGGCTGGGGCCCAGGTTCCTAACTTTTTAATCAGATCCACTGGTGATTCTAATATACACATAAATTTTGAGAACTGTCACTTTAGAGCAAGGGTTGGGAAATTAGAGCCCACAGGCCCAATCAGCCCACTGCTTTTAAATTTTTTTTTTTGTAAAGAAAGTTTTATTGGAATGCAGCTACACTCACTTGTTTACGTATTATTTATGGCTGTTTTAGCATTGCAGCAGCAGAGTTGAGTAGTTATAGCAGACACCATATAGCCTGTCCTGTAAAGCTTAAAATATTTACTATCTGGCCCTTCAAGTTTGCAGACCCCTGCTCTAAAGCTAAATGAACATTTCTCCTTGTGTAATTTAAACTCTGTTGCAATCATGATAATTCTAAACAGAGCTGTAGATAGGATAACTCCTTTTTCAGAATTTAGTCTGAGTGTTTGTTAGTTTTTGCATAGTCCACACTTTCTTTAGAACCTTTGGCAAAGGGAGCTCTGTGACTCCTGAGAATTCAATAGAAGGTATACATTTCCCTGGCCCTGCCACAAGTGATTGGAGGTAAAACATATGGTTTCTATGGTCTGTGTATCTCATAGCAGTTCTTAATTATCTCATAGATTAGTAAGCAGTCATCAAATAGAGACTTCTTCATCTCTAAGTCCCCAAACCAGACGATTTACCTGAACATCAAGAAGAAAATCACTACTAAAGCATTACTATACCTATTTTTCTAAGAGAGGCGTTAATGGCTTTGGCTAAAGTTTAACAAAGTTAACCACATCCCCTCCCTTCACCCAGCCAGCCATCTGGCTCCCCTAGATACACAGAAAGAAAGCTGTAGTGCTGTTAATGTATTCTGACTTTTTCAAGTTATGCTATTTCCTCTATTCTTCGATAAATCACAATTAGGTTAGTAATCCAGAAATGAGATTTCATGTTTCTCTTTAGTAGAAATTATCTGTTTTTGCTACCAATTTAAGACACTTGATGTATTCCTTTGTCCCTTACATTACTGTAAACTCAGCATGGTGAGTTTTGTGGTATTTGACCTCTCAAGTGAAATCATTATTTTCACTTTGACTAATGCTGTTCTGTTCCTGAAATAAAATTCTTCTCTCTATGCATTTGAACTAATTCTCAGCAAGTGTAATCTAGAATGGTATAGAAATAAGGAGCAGATCGGTGGTTGCCAGGGGCAGGGGGTGGGGGTGGGGTGGGGTAGAGGAAACAGGTGAAGGTCGTCAAAGGATACAAACTTCCTATGAGATGAAAAGTTCTGGGGATGTAACGTACAGCATGGTGACTATAGTTAACAATACTGTAATGTATATTTAAAAGTCGCTTAGAGAGTAGATTTTTAAAGTTCTCACCGTACACACAAATTGTAACTATGTGAGGTGATGGATATGTTAACTTTGTTATGGTGATCATTTTACTATATATGTATATCAAATCATTACACTGTGTACTTTAAACTTACACAACGTTATAGCTCAATAAAACTGGAAAAAAATAAATTGTAGTATTTTTTTTTTCTGGCCATGCCACACAGCTTGCGGGATCTTAGTTCCCCAGTCAGGGATTGAACCCAGGCCACAGCAGTGAAAGCACAGAGTCCTAACCACTGGACCACCAGGGAACTCCCCTATACTGTAGTATCTTGAGATAGAGGATATGGTGCCCCTGGGGAGTATACCAGGCAAATGGGTAAAGCAGCTCTGGCCTGGGTGTTGTGTTTGTTGTTAGGCCACCCTTTATCCTAGGAATGCTGAAGTGATTTGGGCTGCAAGAAGAAGACACTGTAGCCCAGAGATCAAGAAGGCATTTAGGTTGTCTGATTTTAACAACTTAGTTTCACCATAGACAAATCATGTGACATTGGGCAAGTAATCCAATTTCTTTGTGCCTATGTTTCCATAATAGGGTTATTGTGAGGGACAAAAGATACAGTACACTTTGTCAAGGGCTTAGCCCAGTGCCTGGAATATTTTAAGCACTGCTTAAACAATTTGGAGCCCCTGTGGTTTGGAATTCATAAAGTTCTAGCTTGACTTTTTTCTCTCCATTAACTCTGTCTCCCACAAAGGCAAGCCAATCTTACTTTACCTTTCACCTTAATGTGAGTGATTCTTATGTCTGACTTATTTTCCTTCTTGCTAAATCCATATCCACAAACTCTAATTCTTTATTTCTATCAACATTTCTTATCCCCACACTTTCCCAGATTGCCATCCAACTAGCTCAAATCCTGTCATTTTTCCCTTCTCCCTCCCTCCAGTCCTACTCCCCCAGTTAGTCTTTCTCACTTATTCCTTCCTTTTTGTCCTGACTCTCCCTACAAGAGTTTATAGGGACTCTTGTCCCTGCTTGGACTACTGGCGAAGCCTTCTAGTTGTGCTTTCAACTGATTGTCCTGTTGCAAACTTGCCCCATTCCAGTCTGTCCCATATACTGCCACCAAATTGGCCAAAGCTGTGATTTCTTTGTCCCTTGTTCTGATTCAGTTTTCGATATGGTATAATTCATTTTGAAATTTTACACGCCACTGAAGGAGATTTTGAGACTTAAAAAAAAATGTATCAGAAGGAGGCATTTACTTTTTAAAAACTATCATTTTCCCAAAGCATTGCTTTGATTATCATTCTCTTAAAATCTTTCAGTGGAACTTTTGAAGATAATTGGATATATTCATTACCTTGATGGTGGCAATGGTGTCATGACTGTGTACGCGTGCCAAAGCTTATCACACCTACACTTTGAAATGTGTAGTTTATTGTATGTCAATACTACCTCAATAAAGTTGTCTTAAAAAAGCAATGGTTTTCCATTTCCCATCAAATAGAGCCTGACTTTTCAGCCTGGTATTCAAGTTCCCCCAGGGTCTGGCCCCAACTGCCCTTTCTATTGTTATGGCTCTACATGTGTGTAGAGCATTTTTCTCAGGCTCTACAAACATCTTCAAGACCCAACTCAAGGGGGTTTTTCAAGATGGTGGAGGAGTAGAAGGATGTGGAGTTTCTGCCTCTCCACAAATGCAACAAGAATACATCTACAGGGCTTCCCTGGTGGCGCAGTGGTTGAGAGTCCGCCTGCCAATGCAGGGGACACGAGTTCGTGCCCCAGTCTGGGAAGATCCCACATGCCGCGGAGCGGCTGGGCCCGTGAGCCATGGCCGCTGAGCCTGCGCGTCCGGAGCCTGTGCTCCGCAACGGGAGAGGCCACAATGGTGAAAGGCCCGCGTACCGCAAAAAAAAAAAAAAAAAAAAAAAGAATACATCTACAGGCTCCCGACGTGCGCAGTGTAGAGGGCGGGCTGGAAGGCCTGCAGGTTTGTGCCTGCCCGGCTGCATCGAGGCTCCAAGGGGCGCTGTGAACCACAGCAGGTTCTCGGCTGCTCAGCGCTGCATCTTGGGCACGCTGGCCTCAGCCTCCCCCTGCTCCTGCACTGGCCGCAAGGCCTTGTCGGGCCCGGGGGTGCCTCGCTCCTGCAGTCCTGGGCCCACCTCGAGGCTCGCGCACGTATCCGGGAAGCACGGCACAAGGCCAGCGAACGAGTCGCAGCACGTCGGGCTCTCCTCCTGCACCGGGCAGCCCACCGGCTCCCCCGTGCCGCTGCCCAGCCTCACCAGACCCTCCTGCGAGTTCTGACTGACGTAGACCACGATGATGTTGTTGCCCTTGAAATTCATCACCTGCCCGCTGGAAATAAACGTGGAGTTACTGTTTCCAGTCACATTTACTACAAAGGGAGAGGAAGAGAGAACACGCAGAGGACATGATCCAGCAATCCCACTTCTGGGCATATATCCAGAGAAGACTATGGTTGGAAAGGATACATGTATCCCAATGTTCACTGCAGTGCTGTTTACAAGAGCCAAGACATGGAAACAACCTAAATACCCATCAACAGATGAATGGATAACGAAAATCCATTGTGGTACGTATATACAATGGAATATTACTCAGAATGAAATAATGCCATTTACAGCAACATGGATGGACCTAGAGATTATCATACTAAGTGAAGTTAAGTCAGACAGAGAAAGACAAATACCATATGATATCATTTAAATGTGGAATCTAAAAAAAATGATACAAGTGAACTTGTTTACAAAACAGAAACAGACTCATAGACTTAGAAAACAAACTTATGGTTACCGAAGGGGAAAGGTGGAGGGGGGGATAAGTTGGGGGTTTGGGATTGACATATACACACTACTATATTTTAAATAGATAACCAAAAGAGACCTACTGTATGGCATATGTAACTCTACTCAATGTTTGCAATAACCTAAATTGGGAAAGAATTTGAAAAAGAATAGATATATGTATATGCATAACTGAATCACTTTGCTGTACACCTGAAACTAACACAACATTGTGAATCAACTATCCTCAAATATAAAATAAAAATTAAAAAAAAAACATAGGTGCTCATAACATCGAGCGTACTCTACACTACAGGTCTACTCTCTATTATGCCTATGTCTTTCTGCTCTCACCAGTTACCAAGTGAGTTCTTAAGTCTGTTTTTAACTAGTTGAACCTATTAGGAAATCTAATGAAATACAAGCGTACCTCATTTTCTTGCTTTTGAATTTATTGTGCTTTGAAAATACTGCGTTTTTTACAAGTTGAAGGTCTGTGGCAACCCTGCATTGTCAGATGATGGTTAGCATTTTTGGCAATAAAGTATTTTTAAACTGAAAAAAAAAAAGAATACATCTACAGATGGAACAATTCTCACAGAGCACCGGCTGAACACCATCTGAAGACCTTGGACACTGGAAAGGACAGGAAAGATCCCCACATAACCAGGTAGGATGAAAGAAAAAAGAAGGAAAAAAGAGGAGAGGAAGCAGCATGGGGCCTGTGCCCCTTGGTGGGGAGCTGAGGAAGAGGAGAGGTTCCTACATCTGGGGAAGGCCCCTCACCAACATGGAAATTAGTTGGGACAGAAGGGGAACATCTGAGGCTGTCAGAGGAGGGTGAAATGGCTGGTCTGTGGCAGCCAGGACAGGACAGAGTGTGACCTACACAGATGGTCTGTGCCACATCCCTGCGTGCCCCAGACTGGGACATGTGTCTGCTGGTGTGCACAAGGGCTGGGAGCTGGAATGTGGGTATTGGAGAGCAAACCCAGGGAGAAGACTGCTGTTGGCTGTGAGGAGACAGCCTGAGGGGACGGGAGGGAGGCAATTGCAACCGGAATGCTTATGGAGGAAACCTGGACTGCCACAGAAGCCAGGTGCCACTGTTGAGTGACACGCAGGGGGTGGAGCTGCCATTGCAGCTTCTCTCTTCCCATGCGCCACCCTCTGTCCCCCCAAGTGCTAGGAAAGGTCCCCACAGAGGCTGCACGCACACACCTGCCACCAGGTGCTAGGAGAAGCCCCTACTGTGGCTGGCTTTCTCGTGCCTACCCCTAGGGCACTAGGAAGGGCCTCCGCCAGGGCTGATCCTCTCACAATGGCCACTGAGTGCTGGGAAAGGCTCCTACTAGGGCCAGATCTCTCATGCCCATGGCCACCGGCTTCCCTGGGCACCTCCTCACTGACAGAACTGGATCTCTCACAGCTGCCAACCCCCCAAACCCTGCGCACCTGTCACTGCTGGGGCTCCCACAACCCCAGCAGCCACGCCACCTCTACATCTTGTCGTCACCAGGGCAGTCCCGAGTGCTCCAGGGCAGCTTCGGGAGCAGACCCCTGTGGGTGGCGCATGTGCAGAGCTGGGACTAAAATCACAGCTGAGCCCAAGGGGCGGGGCACCTAAGGAAGAGGAATGAAAATCTTTACATGCAGCTGCACAAGTCACAGATTAAATCCCCGCAATCATCTTGGTAAACCCTGCATATATGAAATATCTGAATGGACAGTGAGTGTTCCCACAACTGAGACTGGGGGCAAATACAAGCAACAGTTGGGCCAGGTCAGAGTCTGAGCTACTGACACAGTGCCCAGAGTGGGTCCAGAGACCTACCCAGAGGTACTGGAGGCCTCCTAGGGAAGTGGAGGTTGGCTGTGACTCACGGTGGGGGCAAGGACACTGACAGCTGAGACCCCAGGAAAATACTATTATTACTATTTTTTTAATGTTTTGTTCTGTTTTTTAAAATTATTATTTTATTTTTTATTAAAATTTTTTTATTATGTTTTTTACTTTTCTGCTTTTACTTTTCTTTTTTGGTGTTTTCTGTTTTTTCCTTGTTATGTTTTGTTTTTAATCTTTTTAAAATCATTTTTGTGTTTGTTTCATGTTTTCTTTGCTTTTTGTGTGTGTGTGCATTTGCTTTTGTTTTGTTTCTTGTTTTTTGTTTTTGTTAGTTTTGTTTTTAATTGTTTGATCTCGTTTTTTGGGTTCTCTTATTTGTTTGGTTGTTCTCTTGTGTTTTGTTTCCTTTGTTTTTGTATGTGTGTGTGCTTCTAGTTTTTGTTTGTTTGGTTTCGCTTTTACCATTTGTCTTGGGTTTTATTTGTTCCTTTGTTTCCTTTTTTTTAAACTGTTGTTGTTACTGTTTGTTTGTTTTTGTCTTTGCTATTTGTCTTGGGTTTTGTTAGTCTGTTTTCTTCCCCCCACCTTATTTAATTTATTTTTTTGCCTTGCAGCTTGCAGCATCTTGGTTCCCTAGCCAGGGGTTGGGCCTGAGCCTCTGGGGTGGGAGCACCCGAGTCCAGGACGCTGGACTGCCAGAGAATTCCTGGCCCCAGGGAATATTAATCAGCAACAGCTCTCCAGGAAGTCTCCATCTCAACTCCAAGACCTGTACCCACCTAACTGCCTGCAGGCTCCAGTGTTGGATGCCTCATGCCAAACAACAAGCAAGACAGGAACACAAACCCACCCATCAGCAGACAGGCCTAAAGTCATATTAAGCTCATAGACCCACCAAAACACACCACCTGATGTGACCCTGCCCATCAGAAGGACAAGATCCAGCTCCACCCACCAGAGCACAGGCACCAGGAAGCCTACACAAGCCACTGGACCAACCTCAACCACCGGGGGCAGACACCAGAAGCAAGAGGAACAATGACATTGAAGCCTGTGGGAAGGAGACATCAAAAACAGTAAGTTAGACAAAATGAGAAGACAGGGAAATATGTTGCAGACGAAGGAGCAAGGTAAAAACTGACAAGACCAAATAAATGAAGAGGAAATAGGCAGTCTACCTGAAAAAGAATTCAGAGTAATGGTAATAAAGATGATCCAGGATCTTGGAAATAGAATGGAGGCATGGATCGAGAAAATACAAGAAATGTTTAACAAGGACCTAGAAGAACTAAAGAGCAAACAAACAGTGATGAACAACACAATAACTGAAATTTAAAATACAGTGGAAGGAATCAATACCAGAATAACTGAGGCAGAAGAACAGATAAGTGAACTGGAAGATAGAATAGTGGAAATAACTGCCATGGAGCAAAATGAAGAAAAAAGAATGAAAAGAAATGAAGACAATCTGAGAGACCTGTCTCTAAGATTATAATCGAAAACTTTCCTAACATGGGAAAGGAAATAGCCACCCAAGTTCAGGAAGCACAGAGCATCCCATACAAGTTAAACCCAAGGAGAAACATGCTGAGACACATATTAATTAAGCTAACAAAAATTAAATACAAAGAAAAAATATTAAAAGCAGCAAGGGAAAAGCAACAAATAACATACAAGGGAATCCCCATAAGGTAATCACAGATTTTTCACCAGAAACTCTGCAGGCCAGAATAGAGTGGCAGGATATATTCAAAGTGATGAAAGGGAAAAACCTACAACCAAGATTACTCTACCCAGCAAGGATCTAATTCAGATTCAACAGGGAAATCAAAAGCTTTACAGACAAGCAAAAGCTAAGAGAATTCAGCACCACTAAACCAGTTTTACAACAAATGCTAAAGGAATTTATCTAGGTGGGAAACACAAGAGAAGGAAAAAGATCTACAAAAACAAACCCAAAACAATTAAGAAAATGATAATAGGAACATACATATTGACAATTACCTTAAATATAAATGGATTAAATGCTCCAACCAAAAGACACAGACTGGCTGAATGGATACAAAAACAAGACCCATATATAAGCTGTCTACAAGAGACTGACTTCAGACCTAGGGACACATACAGACTGAAAGTGAGGGGATAGAAAAAGATATTCCATGCAAATGTAAATCAAAAGAAAGCTGGAGTAGCAATTCTCGTATCAGACAAAATAGACTTTAAAATAAAGACTATTAGAAGAGACAAAGAAGGACACTACATAATGATCAAGGGATCAATCCAAGAAGAAGATATAACAATTGTAAATATTATGTACCCGACATAGGAACACCTCAATAAATAAGGCGAATGCTAACAGCCATAAAAGGGGAAATCGACAGTAACACAATTATATTTGGGGACTTTAACACCCCACTTTCACCAATGAACAGATCATCCAAACTGAAAATAAATAAGGAAACACAAGCTTTAAATGACACATTAAACAAGGTGGACTTCACTGATATTTATAGGACATTCCATCCAAAAACAGCAGAATACACTTTCTTAAGTGCACACAGTACATTCTTCAGGATAGATCACATCTTCTGTCACAAATCAAGCCTTGGTAAACTTAAGAAAACTGAAGTCATATCAAGCATATTTTCTGACCACAACACTAGGAGATTAGAAATCAATTACAGAAAAAAAACAACTGGAAAAAACGCAAACACATGGAGGCTAAACAATATGCTACTAAATAACCGAGACATCACTGAAGAAGTCAAAGAGGAAATAAAAAAATACCAAGAAACAAATGACAAGGAAAACACGACAACCCAAAACCTATGGGATGCAGCAAAAGCAGTTCTAAGAGGGAAGTTTATAGCAATACAATCCTACCTCAAGAAACAAGAAAAATCTCAAACAACCTAATCTTACACCTAAAGCAACTAGAGAAAGAAGAAGAAGAACAACAAAAAAATTAGTAGAAGGAAAGAAATCATAAACATCAGAGCAGAAATAAATGAAATTGAA
The DNA here is from genome assembly GCF_951394435.1 of Stenella coeruleoalba. NCBI lineage: Eukaryota > Metazoa > Chordata > Mammalia > Artiodactyla > Delphinidae > Stenella > Stenella coeruleoalba. The sequence goes on along the minus strand of NC_137169.1, from coordinate 99,791,076 downwards.
ACAAAGAAAACAACAGTAAAGGTCAATATAACTAAAAGCTGGTTCTTTGAGAAGGTAAACAAAATTGATAAACCTTTAGCCAGACTCATCAGAAAAAAAAGGGAGAGGACTCAAATCAATAAAATTAGAAATGAAAAAGGAGAAGTTAAAACTGACCCCACAGAAATACAAAGGATCATAAGAGAATACTATGAGCAACTATATGCCAATAAAATGGACAACTTGGAAGAAATAGACAAATTCTTAGAAATGTACAACCTTCCAAGACTGAACCAGGAAGAAATAGAAAATATAAACAGACCAATCACAAGTAATGCAATTGAAACTGTTTAAAAATCTTCCAGCAGGGACTTCCCTGGTGATGCAGTCGTTGAGAATTCACCTGCCAATTCAGGGGACAAGGGTTGAATCCCTAGGCTGGGAAGATCCCACAGGCCGTGGAGCAACTAAGCCCATAACAGCCCGTGGAGCCTGTTCCTAGAGCCCGTGTGTCACAACTACTGAGCCCACGAGCCACAACTACTGAAGCCCATGCACCTTAGAGCCCGTGCACCACAACTACTGAGCCCACACACTGCAACTACTGAAGCTGGCATGCTCTAGGTCCCACATGTCGCAACTACTGAGACTGCATGCTGCAACTACTGAGACTGCATGCTGCAACTACTGAAGCTGGCGTGCCTAGAGCCCATGCTTGCAACAAGAGAAGCCACCGCAATGAGAAACCCATGCACCACAACAAAGAGTAGCCCCACTTGCCGCAACTAGAGAAAGCCTGCGCGCATAAATGAAGACCCAACACAGCCAAAAATAAGAAAACAAAGAGTTGAGTCCTTTAAAAAAAAAATTTTCCAACAATCAAAAGTCCAGGACCAGACAGCTTCACAGCCATATTCTGTCAAACATTTAGAGAAGAGCTAACACCTATCCTTCTCAAGATCTTCCAAAAAATTGCAGAGGGAGGAACACTCCCAAACTCATTCTATGAGGCCACCATCACCCTGATACAAAAACCAGACAAAGATATCACAAAAAAAGAAAATTACAGACTAATATCACTGATGAACATAGACGCAAAAATCCTCAATGAAATACTAGCAAACCAAATCCAACAACACATTAAAAGCATCATACACCATGATCAAGTGGGATTTATCCCAGTGATGCAAGGATTCTTCAACATACGCAAATCAATCAATGTGAGACACCATATTAATAAATTGAAGAATAAAATCCACATGATCTGACTTCCCTGGTGGCACAGTGGTTAAGAATCCACCTGCCAATGCAGGGGACACAGGTTCAAGCCCTGGTCCCAGAAGATCCCACATGCTGCAGAGCAACTAAGCCCGTGCACCACAACTACTAAGCCTGTGCTCTACAGCCTGTGAGCCACAACTACTGAGCCCACATGCCACAGCTACTAAAGCCCATGTGCCTAGAGCCTGTGCTCCACAACAAGAGAAGCCACCATGATGAGAAGCCCGTGCACCACAACAAAGAGTAGTCCCCACTCACTGCAATTAGAGAAGGCCCATGCACAGCAACAAAGATGCAGTGCAACCAAAAATAAGTAAATTAAAAAAAAAACAAACCACATGATCATCCCAATAGATGCAGAAAAAGCTTTCGACAAAATTCAACACCCATTTATGGTACAAACTCTCCAGAAGGTGGGCATAGAGGGGAACCTACCTCACCATAATAAAGGCCATATATGACAAACCAACAGCAAACTTTATTCTCAATGGTGAAAAACTGAAAGCATTTCCTCTAAGATCAGGAGCAAGACAAGGGTGTCCACTCTCACCACTATTATTCAACACAGTCTTGGAAGTCTTAGCCACAGCAATCAGAGAAGAAAAAGAAATAAAAAGAATCCAAATCAGAAAAGAAGATGTAAAACTGTCACTCTTTGCAGATGACGTGATACTATACACAGAAAATCCTAAATATGCCACCAGAAAACTACTGGAGCCAATCAGTGAATTTAGTAAAGTCGCAGGATACAAAATTAATCACAGAAATCTCTTGCATTCCTATACACTAACAATGAAAGATCAGAAAGAGAAATTAAGGAAACAATCCCACTTACCATTGCAACAAGAAAGAATAAAATACCTAGGAATAAACCTATCTAAGGAGGCAAAATACCTGTATGCAGAAAACTGTAAGATGCTGATGAAAGAAATCAAAGATGACACAAACAGATGGAGAGATATACCATGTTCTTGGAGTGGAAGAATCAATACTGTGAAAATGACTATACTACCCAAAGCAATCTACAGATTCAATGCAATCCTTATCAAACTACCAATGGCATCTTTCATGGAACTAGAACAGAAAATTTTACAATTTGTTTAGAAGCACAAAAGACCCCGAATAGCCTAAGCAATCTTGAGAAAGAAAAATGGAGCTGGAAGAATCAGGTTCCCTGACTTCAGACTATACTACAAAGCTACAGTAATCAAGACAATATGGTACTGGCACAAAAACAGAAATATAGATCAATGGAACAGGATAGAAAGCCCAGAGATAAACCCACACACATATGGTCACCTAATCTATGATGAAGGAGGCAAGAATATACAATGGAGAAGAGACAGCCTCTTCAATAAGTGGTGCTGGGAAAACTGGACAGCTACATGTAAAAGGATGAAATTAGAACACTCTCTAACACCATTCAGAAAAATAAACTCAAAATGCATTAAAGACCTGAATGTAAGGCCAGACACTATAAAACTCTTAGAGGAAAACATAGGCAGAACACTCTTTGACATAAATCACAGCAGGATCTTTTTTGACCCACCTCTTAGAGTAATTACAATAAAAACAAAAATTAACAAATGGGACCTAATGAAACTTAAAGGCTTTTGCACAGCAAAGGAAACTGTAAACAAGACAAAAAGACAGCCCCCAGAATGGGAGAAATTATTTGCAAATGAAGCAATGGACAAAGGATTAATCTCCAAAATATACAAACAGCCCACACAGCTCAATATCCAAAAAACAAACAACACAATCAAAAAATGGGCAGAAGACCCAAATAGACTTTTCTCCAAAGAAGACCTACAGATGGCCAACAAGCTCATGAAACAATGCTCAACATCACTAATTATTAGAGAAATTCAAATCAAAACTACCATGAAGTATCACCTCACACCTGTCAGAATGGCCACCATTTAAAAATCTAGAAACAATAAATGCTGGAGAGGGTGTGGAGAAAAGGGAACTCTCTTGCACTTTTGGTGGAAATGTAAATTGATACAGCCACTATGGAGAACAGTATGGAGCTTCCTTAAAAAATTAAAAATAGAACTACCATATGACCCAGCAATCCCACTACTGGGCATATACCCAGAGAAAGCCATAATTCTAAAAGACGCATGTACCCCGGTGTTCACTGCAGCACTATTTACAATAGCCAGGACACGAACACAACCTAAATATCCATCAACAAGAATGGATAAAGAAGATGTGATACATCATATTGTATGGAATATTACTCAGTCATAAAAAGGAACGAAATTGGGTCATTGGTAGAGATGTGGATGGACCTAGAGACTGTCATACAGAGTGAAGTAAGTCAGAAAGAGAAAAACAAATATCGTGTATTAACGCATATATGTGGAATCTAGAAAAATGGTACAGATGATCTTATTTGCAAATCAGAAACAGAGACACAGACAGAAAACAAACGTATGGATACCAAGGGGGGAAGGGAGGGGGCGGAATTAACTGGGAGATTGGAGTTGACATATATACACTGTTGATATAATGTATAAAATAGATAACTAATGAGAACCTACTGTATAGCTCAGGGAACTCTACTCAGTGCTCTGTGGTGACCTAAATGTGAAGGAAATCCAAAAAAGAGGGGATATATGTATACGTACAGCTGATTCACTTTGCTTTACAGTAGAAACTAACACAACATTGTAAAGCAACTATAATACAAATTAATTAAAAAACAAAACAAAACAAAAAACAAACAAACAGGACTTCCCTGGTGGCGCAGTGGTTGAGAGTCCGCCTGCCGATGCAGGGGATACGGGTTCATGCCCCGGTCTGGGAGGATCCCACGTGCCGCGGGGCAGCTGGGCCTGTGGGCCATGGCCGCTGGGCCTGCGCGTCCGGAGCCTGTGCTCCGCGATGGGAGAGGCCACAGCAGTGAGAGGCCTGCGTACCAAAAAAAACCAAAAAGCAAACAAACAAAAAAACAAACAAAAAACAAAAGTGGAGTGGAGCTTTAGTGACTAGCTTCTTTCAACACTCACATTGTGTTACAAACTTAAACTGTGTTTCCTACTTTAGCATTCTAATCATTCCATGAGATGAGTCCTTTTATATTTTGTTTGGGGAAAAATAAATTAAAATTTTAAAGTGTAAAGAAACAGGCATAAGGATTAAAAAGAAAGCAAAATATACGGAAATACAGTTGTTGAAGTATTTTTAAATATTTGTGACATAAAAATGCATAGAATTCCCTATTAACAAGTTAATATTAAACCTAAAAAAAAAAAGACCCAACTCAAATGTCACTTCCTCCATGAAGACTATCCAGATAATCCAAGTAAGAAGTGATCTTTGCCTTCTCGTTGTTTTGTTTTTCTGACCCTGACCCTGACCCTGACTGCCTTCTCATAATTTTGGTTGCACCACATTTATGGTCTTATCACAAATGGTCTTCAATTATAGTTTTTTGTTTACTTACCTTCCCTGCTAGAATAAAGGATCCTTGAATGAGGACAATTTGTTGTTCACTACTGTATCTCCCCTCTTCCCCATTCTCTTGCATGTATACAGACCTCATAAATATTCATTAAATGAACAAATGAAGGAAAACTAAATAAACAATCAAATGAAAGATGAGACTTCAGGTTTGATTATATTTTGAACAAGACTCCAAGCCTCACTAAGAGCTCCAGCTCTCTATTTAAAAAAAAAAAAAAGGTAAATTGCTTCAATTGCAAGTATCAGTTGACCTTTGCCTCTTGAGGACTGTTTCTGAAACCAAAGGCAGAGTGTGATTCCCTGTGTGGTATGTGGGAAGCTGACTATGAAGCTCACGACGGGTGGATTGAAGAGCATGATGAGGTCTCAGAATGCTGTAGTGACAAGAAGCCGATTGGAAAATGGGTAGGGGATTTTCCTGTTGTGGATGATGTGAAAACATGAGCAAAGCAAACAAGCTGTGTTAGAAGTGTTTTATAAGCCTCCTCTGTGTCCATTTCTAAAAGGACAAGCAGTCGATTCTGGAGATAAAGGAGGTCATTTTTTCCCAGCCATTGCAGCCCTTTGGGGATGGACTCTGCTTCAGTAATAGCACCATTCCTTTTGTAATAATAGCCCTGCTGCTTGGGCAGCAGCATTCAGGGAAGTACTGTTTGCCAGGTTCCTAGTCCTCCTCGTAGGAAAGGACCATCTGCTCCTGGCATAGCAAAGGTGCCCAGCCAGAGACGAGCAGAGACTGTGCCAGGCGGGAGCCCTGGAGTAACTGATGGAGTGAGTCAGAGTGGCTCTCACACCAAGGCCTAACCACAATAGTTATTTATCACAGTAGAGCTATTTTAGGTATGTGCAAAACCATGTGAAGCACTGTGGGTTACACAAATGTTTAGAAGACACTATCATTGCCCTGGATAAGCTTAAAACCGTGGGGGGCATTTTCTATGCTTCCTTTTGAATAAATTCCTCTTTTATATAAACTTACGAGAGACAATGAACATGTGAAGAAACTAAGAAAACTTCTATAGCTGAATATAAATATTTATATTGAAGGAATTCAGGTCATAGTGAGATGGAGTTAGGGGCAGGATTTTTGAAGAAAAGAGTAACTAACTTTTATGGCTTTATCCTGGTGAAAACTGGGGAAATGACGAGAAGTGGCCAAAGAAAAAAGTTCTTAAGAACTTTTATCCAGCCTTAGTTACCAGGAGAGACTAGATTGGAAGGTACATAGATAGGAAGATGACTAAGAGCTTATCGCTGTACGAATCCAGCTGTGAAATGGGGATGGTGGTTAACATGGGAACGGAAAAGACAGGTTGAATTTGAGAGTCATTGAAGAGAAAGGACCAAGAGACCTTGGTAACCAAGGGGATGCTTACAAAGTACTGACTGTTTCATGGATAATACACAAAGGCCACATCAAATCAATGACCGTGGGGATGTAGGGGAAGGCAGGAGTAGTGAAACTGAGGCAAAGATTGGTAAGTGGCTTTCCAAGGGTAAAACGTGCCTCCGCAGGAAGAAGGATGTTCTGAGAAAATTGAATGTCGTTCCTATTAACTAGTTTATGTTGTCCTAATAATCCCCCCGCGTTCTTTTTGGTTAAAGATTCTTTGTCATCGAACTCCCAACCTCCATGACACTGATCTTTCCTCTTAAACTGGCACATTTCCCTCTTGCTGGAACAGGTGACAGTGTAATCAGCACTCCTCCCTGTTGTCATCTTCCTCCTGAACAAACACCATAGCCAGATGAGGAAGCAGTGAGATGTTCCTTCCTCACTCTTCTTCAGGTACTACAGTTTTACTTTCCAGTAGAACTCACCCTTGATGGTTCTGATAAAGTGTTTATGAGTCTTTTACTGCATGGAATTGTTGTGTTCACTTAGGGTTTATGTCAGACTGGTTTAAATGGTTCACTGTAAATTCTTCAGTTCTTTTAGGTTTTTGCTAGTCTTTGCTGAATGACTTGTTTCCCTTCCCCAGCTCTTGATCTTCCCACAAGACACAAATGAGTCAACAGAATCTTCATCAAAAAGAAAGAGAAAGACAAATACCGTATGCTAACAGGTATATATGGAATTTAAGAAAAAAAAATGTCTTGAAGAACCTAGGCGTAAGACAGGAATAAAGACACAGACGTACTAGAGAATGGACTTGAGGATATGGGGAGGGGGGAGGGTAAGCTGTGACAAAGCGAGAGAGAGACATGGACATATATACACTACCAAATGTAAGGTAGACAGCTAGTGGGAAGCAGCCGCATAGCACAGGGAGATCAGCTCGGTGCTTTGTGACAGCCTGGAGGGGTGGGATAGGGAGGGTGGGAGGTTGGGACACACAAGAGGGAAGAGATATGGGAACATATGTATATGTATAACTGATTCACTTTGTTATAAAGCAGAAACTAACACACCATTGTAAAGCAATTATACTCCAATAAAGATGTAAAAAAAAAAAAAAGAAAAAAGAAAAAAAAGAATTATGCTCCTATTGTCCTCCAGTATCTGTAGAAAGAAGTGTGAAAAATTAAGTGGTAATTAAACATAAAACAAGTGTTTTGTTTTCACCCTCAATTTGTTTTTTGCTTGCTTGAGTCGTCTGCTCAGGAAATGGCCTTTCAGCTAAGTGGGTTTTTGAGGTTTGGTTATTTCACGGTTTTTCTATATCCTTTGGGTTTAGAGTGGAACAGAATCCTAAGCATTGCTGCTTGCTTTTAAAGAAGATCTGCACTTCTGCTAAGACACTATTTTCAGATCCTCATATGTTGTATCTCAGCAAGTTTTTCTTTCTTACCTAATATCTATCTCCATCTTATCCCTCCCTAAGTTGAGAATAAACTTAGAGAGAGATTGTTCTGAAATATAGGCTTGAGGAAAGTAGACTTGAATTTTATTTTATTAGCTATCTTTTTGTTTATTCATTAGTCAATTTCTTGTTTTGATGGAAGTGAAGACATTCTAAGGTGACAGATTATGAAACTATATGTCTTTTAGTTGTCCAAATATAGAAAATCACTTTCCTTTTAGGGTTATGCTTTGCTACTTTGCAAATAAGTTTGGAATATTTTAATTTTTATCAGTAATTAAGTCTATATCTTAGTTCTGAGATGCTTTATAAACTGGTTAAGAGTGTTTTTCACCATGTTCTGGCTTGTTCATTATTGTATATGCGGCCCCTAACATAGTACTTAGCATTCAGGGGGGACTCAATAAATTTGTTGAACAAATGAACGGATTATTGTAGGTCTTTTTCTAATTAAAAATGGCATAATAATTTTAAAAGAAGAACTTAAAAAATCTTTAATCCCAACCCTTCTGCAATTGATTCTGTTTTGCATCTTTTAGTCTTCATTTAACAATGTGCATACTTTTACATGGTTTTAGTTATTGTGAACTTGAAATTTTGTCTTCCAAAATTTTTTCCCATATTTTGTGCTTTTAAAAAGCCAAATGAAATTGCATTATTTAGAGCAGCAAGAAAATCTCCTAAATTTCATGATAGTTAGGGATAGTTTGAGAACTACTATTCTACTCTCATCAAATATTGTTGAGGATATGGTTCATTTTAATTTATCATGTGGATCGGGATTGAAATTCTTCATTGGCTTCACACTGCCTATAAGCAAGATACCTCATGACCTTCCCTTCCCTGTGGTAAGGTTCAATGAAGTAGATGCAGCCAAAGAGTTCAGAATCATTTCCTAAAGGAAGCTTCAATAATGTTGCAAAACAGAAAGGATTGCTAATAGCAAATAGAGGAAGTTCTAACAGCACATTTCCAAATTTTCTTCATGACTATCTTAGACTAATTTTGTTCTCATATTTATTGAACTTCTGTCCTCGAACAGAGGTGTTATGCTGATTTTTGTCTCGGTCTCACACCAAATGAGACACGCTTGGGTAGGTTTGTACCCATTGAGGAGAGAACTTATGCAAGCTGAGATTTGCAAGCTTTTTCTAGAACAGCCTCCCTATCAGGGCCCAAACGCTACATGCACAGTGTGGCTTCCAGAAACAATGGCCTTTCCTGAGGCTTTGGTTGAAGAGTAGAAATACCTTCTCTAGAAATAGTTCTTCAGGCTTTCTGCCCTAAAAGGTGTATTGTTGCCAGCTAGGTGGTTGATTTTACTTTTTCTGTTCCTCCATATTTTACTAGCATTACATACAGGGGATTTTATGCCAGATTCCTGGTCAGGTGCTCTTCTTGGGGGCCACCGTGCCCCTGGATCCCCTATAGACCAAGTGCTCTCAGTCTTTATAGCCAGAACCCAAATGAAGCTCAAAAAGTACTGGAAGGTGGGGGTGGGGTCCTGAAATCACACTTCCCTTAATGGAGGTTAGCACTTCCCCAGCTCTGGGAGAAACCCAGACTTTCAGAAGCAGCTGACTTTGCTTCATCCAAAAGAGAGTTAGGTCTATATGGCAGAATCAAAAGTTCTAAATAAAAATGCCTTCTCTGATGAACAGAAGTTTGCCACCGATCACACCGACAAGAAACCTTTCAGAAGATGTCTTAACTCCAAACAGTGTCTCCAAACTGGGCCTAAATGAACTTTTAAAGAGTTCATTTGGGACATGAGGAAACAGAAGGTGTCAACAGGGCCTTTGTGCTCATTGGGGATATGGGGAGAGGCAGAACCATCCATGAGACCTGTAATTCTGCCTTTTCTCTAGGAAGCAAGAAAAATTGTGAACTTTGCTTAAGGGCGACGGAGTGGAATAGTCTCAGAGCTAAGCAGCCCACACACACATTACATTCTGGCTAGCCTCTTGTTTGTTAAAAACTTGAATTGCAACCAGGTTCCTCTCTTGACAAGGAAGGCGCTAGGGCCCAGGAGTGAGGTGCTGGCTTTGTTGTGTGACCACAGAGTCTGGTTACGTACTAATTTCCTCTAGGGCTTGAGATGAAGTCAGTAAACCACAACCTTCAACATGCTCTGCTCAGGTGGCAGCAGTGCCTTCTCGGTGCTGTCTCGGCCATGACACACATCTAATATGCCCTCCCTTAAACCACTTGTAGACTGTCTGTCTTGCCCTGCAGCATGGACCAAAGAGAGATTCTGCAGAAGTTCCTGGATGAGGCCCAAAACAAGAAAAGTAACAAAGAGGAGTTTGCCAATGAATTTCTGGTAAGTCCGATGTGTGACATTCTCAGGGTAGTTACATAGACTGTTTGGTGACAGTGGTCCAACTCTGCTAGACCAACTTGCTCTTGGGATAAACTGACCTTTCAGGGGAAGAAGGTAACCTAAAAGTTTAACTTCTCTAAGTGTTTTTTGTGTATTTTAGAAGTTCTCTCCAAAATATAGTTTTAAATATTTTGTTTGCTAGTTCTTAGAGTTTGACTAGGAATCCTACAGATGATATACAAAATTCCAGTTGTATAAATCTAATATTAATTGAATATCTGTAGTTCCCAGGTATCTGAGTTGTGGTTTAGGCTTCAAATGACTAATTTTAATTAATATCAAGAGGAAAGAGATCAAGATTAACTTTTTATGCTTTTAGCCTCCCGTGGGTTCCATTTGGATAACAAAAACTCTTGAAGAGCACCGAAACTACTTTCCGCCATATTTCTTTTTTCTTTTTTTTTTTATGAAGAAAAAAATATGAGAACATGAGTGTTTGCAGTAACAGGGTTTCCTTAATCTTCTTTTGCTTGGAGGGGTGGAATGGCTAGGATGGGGAGTAGAGAAAAGTGAGGGATGGAAAGAAACATAAGCACAAGGTAGCCTGGGGTCAACTGGATTTGATTACCCAGAGGAACACTGCATCTCCTCTGGGGGAACGGTGCTTACTGATGCAGTGGCAGCTGGGTAGGACTCACTCATCCTATAACCCAGCACATCAGATGACGTAGGATGTCTGATAGTACCTATCATGTATTTGGGAATACTTCCAGCTGGTGTTTCAGAGTTATAAGAACTTCAAACTTTACCTTTTCAGCTATGAGGAAATGGGAAAAATAAGGGAATTTAAATATAAAATCTGAAATTAAATCATGACAGTGTCATCAACCAAATTATCAACTACTTGCCATGTTCCTTAATCTCACCAAGTCTCTGTTTCCTGACTTCTGAAATGGGGATCATAATGAATTTCCTACCTCTCTGCACAAGATTATTGTGATGACTAAATATCAATAATAATAATACTTAAATGTGGTCATTCATTCAGTAATATTTATTGAGCACCTTCTATGTACCAAGTTTAGTTTTAGGCACTGAGGATATAGCAGTGAACAAAATAAGAACCTTTTTGCCCTCATGGAGCCAACATTCTGGTACCAGATAGTAGATGTGAAAACACTCTGTAAAGTCCCGAGTGATTAGATGTTATGATTGAGTGATTGCATATTATGGTAGAAACCCCTGTGTCAGCTCAACTTGGATAATGCCGTGGTGTCATGAAAAATGCACTCTAGTTGCCACTAGCCAGGCAGTCTTAGTCCTTCTAAGTAGAGTTAGCAGGGAGGGAGGGAAGGTAGAAAGCATGGCCTATATGTCTTAGACATGTGCCTTCCCCTGGGCTATATCTCCTGAGCCAAATTCCCCCAATGCAGAGAGGTAAAAAGTGAGGTGAGGGGGCAGTGGCAGCCTCTGTTATTTTGGTTGTGTTTTTAAAAATAATATAGGCTACATCCCTAATATTTTACCTTTTCTTAGCTCAGTCATTATAGTCTTTCACCAAAATATAGCACCTACCTCACCTCCTGTTTTCTCTGCCTCTAGCCTTGCCCCACCTTCAATCAATTTTCTGTTTAACACCCAAGTGATCTTTTAATACTACAGGTCTGGTTATTTTTTCCCTGCTTAAAAACCTTTCATAGTTTGTAGTTTTTCCAGCTGTTTAAAACTGTGAACTATAATACGCATTGAGAAAAGTACATAAAATGTAAGTGTAACTGTAAAGCAGCCATCACCCAGGTCAAGGGATAGAACCTTGTCAGCCCCAGAAGACCTCTACATGTCTCTTTCCCATCAGGTCCTCATCCCCACACCCACCCTGTCCTGCCCTGCCGAGAAATGATCACTATCCTGATTTTATATTAATCACTTCCTTGCTTTTCTAGCTCCTAATTCTACGGACCTTGTTTTTGGGTGGTGATTAAGTGGAACCTCACTGTTCACTGACTCATGTCCTCCAGTGGAAAAACAGAGTCTTTCCCTCAGCCCCACCTAAAGGTTCAGCTGAAATACAAGAGAGAGTAGCTTTGGGGGAGTTGGGGAGCAGTGAAAGAGGCCAGGTTACTTGCTTGGTATTCACAAGGTGAATACCACCCTTAAACTGGAAGGCTTTCCACCTGGTCATATACCACATTCCACCTTCAGCCCTTAACATCTTCTCCCAGGATTTGATGTTTCTGAGGTTTGAGGGCTGATTCTGTGACACAAGGCCACTGCTGGCCTGAATGGTGGTGCCTCTGAGGGAATTATCAAAAGTCATCTCTACTTACAGGTAGACATTCTGTACACCCTGCCCCGCCACTGAGTCCATGGCTTAGATTTCAGTCCTCACTTCCCCCTTGGCCAAGTATCTTTGTGCAGAGCACAAAGCCCTACTATGATAGCTAGAGCCAATACCATGCTGCTTTGGTCTTTTCCCAATGCCAAGACTAAACTCAATAATTCTTCTGTAGTTGAAACTGCCACTGACCACTTCTATAAGGTTTTCATGCATTCATTCAAGTACTTATTGAGTGCTTCCTGTGTGCAAAGCATTGTGCTAGATGCTGGTTCTGCAGTGCAATACTCCATGCTTTGGTGGAGCTTATCTTCTAAGACATTAGAGGACGTCTTAGAGAGACAGACATTAAACAACCAATTACTCTATTAAATATTTAATTATAACTGTGATAGTCTTGGTGGGGTGTCAAGGAAGCATCACATTCATTATCTTATTTATTACTCATTTTAAAAAAACCCTAGGGCTTCTCTGGTGGCGCAGTGGTTGAGAGTCCGCCTGCCGATGCAGGGGACATGGGTTCGTGCCCCGGTCCGGGAAGATCCCACATGCCGTGGAGCGGCTGAGCCCGTGAGCCATGGCCGCTGAGCCTGCGCGTCCAGAGCCTGTGCTCTGCAACGGGAGAGGCCACAAGAGTGAGAGGCCCGCCTACCGCAAAAAAAAGCCCCAAAAAACAAAAAAACAAAAAACCCTATGAGGTAGTTCTGATCTCTGACTTACAGATAAGGAAACTGAGGCTCTGAGAGGGTAAATAATTGGCCTAAGCTCACTCAGCTGTTCAGCCATAGACATGAAATTTAACCTGGATCTGTCATATCAGAGCCTGTGAAATTAATGCCAATGCAATAGTGTCTTGCTTAAGCCACTAACCGTAGTCCCTCAAAGGGCCTAGCATGAGGGTAAGTCTCTAGATAGCATAGTTTCTATACAGCAGAAATAGCAGTGTGCAACCACACTATTGAAAATTTCTTAAAGTACTTAAAAAAAATAAAGCCTTATTGTTTTTTTTTATAAAATAATATTATTGCAAGGTAAAATAAAATAAATTCACCATAGTACCAACATCCCAATAAATACAGTTTTGGGGGGTGTAGAAATTCTAGTTTTTGTCCATTTATATTGATAGGATGCCTTTTATATTACTGTAATTATAAGCATAGCTAAAATTTTGTATTCTCATATTTTCACTTAGCATTGTAACAAAACTATCATGTTGGTTAAAATCGATATTAATGACTTTTAATGCAGGATAGTATGATGAAAATATAATAATCAAAGTAATAGCTAACACTTCTATATCTCTGATAGAAACTGTTCTAAACCCTTTTGTATGTCAACTCATTTAATCTATTGAGGAAGGCACTGTTATTATTTCCATTTTATGGATGAGGAAAATGAGACACAGAGAAGTTAACTGACTCACTCAGGGTCACATAACCAGTAAGTGGTGGAACTGAGTTTCCAGTTCCGGCAGTCTGGCTTTACCATCTGTACTTGTAACAACTTTGGAATCATATAAATCTGGGTTTAAATTTTCCTTCTGCCTATAATTAGCTATGTGACCTTGAACAAAGTAGCTAAAAAGTGGTAACAAATAATATTCACTTTGTAGAATTGCTGTGAAGATAAAAGAATGAATATATAAAATGCCTGACATGTAGTAGGCACCCAAATAAGTTAATTATTTCTCTAGTTTTGGAAACTGAGGTTATTTCTCATTTTTCCTGATTATTGATAAAACTGCAGTGAATGTTTGTCCATGTGGTTTCCCCCTTCGTTTGGGATTATATCCTGGGGCTAGATCCCCACAAGTGTTTGTTATTATTCCTGGACCAAAGAGTATTAGCATCTAATTGGTTAAGGTTTGCCAAATATATTTCCAACAGAGTTTTTAAAACTTGCGATATCTGAATTTATCATCTTCTTTACCACCTTGATAGACTCAATTTAATATCTAAAAAAGATAGTAATAGGTAAAATTTTTGACTGCTTATCATATCCTAGGCAATCTGAGTGGTTACCATATATGATCTTAATCACTACAACAACCCCAAGAGGAAAGCATTATCTTCATTTTACCCATGAAGTGTCAAAACCAGGATTTGAAACTCCAGCATGTTTGATTCCAAAGCCTCTTAGTCACTACTGCATCGAGTAAAATCATAGCATGTTTTATTTTTCTAATTTAATTAGTGTCAAATTGTACTTTGTTATGTTAATTTGATTTATTTTATTTCTGAGCCTGAAAATTTTCCATGACTATTTTCAATCTGCATTTCCTCATATGAACTTTCGGTTCATGTACTTTCCACAATAGCTAATCATGGAACCATGTTCCAGACTCTGTGCTTGAGTGCTTCACAAACAGAGCCTCATCTAATTCCCAAAGAGCCCTTTTTAATGAATGGCTAACAAAGTCCCACACGGACCAGCAGCTGAGTGCTTCTCCAGCTTCTTACAGCATGTTCATTTTCTTGTCCTTGTCATGCTTCCTCTGCCACAGGACTTTGCACACATGCTGTTACCTCTACCTTGAATATTCCCCCATGCTCCTCTTCACCTAGTTAACACTTCATAATTCTTCAGATAACAGTTTGGTGGTCGCTTTCCCAGAGAAGCCTTCCTTGACCTCCTTAAATATATCGAGTAAGTTCTCAGCACCATGTTTCATTTTTTAAAAGCTTCTTCTTCCCCCAACCTCACCCAAGCTGAATTGAAGGTATTCATAGCACTCATTACAATTCCAGTTTTACATTTATTTGTCTGATTATTTGATTAATGTCTGCTTTCCCATTGGATTGTAGCTCCACAAAGGCAAGGCTCAGATTTAGTTCTTATCTTGACATCCTCAGCGTCCAGCATAGTATTTGCTGTGTAGTAGACACTGAGGGTCAGAGAAATTAAACAACTTACCTAAGGTCATGGATTTCATAAGTGGTAGAACTCAGATTTGAAATAAAGCTGTTTAACTTTTGAGCTTGTGCTCTTGTCCCCTCCCGCCACCCCGCTCTGTTGCTTCCAATTTATCCATTGGTCTTAACTTCTTAAACTTAAAAAAAATCATAGAATATAACATATACACAGAAAAGTGCTTTAAACGCAAACATAAAATTTAACAATTAGTAATAAAGCAGGCATCTATATAAGCATCACTCAGATCAAGAAGTAGAACATTGCCCACACCCCAGAAATCCCTTGGGTGTCCTTCCAGATCACAACCACCCCCAACACCCACCTGACTAGAGGTAAACACTATCATGAGATTATTTTTTTCTTTGTTTTTCAGCATAGCTTCAAGACATATATATCACTAAGCAAAAGAGATTCATTTTACGTGTTTTTGAATTCTATGTAAATAAAATCATGTTATATATACATTTTTAATATCTTCCTTCTTTCACTCTACATTGTGTTTCTAAAATTCATTTGGTTGCATGTAGCTGGGTCTTAATTCTTTCTAATTATTTTTATGAATTCTGTCAAGGTTCAATATATGCAATTACTTTTGTGATCACAGAGCGCATGGAGAGAGGCCAAGCAGTCGCTTAGGGTGGTATTAACTATTTTGGATCACCATAGTCCCGTGTCTTGACTTTAGCTTTGCTGATCTAAAAATTCAATTTTGTCAGTATGCTGAGAGTGATCAGGATCAGGCAAACACATAAGAAATTCACCAGAGGGCTTCCCTGGTGGCTCAGTGGTTGAGAGTCCACCTGCCGATGCAGGGGACACGGGTTCGTGCCCCAGTCTGGGAAGATCCCACATGCAGTGGAGCGGCTGGGCCCGTAAGCCATGGCCACTGGGCCTGCGCGTCGGGAGCCTGTGCTCCGCAACGGGAGAGGCCACAGCAGTGAGAGGCCCGCGTACCACAAAACAAACAAACAAACAACAACAACAACAACAAAAGAAATTCACCAGAAACAAGAATGCCAATTTATTAATTTTGGGCAGAGAAAAATCACTATCAAACAGAGTAGAAGTTTACATTGGCTGGCCAGCATATTCTCTAAATTTGGAGAGAAACTTACATGAGAAGCCAATGATAATCAGAAAGTTGCTTGAAGAGCATAGTGATTCTAATGGCCTCAACTGTGATGGTATGAAGTCTTCATCTCCCTGTTTGAACCCTCAGGCTGGTGGCCACCACTCTTTTCTGGACAACACTAGGGACTTTATTTTCCTTCTTCTAAGCTTAATGAGGGCCATCCTCTTCCATTAGTGTATTTTTTTTATCCGATTGATGATAATTTACAGAGGAATAGGTATTCACTTTGGTCAACTACAGCAACCGATTGTGGTTTTATGACATGTACATTTTAGCCACTGTATTAAATATGGGCTAAGGCTTGGTTATGTGTTTTTATGCTGGTCAATTTGCTGCATGTCTTTATGTTTAAAACTCCTCAGATTTTTTTTTTCTTTTCTACATTGGAGGTAGTTGAGGCATCTTGATTTAGAAAGCATGTGTAGAAGTATGAATTGTGTAGAAAAAGTGAGAGCTTAGCTGATGACAAGTGTGCTAAATATGCATGTATGAGCTCGTTGGATGTCTATATGTATGTGTTCAAATGCTGGCTATGAATACAGAGATATGAACACAGCTTCATGTAGGTAGGGTAATTTGAGTACGGTGTATTTTCTTCCTTCTAAAAAATGTTTTGGAGTGAAGAAACCACAAAGGGAAATACAAATAAGAAAAATATCACTAATAACACTTTACTTATCAAAGGCACCTATGCTTAAAACATTATAATCCTAATGTTGACCAGCATTCAAAAATATGCCATCTCCTACATTGCTGGTATACCAGTCTCATATATTGCTGGTATAACTTTCTGGAGGCAAAATTTGTATATGGGTTCTGATATGTATTTAGTAATATGGATCAAAAGCCTTTAAAATGAGCAAGTTCTTTGATCACTCCAAAAAATTCATCTGAAGGAAATAATGAAAGATATTTATATAGATTTTGGCCACCTATTGTAATATTGTGCATAATTATTGTTTAGGAAGATTGGAAGCAACTCAAATGTCCAATAGTATAAAGGAGCAGGTTAAGTAACTCATGTTGCATCTCATACAATAGAATACTCTGCCACCATTAAAAATTATGTAGAATAATACAAACTGATAAGTAAAGAGAGCAAGTTACAAAACCCTATATGCAGTGTGATTCCATCTTCATTACACATGTATAGATAAAAGTTGAAATGTAATGTTTTGAAATATTAAGAATGATTAACTGAGTAGTGGGGCTATAGGTGATTTTTAATCATCTTTTCTGGGTTCTCTATATTCTAAAATTTCTCCAATTAATATGCATTATTAAAAAATATGTATTACTTTTTTATTTAAAAATCTATATCAAAATTTTTCCTTTAGTGTTGTTGGAATCCATTTAAATAATAAAAAGCCAAAAAAAGAAAGGAATTTTATGTTTCCTGGAGATGAGGTGTTTTGTAGAAAAGGTAAATATCGTATTAATTAAATACAAAGACATATTTATTAAATATGAAGGATTCAATGAACCCTAATAGAAAGAAGGTATCCAGTTGTGAAGGTCAAGTACTAATGACGGTTTATAATGCACTAGAAGTCAGATTGGTATTATAGCAACTTCTGGAGACTTATCATAGACAGACCAGGGAAGACCTGGATACATCTTAGTTCTATAGAGAAGATCTAGATACATCTTGGTTCTATATTTATTTATGGTAACAACACTAGCCAAGCAGTCACGAACACAGTACCTCCTGCCTAGCAAGTGCCCAAACATCTGTTGAATTGAAATGACTCATTTATGTGAATCAGTCTATCACTTGAACATACTTATCAGCATTTCCTGACTTTTGTGCCCATTAATGTATAGTTTTTTGCGGCTTCCACTGGAATAAATATATCACATTACCTCTAAAGCTAATTTCTCCCAACTGCATCTCCAGTCTTTCACTAGGGACCACCCAGGCCCACATTTTCAGTTATTCACAGGACATTTAAAATACATTTTAAATACATGTCTTGCCATATCCTCACATTGTATTTATCTAAAGCTGAACCTCTTGGTTTACTCACCCCAGTTTAGCTATTGCTACCCACCTGCTCACTTACCTGACTATTGGATGGCCGCCCAATCCCCATAAGTTTGCCTGTCTAGCTGGAGATGATTGTATGCACACTCAGGGCCAGTTCAGTCTCGTCCTGCATTCCTACTAGTGGTACCCTTGTTTACTGGATGTAGAGGCCTGAGCTCCTAATTCCATTTCTTAGCATTCATGCTTTCTCTATCCTGTTGGAAGCTTGGAATAGATAGTACTGACCTGCAGTTGTAAGGCATTGAGGAACTATCTTGAGAAACTCTGGAGACAGCCCAGCTTTGAGTCCCCTCTTCCGCCTGGCACAGGAGGGCCAAGACTGATTTTTCCCACACCCAAATGTAACTTATGCTGTTTTCTATACAATAGTGTAGTCCTCCAAGGCAAAGGTATTGTGGTATTGTGCTTCCTTTTTCCTTTCTGTTCTCTTTTGGGAGTAACCTTAGTTCATTTACTAGTAATTACTTTTCTAGTCAATAAGATGAACATGCAATAGGTTCAGTCCTGATTCCTAGAGATTCATGGCCAAGACCTCGGTTCTGTTTTCCTATCTTGAAAGGAAAGGGGTAGCATAGCCCACAAACCAAATCAGCTTACTGTTAGCTTATCAAGCATGAACAGAGTCTGGTTTCTCATACATTCCAACTTATCAGGGGCTCAGGAGGCCCCTTTTCTTTATTCCCTCAGCAACTTTTCCTTATTCCCCAATTGTTCTTGTTGCTGCTGCCTCTAGGGAACTCACACCCACTTGGTGGTTGGTAGAGAAATACTTTCTCCCTTTAACCTATCCTTTCTCCCCCAATCCCAACCCACCTCACATAGCCCTACTTTCTCTTCTATACCCTTTTGCTTCCTACCCTCAGAGTTTCTCTTTTTCTGGTGAGGTTTATCAGTTCTCTGCCCTAAGTTGGCTCTGATTTTTTCTCTGTTGGGGTGTTGGACCCTGGGGGGTCTAGCAGGGAGAGAAGGGGAATGAGAAAAAGATCTTCACAGTGGTTTGACCTCTAGGTAAGATATCTGAAAAAAAAAATCTTTCACGCTTTCCAAATTAACAATTCTACAGGCATTTCCTATGTGATGTTCTGCTAAAAGAATGTCCCCATTTGACATCCAGCCAGATAACTCTGGAAGAAGGAACAGAGTAGGAAATAAAAAGCCATTCTCTCCCATTGTTGAAGGTGGCAGTGAAGACAGCTAAACAAACATAGGTTAAACACACACACACACACACACACACACACACACACACACACAACTTTTATCTGTGAAATTTTACCCAATTAATTTAGGCATATCTTTCAAAAAGAGCTTTGCCTATGGCATTTTCCCTGGAAAGCATTCCACAAGCAAGCAAAGCAAAACAGATAAAAACAGTGTAACAGGGAGTATGCACGAGGCTCTGTTCTGGAAATTTTTAGAATGAACTGCTCTGGGAGTTGACATCTTTTCAGTCGCCCTGGAATCAATGGCAACCTGAAAATTATCATTCTGAAGGTGCACAAGAGCAGAGAGAGCTGAGAAATTGGTATAACTTGGAAATTGATACCAACTGGAAATATTTTATATTCTTTCGTGTATTTGTGCCACATCCTTAAATTTCCAAACTAGTCCACTTACATCCATCTTGGTGTAAAAATATGTTGTATAATGATCATTTCAGCATCTCTCCTCCTAAATCCAATTCTGAAAACCCACAAGAATTCAAACCATGGTAAGAAATTAGGATTTAAGAACTAACTGTATACCTGTTTTTAAATAGGTTGCCTGTGTCTGATCTAACTCTACAAACAGAAAAAAAATGGTCATTAGAACAATACATGCTGGCATTTGTGGTCCAGCAGATAAACAGGCAGTGGCTGTCTGTTCCATTTGTCATCATTAGTTGGAAAAAGCTTACACTCCTATACTTTGAATTGTTATAATAATTAATGATCTATTTATTATTTGGAAAGTATCACTTTAATTAGATTCTAGATATTTGATAATTCTTTGTATTTTGGACTCCCAGCTAACAAATCTTTCATGACCCCAACTTTTTTTCTCTCCTTGCAGACTCAGTTATCAGGTTATCCTGAGGTAATTTTGAAATCTAATGATGAGTTTAGATGATTTGTTGGAAAAAATTTCTATTCTCAACTACCTCTTTTATCTCTCTGTCTCTCTGTGTCATCATTCCTTTATTTTAGGCTCTCCCTTCCTCACCCATTTTTTTTTATGAGTGTCCTTAAGTAAACTCCTACAGATAGACACACATCCTAATTATGTGAAAACTCTATATGAAATATAAACAACTAAGTAAAATAATCAACAATTCCCTTCTTTTTAAGTTTTTCTTGTTGCCAGTCACATGAGAAAAGCTCTTTTTCTATTTCCTTATTTCTCTCTATTAGTTTACCCTGTGGAACAAAATAGATCATAATTATGGGTGAGAAAAGCAAAAGCAGTGCCAGGTATATATTTATGAGAAAGGAAAAGGGACCCATAGTTTTCAAGAAGCGATGTTACATATAATTGTCAGTGACATCAGTTTGTACAATCTTGAAAGAACTTAGAAATCAATCTTTGGAAGGCTTATAATTGTGGGACAGTAGCAAATATGGGGAAATTAGCTTGGGTCCAACTGGGGAGAATCTTAAGTACCTGACTAAGGAGTTTTGACTTTTTCCTGGTAGCAAGGGGGATTCACTGAAGTAGTTTTTAGCGTGAGAGAGATAAGAAAAGCAATACTTTAGTAAGATTAAGTTAGCATAATTATGCCTAATGGATTTGAACGGGGAAAGAGAAAAGTATGAAGATGAGTTAAGAAGCAACTGTAACAGTTCAAGATTTAAGGGAAAGGGCCTGAATTAAAGTATCTGTAGGGGCATAGGAAGGAAAGTTGATGCAAAATATTGCATGGGAAGAATCAGTTACACTTGCTGACTGAGTTAGAGGTGGGAATTGTGGGAAGTGGGGAACCTAAAGTAACTCTCAGTTTCTAGAGTATGGTTGCCTGGGGTAAAGATAGTGCCATTGACATTAACTGTAGGGACGGTGATAATTTTCATTTTAGATGTGCTGAGTTTGAGGCTGAAGTAAGGCACCCAGGTGGAAATGTCTAGGGTATGGTTGGAAATTCAGGAATGGCACTTAATAGTCAAATCTTAATGAAGAAATTTGAGAGTTATCTGATAGGAGTTGGAATTATAATTCAATTTGAATTAGTTAAATACATTTTAAAAAACTGGTATGCCTTCTATAAGAGATGATATCTCTGAGCAAATGTATTTAGTGAGAAGAGCAGAGAGTTGAGGACTTAACTTTGGAACCTTGGTTAATTCACAATTAGAAGATAGAAGCAGACATAGAGGCAGTAAGAAAGAATGAGAAGAGGGAAAGAGAAGTCAGAGAAGAAAGAGGAGAACCAAAATAAGGTAGACTAATAAGGGCAAAGAGAGGAGGAAATTTCAAGAAGGAAGTTAAGTTAAAGAGAATGAAGACTGAGAAGATGCTGAGGCATCTGACCAATAGGAAGTAATTAATGATCTTCATGTGACCAAGTCACTATTAAATAGTGGGCAAATAATGAAAATTATTTTCCGTAGTTCAGTTCAATAAATATTTATTAGCTATCAGAGATGTTTTTCCCTTATCTTTCTCAAATTGAGTAAGGGTCGATAAAGGTCAGATCTACTAAATGCAGTTTCTTCGAATGATAAGGGAGTTGAAATCTAGGACAAGGTTGATTTATCAGAAGGAGCTAAAGAGGAACTATCATTTACTCTGACCTGAAATTTTGCTCTATACTGTAATGTTGGCAAGTGAGAATAATTTTATTTATTTATTGTTTTATATAGTAACAATACCTTTTCTTTATTAAACATGTACTCTGTACCAGTGCTTCACATACGATAACTCACTTAATTCACCCACAACTCTAAGGTAACTATCCCTCCATTTTACTTACAAAGCAACTGAGACACAGAAAGATTAAATAACTTGCCCAGCTTCATTCAGCCAGTAACTGTGGGAGTCAGAATTCAAACGCTAGTTTATCCAACTCAAAAATATGCATCAGAATAAACCACAGAGCTGGTTAACAATACAGATGCCCACCCGCCTCCAGTGACTGCCATTGACTAAGTCATGGGGTGCAGATCACGGTACAGGTTAAGCCCCACCTCAGGTTCTAGACTACCTCAGTGTAGTTTAAAATAGCCCTGTAATAGTTGTAAAGAAAGTAAGTCAAACTTTTAATATCTGACTCTTTGGGTGGAACACAGGGTGTGTTCAGAAGATGTTATTTTTAAAATATTCACTGGTTTTACCTCTAAGTTTTAGCTATTTGCAACTCAGCTGCATTAAGTATGACCTTTTCACTTCTCCAAATGTCACTAAACTCTGTTGTCCTTATGCTCTGAGGCTCTCTTCTGAATGCAACCAGCCCTAGAGGATACTAAAACAGCTGAAGTGGAATGTTTGGACAGTGGAGAAGGAAAGCTCTCTGGAGATAGCTTCTTACCTCTTTTCTCTAGGATGATTTGATTTAATTACTGTAATTTTATTACAGACGCTGAAAAAACTATCCACCAAGTATAAGGCAGATAAAACCTATCCCACAACTGAGGCTGAGAGGCCCAAGAATATCAAGAAAAACAGATATAAAGATATCTTGCCCTGTAAGTTTCATTTCTCCCTTTAAACTTGTGCCTTCTCTCAAATTCAATCATCTTATCTCTTTTTACCCATTGGTTGCTGTTCCTAATCCTAGACCATGGCTTTGACAAATTAGTTGTACTGTATATGACTACAAAAGAACATTCGTTCATTCATTCAGTCTTCAAACACTAATGAGCCTCCACTATTCACAGTGCTACTTCCTGACTTACAGAAAGCCCTCTAACCAAACCCTTTTAATTAGTCTGTCTTTCTTTTATATTATAGATGACCACAGTCGAGTAGAGCTGTCCATGATAACCTCTGATGAGGATTCCAGCTACATCAATGCCAACTTCATTAAGGTACACCCAATATTCCATATTTCTCTAGGTACCTAAAAAAATGGGGTAGAGGGAGAAGGGAGGGATACTGGACAAGAAGGAGAGTATGTTATTTGTAGTCACCCCATGTAATTTCTGTTCCCCTTTAGGGAGTTTTGGGACCCAAGGCTTATATTGCCACCCAGGGACCTTTGCCTACAACTGTCCTGGACTTCTGGCGGATGATTTGGGAATACAGCGTCCTGGTTAGTGCAGAGTTACTTTTGTTACTATATTCTCTAGTTTTTAGGGATGAAGGGGATAGGGTGTCAGGATATGTGACTGAAGTTTCCTATGTGCATTAAAATCAGTGCTTTTTGGGGTCAGTCACTAGAATTTTGGTGTTCAGTCACCTTTTAGTCAAAATCACAATGTCACTATTGTTCAAGAAAATATAAGTTCTCAACTTGACAGTCTCATTTGTTAACAAGAATTTACTGATTTGAATAGAGAAAAGGGAAGTGAGGACAGAGAGAAGGAAGGGTAGGAGCAACATTTTATAATCTATTAGGATTTCTTTTTTGGTTATAAAACAATAAAAGAATAAATAACACTTTTTGACTCTGGGACCCATGTATTAGCTGCTTTTTTAAACTATATCAGTGTTTAAGTTTCCATGTATTTCATCCCCCCAGATCATTGTTATGGCATGCATGGAGTTTGAAATGGGGAAGGTGAGTTGCTTTCTAGTAAACCTAAAGGTAAAGGAAAGAAGAAAAAGAAGGGGGAGACTTGGTAGCAGAACTTTCCTTAACTTAAGTGACTTGGTAAACATTTATGCTCATCTTCCTAGTTTTCAGTTTGGGAATGCCAAATGACTCTCAAGGCTTTTTTTTTAAACCTCTGAGAACCTCTTTCGCCCATTTTCCCAGTAGACTCTGTGTTTTAAAATAAAAAGAAGGTATACTTTTTAAAGTAACAATTCATTTTCCTGTTGTTTTTAATCAGACATTTTAAACTGCCAGTCAGAGCTTCTTTTGTGCCGCCCAGAATGGCCTTTACTAGCCACGTGTGGCTAGTGAACACTTGAAATATGGCTGGTGTGACTGAGGAACTCAATCATTTTATTTTAATAAATTTAAATTTAAAGACTGATATTCAATTCAGTTATTGGAAAACCTTGTTTGGAACAACTTGGGTATGTGAATCTTTTTCAACCATCAATTTTATGAAATCTAAATGGAAATTAAATATTTCCAGTTAAAGTTTAGCATATTAATTGAAATGTGCTGTAAATGTAAAATGCATACTAGATATTGATGATAGTTTAAAAATTTCAAATATCTATATTGATATTTGAGTTTTATATTGAGTACATGTTGAAAAAATTTTTAATGTATTTGGCTAAGTAAGATATATTATTAAAATTAATTAAAATTAATTCCACCTTTTAACATTTTTGAATGTGGCTCTTAGAAAAATTTTAATTACATATGTAGCTCGTATTATATTTCTATTGAACAATGCTCTTCAAACCTACTGTTGCCATTCTGAGTTGATACAATTCCAGTTAAAACCAAGGGAACTTGGGGTCTCAGTTAGCTTGTGAGGCTTTGTTTTAATCTTTTTGAAACACTGAAAATGTCAGATCCCTATTTCTACTTTGTCGGACTTCCAGGAAGTCTGCAATTTGTATATCCTTTAGTGTTTGTTTTCCCATCTTTGGAGAATCCAGACATGGGTTGAAGCCCAAGGGGGTTAGAAATTCCTAACCTAAGGAGAAGGATACAGCTGAATTTGCTTCTGAATGAGGGAGGGGGTTTTCTTACCCGGAAAAGACTAGCATATATGGAGGGAAATCACTACATTCTGCTTTGTGCAACAGAAAAAATGTGAGCGCTACTGGGCTGAGCCAGGAGAAATGCAACTGCAACTTGGCCCTTTCTCCATATCCTGTGTAAGTATGATGTCTATTTCCATTATGGCTGAGCAAATGCTCCAGGACCTACTTTATAGAGAGAAGTCTTTGAATGTTAGTCTTTGAAATAACTAATATTTTAATTTACTTCTTAGGAAGCTGAAAATAAAAAATCTGATTATACAATCAGGACTCTACAAGTCAAATTCAATTGTGTAAGTATAGAACGCCAAAGGTAACCTCAAAGCCTACAGAGATCAGGCAAGTAAATATATATGTATGTGATGCAGTCTGGGCATAAGATAATAGGAAGTGGTAGGGCCTTTGATGTTCTGGATAAATCATCATAACCAAAAGAGACCTTTGGTGTAATCTGTGTTCCCCAACCTACTCCACACCAATGGCACAATATGAAATGACAATACTTCTAGGATGAATAGAGGCTGCGTATAGTGTGTAGAGGCTGGGAACCAACTTGAGAGCTCAAGCTGCTTGGTTTCTCTAAGGCAAAGGGATTAGTACATCAACGCACCTGTGACCCATTTGAAGCACACCAGTTGGGAAGTTCTGGTTTGGACCATTTTCATATCTGCATTCTCTTGTGAGTGGGGCAGATAGAGACAGGCCAATAGTAAGTGACCTGAAATTACTTGTAATCGTTCTTAGAGGGCATATGGTCCCAGAGGCCTATAGGGAAGAAATCTCCATAAATTGCAAAAAATATATAGATAGATGCTACTTTGTAGGTCAGAGTAATCCTGTGATAGAATGAGGTGAAGCCCTAATCTTGAACTCTCCTTTTATTCTGGCTATTTTTATAGGAAACTCGAACCATCTACCAGTTCCATTACAAGAATTGGCCAGACCACGATGTGCCTTCATCTATAGACCCTATTCTTGAGCTCATCTGGGATGTGCGTTGTTACCAAGAGGATAACAGTGTTCCCATATGCATTCACTGCAGGTATGATGCTGTTGGATGAACCTTCTACCCAGAATAAACCAAATGTCACCGTCTGGCCAAGACTCCTGCTTAACTGAAGGAAGACTGACTTTGTTGGAATTTAAAGTCTGCATAAGATGTAGGCTCCTAATTCTAGGCTCACTTCTTCCAGTCAGTCAGAAAGGAATGAAGCTTAAAATTAGAATGATTGAAAGAGAAAAGTCAATAGCAGAAACTATAATAAATTCAACCTGAGCATTAAATTAGTATCTTTTCTGATAAATTACTTGTGAACAGCACAGCTCTAGAGACTTTTTGCTGTGAGAAGTTGCCTAGGATCTGTCCTGAGGCTCGGTGTAGCATGTGGCAATTGAAGTATGTTCTGAGAAATGGTAGGGTTTAGAAAGTTTCATGGGCTCTAGATTTCTTCTTCCTCAAATCTGCCAGTGAAATTTTCCAGCTACTGTCAAAGATCCACTCTCTGCAAATATACATGCTACTGTGATCTTTCATTTCAGTGCTGGTTGTGGAAGAACTGGTGTTATCTGTGCTATTGATTATACGTGGATGTTACTAAAAGATGGGGTGAGTTTCTCTCAACAGGCACTCGCCATTTTCTTAACCTTGCTACTTTTAGACTTAGAAATTGTTTGGTTCTTCAAAACATCTATCTCCACCATTCATCTTTTCTAGAATATTCACTTGTAGATTTGCTTTGTCAGACGATTAATTTAGTTCCTAAGGTGGTGGTCTCAAAATGTGGTCCCCAGACAAGAAGCTTCAGTATCACCCGAGAACTTGTTAGAAATGCAAAATTTGGGGCCCCACCTCGGATGAACTGAGCAAAAACTCTTGTGGGGGGGCGGGCAGGGACGGCCCAGCAAGCTCTTCAGGTGCTTCTGGAGAGAAGTAGTTTTGAGAACCACAGCCCTGAATCACGGTTACCCTTCCTTTAGACACGCTCCTTTAGCAGATGAACTCAATTTACTGCAAATTTTGTGTTCCAACCTGTAAATTTTTTTTTTTAAGTCTAACAAGAAATGAGAAGTTTAAAATATGGGCTTTAGACTTATTTGCAAACTTCTTTTAGTTCATTAAACTCTCATACTTACCTACTGAGATTTCTCCCTCATATTTTTAACTTCAGACATTTGATCACCTCATGTGAAATCATTTTGAAGAGTTTCTTCAGTATTTTGTAGGCTCTAAATCATGGTGCAAGTGATGAGAAACCCCATTAGTTTAAAAAATGCATTTCTTTTTCTAGAGAGCAATAAAGGAGTAAGATATTTTTTCCTTTTATTTGGTAGATAATTCCTGAGAACTTCAGTGTTTTTAGTTTGATCCAGGAAATGCGAACACAGAGGCCTTCATTAGTTCAAACTCAGGTATGGACTGTGGTGAATAATATAACATGTCTGAGTCTGGTTTCGTCTCTCTGTTTAATAATAATAAGGCATCCAAAAACAGCTGACTACTTTACTATCAAGGGTGTTAGTCCATTTCCATTTCCTCTAACTCTGAATATCCCAATATTTTTCCTGTATCCCTTGCTCTGGACCAAATTCCTTTCATTCCTTATATTTTATAGCCTGTTCAGAAAATATTAAGAAAACAATATAATATTTCTTACAAAGGATGTTGAAAAAATTCAACAAGCTGTTTGACTTATTAGAAAGAAATAGCTGGGTCAGGTTAACTTGAAATTTTGTAGTGGTACTTCATTTCTGAAACCATAGAAAATCAGAGATCTGTAATTTCTTCTTCAGGAGGTGGTAACAGAATCTGCAGAATGAAGTCTATATGCTCATTTTAGAAAATGATAAAAAATTTAAAAAATCATCCATAATCCTGTCGCCTAGAGGGAGTCACTGTTACTATTTTTCTGTAGTTTCTCCTGGTCTTTATTCTTTGTATATTAAAAAATATTACCAAAAAAACCATAATTACAATCATACTATATATGTGATTATATAAATGTATCACAGTATTTTAACCTACCCCAGATTGCTCACACTTTTATTCCATTGGAAATGCTTTTCCCCTGTTCTCTCCTCTCCAGCTCACGTTCTACCTCCTAGGTAAAACATTCCCAGCCCAAATCTCTCACTTTCTACAGTATTAATTCCACCCATATTTCTACACCAATAATTTTACCTATATTTCTAAATGGTCTCCATCTTTAAGATAGAGTTTAACATTCACCCATTCATTCTTTCATCAAACATTTATAGGTATTTATTAGGTAAGAGGCATTTTTGCATAATTTGTTAGAACTACTTCGTATTGCTTAAACAGCAAGAAATTAAAGTGTTTAAAGCACTTACAAATGAACTTGCACATAAGTTTAGAAGTAAAACAATTGACAATGGCAGTTCAGATATTTTCATCTAGAAGTTGTAAATTGAGGGGAAAAAATTATGAGCTATTATAATATAAAGCTTCTGTTTGGCCCACACAGGTTTTCCACTAATAGTTAGTGGAAAAAAAGAATTCTTTTTCATCTGTTGCCTGTAGGTGTTTTCTATATTCAATGTGTAGGGGGGAAAGTTTATGTGAAATGAAAGTATTGGCTGGTTTAGTGCTGTCAGACTTAAAAGAAGCCCGATCCATGTAGATGTATAAAGATTCCAGGAAGTATGCAACCTAGTTGTATAACATTAAATTATAATACTGAATCAATAAATAAAGCCATACTCCATTTCAGAAAAAGTCCATTTCAGACCTACTTTTAAGAGTTGGAAGACAGCTGAAACAATTTTAAGTTAGCCTTCACATTTTGGCATTAGCAACAACTATTTGAACAAATCTACCAGCTATAGCTGCTTTTTATGACACTGCTCTAGCCAGGAGATAGATAACACTGTAACCAGATGAGTGCTTCCTGTCTGATTTTTCTCTCGTCTTAAAAAAATTGAAGAGTGTACCAATGGCTGTGTTGGGTGATATAGACTCTGCATTGTTCTCCTCATACGATTATTTTTGGAAAAAATTATATTTTGTTTGTATAAGATTGTGTGAAGTGTCATAGAAGACCCTGAATAGGCCCATTCAGATGAAAAGTAGATCCAAAATCAAGTGCTCAAGCAGGTACAGAGGCAAAAACAGAGAGGTAAAAACCCATGAACCTTGTAGAGGTCTCATTTCTCTACAGTGAAATCCCTTTATAACCACAAATTTCCAAACTCTATTTAGGGGTCTACTTTTTTTGGGTATCTTTGCTAAGACAGAATTTCAGCAGCTTGATATAAGTGCACTAAAGTAAGAGTCAAAAGATTGAGGTTCTAACCGAAGACATGGAAATTACTTCTGAATGATCTCGGACAAATTGTAAACAGGGATAACAACCTAGCTACTTTATAGATCGATCGTGAGCCATGTTAAATAATACATCTTGAAGCTATCTATTTAGCCATCAACCACGTCTATCTACCTTTTCCCGCAAGAGGTGAATTACAAAAAAAAAAAATGCATCCAGGATGGAATAAAAAACAATTTTTTTTTGGCTCCATGGCATGTGGGATCTTAGTTCCCCAGCCAGGCATCAAACCCGTTCCCCTTGCAATGGAAGCACAGAGTCTTAACTACTGGACCACCAAGGAAGTTCCTGAAATAAAGATTTTAAAGTGTGAGCGAATTAGAGAGATTATGGGTGGAAGGAGAGCTAAGTAAGAAAGTGGGGTTAGAGCATAAAAAGCATGCTGCAAGGTCATTGTATATTAGCTAGAGGTAGATAAAATAGTTAGCTGTTTCTAGCAGCCTACAAATGCTTTGAAATCTGACATGGGCTACACAGACATAAGGCACTGTAATTAAACTAATGTTTCAGATCTGCTATACTATGATTTGGTTGGTGTTTATATTCCTGAAATCTGGTTAGTTCACGAAGTTTTTGTTTTTGTTTGTTCCGGTTTGCAATGCTCTTCAGGAACAGTATGAACTGGTCTACAATGCTGTATTAGAACTATTTAAGAGACAGATGGATGTTATCAGGGATGAACACTCTGGAACAGAGGTACATTTTAAATTTGATATTTTGTAAAACAGTTTTTTTCATGTTTGATTTTGGTCAAGGGATTTCAGATTAGTTGCAGGACAACTTATACTTTATCATCACAACTAAATTGGAGTGTCAGGTGTGCATGGGGCTGCACTATAAATCTCCTGTGGAGGACAATTTAATTGAAGTACTTTAACTTAGAAAATTAATCTCTTGGTTAACCTATTGCATACCATTTTCAGCTAAATTTAGAAACAATAGGAGTGGGTTAAAGGGTAAGCATATATTCTGTTTCCATGTTTTAAACAGTTGTGTGGCAATTTAGAAGTGAGAGTGACAATTACAAAGTGAAATTATAGTTGAGTACTGACGTGATTTTTCAGGTTACTCTAGCCTCATTTTGATTGCATATGTGTCATCAAATTTTGAGAATATTTTAGAATAGCTAAAGGATTCTTAGCTGAAAATGTTAGGTATAAAAACAATTATGATTTGACCAAATTCTAATTTAAAAATATTGAGCATTCTAGATATGTTATTTTGATCTCATCACAAAAATTGATGTCAAATATTTACTGTATAATCACAAAGTATTAGATTCTGAGCAAACCTTAATAAGACAAAATTATTGGTTTACCTTCCAGGGTGTATGTAACATATACAAATTAATTTAATTTTTAATATCTCATTTTTGTATTATGAATCTGAAAATATTCACTGAGAACCTACTGTTTCCACAACATTAGGAATACAAAGTATATAAGACATAACCCTAATATCATAACTCCTATCACTTGAATGATGAAGCACAGGGAGTGAAAGAAAGCCAAAAAACTGTTGAGGTTAGGGAATGAACTAAGCAATCCTATAGTTAATGTCAACTCCGGAGAAACAATGTAGGGGAAGGAGATGGAAACAAGAATATAGTTGCCAGACATTGTTACTTATATCCTGTTCATGCCTGCTTCATTGGCTAGTACTCCCAGAACAAGTTTAAATAATAGAGGTGATATGCATGACCTAATTTTAATGGGAGAGATGCTCATGTTTCACTACTAAGTGTGATGCTGATTTGATTGGAGATATAGTTTTTAATTGTTTAAGAAAGTATTCATTGACTTCTATTTTATTAAGAATTTTTTTTGGAAAGAATGTTGAGTTCTGTCAACTGCATATCTTTGCATTTATAGAATGATCAGATGGATTTTCTCCTGTGACATATTGAAACAGTCATATCCTTGGATTTGTTAATATCAAGCCATCCTTGCTCTTAGAATAAAACCTTCTTGAACAAAGAATATTCTCTTAATGTGCTGCTGGAGTACATGGGTTAATATTTTATTTAGGTTCCAGGAAATGTCAGTACTCAGATTTAGCCCAGTAGTAGTGCCATGGCTCCAGGCAGTTGAGTTGTTTGGAGTGTGCCCTTAGTCAATAAATGGGAACATAGGAACATGGTTCAACCTCCCACATAGGGAATTGATTAACACCAGCCAAGGAGGACTTCTGCTTCTGGGAAGATCGAGTAGACATATTTTCCCTATTCCTTCTACTAAATACAACTAGAAACCCTGGACAATATATACAAAACAAATATAAGAAGACTCTGAAAGATGGAGAGAAGACAGACCACTAGGGACCTTGAGACCTGAGGAATGACATGATGGTGAGTTCTTTTTCCTCATGTATCATGGATATGGAACTGAAGGAACCAACAACTTGGAAATGCCAAAAGTGCAGACAAAAAAACCTCAACAAAATCCTGCTCTCTCTAGCCAAAGGACCAGGAAAGGGACAGCCCAGCAAGCCAGAAAATTTTTAGATAATAATTACTCTACTTCAGTCAACACCAAAGAAAAAAATGGCCCCCAACCCTACCTATGCCAGCAAAGTGGAGAACCTAGATTCCCACCCTCACAAAGACTGTGATAAAGAGAAGGTCAGTGGGTCAGATATGTGTATTCTCTGTCACATCAGAAGGACAGTGCTAATGTGTCATTCTTGTGAGCATTCTAATAAAGAAATACATATATCTGTTTAAAAAAAAAAAGAGAGAAGGTCCAGTAAAGAGCTAGGAATTTCATCCCCACTGGCCTGCAATGAGGTTTCCCTGCAGTGTCAGTAGAGACCATGTGGGGAGCCTGACTTTCCACCTGGCAGTAACCCAGTGCCCCCATGCCACTCCACTGATGGAGTGTCAGAAGAGACCTAGTGGAGAGTCAGGACTTTCACCATCATCCAGCAGTAATGAGGCCACCCCGACCACAGTGTCAGTAGAGACCACATGGAGAGCCTCTCCCAAGGTGTCTCCCTTCAGGTGTCAACAGAGACTGTGAGGAAACTGGTGGAGGTAGAATCTACTTGGCAATAGCAAGGCACTAATGAGGCAGCACCCCCTCGCTCCTCTTTCCCCTGTCAGAATGGATTTAAAAAGGAGAAGCTAAAAGGGAAGGTTTAACTGAGATCCAGGGATTTATAACAATACAAAAATATCTAGGTTTCATGTGAAAATCACTTGTCATACCAAGAACCAGGAGGATTGTAAACCAAATGAGTAAAAGACAGTCAATAGATGACAACACTGAGATGACAGAGGTGTAAGATTATCTGACAAAGATTCTAAAGTAGCCATGATTAAAATGCTTCAGTAAACAATTACAAGCATGCTTAAAACAATAGAAAGGCTCATCAAAGAAAGATAAAGACCTGCCAAAGAAACAGAAGATATAAAGAAGAAACAAAAGGAAATTTTAGAGTTGAAAAATAACAGTAATGGAAACAAAATAGCTCAGTAGATGGGCTCAACAGCAGAATACAGGGTACAAGGAAAGAATTAATGAACTGAAAGACAAAACAATAAAAATTGCCCAATCTGAACAACAGAAATAAAATAGACTAAAAAATAAAATAAAATAAAAATAAAAAGTAGACAGAGCCACAGGAAACTAAGTGACTGTAACAAAAACCCTAGCATTAGTGTCATCGATGTCCAAGAAGGAAAGGAGAAAAAAGACGTGTCTAAAAAATTACTGAAAGAATCATCATAATTAAACTTCTGAAAACTAAATACAAAAATTCTAGGAAGCAGCCAAAGAAAAATGATCTTAACTCTAGGGGAAAAACAATTAGAATGAAAGTGAATTTGTCATCAGAAACCATGGAGGCCAGAAGGAAGTGGCACAGTATTTTACAAGTGCTGAAGGAAAAAAGCTGTCAACAGAATCCAATACCCAGTAAAAAAAACATCCTTCAGGAATGAAGGGGAAATCAATACAGTCTCAGATGAAGAAAAACCAAGAGAATTTGTTGCCAGTAGACCTTCCCTAAAAAAAAAAAAAAAAAGGCAGAGGAAGTTTTCTAAATGGAAAGGAAATGATGAAAATAGGAAGAACATGGTAAGCAACGTGGGTAAATATAATATGTTTTCCTTCTCCTCTTGAGTTTTCTAAATTGCTTAATAATTGAAGCAAAAATTATAACACTGATGTGGTTCTAAATGTATTAGAGGAAATATTTAAGACAATTATACTGTAAAAAAAAAAGGAAGGGTTAGGCACGTAAAGGGAGGTAACACTTCTGTATTGAACTAGTAAAATGGTAACACGTATAGGCTTTGATAAGTTATGAATATATAATATAATAACTAGAGCAACCCCTACAAAAACTGTACAAAGATATATCTTAAAAAACACTATAGGTAAATCAAAATGAAATTCCAAAGATGCAGGAAAGAGAAAAAGGCAGGAAAAAGAAAAGAGAAATGAGAAACAGAGAGAAAAAACAGAAAACAAAATATAAAGTTGGAGACTTAAGCCCTACCATATTAATAATTAAATTAAATGTAAATGGTACAAATACACCAATTAACAGATTGGCAGAGTGTATTGAAAACATGACCCAACTATATGATGTCTATAAGAAACACACTTCAAATATATAGGTTGGTTTAAAATAAAGGATTGAAAAAAAGATATATCCTGTAAACATTAATAAAAGGAAACATTAATTAAACATTAATAACATTAATAAAACATTAATAAAAGGAAACATTAATAAAAGGAAAGCAGAAGTAGCTATATTAATACCAGATAGACTTCAGAGTAAAGAAAATTATCACAGTTAGGGAGGGAAATTGTATAATGATAAAAGAGTCAATCCCCCAATAAGATGTAGCAATCCTAAGTGTGTATGGACCAAACAGAGCTGCAAGATATGTGAAGCAAAAACTGACAGAACTAAAAGGAGCAATCGAAAACCCCACAGTTATAGTTGGAGACTTCAAAACTGCTCTCTCAAGAACTGATAGAAAACTCAACAGAAAGTCAGCAAGAATATATGAGAACTTAACACCATCGACTAACAGGATCAAATAGATTATTTATAGGACGCTCCACCCAACAATACAAGGATATACATTCTTTTCAAGTGCTGATTGAACATATACCACGATGGATCATATCCTGGGCCATTAAACAATCTCAAAAATATAAAGAAGTGATATCATATAGAATGTATTCTCTGACTACTATGGAATCAAACTAGAAGTCAATAGCAGAAGATAACAAGAAAAGATCCAAACACTTGGAAACTACACCAGACTCTTCTAAATAATTCATTGAATCAGAAAGGAAGTTTCAAAGGAAATTTCTAAAAAACACATTGAACTGAATAAAAATGAGAATACCACATATCGAAATTTGTTGGACAGAGCTCCAGTAGCGCTGGGAGGGAAGTTTATAGCCACCTACATGCATACATTAGAAAACAGTAAATGTCTCAAATCAATAATCTGAGCTCCCACTTTATGAATCTAGGGGAAAAAAAAAGAGTGAAATTAACCCAAGAGAAACAGAAGGAAGGAAATAATAAAGAGTATAAATCAATGAAATTGAAAACAGGAAAACAAAAAAGAAAAATCAGTGAACCAATGATCTGGTTATTTGAAAAGATCAGCAAAATTGACAAACTTCTAGGAAGAATATAAAGGAAAAAAGGGAAAAAAATAAAAATTACCAATATCAGGAATGCAAAAGGGGCTATTTCTACAGATTTTGCAGATATCAAAAGGATAATAAAGGATATAGTATGAACAACTCAACACATACACATATGACAACTTAGATAAAATAATGTATTACTTCCTCAAAAAACACAAACTACCACAGCTCACTCAACATGAAATAATTTGAATAGCCTCATAATGATAAAGAAAACTGAATTTATAATTTAAAAATTTCCCAAAAAGAAATATCCAGGCTCACATAGTTTCACTTGAGAATTCTACCAAATCTTTAAGAAAGAATTAACACCAATTTTACACAATCTTTACCAGAAAATAGATGAGGAGGAGACAATTCTCCATTCATATTTTTTATTGTGGTAAAACTACAGTATTTTTACCACTATGGAAAAAATTACCATTTTAACAATTTTAAAATATGAGTGGCATTTAGTACCTTCACAATGTGTGTGACCATCATTACTGTTTATTTCTAGAAATTTTTCATCATTCTAAACAGAAACTCTCCATCCCCTGTACCTGAACCTCTAATAGTTTCTATTCTACTTTCTGTCTCTATGAATTTGCCTATTCTAGGTACATGATATAAGTGTAGTCATATATTTACTCTTTTTATCTGGATTATTCATGTAACATAATGTTTCAAGGTTCATCCATTTTGTAACATATATCAGAATTTCATTCCTTTTTATGGCTTTATAATATTCCATTGTGTATAATACCATTTTACTTACCCATTCATCTGTTGATGGACACTTGGGTTGTTTCCACCTTTTGGCTATTGTGAATAATGCTCTTATAAAAATTGGTGTACAAATACTTGTTCAAGTCCCTATTTTAAATTCTTTTGGATATATACCCAGAAGTGGAATTGCTGGATCATGCAGTAATTCTATATATAATTTTTTAAGGTACTGCCACACTGTTTTTCACAGTGGCTGCAAAATTTTACATCCCCACCAGCATTACACAAAGGTTCCAATTCCTCCACCCTCTTGCTAACGCTGGGTATTTTCTGGTTTTTGTTTGTTTGTTTGGTTTTGGTTTTTAAGATAATAGCCATCCTAATGAATGTGAAGTGGTATTTATGACCTTGATTTTCATTTCCCTAATGATTAGTGGTGTTGAACAGCTTTTCATGTGCTTACTGGCCTTTTGTACATTTTCTTTGGACAAATATCTATCCAAGTCCTTTTGCTCTTTTTTTCTCTAGGTTTTCTTTATGGTAAAATATACATAAAATTTACTACCTTAACCAATTTTAGGTGTATAGTTCAGTGATATTATGTACATTCATATTATTGTGCAACCATCACCACCATCCATTTCCAGAACTCCTTTCATCTTGCAAAACTGAAACTTTATACCCATTAAACACTAACTCCCCATTCCTCCCTAAGCCCAGCCCTTAGCAACCACCATTCTGCTTTCTCTCCCTATGAATTTGACTACTCTAGGTACCTCACCAGTACTTGTTAGTTTTTGCTTTTGTTTGTTTTTTAGATAATAGCCACCCTAATGGGTGTAAAGTAGTATCTCATTGTGGTTCTGGTTTACATTTCCCTGGTTAGTGATGTTAAGCGGACTCTCAACCACTGCACCACCAGGGAAGCCCTCTCTGCATGAATTTTAAGATGAGGTTTTCTATTTCTGCAGAAGCACCTTTGGAATTTTTATAGGGATTGCATTGAATCTGTAGATCACTTTGGGTAATGTTATCATAACAATATAATGTCTACCACTTCATGAATATCGAATGTCTCTCTATTTATTTTATTTGTCAGCAATGGTTTGTAGTTTTCAGTATATAAGTCTTTCACTTCCTTGGTTAAGTTTATTCCTTAGTATGTATATTTTTGATATATATATATATATATATATATATATATATTAGAATTGCTTTCCTAATTTCCTTTTCAGAATGTTTATTGCTAATAAACAATAATAAACAGTATAGTAGTGCAACTGGTTTTTGTGTGTTGATTATATATTCTGCAATTTTGCTGAATTGGTTTATTAGCTCTAGCATTTTTTTTTTTGTGGGTGTGTGTGGAATCTTTCAACATGTAAAATTATGTCATCTGCAAATGAAGATAACTTTACTTCCTCCTTTCCCATTTTGATGCCTTTATTTGTTTGTTTGTTTTGTTTTCTTACCTAATTGCTCTGGCTAGAACTTCTGGTATTATGTTGAATAAAAATGGCAAAAATTGGCATCCTTGTCTTATGCCTGATCTTGGGGGAAAGCTTTCAGTCCTTCACCTTTGAGTATGATATTAGCTGTGGGGTTTTCATATATGGCCTTTATCATGTTGAGGAAGTTCCCTTATATTCCCAGTTTATTAAGTATTTTTATCATGAATTTGTCAAATTTTTTACTGCATCAATCGATATGATCATGTGGGTTTCTTCTCCTTAATTCTATTAATATGATATATTACACTGATTAATTTTTGAATGTTGAACCATCCTTGCACTCTGGAAATAAATCTCACTT
Source organism: Stenella coeruleoalba (assembly GCF_951394435.1). Taxonomy (NCBI): domain Eukaryota; kingdom Metazoa; phylum Chordata; class Mammalia; order Artiodactyla; family Delphinidae; genus Stenella; species Stenella coeruleoalba. The sequence continues at coordinate 99,753,452 of NC_137169.1, read as the reverse complement.
GGTCATGGTGTGTAATCCTTTTACTATGCTGAACTCAGTTTGCTAGTATTTTATTGAGGACTTTTGCATCAATATTCATAAAGAATATTGGTCTGTGGTTTTCTTTTGCCTGTAGCATCTTTGTCTAGCTTTGGCAACAGGGAATTACTGTCCTCATTGAATGACTTAGGAGTGTCATTCAAGTTTTAGGAAGAGTTTGTGCAGGATTGGTGTTTATTCTTCCTTAAATGTTTGGTACAATTCACCAATGAAGCCATCTGGTCCTGGACTTTTCTTTGTTGGGAAAATATTTGATTACGGATTCAGCCTACTTACTAGTTGTAGGTGTATTTAGATTTTCCATTTCTTTCTGAGTCAGTTTTGATTGATCATATGTTTTTAGGAATTTGTCCATTTAATCCAGGTTATACAATTTGTTGGCATACAATTATTCATATTATTATCTTATACTTTTTGTTTCTGTGAAATTAGTAGAAATGTCCCCACTTTTATTTCTATAATTTGAGATTTTAGCAATTTCAGTCTTCTCTTTTTCCCTTAGTCAGTCTCTAGCTAAAGGTTTGTGAATTTTACAGATCTTTACAAAGGATCAAATTTTGGTTTTGTTGGTTTTCTCCATTGTTTTCTCTATTTCATTTATCTCTGCTCTAATCTTTTAATATTTCCTTCCTTCTGCTAGCTTTGGGTTTAGTTTGTTCTTATTCTAGTTCCTTAAGGTATAAAGTTAGGTAATTAATTTGAAATCTTTCTTCCAGGCATTCACAGCTGTAAATTTACCTCTAAGCACTGCTTTCACTGTATTCCATACGTTTTGGTATGATGTATTTTCATTCATTTCTAAGTATTCTCTAATTTCTATTGTGATTTCTCCTTTGACCCATTGGTTGTTTAAGAGTGTTTAATTTACACATACTTGTGAATTTTCCAGGTTTCCTTCTGTTATTGATTTCTAGTTTCAATCCATTATGATTGAAAAAGATACTTTGTATGACTTCTCTCTTTTAAAATTTATTAAAGCTTGTTTTGTGGCCTAACATCTGGTCTATCCTGGAGAATGTTCCATATATGTTTGAGAAGAATGTATGTTTTGTTCGGTAGAGTGTTCTATGAGTGTTTATTAGTTCTTATTTGTTTACATGATTGTTCATGTCTGTCCTCTGTCTCCTTGTTGATCTGATTTTTCTATTCATTATTGAATGTGGAGTATTAAAGTCTCTGTATCAGTTTACTAGGCTTGCTGTAACAAGTACCACAAACTAAGGAGGGCTTAAAACAACAAATTAATTTTCTCACAGTTCTGGAGTCACAAAGTCTAAAATTGAGGTGTCAGCAAGGCCATGCTCTCTCTCATAGCTCTAGGGGAAGAATCTTCCTTGCCTATTGCTATTTTTTGGTTTTTCCAGCAATCCTTGTTGTTCTTTGGCTTGCAGATACATTACTGCAGTCCAGTCTCTGCCTCCATCATCACACCACATTCTCCCTGTGTGTCTCTGAGTCTCTCTTTTCTCTTTTTGTAAGGACACAAATCATTGCATTAGGGCCCACCCTAATCCAATATGACCTCACCTTAACTAATTACATCTGCAAAGACCCTATTTCCAAATAAGGTCACATTCACAGATTTCAGGGATTAGATTTCAACATATCTTTTTGAGAGTCACAATTAAACCCACTGCAGGTGGAATCTTATAATTGCTGACTTTTTAAAAAAACATATTGAAACATCCCCGAAGGCCAGATATATTGTACAATTGATGGTAGCTTGGAGCCATAGTAACAAATTTCATAATGTGATAATTCCTATGAAGAAAATAAAGATTGAGAATGTTTGGGCAAGTGGGTGGGAGTGTGATTTTAGGTTGAGTGGTCAGGGAAGGTTTCCTTATGTAGGTGACATTTAAGTAGAGAATAATTACTTAGAAAGAGCCAGCCATGCAAAATCTGGAGCAAAAGTATTTCAATCAGAGGGAATAGTAAGAGTAAAAGCCTCAAATTAGTAACGAGTTTGGTATGCTTATGGAATGGCAAGAAAACCAGTATAGCTGGAGCACAGTAAGGAAGAAAAATGTAGAACAAGGTAAGTATGAGGACATAACATAAAAGGTTGAGATGATGAAAGTTCTGAAAGTAAAGTGTTCTTGAGAATAAAGTTATATTTTAAATAAACATTTTAGAACTTCCACATATGAAAAGATGATGCTATAAGCAAATCCTTCTTAATTTCTATAACACTGTTTAATCCTTTATTTTGATCCTTTTGATTTCAGTATGTGACCAAGTTATTGCTGGGTTCAATATTTTGGAAACTCATATGACTCTTTCATGAATTATTTTAAATCTTTATATTTTCTGAAAAATAACTTTTTAGTCTTATGAATGCTAAAATCTCTCATGGTCATTGCTTCACTAAAAAACAATCTCTTACTTCTCCTGAAGATTCAAGCAAAGTATTCAGTTTCTAAGCAAAATCCCAATCCAGAAGCAGATTCTTATTCTCCTAATTTACCAAAAAGGTGAGTATAATTTTACACATCTAAATGTTGTCTAATTGTGTCTGGGAGGAAAATCTCATGCTTATGTCTCATTGTGATGCTGAGAAGAGGATATGGGAAGAGACCTCTTTGGGATATGGTATCATCATTACTTTCTTTTTGTTTCAGCATCGTAAAAGAAGCAAAAGTGATGAACCAGCAGAGCAAAGGAAGGATAAGGGTGAAAAGTGCAGAAGCTTCTTCCTTTGACCTCAGGATTTTTGAAATAAATGAAAAGGAAGGGTTAGTAATGCACCCTTCTAAACAGAGCAGTTCTTTAGAGTTTTTGGAGCTAAATTGTGGTTGTAACAAAAATGCTGACACAACCATGAAATGGGAGAGAAAGGTATTCCCAATAGCTGGGGAGCCTCTTCAGAAGCATCAAAGTTTGGACTTGAGCTCCATTTTGTTTGGAGCACGTCCTAACTCTAAACCTGTAAACGCAGCAGGAAGATGTTTTAATTTAAAGAGGCCAATAATGCGGACCAAATCAACTCCCTTTGAATTGATGCAACAGAGAGACACCAAAGAGTTGGATGTCGAGGAAGATTTTTATTTGGAATCTCACCCACACAATTCTTGTCTTGAGCAGGCTCAAAAAGTGATGCATGTTTCTTCAGCAGAACTGAATTATTCACCATCATATGACTCTAAGCATCAAATGTGCAATGCCTCTAAAGCAAAGCAGCATGACTCTGGTGCTTTTAAAGTACTTTCTTACATGTCTTTAGTAGAAGATCCTTATTTTTCATCATTGTCTCCAAGTAGTGCTGGTTCTAAGATGTCTCTTGATTTACCTGAGAAGCAAGATAAAACTGTTTTACCTTGTTCTTCACTGCCAAAATCTTCTACAACCCTCTTTCCTTATTACAATTCACATGATTCTTCAGCACTGAATCCTCCGACCAATTTCCCCCCCGCACTGAACCAAGAGACAGCAGTAGTAGGTAAGTTATTTTAAAAAGTTTGTACAGCATTTTAGATTTGACTTTGTTTCTATAAGATTTGGTTTTGTCTTACCCCCTCTCACCCTCTTATCCTTCTCTGCTTCCTTCTCCTTTTTCTTCTCAAAAAAAAAAAATTCCGTGAGTGTTTTGATGATGTGATGAGTTGAAAATAGCAATAACAAATACATAACATTCCATGAAACAAGCAATAATGGAGGCAATCAGACCTGGTACAGGACCTATGCCAGCCGGCGTGCTTCTAAAGGCAGCAGTCCTCATTCCTAGAAGTGTCTATCAAATGTCCACAATTTTGTTATACAGCAGAAACTAACACAACATTGTAAAGCAATTATACTTCAGTAAAGATGTTAAAAAAAAAAAGTCCACAATTTATCCTTAGCATGCAGAAGCAACTTCCAAAAGAACATCAGAAAAGATTTGATCAACAGCACCACATCGTCACTCAGAATTTTTGTTGGAGAATCATGTGTCTATACTAAATTGAACAGATTGCTAAGAATTGAATTCTCTTCCTGCAGGAGTTGGAAGAGGAGGACTTGATTTCCTCTTGTCCTTTTATAATAACTTTATAGATGAGGATACATGTTCAGTATGCTGTATGATATTTTAATCTTATATGACTTTAATTTCATATTTTATCTCTTATAGTTCTGTATTTTTGCATATTATGCATATTGTTTCATATTACTGAGTGGTTTGAAAGTAGGAGTAAATATTTGGTTAGATAATTATAATAGTTTGATATGAAAGAAGATGCTGTGAAAGAAGAGTTAAAGCAAGTTTAACTGTCTTAGATATGTCATCAGAAATTTATAAAGAACGGTCCCCCTAGGTAGGAAGTAGAGAAAGCTTTTTCTCTATGACATTATTTACTGTACAGAGTTCCTCAATAGATACGTAGATGCATAGTTTTGTTATAAAAATATTCCATCTGGATCTAGTTTCTTCTTTGGTTAGAAGGAAGGATTACATACTTTGATCTTGTTTTATGATTTAAAGAAATTTTATTTTTCTAGATACCTATAGTTCCTTAAACTTCCCTGAGTGTCAGCATTAGGAACCAAATCCTTATCTTCAAGGATTGTAGCAACATTGACATGTGTGCCATCTGGTGGCAGTCTCTCATAATAGCATTTAAATTCTATAAAAATTCTGAATACTTCTATAGAAATATAGAAAACCTTGTTATACCATTTTTTTGTAAACAGGAAAAATATCAATATTCTTAATTCTATAAGAATGAAGAAGAGATACTAAAATCTTTGTGATTTTTACCTGCTCTGTAATTGAATCTTTGGCATGTCAACGTGCTTTATGATGTTGTATATTCTATGTAAAACAAAAGGCAAGAGTTACGGAGAAAACAATCCAAAGCTTCCTAAATTAATGTAAGATGTTACATTATGTTAACTGATACTCAGTGACTTAATCAAAATACCTTTGAGCTTTTAAAAGAAACAATAAATCGTGAAGAAGAATCAAAATCCTCCTGGGTTTCCAATTTAGGATTAGAGAATTTATGTTGTTTTCTCCTTGAGTGAACAGATACCAGCTTAAATATATTAATGTGCTTGACATAATTTGTATCAAGATTAGAATATAAGAATTTTCTTTGGAATTTTCTAATTAAACATTTTGATTATATTTCGGGCATTTCGGATAGCAACTTCTCCAAGAATAGATGATGAAATTCCCCCTCCACTTCCTGAACGGACACCTGAATCTTTTATTGTGGTAGAGGAAACTGGTGAGTACAGTTCAGTAAGTGTAAAATAAAGTGTGAATTAACTATATTACTTCTTAGGTCCTCTCAATATTCTGTGTGCTATTGCTGAGTAACAATTGCTCTCTAAAACTACAGCACTAAAATTGAAACATATTTACTTTTTTTTACAGGAGAATCCCCCCTGGATATTCCCAACTCTTTAACTTCAGCTGTGAAGGTAAAAATTGGAACATCACTAGAATGTAGTAGAACATTTGAATCAAAGAAATTTGATGATTTAGTAAGACTTAGACCAAGCAAGGTCAATAACATTTTTCTGATTCTACTCACTTGGATTCAACGGACTATAGTCCTATTCCTTATATATATATTTTTTTTCATAAATTTACTTATTTATTTATTTTTGGCTGCATTGGGTCTTTGTTGCTGAGCGCAGGCTTTTCTCTAGCTGCGGGGAGCGGGGGCTACTCTTCGTTGCGGTGCGCGGGCTTCTCATTGCAGTGGCTTCTCTTGTTGCAGAGCGTGGGCTCTAGGCACACGGGCTTCAGTAGTTGTGACACTCAGGCTCAGCAGTTGTGGCTTGCGGCCTCTAGACTGCAGGCTCAGTAGTTGTGGAGCACGGGCTTAGTTGCTCCGCGGCATGTGGGATCTTCCTGGACCAGGGCTCGAACTCATGTCTCCTGCACTGGCAGGCAGATTCTTTACCACTGCGCCACCAGGGAAGCCCCTTCCTTTTATTTTAAACACCTGTCACTTAGTAAATCCTAAGCGGATACTATTTATAAAACAATGTGCTAGAGGATGTGGGGGATAAAAAGATGTATAAGACACAATTATTGCCCTTAAGAAGCTTATAGTTCAGTAATGGGGATATAGCATGTGTACACAAGTCTTTATTTTTGTCTGTATTTATTATAACAAGGCAAATATAATCAGTGCCATATGGAAGATAAGAACTTTGAAACTGTGAGAGATCCCTTCAGGTTGTAAGTGATCAAGGAAGACAGTGAAAGAAGAAACATTTGACTTTATTCTTTAAGGACAGTTAAGGCAAAAATAATTGTTTCATAAGTAGATTGCTTGTTCATAGCAGTCATCTGGTAGGCTGTTTCTTGTGAGCTGTGATAACACAGAGAGTAGTCTTTTAAAAAAAAATAACAGATGTCTATATTATTTAAGATAAACCTTTTGGAATAATGTTCCCTGCTTCTAGAAGAAAAACCTATACATTTAACAATCTGTTATTCATTAGTATATAATTCTATGAACCAACTATCTTAAAATTTCAGAGATCAGAAAAGTAATTAACTAAAACATTTAAACACAGTGCTGGTGGGCAGTGCTGGTGGGCAAATATTCCCTGCCTTTTAAATTACACATTTAAAAAAATTATTTTATTTATCTTTAGCTGTGTTGGGTCTTTGTTGCTGCATGCGGGCTTTTTCTAGGTGCGGCGAGCGAAGGCTACTCTTCATTGTGGTGCATGGGCTTCTCATTGCGGTGGCTTCTCTTGTTACAGGGCATGGGCTCTAGGCTCACGGGCTCAGTAGTTGTGGCTCGCAAACTCTAGAGCACAGGCTCAGTAGTTGTAGCCACACGGTCTTAGTTGCTCCGTGGCATGTGGGATCTTCCTGGACAAGGGCTCAAACCCATGTCCTCTGCATTGATAGGTGGATTCTTAACCACTGCGCCACCAGGGAAGTCCTTAAATTACACTTTTAATGTGCTAGTAACTGTTACTATTATTGCTAATGGTCTTTATCTTAACAACTCCCAGAGTAAAGAACAATCACTACTTTTTCAGTGTCATGAAGTAATTTCAGTGGCAACAACCTTACCTGGAATTAAATTTTCAGGGAAATGTTCTGAGTAGGAAGGAAATAACTATAAAAAGGATCAATTTAGGACCAATATTCATGACATATACAAATCACTGTAGGAGTGGATGATTCTTCACAGTTCAGCACATTTATAAATTAGGAAAAATAGGGTCAACATTTCATAACTCTCTCTATTGGTATATGAGATGTAATTTTAAAATGCTATTTATTGCTTTGAGTTTATAGATTTCTATACATGTTCTTCTTTCACTTTGACTTTCTTTCTTTTTCAGAGTGTAAAACCCCAGAGTCCCAAATCAGGTAAAAATTTTCTTTGGCTTTAGATGACATTTATCCCTAAGAATTTGTACTGCAAGAATGGCTCATTAAGTTTAGAGTAATTCACCTCAGGAGATGGCTTGGTTTCCATAATAGCTTCCACTATTTATTGATTTATTTCTGGTTTTCCTAGGCTAGTAGTTTTGTTTTGTCAAGGGCAAAAGGAAGACAGGATTTTAGAATTCTGCTCCTTGATATATAGCCCTAAAAAAAAAAAAAAACCCAAACTATTTTAGATACAATCTCTTAAAACTTTGCAGCAGTTCCATTTTACTGGTTTTATCATTGTTAACAGTGTGATTCTAAAAAGTTATTTCTGGTCACTTAGGTCTTTAACTTGTCACTGCTTCTTAGTACTTTCTTGCTTGTTTTATACATTGAATAACAACATCAACAGCAAACATCCTTTGAACACTGATAGGTACTTTACATACATTATAACAGGTAGTAGTTGCCCTTAACACATTTATTCATATTAACATATTGCTCAAATATGTAAATAAGCAGTATAACATAGAGGTTAAAAAGCATGAGCTTTGGTGTCAGGTAGACTTTCATTCAAATCCCCAGCCTACCAATAGTTATCAAAATCTATGACCTTGGTTACATTATATACTTTATCGATTTTTCTCACTTATAAAATGAGGATAATAGAACTCCCCTTCTAAGAGGATTTTTGTGAGGATCTAGTGAGATAAAGCATATAAAGCTTTTAGCACAGTGGTTGTCAAATAATAAGCTCTCATTAAATGTTACCTATTATAATTTTTATTAGGTAATTATTAAATGAACATTTCCTAAGCAAGTTCCGTGTGCCTTATACAGTGTTAGAATAGGCAGAATATTTAAGAAAGGGCGCTGCTTAATGATTCTATATGTATTCAAATTGGGTAGACAAAATTAACACTCACTTGGAACCATTCAGTGACAATCTATGTGGCACTGATTGTCATCACCAGGAATCTGGAATAAAGAAAGGTATCACTGGAGTGGTTAGGAAAGGCTTGAGTAGGTGAAAGAAATTTAAGAATATGGATAGAGGAAAAAAGAGGGAATTCGAGTAACAGTGACTCAAAGGTAAAAATAAGTATGATGGGTACAGAGAAACGGTAAGTAGGTTAATTTAATTGCAACAGAGGTTCTATTATAGGGAAATAAGGAAAATAAATTTGGATAGACAAAATGTGGGAAAATTCCAAAGGACTTAAAAGCTAGGCAGATGAAATATCCACAACAGACAAATCTCTGTATAGAGAAAGCAGATTTGTGGTTGCCAATCTAATCTGGAGGGAATGGGGAGAGACTGCTAAATGAGTGTGGAGTTTCTTTTCAGGACAATTAAAATTTTGGAACTAGATTGTGGTGATGATTGCACATCACTGTGAATGTACTAAATGTCATTAACGGCAAATTTTGTTACGTGTATTTTATCACACACGAAGCTTGGCAGAAGAATATAAATTTAATTCAGTAAGTAATAAACATTGTAGGTTCTTCGTCAGGGGAGTATTAAGATGAAAATGGTGTTTTGGGAAGGTATTTGGCAGGATATCGTTACCTGAAAGTTATAGTCTCATAATATTTCCTAAAATCAAACGGGAAGGTGATAAGCTACTTCAGAGTAGTTATCAAATATTTATCAAATGCCTACTATATGCCAGTTATTGTATTAGGTGATGGAAATAAGTATTGCACTTAATTTTTGCATATTACCCAGCATATAAGGAATAAACAAGAGAACTTTCTTTATAGGTAAGTCCTAAGACGTGAAAAACCCAATGACCAAAGACAGATAAAACTCTAGCACTTAACCACATACTCATTTTCAAAAGACATTAATAGGGACTTCTCTGGCAGTCCAGTGGTTACAACTTTGCGCTTCCAATGCAGGGGGTGCGGGTTCGATTCCTGGTCAGGGAACTAAGATGGCACCTGCCACACGGTGTGGCCAAAAAATTAAAAAAAAAAAAGACATTAATAAAGCATATAATTATACTTAGCGCTGTATAACGAGAAGCATACAGCAATAGAACACCATTTGTGTCTTAGGACTTACATTATGGGAAAATAGCTCCATTATTTAAAATTCTTTATCATGGAAATTTTCAAACACACAGTTTAAATCTACCATAATAACAGTAATCACACTAATAAAATTAATAATAATTCCTTAATATTATCTAATATCCAGACTTTGTTCAATTTTCTCAAACTGTCTCAAACATGTCTTTTTACAGTTGGTTTATGTGAAGCTGGATTCAAACAAAGTCTGCACATTGCCTTTGGTTTATATGTTTCTTAAGCCTTTTAAAGTTTGTAACAGTTCTTCTTTTTATGTTTTCTCATGCCATTTATTTGTTGAGGGAATGGGCCATTTGTCCTTAAGATTGCTAATATTCTGGATTTAGCTGTTTGTATCCTCATGGTTTTATTTAACATGTTTCTTTATCTCCAGGATTCTCTGTAAAATTGTAGTAAGATTAGAAGCTTGACTAAATTCAGGTTCAATTTCTTTTGAAGAATACTTTTGTAAGTGAGCTACAAGTTTGTGATGAAGCATAGGCTCATTGGTGAAAGAGCTAGAATAACAAAGTTCTTGAGGCTCCAGTCAATGTTCAGATAATTTTTTATTTGGCTGTTGTAGGTTAATATTGAAAAATTGGAAAGTTTATACAAAACCAAAAAGGGATTTTTAAAAATAATTTTTATTGGAGTATAGTTGATTTACAATGTTGTGTTAGTTTCAGGAATACAGCAAAGTGAATCAGTTATACATATACATATATCCACTCTTTTTTAGATTCTTTTCCCATATAGGCCATTATAGAGTATTGAGTAGAGTTCCCTGTGCTATACAGTAGGTCCTTATTAGTTATCTATTCTATATATAGTAATGTGTATATGTCAATCCCAGTCTCCCAATTTATCCCTCCCCCAACTTCCCCTTTGGTGACCATAAATTTGTTTTCTACATCTGTGATTCTGTATTTTGTGAATAAGTTGATTTGCACCATTTTTTAGATTCCATGTATAAGCAATATCATATGATATTTGTCTCAAAAAGGGATGTTGACTGAGGACTTTTAATTGATGAATTATTTTTTTTTTGCTTTGTTGTATACTCTTTTCATAGATAGACACCAAGATCCTTCTTCTTCCCTGCCACCTCCACTGCCAGAAAGAACCTTAGAGTCCTTCCTTGTTGCTGATGAAGATTGTAAGTGGCAGTGCTTTCTCTCAAAAAAGTTATAAAAATGAGACCATTAAAGGTTAACAATAAAGTAGGATCTAAATGGAAAAGGTACAAAGAATGATTAAATAACATAAAAATAATACATTTAAAAATCCCATAATGCATTGCAAAATGCATAAAATAATGCATAAAAATAATGCATAAAAAAGTCAAGCAAAGAATTACTGAATATATACCTGTATACAATCTGAAGGCTTAAGAAGCTATGCAACAAAACACGTTTTTTTTTAGGTATGCAGACTCAGCCTATAGAGACTTATTCTACTAGCTGTCCTAACACCATGGAAAATTCAACATCTTCAAAACAGACATTGAAGACTCCTGGAAAATGTTTCACAAGGAGTAAGGTAAAGAAGATAAGAGTTTATGGAAATATGCCAGAGGCTTTCCATTACTGAAAGTGTCCCTACCCCTGCCACTCCAACCCCAGGCCACCAGCATTAAGATGAAAAATTAGACTAAATATTTTCATTGATATTCACTGTTGGTCTCACAACGATCAAAATTAATGGAGGGAAACCAAAAATTTAAAATAACCCAACAACTTAAAGCAGACCCAATAAAACTATCAACTTTTTTTCCCTAAAACTAGACAAATTGACTCCAAAGTTCATATGGGGGGAAAAAAGAGCAAGAATAGTCAGTAAACCGAAAAAAAAAAAAAAAGTAAAAGCAATGAAAGAAGGGTAGCTTTATCAGATATTAAAACATCGTAAAGCCTCAATAATTAAAATGGTATGATATTGGTGTATGAAAAGAAACACATACCAACAGAGCAGAAGGAAAACTTCAGAAATAGATCCAAAAATGTATAGGAATTTAGTATATGATGAAGGGAACCTTTCAAGTCAGGGAATAAAGATGGATGTTTTAATCACTGTTGTTGGTTCAACTGGATAACAACCTAGAGGGATAAAAAGGTAGGATCCATACCTCACAGCTATACCAGGATATATTCTAGTTGGATAAAAGATTTAAATGCTAAAAAACAAAAAACCAACCCATCAAAGTACTAAAAAAACCTGGAAAGATTACTTTACAACCTGGGAGTGGGAATGAGCTTTATAACTATGATTCAAAATCCAGAAGCCATAAGAAGGGAGATTTATAAACTTAACTAAATAAAACAGAAAATTTCTGCATGGTAAAACAACAACAAAAAAATCAGCTTAAAAATCAAAAGACAAAGAACAAATTGGAGAAAAAAATATCTGCAACTGGCATCATAGTCAAAGGACTATATTTCTTTAATATTATATATTTCTTTAGCAATTCATAGAAAATAATAACCCTAAATGTGAGCAAAAATACATGATCTGATAATTCAAAGTAAATGTGCATGATCTGACTTTTAAACATTTGATATGTTCAACCTCACTCATAATAAAAGAAATACGAATTAAAACCAGTCACATACTGTGTTTCATGTTTCAGAAGGGCAAATTCCAAAGTCTGACTACATTCTCTGTTAGGCAGGCTATGGGAAAATAAGCACACACTTGCAATCTTGGTGGTAATGTAAGTGGTATAACTTCTATGGAGGACAATTTAGCAATACCTATCAAAATTACCAATGCATATATCTTTTGACCCAACAATTCCACATTTAGGAATTTATCCCACAAATATGCTTGCTCATACGTGAAATGAAATGTATACCAGGTTATTCATTATACCATTATTTATAAGGGTAGACAATTGGGAACGTAAATGTTAATCATTAGGGGAACTGATTAAATAAATCATAAATAATGGTATATGCATACAATGGAATTCTATGCAGCTGAAAAAAGAATGAGGACTCTCTCAATATACTTTTATATATTTTATTAAATTTTGCTTAAAAGGGTGAAAATATGATCTATATTTATATTATATATTCATAAGTAACTTTGGAAGGATACATAAAAACTAACAACAATGGTTACCTGCAGGGGGAGGGTCAGAAACTAGGTAGATGGAGAACAAAGATGGGAGCATTTTTACTAGGATATTTTGAATTATAAATAATCTATATTTAAAAACTAAATAAAAATTTTCAAAAAAATTTATTAAATACCTATTATATAGAAGATTACATTTCTAAGTATTAGGAAAATAGAAATGTCATAAAGGACATCTAAATGTCCTTGAGAAGAGTACAGTTGATCTACTAGAATGCCTATATACGAAACAACGTGAAAATTATCAAAAAGTAAAATACTATGGAACAAACTGAAAACATACACCCTGAGGAAATGTGAAGAAAAGAAGAAATCTGGGTAGATTCCTAGAAGAGGTTAAGTTAGAGACTTCACCATAAAGGAGGCAGAAGACATGGGTTTGCTGAAAGAGGGAGAAGAAAGTAGCATGGTTAACAGTATGAAGTGAACCTCAGTAAACTGAGTGCAGAAAATGACTGGCAAAATTTTTTGGCCTGAATGGGAACGGCAATGTATCACAGCTATCTTCAGAAGCCATTGTGGGTCCTGGAATGGTCGCCTAGTAAAGAAGACAAGTAGGAACTCCATCTTTCCCCCTGACACAACAATAGCACTACTTCTAAATAAATAGTGTGATTCTTATATGGGTGGAAAATGTAGCAAGATAAGATCAAGTGGAGACTTTGCACTGAATTAAAAAATGGCAAGATAGAAAAATAATTTTGTACATTTGATATCCATTTTTAAAGAAATTAATCCTTTTGACTGAAATCTATATTTCTAGTTGATTAAAGTATTTTGGATTTCACAGGGAAAAAACTCACTTTTTCCTTTTCTTCATTTTGTAGAGTTTGAAAATTTTGCGAAACATGAAAAAGAGTAAGTTTCTTTTACTTATTTTTGGAATACACATTCCACTTTCAATATTATGTAATTTTTCCTTATATAACCACTCTGAAAAAATGAACAATATTATTCCTAAACAGAACCTTGTTACAGTCCTGCGTATCAGAACAATCACCCCTAGGCCTTGTACTCTGCTAGGTTCCACAATGCTAATACTAGGTAGGGAGTAAGGGGAAAGAAAGTTTGACTGATACACAGGAATAATAGTATGACGTTTGGCATTTTCTACCCATGCTAAGATGCTGTCATACAAGTGTGTTATTTGAAATTCCCAGCAGTCTAACCTCAGATGTACTTTCTTTGAAAGTAGTCATAGCAAAGCATATTGTGAAACAAATGTGTTGATTTAATAAAATAAGCAAAGTATTGACACATTTCCATTTTTACCAAGTATTATTAGCAATAAAAGTTTGTTGCTTACTGTTTTTCCTATATTGTAATGAAAACAAAACCCAGACTCCTGAAACTGTGGGAAACTGATTATCTTAGAAATCCTATTTATAACTACAAAGTATATAAAACATGGTGGTATATTTTTTACAAATTTGATCCATTGGGTTAGTCATCAAGGACCAAACAGCTATTTGGTACTATACTGGTATTGTAGGGAGAAACAAAGAGCACTGAGAAAACTTGATTTAAGGTATAATCTAAGTAAGAAGGTTTATAGCTGAATCTTACTCTTTTCACTCTATCTCCCTTTCCATAAACTTGTGCTAGTCTGCTTTCATTGCCACCACACCTGATCTCTGAAGTGAACTGATTTCTTACTTATGATGGGCTAAAGCATGACTGGAAAATATACTCTTTCCTCTAAAGTCAGTCAAAAGAGAATTTAAACACTGCAAGAAGAAATTATAGTATATAACATAAGAAATAAAACAGTTAAAAGCAAAGAAATGAGTGACTTGAATAGCTAGCCAAAGATTGATTTGATCAGCTTAGCTTATGAAACACCCAGTTTTCTTTTTTTTTTTTCAAATTATTTATTTATTTTTGGCTGCGTTGGGTCTTTGTTGCTGCATATGGGCTTTCTCTAGTTGCGGCGAGCAGGGGCTACTCTTGGTTGCCGTGCGCAGGCTTCTCCTTGTGGTGGCTTCTCTTGTTGCGGAGAACAGGCTTTAGGTGCGTGGGCTTCAGTAGTTGTGGCGCACGGGCTTAGTTGCTCCTCAGCATGTGGGATCTTCCCGGACCAGGGATGGAACCCGTGTCCCCTGCATTGGCAGGCGGATTCTTAACCACTGCTCCACCAGGGAAGTCCCTACAGTTTTCTTTCTCTAAAACAAAAGCAGAAAACAAACCCAAAAAAGTTTCTTTCTCTAGCTCCAACTCTGTCTTGGGGATATCAAACAAAGATACAGAAACTTCAGGAAGATTTAGGTTGGCATAGATGTGAGATATGGTATGACTGTCTGAGACTCTGAGACTTATTTCTAATTTCTATTTCTCAGTTGCCTTCACCCTCTGGTCTTCTGTCCTTAAATTAAGAACAAAATCTGGCCCCCAAAGTTGATCCTGAAGCTTTAGACTTATCTGCCTTTACTTGCATGTGTTCTCTTCCCCTTCTAGATGGTCCATGCCTCCTGGGTTCTATATGTTCTCCCTTTAGCCTGGATGCCTTACTGATCCTACTTTTAACGAAATTAGGATTCTTCACCTGTTGTTTTAAGTTAGCATCTAAGCCTGGTGTCAGGCTCTTTCATTCATTCATTCATTCAATGAATATGTGTTGAGTGCCTCCTATGTGCCAGGCATTCTGCAAGGCAGTGGGCATGTGATGGTGAACAGAACAGTGTGAATTTGGTGTGTTGTAGGCACTCAAAGGAAGCCATCATAGCTGCAGGGTATTAAGAGGAGAAAGGAGTAAGGTGTGTCCAAAAGATGGTAGAGATGAGAGGTAGTTAGATCCTTATGGGTCATGTTAATGACCCAATGGGAAGTCACAGAAGAGTTTTAGACAGAGATGTTACATGATCTGTCTTTTGAAAAGATCATTCTGGCTGTTGGTGACAAGAGTTGAAGCTGTCAGCTATGACACCTGATGCCTACTTTTGGTGGGAAACTTTAGCTGCTAGGAAATCCTTCATTTGCAAGTGACAGAAAACCCAACTTTAGCTTAAGCAGAAAAGGGGAATTTATCAGCTTATGACCAAGAGTTCAAATGATGGAATTAAAGATGTAAAGTCTCATTCCATATCTCCTAACTTTGTTTCACTCTGTTAGCTCACTCATAGGCAGGCTTTTACCATGTGATTTCAGGTTTATGATGAAAAAAATGAGCTCTTTCCTGGTTGCTCAAGCAACAGCCTGACTGATGACTAGTGTTGATTGGGCCTGATTGTCTTGGCTAAACCTAAACCAATTATTGCCAGTATATTTAATGCTTGGATTAAGAAGATAGTGTCATACCTAACATTCGACAATTGTTACATGTGGACGCTGACCAATAAGGAATGAGGTCAGACCTAAACAACTGGTGTGACCATGGCAAAGTACCAACTGACAGCCCTAGTCACAGGTCAGCTCCTTCATCTAAGGGTTGAATGAGCTCCACGAGAAGTATGGCCATTGAACATTGGAGAGGGGTGGTTTCTTAAAGGAAAATTCAAGTTCTATTATCAGAAGAAGGAATTAATGCTGAGCAGACAGGATAAAAGTATCTATGACAAGCTAGATGCAGAATAGTAGTTCACTATACATATATGCAAAATCTTTGTCTCCAGTTATAAAAAACCAGTATTCCCTTTTGGGACAATTGTTTTCTTTCTGAAGGATGTATATACCTCTTAGCTCATGTGCAGTATAGAGATGATTGCTATCTCCTGAACTTTCTCACCTTCACCCACTTGTTTTCCATGTCTCTATCATCAGTGGTTAGCCCAATGCTTGCCACATAGTAGGTATTCAATAAATATATATTTTAACTGAATCTGATTGAAATTCATGATTTACTCTAGTGATTCATACTCAAGTAGCTCCAGGAAGGGGGAGGTCTTTCTAGAATCTTAGTATTAGGTATGTGTGTACAAACATAGATGCAGTCCTCACACTACATTCTGAAAATGATGAGAACAAAAAAAAGGTGAATATTTAGTAATTTCTCCCCAATTATGTACTGCTTCTTAGAAAGTTTATACAAGCCTGAAATTATCCTTTTTTGCTGCTAGACAGTGCTTGTGCAAACTATGGACCATGTTTTCAATGGATTGTTTTCAGAATTGGGTGGATAACGATATGTGAATATATTAAGGTGCTGGGAAGAGAAATATATTTTTAAGTCTGCCTATAGGTAGCTAAAATAGCAAAACAAAGCAACATAACAGTGCTTTTGGGGAGATTCTGGGCCTAACTAGAATCATCCATAATGGGAAAAAAGTAGGCTGGAAAGTGAAGAAAGATATTCCAGGCGTAGAGGATGGAGGAAGAACTATCACAGACTTGCCACGGTTGAGCTAATGTGGAGAATAAATTATTTAAAAGTGTACTTAAGAGCGATCAGAGTGCAAAGTAAGATGCAGTTGAAAGCCAAAAATGTAAATCCCAGAGAAAGTTGATTCACAATAAAATGGATTGTATTCCTGAATCCTTTGGTGATTCTCTCTAGTGTTGGGTTTATTATACAATCTGTTTGCAAAGAAAAGAAAACTTAAAAAAAAATGCACAAAAAAATGAGAAAATTATAGTGTCAACCCATTTGTAAACATCTATATTTTGTTACATTTGATAGTGATATGTTTATCTGGAAGTATTAATTAATTTGGAGGGAATGTGTAATCTCAACAGTTATGTGGTCTGAGTCTGTATCCATTCTTTCCCTTACATTTTTTTCTTTTGATTCTAGGTATCTGTAATTCTTCCCCATCAAACAATCCTGCAGACTCTGTTCGGTCAAATAACTCCAGCTCCTTTTTGAATTTTGGTATGTGTGTTACTTCCCAGAGTTAAAAAAATATTTATCTTAATTATTCATTTACAGTATAAGAGATACAACTTTAATATGATTTAAGTTTGCATGTATAAGTCCTTATGTGTATATTCTTTTTCATGCCATTTATCTTTTTATTTTTGACCTCAGCTAACTCTTACATCTTACATAGGCCTGAATTGCCTAGCATATATGGAAAATAAAACTAGGTACCAAATGATCATGTTGGCATGTAGTAAATGAATGTGAAAGCCAAATGAAGAAATTCTGAAATGCCATAATACTCTAGTTCATATCTAAGCAAAGTTATAAAAAATATACAAGTGTGATGAAAAGAACAGAAGATGCTGCTATCCAATCTTGTGTAACTCATGCAACATTAGACGCTGAAGCACAATTCTGACAGTTTAAAGGAACTGTTTGCCCAATTGCTCTTTAGTATAAGCTATAAATTTAAAATAATTTTATATTAAGCATTCTATTATTCTATATAACATAAATTCATGATACTATTTAAGGTAGTATTATGTATACTATAATTTTTGTAAGGAGTATAGCAAATAATGTAGGATATTACTACTAAAAATTATTATTAACCAAAAAGCAGACCCCCTGAAAAGGTCTGGGGGACCTCCAGTGGTCCCAGGGACCACATCCTGAGAACAGTTGCTCTATGGTATTGTCCTTATCTGAATGATCAGAATTGTTGCTGCCACGTTCAGATTGCAGGTGGCAAGAAGATGAGAGAAAAATGTGGAAGAGGTGTGGCCTCCTTTTCTGGTCTTAAGGCACTGGCCTGGAAGAGGCAACATTATGCCAGCTCACATTCCCTTGAAAAGAACTTATACATGTGCTATATCCAAACTGTAAAAGACACTGGGAAATGCAATAATGCTGGGCAGACAGTTTCCCATATACTATTCTATTCCTGAAGAAGAAGCAAGGAAAAATTTTAGTGGACAGGTAGCAATCTCTGCCACAATTGGGGTTATGGTTCCTATCTCACCATGGCAAAGTATTCAACTAGACTCTCTGGATCTGTTTCTTGGGCTTTAAAATTTTACTTGGATTACATTAACTCTAAGGTTTAAAATGTTATAATTAGAAAAAAGTTATTCTTATGAAATCATTTAGTTAAAAAGTTCATGTAGAATATTATATAACCTATGAAAAAAGCACCAAACTTCACCTAGAACACAAATGTTCCTTGCTTCCTTCTTTTCTCTCAGTCAGAGACACCACTTGAATAACTCATGGCCCATCTAACTTTACAACAGTCTGTGATATAATACGAGGATAAAATATTGTACAGCTGCCTCCATGTTGTTTCTTCTCAAAGTTGAATATTTTATCTACTTAAAAAGCAGCACCTAATTTTTTCATTGGTTCTCTTTTATAAAAGAGGCATTATAAGGGTATTTTACTCAAAAAGTACTTAAATGTGAATGAAAAAATTTTGTGGTTTATAAACATTTTTATTTTTATTTTTCCTGAATTGTCCTACATGCAAAAAAGGTAGCTCACTACTGTTCTAAACTATTGAGTATTGATCAGTGAAAAACACTGAGTGTAGCTATTCCTCAAATTTCAGATACCTAGTACTTATGTGTTATGTTCTTACTTCTATTCTCAGTCCACTTCAGTTACAATCAAGCTATCTGGACTGAATGGATAATTTTGTGACTATTGTGTGAAACTATTGAACCTGGAATATATTTCCTTCTATCTTCTTATTTACAACTCAGAGGAGTGAAATGTGCAGGAACTAGGCTGTGTGCCCCCTCCCCCTAATTTTTTTTTTTTTTTACCACCACTATTAATAAATTTTAGAGGATTTCTTGTTTTTATCTTCTTTTCATTCCCTCTTCCCTAATCTCCTTGTCTTCCAGTTCTGGCATAGTTTTTGGTGTTTCAGATTTAGGCAGTACTTGAGTAGTTACTATGTGCCAGGCATTGAGCTGGGTGCTTTAACAAATATCTGATCATTTTCATCAGTTCTATAAGGTATATAATTCCCACAATTTTATAAGATGATGAAATTAATCATCTTTGAGTTTTCCATTCTCTGTTTTCCCTTTGTATTTTGATTCTTTCATTGCTCAATTTGAGCCCTTAAAGTTGCTAAGTGTAAGAGTACCTTGAAAATATAGCGCTATCAAAGAAAAGTCATATGCTGCTAAAGTGATTAAGAACCTACGTCATCAACCTGCATATATTCTGAAGGCATCCAGAAATAGCCTTCATTGGTTATGCAAAATTTCCTCATCCTCCTTCTGTGTGTGTGGGGGGGGCGGGCCTGGAGGGGAGTGTTTGAGGAGAGAGAGAAATAAAAATAATTAACCACTTAGTTTTATTATTAGTTTTTCAGGATTGTTTAATAATTTATTTTTTCTAATCTTTTCAAACGTAATCTCTGAGTAAATTGAGGGCTTTCTGGGTCAAAGTAGAAGTACAACTGAATTTAATACAATAATTTTCTAAAGCAATAGTGCTTATTTTTCTGAAATTTAAATTCCCCAGTTTTGTTTTTCTGACAAATGGGTGGTGGGTGAAAAGACATAGATAAAGGATATTATTAAACAACCCACCCCAACAATCAGCTTAAAAAATGGGCAAAGGAGTTGAATAGATATTTTTCCAGAGAAGGTATATAAATGGTCAACAGGTATATGAAAGGATGCTTGACATCAGTAATCATAAGGGAAATGCAAACCAAACCCACGAGATATCACATCATACCTATTAGAATGGCCATTATCAAAAAGACAAGAGACAAGTGTTGGTGAGGCTATGGAGAAAGGGGAGCCTTATGTACTGTGGTGGAAATGTAAATTGGTACAATCGCTATGGAAAATGGTCTGGAAGTTCCTCAAAAAATTAAAGATAGAACTACCATATGATCCAGCAATCCCACTTCCAAATATATATCTGAAGGAAATGAAATTATCTCAGAAGAGATATTTGCACCCCATGTTCATTTCAACATTATTTACAATAGCCAATTCATGGAAACAACCTATGGATCCACTGACAGATGAATGGATAGAAAAGATGTGAGAGATATATGTATACGGTTGACTCTTGAACAACACATGGGGTTAGCGGTGCAACCCCCTGCACAGTGAAAAATCCTCGTAGAGTCGTACCAGTCCTAAAGGGGATTGGTCCCAGGACCCCCGTGGATACTAAAATCGAAGGATGCTCAAGTCCTTTACATAAAATGTCTTAGTATTTGCATATAACCTACCTACATCTTCCTGTTTACTCTAAATCATCTCTAGATTACTTATAATACCCAGTATAATGTAAATGCTATTTAAATAGTTGCTGATGTGTGGCAAATTCAAGTTTTGTTTTTTGGAACTTTTTGTAAATTTTTTTTCAAATATTTTTGATCCACTGTTGGTCCAATCCACAGATGTGGAATCTGTGGATGCAGAATCTGAGGATAGGGAGGGCTGACTCTATATATACATACATTACTATCCGAATTATTATGTATATGACTGTGTGTGTGTGTGTATATATATATATATATATATATATATATATGAATATTATTCATTCACAAAAAAGAAGAAAATCCTGTCTTTTGTGACAACATGGATGTACCTTGGGGGAACTACCCTAAGTGAAATAAATCAGACAGAGAAAGACAAATACTATATGTTCTCACTTACATGTGGAATCTAAAGAAGTTTAGCTCATAGAAATACAGAGTAGAATGGTGGTTGCCAGGGGCTGGGAGGTGGGGGAAATGGGGAAATGTTGGTCAAAGGGTACAAACTTCCAGTTATAAGATGAATAAATTCTGGAGATCTAATGTACAGCATGGCAACTGTAATTAACAGTACTGTATTATATACTTGAAAGCTGTTAAAAGTAAAATCTTATATTGAAAAGAAAAATCTTAAAAAATCACCACACACATTAGTAGACAATTATGTGAGGGGATGTAGGTGTTAACTAACCTTAATGTGGTAATCATTTCACAATATATACATGTATCAAATCACCATGCTGTATACCTTAAACTTACATGTCACATGTAAACAAACATATGTCAATAATATTTCGATAAACCTGGGAAAAAAGAATACTATATGCTGAATTACCAAAGGCTATTACAATCATCTAATTATTACTATTATTAAATTTGTAAGTGTTCTACAAATTTAAAATGTTATTAGTATTCTATTGTTATCATTTAAGCACTAACATAATTACTAGAATGCTTTTACAAAAAAATTACTAAATTGATCAAAGATGCTGTGAAAAAAAATCCATGTATTTGCATATATTATAATACACCCTAAAATCCAAGTGTTCGTTTCTGTATAAGAAATCTTTCTTTTTTCATTCAATTTTATTTTTGTTCCCAGGTTTTGCAAATCGTTTTTCAAAACCCAAAGGACCAAGGAACCCACCATCAACTTGGAATATTTAACACAACTTTGGAAAATCAGCTGCAAGTGAATCTGCAAATGAAACTATTAGAATACTGCTAGCTAGAATAAGTGCTGTATATTCATAATATCTACCATGAAGATACGGTAATGTGTTAATAGCATTTAAAAGCAATATGCAAATAAATGTCAGAAGTTTTACATTTTCATCTCATTTACACTGGGTTGGAAAGCACAAATAGGAGTTTGTCATTTAAGCTATGTATAGAGAATGCTGTATGAGAAAGTTTTACAATGGACTTATTTTTCATTTTTGGAAGTTATTTTTAGTCTACTTTACTTTCCTACATAAATATAAACTTTAAAAGATTTGTAAAACTTGGATCTCAATTAAATGTCTATATTGTCAGAAGTTACCATAAAAAATGTTTTGAAAAATCTTACCTTGTGGTTACAGTACAAAATTATTGCTTGTGACAATGATTATTCCCTGGGAATTATTTTTGCCTAAACGGAGATACATCTTTCCAAGTGTTGTGGGAAACAAGAGTAGTAAGAAAAAGAAGTTATATTTAAAGAGAATACAATATATATGTAATGACAGGGCTTCCCTGGTGGTGCAGTGGTTGAGAGTCCGCCTGCCGATGCAAGGGACATGGGTTTGTGCCCCCGTCCAGGAAGATCCCACATGCCGCGGAGCGGCTGGGCCCGTGAGCCATGGCCGCTGAGCCTGCGCGTCCGGAGCCTGTGCTCCACAACGGGAGAGGCCCCAGCAGTGAGAGGCCCGCGTACCGCCAAAAAAAAAAAAAAAATAAAATAAAATAATAAATATATGTAATGACAGTAATCAGTTTTTCGTTTGGATATACCAAATAACAAGATATTCAAGCACATTCTTGACAAGCTTTAGCCAATATTATTCATTTACCAAATCTAGAAGAATAATCAACAAAGTAGCTATCTTTTGGTGGCATTTTTTTTTATTTCAAAGGTCCTATATAAACATGTACAATTTATATCCAACTAACTAAAGGCACTACTAGTTAAAATTTTTTTTCTATATGAATATGGATCTGCCTTATCTTAAAGTTGATCTTTCAAATCTAATTTTATGTAACAAGTTAGTGGGTAATTATTACAAAGGATTCCTCTGACTTATCCTAATGACTTCACTTAAGAGTTCATAACTTTCTAAAAAATGAAATACTTAAGCAGCATTTGTTCTTCAATATTTTTCATTAGGAATCCCAATGAAGGCACACACTGGATGAAATATTACCTGTTTATTGTAGTGTAATGTACACAAGAGGTGCTCAATAAACTTTTTGGTTTTTAAACTAACTTTATAGTGTTCATCGAGCTGAGTACTTTTCCAGGTACTAGTGTCATCAAACCACAGAGATTTTATTCTGAGTACTTCATTGTAAACAATTATTTCCAAATATCTTTATCAAGGCGGTAAAATGTAAAGTGACGATCAAATTGTAAATAAATTTCTGGGCGGAAACCTTGGTGAGTAGTGACGATTTCTGGAGTGTTCTCTGGTAGACACGCTTCTCAAATTTATGCAATCGTATACATACGATTTGAAAAAAATCTTATTAAGAAATTTCAAAACATGTTTTTCCATCTAGAATTTTCCCGTAATTGTAGGGAAGGATTCAAAATAATGGATGAACTCTATACATTTCCAGGCACTAGAGGGGATGTGGCTCGACGGCGAGGTGGGCGGCGCTCACCAGGCTCCCAGGCAGTTCTTGCACCTGCCTTGTCGCGCCTATACTTGTAACCATGGCAATCAGTGGCCAGGAAGAGGTTCAGAAATGTCTGATTTGCAGCTCCGTTCGATTTTAAAGCAAAATCGCCCTCATTTGACATATTACCAAGTTCCTTTTTCCTCTGCATCTCATCGTTTGTCCAGGGGTAAAAGGCCGGGGATTCTTGTACCTCACAAAGGTTATGAGAGGAATAGGAAATTGAAAAGTAACTATGGAGACCAACTCCTCCGTGTAAAATGACGAAGGGGCACACGGAGACGATAATGGGAACGCGCCGACAGACTGAAAGCCATTAACATTGTTTCGGCCGTTAAGGCGGTTGGCGGCAACTCTCCGCCCAGCGGCGGTTGCGTCGCAGCCCGAAGCGTGACTCGGCGCACGCTCCCTTTCGGCTCCTCTGCTCACCGAGCCAGCGACGCGGCGGGGGCACGGAGAACTACCGCTCCCGTGAGGCTCTGCGCGGCCCAGAGTGCTTTACAATAGAGCTCGGTTGGAGGGCCCTGCGGAGAAGCTCCGGTAAGTACTGCTTCCGGCCATATTCAGCGCTGGACGAAGAATGGCCGAGAAGTGGAGAGTAGGGGAGAGACTCCAATGCCCAGCGGGCCGTGCGCGGGCGGCGCTTGCGCGGTACGCGGACGGGGGGGCGGTCGGGCCATTTAAATGTGTGTTTGTGGGTGAAATGGCTGCGCAGGTCGGAGCGGTCCGCATAGTACGGGCGGTGGCGGGGCAGGAGGAGCCGGACAAAGAGGGGAAGGAGAAGCCCCACGCTGGGGTCTCGCCGCGGGGAGTGAAGCGGCAGCGCCGAGCGAGCAGTGGGGGGTCTCAGGAGAAGCGGGGGCGGCCGAGCCAGGACCCCCCTCTCGCTCCCCCTCACCGGCGGCGTCGCAGCCGCCAACATCCCGGGCCGCTGCCGCCTACGAATGCAGCCCCAGCCGTCCCAGGCCCTGTTGAGCCTCTGCTCCTGCCTCCTCCGCCGCCACCTTCGCTGGCACCCGCCGGGCCCGCTGTTGCTGCCCCGCTCCCGGCCCCGGGCACTTCGGCCCTCTTCACCTTCTCGCCCCTGACGGTGAGCGCGGCCGGGCCCAAGCATAAGGGCCACAAGGAGCGGCACAAGCACCATCACCACCGCGGCTCTGATGGTGACCCCGGCTCCTGCGTTCCGGGAGAGCTCAAGCACAAGGACAAGCAGGAAAACGGCGAGAGGACTGGAGGGGTGCCTCTAATCAAGGCCCCCAAGAGAGGTGAGAGCAGCCGAACTGCCCCGAGCTTGGGCTCTATCTAGGTCTCTCTCTGTTGCGATATCCCGCCCCTTTAGCCCTGAAAGACTCCAGCTCCCTGCTTACCTCCTGCTGCTCTACTCCCCTAAGCCCACTGGGGTGGATCCTGGATTTCAAACCGTTGACACCGTCTGACCTACTTGAAGCTTCTCGCTTCGAGGCCGAGCTGTCAGTTACTAACCCCCTTACCAGTTCCCCCTCCCCGAACCTTTACCAACGTTTGTTTTCAAATTCGCCAGGGTTTCCGCGCCGCGCGGTCCTTGGCGTGGGATTAGTAGGTGGGGTATTGAAAACTGCCTGTCTAAAGTAAAGGCTTGTCGGTGAAATCCCTTTTTTCCTTGTTTTCTTTGATGGAAAGCTTGAATATTCACTCTCCTCTGCTCCACAATATTCACGAGTATGGTTTGGGGCTTTAAGCAGTTTGAATTTGTACCGAGATTAGGCTCGACTCACTGGTTGCCTTAGCTTCTTCAAGGTGAGATATCAAACGCAGTTTATCTTGGTTCTTTTTTTATGTGGAAGTAAAACTCATTTTTAATTTTCATATGAAATCTTAATTTTCAGAAAAGGGATGGGGAAGGTTTTCTCTCCCCTTTGATCCTAGAAAATAGGACCAACCAAGCCTCTGAAAAGTTCAGTAGGAGATAGTAGAGACAAGAATTCCAGTTGCTTTTTCATCTGCCCGGTGCAACAGATTGAGAATTTATTTATTTCCAGTAAACTCACTAAAGTCAAGAATATTTAGCCCAGAAAATGTAGGACTATCTGAGTGTGGGTTCTAGAGAAGTTAGGTTGACCAAAATTGCAGTTTTCATATTCCCAAGAACCTGTAGCATTTATTTACTTTCTCTTCAGAAGAAGGGTATGGTGGGGGGAGGGATAAGAATTTTGATTATGCCATGTGTTTGTATTTTGTATATGATTTTATATAATTTGTTAGAGTTGTCTCCTCAAGAAGAGTTTAAAATACTTTTATGTTTCTTAGTACTGGGGCAGTTATTACGTGTTAATGAACTAGTCTTTCAATCTCAAGTTTGGTGAGTCTTGGATTTCTTCAACATATTTGGTCTTAACCTAGGCCTAATTAATTTGTGTGTGTGTGTGGGGGGGCTACTTCCAGATAGTGCAGTTTGTTGCAAATAATTGCTCAGTAATTTTTTACTGAATTGAACTAAATCTTTCTTCCTTTGGTGGTATCCAAGTCTTATCCTCAGGAGTAGAATTTGTGCCAAACTGACAGGAATGCCAATTTCCACCACTAATATGCAGTGATCTTGCTCTCTTTTATTTGTGCCTTTATTTCTCACCTTCTCATTTCATGTGTGTATGTGTTTTTGTGTGTTTCAACTGTACAGAGCTAGAGGGAATCTTAGAGATCATCTAAGTCAAATTTGTATTGTTGAAGAGTGAAAACTGAGGCCTAAAGTAGTGAAGAGACTTGTCTAGTCACAGTTAATTAGTAACAGGTACCAAAAAAAAAAAAAGATCATTGATCTAATAGGGAGTAGAACCCAGGTCTCCTGAATCCAAGTTCAAGCTTCATCCTCCAGCTGCATGATGTTGCTTTCTCTGTTTGCTATTCATGTTTTCCACTTTTTTGCTTATCTTTTCCCTGTGCCTTGGCATCAGAGTGACAGTAGCCAGTCCTATTAAGAATTTCTGTCCTAGCCCCCTTTTATGGGAGGATAGCGGCAAATACATGTATAATAGTTCATAACACAGTGTGCGTCTCTGAAAATTGCAGAGGCCATGTCTTTAAAAAACAAACAAAAACAAACTTAACCCAGTGCTGCCTGACAGAACTTTCTGTGATGATGAAAATGTTTTCTATAAATGTGTTGTCCAGTATGGTAGCCATTAGTCATATGTGGCCCTTGAACAAATCTTGAAGACTTGAAATGTGGCTAGTGTGACTGAGGAACTGAATTTTTAATTTTATTTCTAATTAATTTATAATTAAATAGTCCTTTTGGCTCTTGGCTACCACAGTGGACAGTGCAGTCCAAACATTTGTGGTTTGCTAGTATGTGAAGGAGGAAAGTGGGTTAAGATTAGGTCATTTAAACATTTTAACTTTTAAAAAAATTGAGATATAATTGACACATATTATTTTTAATGTTATAATGATTCATTATTTGTATATATTGCAAAATGATCACCACAATAACTCCAGTGTAAACATTTTGACTTTTGAATGAGAGACTGTTGGATTATATATTCTGGAGGGAAAGATGCCCTTGCCAAATATGTTGGGGAAAAAACAATAGCCTCCTAGCTCTATGACACACACTGGCATTTTAAAAGTTCTGAGAATCTTACAGAAAATAAACTGGTTTAACCTTTGTTTAATCCACGGTTTTGCACTACACTTTGATGGATACCTTTTGTTTTTCCACTAAATATCTTTATACTTATTATAGTGATGTGCTGGAGGCATGCCTCTGGAGTCAATCTGAGTTTAAATCGTGGCTCTACCACTTACTGTGTGACCATGGACAAATTACTTTAAGCTCCCTCAGTTCCAGTTTTCCTGTCTGTAAAATGGGGTTGTGGTATTTCTTTTATAAGATTGTTTATGGCTTAAGTGAGACAATATGTGGAAAGCACTTAAGTGTCTGGCTGTTATTAAGTACTGTTAAAACTGCTTTTTGTTATTTTATCATGCTTGATCCTTGAAACAACTCTAAGATTAATAAGGAGAGTGGCTAGACCCTTGTTATTTACAGAACTATGTCTTCCCTTTCCTTATCCGCAGGTTTTCAGAAACTGTTTTAACTTTTTATTTTGAGATAATTATATATTCACAGGAAATGGCAAAAATAGTACAGGGAGGTCTTTACTCTTCACTAATTTCCTCCGAAGGTTACATTTTACATAACTATTGTATAATATCAACACCAGAAAATTAACAAATTAACATTGGTACAATGGTGTGTGTATAATTTTGTGCCATTTTAACACCTGTAGATTAGTTTAACTACCACTGCAGTCAAGGTACACAGCTATTCCATCACCACAAAGATGCCCCTTGTGCTCTCTCTTTGTAATCTTAGAACTTCCTGTGTCTCCCCACCTTCCCCAACCCCTAGAAACCACTAATTTGTTCTCCAACCCATAATTTAGTCATTCTGAGGATGTTACATAAATGGAATATATATGGTATGTGATCTTTTGAGATTTTTTTCCCGCTCAGAATGTCCTTGAGATCTATTCAAGTTGTATGTATCAATAGCTCATTTTTTTTTCATTACTGAGTAGTGTTCTATGGTATCACAGTATAGTCACATTTTAGTCACCTGTTGAAGGACATTTTGGTTGTTTCCAATTTGGCCATTATGAATAAAGCTTCTATGAACATTCATGTTCAGGTTTTTGTGTGGATGTAAATTTTCATTTTTCTGTGAATGCAATTGCTGGGTCATGTGGTTAAGTATATGTTTTTTTAAAATTTTTTATTTTTGGAAGATATTGCCAGACTATTTTCTGGAATATCTGTACCACTTTACATTCCCACCAGCAATATATGAGAGATCCACTTTCTCCACATCCTTGCCAGTGTCTGGTATTGTTACTATTTTTATTTTATCTGTTTTAATAATGTGTAATGATACCTCATCGTGGACTTAAGTTGCATCTCCCCAATGGCTAGTGATATTTAACATCTTTTCATGCCATCATTTGCTGTCCATATAGTCTCATCAGTAAAATGTCTCTTTAGTTTTTTGCCCATTTTCTAATTGAATTGTTTGCTTTTTTACTATTGAGTTTTGAGAATTCTTGATATATTACAGATATGTATATTCTTTATCAGAATAATGGTTTGCAAATATTTTCTCCCACTCTGTTGTTTGTCTTTCCATCCTCTTAACAGGGTCTTTCAGAGAGCAAACATTTTAAATTTTGTTAAAGTCTAATTTGTTGATTTTCTTTTATAGATTATGTTTTTGGTGTCATGTCTGAGGTCCCAAGACCTAGGTCCCATAGATTTTCTCCTGTTGTTTTCCCAAAAGTTTTATTTAACTTTAACTTTTACATTTGAATCTCTGATCCATTTGAGTTAATTTTGTATAATGTGTGTGGTTTAGGTTCTTTTTTTTTTTTTTGCCTATGATATCCAACTGCTCCAGCTCCTTTTGTTGAAAAGACCATCCTTCCTCCATCGAATTACTTTTGTACCTTTTTCAAAAATCAAGTTCCACTACCTATTTTTGTACAACCTTTGAGCTAAGAATGGTTTTTACATTTTAAATGGTTGGAAAAAACCCATGACGTATGAAATCATATGAAATTCAAGTTCAGTGTCCAGAAATAAAGTTTTATTGGGACACCACTCCACTCATTCAATTGTATTATCTCTGGGAGTTTTTACACTACAGCAGTACAGCCAGTAGTTGGGTGGGATAGACGATATGGCCTGCAAAGCTTATGATCTGGCTCTTCGTAGAAGAAGTTTGCTGATCCCTGAGGTAGATCATTCAGCTGAGAGACCTGTTCCTGCACACCAGCCCGACAGTACTCAATCCAAATTCATGTATAGGTTAATTATAAATTTTGATTCCAGACATTTGGAGTTGCTCATAAATAGTTGAAACAAAAATTTGATCTGTAAATGCTAAGGTAAACTTGCTTTGTATGTAAAACGGGAAGTATAGTGACTTTTGAAGAGCTGAAGTGTCACACTTTAGCTTTTCTAGTTAGTATATGATAGAACTGAATCTAGAACCCAGTTTTTTTGACTCATGGTCCAGTTAGCTTTTCACTTTCCACTAAGTACATTTGCATTGTTAATAAAGAGATACTAAAATATTGTTTGATTCTTGCAAGCAACAGGCTTGAATCTTAATTAAATGATAGTTACCTGTGTCTTTTGAAATCTTAATTTTTTCTGTCCCTCTTATTGCTCATAAAAGCCTAGAACAAACTTCCTCAAAAAAAACTCCATCAAAAAAAGTAATGCTTCTTCTTAATTATACTTGGCTAATAAATTAATGATTTTAGTAGTATTTTAATATTTTTTTAAAAAAGGAAAGGAGGAAGTTGATTTCCATAGCTCTCTTCTCCACTGTCATTAAAATGACAGGATTGCTCTTATATACTCTAGTGAGGCAGGCTTCGTTTCTCACATTTTTCATCTTTGACCAACTGCCCAACTGCTCTCACAGGGAAAGAGTCCCTAAGTCACACAACAAATTGAAATTTTCTGTGATGTCAAAAAGCTATTGGCAGGAATTTTAATTTAGAAATAGTTTATTGTTTTCAGTGATAGGAGTGGGGAATTATTGGGGGATTATACAGAGGACTGAGATAAACAGATAATCTCATTTATCAGAGCAACACCTTCAGGGACTGATATTTTACTTTACCTGCCTAGAGAGAGGCAAACAGGCCTTTAAGGACATTTTTTGCATAACCTAAATAATGTTATTTTTGTGATTATGTAGGATTATCTTGTCGTGGGCACTCAGTAAAATATTTGTTGAATGTAGTGATGCTCCATTTATTGGAGGTTTTTCCAAGCCACCTCAAGTCCATTAGTTGTAATTAGATAATTTTAGTTGATCATCTAAGGGGAGTAGATAGAGAAGGCAGAAAGAAGAGTTTTGGAGTCAGGTAAGAGTTTGAATCTAGGTTGTCACCTGTTACCTTTGTGACCTAATATAGGTAACATATCTTGTTTCAAGCTCTGTTTTTTTCTCCGTAAAAAGGATTTATATATCTACTTCACTGGTTTGTTTGGAGATTAAAATGAGATAACATACATGATCCCTAGCAGACACTTGATGAATAATAGTTTTCTTCCCTCTTTCAGAGATTTTTCCCCTTTTAATGTGATTCTCTGTGGTCCACCTCATTGTACTCTAGGTTGATAATTTCTAGCTCTAGTTTTTTTTTTTTAATTAATTAATTTGGCTGTGTCGGGTGTTAGTTGTGGCATACGGGATCTTCCTTGCGGGGTGTGGGCTTCTCTCCAGTTGTGGCATGCAGGCTTAGTTGCCCCGCGGCATATGGGATCTTAGCTCCCCGACCAGGGATCGACTGAACCTGCGTCCCTTGCATTGGAAGGCGGATTCTTTTCTTTTTCCTTTTTCTTTCTTTCTTTTTTTTTTTTTTAACGGTACGCGGGTCTCTCATTATTGCGGCCTCTCCCGTTGCGGAGCACAGGCTCCGGACGCGCAGGCTCAGCGGCCATGGCTCACGGGCCCAGCCGCTCCGCGGCATGTGGGATCCTCCCGGACCGGGGCACGAACCCGTGTCCCCTGCATCGGCAGGCGGACTCTCAACCACTGCGCCGCCAGGGAAGCCCTCTTTTTTCTTTTTTTAAAAAAAATTAATTAATTTATTTTTGGCTGCGTTGGGTCTTCGTTGCTGCGTGTGGGCTTTCTCTAGTTGCGGTGAGTGGGGGCTACTCTTCGTTGCTGTGTGCGGGCTTCTCGTTGCGGTGGCTTCTTGTTGCGGAGCACGGGCTCTAGGCACACAGGCTTCAGTAGTTGTGGCACGTGGGCTCAGTAGTTGTGGCTTGTGGGCTCTAGAGCGCAGGCTCAGTAGTTGTGGCACACGGGCCTAGTTGTCCTGTGGCATGTGGGATCTTCCTGGACCAGGGCTCGAACCCGTGTCCCCTGCATTGGCAGGCAGATTGTTAACCACTGCGCCACCAGGGAAGTCCCTGGAAGGCAGATTCTTAACCACTGGACCACCAGGGAAGTCCCTCTAGCTCTAGTTTTGATATCCCAGAATTATTGCCAATTATTTCAAGAAATGTTATCAAATATTATTATGAAAATGATAAAAATGGTGAGGGAGGACTTAGTTGTGTGTCAAATACTGAGATGAGGGCTTTATATTCATTGTCTCATTTAATTCTTACAATAACTCTGAAATAGATACTAGCATTAATAACATTTTAGATGGTAAAAGTTTAAGGAGATTTATGCGCTTGCCCAGAGGTCTTAGTGAGTAGTGGAGCTGGGACATTAACCTGGGTGTGTCTAACTGTAAAAGCATCTGCTCTTCAATAACATACTCTACTGCCTCTACAATTAAACTTTTTGCAGTAATAATAGCAGTTAACATGTGTTGAGTATTTGTCATGTTCCGGGACTATTCTAAATACTTACATGCTTTGTTTCATTTACTCTGCACACTGATTTTATGAGGAGGTACTGTTGTTTTCCCCATTTTACTAATGAGAAACAAGGTACAAAGAAATTAACTTGCAAAAGGTAATACTGCTAGGAAGGGGTAGGACAGGGATTCAAATTTAGCCAATCACTCTTAAACACCATAATTAGAGGGATGGCAGGTAAAGTAAGGCATTGTTGTAACTGTACAGTGATTTACTAAAATGATGGCTTCCAGATCTGCAGTTTTTTGTTTTTCCTTTTTAGTCAGGATGTTATGTGGAGCTGGAAGAACTTTTAATAAGACCAAAGAGAATTTACTTTCAGAAAATAAAACTTTAGCCTTTATTCTTTATTATGATTAATAAAATATAAAAAATTATAATTGTTTTGCTTTTGCTCATCCACCATAATTTTTAGGAAGTGAGGATATTACATATTTTTCAGTTCTAAGCTGTAATTCAAACATAAGAATGGTGTTAATGAACTTAAGTTTTGTAATGTGGAAAGGTAATTTCTTTTTCATTAATGAAAGCTTTCAATAGTGATGTTAAATAAATGACACTATTTAATAGCTGATAATATTAATGGTATTAGCACATATGAGGATTTTATTGATAGTGTCATGTATTAATCTATAGTTATAATGACCTTTTTTAAGACAGCCAACAATTTATCTCTCAGATGTTTGTATCTTCCTCTGTAGAGTTACATACTTCTTTTTATATTTAATTTCACAGTTTGATATGTGAAAGCTTTTCTTAATCACAGATACAGTGTATCTTGGCTCTTTTTCTATAAAAGAACTGGTGTCAATAAATATTCACTTCTGCACTGTAGGGAAATACTCAAATTATTACTTCCTGAATACATTCTCTGGAAAGCTAAAAACACTCTACCAGAAATGGAAAGATTGTGAAGACTTGAGACATTGATTTTTTTAAAAAATTGATATATAATTGACATACAACATTATGTAAGTTTAAGGTATACAACATTGATTTGAAATATTTATTGCAAAAACTTTCTTTTAAATAACATTTTTAATGCTAGGAAAGACAACCCCAGTATCATTCTTCTAAAGCACCGGTGACTAACTTACTGTAATAACCTTTAACAACTTTGTGTATGTATGCCATTCTCAATTAGTTGCCATCACAATAATTCAAAAATAAATTTTGTTTATTCATGGAAATTCATTAGCTAGTGTGATACAAGTAGTCTCAAATTTCTGTATAAACAAAGGCAAGTTTTATCTCAGCCTTAGATAAGAATCAAAATTTGAAAAATAGGATTAGTGAGGAGATTGAAATTTATTTTAGACTTTTATGTTGAAATATGAGATTACAATCAATTTAAGGCCCTTTTCATTTCCTTGTGCAGTGTTTTTTTTGAGATGGGTTGTGTTAGACTAATTAAATCGTTCTCATATAAATGAGTTTTGGAATGAAACCCACAGAGCCTTGGCCATGATAGAAATACCATTGGTAAGCTGATAGTAGTATAGAAAATGTGTTACAATCAAGGCAGCTCCTTCTTGGTGTTAATTTCAGTGGCAGATCTAGGTCACAATTCATCTTCTGCATACCAAATACCTCCTCTGAAGCTTAAAATAACCTATCTATTCATAGGTATTTTTTCTTTTTCTTTCTCTTTCTTTTTCTTTGCTTTTTTTTTTTTCCCCTGTGAAATTGCCAAAACATTTAGCAGAGGGTAATTAGATGACTATTTTAAAATTGGGCTAACCTTTATATTTAATGGTATTAACATTTAGTTGCTTGGGAGAATTGCCCAAATTACTGATTTGATATATGGGAAAAGTATTTAGATTAATTTTATCTGGTAAGAAATACAAATTACTGTTACTATGTATTTTAAGAATTCTCAAAGATTTAGTTACATATAAAATAAAAGATTGCTTTTCCTCTTGCCACTTTAAACAATCTAATTACATTATATTTTGGTATATGATTTCAGTTTACCTATAAGTGATGCTTGCAAATGAAGGGCTTTCTTTTTGTTGTTTAAAATCAAATATTAAACAGAATGAAAGTCATTTGGTATCTGTACACTCACTTTAAAGTCTGACTTGTACATTTAAATATTTTCCTTAGAAGGTTTTATAACTTCTGTAATATCTGGTGACTTGGAATGATTTTGTATTGAGTGGTGCAATTTGTCATATATTTACACATTATACCAAGTAAATTCTTTACTGTAAAAGTTATTGAACTTGTTCTTCCCAGATGTAGTAATAGGATTAATTGGAGTATCTGTCTTAACACTGAATTACTTGAATCATGTCAGAAGTACTGTTTATGGGTGGATAAATTCTATACAATAAATACCACACCAAGCTTGAAGGTTGGTCAGGACTATACCTGTTATTTAATCCTGAATATTTCTTGCTGGGACTATTTCCCAACTAGTAAATAAAGATGCTGTTCTATTTTTGGTTTATCAATCTGTGATACTCCTTTAAAAATTAAAAGTAATATTTTAAATTATAAAAGTAATGTATGTTTATTATAGAAATTAGAAAATATAGGTAAGCAAAAAAGAAGAAAGCTAGACATTTATAATCCTATACCGGCCTAGATAACTAGCATTAATACCTTGGTGTATATTTTTCCAGATAGTTTTCTGTGTTGTGTATATATGAAATATATATAGATAAGTCATACGTTTTTCTCTTTAGGTCCTTTGCTTCTCTCTAGAATATTTTTCCCTAGAAAACATTGCCTGGCTTGTCTTATTATTTAGGACTCAGCCTAAATGTCATCTCCTAAAGAGAGCTTCCCCAGCATCTAGAGTAGCATACTGATACTTTCTCTTTGAAGTCCAAATAGATTATAAGGTCCAAGAGGGTAGGGATCATATCTGTCTCAGTCAACACTGTATCTCTAGTGCTCAGCAGTGTCTCTGGCATATAGTAGGTACTTAATAAATGTTTGAATGAATATTTAATATTATAAAAATAAGATCAGATTATACATATGTTAGATGCTCTGGAAAGAAAGGTAAGATACATACCACTGACCTTAGATTGCTTACAGTCTAGAGGAAAGGTGGAAAATTAATGTGTTAAGTGCTGTAATAGGGGAAGTACAGTATTAAGGAAGCACATAGTAGGAGTAGCTATCCAAATTGGGTGGGAAAGAGTTGTTAGAGAAGGCTTTCTGGAAGCGTGACAATGTAAACATTTCATAACCTTGTAATTTGTCAGTTCTTTTTACCTATAATATAATTTAGAATGGCTGGGTAGTATTTTATCAGTATGTAAGTACCAGAGTTTAATCCATATTCTGTTTTTAGTCATTTAGGGGATTCCCTAAATAACACTGTCGTGGATATCTTTATGTTAACTTTTCTTAGTTATTTTCTTGGGTAATTTTTACTTGGGGGTGGAATTTATGGGACCAAGAATTATAAATATTTCCAAGGCTTTGGTGCATATTCATTTTGGGGGTACCAAATTGCCCTCCATGAAGGTTGTACCAGTTTATATTTCTAGCAACAGTGTATAAGAATTCCCTCCCACCCCCAGTCTTGCCAATTTGTTAGGCAAAATGGTGTCTTAACAGCTTAATTTGTCTTTGATTCGCCTGTATATATCATAGTAACTTTGTAGACAAACAGCAAAATATGGCGAGCTTTAATTTAGATTTTACAGTGGTTCCTGAACAGATATTCCATACAGTATGGCATATGTGAAATTATTTGGATATTATCTTTAGTTTTGATTGTAAGTCATATTAAGTTATATGCTTACCTTTGCATTACCTACTTTTTAGCATAATTTTCAATCCAGAATATTTTTGTATTTTAAGATCTTTGTCTCATTCATTTTATAAACATGTAAATTATAGTGGCAAATTCAGAGAAACTGAGAATAGGCTATTTAATTTGAGATTGCATACCTTAAGAAGCTTGTATGTTGACATTAGGCCTAGCAACTAACTTCTTTTTAATTATTGTGGCCAGAAACACCAGATGAAAATGGTAAAACCCAGAGAGCTGATGATTTTGTCTTGAAGAAAATAAAGAAGAAAAAGAAAAAGAAACACCGAGAAGATATGCGAGGAAGACGCCTTAAAATGTACAATAAGGAAGTACAAACCATCTGTGCTGGCCTGACCCGCATCAGTAAGGAAATCCTCACCCAAGGACAAATAAATAGCACTTCAGGAGTTAATAAGGAGTCCTTCAGGTATCTGAAAGATGAACAGCTGTGTCGATTAAATTTGGGCATGCAAGAATATCGGGTACCCCAGGGAGTACAAACACCTTTTATGACTCACCAGGAACATTCTATTCGTAGAAATTTCTTAAAAACAGGTACTAAATTTAGCAACTTTATTCATGAGGAACACCAGTCCAATGGTGGTGCTCTTGTCCTTCATGCTTACATGGATGAACTCTCATTTTTGTCTCCAATGGAGATGGAGAGATTTTCTGAGGAGTTTCTTGCTTTGACATTCAGTGAAAACGAGAAAAATGCTGCTTACTATGCTTTAGCAATAGTGCATGGAGCGGCCGCTTATCTCCCAGACTTCTTGGACTACTTTGCTTTTAATTTCCCCAACACTCCAGTGAAAATGGAAATTCTGGGCAAGAAAGATATTGAAACAACCACCATTTCAAATTTTCACACTCAGGTAAGGTAAAATCATTGTTAAATTATTTAGTAAATACAGGTTACAGTATCTCAAAAGTTTTAACTTCATTCTGTTGCATAGCACAAACCAGAACACTTTTGATTAAAATTCATGGTGGTAAAAGTGGTTAAAATTGTTTTTTTATAACTCTGATTGAAAAATCTTAATTCCTGAAGTTCTTTGGGATGTGGCTTCTTACTTGCTTGGTCTAAGAAATGTTTTATACATGTTTTATGTCATTTTTTCTGGAACAAATTTTTGTGGAAAATCAGCTTGAAAACCAATTCAGTTTTTCACAATTTGGATAATGTTTAGTATGGAGGATGTGATTTCGATCTGATAGCCTCAAGGTAACTTTAGTTAAGACTTACCTTTTATGTCATAATAAAACACATGAGGGCATTGGCCTGTTTATTTGTCAGGTTTTTGCTGTTCTTGTTTCTCTTCTTTCAGTAACTTGTTGGCAGTCTGTCCCAGAAACATACCCCATTTATGTGACTTGGAAGTGTCACTAGGAAGACCGCCATAGCCTCTGCTCCTTCTGCCTTTGCACTGTTGTAGGTGAAGACATTTTCTAAAGCCTTGCTTAGGCAGCTAGGCTTAAGTCAGCAGGGAAACCTCTCCTTCCTAACCAGTGGTTTTTAACCAATCATTTTTTCAATGAAGTTATTTTAGGGCATGAAAAGTGGTTGATAATGTGTCCTAGTTTTTTTCTTGCTTGCTTTTCTCATAAGGATTATGAACATGAATGGTCAGCTGTAAGTTTGTATTATAGATATAAATTCTACACAGGTTTAGTGGAGGATATTTCCTCTTTAGAGATTTATGATTATATAACCTATTTTTTCAGGTTACCTAATAATTTGCTGCCATTCTTTTCCTTAAGATTTTTTTTTTAGGTGAATAGACTTGCATAATAAGACTCTCAGCTGCCTGCATTATAGTGGTTTCAAGCCACTTAGATATATATGAAACCTTCTCTAATTTGAATCTTTTTAGTGATTCTTACCATCCTTACCTCCAATGAGGGGAGTATCCAGTTTAGATTTACGAGCTTCAGAATTTCTCTAATTGAAGTTCTCTCTGCAGTAGAGAGAGCAGGAGCAGCCAATCTGGAGAGGTCGCAAGATGGGGCTGCCCAAGATGTTGGAACACGATGTGCAATAAAGGGCTTCGTCTTGGATTTTGGCCTTGTTACCACAATCAGGTACCGAAGTGCTGACTTTTGTAGTAGATTTTGTTTTTTCTTTTTTTTTTTTTTTAAAGGAGTTTTGCCCTTTGAAAGTTAAGGAATCCTATTTTTATAAATATTGGAAAAGGGACTGAAAAC
This sequence comes from Stenella coeruleoalba, assembly GCF_951394435.1. Classification (NCBI taxonomy): domain Eukaryota; kingdom Metazoa; phylum Chordata; class Mammalia; order Artiodactyla; family Delphinidae; genus Stenella; species Stenella coeruleoalba. The sequence continues at coordinate 99,715,495 of NC_137169.1, read as the reverse complement.
AGTGCTTTTATTATAGTCCATAATCCTCCTAAGTCCCTATTTAACAAAGAAAGATATTGCTGAGAGCAGAATTAATGTGCTCTATCATTTTTTTAGTTTAGAAAAATGCAGCAAATTTTCTCTTCTAATTGATAGACCAGCAAGCATATCTGAGAAATAAGCCAGAAACTTGGGGGGAAAGAAAGTCTTGGTTTTGTAATGGTGACTTTTTAACTTTCATATTAGTCTCTAGAGGATCAAGCTTATATGTCAATAGACAGTACCCAGTCTAAATAGTTAATAGAAGAAAATATCTCTAAATATTCCCTGCTGATTTTTGTCCTCCAATTAATTTTTTTAATGGAGCTGAAATTTAAATGACTGTACCAACAACTTACCTTGAGATTTACTTTGAGATTTATAAAATAACCACTTTTTAAGAACATATCAGTTTATTATTAAGTTAAATATCATTAATTACTTCAACCACATAAGAATATTGAGGACTATTAAGTAAGTCTTGTGCTCTGGTGATCCGGTAACTTAATTTTATTTATGAATTTTCAGTCATTGGAGAGACATACGGGGTGCGTATAGGAGGTTGTCGTAGCCCACGAAACTATTTTGCAACCAGAATCTTCGGCATACGTTGGGATGGAAGCTAATACAGTAGTTCAAATTTGTTTAGCACTTCATGGTTTATAGAAATGCTTTCACATTCATATCTTAATATTTGAAATAATCTGTGGGGGTAGGTATGCAATTTTATCTGTTTTCCATTGAAGAAACTGAGGCTTGGAGATGTTCATTGTTATACAGGGTCACGTAGCTAGCATATAGAAATGGGGAATTCCCTGGCGGTCCGGTGGTTAGGACTCAGAGCTTTCACTGCCAAGGGCCTGGGTTCAATCCCCGGTTGGGGAACTAAGATCCCACAAGCCGTGGGGGTACACCCACCCCCCAAAAAGAAAAAGAAATAGTATGCAAACCTAAGCCACCTGAAAATTGATACATTGTTTTACCATACTCCTTCCCTCATTGGAATATGAGACTAGTGCTTTTATTTGTCTAAACATTGGAGAAGAGACTGATGTTTTATTTGTCTAAACATTCTGGTCAGTGAAATTAAAATAACTCAGTTTAACACAATATTCAGAAAGCTATTCTATTATTTTTCACAAATAACTTTAGATTGTTGGGAATTAAGTGAATACGTTAGGAATTCTGTGTTTTGTGAAGTCTTATGAAGTTCTGTTAAGCCTATAAATAAAGCGAGGTAAGTTTATTACGTTATAGACACAGTTAATAGAAGTTATTTATAGTTTAAATATGTAGCCATGATAATTATTCATGACTATAGTTCAAGACAGTTTATTCAGCAAACATGTATTGAGAGCCTACCATGTACTGCACAATATGTTCTTAAAAGGACTAATTGATGAGCTCAGTCTAGTGGAAGAGATGAATAAACCAGCAATTATAATATAGTTTGATAAATACTAGAATAGAGGTATATACAGGCAAAACCCTATAATAGAGGGAGCACAGTTTGTGGTGTTACCTAACTCAGACTTGAAGTGATTGGAAAAGGCATTTTAAAGATTGTGATGCTTGAGTAGAGTCTTTAAAGAAGATTACTTAGCATAATAAGTGCATTTTAAGCAAAGCAAATAATGGCCTATGCAAACACATGGAGTCATTAGAGAATATGGCACTTTCAAGGAGCTGCAAGTAGCTTGACATGCCAAGAGTACATGCTGACTGTTAAGGGGAGTTAACACTGGAGAGATAGACAAAATCAGAATTGTGAAGAGCTTTGTATGATGTGCTAAAAAAGTTATTACTTTTTCCCAAAGGTAATGGGGAATCATTGGTGAATTTTAATAGGGAAAAGCTATCAAGTTATGTTTGCAAAGATTACACGGTAGTCTGAAGGGTGAAATTGAGGAGGAAAATGAGATTGGAAGCAAGAAGACTGGTTAAACCAGTTACTGTGGTAACTAGATCGGAAATGATCCATGTCCAGACTGATATTGACATTAGAGAGGAAGAAATGAAATTTGAGAAATAATTAGAACATGGGATTAATTGCACTTGATGAGAGAGAAGGATGGAGTCTTAAAAAAATGTGGTTTGGACAAATGGGTGGATGGTGGTGCTGGTCACAAAGTCAATACAGGGTTGAATAAGTTGGTTTCTAGGAGTGTAAGGTATTGATGAGTTCATGAGATATTTTATGTTGAGGTACTTGTGAAGACTAACAGAAATGTCTGTCAGGTAGTTGAGTAAATGGATCTAAGACTGGGAGACATCTAGGCCGGAGATGCAGAAGTTGGACCATTAGCACATAGGTGGTCCAGGGACAGCGTTAGAAATGGAAGAGATGAAGCTATGAATGGAATTCTGTGATGCACCCACATGTATGAGGAGCATGGGAAAAGATCAAAAAGAAAGAGAGGTAGAAGGAAGGTTACGGATAAGTTTTCTAGATATTAAGAATGATGGAGGGCTTAAATATCATGTCTGTATTACGGGTCAAGTAAGATAAGGACAGAAAAGTGTTAGGTTGCTTAATTAGGAATTTAATTGGACACATTATCAAGGCTGGTGCTTTGCAAACAATGACCATCTAAATACTGTAAGTTACGCTTTTTTTTTTTAGAAGCTTGCTACTTGCTCTATGAATAAATTTGATATCACTAGGGAGCTTACTAGAAATGCAGACTCTCAGACCCCTACCCAGATCTTCTGAATCAGAATCTGCATTTTAACAAGCTCCTCAGGTGATTCATATGCATATTAAGGTTTGAGGAGTACTACTTGAGAACTCACCTGTTCTATCTGGAGGAAGTAAAATGTAAGTTTGTTTTGTGCAAGAAAAATTACAGTTTCTGTTACTTTTATATTTTTAAATTATTGTAGTGACAAAGCTAGGATGCACATAGAGGTGGTTTTTTTTTTTCTTTTACTGTTCTATAAAACTCAGTTGTTTTAACACCAAAAGAGGTAAGTTCATGATAAATAGCAATTGAAGCACCGAGCTGATCCTCAAATTTGATTTCTTCTCTCTCAGCAGTTGATACAGGATAACTTTGTAAAGTTGTTTCCAATCTAAAGGACTACATATGTATTGATACAGTATGGTATTTTTATAATTCTGTAGGATTATTCAGGTCTAATTAAGTTTTAAATAGTCATTGGTTAATAACAGTTTTGACCAAAAAGTTTTAAGTGTTTGTGGAATCTTTTGGTCAGTTAATAGAGAAAAATTAGTGTTCACTTAGAAATTTTTTTTTTTTTGCTTAGCTGTTATATCTTGTAATTATTGGCTACTTGAAAACTTTTTTTAATGGTTTTCAACTTTGAAGTGTGATAGTTCTGCAATAAGTATGCAATCCTTAGCTCTCCTTATAAAAATGCTGTGGCAGCTGATAAACGGATTGAAAATTCAGATATTCTTCTGGTGATTTTATGGACTAAAAGGATTTTAGAGCAAGTGGGGGCCATTTCCAAGCCTTTGTTTTATAGATGAGGAAGGTCACATTTTGGTTGACCTTTCCCAAGGTTAAATAGTGGCAGATCTTCAAAGAGGAATTGTTTTTTCCTCTGTCTCTGGATGGTGTTTAATCCTGTAGGTGAGGGTTTAGCAAATTTTAACGTGCCTATAAAATGCACATTTTGATTTTGTAGGTCTGGATTGGGGCTTTAGAGTCTGCATTTCTAACAAGCTCCCGGATGATGTTGCTGGTCCAAGACTCAGCAAGGCTATAAGTGTTAGATTCTATACATGAATTGCAAATAGAAGCAACAAACGACACTAAAATATATGTGAAGTTAAATGGGGAGTTGTTTTAAGTATCACCATCTGAGACTGATTTCACCTTATAGTATCTTAAGTAATTGAAGGTCGTATATGGAGATGAAGGGTATGTGGTAGGGGAGGGAGGGGATTGATTTTACAAATATGTCTAGCATAATAGGATTTTGTTCTCTTTATCTGGCAGATGTGCGTATTTTAAGTTCTGCTTTTTTTAAAAAAAAATTTCTCCATATGTATAATATTGAAGTCTTTTACCGAGGATCATACTCTTAACTTCAGGTGGTAGTTGAAGTTCTTACAACTGTTACTGTTACCGCTATAAAATGGTAATGTCTGCTGTTCCAGAGAAAATCAGCAAATGTTATTTCTTCATTGTGTGTTGTGGTAAGGCTTAAAACGGGCTTATTAGGTGTTCCCCATCTTTGAGTATCATAATTAACATGTTATAGTGTACTGCTACTACTAATTAAGAGAGTAGAACTAGTAGATGCTTTGTAGCTTGGTAAATAACTTCGAAACTCTTAAGGAGCTGCACATCAGTGTGTTACATAAAAGGAGAAATAAATATTTTAGGTAGCTGACTTTATAAAGCAGTATAAAAATGGTAGGTTCTGGGTTTTTATTTCTCATTCTAAGTACAGCTTATAATAAACTCATTTTGACTCACACTGCTATATTTTTAAAGTGGGAATGTCTTTCTGTTCACAGGTCACAAGGTTAGGAAGATTGCTGGCTAGCTTTTTCCTTTCTGTTTTTTAAACAATCAGCCCGAAAAGCCTTCTTCCTGAAACATGAGTTCTGCGCAATAATTACTAACCCCCCACCCCCACCCCCGCCACCTGCCACTCCTCCTCCAGGGTTTTTCCGTATTGTGTATTTCTAGCTTGGTGTTCTTCTGAGTTTTTCTTTTTTAAAAAGAAGTTTTGTTTGTTTGTTTTCTAGAGCAGTTTTTGGGTCACTGCAAAATTGAGAGGAAGGTATGGAGATTTCCCATATACTCCCTGCTCCCACATATGCATACTTCCTCCCACTATCAACATACCCCCCCTGCCAGAGTGGTACATACATTACAATTGCTGAACCTACACCGACACATCGTAATCACCCAAAGTTCATAGTTTACATTACAATTCACTCTTGGTATTGTACAATCTATGGGTCTGGACTAACGTATAGTGATAATGTGTCCATCATTATACTAACATAAAGAGTATTTTTACTGCCCTAAAAATCCTCTGTACTCTGCCTAATTCTTCTCTTTCTCCCCTTCTCCCAACCCTTGGCAACCACCGATGTTTTTAGTGTCTCCATTGTTTCAACTCTAAAAGAATGTCATATGGTTGGAATCATATGATATGTAGCCTTTGCAGATTGGTTTCTTCCACTTAGTAATACACATTTAAGGTTCCTGCATGTCTTTTCATGGCTTGATAGCTCATTTCTTTTTAGGGCTGAATAATATCTCATTGTCTGGATGTACCACAGTTTATCCATTCACTTACTAAAGGACATGTTGGTTGATTCCAAGTTTTTTCAATTGTCAGCAGAGTGGCTATCTTAACTGATTTATGGCTATCCTTATTAAAAGGTGTATTATTGGGAGCACAGCTGAGCTTATTTAACACTCAGCAATTGTTACAGGATAACTTTGTAAAGTTGAGTTTCTAATCTAAAGGACTACATATGTATGGACACAGAGCAATATATATATTTAAATTTTAAACTTTTATAGATATTATAAATAAATTTAAAAATTTAACACATGCAAAGCTAATGACTATTTTCTTACAGTCATTATCCCCCTATGTACAAATTGTCCTCCCCTACCCACTGTACCTTTTGATTTTACTCAAGATTGAGTTTTCCCTGTTTGGCATTATGTCTCTTGCTTCCACAGCAGCCTTACTTTTTTTGGTCTCTACTTACTTCCCTCCAATCCTCATTACACTTACTTCTTCCTCCACTGTGCCCCCAACGCATTCTTTGGGAAGTGGTAGAACTCAATTTGTTCTTTGCTTTCAGTGCCATTTCCAGGCCAGAGTTTCTCAAATATGCCAGATCCTAAGAATAATCTGGGGTTGCTAGTTCCAAACACATATTTAGAATCTCAGGTTCCATTCCTGGAAATTTTGATTCAGTAAGTCTGGAGTGACGCCTGAGATAAATGCCTCAAGTGATTCAATTCCTCTGATCAGGCAAGTTTAAGAAACACTGTTTTAAGCTGTATGCCATCTACCAATACTCACATTCCCTTCATTTGACCAGTAGATACAATCCTCTTAGAATTTCATAGAATCATAAACCAAGGGCTTTTGGAGATAATCTTGTCTAACTTCTACCTAGTGCAAATGTTTTTGAAAATCAGTTTTGGATTGATATTTATTCAGGAGCTTGTCTCTTCATAACGTTTCATAAGGCCTCCAGTGGGCCCTCAACATTGTGTAGGAAACTTCTTTTCTTTGGTCAACTTGCTTGCCTTTTCTTCATGATGATTGTTTAGACTTTTTGTCTGTATACATCTTTTCTGCATTCCCTCCTGTTAACGGTAGAGAAGCTATCTCACCTCCTCCTCAGAAGTTAATCCTTCTGCCTGTGTTCTGGATTCTATCCCTCACCTTGTTTAGGATTTTAAAAAAATTGTCACAAAGTATACCTAGCATGAAATTTACTATTTAACTATTTTAAAGTATTCACGGGCATTAAATACTTTTGCAGTGTTGTGCAACCATCATGACTATCCATTTCTAGGACTTTTTCATCATCCCAAACAGAAACTCTATACCCATTTGCTTAGGACCTTAACTCACCCCCATCCCATCTTTACCCCTTCCATTCCCATACAAAGAAAATTGCACATGATTTTAAGTGAATTCCTGCTTTGTATGTTTCCTTTATTTTTATTAAAAGAATGGTTTTTTTCTCCCCAGAAGTCAGTCTTTATTCTGAATATGAGGTTTATCATTTCTATATATCTTCTAATAGTTTGCTATGCATCTATGAATGTATAAACTGTATATAACAATTTTGTGTGATTTAACACTTTATAAATAGTATACTGCATGTATCATTCTACAGATTGCTTTGGTTCAACATTGCTTTTGAGAATTATGTTGATACATGTAATTCTAGTTAGTTCATTCATTTTAACCACTATATTTTTTTTGTTGTTTGACTATATCACTTTATTCTCCTGTATTTGGACATTTAACATGTTTACAGTTTTGTAATATTGCTGCGTTGAAGTAAGAATATATCTAGAGGTCTATCCTGAGATGTATTGGTATATCTTGTATATATCCCACGTATCCTATACATGTGTATCCTGGGATTTCTGTTTGCCTTTTTCTCCTCTTCTGGGATTCCATGACTATTCTGTTGCCTCATTTCAGTGACTCAGATGAGACCTCACATGTCTGAAAAGACTTTCTTCTACCATTACATTTGATTGGTCGTTCAGATAGGTGTGGAATTCTAGGTTGGAGGTCATTTTTCTGCAGATAAAAGGTGTTACTCCACTGTCTTTATTTAAGCTTCTAGTGCTGCTACTGAGAAATCCAATGTCAAGTTGTCCTGTTTTTTTCTCTCTGGAAGTTTCAAAATCTCTTTCCTATAAAATTTCAAAACACTGAGAATAATGTGTCTTTAAATGGGTCTTTTTTTTGTTGTTTTTTAATTTATGAAATATTTCAGACATATAAAGAGGGGTAAAGAATAATAACAAAAACCTGTGTTCTTGCCACCTGGCCCAAGGTATAAAGCATCACCAGTGTAGTTGAAAGCAACCTGCAACCTCTGTGATTTTCTCAGATCTCATTGGAATGAGTCTTTTTTTAATTCACTCTGTTGAACGTTTAGGTTTTTTCAACGTGGGAATGCATATCCTTCCATTTGGGTAAATTTTCTATTATTTCTTTGTTAATTTCCTTACCTCAGTTTTCCTGTCTTCTTTTTCTAAAACTTTTGAGTTGGGTGTTAGGCCTCCTGGCTAAACCTTTAATTTTCTTATCGTTCCTTCTATTTTTCTTTGTCTTTTTATTCTACTTTCTGGGGAGATTTTACTATCTTCTTTTTCTCCTGTTGATTTATTTCAGCTGTAATACTTTGAATTTAAGAGCTTGTTCTTATTTTTTGTTTTTTCATTAAAAAAAGTAACTTTCCTGTTTTTATTTCATGGATGCAATGTCTTCTTTGATCTCTCTGATGATATTAATTATTCTTGTTTTGAAATTTTCTTTTATGCTCTAAGGTGTCTCTGTTTCATCAAGTTTGTTTTTGCTTGTCTTAATCTTCTGTTTATGTTAGTTATTTTCTTCAAACATCTGGTGATCTGTTTATATTTAGATATGAGTCAGTACAAAACTGATTAGAAACTCTGTAGGACTTACAATAGGACTTATCATTTGATGACTGGGTAGGGAATCTGGCCATATCATTGTAGAAAAGCTCCCAATATCAGCATTTAGAGGTCTTTTCTTTGGGGCTTTTAATTTTTACAGCTGAGAGTCCACCAAATTTTTGCCAGAGGAGCAGAGTAGCTTATATCCTTGTCTGCTAGAATTCTTGGAGCTGAACTATGAAAGTAGGTAGGTGATTTCATCGTTAAAATATATGGAATTTTAATTCCCTCTTTTCAGTATACTGGGTCTCTTCCATACTTGTGCCTGGTATTTTTGTTTCTATAGTCTTCTGGTTAACTTTCTCCACAAAATAGGTAGGATAAGAAAGAGTATAGGAGGGGGAGGTGGAAGGTAAGTAAGTGGAGGGGTCTGACTGACTCTTAAACAGATTTCAAACCCATCTCCTTTGTTTTAGTTCTATGCCTGGTTACCCACCTTCTGTGATACTTAGCCTTTCCATGATTTTGTAGCACGAACTTGCTTTTTGGGTATCTTCTATACAGGTACTCAGTGTTCAAAGTTCTCCATCTGCTAATTCCCCTGTACGTTTTTTTAACCTTCAAAAAATGTTTTGATAGCTTGTATCTATCATTTTTGCTTCTGTTCTGTTTGAGCTTCTGGAATTTATAGGCTTTCTATTTTACTCTCACTTGAGTGGGGTTTTGATAAGGAATATAAATAAATCATATGTTCCGTCTGCCTTGTTTAACTAGCAGTCTTCTTCACCTTTACCAAACTCTTTGTGTTAGCATTAAAACATCACACAAGAGAATACATAAATGGAAAGATATAGCACATTCTTGGACTAAGAAGAACCAACATCAAAATGACGATTTCCCCTAAATTATAAATTGAACATAATCCCAATAAAAATACCAGTAGTTGTTTTGTTCTGGGACAGTCACCTGACTTGGAAGTTTGTATGAAAAAATAAACAGACAAGAACAGCCAGGAAAACTTTGAAAAAGAAAAGCAATGATGGAGGAGTGCCCTATCAGATACCAATACATTCTAAAGATTTAATTATTAAATAAGTGTATACTAATTAATGAACATTGTTCAGTGAAGCAGAAAAGTCCAGAAATAGACCCAAATACATATAGGCATGTGATATATAAAAATGATAGCATCTCAAATCATTGGTGGCAAGAGAAGGTAGTGTTGGGACATCAGGATATCTAGAATTTATCTTAGTATTCATATCACTGTATACCGCAGTAAATTCCAAATGGGATCAAAGATTTAAATGTAGAAAATGGAGACATAAATGTAAGAAAACATGAAGGAATTCTTTTACAACTTTTAAGTGGCAAAGGTCTTTCTAACTATGACCAAAACAAAAACAAAAATCACTGTAAACAAGGTCAAAAGATAAATTCATATCACCTGACAGATAATTAACCTTCCTAAACTGTAAAGAGCTCTAGAAATAGATAAGAGAAATACTAGCAACACAGTATAAAAATGAGCAAGCATTGTAAATGGACATTTCACAGAAAAAGAAATACAAATGGCCCTTTAATCCTCTTATCTGAAAAGACATACAACTTCATTCCTAAGAAAATGAAATTAAAACTACTAAGATGCCAGTTTTTACTTATTTGTTAAACTCCAAAAATTTTATAACATCCTGTTAATGGGGTTATGGGGCAATACATACTTTCTTATATTGCTGGTGAAAGCTTATACAACCTATGGAGGGTTGCTCAGTCTTTCCATCTTAATTCTCCCTTGATCCTATTTCCCCCTCTAACTACAAACTCTTCTTACTTTCACAGCCAAACTTCTTGAAAGAATTGTCTACACTTGCTGTCTCCATTGCCTCATATCTCCACATCAGTTTGGTTTCTGCCCTCATAATTTATCTGAAACATCTCTTGCTAAGGTCACCAGTGGGCATTTTATATCTGCATCATAGTAGAAGTCTCAGCAGCATTTTGACCAAATTCCTCCTGAGGTATTTTCTTACTTTGACTTTCATGATACTGCGCTCTCTTGGTTTTCTTCGAACCTCTCTGACCACTTAACAACTCCTTTACATTGTTTTTTGTCAACTTTTCTTTCCCTTTTTTTTTTTTTTTAATTTGGAGCTTTCCAAGACCCCTGTTCTTTGGACTCCATATTTTCTCTAGTCAGGTCTCTCTTAAGACTAAAGTTCCGATTACTGACAATGACTAGGATTTGTAACCTCAGTACCCATCTCTTCTGATTTCAGCAAATTACCACAAACATAGTACCTTAAGACAACAAAAATTTAGTCTCTTACAGTTCTGAAGGCTCTGAAGGAGAATCTTGTTGTTTGTTTGTTTGCTTGCTTTTTTGTTTTGTGGGGTTTTTGTTTGTTTGTGCCCCCCCCCCCCCCACTTCTAGTGGCCATCTTTATTTCCTGGCTTGTGTTCCCTTCCTCCATCTTCAAAGTGCATCAATACAGTCTCAGCTTTTATCACCAAGTCACCTTCTCTCTGTGGTGAAATCTCCCTCTGCTTCCTTATGACAACTGTGATTACGTTTGGGCTCACCTGGATAACCCAGGATATCTTGCCATCTCCAAATTCTTAATTTATTCACAGCTGAAAAGTCCTTTTGCCGTATAAGGTAACAGTCACAGGTTCTAGAGATTAAGACCTGGATATCTTTGGGAGCCGTTATTTCGCCTACTACACACTTCAAGCTCATTATGTCCCAAACTGAAGATACCACCTCCCCACCCAAACTTGGTCCTCTCCTCTAGTAGGAAGAGTGCTTTCTCTATGTGGTTGCAAAGGGCAGAACCTGCAAGACATCCTTGACACTCCTTTCTTTTCTCTATCATATCTAACTTTCTCCAAGTCCTTACAATTTTATCTTATGGTTATTTTTCAAATCTTTAAAAAATCAACTCCACTGTCATTAGCTTAGTTGGTTGTTTCTTATTTGGAATATTACAGAAACCTCCTAACTAGTCATTTCTCTTTCAGTGTCCTGTTGAGAAAACAAAAACAACTCCCAAGCCCCCCACCCCCCCTAAAAAAACAAAGGCAAATCTATTAACTTTCCTTTTACTACTTTAGATCCTTCAGTGATTCCCCCAATTCTTAATGTGGTCTTCAAGGCTTTCCATAATCCAGCCACAGCTTGTTTCTCCAGTCTCATCTTTGTTTTTCTCTTTTGTTTTCTGTGTTTAGCATCACTAGCTTTTTTCTAGACCCTGGAAAGGGTGATGCTTAAGGGATTTTATTTCCGTTAAACTTGTTCTACAAATTTTAATTCAGTGTTACTTTGAGGAACAGTTTATCCCCTAGATCAGCATCCCGTGTTCTCTTTTATAGTGTCCTACAGGTGCCTGAAGACTTGTCACAGTTTATAATTAAGTATTTGTTTAGTATATGCCTCTCTCTACTAGACTGTAAATTTCCAGGGGCCAAGGATGGGTCTGGTTTGCTGTATCTGTGTTTAGGACAGTGTCTGCATATAATATACAGTAAACTTTTATTAAATGAATGATACTGGCTTTCCTGTAATTCTTGTTCTTTATTTAAGGCTATATAAGTCTACTCTTCTGTGATAAGCTTCCAAGTATTTGAAGATTATTGTGTCCCCACTTTAATCATTTCAAGTCAAATACTTTTGAAATATTTTTAATTTCATCACTCTTCCTCCAATCTGTATGATTTCCAAGTCACTAATCATCTTGATTGTTCTCTTTCGGGTGTGCTCTTGTAATAGACTTTTTTTTTTAGCCCAGAGCAGGAGATAATGCTCCAGGTGTCATCTGTGCAATATGGAGTATTGCCTCCCTTAGTACAAAGTATACAAGATATAGGCTAAACCACCATAACAAAGAGATCGCACATACAGTAGCTAGGACAAAATAAGTTTCTTTCTCAAGTAACAAGCCCAGAGGTAAGCAGCTCTGTTCCATGATGTCATCTTGGATTCTCCTTTCCTTCTGTCTTTTAAGTTTTGCCATTTCCTTTGGTGTTGTCATGTGCATGGTTGAACTTGGCCCTCAGAAGAGAGAAAGAGGAAATGGAGAGCAAGCCACTTAATTACATATGCTCTAGAAATTGCATATGTGACTTGTGCTAACATCTCATTGGCCAGAACTTAGTCATAGACCACACTTAGTTGCCAAGCAGCTATATGCCCAAGAAGTTCTGTTACTTAAAAAAAAAGGGGGGGGTAGAATAGATACTGGGGATAGTTAGTAATTTGCTTGTTTGGCATTAGTGTCACACAGTTGGTACATGTCGAATTTCTGGCCATAAATGTTGTCCATCTTCTAACTTGTGCTGTTAGTTTTTTAAATATATCACAAACATTAACATTTGTTAAATTATTTTATACAAGTGATAGATACTGTTAATCAGCTTTACTACTATTACCTTTTTTTTGGCCACAATTGAATGGCTGATTATTTCTAGACTCAGCAAACATAAATTCAGCAGTTTCTCCTCTTCAGGTTTACTTTCTCTTTCCAAATAGGAAAGGATGCTTTATGTTTATTCATGTCACATATTAATTATCCTAGGTGTTTGCATTTTTACATTGTCTTCGAGTTCAGTGCTATTGAATTTAGTGGTACTTAAATTAGGTAATCTCAGAGTACTGTATAAAAATGCTTATTCAGTCTCACTTTGTGTGCAGAATTTAATGTGAATTCCTTCAAATTAATAATGCATTAAGAGTTGTATAGTCTCAAAGCTAGTAGGCCACATAAGTTGGTGAAAACTACCACATGGCAGTGTACTTCTTAAAGATTGGTCTCTTAAGTTATGTGAGATTTAAATTGTGACACATCTTTAGGACATTTACCACATAGCTTGAAAGCCTTTGTTGGAAGGAATTTCTGATAATTGGGAATAGTTGGGGGGAGGTATTTGGAGGAGAGTGGTATTTCTTTTATTAGCCCTGAAAGCATACTATTCCTAGAACTTGTACTAAAGTTAAATTCTGCTTGTTTTAGGGTGCTTGGCTTAGAAAGGTTACAATAATGCTTACTTAGAAAAGCTTCCTTATCTCTGTATTCCATAATCATCCTCTTTCCCAGACTGCCTCCCCTGGCTTTTAACAGCATGATGATCATACAAACAAATGGAAGGTAATTCATACAAATATATGCAAGGTAATTCTGGCCTGGGCGGTTGCTGTTTAAGGATCACCTAAAGAGATTTTTGGGGAAAAATTTGTAAGGAATTAAGAAATCTCTGCTATTTGATAACAAGATCTCAGACCTCTTTTTGGTGTGAGTGTATGTGTGGGATGACATTAAATTGTCTATGGAAAAAAAAAAAACAGTGGGATGATTCTGAAAATGCTGCTAAAAAACTAGCACTAAAGAACTGTGTAAGAAATACTAGACAGTCATTTATGCTTTCTATTGAGGCAAAAGAGGTGATATTTGAAACAATAAGAAGTGATTCTTAAAAAAAATTTTTTTTTGACTCTTCAATAGAAACCCATCATTTAAATGTATAATTGTATGTTAGGCTTTTCAACCTAATCTGCATCTTACCTGAGGTAGAAAATGCTAGGTTACTGATCCAAGGTGGAAATCCTGGTTAGAATCCAGCATTTTTAGTCTAGTCATCTGTATGCACAGGATCTGTCTCTACATTTGAGAAACATTCATTCCGAATTGGAGGTAGGAATATTAAGAACATACATGAAAATGACTAGAAGAATAATATCAGCTTGTATTGAATCACTTGGTAGATTCTGTTTGAAAGTTAAGATTCCCTGGGCTGCAAACTTGTATAGAATATGCCCTAAGTTTACTAGAGTTGGTACAGAGAAAATGTCTATGCTTGCAGGTAACATTAGATTATCAAGGGAGATCAGGAAGGCTTTCAGAAGAAAAATCTTGAACTCATCTTTGAAAGTTAAGATTTAGGTTGACAGAAAAGAGGACATTCCAAGAAGGGCAGATTCAGGAGAAAAATCACTACAGATAGATACAAGTATGGCATAAGTTGGTTAGAGAAAAATATCAGCCTGCCTAGGGTGGAGGATCTTATATGGAAGTACTGGGAGATTGGATTTAATAACAGTCAACCTGGTATCTGGCCTGATGTGAAGGCTTTCAAGCTAGGGAGTACAAAATGAATATGGAAGATTAATTTGACAATAGTCTATTTTTTTCCCCTGCCCTGTCAGTTTAACTGTTTATTTACTGATTTTTTTTCCTTATAAAGATCACTTGAAAGTGTTTACAAAGTTCAAAAATCATCATTCTCAGAGAAGTTTATCTTAATGTTTTCAGTATTTCCTTGAGACGTTGGACCATGGACTAACTTTCACCTTGAAATTTCTGTTTATGGTTCATATATCAATGTATTTGTCAGTGTGCTAGGGTGCCTTTCTGTAACTATTGACTTTATCCAAGGTACTGACCGTTGAATTCTTAGTATGTAGAAGAAATAGCAACATTGGAAATAATACCCTATCCTGATTCTTATGTTATAGTGTACTTCAGTCCTTTCTCCCCCCTCTTTCATTTTATCTCAGGTCAACAGGACATACTGCTGTGGCACCTACCGAGCAGGTCCTATGCGGCAGATAAGTCTTGTTGGAGCAGTAGATGAAGAAGTTGGTGATTATTTCCCAGAGTTCCTTGATATGTTAGAAGAATCACCATTTCTGAAAGTGAGTGTTTTTCAGGTTATTAAAGTTCTGATCGTTACTTAAATGGACACTTTCCATTAAAAAGTTTTAAGCTAATCTTATCTATTAAAATTTTTTTATCCAATGTTTTGAGTAGAAATGTTTAGAAAATTATTGGTATAAAATACTTCAATTATTCTTTTTTACATATAAATTACTGTCTAATACATTTTTTTCTTCATACACACACACAAAATAACCTCCTTAGAGCTTTCTTTTGGGTGTGAGGGGTTAACTTGTAAATAGTCTAAAAATTTTTTTTAACGTGACTTATTCTTCTGACTTCCAGATGACTTTGCCCTGGGGTACGCTTTCTAGCCTTCGACTCCAGTGTAGGTCCCAGAGTGATGATGGGCCTATCATGTGGGTAAGGCCAGGAGAGCAGATGATCCCTACAGCAGATATGCCAAAGTCACCCTTCAAAAGACGACGGTAAACATTTATTTTTCTCAAATAAACAGAAGCACTTTTTTTTAGTTAGTTGCTTATAGAGATGATTGAGACTTGAGCACAGTTTCAAAACCATTTTTCTAAATTATTTGAAGAGCTATCTTAAGTAAATCTTCCAGCCGTCAGTTCCTTAGTCCAGTGAACTCATTACACAGTTACCAGAGTGAGGCAACTTTCCAAAAAAACAAATTTAATTTTCACTTCTTTTCTTAAAACCTGGGTCCTAACTGCCTGTAAGATAAAGGTCTAAACTGCTTTGTGTGGATTACAAGGATCTTTTCTAATCTGGCCCTGACAGTATCTCTTCTAGGTGTATCTGCTTTTAGTCTGCTCCAGTCATGCTGAACTCAGTTTCCAAACCATGGTCTTTCACAACTCTGTGCTTTTGCACTGCTCTTTTTACTTGGAATGGCATCCCCTCCTCCATCTTCCTCTCTACCTGGCAAACTCTTAACGAATTTTCAGAACTTATCTTGGATGTCACTTCCTTTGTGAAGCTTTTCTTTGTTCCCTTAGACTTAGTCATTCTCTTCTCTGTGCTCACACATCATTCTGTTCATTAATGATCTGTTTACATGTTTTTGGTTTTTACTATAAATTTTAACCTTTTTGAGGACAGTCTAATTCTCCTCTGTCTTCATTAACATAGCAAGTGATCAGTATTTACTGAATGAAACCAATGATGTATTCTCCTACAGCAATTCATATTGGCCTAACATTGTTTCAGACAAATTTATTTTGTTTAAACAAATGTAGATTAACTTATTCTAGGACTATGAAAAAAATCTCAATTTAATGGGACTGAAAATTAGCAACTCAAAAAATAGCAACTCACAATAAGTACCCAAAAGTGAGTTTTAATGGACTAGGCTAGACCTTACCTTAAAGCTCATAGGAGAATAAATACTAGAGCTAAGTATGGAATAACCTTAGGTACTTGAGATAATCATGAAAATACTTTGTAAAAACTATTTATGAATGCAAGGTGGTGGCATGGTAGAACATGGCAGTAAACCAAAACTTCTGTACATTGCTAGACCATAGCAGTTTTTGTACATCATGATGATGAATGTTGATATTCTAAATTCTTAAGTATTGCATACATTTTTTATTCTATAATCCTTCCCAAAAGGAAATGACCATTGTTTGTTTCCTGATTATTATAAACTTAAAAAAAAGATAATAGAAAAAAGTAAAAAGGCAAAAAATATCTATAATCCCACCCATTTAGGCACATTAACCTTTCCAATTTTGGTCCATATATACTCATAAATTTTCTTTTTACACAGATTAACTCATTCTTTATGTGATGTTTACTTTAAAACTTGTTTTTTTTCCCCCCTTAGGTTTACATGTTATATTAAGATGCAGCCATATCATCATTTCTAAATGACTATGTAGTTTTGACTGTATGGTTGTATCAAGATTTATTTAACCAATTCTTTATTTTTTTTAAATAAATTTATTTATTTTTGGCTGTTTTGGGTCTTCATTGCTGCATGTGGGCTTTCTCTAGTTGCAGCGAGCGGGGGCTCCTCTTCTTTGCGGTGCATGGGCTTCTCATTGTGGTGGCTCCTCGTTGCAGAGCATGGGCTCTAGGCATGCAGGCTTCAGTAGTTGTGGTGCGTGGGCTCTAGAGCGCGGGCTCAGTAGTTGTGGCGCAGGGCTTAGTTGCTCTGTGACATGTGGGATCTTCCTGGACCAGGGCTCAAACCTGTGTCCCCTGCGTTGGCAGGCGGATTCTTAACCACTGCGCCACCAGGGAAGCCCTAACCAATTCTTTATTAGTGTAAATTGTTTGCATTTTTTTCAGTATAAATGGTGTTTTGACAGACATGACAGTGGTATGCTGGAGCCAGTTTGTACCAGCTTACAGGGCATTATTAGCCTCGCAATTCCACATTGAGTGAGGTCACATTAGTAACTTGAAATTGGCCATGTTGTGAGTATTTATACCACACAAATCAGCATATCAGCTACAAATGAGCCATCTCCTCTGCTAAAGCCAATTGTTAAACATGTATGGCACATCATTGATTGTGGCCAGCTGGGTGGTTGGTTGATAGGTAGGTAGGTAGATAATATCTTTGTGCCATGTGCATGTTTATTTCTTAGTGGAAATTACTAAAGGCTCAAAGTATATATACATTTCTAATTGACTTCCAGAAATGTACCAATTTATATTCCCACCCATATAGTAAAATAGTACCCTTTCCCCCATACTCTCCACTAACATTCTCTTTAACTTTGTTGATCTGATTGGACAAAAATGTGTTATTCTAATTTGTTTTTCTTTGAGGCGTTTGTATTTCTTCTTTTGTGATTCTCTCTTAATTTTCTTTACTCATATTTCTGTTGGGATATTTTTCGTTTGTAAAAATCCCTATGTATTGTAACTATTAACTATTTTTTTCTTACGTTATAGGTTTTTCTCATTTTTTTCTTTTAGCTTATGTTTTTTCTTTACTCATAATTTTTTTCAGTTTCTTTCTTCTTTACTCACAGAGTTTTATTTATGTGTTGTCAGATCTGTCTTTTCCTCTGAGGTTTCTTTTTTAGTGGCAAACTTAGAAGAGCCTTCTCTCATTTAGTGTTATAAAATACCTACATTTTCTCCTAGTACATCTGTGATTTCAGTATTTACATATTTTATCTACCTGGTATTGATTTCAGTATAGAGGGAGAAATTTAGTTTAACATTCTTTCCAAGTAATTAGGCGGTTGTAGCAACATCGTTTGTTTAATAATTTATTATTTCTCAACTAATCTGAGGTACTATCAAATTTTATTTCTGTTGGGATTAAGTGTTCTTAAGAGGGGCATTCAAAAGCACTTTGAATTAGAGTGAATACATCAAAACTTAAAAAGTAATGTCATCTTTTTGCATTAATGAGAATGCCCTGTTGCTGAAAATGATGGAATTAATGTGAGAAGCTGTCTGTTTATCCAGGGCACTGCTAATGAAGATGATCTTTAAATTTATGAACTCTAGAGTTAAAGAAATACATGCACAGGGTTTTAAAACATCAAACAGTATAGTAGGGTTTATAATGAAAAATCCTGGCCACCTTTCTCTCCAGAAGCAAACACCTTTTTACCAGAGGCAAAAACAATTTCTGTTTTTAATGCCTTTTTTTGTTTTGTTTTAAGGGTTTGACAGGAAATTTGTCAGTTTCTTGGTATAATAGATAGGGATTTATTCCCTTTATGGGTTCTCCAAATAGTTAAATGAGCCTTACTTTATCCTCTTCCTCTCCCTTCTACTTTTTGTCAGCTGTGCTTATACATTGTTGAGGCTAATTCATATTCTGCTTTAAAACCATAATTAGGCTTTATATGCTTTGTCAATAGATGTATTCTAATATTTGAAAGCCAACAGATGGCATTTAAAATATTATGGGTAGGTAAGTTTATTGCAGATCCATCTAGTAGGCTAATATTCATATTCTAAGGTTCTGGTGGTTTGTTATCACTCAAAGGAATAATATACAAAAGGATATTTCTTTTCTGTATTTCACCTAGATACTGAAAATCATGCCACTTTTTAGCTTCATTCATATTTGGATCATGCTGATTTTTTTTTTTTAATTCTGTTTTTCCTGTAGTTTCCTTTGTTTTTTTCAATATAAATTTATTTATTTATTTTTGGCTACATTGGGTCTTCGTTGCTGCGCGCGGGCTTTCTCTAGTTTGCGGCAAGCGGGGGCTACTTTTCGTTGCAGTGCGCGGGCTTCTCATTGCAGTGGCTTCTCTTGTTGCAGAGCATGGGCTCAAGGGACGCGGGCTTCAGTGGCTGTGGCATGTGGGCTCAGTAGTTGTGGCTCGCGGGCTCTAGAGTGCAGGCTCAGTAGTTGTGGCGCACAGGCTTAGTTGCTCTGCGGCATGTGGGTTCTTCCCAGACCAGGGCTCAAACCCATGTTCCTTGCATTGGCAGGCGGATTCTTAACCACTGTGACCAGGGAAGTCCTTCCTGTAGTTTCTGATTGCCTTTTTTTGAGGTGATACCATACACTTCTCTTGACCATATCTCTAATTATCTTCTATTCTGTTTATTGCTTAAGATACATTACTTTTTTCTAGAATCACACTGACCTTCTCCTCTATGACTTTGGCGATTGCTTTTTTTTTTTTTTGGCTGTTGCTTTTTTATATAGCCTCTTTTTGGGGAGAATGTTGGTAGTTACATTGCATTCTTTGCTTTTATCATACCCTCAAGAATGCAGAATTTCAATCATACTGTCTGCTCTAACTCATCACTTTTTACCTGGAAATCTTGTGGAGCTCTGTGTTTTCTTACTTCAGTGTGAAAAGCTTATTTCACAGTTATCTACCATTTGATGTTTTTTCTGCCTTAACCTGTGGTTGTCTTCTTTCTGGGTTTATTTCTTTTCCTTGCTTGACCACATACTCAAGTTATATTCTACGAAAAGGAAGGTATTGAGTCATCATATGTCTGAAAATATCTTTTTCTGTCATTAAATATGATTGATAGTTTAGCTGTAGTCCAGAGGATGTATTTTCTCTTAGGATTTTTTTTAGCATTGCCCTAGTGTCTTCTGGTATCTAATATTGTTTATGAGAAGTCTTAATGCCAGTGTAATTATTCTTCTTTTGTAAGTAACCTATTTTCTTTTCCTCTCTGGAAGCTTAATTTCATAATGATACGTCTTTGGGCCTTTAATTCTTATTTTTTAATCCTTTTTGTTGTTTGGTGGGTACCTTAAACTGAAAGATTCACATCTCCTTTCATTTCTGGGAATTTTTCTTGCTTAGTTGCTTCAGTAATCTCTTCATTTTCACTATTATTTCTTTATGAAACTACTGTTGGCTGAATAATAGATCCCTCAGTTTGATTATCCTCGTATTTCTTATTATCTTTTTGCTTTCAGGTTCGGGACATTTACTTGACTTTTGTCTTCTGACAAAATCCTTACATTTCAGCATTGCATTTTTTTGGTCTTTGTCAGGCTGCTGTAGGCTGTTTTCACATATCTGGTGATTCTTGGTTGACCCGTTCGAATTTAGGAACACAGCATTGGGCTTACTGGGCATTCTATTTATATTTCAGTGAGGCTTGTCAATAGATAGGTTTCACTTCAGAGTTAACAGGCATAGAAGTGGGCATTAAAGGATATGTCCAAATACCAGAGGATTACGTTAGTACTATTCATATGGTAAGTTCAATGTGTTTAGAGAAGAACATGCAGGATTTTTTTGGCTGAAAGTTTATCAGGATGCTTTTGGTTACAGGCAACAAAATTGATTCAGACTGGTTCATAAAATAAAATGTTATCCTGTATTTCAAGAAGTTCAGAGGGGTTGACTCTAGGCACCATATAGTCAAATGGTTGAGTGCTGTCATCAAGGAAACATCTTTTCCTTTTCTCTCCTCTGTCATTCTCTTTCCTAGGCTTTGTATTTACAGTGGCTTTCATTATGGTTGCTGGATGGCTATAGCAGTTCTAGGTATCACATCTGGATCTGGTTATATCTAAAAGAAGAAGAGATTGTCCTTTACTTCTTTTTTAGGAGCCAGGAAGCTTTGCAGAATTCTTAGCAGATTTCCTCTCATATTGCTAGCCAGAATCGATCAGTTCATGCTCATTCCTAAATCATTCACTGGCAAGGGGAATGAGCTTAGTGTAGTTTGCCAGAACTCATCAGGATCTACCTCTGGAGCTTGTGAATGAGGTTCCATATAGGGTAGGAGCAGATACCTAATAAAAATCAGAGTTCTTTCAGAGAAATTAAGATGAGAGATGGATGCTGGTGGGTCACCCACAGTCTTCTGCATGAGGGTAAATGCCTGACTGTCCAAATTTCTACCACTAGGGTGGCACGTGACAGGTTTATGTGCAGATTTCACTTTATTTGCTCCCTTCTCAACCTTACTGCCTTTCTGTCCATTACCATCATACTAGCCTCTTTAGCTGCCATTCCCTTCTTGTATAGTCTAGGCCTGTGGCTTTCTCTGCTCAGTTTCATTAGTCCAAGACACTTTTAATCATTTTTCACCTTCCAGAAATGTGTTGCTCTTGTTCATTCACTAATGCCTTTCATTTGTTGCTTCATATTCATATTATATTTGAGCACATAAAAAAGCAGAAGATAATATAATAAACTCCCATGTATTCAGTATCAACAGTTATCAATTCATAGCCAGTTCTGTTTCACCTATACTCCCATCCATTCTCCTACTGTTCTCCCCCACCCCTACCACATTAGTTTGAAGCCTTTTACTTCTCTTTTAACGTGAAAGGAGATCATGTAGATGCTCAGGTTGCCATCTTGAATTAAGTCTAGTAGAATGTTTTGAGACTTAAAAATGACTCAGGGTAAAGAGACATACAGCCTTGAACTCTTGAGTTGTATTTTCTGTTGCTAGACAACTAAATTTTATATATTCAAACACTACAATTGTGCCAAATCAAAGATACAGCTTCTATATTATTGTGACATACTGAGAGAAGAAGGTAATCACATTCAGCATTACACTATAGCGTGTTAAATGCTGATGATCGAAATCATTGAACCCTTTTCAGCCCTCATCTTATTTAAAATTTGGCATTTTAGTAGACTTCTTGCCTTACTGCTGTTAATACTTCTTTTCCCCTCTTTGCTTCAAAACCAAATCAACTACAGATCAATGAATGAAATTAAAAATCTCCAGTACCTACCTCGGACCAGTGAACCCCGTGAAGTCCTCTTTGAAGATAGGACAAGAGCTCATGCTGATCATGTAGGTCAGGGGTTTGACTGGCAGAGTACGGCTGCTGTTGGGGTTTTGAAAGCTGTACAGTTTGGTGAATGGTAAGTTAATAGAACTCAGCTGCAAGATTGGTTAATGTCTTAAGAAAGTGTGGACTCAATTTGAAAGGTTGGGGACAGTTTTTAAAAAATTACGGTAAAATGCACATAAAATAAAATTAAAATCTTAACCATTTTTAAATGTACAGTTCAGTAATGTTAAGTATATTCATGTTGTTGTGAAACAGATCTCTAGAACTTTCTCATCTTGCAAAACTGTAACTCTGTACACATTAATCAATAACTCCCTTTCTCCTCTCCCCCAGTTCCTGGTAAACATCATTCTACTTTCTGTTTCTATGAATTTGACTACTTTAAATACCTCATATAAGTGGAATCAAACAGTTGTTGTCTTTTTGTGATTGACTTATTTCAGTTAGCATGATATCCTCAAGGTTCATCCATATTGTACCATGTACACATGTACCATGTGTCATAATTTCCTTTTTAAGGCTAAATAGTATTCCATTATATGTATATGCCACATTTTGTTTGTCCGTTTATCTGTCAGTGGACACTTGGGTTGCTTCCACCTTTTGGCTGCTATGAACAAATACCTCTTCACGTCCATGCTTTCATTCTTTTGGATATATACCCAGAAGTGGAATTGCTAGATCATATGGTAATTTGTTTTTTAATTTGGGGAGGAACTGCTATACTGTTTTTCATAGAGGTTGCACCCTTTTACACTCAGTTGGGGCCCGGTTTAAACAAGGCTCAGAACATATTTAAAAACTGTATTTTACTTTGTTTTTATGCCTTCAGGGCCTTCAATATTACTGTAGAGTTTGATCTGACGTTAGAGTTTGATTGAATTATAGTTCAATCACAGGTTAAGTATTTCAAGTTAAAGATCATTTAGCTTTTTTCCCCTCTCTACTTTGAAAGCTGGAAGGTGTGACAGTTGTGTGGCTGAGATGTATTCTGTCCATTTCTTTCCATCCTGATAATGACATTATAGGGTGGCATGGAGATGGTGGGGCAAAGTGGTTAGAGGATTCAAATGCATCTGGTTTAGAATAAAACTGTTTTTAGTCATCGATGTTTTAGTTTTATAACAATTAATTTTAATTTTGAAAAAAAATGCTTTATTGGTGTTTTATTTTTTTTTAAATTGACTAAAGAAACAAATGTATACTTTGTCCTTAGGAGTTATGCATCTATTTCTTTGCTAGTATAGCAGTTCCAGGAACGGGAAGATTGAAATTTGTCACCTTTTTCCATTATGAGATGCTTGTTTCTAAAGCTTAATTTTGTTAATCTTAGGAGTGACCAACCTCGCATAACCAAAGATGTGATTTGTTTTCATGCTGAGGATTTTACTGATGTTGTACAGAGACTTCAGTTGGACCTTCATGAACCTCCAGTTTCCCAGGTAATAACGTTTGCTTTTTTATTTCTCTTTGAGTGAGATTTTGGAAATAAGTATCCGTACCTATTTAATTTTGCATTTTATCTTATAGTTGGATACATGGGATAGTGAATTTAATTTTATTACTATTAAAGGCTGTTTGTGGAGGGTGTTGAAAATCATTGAAACGGAGCTTCCCAAGCAGAATGCTTAAGATCCTTCAGTCTTTGGGATGCCAGGTGGGCCTGGGATGGTCAGAGGGCCCAGGATAACTCAGTTCTGGCCATGAGCAGTCTCAGCTGTTAATCCCATTGCCCTGCGTGTCCTCACCTGCAAAAGGTTGAAAGACACTGAAGGAGCAGACAAATGTTGCCCTTATGTGGGTCAAAGAATATTGATATTTAGTTGCATTTTGAAATACTTACTTAAATGATTCCCTAGGCCATCCTAATTTTAACCTGTACTTTTTTACTAGAAATGTAGTAAAATATGAGGAAAAATGTGTCTCAAGAATTGTAGGAAATTTTAGAAAGTTGTATATCATACAGTGTTGTTTAGCTTTAATTTGATCCTACTGTTCTCCTGTGCTAATTATAATGTTTTATTTGACTGCATCTTTACATATTTTACTTTAAAATCTCATGCAACTTTTTTCCTCTCTTCAGTGTGTGCAGTGGGTGGATGAAGCGAAACTAAACCAAATGAGGCGGGAAGGCATTCGTTATGCTAGAATTCAGCTGTGCGACAATGATATCTACTTCATCCCTAGAAATGTCATTCATCAGTTCAAAACAGTGTCAGCAGTGTGCAGCTTAGCCTGGCATATAAGGCTTAAACAGTACCACCCTGTTGTGGAAGCCTCTCAAAACACAGAAAGCAGCTCTAACGTGGACTATGATTTAACTGGAAAGAGAGAATTAGAAGTTGACTCCCAGTGTGTGAGAATAAAAACTGAATCTGAGGAAACATGCACAGAGATGCAACTTTTGACAACTGCTTCATCGTCCTTCCCACCTTCATCTGAACTTAATCTACAGCAAGATCAGATGACTCAGCCTATTCCAGTTTTAAAGGTGGAAAGTAGACTGGACTCTGACCAGCAACACAATCTACAGGAACATTCAAGCACTCCTGTGTGATATGTACATATTCAAACACATTTTTTAACTTTTTTAAATTTTGATGTGAAGTTATAGTTTTATAACTGGCTTAAGTTAAGTTTTATTGGAGAAATCTTGCCTATAATTCTATAAAGAGAAATGACATTCCACAAATGTCAAGCATATCTTTTTTACACAGATTATGCAAAGTTAAGAGTTGTATCTTATCCCGTTAGTACAGTATGTAATAGTGGGTCTGCTGCTACTTTCTGTTTTAAGGTGTGAGGTAACAATTCAATCTCTTCTTCAAATCAAAATGAGAATTCTCTGGAATAACAGATTCTTATTTGGTAAATAATTCACTTCCTTTCATTTTATCTTGCCTTGTCTCTTGCCATATTTGCTGTTTTTATGATAGAAGATCAGATTTATGGTTTAGTACTTGTGCTTTTATGGCACAGATTCAGTTTCTACAGTAAAAAATGGCATAGGTCGCAGGAAACAATTCCTGCATCTTGTACATGGGCAAGTCAGTTATTTAGTTCCAACCATAAAGAACAGATAGTTTCTAAGGAATTCAGTGGCTCTCTGATTTCTTAACAAAAGAGAAAGCACAGCACTTTCTGATCCAAACTGTCTTTTTTTGTATCTGTTATTTAAAGCCCAGTGGATATTTCAATTAAAAATATCTAAAGATGAATAGTCCTTGGTCATTCATTCTCCATGGTTCATTAATCTCTTCTAGAATACATGGTAACTGTGGAAGATATTTCGGGTAAAGTAGATAATGTTGACATGATACTCTATTGTTCTGCTTCCTAGCATCCTCACATTCTGTGTGGATACTTTTGCTTCCTAAACTGATCACGAGTATCAAACTTAGAGAATGATACCTATCTTTCAGATGAGGCTGCCATATTTTGTGCATGAAACTTAGGAAAAACTATTTTTGTCACTTGGCATCAACCTCTTCATCATAAAGATCTGTTGAGATACTTCAGTTCAGAGTTTCAACTGGTGAATACCTGGGTTTATTTATTATTACTCTGTGTTGCTACTGTCTAATAAAGAATATGGCACTAGACTTCATCCTAGAGTTTCAGGTAGCCTAATCCTTATTAGTGCCTGAGTATTTAACCATTTTTTTTCGAACAGGCACAGTTCATATAGCTAGTGTAGTCTTAACTTTCTATTATTTTAGAATGTTAATGGGATACACATTTCACTTTCTCTTAGTTAATAATACAATAGGCCTTTTGTTTATTAAAGGAAGAGTACTCCCCACACCTAAGACCAGATTCTTGTATCTACCTGGTTATAGTGCAATTTGGAGATTTTTTTTTCTGGAGGTTGAGATTTGGAATATTTACATTAACATAGGCAAAAAAAGATGCTGCTTTATTATGTCTGTCACCATGAAAACTTAGCTGCATCTTTTGAAATATCAAATATGAATTTTCTCTAAAATATTCTGAAATAGGTTAAATCTTATATAAATATTACTTTGTGCAATATTGTTGTGTAGTTAAATGCATATTAGCAAAGTATAGAGGTCACTGTGTAAACCGATAGAAAAGTAACCATCAGCAAATACTGCAGTGATTAGTTAGAATCTGTATTATTCCTTATATATATGTATATGTATGTATTCTCTGTTAAAAAGGATGAAGACAAATAGAGAAACATTTCAATGTAAACCATTTATGAATTGGAAATGATGTTGGTTTTAGTTATCTTTGTAAATAAGGTAATTAGAATGGTATGAACAGTAACGTGATTATTGCAGGGGTGTTTTAAAATCTTGGGTATAAATTTTAGGGTAAATTCTGGTTTATCAAGGCTAATTTTTAAGGGACCTGCCTTTGAGGGTGTTTTTTGTTATTTTGTTATTTTAGGGGGAAGGGGTTAATCACAAAGTATGTGGGTTTGGGTTATTTCTTATTTTTGTTTTTCTGTCCAGAAGAATTTCATAGAGCTTTACCAGGCTGTGCAAAGTAAAATTCTTCTCAGGCAACATTTGCTTTTTAAAATAATCATGAAGAACAAGGTTGTTAAAGCAAAAACTTTTAATTTTTTTTCTTGTCTTCCAAGATCCGATTTCCCCATCTCCCACTTGCCATCCAGCAGATGCCATCTGTCATCTAAGCTGGTCATTGCTAATAAACAAGGAGACTGTCTCCTGACAGCCATCACTGTGTATAATCACTCAGGAACCAGCGGATCTGCAAAGACCTACAATCAAAAGCAAATCCCCATTTTCTTTTTATAAAACATTCTACCCTCAACTCCAATATAACATATATTAAAAGAGTATAAAAATGTTTAAAATCATGTACTAATAAATTCATTGTATGTTAGAATTGCAATAGAACTGAGAGAGAAACATTTAGCTAGTAATGTATCTGGAAACTGAATGTCTTATGTGAGTATTAGATTTTAATAGCATGCTTTAAAGACTGATGAATATAAAAGCGCAAGTTTTGAGTTTCTTACTTCTTTAAAGCTGTATCCTAGTTTAGTGATACAAATGATAGCAACTTTTCTAAAATCATTAAATTATTTGGTTTGGTGGAGTGAGGCATGGAACAATCTGGCGTCTTCTGACTTGTAAAGTAGTGATGGCAGTGAAGTTGTAACTGAAATGTAAGCTGATCTTCCTTTTTTGGTATGTTACCTGTTGTGCCAGCTCTTTGAGATTACTTGCAGAATGTGGCTATAAGTTTTAGTATTTTGTGGAGCAGAGGGATATTTTTTAAATGTGCTTATGGAAAGGACCCAGTAAATGAGTAAACTTAGTAACTAGAACGATTTTATGGTATTCACTAATCAGGAGAAAAGTCTTCCCCCTGCCCCAGAAGTCATTCTATAATTACCAAGATACACTAGGAGTAGGATTATGAAGTATCCCAAATTCATAAAGCAATAATAATAAAAACTACATATTTCTTTCCCCTCCAAAGTTTTTAACTCTTTAAAAATGAATTCCTAGGCTTAATTGTACTTTTAATTTGCTAATTTAGTACTTAGAATTTGTTTCACTGGTACTTTATTATTTTGAATTTAAAGACTTTTGAAAGGTACCCTTTCCCCTTAGAGATAGTTGGAATTACAGTAGACTAATATTAAAAGCTCTTGTAGGGGGAAAACGGGGCTTATCATATAAAATTATTTACTAAACCTTAGGAAAAGGTGTCTTGCATCAGTCTTAATAGGCATAAAGTTCATGCTTAATGACTGGAGAAACTTTTGCTTATTGCCTTTCCCTCTATAATTATTGTCTAGAATGAAAGCTAATTTAGGAACAAGATACCAAAATTCAAAAAACCCCTTAGTGCATGTATTCTTTATTATTATTAGTTCATTATTAGATCATTTATTTTCATCTATATTTGCCATTAAAAATTTATTTGCATTTATATCTTTAGAATAATTGAGTTTGTGTCTGTAAATCTGTTTTATCATTGCTACAAGTTTTTTAAAAAAAACTTTCACTAGTACATGCCAGAGGTTCATATTTCTGCTAAGTATTATTTTTTAAAAAACAGGTTGTAGCTGTATTTATTGGTCATGCAGTAAGTAGAGGAAATGTACAAGACAGATGTTTTTCTTTAGCACATAAGGGACCTATCCTCATCCTGAAAGTTTGTTGCTTTAAAAGCAAGTATCTCTCCATAAATATTATGGCCTTCCATTTTCTTCATACATCTTTTAGGATTCACTTGTGCATGTAGTTGAGACCACTGTCTCTTAATATAGCACTTTTCAATTCTCTCTAAAGAAATACTTAATGTACTACTTCTATCACATGTTGTAAATTTTCATGTAATAGTGTTTTCTGTGACTAAACTCCATTTTGATTGGCAGCTAAGACTTTTTTTCCTGTGGCTTTAATTTATCTAAGAGGTCTTTGCATATAGATGAAATGTATAATTTGCCTGGCGGACTATTTGCGTTTTGTGGCCTTAGTTTGTTTATTGACATTAATGAGTGTTTTAAAAAGGTTTTTAATGAATAGTCTTAAATCTAAATTTGTGTGAATAATAATCCTTTTAACACAGTGCTTTTTTGTAGCTGTCTAAGTGTGTTAAATTGTTAAGCTATTTCTTTGTAAAATAGGACAATGGAATGCATAGAGTTTTTTTTTTCCTGTAAAGTATTTTTTTAATAAACAAAGTCTGATTTGTCCTTTACTGATGTTTCATGACAAAATGAATAGCACATGTGAATTCTAGCTACCTGGAACCTGTTTTTAAAGTATTTGTCCCTCCCTTCTCTGTCCCCTATTATTTTTTACTATTAGAGATTACAAAATTAGAAAATCTTGACTTTCCTAAAGAAAGTTCATAGATACTGGGGGAAAATTTCATCCATATTGAGAGGCAGTTAGTTTGAGGGAAGAAGAAAAACTATGCTTGGCATTTGTGGCAGTTAACTCCTCGCTGCATAAATTGATTTATCCCTATGAGAATAATCTTAAATTTTTGTTCTGGGGATGCCGATATTTTTGAAAGTACATGCATACAGTGTTAGTTAATGAAGGTGGTTTATAGACGTTTCAGATACCATTGATGTATTAAGTGACATAACTCACTGGATTTTTTCCTCATCAGTTTTTATTTGTGTGAACTCTTTAATTGAGGTACCTGTCCTAAGCACTGATAGCTCTTGTTTATGATTAGGAAAGGAAGAGGGAAGGAACGAATGTTTTTTGAGTAACTGTTGAGAGCCAGGTACTTTTTATGAAGGTAGTTCATTTAATTCTCACAGCCTTGAGTAGGAAGGTAACAATACAATCTCCATAATACAGGTGAGAAAACAGGCTTGTTAGGTTGAATAAATTACCCGAAATCACATAGCTTTTAGTGGGAGCAGGGATTTGAATGCAGTTCTGGGTTCAAAGCCCACACTTTGCTCAGTGAGAGCCTTACCTGATTTCAGTTCTTCCAGGAACTCCCCCAAGGCCTCTTTGTGTGCTAAGCAATGAAGTAAAATGTTTAATTAGTGTTATTTACGTCTTAAAGCAAATATTTAGATATACAAAAAATGACTTTTTCATTTTTCCAGTGTTGTTTTTGTTTTTGTGTGTGTGTGTGTGTGTGTGTGTGTGTGTTTTAAAGTCAGCCATTTGTGTTGAAACCAAACAGAATTGTCATGTTCAGCTCTAAGGATGGGAAAAGCTGTCAAGAAGCAAAAGCAGAAAAGAAACCACTGCCAATGTGTGGAATATAAAAATCAAGCCTGGGTGAAATAATTTTAAATTAGTTCTATGGGAGTTACTTTTATCTTAGTCGATTTTCCTCATCGGTAAAACGGGGATAATAACTTCCACCTTATGTCGATTTGGTAGATAATCAAAAATAATGATGTAAAACATTTAGAACTGCATTTAGGCTTTCTGCAGTGGTCTAATCGTTATCTCATTAGCTTTAACTGACCCAAATGCTACAATGCTGGGCAAGCAAGGTCATTGCTTCAAGTGAGGTGAGAATGGCCGTTAGGGGTGTTCCAGTAATGGCCACAAAAGTATAGAGGAGGAAAGAGGCTTAAAACCTTCTTAATGTATCTTTAAATATTCATTTGAGGTCGCTACCGTTCCTTTCTCCTGACCTCTATCAGCCTGCTTGAATTTTTAACCTAGAAACAGTTCTTCCCGCCGCTACCTTCCCCTACCCTAATTTGGGAAAGTGTCCTGGAACCTGCCCCCCAAGCCTTGGCCCTCTTCTTCCTTTACCCTTGAGCACCCAGAAGGCTTAAGTCCCAGAGCTGCTGAGGGACGGGAGAGGAAAGGAATTAATAAGGCGCAGCCTGCCAGGACTTTCGTCCCAGGACGGCATAAATTCATGAAAACATTCGTTCATTAAGCAAAGGTTGAGAACCTGTGTGCCAGGCTCCTGCCAGGCCCTAGTCTCTGACCTCATGGAGTCTCCAGCCCATTGAGGAAGACCGATAGGATATAATGAAGCACAAAGAAACAGAAAACACAAGGAAAGATAAGCGTTGCAAAGAAATGAACGGGGAACTATTGGAATATCTGGACCGACCTCGTTTAGATGAAGCGCTGGGAAAGTCATTTGTGAGAAAGTGACCTGAAAGGTGATCTGGGGGAGCTGCTCTTGGCCTTGATCGCCGTGTAGCTCCCCAGCCCCTCGGTCCCGAAGCCTGGCGGAGGCTCGGCGGGAAGGCCCCGGGCCGGGGGCGGAGCCAACTTCACAGCGAAACACGGAAAGCGGAAGCCGCGGCCCCGCTGCACCGTGGTCTGCGGAGCTGCTGTTGCCTAGCTCTCGGCCGGCTGAGTCACGGCCCTTCCAGGCCCGGCCTAGCGAGGACGCGTGCCCGCCGCCCCGAAGCAGCTGCTACCCGGGCCTTGGGACCTCTGCACTTGACTTTTTTCAGCGGAACAAAGCCGTTTGCCGTTGCCGTAGCGACTGGCAGCCTAGCTAATACCGCCTTCACTTTCTATCCCCCTCCTTTCCTAGCTCATTCTTTGCTTATTTTAGGGTCTGTCCGATGACCCTATAGGTCGGGCTTGGAGGGCGCCGGCTCTCTGGCAACAGACTGCCCTCCTCTGGGCGCTGGGCGGCCGGCTGCCTCCGAGGCTGGGGCGGCCTCCGCAGTCTCCATGGTAACGGCCCAGACGGCGTCTCCGCCTCGGGGGGAAGATGAGGCCTGCCTGGCCCGCCGCCTCGCCCCCGGCCTCATGGCCGGGCCGGGGCCACTGAGGAGGAAGGTCCCGGCCACCGGACTGCGGGGCAGCGTGCACCAGGTGAGAGCAGGACTCCTGGGAGCGGAGGAGGTGGGGTGCAGGTCAACTCCAGCGACCTCCCCTCCTCTCCCAGTTCCCTGCATCCCTGAACACACTCGCACAAAATATCGCAGAGAGGCTTCTCCGGTCGCCACTGCGCCAGAGTTGTTTTTGGTATGCTTTTGTTTTTTTTCCTGGCAAACAGCAGGGGAACGAGACGGTCAGCAGCGCATGGAGAGGCTGAGAGAAGCGTTTTCTGAGTTCTACCCAAACTGGGAGAGTACCTTTCAGCAACTGGACTCACTGACTGGTTTTCCTTCATTTTCAGTGAAATCCCATTCTCTGGCTGGAGACACAGATGGCCTCAAATGAGAGAGATGCTATATCGTGGTACCAAAAGAAGGTAATATCAATGTATTTTTATTTGTAAAGCATGCTTCCTGCAAAAAGGTCCCACAAAGAATACCTATCATGTTAGTTTTCCCTGAGCTTGGTAGTGCAGGTATTCTTACATGATATCTCTCAACATAAATGGAAAAACTGATGGACAAGGTCATTAGGTCTTTTGAGCTCAGTTCTAGGTCCCCGAATAAGATTTTCAACCTCCCATCTCCAGGCTGCATTCACAGTGTCACAGCAATGCTTTGAGAGTTTGCTTCTAATCAAACTGCTGCTTTTTCAGGCATAAAACTTTATCTGCACAGCTCAGATTGGTACTGTCAATTTTAATGAGCTGTCCATTACCTTTTATTTCTCTAGTTTCCTACTGATGTTTTTCTTAAGTGGAAGTATCTTTTAAGGTGATATTTAATTTGAAATATTTTGGACATTGCTTTTCAACTTACTTTTAGATCCAGCTAACTTGAATTTTGAAGGAAATAGTCCTAGGAAATAATAATTCTAGCCTCAGAGAAGCACAGAAATTTCCCAGGTATCATATGGATACTTAATAGTTTCATGACTTTTGTGAGACTTGACCGAAATAAAAGGATTTCCTTTGCATCACTTAAATAGCCTGCTTCCTATTTCAGATTGGAGCATATGATCAGCAGATATGGGAAAAGTCAATCGAACAGACTCAGATTAAGGTAAATTGATTTCTTTGGTTTTTTCGCTTTGTTTTACTGCTTTAATATGAAGAGTGAATTGTATTTACTTTTTAAAAATTCTGCACTTATCCACCAAATATGGCGTTCTTTGTTCTTTGAAGTGAATAATGAAAACAACACTGCAAATGGGATGATAAATGACAATTGACATTTGGCCTCTGTATCAGGGAAATAGAAAGGGGTGGTTGGTCTATGATGAATTTGAAAGCAAATGTCCCATATAAATGGGGCTATGGCTAACTCTGGCGGTAGAGTTAGTTGTGGTAACACAGGCCCAGTATTGCCACAGCTTCAGGGTTCTCAAGAGAAGCTGTGAATATGCATTTTTATGTGAAATATCCAGGTTTTTTAGAGCATCTCCTCCTCTTCCTTCCCCCCTCTACTTCCTATTCTCCCCCTCCCTCTCCTCCCCCCTCCTCCCCTATCTCCTCTTCCTCTTTTTCTTCCCTGCAAGTCAAATGAAATCCATTTGTTGCCTGAATCTCTTTTTCAATTACTGGTTTAGAGTATGGGCCTAAGTATTTCAGGTTCTTAAACTTTTTTCTACACTGCTTTTGGAACTGAGCAGATTCTTGGAGTTATTGCATGCTAGCCAGGCAACCAAAAATTGATGTGTAATTCAGAATGCCAGGTTATTAATTTATAATAGGGGAGGGGAGGGTTAAATAATCTAATGTTCCAAAATCAAGGTTGTGGGATCAACATGTTTGGGGGGGGATGCAAATTAGTCATGGAAAGGTTGCTTGGTAGCCAAATGTAATTGCCTAGTCTTGAGAGATGGGGAAAATCCTAAAGAGCATCCTGCCCTTACAGAATGTCTCTCTATTGACATTAATACTTAGATCTACAGATTCCAGGGTCTTACCTCCTT
Source organism: Stenella coeruleoalba (assembly GCF_951394435.1). Taxonomy (NCBI): domain Eukaryota; kingdom Metazoa; phylum Chordata; class Mammalia; order Artiodactyla; family Delphinidae; genus Stenella; species Stenella coeruleoalba. Next base: position 99,682,227 of record NC_137169.1, on the reverse strand, counting down.
GGAAAGTACTGAATAATGGCTGGCAGATTTTTGTTTTTGGACCTTTCTTTTTTAAAGATTTTTCCATAGACCCTCTATTAACATTAAAAAAAAATGTATGTATGGGTGTAATACAACTTAATAGTTCTATTTATCTCCAAGTCAGATTGATTGGACTGGGATGTTTAAATCTCGGGTGAAATACTTTTAGGGCAAATTCTTTTTGTAAGCCACTCAATTAGAAAGTTGTTTGAACTGCATGCTACTTGGCTAGCTTTTCATAATTTTGTACAGTCCTTGACGTTTTATATTAATAGGAGATGGGATTAGGATGAATAAATCCCCCAATTTTATTTTGTAACTCTCTAAATCCTGTCCTGTTATTCTTTTGTGAGCTCTGAAAAGTATGGGTAGTAGTAAGTCTGGTGTAATGGAAAGAGCACAGAACTGGGCATTGGATCTCCTTTTGTGACCTCTGTCTAGCCTTGTGATCTTGAACAAGCACTGTAGTTTGTCTGGGTTTTGGTTTATTTATCCTTAAAAGGATTTTACTTCCTGCTATAGAATTTCATTACCTACCTCCTTCCCGTACCCAATTTAAATATTTCCTCAACCCTTATTTCCATGCCATTTTATACATACCTTCCTTTTGGTACACCATCTCCTGTGTTACTTGTTAACCTGTGTGTTTTCATGGACCTCAAGGGCAGGCATTGCATTTGTATCCCACTCTTAGAACATTCTGAGTCATACTAGGAACTCAGTGTTTCTGTATTTGATTAAACTCCAACTATTATGTATATTTTTATTCATTGTTTTCTCAAAAGGTAATCTATCTAATACCTCCTTAATGTATACTTTTTAATTTAGCAGTGGAAAGAATAAAATTAAAGAGAACTCTAAAAATTTACTGAGTTAATGTACCAAGGCCTCCCAGGTGCGAAGGATACAGTCAACAAGACACACATGGCTCTTGCCTTCATGAATTTTACAGTCTAATGGTAGTGGGAGAAAAGCCAAGTTATCTTTTTAAGTATGTTTAAGTCTTAGATGGAAGCTGACCAAAGTATAGGACACAAAGAAGTATTTAATGCAATTTAAAACAGATTACACAAATATACATGTTTTTGAAAACAAATTTAAAAAGAAAAGGAAAGAAAATTAAAAAAACAAAATGAATAACAATATTAACATCAGATCACAATACAATAAAATTAGAAATTACATAATAAAAATATAATTCAAAATTATAAAAAATATAAATTAAAAAAATCTTAACTTGGATCATGAAAAGTGGTAGGAACTGTTCTACAAACATTTACTGAGCTACTGTGTTTAAGACATTTTGCTTGGTGCTGAGCACAGAAGTACAACGCTTGTATAAGGGAAGATAAGTAGCCCAATCCGGTTGGGGTATAAGGTAAGCAGATGAGATGATAGGTCATAAATCAGTTTAGAGCTGAGCTGACTGCTTTACTAAGAACTTTAGATACTGTACTATATAAAATGAAAAAATTTGTATTGTTTTTAAGTAGAGGGGACACATCATATCTGTTTTTTTGAAGGATAGAAATAAAAATGTAGATATAACAAAATTTGTAGAATGCTTCCAAAATAATACTTGATGAAATTATATCACTCTAAATGTCTATATTAACAAAAAATGTCTAGATTGACTAGGAAGAAAGAGTTACAATGATTCAAGTTAACATACGAAGAATCTGAGAAATAAAACAATAATAAGTCAAAGTAAAGAAGGGGAAGAAATATCAAAAATAAAACTAAAACAGAGACTTCCCTGGTGGCGCAGTGGTTAATAATCCGCCTGCCCATGTGGGGGACACGGGTTCGATCCCTGGTTGGAGAAGATCCCACATGCCCTGGAACAATGAAGCCCATGCGCCACAACTACTGAGCCTGCACTCTAGAGCCCGTGCGCCACACCTACTGAGCGCACGCACCGCAACTACTGAAGCCTGTGTGCTCTAGGGCCTGTGCTCCACAACAAGAGAAGCCACCGCAATGAGAAACCTGCACACTGCAAGGAAGAGTAGCCCCTGCTCACTGCGACTAGAGAAAGCCCGCGCACAGCAACGAAGACCCAGCACAGCCAAAAAAAAAAACCCCAAAAAACAAAAAAACCTAAAACAGTGTTCATGTATTCTTCATTTAACAAATATTTGTTGAGCACTTACCTTCCATGTGTCAGGCAGTAGGATGGGCACTATATCTATATAATGATGAGCAGAAACACTCAACATTTTTTGGAGCTTATGATAAAGTGGGAGACAAACAATAATAAAATTAATCCTACTAATGAATAAAAATTACTTTGTGATAAATGCTAAGAAGGAGAGCTACTATTTGCAAGCTATTATAACAGGGAAATGGACCTAGTCAAGGAGGTCAGAGAAGCCTTCCCTGAAGAACTGATGCTTCAAGTGAGATCTGAAGGATGAATAGCAGTTAATTAGGTCAAGAACAAATATACTTATCTGACAAAAACTCTTTCAGAAAGCAGAGGAGGAAGTATGCTTCCCAGCTCATTTTTTGAGACCAGTATTACCCTGATTCCAAAGCCAGACAAAGACAGCACAAGAAAATTTGTCATAACTGTACTACAAAGCTACAGTAATCCAAACAGTATGGTATTTGCACAAAAACAGACACATAGATCAGTGGAACAGAATAGACCACCCAGAAATGGGCAGTGTATTATATGGGCAATTAATCTACAACAAAGGAGGCGAGAATATACAGTAGGGAAAGGACAGCCTCTTCAGAAATGCTGTTGGAAAAGCTGGAAAACTACATGCAAAAAAATCAAACTGGACTACTCTCTCACATGATGCACAAAAATAAATTCAAAATAGATTAAAAATTTTAAATGTAAGACCTGAAGCTGTAAAACTTCTAGAAGAAAACATAGGTTGTGCGCTCTTTGACATTGGTCATAGTAATATTTTTGGATATGTCTCTTCAGTCAAGGGAAACAAAAACAAAAATAAACAAATAGGACTATGTCAAACTAAAAGACTTTTGCACAGCGAAGGAAACTATCAATAAAATGAAAAGACTGCCTACTGAATGGGAGAAGATATTTGCAAATGGAATATCCAATAAGGGGTTAATATTCAAAATATACAAAAAATTCATACAACTCAACATCAAAAAAGCCAAACAACCCAATTAAAAAATGGGCAGAGGACCTGAATAGACATTTTTCCAAAGAAGACATACAGATGGCCAGTGGGCACATGAAAAGATGCTCAACATACTAATCATCAGGGAAATACAAATCCAAACCACAATGAAATATCACCTCACACCTGGCAGAACAAATTACAAGCATTGGTGAGAATGTGGAGAAAAGGGAACCCTTTTGCACTATTGGTGGGAATGTAAATTGGTGCAGCCATTATGGAAACAGTATGAAGATTCCTCAAAAAGTTAAAAATAGAACTACCATATGATCCAGCAATTCTACCGCTGGTTATTTATCTGAAGAAAACAAAAACACTAATTAGAAAAGACATATGCACCCCTATGTTCATTGCAGTATTATTTACAATAGGCAAGATATGGAAGCAACCTAAGTGCCCATCAACAGATGAATGGATAAAGAGGATGTGGTATCTATATACAATGGAATATTACTCAGTCATAAAAGCATGAAATCTTGTTGTTTGCAGCAACATGGATAGCCTTAGAGGATATTATTCTAAGTGAACTAAGTCAGACGGAGAAAGACAAATACTCTATGATTTCACTTATATGTGGAATCTAAAAAAATAGATGAACAAACATAACAAAACAGAAAGAGTTACAGATAGAACAAACAGGTGGTTGCCAGAGAAGAGTGGTGAGGGGAAGAAATAGGTGAGGGAGATTAAGAGGTACAAACTTCCAGTTGCAGAATAAATGAGTCACCAGTATGAAATGTACAGTGTGGGGAGTATGGTCAGTAATTATGTAATATCTTTGCATGGACAGATTATATCTAGACTTATATTAGTGGTCATTTTGAAATGTATAGAAATATGGAATCACTATGTTGTATAACAGGAACTAACAGACTATTTTAGATCAATTGAATTTCAAAAACAAACTTATAGAAAAAGAGATCAGATTTATGGTTAGCAGGCAGGGGGTTTGGAGGAGGGGGAATTGGATGAAGGCAGTCAAAAGGTACAAACTTCCAATTATAAGATAAATAAGTACTAGGACTGTAATGTACAACATGAATATAAATAACGCTGCTGCATGTTATATATGAAAGTTGTTGAGAGTAAATCCTAAGAGTTCTTATCACAAGGAAAAAAAATTTTTTTTCTCTTTCTTTAATTTTGTATCTATGAGATGGTGGATGTTCACTAAACTTATTGTGGTAATCATTTCATAATGTATGTAAGTCAAATCATTATGCCATATACCTTAAACTTATACAGTGCTATATGTCAATTATATCTCAATAAAACTGGAAGAAAAAAATCCTACCTGAGGCATAATATGGAGCTTTTAATAAACTATCATACTGATTTATTAAAAAGAAAGAAAATTTGTCCTAAACATAACTGTAAAAATCTTTAATAAAATATTAACAAACCAAATTCAACAACATGTAAAATGGATTATCTACCATGACCAAGTGGGATATCTGAGAAATATGTTGTTGGTTTAAGATAAATTAATGTAATATATCATATTAATAAGGGATAAAATGCATGGTCTTTTCAGTAGAGACAGGAAAACCATTTGACAAAATTCAATGCCCATTACTGATAAACTGGTAATTTCTTCAATCTGTCAAAGGGTGTCTATTAAAAAACCTGTCATTGGGATTGACATATATACACTAATATGTATAAAATAGATGACTAATAAGAACCTGCTGTATAGCAAATAATAATAATAAGTTATCATGTATTTGAAAAAAAACAAAAAACCTACAGCTTACACTATAGTTAGGAATTAAAGACTGAGTGCCTTGTCCCTCAAATCAGGAATAAAGCAAGGATGTCTGCTCTCACCACGTCCATTTAACGTTGTACTAGGGATTCTAGCCAGTGCAGTAAGACAAGGAAAAAGAAATAAAAGGCATTGAGAAAAGAAAATGAAAATTGCTTTTATTCATGGTGACATGATCCCATATTTAGAAATTCCTAAGGCATTACTAACAATAAATGAGTTTAGCAAGGCCTCTAGATTTAAGATCAATATACAAAAATTATTTGTATTTCTATATACCAGCCATGAGTATTCCAAAAATGAAATTAAGAAAACAATTCATTCACAATACATCACAAAGAGTAAAATACTTAGGAATAAGTTTAACATAGTATGTATAACCCCTGTATACTGAAAACTACGAACATTGCTAAGAGAAATTAAAAATCTGAAGAAATGGAGTAGCATTTCACACTTGTGATCTGAAAGACTTAACATTGTTAAGATGGCAGTTCTCTCCAAATGTATCTATAGATTCACTATAATCCCTTTAAAGTTCCAGCAGACTCTTTTCTTTTGGTAGAAATTGATAAGCTAATTCTAAAGTTGATAAGGAATGTAAAAGACCTAAAATATTCAAAATAAGTTTAAAAGGACTAGAGTTAGAGGACTTACTGGATCTCACAATTTACTATAAAGCTGTAAGTAATTCAGATAGTGTAGTATTGGCATGAGTAATAGATCAATGGAACAGAATAGAAAATCTAGAAATAAATCCTTACAGTTTTGATAAATTGATTTTGACAAAGATGCCAAAATAATTCAATGAAGAAATGATAGTCTTGTCAACAAATGGTGCTGGAACAATTGGATAGCTACATGTATAAAAATGAACTTTGATTCTTACCTCACACTGTACACAAAAATTACTTAAAAAGGATCATGGACTTAAGTGTAAGAACTAAAAGTCTAAGGTTTTCTAGAAGAAAATGTAGAAGATCTTTGTTAGTCAGGATATGGAGGAACCAGAACTCTCATACACTGCTGGTGGGAATGGAAAGTAGAAACATTTAAATATATATACTTCTCATATGACCCAGCATTTCCACCCCTAGTTATCTACCTAAGAGAAATAAAAACATATGGGCACATGCAAATATTCATAGCAATACTATTCATAATTGCCAAAAACTAGAAAAAAAATCCAAATATCTATCAACTGGTGAGTAGGTAAACAAATGTGTTATATCCATACAATGGCACATGACTCAGCAATAAAAACTATTAATACATGCTACAACATGGATGAACCTCAAAAATGTTATGCTAAGTGAAAGGGACCAGACACAAAAGACTATAGTCTGTGATCCAGTTTGTATGAAATTTCTAGGAAAGGCAGGTTTATAGAAATAGAAAGCAGATCAGTGTTTGCCTACAGCTGGGGGATAGGAACAGAGATTTATTGCCATTCTTGTTTTTCTGGTGATGGAAATGTACTAAAATTTGAGTGTGATGATGGTTGCACAACTCTATAAATTTACCAGAAATCCACCAAATTAACTACTAAAACTACACTAAAAATAAGTGAGTTTTACAAAGTATTAATTATACCTCAATATAGCTATTTTCTTAAATCACATCAATAGAAAAAAATAGGAGAAATCATAATGTAGTACACAACAAATTCATATATATTCCCAATGAAAATTGTCTTCTAAAATTTCTTAATTGAGAAAATATATTAAATCTAAGGTCTAACATTATTTTCAGTAATGAAGCTCAACTTAGTCCCCCCCCCCACAAAAGAATAAAACAAGAATAACCCCTATTACTATTATTTAACATGCTGTTTGAGATATATTTGCTAAGATGAGCAAAACATTCTAATTAATATTATCTTTGCTTTTAAAATATTTGTTCTTTTATTTTTCTAATTAATATTAGAATAACAAAAATCAGTGTTTGAAAATGATATGATTTTACACCTAGGAAATTTTAAATGGCTAATCATAAACACACAGGTGATTTCAGCTGTATTTGTAACCTTTTATTTCTTGAACTGGATAGTGGGTACATGATAGATGAGACACCTCATTAAAGATGACAGTTGGAATATGTGCATTAATCTCCATCTGATTTCTTCTGAAAATTCTCTAAAATTATAATAAATAAGAAAAGAAATCAGCCTACAATAGGAGTGAAAGAATGGGAGAGAAGACTACTGTAAAAGAGAGCTGTTAACACAATTTTGAAAGTTGGAAAATGGATGTAAAGAAAGTAAAAATGTTAAGTGTCTATAGTAGGGGATGCCAGTGGGAAACAAGTGAATTCCTTGTTTTAAAACACCTGTATTTAGTGGTTACCAGTGGGGAGAGGGAAGTGGGGAGGGACAATATAGTGGTAGGGAATTAAGAGGTGCAAAGTATTATCTGTGAAATAAGCTACAAGGATATATTGTACAACACAAGGAATATAGCCAATATTTTATAAATAACTATAAATGGAGTATAACCTTTAAAAATTGTGAATCACTATATTGTACACCTGTAGCTTTTATAATATTGTACATCAACTATTCTTAAATTTAAAAAAGATTAGAGGAAAAAGACCCCTGTATTTAATTTCTGAAAGACTCAGGAATTAGATGCATCAGGTATATCTGCAGATATGAGGTAGAACTGGAAATAGGATTGTTTGAGCATATGTATAAGGGGCAATAGACCTGCCCCCAGATCCTCCACCTTATTCTACACAGCCTTATAGTTACCTTATCTTCCACTGACAGAAGATTGAAGTTTGCTCTCTGGAGAGGCTGAAACAGAGAAGTTCTGGATTCTGGAATACCATACACAAATGAGAATGGGGTGAAATACTGTACTCATAAAGGAGATTAAGTAAAAGTCTGGTGGCCAGGCTTATAATCTCTAAACAGAAGACTGGAATTTGTTTTTGCACAAGCTGACTGAAAAGACCTAAGGATACTGGAAGTGAAATGGCTGGCTACTCTCTACAACGAGACCACTGTTCAATAAGCTTCCCCTACTGCACACTGAATGGGCATTCAGCATGTTAGTGCCTCACTGTTAAGTATAAATGGATAATTGAAGATGCTCAAATATTTGAGACCTAGAGAAAAGGAAGGAAAGAGATTTTAAAAAATGATACAGGAATTATAAGAATACTATTTTAAAGATATAATTAATATATTTAAAGAACTGTGTACTATTTTTTAAAAAGTCTATAGATGAAAAAGTAAGAGAACCAGAAAATAAAAATAACCAAAGTAAATTCAGTAGGAAAGTTGGAAGATAAAGTTGAGGCCATTTCCCAGAAAAATAATATGAAAGAATGAGGAAAAAAAAAATAGAGGGCTTCCCTGGTGGCGCAGTGGTTGAGAGTCCGCCTGCCGATGCAGGGGACACGGGTTCGTGCCCCGGTCCGGGAAGATCCCACATGCCGCGGAGCGGCTGGGCCCGTGAGCCATGGCCGCTGAGCCTGCGCCTCCGGAGCCTGTGCTCCACAACGGGAGAGGCCACAGCAGTGGGAGGCCCGCGTACCAGGAAAAAAAAAAAAAAAATAGAAAAGTGAGTGCAGTTCATGTAGGAAGCCTAAAATCCAACTAATAGGTGTTCCAGGAAACGGAAATATGTGGAGAAGAAATTATCAAATAAATAATATTTTAAAATTTCCCAGAGCTGAAATACACACATTTACAGATCAAAAGGATCTTTTGAGTGATCAGCATTATTATGAAATTTCAGAACTAAATTTTAGAAAGATTCACTTCAGTCTGCCTCTTGTGTTTCTCCTGTGAGTCTCCTTTATTCACACAAAACACCACTTCTGGTCACTAAATGTGTGGAGATTTTTCCCTACACCAGGCAGTTCTCTGTGACACCAGCTGGGTATCCTACAATTCAACTCATTTCTGACACTGTGTACCTGGAGGTAGTGTCAGCTCACACAGGTTAAGGGCTTGGTCCCACAAGACTGCTCCTTACCCCACTTTGGATGCCAACTGCAAGAAGTAGGTCCTAGGTTACCCCCAACTTCTGTCCAATTCGGCTACAAGTCAGAATTTCTCACAACCTTCTCCTCAGGTTTGATTAATTTCCTAGGGTGGTTCATAGAACTCAGGGAAACACTTCCTTAAACATTTACCAGTTTATTAAGGAATATGATAAAAGATACAGATGAATAGCCAGATGAAGAGGTACATAGGGTGAGGTCTGGAAGGGTCCAGAGCACAGGAGCTTTTGTCCCTGTGCAGTTTAGGGTATGTCACCCTACTGGAGTGGATGTATTCACAAAGCTGGAAGCTCTCTGAACTTCATGGAGGCTTCATCTAGTAGGCATGATCAATCATTAACTCTGTTTTCAGCCCTTCTCCCTTTGCAAGAGAATGGGGGAGAGGGAGGGCCTGAAAATTCCAAGCTTCTAATCATAGTTTGTTCCTTCTGGTGACCAGCCCTCATGCAGGAGCCCACCTAGAGTTGCCTCATTAGAACAAAAGGCACTCTTGTCACCCAGGAAATTACAAGGGTTTCAGGAGCCCTGTGTCAGGAACTGGGGACAGAGACCAAAATAAATTTCTTTTTACAAATCACAACATCACAATAACATTTGAAATTAGAGCCTGTGTTAAGCAGGGAATAGAGAGAAGGATCAAAACAGATCTTATACAAGATTGGGAGTCAGAATGACATTGGGCCTCTCAGCAGCAACTTCTGGCTCATTGGAAGTTAGAAGACGATGGAACCTTCAAAGTTCTCAGAGAAAATGGCTTTCAATCTAAAACTTTATGCCCAGTCTAACTATTAACCAAGTATAAAGGCATCACATGAAGATATATTCAAACCCTCAAAGTCTAAAAAGTGTGTCACTCATGTCTCCCCTCAGAGGAGGACATGTACTGTATACGAGTGAGTAAACCAAAAAAGAGGAATCCATAGTATCAGGAGACAGGATGGCTGACACAGAGAGAGGTAAAAAGAATTCTGGATTCTTAAGAGATGTCCCAAGATGAAGTTCATTTATTAGGCTAGAAAATAACAAGACCAGAAAGGAGCAGGCAGACAGGAAACTGTGGTATGTAGACATCTTCAAGGAGGAAAAAAAAGAAACCAGTGTTTGTTGTGTTTGAGCACACTGGGAGCAGATTTGTAACACTTATAGGGAGTTTCAAAATGAATTAGTAATCTATATGTAGAAAGTTAAGTGAATGAAAAAAATGAAGCTTGTCATATATGGCCTTTCTTATGTTGAGTTTCTTTCCCTCTATAGTCACTTTGCTGAGTTTTTATCATAAATGGGTGTTGAATTTAGTCAAATGCTTTTTCTGCATTTATTGAGATAATAATATGATTTTTATCCTTCGTCTGGATAATGTGGTGTATTCAATTGATTTGTGGATGTTGAACAGTCCTTACATCCCAACATAGGAGCACCTAAATATATAAAGCAAATATAAACAGACCTAAGGGAAGACATAGAGAGCAATGCAGTACTAGTAGGAGACTTCAGTATCCAACTTTCAACAATGGATAGATCATCCAGACAGAAAATCAATAAGGAAACGTTTGGCTTGAACTGCACTTTAGACTAAATGAACCTAACAGACATATAGAGAACATTCCATCCATCAGCAGCACAATACACATTCTCCTCAAGTGCACATGAAACCTGCTTCAGGATAGATCATATGTTAGGCCATGAAACAAAGTCTTAACAAATTTAAGAAGATTGAATTTATATCAGATAACTTTTGACCAGTGTTATTAAACTAGAAATCAATAACAGGAGGAAAACTGGAAAATTCAAAAATATGTGGAAATTAAACAGTATAATCTTGAACAACCAATGGGTCAAAGAGTCAATTAAAAATTTTGAGACAAGTGAAAAGGAAAAATTTTATACACTTACAATGAACTGTCTGCAAAAGAAATTAAGAAAGCAGTTCCATTTACAATAGCATCGAAAAGAATAAAGTGCTTAGGAATAAGTTAAACAAGGAGGTGAAAGATCTGTACACTGAAAAATATGGAACATTGATGAAAGAAATTGAAGAAGACACAAATGAAAGATAGCTCATGTTCATGGATTGGAAGAATTCCTACTGTTAAAATGTAATGTACAACATGATAAATGTAATCAACACTGCTGTATGTTATATATGAAAGTTGTTAAGAGAGTAAATCCTAAGAGTTCTCATCACAAGGAAAAACTTTTTTTTCTATTTTGTTTATTTTGTATCTATGTGAGATATTGGATGTTCTCTAAACTTGTAATTATTTCATGATGTATGTAAGTCGAATCACTGTGCTGTACACCTTAAACTTATACAGTGCTCTATGTCTTTATATTTCAATAAAACGGGAAGAGAAAACAAAATCTATTATTTGGAAAAGGAAAAAAATATTGTTAAAATGTCCATACTACCCAAAGCAATCTACAGATTCAAAGCAATCTCTATCAAAAGTCCAATGGCATTTTTAACTGATACAGAAAAAATAATCTTAAGATTCATATGGAACCACAGAGGGACCCCAAATAGCTAAAGCAATCTTGAACAAGAAGACCAAAGCTGGAGACATCTCATTTCACTTTCTGATTTCAAATTCTATTACAAAGCTATAGTAATAAAAACAGTATGGTACTGGCATAAAAGACACATAGAGCAGTGGGACAGAATAGAGAGCCCAGAAGTAAACCCATGCACATAGGGTCAACTAATCTTTGGCAAAGGCACCAAGAATACACAATGGAGAAATGACAGTCTCTTCAATAAATGGTGTTGGGAAACTGGATATCTTCATGCAAAAGAATGATATCAGACCCTTATTTTACACCAAACACAAAAATAAACTAAAAATGGATTAAAGACTTAAATGTAAGACCTGAAACTGTATAACTCCTAGAAGAAAACATAGGGAAAAATCTCTTTGACATTGGTCTTGGAAATGATTTTTTTGAATTTGACACCAAAAGCACAGGCAACAAAAGCAAAAATAAACAAATGTGACTATATCAAACTAAGAAGTTTTTGCACAGCAAAGGAAACATCAACAATATAAAATGCAACCTGATCCAATTAAAAAATAGGCAAAGGGCCTGTATAGACATTTTTCTAAAAAGGACATACAAGTGGCCAGCAGGTATATGAATACGTGCTCAGCATCTCTAATCATTAAGGAAATGTAAATCAAAACGACAGTGAAACATCACCTCATTCCTGTTAGGATGACAATTATCAGAGAAGTCAAAAGATAATAAGCATTAGTGAGGATAGAGAGAAAAGGAAACCGTTGTATACTGTTGGTGGGAATGTAAATTGGTACAGCTGTTATGGAAAAGAGTATGGAGGCTCCTCAAAAAAATAAAAATAGAACTACCTTATGATCCAACAATCCCTCTTCCTGGATATTTATCCAAAGGAAATAAAATTACTTTCTTGAAGAGATATATGCACTTCATATTCATTGCAGCATTATTCATGGTAGTCAAGATATGGAAACAACTTAAGTGTCTGTTGACAGATGAATAGGTAAAGAAAATGTGCCCTATTTCTCTGTCTATCTTATGAGGTGGAATATTATTCAGCCTTTAAAAAGAAGGAAATCCTACCATTTGTTACAACACAGATGGATCTGGAGGGTATCACACTAAGTGAAATAAAACAAGCACAGAAAGCAAATACTGCAAAATCTCACTTATAAGTGGAATCTAAAAGAGTCAAACTCATAGAAGCAGAGTAGAATGGTTACCAGGGGCTGAGGTGTGGGGGAAATGGGGAGATGTTGGTCAAAGGTAATAGACTTGCAGTTATAAGATGAATAAATTTGGGAGATCTAATATACAGCATGGTGACTATAGTTTATAATACTGTATTGTATACTTGAAATTTGCTAAGAGAGTAGATTTTAAATGTATGCAACACACAAAAATGCAAAAAAATGCTAACAATCTGAGGTGATGGATATGTTAATTAGCTTGATTGTGGTAATCATTTCACAATGTATATGTATATCAAAGCCTCACATTGTATATCTTAAATATATACAATTCCTATTTATAAAGGTAGGGGGGAAAATGAGGCAATTAACAATTTCAGGGCAAACAGCATTTCCAAGAAAGGAAATATAATCATTGGTTACTACTTGACTTAGGTGGGAACATGTTTTATGTAATCATAATACTCTAAACATCAAATATTGATTTAACTAAAATTGTGAGAAAACTATATGGGGGAAACTATAGTGCATGCAGGAGGGCATGTGTATGTGTTTTTGGTGGTGTAATAATAATAATGATAATGAGTATTTAGAATGTGTCTTGTATTATTTTAAGAACTTCTCTTTCTCTGTCTCTGTCTCTCTCGCTTTCTTAATCAATCCTTACAACAATTCCATGAGGTAGATGTATTATCATTCTCATTTTACAGGTGAAGTAACTGAAGTGCAGAAAGGCTAAGTTAGAAGGCTATCTCCTCATCTTCAACTGTTAAGAAGATTGTTATGTCTTCACCTTTTGTCATGTGACTCGCAGTGCCTTCCTGTGGGAGGAGAGTCCTTCCTTGCCCCACAGGTTTCCAGCTTGGCCAGAGGACTGAGCAGAATGTGAGCTCCCCTACTTTGACCAGCCCTGTGCCTTCTCTCACCTTTCCTACTCAGTGAGCAGTTAGAGTGCTCAAGTTGGGGTTTGGAATTCTTCTGTGGCCTCACTTTCACACTGATCCCACATTTTTAATTACCAAGACTTCTGGATTCTACCTTCTTGTATTTTTTGACTATGCATACGTTTCCTAGGTCATGCTTCTGATGGTCTGGACTGACCTGTTGTCTGCACTCATCTGGTCCACAAACTATTGCCTGCAGCCAGACTCGCTGGAGCACTGCAGGCTTCATGTTTTACATGTTTATTGTCTGTGTCTAAGTCAGCCTTCGTGCAACAGTGGCTGGGTTGAGTACTAGCACACACGTGGTACAGCTCACGAACCCTAAAATACCACATGCCCTTTACAGACAAAGTTTGTCCACTCCTGATCTAGGTTACTGGAGTCACTTTTTTAACTTTCTGTTTTCTCTGCCCCCGTTTCCCCCTCACCCCTCAATAATCACTGAAGCCAGCTTATTGTTATTTTCTTTTTGTTTTAACACAAATCTGACCTTTTCTCATATTTAAAACTGTTCTCTGACTTCCTGTTATCCTTATGATAAATGCACACTCTTAGCATGATTATAGTCTTCAAAATCTGGCTTCTGCTTACCTCTCCAGTTTCTCTCTTTCATACCTTAACCCCTTTTTCACTTTCACTCTGCTTTAGGTCTTCTTGAACTTTAGTTTTTGTCATGCTATCTCTTATTTCGAGGTCTTCTCATATACTTTTCTGGGTTTTTTTTTGTTTGTTTTTTTTTTTGCGGTACGCAGGCCTCTCACTGTTGTGGCCTCTCCCGTTGCGGAGCACAGGCTCCGGACGCGCAGGCTCAGCGGCCATGGCTCACGGGCCTAGCCGCTTCACGGCATGTGGGATCTTCCCGGACTGGGTCACGAACCCGTGTCCCCTGTATCGGCAGGTGGACTCTCAACCACTGCGCCACCAGGGAAGCCCTCATATACTTTTCTTAATTTCCCCTTTTGCTACAGCCCATGTCCTTCTTTGCAAATTCTTATACACCCTTCAGGTCTTGAATCAGGTATTATTTTCCTTTGGAAATCTTTCTTTGACTTCTTAAATCTGAGTTAGGTGTCCTTTACACATATTCCTATAGTGCTGTACTTGCCTTGTAATTGTTGTTTTGTTGTTCATCATCTGCTCTAAATCAGGTGACTTCTCTCTTTGTGCCCGACTACTATACAGTAGTATAGAATCAGTGGCATTCAAATGGACATTTCAGCACACTAAGAGAGAGAGATGTGTTACAGGGTTTCCCTTGTCTTTTATTCCCTTTTAAACATGGAGTCCAACAGTACTGCAGCAGTATTTCCAGTGCTTTAGTCCCTCTACCTAAAAGTAGGAACTACATCAGTCAGGTGGTTCTGAGCTTTGAAGATATTACACAGCTCTGTGGGGAACAAACATTAGAGAGGGCTGAATACAGCCAGTAGCTGGGCTCTGCAGAAAATTTCCAGACCACTGCTCTAGCAACTAGTGCAGGGGTATCCCACTTTTCTCCTACAGTTTTATTGTGGGCTGCTAGGTTGTGGCCCTGGGTTGTGGCCAATAAGGAAATTCACTCACAGCTCCCCGGGTTTATTAATCCCATGGAACCTTTCAGAGGCATGCAATCTTGTTTATCTCAAAACCTCTCCCTACATTGATTAGGAATGCATTTTGTACTGTATGGTGAGAGACAGGATGTGTAGTGGTTTGTAGTGAGAATGAACGAGTTAGAGTCTCTGTGCCTTGTTTTCCTCATCTGTAAAGTGAAGATAATAAAGGTGCCTGTCTCACAGGACAGTTGTGAGGACTAAATGAGTTAAACAAATTAATGTAAGTTTATGTAAAGTGCTTAGAGTAGTGCTGTGCACATTTTGCCTCTTACTATACATACTGTAGAATATGTAGGATCAAGCAGAAGGATCCTAAAACAAAAGCATGGCATGTGTTTTTTATTCTTCCTCAGCACAGACACATATAAAAGTATCTAGCGACTGTCTTATCTGGCTCAAGAACGGTGGTCATAAATTTCTTAATGATTTTTGTCCAAAAAATGGTGAGGGAAGTTCAGGGGGTGTTTTCCTGAGGAACCTCAAACATTTGGCTTTACTGTCTGTTTTCCCTTCTGTGTGTGCACACTCTGAAGATAGAGCCGTGCTTTGACTTCCTTAGTGCTCTGTGCTTAGCTCAAGTAGCTTATCTGGCATACGGAAGAAACGTATTGCATATTTGTTGCCTAAGTGAATGAATGAATGTGTTTCTATTGCTGAGGGAGGTTTTCCTACTTTGGTGTTTACCTTTAGATAATGCTAATTCTGATTCTATAACATTGTAGGTGAAAAGTCTAGAAAGCAAAGAAAGTAGAAAAATTAATGTGGCTTTAAAGTTAAGGCACTTTAAGCTTCTTTAGTTAGAATAGTACTGCTGCAAATGTCCACAAGGCCTATGCCTGTTAGAATATAATACAGTGATATCTTTACTTTTAAAATTTTCATTTCTGATTTCAAATGTAGTACAAGATCATTGTTATTTCCATGAATATTATGCATATTTCAAAAATTAGTGCACATATTTTTTCCAAAGGGTTATTTTTGCCCCTGAAATGTCTAATTATCAAAATTTGATTCCTTCTTAGATTTAATTTTATTACATTTAGAGTTTTAAAACTTTTTTTTTGTTTTTGTTAAAATCTACAGTTTGTAGTTAATTGGATAGAAACATAGGGTTCACTTTAAAGAAATTGTTTGGCTGCATCTTTTAGTTAAACAGAACCAAAGATCAATATTGGCTCAATATCTAGACTAGAGAAATAGCAAATTACTCTAACGTTTAATTTTTACAATAATTTTAATGGTTAAATATCTAATTTTAAAAACTTGATCAGGAACTAGCATGTACAAGTGTTGATTGAGCATGAAATTAAAATTCACCTTTTAAAACAGTTATACTTATTAATCATAATGAAACAAAACTGTTAGGCAAACCAGGATTTTTAAACACAAAAGATAATTCACAAATTTGCTTTTGAGTCATAATATACAGCAAGGTTATCATGACTTTCAAATCCCGAGTTTTTCCTGTAAAACCATTGTCTATGTGTTAATAAAATAAAACATATTCAGTGAATATGAGTTACCAGGTTTCCCCCATTATCCAAAAGTAGAGTGTTCCTATGAAACTTTTCGTAAGCCGAAATGGCAATTGTGAAGAAGCAATTACCATAGGACACATCTTGCTAACAGATGCACAAAATACATCGAAATGCAGATGCTCACAGACACCTTTCAAAGCTGTGGGGGCTTGATGCTGAGATGCTGAGTGTGTTCCTGGGGAAGGAGCCTGGTGGTGCTGCTCTCCCTGCTCGGGTGTGTGCTGTCTCTGTCAGAGCTCCCTGAGATCACTGAACGCTGTTTATGCTCTTCATCTTTGTTTGGAAAAGTAAAAATCCTCTTTGGATTTTTTTCGGTTAGCGAAGACAGATACTAATGTAGGTCTTTTGTAAAAGCGAAATGGTGTAAAGCAAACTTTTGAAAAGTGGGGGACTTCTACTCACACCCACCCACCCCAGAATGATAAGAGTACAGCTTGAGGAATTTTCACAAACTGAACATAACCATGTGATAAACACTCAGATCAAGAAATAGAACATTAGGAGTAACACAGAAGCTCCCCATCACATGCTCTTCCAGTCACTGCTACCAACAGAGGTAACCTGTATCCTTACTACTATAGCAGCACCATAGGTTAAGTTTTGCCTATTTTGAGGCTTACATAAATGAAATTATACAATACATACACTTTTGAGTCTAATTTCTTTTGTTCAATGTTACGTTTCTTTTGTTCAATATTATGTATGTGAGATCCAGTCATGTTGTTGCATAATTGCAGTTTATTCACTGTAGCACCACAATTATTATCCATTCTACTACCGCTGGGCAATTTCTGGTTGTTGTTGATGGGTGGTTTCCAATTTGGGGCTTTTATAAATAATTCCTCTAGGAACATTTTGTACACATTATTTAGTGAAATTTATATATCTTTCTCTTGGGTATATACCTTGAAATAAAATGTCCATCAGGTTTTAACTCCTCATTCTAATATATAAGTGGACAGCCAATGATTACTAGATATTTGAAGAAATCTTCCAGGATGAAAGAGAAGAGAAAGGAATGAACCCAAAGAATCAAAATGAAAAATGTAATAGAAGAATTTGAAGAAATTTCTAGAAAGCAGAACAGAAAGACAAAAGAGGTAGAAAATAGGAGAGAAAAGTCAAAAGTCTTAAAAGGGAAGAAATTTAAATATAAATTATGAGAAAACTTCCCTAAAACTGAAAGACATGTATTTCTATATGGAAGGGATTCTCAGCACAATAGATGATAAAAGACTCATAATCAAGGCATATAATTATGTGATAAAACAAAATACATGTTTTATCATAAATGTCACTTCTGTCAAAAAAAAAGGCACATCATTCTGAACACCATGAATAAAGTGAGGATTAAGAGGAAGGAAACAATTCACATTCAAAGGATCAGGAATCAGAATGGCATTGGAGTTTGCAACAGCTACATTGGAAGCTAGAAAACCATGGAACAGTGTCTCAATTCCTGAGGGAAAATTATTAACAACTTAGAATTCTGCATCTAGGGTAACTTTTAATCAAGTATAAGGGTAGAATGAAATCATTTTCAGACATGCAAGGATTGAAAACACTGTCTTCTGTGACCCCTTTCTCAGGAAACTACGGAAGGAATGTGCTCCCAGAAGATACGGATACAGCAAATAAGGACTTACCACAGAGAGGGGGGAAGGGGATTGTCAGGATGAGAGTGAGCAGTTCTGGGATTACAGCCATGCAACAGGCCCAGAGAGCAGCTAGTCCAATTCCAGCAGCAAGATAGAAAGAGGGTCCTGGGAAGGGGGTTTCCAGGAATTTTTTTTCTTTAAGGAAAAAAAAAGGACTTTGATTAATTTTCTGGCATTTGAGTATTTGGAAACTGATAAATATTTTCACTGACCTCATAGACTAAAAGGAAGCATATAAAAGGAAGCATATAAATAGAGTGAACAAGGAATGATATTTCATAGTGATCATACTCTACTGATTATTATTATATTATTATTGTCACAAATTAATTGACTATATTGTGAGGATATATGTTTTTGGGGTGGAAGTGAGGAGGTGAGAATTAGTACTGTAAGAAAGCTAAATTCTCATATACTATATTAGGAGTTCATAGGTGATTTTTTTTTTTTTTTTTAAAGATGATGTTGGGGGTAGGAGTTTATTAATTAATTTATTTTTGCCGTGCTGAGTCTTCATTTCTGTGCGAGGACTTTCTCTAGTTGCGGCGAGCGGGGACCCCTCTTCATTGTGGTGCGCGGTCCTCTCACTGTCGCGGCCTCTCTTGTTGCGGAGCACAGGCTCCAGACGCGCAGGCTCAGTAGCTGTGGCTCACGGGCCTAGTTGCTCGTGGCATGTGGGATCCTCCCAGACTAGGGCTCGAACCCGTGTCCCCTGCATTAGCAGGCAGATTCTCAAACACTGTGCCACCAGGGAAGCCCCATAGGTGATTTTTAAAATCAATAAATTGAAAAATAGCAGAATAAACATATTATTTAGACCTATGTAAGTAAATATCAAGAGAAACAGCTAAAAAAAGATGAAAGCATTTGTTTTTAATGAATGAAATTGGGAGGAGAGGTAAGGTGGCTCAGGGGACTACCTGTTTTTCACTTACTGACCTTTTGGTACTGTTTGATTATTTTTAAAGGTGATAAAAGTGTGTGCATGCATTACTTGATAAAACTAAAAACTAAAACAAATATTAATGACAGGTTCCTTTAAGGAGCATTAGGATTAAAGTGTACTCAGTGAAAGGGAGTCAGGTGTAGAGAAAAAGAAAGGTAAATTTAGCTTTTGTTTTAAAAGGGCTTTTAAAATGCTGTTTATTTCTGGTTTTTGTTTTGTTTTATTCTAGGGCTTCAAAAACAAACCAAAAAAGATGGGTCACATAAAGGCAGACTTGATTGATGTTGACTTAATCAGAGGTGAGTTCTAAAGTTGGCTTGTTTCTTAGGTATATCATTATGTTATTTCATAGTGGTACTAAAGATTCTTTTTGGATATCTTCCCTATATGATGGTATACTTTAATTTCCCAAAGTAGTGTTCTTCCTGCATCATTCAGGCTTTAGCATTTTTTCCCCTTTGCTTTATACTGTGTGGCTATGTAAATTATGTGGTTTCCATGAGGGTGAAAGAGATGAACTTGGAGACTTGCTGCTGTGTAATGAAGAAAAATATATGTATACCGTTCAAACAAGCCTGACTTATTTTGAGCTCCTGTCCTAGTGATTGAGACAAGAAGTTAGTATATATAATGAACATCGAAGAGGATTCTTTTTCACTGAACAGGTTATGTGCTGATTTTTGCTCTCACCTGTTTTTAATATAGTGTTACAAGTGGGCATTAGTCTAGTGTACATAAATGTTTGATGTTTTGTTTTATTGTATATTTAAAGGCTCAACATTTGCCAAAGCCAAACCTGAAATTCCGTGGACATCTCTGACTCGGAAGGGGCTTGTTCGAGTTGTATTTTTTCCCTTTTTCAGCAATTGGTGGATTCAGGTTACCTCTTTAAGAATCTTTGTTTGGCTGCTACTGCTTTACCTCATGCAAGGTAATTGGAGGAGTTGGGATAAACTATGACAGTTTCTTTTTGCCGCTGTTGCTATCAGATCATGCAGACCTTACTGTTCTTACATTTACCCTTTCATTTGATGGTTTCACGTACAAAGAAACGAAGGGACATACACCATTTGGAGATCATCTCAAATTTATTTGCTCAGAGAGAGCAAACATGATTGTCTAACTCTTCTCTCTTGAATTTCTTTCTGCCTGTCTCACTGGCCAGGCCTTTTCAAACTTTTCCTGTGTCTGACCTTTGAATATTGGATTACCTCTAGGTTGGATCGGGATTCTCTTCTCTTCCCTAGGTACTCTCATCAAGCCTTGTACCTTTAAATATAATTGATATACTGGTGATTCTCAAATTTATATTTTCAGGCCAGATCTCTCTGCTGAGCTTCAGGCTTGTAAATACAACTTCCTTTGGACATTTCCATATGGAGATTTCATAGGTATCTTGAACTTAATCATATCCAAAATGGAACTCCTGATTTTTTTTTTTACAATCTTTTCTTTTATACGGTCTTATTCCCCTTTAGGTTTTATCCCATTTCATTAAATGATGCCATCAGCTACCCAGTTTTCAAGCGAAAAATTGTCTTCCTGTTCTACTCTACCATCAACCCTCATATTCCATCTGTCACCAAGTCTGTAAGTTTGACCTCCAGAATATGTCCTGGCTACTTATCCCAGTCTCTGCTGCCACCTTCATAGTCCACAGCACCACCATCCCTTCACCTAGATCACTGGAATAGCATCTACTCAGAGCTTTCTTTCTGCCCATCACTCTTTTCACAGCAATTAGAGAAATCTTTTGAAATGGAAACCCTATCATGTCATTTTCCTGCTTTTTTAAGTCGCTTTAGTGACTTCTCATTGCCCTTGGAATAGAAACCCAAACTCCTCACCGGGGCCTCCAGTGCCCTACATTATCTGTCCCCTGCTAACCTGTCAGATGCCATGTCTTACCACTCTCCTCCTTGCTTACTCTAGGCATAAGGCCTTTTTCTATTCCTCACCCAGGGCTTTTCTTTCCGTTTGAAACAATCGTAAGGCTTTTCATGTGGCTATCTTTTCTGTCATCTTTAGGATCTGTGCTCAGATGTAACTTTCACAGAAAGGCCATCCCTGTCTATAACTTTCTAAGTAGTTGAACCACCCCTCAGTCACTGTCACAGAAGTCTGTGTTAATTTCTGTGTTACACGTCACTACCTGATGTTTTTTCTCTTTTCACTATGTGCAGGGGCCCAGTGTATGCTCTTTAATATACTCCATTGCCTACCAGGAACACTTTCTGAAAGAGGGCAGCGTAGATATGGTTATACCTGAGCAAACAGACATGACTTAGAACAAAGAGTAGGTGAAAGGTGAAGGTTGGGTTAGGGTGAAAGGATTTGGGGTGATTTTTGTTTTCTTTTATCTGTGTCAGTTTTTTTGAATTGTTTTCATAACTGTCATTTAGTTGCTGCATAATATTACATCATGTGGACACACCATCATTTCAAACTATCATTTTAATGTCTGTATGAGTCTATCATAAGGATTTAACGTAAACACTTTTTAATAACTGCTTTATAGTCCATTATATAAAAGTACCATAATTTACATAACTCTTCCCATGTAATGAGCATTAAGTTGTTTCTAGTTCTTTCTTAATAATACCATCATGAACAAAATTTTTCAAATTTTGTATTATTTCTTTGGAATTTATTCTCTGGAATAGAATTAACAGATCAAAGAATGTAAACGTTTTAAGGCTTTTAGTGCATATAGTGAAATTGCTGGTGACATAATTCTTTTGGAAAGTAGTGGATTCTGTTTTACCACAATCTTAGCATTATCATAATTTTAAAAATTGTTACCTAATTTGATATACGAAAATTAGTACTTTACTTGTTTAATGTGCATTTCTTTGGTCACTTGTAAGGGTGAAGTTAAATATTTTTCCACATGTTTGTTATTAAAGAATTTCTTACTGAGATAAATTATATATATTAAATTTTCGTATACACCATGGTCTATTTCCGGACTATATATTCTGCACCATCAGTTTGTCTGGTTATTCTCATATCTGTGTCACATTTCTTTAATTACTGTAGCTATTTAATGTGTAGTTATGTTGAGCAGGACAAGTATTCCTCTATTATTCTGTGGTTTTCAACATTTTCTCTTAGGTGTTCTTACTTGCTTATTCTTTGCAAAATAATTTAGAATTATTTTATCATGATCAAAGACCAAAAAAAAAAAATTGGAATTTGGATTGGAACTCCGTTCTCACCACTCCCCACTACAAAATATAGATATAGATATATTTGGAGGGAATGGGGAGAAAATTGATATATCTTTCCTTTTTAATTAATTAATTTATTTTATTTATTTATTTTTGGCTGCACTGGGTCTTTGCTGCGCACGGGCTTTCTCTAGTTGCGGTGAGCGGGAGCTACCCTTTGTTGTGGTGTGCGGGCTTCTCATTGCGGTGGCTTCTCTTGTTGTGGAGCAGGGGCTCTAGGCGCACGGGCTGCAGTAGTTGTAGCATGCGGGCTCAGTAGTTGTGGCTTGCGGGCTCTAGAGCGCAGACTCAGTAGTTATGGTGCACGGGCTTAGTTGCTCTGCGGCATGTGGGATCTTCCTGGACCAGGGCTCGAACCTGTGTCCTCTGCATTGGCAGGAGGATTCTTAACGACTGCACCACCAGGGAAGCCTGATATATCTCTCCTTTTAATCAAGTCTTCTGTTATATCTTTCTGTAAAGCTTTGTAGGAATTTTTTTTTCTTATAAGGCCTGCATAGATCTTGTTAAACTCAATATTTTTTTCATTGTGGTAAAATATACATGAAATTTACCATCTTAACTATTTTTAAGTGTACAGTTCAATGACATTAAGTACATTCACATTGTTAGGTAGCCATCACCACCATCTATCTCCAGAACTTTTTTCATTTTTCCAAACTGAAACTCTGTACCCATAAATCAATAACTCTCCAATTACTCCTACCCCCAGCCAACCACTCTTCTACTCTCTGTCTCTATGAATTTGACCACTCTGAGTACCTCATATAAGTGGAATCATACAGTGTTTGTCCTTATTTCACTTAGCATAATGTCTTCAAGCTTCATCCATTTGTAGCATGTGTCAGACCTTCCTTCCTGTTTGAGGATGAATAATAATCAACTGTATGTATATACCATATTTTGTTTAAATGTATCATCCATCAGAGGATGCTTGGGGGCTTCCACATTAAAGAAAAATATTTTATGTTTTTATTTTTGTTGCTGCTGCTGTAGGTATGAGGCTTTTTTTGTTTGTTTTATGTGTTTTAACTGGTGATTGCTGTTACATTTGAAAGCCTTTAGTTTATACTTAAGATTGTTATATAACCAGCCACTTTTTAAACTCTTATTATTTCTAATAGTTTTTCGGTGCTTGTCTCAGATTTTCTAATTATACAACCATATTGTTGGCATAATGAAAAGTTGGTCTCCTCTTTTTTCATACATTTCATTTACTTGTATTGCATTAGTCGGCATTTTCAGAGCAGTGTTAAGTGATAACAGTAAGAGTGATCATAATGTTTTGTTCCTATTCAGAATGTTTTCATTAATATGATGCATGTTGATTTTACTTATATATTCTTTAGTATATGTGCTGCCAAAGCGAGCACTACTTATTTATATTCTTTAGCATTTTAAGGACATATTTTTATATTCCTAGTATTTTAGAAAAGATGGGCATTTAAGATTAATTACAAATCAGGAACAAATGTCTATTTTTATAGAATGCTTTTTCACTACTAGAGTTGGACCAGACTTCACAGGTTAAAGGCACATCCCTTCCCAAGACACCAGCCTTACTTTGGGAGTCCCTAGGGCTACCCTTACTCTGACCAGCTGGCTACAGTTTTGAGAGTCCCCCACTCATTCCCTCAGACTTAATAATTCACTAGAATGACTCAAAGCACTCAGGAAAATGCTGTCGTTATAGTTTTATTGTAGCAGAAGGATACAAATTAGAAGGGGTGCATAGGGCAAAGTCTGGGAGGTCTTCAATCAGGAAGTTTTTGTCGTCCTCAAGGATGTGTTACCCTTCCATCCATGAGGGATAGCAGTATGCGCAAGGTATTGCCAACCAGAGAAGCTCACCCAAGCTTTGGTATCCAGAGTTTTTATTGAGGGTTTATTATGTAGGTATGTTTGATTGAGTCACTGGCCAAGGAGTTAAACTCTGTCTTTAGCTCCCATTCCCTCCCCAAAGGTCAGGCTGATACAGTGTGGCTCAAAGCCCCAGCCCTCTAATTCCATAGTTGGTCTTTCTGGTGTGGCTACTCCTATCCTTAGTCATTTTATTGGCATAAACTATCCTCTGTGGTCCAAGGGACCCACCATGAATAACAAAGATACTTCATCATTTGGAAAATTCCAAGGGTTTAGGGTTACCTCCCAGGAATCAGGGACACAGACCTTTTACACAATTGGCAATTGAGATGATACATATGCATGCGATCAAAACTACATCGTATTAAGTTATTAAATTACATCAGTTAAGTCTCAGTCAACGATTCCTTTAGTGCCTAACATGTCTGTGCCAGGTACTCTTCTAGGCTCTGAGAAAGATTTCCTACTATCCTACTAGCATAAACCCTATATGATCTTGGTGAATTATTCTTTTGCTGTATTGTCAAATTTACTTTAATAGTATTTCAGTCATTCATTCAACAAATATTGAGTGCTTACTATGTGCCAGGTACTGATCTAGGTACAGCAGTGAACAAAATAGACAGAAATCCCTGCTTTCATGGTGTTACTTTTTAGAGGTAAATTTATATCCATGTTCACAAGTCAGCAAGGTCTATAGTTTATTGTTTTGGTGCTATTGTTGTTATGTTTGGGTATCAGGGTATTAGGGAATGGAATTAATTTTTCTCCACATAGAAAAGTTTGTATAGCACAAGAATTATCTTTATGTCAAAGTCTGAAAGAACGAATCTGTAAAATTGTATCTGGAAGTTTTGGGAGATAATTTGTGATATCTTTCTGTTTCTTTCATTACTTTTTTCTTTGGACATTTCATCCTCACATACAAAGAGGCAACGTAGCATGACAGTTAAGAGTAAGGACTCCTGGCAGTCCAGTGGTTAGGACTCCATGCTTCCACTGCAAGGGGCATGGGTTCCATCCCTGGTCGGGGAACTAAGATCCTGCATGCCACACCTCGGCCAAAAAAAAAAAAAAAAAAAAAAAGAATAAGGATTCTGGAACCTGGCTGCCTTGGTTCAAATCGCAGCTGTGTTAATTGCTACATATAACTCTGGACCCTGGAGAATACTGGGTCTCTGAGCAGAGCAGTACTGCAGAGGGTTATACAGTATCTAGTTGTTTTGTGCTGGAAAGTCTTTCAGAATATCTAGATTGTCATATTTCCAGAAAGGCAGATCCTTTGGACACATCATTCTTCACTTGCTCTGTGATCTAGGGCTTCAGGTTTTCACTCAGCTAATGTGCAGGTGGATTGTATTGTAGAAAATTATGTGCTTTCATCTGTATACTTCTTTAAATGATAGATTTTTAGAGAAATAATCTGTAGAGTTATTAGAATTGTTTTTAAAGATAAGCCCTAATGCTTTCCACTTTGAAATCTCTTCTTTTCAGTTATAGCACTCGTGTTCTATTTTATGATGCCTATTGTGAATGTAAGTGAAGTACTTGGACCCTTGTGCCTTATGTTACTCATGGGAACTGTCCACTGTCAAATTGTGTCTACTCAGATAACAAGGCCATCGGGAAACAATGGAAATCGGAGAAGAAGGTGAGATGAGAAATTACACTTTTGGTTGTGTATGTTCTGGGAGAGGCATTGAAGAACAAAATCTTTGAGTGAATTAATACAAAATCTTCCTCTTTTGCATATATTTTTCATTATTTTTTTGGCTTAAAAAAAACCCCAAATGCTTTACTTTTACTTTTCTCCCTGATGCTTAGAAACCTTGTCATGAACTTTTAATCCAAGGGGGATGGGGGTTTGTCATTCAGTACCGTTGTTTAAAAGGAAAATTCCTATACTGTATTATTCCTTATCAAAATTTACCTTAAATAATGATTTTAATGAAAAACATTCTGCTTCATAATTTTCTCAAAATTTGGTGAAAATTCACTATAAACAAGGATCTTAGTACATTAGGTTAGTGCTACTAAAATTTTTACCTTTTTTCAATAATATGTAAAAAGAATGGATTTCTAAGTGTTCTAAACTTTTAATAAAGATTTAACTTTTCTACACATTGAATTCATGTCTAGTCTTTATTGATCATGTGCCGTTTGTGGGGTTTAGAACTGTTAAAGGTTTCTTAGATATACATGGTATTATCTTACAAAAGTCATCTTTCTCAGAGTATCTGTAGATTTTTGTTCCCCCAAGGAGTTACTATATAAGGTTTTTTCATTTGGTGCAAAGAATTTCAATATATTTATACTTATTTTTGAATGTTATTTTCAAAACTTTTTTTTTCCAGGAAAGAATATTCCTTGAAAATTCAGTTTAATTGATTTAATGTTTTCTAAGGAAATCAAATATTGTGCTGTGTCTCATTGGTATTTACAGGATATATCTTTTCACTGCATAGAATATCAAAAAATTGATCACTTGCTATTATTTTGTGTTCCCATGATTAAATGTGCCAAATGGGTAGATTTCTGGCATCCATATTTAAAGAAATTGTTCATTCTTTCTGTGGTTCCTGAAAAGACTATTGGTCATACATATGAAAATTTTCCTTCTAGTTATGTTTTTGAATGACATTTCTATTTATTTAATGAATGAACAAAATGGTAACTTAGCACTTTGTTCTGGAACCTGTTTTTGCCCTTAAGTCAGAAATGTTCCTGTATAATTTATCCTCATTATATGAAGTTCATTATACTTAATTTCAGGTAGTAGTCAGTAGGGATATTCTGAGTAGAGACGGAAAAAGGTCCTGAATAATCTAAAGTTGTTGAAATATTTTTTTTTTAGAAAATTACGAAAAACTGTAAATGGTGATGGGAGCCGAGAAAATGGAAATAACTCCTCTGATAAAGCCAGAGGAACAGAAACTTTGGAATCTGCACCCTTTAATGGTGGTTTTTGGGGGACTCTCTTTGGCAGCAGGTGGGAAGTCTTACATTGGAATTTTTACTTGATTTTGTGTTCACATTAGTGTTTACATAGTATATAATCTGATTAGGTTTTAGGAATACACAGTGTAAGCATATTATCATTGTGGTGAGATTTTTAAAGGTTCTGGAATGATTTGCTTATTTGCAATGGCACCACTGTCTGTCATGTTACCCATTAGTCCAGTAAACTACCATAAAAGTGTCATTCTGCTTGATCTTTAATGGTTTTTTAGACCACAAGATTATGGAAATATAAATACTCTTGAAGGGTAAATATTTTAAGTCATATTGGCCAACATCTTGAGAGAATGAAGAATTTCTAAAAGATGAGGTATTTTTCAGTATGAGAGCTGATTCCTCTTTAGATGTGGGGTGCAGGACAGGAGGCTGGTGTCGATGGGCTGTAGGACAGAAAGGGAAGTGAGTCCAAGACACATTCAACCTCCTTCATGATTTTGTCGGTTGTAGCAGCGCTAGTATGACTTGAAGAAATCCTTATTTTATCATATGTTAATTTTTGTGACTCAAAAGTAAAGTGCTTTTGCAGCTTTGTTTTTGAAGACGAAGTATGTTCACAAATTTTTCTAAAGATAAGTTGACACTCTTTAGTTGAAGCGTTTGAGTCTTTTGTGCTGAACATTGTGCTGGCACTGGGCATTCCTCTTAGTGATTTTACCGTCTAATTAGGAAGGTAAGAGTAGCAGGTATGATACAGTCACAAAAATGTAAAAATACCATAAATGATATCATGCTGACTAAAGGCCATGCAGTTCAGCAGAAGGAGTGCGTATTCTGGGGTGAAGTAGTCAGCAGGAGTCAGGGAGGAGCTGAGAGTTGCTGGGCTTTGAAGCACAGGAGAGGGGAAGACATTCTATGAAGTGGCACAAACAGGCAATGTGAGGGCGGGGTTGGCATTGCGTTTGAGAGGGAAGACTGTGGACCCACTTCCTTGCAAAATCGAAAAGAACAGGCTTCCTCTCAACTAACTGACCCAAGTCTTTGGAGACTAGAGAGAGAACTGGCTTCCTATGCCCTTAGGCAAGCTAGAAGCCTGAAACGTACAATTTCTGAATCTTCTTGATTTCCAGAATAATATATTGTACTCCTCAGAAGAAAGTGACTTCATGAAAGATATTACTTTCAAAAAACTAACTAGTAATCTTTTTTTCCTTTTTTAAAAATAGGATGAAAAGAGTAAAATTAATATGTAGCAAAGGGACAGAGACTGACAATGACTCAGGTTGTCTGCCTCCTATCATCAAGAAGAGACAGTGTCGACCAGAGATTAGAATGTGGCAAACAAGAGAGAAAGCAAAATTTTCAGACGGAGAAAAGGGATGCAGGGTAAGATTTAGATGAGAGTAAGTATTACAAGGTCTTTTCTTTCCTGTGTAAAATTTTTCTATTCTTAGACTCTGCTAGAAACACAAAATAGGTACTAATAGATTTGTGTCATTTGAAATGTAAAACTACAGGATGTGAAAAGGAGAACATCATGAAGAGTAACATGAAGACTGTACCTTATTCTTCTAATTTCTAGGACCAGAACCTGTTATCGCATCTGCCCCTGGTCCAGCCTTAGTAGGAGACTGGTAGATTCAATAAACAGATTAGTGTAGACGCTGCTGTGTCGTCTTCCAGAGAGGCGGTGATAATGTGTTAAGGTTTGGGAAACTATTTTCCAGGTTTAGGTATAGATGTTTACGTCTGCTTTACGTCTAAAACTAACAACACTCTTACTTTATAGTCTTGAAATATTTTCTTACTTGTTAGACTGGCATTTACGAATTACAAAAAGCTAATATTTTTGAGCCATTACTGCAACCAAGCACTATTCTAAGTGCTTTACAAGTAAGTAACTCACTTAATTGTTTCAACAACTCTGTGAGATAGGTGCTTTTATTATCATCGCTTTTCAGATGAGGAAATTGAGGCCCAGAGAGATTTAATTACCTACCTACAGTTACATAGCTAATAAGTAGAAGAGCTGTGATTCAGACTTGAGTTTGACTCAAGCCTGTGCTTCTAACCTCTACATAATACTGCCTCATCATTTAAGCTATTTAGTTTCAAGAAAGTTTAATGTTTTTCTTTATTGAGACCAACTAATAGGTAGGTTTGTTCAGTTTTGGTTTAGTTTACTTTTACTGCTTCTTAGTTTTTATACATAGGCTAACTGGAGTATTTTGGGCTGTCCCCTGTGAGGAAACTGCTCTTCTCTTTGTAGGAGCCGTTTGGGCGTTTGGGCAATGGGATTTCAGATGATCTGTCAAGTGAGGATGATGGTGAAGCCCGGACACAGATGATGACACTGCGGAGGAGCGTGGAAGGGGCCTCAAGTGACAACGGCTGTGAAGTTAAGAATAGGAAATCAGTACTTTCAAGGCACCTAAACACTCAGGTAATTTTTATTTTAGCTTATAAAAGTATAGGCATTAACTCCCAAGTCACAAGGTATTTAACACGTTTTCCTGTCGTGTGTTGGCAGGTAAAGAAGACCACTTCCAAGTGGTGTCCCGTTGTGCGGGATTCAGATAGTCTGGCTGAATCAGAGTTTGAATCGGCAGCCTTCAGTCAGGTAACGTATCCCTTTTCAAGGCGTATTCTTGAGTGTAATAACTGTATCCATTCCTTTGTTTATTGGTTGTCCTAAAGTTGTGTGTATATTTGCCTGCCCCTCCCCTGCCCCCAACTATGTGTCTACCTATCTAGAAGCTTTTACATGACTGCTCACCCCCAGAAAGAGAACGAGCTCTTTGTCTTTGATCTAATCTTAAAAGTATCGTAGATGATGCCCAGAGAGAGACTCCTCAATCCCTAGATGATGAGAAGGCTACTTAATATTCACTTGGAATATGCAGTTTATTCTTAAGCATTGTTCCTTTGTAAGTGGCATCGATGCTGATGGGGACAGATGTTTGAGAAAGGACCCCTGAGAGATGGGAGCAGTAAATCTCATCATGAAAGCTAATGGGAATATTGTACATTTGGGACATTATAATTCAGAGGTGAGGAGAGTAGATGGTGGTGGCTTTTGTTTTGATTGACAAGGCAGCTGGGGTTGTGGAAAAACTTTCACATCTATGTTTGTACCGCAGGAGAGCTGCAATGTCCATCCTTTTCTCAGCCTGATTACCCTTTTCCCTGTGTGGCTGGGCCCCGGACGTGACTAGGTCTACAGTCAAGCTCACAACATTTAGAGTAGAGGACACTTGGGTGTGTCAGTAGGCCCAGCCACACCTGCACCCAGAGTGGGCCCTTGGATGTGCTTGCAGAGTCACCCCATCCCAGGGCACCTCACTTGAACAACCCCATGACTTGGCAATAAATTCTCAGAGGGAGTCCTCTTTGATAGTCTGTTAGAGAGTCATCAGAGTTTCACATTTAACCATGAAAATGTATTATTGTTATGTGAAGCCTTGGCAACATAGTGATCAGTGTGTGAAAGCTTGCCAGCCATCACCATAGGTAACTTGTTTTCATTTTATTTCAAATATATAGTTGTTTTGTTTTTGAAATACAGGTAAATATTTTATTATAAAATACCTTTTAGGGCTTCCCTGGTGGCGCAGTGGTTGAGAGTCCGCCTGCCGATGCAGGGCACACGGGTTCGTGCCCCGGTCCGGGAAGGTCCCACGTGCCGCGGAGCGGCTGGGCCCGTGAGCCATGGCCACTGAGCCTGCGCGTCCGGAGCCTGTGCTCTGCAATGGGAGAGGCCACAACAGTGAGAGGCCTGCGTACCGCAAAAAAAAAAAAAATACCTTTTACTGCAACAATATGGATGAATTTCAGAAATATAATGTTGTAAAAGTAGTCAAACATAAAAAATAGCTATTTTCAGATTTCACCTCTAACAAAGTACAAAATTGAAGTTAATCTATGCTCTTAGTAGTCATAATGGTTGTTTTCCTTGAAAGGGAATAGCACAGAAACAGGGGCAGGAGAGCTAGTAATGCTTTGCTCATTGGTTTTGGTGCTGATTACACAGACATGTTTCAGTTGTGAAAAATTTATCAACCTATAAACTTATGCACACATATTTAAGAACGCTGTATTTCAAAAACTGTTACAATAAAAACATATTCATCTAAAGCACAGAAATCACAATGAAAAAAACTAAAAAAAAAAAATTAATTTCATGACCCAAAAACTGTCACTTCATTTTTTAAAAAATTTTAAGGCTTTACAGATTTTGTAGTTATAAAATTAATGTAAGGATGTTATAAAAATTCAAATGAAGAAGTATATTTAGTAAAAAGCAACCATTTCCACTTCCTGCCTCCCTTCCCAGTATAATGAATCCCTCACTGTTCCCCACATCCCCAGATTGAATCCATGCTGTCCAGAGGGTGGTTATAGTTCCACATATTTATTTTCCTTTGCGTAAGAGAGCATACTATATATTTAAACATATAACATATCATTTAAAAAACATAAATAGGAAAATTTGTTCTGAGTTTTTTTTTTTTATCTTGTAGGGCTTGCCTTATCAGTACATAAGACAATACTTCATTCTGTTGAACATCTGCAGAATATTCCAGTTTATGAAGGAATTTATTAAAATGTGTAAAATTATGACTACTTAATTTGTTTCCAGTTTTTCATTATTAAAAGCAATCCAGAAAAATCCTTGTAGATAGATGGGTTTATCCACTCAGGTTGCCATAACAGAATACCACAGGCTGGGTAGCTTAAACAACAGAAATTTTATATAGTTGTTTTTAAAAAGGAATGTAAAAAAAATGTGTTTTTGTTTTCCCTTAAAGGGCTGTAGATCTGGCATGAGTGGTGGCTCTCGAAGCCTCAACATGTTGAGAAGAGACTCGGAGAGCACCCGTCATGACTCGGAGACAGAGGATATGTTATGGGATGACCTGCTGCATGGCCCTGAATGCCGGTCGTCTGTCACCAGCGACAGTGAGGGGACCCACGTGAACTCCCTTCACTCAGGGACTAAACGTGACCCCAAAGAAGATGTTTTTCAGCAGGTCTGTAAAGGTGATGATAATAATAGCTGATGTTTACTGTGTACTTACCATGTGCCAGGCACTGTATTATCTCATTTAACTCTACAATAACCCTGTAAGGTGGACACTATTATTATCCCTGATTTAGAGATGAGGAAATTGAGCATAGTTTGTAAGTGAAGATATTGGAATTAGAACTAAGGGGGAAGCACTCTTGAATTCCCCTAACCTAAATGTTTCTTCCTAGGACCTTTTCTCATTATTTTCCTTAGAATGATCCTTAATGTTCACTTTATATGAGCAGGGTACATTGTTTGGCGCAGTAACCTGATATTATATTTTCATAGACATAACAGTATTATATATGAATTACTAGGAGATGGCATTGCTTGCTTCTCTAATAACGTATAAAGCAAGTGATGCTTTTAATTTTAGTTTTTCTGTTACTATCATAAAATCAGATAGCCTGGAAATGGGGATTCTTTAGAAGGTTATTTCAACCTTACAATCAATATAGGAATTCATTCTACATCTGCAGAAATTTTTTTACTAGAAATTTTTTTGACTCTGCTTTAGAAATTTTTTACTAATAATTCTTTTATGTAGTAACAATAGTTCCTACTTCTTAGAAATATTGTGATATATCTAATGAGATAATACGAAGTGCTTAGCACGATGCTTGGCAAAGTGTAGGCACCCAATACATGTTAGCATGGTTATTACTATCCACATGAGACAATCAGTTAGTCTCTCCTTAAATACTTGTGGAGCTGGAGTGATTGTTATTTCATGAGCTTTTTCCACTGCTGGATAGATTAAATGATTAAGAAACGGTTCTCATATCAGCCTTTCATATGTTTAATGCCAACGATCATGATTCTTCTTAGTTTTATTTTTTTTAGGCTAAATATTTCCACAATGACTTAATAAATAGTGGGTGATGGATATTCATTTGTTTAATTATTGAATTTTCTTGATTCTAAGATACCATTGATTTAGATTACACATTTTAATGAAAAAAATTCTGCTTCATTAAATGTATACAGTTTTTAAAAACTAACTAGAAACAACATACATTTTATTATTAAAGTTTTAAGCTTTTTCCTCCAATTTTGCTATCAAAGTTTGTATCTAAATATTCTTTGCATTCAGTCTGAAGACTCATCTAAATTACCTTAGCCCTTGGTAATTATGAATAGCATCATGATGATTTTCACCTCCTTTGCACTTTTGGGATTTATAGGATAATTTTAAGGCATATGTAAGAATAACTAGGTAAGATGAAACTCACTATGTTAAACGGAATTCATCATTTCCCAATTCTCCCACCCAACCTATTCTTTTATTCCCCATATTTCTAAATGTCACCACTAACCACCCAAGTTAGAAACCTTGGTGCCATTCTTGACCCCGCCCCCCATGTTTCCAATCAGTCATCACATTGTCTTGATTCTGCTGTATAATACATACATCTGCCCACCTGTGTCCACACTGCTTGGTGCAGACCACCATCAGCCCTCGTCTGGATCCTTACAACAGCTTCTCTAGGCTTGCTCTGCTTCATTTCATTTTCCACACTGCAGCCAGAATGATCCTTCTAAAATACAAATCTGATGCCGTTCCCCTTACAGTCCTTTAATTGCTTTTTTTTTTTTTCCATTCTGGATTATTTCTTTCTGTTCCTTTATTTGCTCTGATAACAGTCTTGCATGGTATAGTTTAACTCAACTAAACTTCTTTCAGTTTCCTCATGTACTTCTGGATCTTTACACAAACTGGTTTATTTGCCTGGAACACACTTTTCTCCAATACCTATTCCTTCGTCTCACTCTTTTTTACTTTTCGGGTCTTGGCTTGAGTGATACTCCCTTAGGAAACCTTTTCTGTATGCTCCTAAAGCATTCTTTCCTTCCCTTATCATGCTGCACAGTAACTTTATTTAATCATGTCTCCATAAGTCTGTATGCTCTGTGATGTCAAGGACTACATCTGTCTTGTTCTTTATTATATCCATAGTACATGTTACATAGTAGCTGCTTAATATTTTTTTGGCTAAATCAATTAATAAATCCATAAATGTGCATCAGCATTATGCTAAGCATTATTGTAGAAGGAGAAGAAATACACCAGATGGTTGTTTTTTAGTAACTTATATATTTGTTTGGGAACAAGATGATTTTATGGGAAATAGAGGACACAATAAAAGCAGCATATAATTAGATGTAAATTTATCTGATATAGACTGTAAGGGTTTTTAATTTCAGAGAAAGGTAACGTGAGTGAGGCTTGTGGCCATCAGAGAGGACATGTTGGTGAAATGGGACTTGAGTTGGTACTCGAAGAATAAGACATGATATGGCAGAGGAAAATACAGGGCTGTTTCTATCTCGACCTTTTCCTCCTGAGCTTACTATGCTTTTCTGTGTCCTGATTAGACCAGAGAAAGGTTTACCTTCTCAGTCATTCCTGTGATGTTAAGGCCTGTTAGTACCTCTCCCGTGTAACTTCCTACTGTCCCTGGTCTAGTCATGATGCTGTAGAAATGCTTTCCTTCTTGATATCCCATTAATACACCAAGCTTATCCTCACTTCCATACGTTTAGTAGGGAAGCAGCCTTGGAGATCATGTAATCCTACCTCCCATCATTATAGGAGACACTTAGCCTCTCTCCAGGTAAGAAATTGTTTTTGTGAAAAAAAACAAAAACAAAAACCAGAAACCAGCATCATGGAGGTGGTAATTGGAGTGATGAGCTTTGTGAGGGGGAGAATAGGATGACAAGGCTGAACCCTGGCAAATGTGGCCCAGGAGCTAGACAAAGGGAAAAAAATACAACGGAGGAAATAAAGAAGGAGTGGATGGAAATATTTATTTTTTCTTCTCAGAACCATTTATTCTGGCTTCAGAACTCAAGTCCTGCCTCTGACCGAGTTAGTGCAATAATCTGGGAAGGGAATGAGTGCAAAAAGATGGATATGTCTGTGTTGGAAATAAGTGGTATCATCATGAGCAGGGTAAGGTTTAATACGTTTTTGGATTTTTAGAAAAATCTATTTAATTATCAGCAGCTATTTCATAGAATGTATTTAATGATCAAAACGTTGACTCTGCTTTTGAAACACCAGTATGTGTATCTTAAATTTTGTAGTCAGTCTTCACTAGGTAGTATATTTTTTTATTTGTTACAGAGGTCTCTGTGAGCATGATCAGGTAGACTCTACAAATATTCCTTATCTCATTCAAGCCTAAAAGTCATAAATCTGTACATCATTTTTATTTGTATTTCTTTTAGATTTAAAGCAGATTTAGTTTTTAATAATCTAAATAGTATTTGATAAATACTGCTTCACAACTCCATTTAGCTGTGCAGTAATGATGGATATTTTAAATTAATTCCCAGGTTAATGCGTATCAGCAAGGAGTAGGTTATCAGATGCTGGGAAATGTCGTCACCATCGGATTAGCATTTTTCCCTTTTTTACATCGACTGTTCCGAGAGAAGAGCCTTGACCAGCTAAAGTCCATCTCAGCTGAGGAGATCTTGACTCTCTTTTGTGGGGCACCACCTGTTGCACCTATTATTTTCTTGTCTATAATTAATTTTTTTGAACGACTGTGTCTTACTTGGATGTTTTTTTTCATGATGTGTGTGGCGGAGAGAACATACAAACAGGTCGGTAGACAATTAAGTAAAATTTCTTACCTCTGCTTTTGTATGTGGTATTCTGTTGAGTTGCTTTTGTTCCCCTGATTTGTTCTCTCTCCCGAAGTTAAGGTGGGCAATGGAGGCTTGATAAGTGAACTTTTGGTATTTGTGGGTTTAACACTTGTGATACTGATTATTCACAAATGACATGCTGTAATCTGAAATTTTGCTGAGCTTACTTGCAGGTGTAAGTGGCTGAGCCAGTGAGTGAGCCTAGCTGATTGCTTAGCACCTGCACCTCAATGTGCCCTTGATGTTTTGTGTATGTAGCATATGTAGTAATTACCAAAGTGAAAATGTTTCTGTGAAAAATGGCCAAGTGAGAAATAAACTTACTGAAATTTGGTAAGAGTTTGGGATTGAGGGCTTAATGTATTGGTGATATGTGCAAAAAATGTGGTTTTGAATGGAAATGTAATTTGGGAGTAAGCTAGAATTTTGTATAAACATTTGAGTTTGTGAAGGTGGGGATTCACAAAGGTCTGTAAGGTATATTCCTGGAAAATGTCAAGAGTGTAGCATGTTGTGAAGAAGTATATTACTACATAATGTGCTTTGCAAGCGACAGGTTAATGAGCTATTAACAATGTTTTTTCACTGCCTGTCTTAGTGACCACTGATTAGAACTTGATCCTTTTAATATTTTTTATATGCTGGGAATATTGTTTACAATTATGTAAATATACACACAGTGACACATGTGTACGTTTCACTTTGTGGTTTTTTTTTTTTTAACCTCCTCTAGAGATTTTTATTTGCAAAACTCTTCAGCCATATTACTTCTGCCAGGAAAGCTAGGAAATATGAAATACCTCATTTCAGACTTAAAAAGGTGGAGAACATTAAGATATGGTTATCACTGCGTTCCTTTCTAAAGGTGAGTTTTAGCTGACTAACCATGGAATATCTGCAATGATACGCAGAAAACATGCTCACTGAAATTTCTGGCGGCAGATACTCAGTAGGCAGGGTAGTTCTATGTACTGGACAGATAATCAGTGGCTGACAGACTTGCTGGACACCAGGTTGGGAGTGATCTATCTGCAGAGCTGGTAGAGCTAAGTAAATAAGACCTTAGAAAGGGAAAAGAAAATTTAAATTCCTAGGGGAGAGTGATAAATTGAATGTCTCATCTTCTTCTGACTTTTGGGGGGAATATTCCAGCTGAAAATATGTTCATGAATCAATCACACCCTTAATTTGAATGGCATGGATCTCAGAGCTTAATTAAAGTCAAATATGTCCAAAATATATTAAAATCCTGTGTCAGAAACGTCTTATAAATGTTCATTTTCACGCCAGTATAGTAAGATTGGGAGTGTGAATGACCTGAGGGCTGTTGCCGTCTCCGGCGGTGACCTAAAACACTAACCTATGCATCTCACTCCACAGAGACGGGGCCCGCAGCGATCAGTGGATGTGGTTGTGTCTTCTGTCTTCCTACTGACACTTTCCATTGCTTTCATTTGTTGTGCCCAGGTAAGAGTTTCAGATCTATTTCAGTGGAAAATGGAAAATAGAGCTCACTTTCTGTTTTAAATCAGTTCACCGTGTTTAAGTATGTGTGTGTGTGTGTGTGTGTGTGTGTGTGTGTGTGTGTGTGTGTGTGTATATGTATAGACAACGGACATTTGTATCTCACAGCTCTGGGAACTGGGGAGTCCAAGGTCAAGGTGCCAGCATGGTTATGTTGAAGTATATATATTTTTAATGTGTCTACATTTCTTTTGCTAGTTTGAATACTTGTTAATTTTTCTAACTTTTTTTTTTAATTTTTAAAAAAGTTTATTTTATTTTATTTATTTATTTTTGGCTGTGTTGGGTCTTTGTTGCTGCGTGCGGGCTTTCTCTGTTTGTGGCAAGTGGGAGCTACTCTTGGTTGTGGTGCGTGGGCTTCTTATTGCAGTGGCTTCTCTTGTTGCAGAGCATGGGCTCTAGGAGTGTGGGCTTCAGTAGTTGCAGCACGTGGGCTCAGTAGTTGTGGCTTGCAGGCTCTAGAGCGCAGGCTCAGTAGTTGTGGCACACAGGCTTAGTTGCTCCGTGGCATGTGGGATCTTCCTGGACCAAGGATCAGACCCATGTCCCCTGCATCGGCAGGTGGATTCTTAACCAATGCACCACCAGGGAAGTCCTCTTCTAACTTTTGAAGTGAGAATAAAGATAATGTTTAGTCCTTTAAGACTCTAAGATCATGGTAATTTAATTTTAATTGGCAATTTTTGATTGTTAATAAAGCTATATACCATTATGGATACAAAATGGTGGTTTTCCAACTCCATTGTTTCTTCTAATTTTATTAATTGTCACTCTAAAGTAGACTTTTTCTTTTTTCCCATTTATTCATTCATTCATTTACTACGCTATGGACTCCTGTGTTCTTATTTTTATCCAGTGGATTATAAACTATTACTATGTTTTGATTCCTAAATTGTCCCAGATTTGGCAAGTAGGAGACCCTTAAAGCCCCTTCCTGTGTTCTTTTGACAGGTCCCTGTATCTTTATTTATTTATTTATTTTGGTACTTCTGTGTTTTCTTTATTACAAGAAGTTACAGCCTTATCCTGTACTTTTCCATTGATTGAATTTTAACTTAATTCTGCTATGGTCAGAAAACATGCTCTGAATGTTTTCAGTCCTTTGAAATATGTAGAATTGCCTTATTATCCAGTATATGCTCAGTTTTATTAAATCTTCCATCAGCACTTTGAAAGAATTTGTATCCCACTGTTTTGGAGAGCAGCGTTCTCTCTATATAAATTAGCCCAAGTTTATTAGTTGTATTGCTGAAACTTCCTGTGTCCCTACTCATCTTTTTGGTTTGCTTATTCTGTCAGCCACTGAGAGAGGTGTGGTCAAGCCTGCTCCGATGGTGGATTTATCTTTTTCTCCTTTTATTTCTGTCAATTTTTGCTTTATTTGTTTTTAAACAGTGTAACTGGGTGCATACAGGTTTAGAATTGTTATCCATCTCCTTGGTGGATAGACTTTTATATCCTTTATAGTTATTTTTTTTCTCAATCCAGGATCAGTTATTACATTTAGCTGTTATGTCTCTTTAATCTTCTTTAATCCTAAACAGTGTCAGGCTTTCTTTACCTTTCATGACCTTATAAAATGTCTCTATTTCTAATGTTTCTTAACTTAAAGTCTACTCTATTTGGTATTAATTTAACTACACCACCTGTGTTTTGATTAGTTTTTGTATGCAATATCTTTGTCTACCCTTTTTCATTTATTTTGTCTTTGTATATAGTTCTATCTCTTATAATCAGCATATTCTTTTTTGGTTGCTTGTTTCTTTTTTCTTTTTTTTTTTTGCTGTTAAACTATCAAAGTGCTTTAATATCTTTAGTGATATCTTTTTTTCAATGCTGAAAGGTTATTTTATTAATTTATTTTGGTAACAGATCTGTATTTATTACAAAATATATTTTCTTTTTGAGCTTTTCCCCTTTCTCTCTCTCTCTTTTTTATTGAAGTATAGTTGATTAACAATGTTGTGTTAGTTTCAGGTATACAGCAAAGTGATTGAGTTATACACATATATGAATATATATTATTTTCAGATTCTTTTCCCTTATAGGTTACTATAAAATATTGAGTATAGCTCCCTGTGATATATATACCGTATCTTCTTTATCCATTCATCTGTCGATGGACATTTAGGTTGCTTCCATGTCTTGACTGTTGTAAATAGTGCTGCAATGAACATTGGGGTGCATGTATCTTTTTGAATTATAGTTTTGTCTGGATATATGCCCAGGAGTGGGATTGCAGGATCATATGGTAACTATTTTTAGTTTTTTAAAGAACCTCCATACTGTTCTCCATAGTGGCTGTATCAATTTACATTCCCACCAACAGTGCAAGAGGGTTCCCTTTTCTCCACACCCTCTCCAGCATTTATTATTTGTAGACTTTTTCATCATGGTCATTCTGACTGGAGTGAGGTGATACCTCATTGTAGATTTAATTTACATTTCTCTAATAATTAGTGATGTTGACCATCTTTTCATGGGCCTTTTGGCCATCTGTATGTCTTTTTTGGAGAAATGTCTACTTAGATCTTCTGCCCACTTTTTTATTGGGCTGTTTGGTTTATTGTTATTCAGTTGTTTGTATATTTTGGAAATTAATCCCTTGTCAGTCGCATCATTTACAAATATTTTTTCCCATTATGTAGGTTGTCTTTTTGTTTTGTTTAAGGTTTCCTTTGCTGTGCAAAAGCCTTTAAGTTTAATTAGGTCCCATTTGTTTATTTTTGTTTTTATTTCCATTCCTCTAGGAGGTGGGTCAAAAAAGATCTTGCTGTGATTTATGTCAAAGAGTGTTCTGCCCATGTTTTCCTGTAGAAGTTTTATAGTATCCAGTCCTATGTTTAGATCTTTAATCCATTTTGAATTTATTTTTGTATATGATGTTAGAGAAGTGTTCTAATTTCATTCTTTTACATGTAGCTGTCCAGTTTTCCCAGCACCACTTATTGAAGAGGCTGTCTCTTCTCCATTGTATATTCTTGCCTCCTTTATCATAGATTAGGTGACCATAGGTGCATGGGTTTATCTCTCGGCTTTCTATCCTGTTCCACTGATCTATATTTCTGTTTCTGTGCCAGTACCGTACTGTTTTGATGAATGTAGCTTTGTAGTATAATCTGAAGTCAGGGAGCCAGATTCCTCCAGCTTCGTTTTTCTTTCTCAAAATTGCTTAGGCTATTCGGGGTCTTTTGTGTTTCCATACAAATTAAAAATTTTTTTGTTCTAGTTCTGTGAAAAATGCCATTGGTAATTTGATGGGGATTGCACTGATTCTGTAGATTGCCTTGAGTAGTATGATTATATTAACAATATTAATTTTTCTAGCCTAAGAAACCAGTATATATATATATCTTTCCATCTGTTTGTGTCTTCTTCAGTTTCTTTCATCAGTGTCTTATAGTTTTTGGAGTACAGGTATTTAGCCCCCTTAGGTAGGTTTATTCCTAGGTATTTTATTCTTTTTGATGCAGTGGTAAATGGGATTGTTTCCTTAATTTCTCTTTCTGATCTTTTGTTGTTAGTGTGTAGAAATGCAACAGATTTCTGTGTATTAATTTTGTATTCTGCAACTTTACCGAATTCATTGATGAGCTCTAGTAGTTTTCTGGTAGTGTCTTCAGGATTTTCTATGTATAGTATCATGTCATCTGCAAACAGTGACACTTTTACTTCTTCCTGTCCAATTTAGATTCCTTTTATATCTTTTTCTTCTCTGAATGCTGTGACTAGGACTTCCTAGACTATATTGAATATAAGAGGTGAGATTGAGCACCCTTGTCTTGTTCCTGATTTTAGAGGAAATGTCTTCAGCTTTTCACTGTTGAGTATGATGTTAGCTGTGGGTTTGTCATATATGGCCTTTATTATGTTGAGGTATGTTCCCTCTATGCCCACTTTCTACAGAGTTTTTAATCACTAGTGCATGTTAAATGTTGTCAAAAGCTTTTTCAGCATCTATTGATCATGTGGTTTTTATTCTTCAAATTGTTAATGTGGTGTATCACACTGATTGATTTGTGGATATTGAAAAATCCTTGCATCCCTGGGATAAATCCCACTTGATCATTTAATGTATTGTTGGATTCAGTTTGCTAGTATTTTGTTGAGGATTTTGCATCTATGTTTATCAATGATATTGGCCTGATTTTCTTTTTTTGTGATACCTTTGTCTGTTCTTGGTATCAGGGTGATGATGGCTTCATAGAATGAGTTTGGAAGTGTTCCTTCCTCTGCAATTTTGGGAATAGTTTCAGAAGTGTGGGTATTATCTCCTCTCTAAATGTTTGGTAGAATTTGCTTGTGAAGCTATCTGGTCCTAGACTTTTGTTTTCTGGGAGTTTTAAAATCACAGATTCTATTTCAGTACTTGGGATCAGTCTGTTCATATTTTCTATTTCTTCTGGTTCAGTCTTGGTAGATTGTACCTTTCTAAGAATTTGTCCATTTCTTCTAGGTTGTCCATTTTATTGGTATATAGTTGCTTGGAGTAGTCTCTCATTTCTAATTTATTGATTTGGGCCCTTTTCCTTTTTTTCTTGATGAGTCTGGCTAAAGGTTTATCAATTGTATTTATCTTTTCTAGGAACCAGCTTTTGTTAATAGTTTTATCGATGTTTTCTATTGTTCTCTTAGTCTCTATTTCATTTATTTCTGCTCTGATCTTAATGATTCCTTTACTTCTACTAACTTTGGATTTTGTTTTTTCTTCTTTCTCTAGTTGCTTTAGGTGTAAGGTTAGGTGGTTTATTAGAGATTTTTCTTGTTTCCTAAGGTAAGCTTGTATTGCTGTAAACTTACCTCTTCGAACTGCTTTTGCTGTGTCCCATAGGTTTTGGATCATCATGTTTTCAGTTTCATTTGTCTCTGGCTATTTTTTTTTAATTCCCTCTTTGATTTCTTCAGTGTTGTTTAATAGCATATTATTTAGCCTGCATGTGTTCGTGTTTTTTTCTTGCAGTTGATTTCTAATCTCATAGTGTTGTGGTCAGAAAAGATGCTTGATATAATTTCAGTTTTCTTAAATTTACCAAGGCTTGCTTCGTGGTCCAGCATGTGATGTATCCTGAAGAATGTTCCATGTGCACTTGAAAAGAATGTGCATTCTGCTGCTTTCAGTTGGAATACTGTATAAATATCAATTAAGTCCATTTAGTCTAATGTGTCATTTAAGGACTGGATTTTCTTATTGATCTGTCTGGATGATCTGTCTATTGATATAAGTGGGATGTTAAAATCCCCCATTATTATTGTGTTACTGTCAATTCCTTTTTTTATGTCTGTTAACATTTGCCTAATATATTGAGGTCCTCCTATGTTGGGGACACATGAATTTACAATTGTTACATCTTCTTCTTTGATTGATCCCTTGATCATTATGTAATGTCCTTCTTTCTCTCTTATAACTGTATTTTAAAGTCTATTTTGTCTGATATAAGTATTGCTACTTCAGCTTTCTTTTCATTTCCATTTGCATGGAATACCTTTTTTTTTAACATTTTTATTGGGGTATACTTTCTTTACAATGGTGTGTTAGTTTCTGCTGTATAACAAAGTGAATCAGCTATACATATACATACATCCCCATATCCCCTCCCTCTTATGTCTCCCCTGACTCTCCCTATCCCACCCCTCTAGGTGGACACAAAGCACCAAGCTGATCTCCCTGTGCTATGTGGCTGCTTCCCACTAGCTCTCTGTTTTATATTTGGTAGTGTATGTATGTCAATGCCACTCTCTCACTTTGTCCCAGCTTACCCTTCCCCCTCCCCATGTCCTCAAGTCCATTCTCTACGTCTAAGTCTTTATTCCTGTCCTGCCCATAAGTTCCTCAGAACCATTTCTTTTTTGATTCCATATATATGTTAGCATACGGTATTTTCTGAATTTCCGACTTACTTCACTCTGTATGACAGTCTCTAGGTCCATCCACCTCACTACAAATAACCCAATTTCTTTTTTTTTTACGGCCGAGTAATATTCCATTGTGTATATGTGCCACATCTTCCTTATCCATTCATCTGTCGATGGACCCTTAGGTGCTTCCATGTCCTGGCTATTGTAAATAGTGCTGCAGTGAACATTGTGGTACATGACTCTTTTTGAATTATGGTTTTCTCAGGGTATATGCCCAGTAGTGGGATTGCTGGGTCGTATGGTAGTTCTATTTTTAGTTTTTTAAGGAACCTCCATACTGTTCTCCA
This sequence comes from Stenella coeruleoalba, assembly GCF_951394435.1. Lineage (NCBI taxonomy): Eukaryota > Metazoa > Chordata > Mammalia > Artiodactyla > Delphinidae > Stenella > Stenella coeruleoalba. Next base: position 99,638,387 of record NC_137169.1, on the reverse strand, counting down.
TAGTGGCTGCATCAATTTACATTCCCAACAACAGTGCAAGAGGGTTCCCTTTTCTCCACACCCTCTCCAGTATTTATTGTTTGTAGATTTTCTGATGATGCCCATTCTAACTGGTGTGGGGTGATACCTGATTGTAGTTTTGATTTGCATTTCTCTAATGACTAGTGATGTTGAGCATCCTTTCATGTGTCTGTTGGTAATCTGTATACCTTCTTTGGAGAAATGTCTATTTAGGTCTTCTGCCCATTTTTGCATTGGGTTGTTTGTTTTTCTGATATTGAGCTGCATGAGCTGCCTGTATATTTTGGAGATTAATCCTTTGTCAGTTACTTCGTTTCAAATATTTTCTCCCATTCTGAGGGTTGTCCTTTTGTCTTGTTTATGGTTTCCTTTGCTGTGCAAAAGCTTTGAAGTTTCATTAGGTCCCATTTGTTTCTTTTTGTTTTTATTTCCATTTCTCTAGGAGGTGGGTCAAAAAGGATCTTGCTGTGATTTATGTCATGGAGTGTTCTGCCTGTGTTTTCCTCTAAGGGTTTTATAGTGTCTGGCCTTACATTTAGGTCTTTAATCCATTTTGAGTTTATTTTTGTGTATGGTGTTAGGGAGTGTTCTAATTTCATTCTTTTACATGTAGCTGTCCAGTTTTCCCAGCACCACTTATTGAAGAGACTCTCTTTTCTCCAAGGTGACCATATGTGCTTGGGTTTATCTCTGAGCTTTCTATCTTGTTCCATCGATCCATATTTCTGTTTTTGTGCCAGTACCATACTGTCTTGATTACTGTAGCTTTGTAGTATAGTCTGAAGTCAGGGAGCCTGATTCCTGCAGCTCCGTTTTTCGTTCTCAAGATTGCTTTGACTCTTCAGGGTCTTTTGTGTTTCCATACAAATTGTGAAATTTTTTGTTCTAGTTCTGTGAAAAGTGCCGTTGGTACTTTGATAGAGATTCCATTGAATCTGTAGATTGCTTTGGGTAGTATAGTCATTTTCACAATGTTGATTCTTCCAATCCAGGAACATGGTATATCTCGCCATCTGTTTGTGTCATCTTTAATTTCTTTCATCAGTGTCTTATAGTTTTCTGCATACAGGTCTTTTGTCTCCTTAGGTAGGTTTATTCCTAGGCATTTTATTCTTTTTGTTGCAATGGTAATTGGGAGTGTTTCCTTAATTTCTCTTTCAGATTTTTTATCATTACTGTATAGGAATGCAAGAGATTTCTGCGCCTTAATTTTGTATCCTGCTACTTTACCAAATTCATTGATTAGCTCTATTGGTTTTCTGGTAACATCTTTAGTATTCTCTATGTATAGTATCGTGTCATCTGCAAACAGTGACAGTTTTACCTCCTCTTTCCGATTTAGATTCCTTTTATTTCTTTTTCTTATTTCTTTTTCCTCTCTGATTGCTGTGGCTAAATCTTCCAAAACTATATTGAATAATAGTGGTGAATGTGGACAACCTTGTCTTGTTCCTGATCTTAGTGGAAATGGCTTCAGTTTTTCACCGTTGAGAACACCGTTGAGAACAGGTTTGTCATATTTGGCCTTTATTATGTTGAGGTAAGTTCCCTCTATGCCTACTTTCTGCAGGGTTTTTATCATAAATTGGTGTTGAATTTTGTCAAAAGCTTTTTCTGCATCTATTGAGATGATCATATAGTTTTTCTCCTTCAATTTGTTAATACGGTTTATCACATTGATTTCGTATATTGAAGAATCCTTGCATTCCTGGGAATAAACCCTACTTGGTCATGGTGTATGATCCTTTTAATGTGCTGTTGGATTCTGTGTGTAGTATTTTGTTGAGGATTTTTTGCAACTATGTTCATCAGTGATATTGGCCTGTGCTTTTCTTTTTTTGTGGCATCTTTCTCTGGTTTTGGTATCAGGGTGATGGTGGCCTCGTAGAATGAGTCTGGGAGTGTTCCTCCTTCTGGTAGATTTTGGAAGAATTTGAGAAGGATAGGTGTTAACTCTTCTCTAAATGTTTGATAGAATTCTCCTGTGAAGTCACCTGGTCCTGGGTTTTTGTTTGTTGTAAGACTTTTAATCACAGTTTCAATTTCAGTAGTTGTGATTGGTCTGTTTATATTTTCTATTTCTTCCTGGTTCAGTCTTGGGAGGTTGTGCTTTTCTAAGAATTTGTCCGTTACTTCCAGGTTGTCCATTTTATTGGCATATAGTTGCTTGTAGTAATCTCTCATGATCCTTTGTATTTCTGCAGTGTCAGTTGTTACTTCTCCTTTTTCATTTCTAATTCTATTTATTTGAGTCTTCTCACATTTTTTCTTTATGAGTCTGGCTAATGGTTTGTCAATTTTGTTTATCGTCTCAAAGAACCATCTTTTAGTTTTATTGATCTTTGCTATTGTTTCCTTCATTTCTTTTTCATTTATTTCTTATCTGATCTTTATGATTTCTTTCCTTCTGCTAACTTTGGGGTTTACTTGTTCTTCTTTCTCTGATTGCTTTAGGTGTAAGGTTAGTCTGTTTATTTGAGATGTTTCTTGTTTCTTGAGGTAGGATTGTATTGCTATAAACTTCCCTCTTAGAACTGCTTTTGCTGCATCCCATAGGTTTTGGGTTGTCATGTTTTTATTGTCATTTGTTTCTAGGTATTTTTTGATTTCCTCTTTGATTTCTTCAGTGATCTCTTGGTTATTTAATAGTGTATTGTTTAGCTTCCATGTGTTTGTACTTTTTACAGATTTTTTTCCTGTTATTGATATCAAGTCTCATAGCATTGTAGTTGGAAAAGATACTTGATACGATTTCAGTTTTCTTAAATTTACGAAGGCTTGATTTGTGACCCAAGATATGATCTCTTCTGGAGAATGTTCCATGAGCACTTGAGAAGAAAGTGTAATCTGCTGTTTTGGGATGGAATGTCCTATAAATATCAATTAAATCCATCTTGTTTAATGTATCATTTAAAGCTTGTGTTCCTTATTTTCATTTTGGATGATCTGTCCACTGGTGAAAGTGGGGTGTTAAAGTCCCCTACTATGATTGTGTTACTGTTGATTTCCCCTTTTATGGCTGTTAGCATTTGAGTTTATGTATTGAGGTGCTCTTATGTTGGGTGCCTAAATATTTACTATTGTTACATCTTCTTCTTGGATTGATCCCTTGATCATTATGTAGTGTCCTTCTCTGTCTCTTGTAATAGTCTTTATTTTAAAGTCTATTTTGTCTGATATGATAATTCCTACTCCAGCTTTCTTTTGATTTCCATTTGCATGGAATATGTTTTTGCATACCCTCACTTTCAGTCTGTATGTGTCTCTAGGTCTGAAGTGGGTCTCTTGTAGACAGCATATGTACGAGTCTTATTTTTGTATCTATTCAGCCAGTCTATGTATTTTGGTTGGAGCATTTAATCCATTTACATTTAAGGTAATTATCGATATGTATGTTTCTATTACCATTTTCTTAATTGTTTTGGGTTTGTTATTGTAAGTTGTTTTCTTCTCTTGTGTTTTCTGCCTAGAGAAGTTCATTAAGCATTTGTTGTAGAGCTGGTTTGGTGGTGCTGAATTCTCTTAGCTCTTGCTTGTCTGTAAAGGTTTTAATTTCTCCGTCAAATCTGAATGAGATCCCTGCTGGGTAGAGTAAACTTGGTTGTAGGTTTTTCCCTTTCATCACTTTAAATATGTCCTGCCACTCCCCTCTGGCCTGCACAGTTTCTGCTGAAAGATCAGCTGTTAACCTTATGGGGATTCCCTTGTATGCTATTTGTTGTCTTTTCCTTGCTGCTTTAAGTATTTTTTTCTTTGTATTTAATTTTTAATAGTTTGATTAACATGTGTCTTGGCGTGTTTCTCCTTTGTTTTATCCTGTATGGGACCATCTCTGCTTCTTGGACTTGATTGACTATTTCCTTTCCCATATTATGGAAGTTTTCAACTATAATCTCTTCAGTTAGTTTTTCAATCCCTTTCTTTTTCTCTTCTTCTGGGACCCCTATAATTCAAATGTTGGTGCGTTTAACATTCTCCCAGATGTCTGTGAGATTGTTCTCAATTCTTTTCATTCTTTTTTCTTTATTCTGTTCTGCAGTAGTTATTTCCACTGTTTTATCCTCCAGGTCACTTATCCATTTTTCTGACTTAGTTACTCTGCTATGGATTACTTCTAGAGAATTTTAACTTTCATTTATTGTGTTGTTCATCATTGTTTGTTTGCTCTTTAGTTCTTCTAGGTCCTTGTTAAACGTTTCTTGCATTTTCTCCATTCTATTTCCATGATTTTGTATCATCTTTATTATCATTACTCTGAATTCTTTTTCAGGTAGACTGCCTATTTCCTCTTCATTTGTTTGGTCTGGTGGGTTTTTATCTTTCTCCTTCATCTGCTGTGTATTTCTCTATCTTCTCATTTTGCTTAACTTACTGTGTTTTGGGTCTCCATTTTGCAGGCTGCAGGTTTGTAGTTCCCGTTGTTTTTGGTGTCTGTCCCCAGTGGCTAAGGTTGGTACAGTGGGTTGTGTAGGCTTCCTGGTGGAGGGGACTGGTGCCTGTGTTCTGGTGGATGAGGTTGGATCTTGTCTTTCTAATGGGCAGGGCCACATCCGGTAGTGTGTTTTGGGGTGTCTGTGACCTTATTATGATTTTAGGCAGCCTCTGTGCTAATGGGTGGGTTTGTGTTCCTGTCTTGCTAGTTGTTTGGCACAGGGTGTCCAGCACTGTATCTTGCTGGTTGTTGAGTGGAGTTGGGTCTTAGCATTGAGATGGAGATCTCTGGGAGAGCTTTTGCCTTTTGATATTACATGAGGCCCGGAGGTCTCTGGTGGTCCAATGTCCTTAACTCAGCTCTCCCACCTCAGAGGTTCAGGCCTGACACCCAGTGTTAGACAGAGCACCAAGACCCTGTCAGACACATGGCAAACCTCCTCACTGAGCCCAGGAATTGCTGATCTCTGCCAGGTGACCAAATGTGAGGTGTCCTGATGCCTCTCTTGCCTCAACTCTGAGGCAGAGCACCACTTGGACAAGCATGGGAAGGAACATCACACGGACCAAGCCCTGACGTTTGCTGGGGCCTTCACAGCAGGCCTGGGGCCTGGCACTGTTGGTTCAGAAGTGGCTCATTTTAATGTGCTCTGACCTAACGCTGCAGCTGGTTTCTAGAAAGGGAACAAAAAATGCTGCGTTTAAAAACAGCAGCCAAGCCCTCCCTTACCCTTGCCTGATCTCTGGGGAGGTAGTTCTAACCTGGAATACATTTTTCCATCCCCTCACTTTCAGTCTGTATGTGCCTCTAGATCTGAAGTGGGTCTCTTGTAGAAAATATATGTACAGGTCTTCTTTTGTATTCATTCAGCCAGTCTGTGTCTTTTGGTGGAGTATTTAATCTGTTTACATTTAAAGCAATTATCGATAACGTATGTTCTTATTGCCATTTTGTTAATTGTTTTGGATTTGTTTTTGTAGGTCATTTTTTTTACCTTTCCTCTTTTGTTCTCTTCTCTTGTGATTTGATGACTATCTTTAGTGTTGTGTTGGGATTCCTTTTCCTTTTTTGTGTGTATATCTATTATGGATTTTTGGTTTGTGGTTACCATGAGTTTTGGTATAGCAGCCTATATATATATACAAGATTGTTTTAAGTTGCTGATCTCTTAATTTCAAATACATTTTATTTATTTATTTTTAACTTTAATTTTTCTTGGCTGTGTTGGTCTTCATTGCTGCACCCGGGCTTTTCTCTAGTTGTGGCGAGCGGGGGCTACTTTTCGTTGTGGTGCATGGGCTTCTCATTGCAGGGGCTTCTCTTGTTGCAGAGCACAGGCCTAGGCATGCGGGCTTCAGTAGCTGTGGCACATGGGCTCAGTAGTTGTGGCTCATGGGTTCTAGAGCACAGGCTCAGTAGTTGTGGTGCACGGGCTTAGTTGCTCTGTGGCATGTGGGATCGTCCCAGACCAGGGCTCGAACCCATGCCCATTGCATTGGCAGGGGGATTCTTAACCACTGTGCCACCAGGGAAGCCGTCAAATGCATTTTAAATATCCTGCGTTTATACTCTCTCTCCTCCTCTCACAATTACTAGTTTTGATGTTATATTTGTATGTGGATGATTTTGTACCTTTACTATATGTTTGCCTTTACTGGTGAGCTTTTCATTTCACACTTTTCTTATTTTTAGTTGTGGTCTTTTCTTTTCCATTTGGAGAAGTTCCTTTAGCATCTGTTGTAAAGCTGGTTTGGTAGTGCAGAATTCTCTTAGCTTTTGCCTGTCTGTAAAGCTTTTGATTTCTCTATCAAATATGAACTAGAGCCTTGCTGAGTATAGTATTCTTGGTTGTAGGTTTTTCCCCTTCATCACTTTAAATATATTATGCCACTCCCTTCTGGCCTGCAGAGTTTCTGCTGAAAAATCAACTGATAACCTAATGGGGATTCCCTTGTATGTTATTTGTTGCTTTTCCCTTGTTGTTTTCATATTTTCTCTGTCTTTAATTTTTGTCAGTTTGATGACTATGTGTCTCAGTCTGTTCCTCCTTGAGTTAATCCTATATGGGATTCTCTATGCTTCCTGGACTTGGGTGACTGTTTCCTTTCCCATGTTAGGGAAGTGTTCAGCTATTATCTCTTCAAATATTTTCTTAGGCCCTTTCTCTCCCTCTTCTCCTTCTGGGACCCCTATAATGCAAATGTTGGTGCATTTGACATTGTCCCAGAGGTCTCTTAACCTGTGTTCATTTCTTTTCATTCTTTTTTCTTTATTCTGTTCCACATCAGTGATTTCCACTACTCTGTCTTCCAGTTCACTGATTTGTTCTTCTGCCTCATTTATTCTGCTATTGATTCCTTCTAGTGTATTTTTCATTTCAGTTATTGCATTCTTCAACTCTGTTTGGTTGTTCTTTATATTTTCTAACTCTTTGCTAATAACTTCTTGCTCTGTGCATCCATTCTTTTCCTGAGCTCTTGGATCATCTTTACAATCATTACTTTGAACTCTTTCTCAGGTAGATTACCTATCTCCAGTTTACTTAGTTGTTCTTCTGGAGTTTTATCTTGTTTCTTTGTCTGGAACATATTCCTTTGCTGTCTCATTTTGTTTAAATTTCTATTTGTTTTCTTACGTATGTAGTAGAATAGTTAACATTTCTTGACCTTGGAGAAGTGGTCCTCTGTAGGGGATGTCCTATGTGTCCCAACAGTACACTCCCATCTTGTTATCTAAGGGCCAGGGACCATTCCCAGGGTGGGTTCTGACCTGTGTTTTTGGAGTTAGTTCCACAGGCTGTGGGATTGCAGTTTTCTTGCTTCTAGTGTCTTCCCCCTGGTGGGTGAGGCTGGTCTAGAGGCTTGTCCAGGCTTCCTGGTGGGAGGGGCCAGTGCCTGCCCACTGGTGAGTGGAGCTGGGTGCTGGCCCTCTGGTGGGCAGGGCCATGTCAAGGGGCATGTCTGGAGGTGGCTGTGGGCTCAGGAAGTCTTTAGGCAGCCTGTCTGCTGATGGGTGGGGCTGTGTTCCTGCCCTCTTGGTTGTTTGGCCTGAGGCATCCCAGCACTGGAGCCTACAGGCCGTTGGGTGGGGCCAGGCCTTGGTGCCAAGATCCCAAGCGAGATGTCTACCTCCAGCCAGAGTTCACATCAATGAACACTCCTCAGTGTGTCAGCCACCAGCTTTTATGATCCTAGAGAGAGCCACAGCTGCCCCCTGCCTTCCCAGGAGACCCTCCAAGACCAGCAGGGAGGTCTGGCCCAGGCTCCTATGAAGTCACTGCTTTTGCCCTCAGTCCCAGTGCACAACGACCTTGTATATGCCCTCCAAGAGTGAAGTCTCTGTTTTCCCCAGTCCTGTGGAGCTCCTACAATCAAGCCCCACTGGCCTTCAAAGCCAAATGCTCTGGGGCTCCTCCTCCCAGTGCCAGACCCCTAGGCTGGGGAACCTGGTGTAGGGCTCAGAGCTCTCATTCCTTGGGGAGAATTTCTGTGATATAATTATTCTCCAGTTTGTGGGTCACCCACCCAGGCTGTATGGGATTTGATTATATTACGAGTGCACCCCTCCTACCATCTCACTGTGGTTTCTTATTTATGTCTTTGAATGTAGAATATTTTTTTTTGGTAGCTTCCAGTCTTTTTTACTGATGGTTGTTCAGCAGTTAGTTGTGATTTTGATGTGCTTGTGAGAGGAGGTGAGCTCAAGGTCCTTCTACTCCATTATGTTGTCTCCAGTCCTGCTCCTGTTTGCTTGTTTCTTAATCCAGCCTCCCAGTTTTAGTGATTTGGAATGTCTGACTCAGTTAAAACTTAATTACTATAACTACAAATACTATTTGGTTCCTATTTGGTTCATTTGTTAATTTTCCTTTTTCTCTTTTTTTTTGGCCATCTTTTATTAATCAAATATGTTAAAATGTTTCATTTAATCCTCTCTGTTAACTTTATATATATATTTACTACTGTTGACCCCAGAGATTACAACATACATCCTTAGCTTATTACAGTCTAATAAAATTATTAATTTACCATGCTAGGACCTTACAACACTTTATGTCATTTACCCATTCACTTTTTTTTTTTTACCTATTCACTTTTGTGTTACACATGTCCTTCATTTTCATTTTACATATATCTTAAACCCATAAAATGTAATTATTATTGCTTTTTGTAGTTAATTATTCATTTATATTTACCTACATATTTACCCTTTCCATTACTTTTCATTAGTTTGTGCATTTCTGTGTTTTTCTCTGGGATTATTTCCTGCCTGCTTGAAGAATCTGCTGGTGATGAATTCTCTCAGTTTTTGTTTGTTTGAAAATGTCTTTTATCACTTTCATGTTTGAAGGATATTTTTAATGGGTAGAGATTTCTAGGTTGCCAGTTACTTTCAGCACTTTTAGGTTGCTATTAGTTGTTACTTTCCTCCCCCCTGCCGCCCCCCACCCCCACCCCTTAGTTGTAAGTAACTTGCTGGGGTGAATACCTGACCCAGACTAAACTAAACATATTCCCTCTTTTGCAAATTAGAAATGAAAACCTGAGGTATCAGTGGTGGACTTTGCAGAAGAAAGGTCAGAAGGGATCACTGGGGCCAGTAGCATTGGAAACAAGTCAGAGTTGGGGGGAGCAGTAAAGGAGGGTCTTGCAAGGCAGTGGAATTAGCTGAGAGGAGTGGAGGGGGGAGCCTGAATGGCCCTAGTGGAAGGGAGATGGGGAGGGCAGCTACCTGCTGACTTCCTGATTTTCAAAGGCCCGCATTTAGTTTCTGTGAGGGGTCTCTATATTTTTCAATAAATCTCATTTTACCTTGGGCTTGCTTTAGTAAACTTCTTTACATTTCAATCAACAAAAAAATTTTGTAAAAAACAAGAACTTTTACCTGAAAACTTGACACATCATAGGCATTTTATAATTGGTGGCTGCGGCTATTGTTATTCAGATCCTAAAGTGGAGTAAAGAGCTGATCCTCAGGATTTTCTAGTCATGCCAGTGGGATGGGCCGCATGTTTTAGGGGGCTCTGTTATTCAAATGCAGATTTACTATTGGGTTGGTCAAAAAGTTTGTTCAGTTTTTTTCCATAAGATGGCTCTAGGAGTGCTTAGTTGTCTAACTTCATTTGAAACAATTTCATTAGATTGTATTGTGACAGCTGTCATGTCAGCCTGCATTTAAAAAAAAAAAACTTATCAAAACTGGTGAATTTTTGTGCAGCCATGTTGAATATGGAATATTGAAGACGCTTGAAGAAAGAAAGCAACATTTTCAGCATTTATGCTTTATTATTTCAAGAAAGGTAAAACCACAAATGAAATGCAAAAAAGACTTGTGCAGTATATGGAGAAGGTGCTGTGACTGATCGAACGTGTCAAAAGTGGTTTGTGAAGTTTTGTGCTGGAGATTTCTCTCTGGACGTTACTCCGTGGTCGGGTAGACCAGTTGGAGTTGATAGTGTTCAAATCGAGACATTAATTGAGAATAATCAACATTATACCACACAGGAGATAGCCGACATACAATATCCAAGTTGAGCAATGAAAATCATGTGCACCGGGGGTGCACATGGGTTATGGGTTATGGGTTATGTCCATCGCTTTGATGTTTGGGTTTTACGTAAGTAAAGCGAAAAAAATCTTCTTGACTGTATTTCCACATGCGATTCTCTGCTTAAACGTAACGAAAATGTTCCATTTTTAAAACATATTGTGACGGGAGATGAAAAGTGGATAGTGTACAATAATGAGGAATGGAAGAGATCGCGGGGCAAGCGAAATGAACCACCACCAACCACAGCAAAGGCCGGTCTTCATCCAAAGGAGGTGATGTTGTGTATATGGTGGGATTGGAAGGGAGTCCTCTATTATGAGCTCCTTCCAGAAAACCAAATGATTAATTACAACAAATACTGCTCCCAGCACCCCGGAGAACATGGCGCCGCGAGTGGCGTGGAGCGTGCGGGCTGCGGTCTGCAGCCTGTGCCCAACACGCCCTGCCTGCCGCGGCCCTGGGGACTGCGGGCGGGTGCCGTCCGGGTGCTGCGCACTGGACCCACTCTGCTGTCGGATTGTAAATTCAGACAAACATAAATGGGTAACAGCAGAAAACGGTGTTGGAACAGTGGGAATCAGCAATTTTGCACAGGAAGCTTTGGGAGATGTTGTTTACTGTAGTCTGCCTGAAGTTGGGACAAAGTTGAACAAACGAGGAATTTGGTGCTTTGGAAAGGGTGAAAGCTGCTAGTGAACTCTATTCTCCTCTGTCAGAAGTAACTGAAATTAATGAAGCCCTAGCAGAAAATCCAGGACTTGTCAACAGATCTTGTTATGATGATGGTTGGCTGATCAAGATGACACTCAGTAACCCTTCAGAACTAGATGAACTAATGAGTGAAGAAGCACATGAGAAATACATAAAATCTATTGAGGAGTGAAAATGGAACCACTAAAGAAATTAGTTTGAAACAACTTAATCTCGCCTAGTTGTCTTAAATTAGTGGTGGATAGATTTTTAAAAAGCAACTTTTAGCAAAAGAAACTACTTGCAACAATGTTGCCTGAAGAAAATACCCCTTAACCTCCTAATGATTTCAGATAAACACGTGCATCTTTTTCACAACACCCTGTGATTTTTAGGCTAGTCTGCAGTTATAATACTCAGAATTCCTGAAATTATCTGTGGTAAAACTAGTTATAAAAATGATGCAATTCAAGGATAACATTGTTATCTTAACCTTATATAATATTGTAACTTGCTTACAGCCATCCCTGGATTTGGGTCAAAATACTCAATGAACTTGCCACTGGAAATAAATGGCAGTGGAGAAAAGTTTGTTAGTTGTATAGTGTCCAGTAAAGAACATTACTATCTTAATTTTGCAATATATTGTGTTTGCTGGTGCTATTTTTAAGCAACAGCCTTGCAGGAAAATAAGAAACAGTTTAATAATAAAATATTCAAATTCTTAAAAAAAAAATACTGCTCCCAATTAGGCCAACTGAAAGCAGCACTCAACGAAAAGCATCCAGAATTAGTCAACAGAAAACACATCATCTTCCATCAGGATAACGCAAGACTGCATGTTTCTTTGATGACCAGGCGAAAACTGTTACAGCTTGGCTGGGAAGTTCTGATTCATCCGCCACATTCACCAGACATTGCACCTTTGGATTTCCATTTATTTAGGTCTTTACAAAATTCTCTTAATGGAAAAAATTTTCAATTCCCTGCAAGACTGTAAAAGGCACCTGGAACAGTTCTTTGCTCAAAAAGATAAAAAAGTTTTGGGAAGATGGAATTATGAAGTTGCCTGAAAAATGGCAGAAGGTAGTGGAACAAAAGGGTGAATACGGTGTTCAATGAAGTTCTTGGTGAAAATGAAAAATGTGTCGTTTACTTTTACTTAAAAACCAAAGGAACTTTTTGGCCAACCCTACTTTGAAAAATGGTCACCATATAATTGTGAGTGGGCACACTTGTGGTTAAAGAGTTTGGAAATATATTTGTCTTACTTTCCTTATTCTATTATGTTTTCTTCCCTTGTTACTTCCATACCCTTGCTGTCTCTCATGCAAAGAAGAAAATCTAGGAAACTTAGAGAAATACATAATTACTAATTGAATAGATAATACTTTATGAGTATTAAAAGTCTCCTACTTTGAGTATTAAAATATTGGTATCTTGTAAATGTTTTTAAAGTTCTAGAGTAAAGGAGTAATTACAGATTTTAAGACAAGTGAAAAACTTAACTTTTTTTTGGTCCTTTTCATAGGTTCTCCGGGGACATAAAACTTTCCTAAATGATGCTTACAATTGGGAGTTTTTGATCTGGGAATCAGCTTTACTACTTTTCTTACTGCGCTTAGCCTCACTGGGGTCTGAAACCAATAAGAAATACAGCAATGTCTCAATATTACTTACTGAACAGGTATTGATTGGTCCTTGACAGTTTGATTCAGTGGTTAGAGATGGTATAATAAGATTTCTGCAGAAGATTCAGGGTTGAGTCTAGATTCTGTCACTTTCTAGCTATATGACCTTACACCTTACAAGTCACTTTGCAACTATATAATTGCTTCCTCTTTATAAAATGAGGATATTATCTTTCCCACCTGCTCCCAGGATTGGGTGCTACTTCATAGTATAAAAATTATTTTTTTTGGTGGTAATGGAGCGTGCTTTTAATCTCATATTCTGTGTCCAGTATTAGATCTTTAGAGTACCTGTCATTTAAGGATGTTTAATAAGCTTCTTGACTTTCTTCTCTATCAGTCAAACGCTGAATACAGTCAGTGTTTGGAAAATACTTGCTCTTTAGTATGTGAGTAGATATTACAATTGAGAAATGTTTCTTATAAATACAGAGTAGTATAGAGTTGGTTTTTTTGTTTTTAATTTCATGTTTATCCATAAGTTTTAAATAAAAATACCTAATATCATTAGATTTTTTTTTTTTTTTGGCCTTAGAATTATAGTGGAGAATTCTTACCATAAGGGGAAAAACAAGGGGTTAGTAAATTAAAAGCAGCGATCTTTTTCCATTCCATGAATGTTTAATGAGGATGTTAGATTATTTGGGGGATACCAAGATGAATAAGATATAGTTTTTGAACTCAAGGAGTTTACATTTTAATTGCTATAATTAATATAAAAGTTTGCATTGTTTTGATAAATTGCTTCATTGTTATTTTTTCTTCACTAAATAGCTTTTCTTTGCCATATGTGACTGATTAGGGATGGGGTTTTGGGTAGGTGGCATATGTGCTCTGAAGAAATAGCTACTGGAATTTTGAAATTTATTTTACTTGAAAACATTGACCTCAAAATCTGCCATGTTGAATGCAATATATATATCTATCTTTTCCATGACATTTGCCCTAATCTCTATTCCTGCCCTTAGATTAATTTATATCTTAAAATGGAAAAAAAGCCGAATAAGAAAGAACAGCTTACTCTAGTAAACAATGTTTTAAAGCTATCCACCAAGTTGTTGAAAGTAAGTAATACCCTGTGATACATTTTTACTACCATTTAATTAAATCAATGCTGTACTTCTTGGAGAGGACCCTAGTAACAGATAGATGCTGTGTAGATTCAAACTACCTACTTGATAGTTTGGGGTTAATGACTCTATGAGAAAAAGCTTCCCAACTTACTACCCAAGTTCTAGTGATTGCTGATGTCTGTCACATTTTAAAATTACATTAAAAAATAACAAATAGCATATTGCTTGAATCCACCTTTAAAAACTTAGCTAGTGGAAAAGTAGGTGAGAGTCCATTACAGGCATTAATTAATTAATTAATTAATTTTTAATTTTAAAATTATTATTTTTAATTGAAGTATAGTTGATTTACAATGTTTCTGGTGTACTGCAAAGTGATATATATATTCAGATTCTTTTCCATTATAGGTTATTACAAGATATTGAACATAGTTCCCTGTACAATACAGTAGGTCCTTGTTGTTTATTTTATATACAATAGTCTGTATCTGTTAATCCCAAATTCCAAATTTATCCCTCCCCCGCTTCCCCTCATTGCAGGTTTTTTGAAGGTAGCTATTGGACATTAAGGGAAGAGGTTTTAAGCAATCATCCTCTCCCAAGACTGAAAAAAACAGTCGAGAAATCACTGGTGGCTATTAAGAAACCATGTATTTCATCTCAGTTCTTTCATGTTTTTGTAGGAGCTGGACACACCATTTAGACTCTATGGACTGACAATGAATCCCTTGATCTACAATATCACACGAGTAGTTATCCTTTCTGCTGTCTCAGGTGTTATAAGTGATCTTCTAGGATTTAATATAAGAGTAAGTGTGATTATCACTCTGTAGCATCTGCCTTGGTCTTAAAACTTATTGTATATAGTAATCTTTGTTCTTCCCACTGTGTGTGTGTGTGAGAGAGAGAGCGAGACAGGGAGGGTGGAAGGAGGGAGGGAGGGACTGGCATGGAAATAACTCTTGAGGTAGAGAAATAGACATTTGAAATAGACATTCAGCTTAGGTTTTTTCATTTTATGCAAGTACAATAGATCGTGCTCTTGAATGGAACACAAAAATCAAGTTTGAATCTCATGTCAATTTAATAGCGTGGGCTGGATTGGCCTCTGATCTAGGGAAATGTACAGAGGCAGAATGAATGAAAACCAAAAACCCGTGAACTGCAGTATATCTTTTTTGATCCTGGAAATTGTTAACGGTTTTTTCTCTATGACGTTCTATGGTTGCTGTTGTCACAGCTGGTACTTTTTTCTTATGTAAACGGTTCTTGGTTTACATGTAAGTGTACCTATCAACCCCACCTATTTGTCATAAAACTAACTATTTTGGTGATTTTCTTTTCTTAGCTGTGGAAAATTAAGTCATAAGCTGAGTCATGTGCCCGGACTTTCTCCCCTTGCTGGCATCAGTGCTTAACCCATTAAGGAGAGAGATGACTGCAAACCCATGAGACACCCACCTGCTTGTTCACACGGAGAGGTGCCCTCAGCTCTACCTAATCTAACGAATGGTGTTTTCAGAGGAACAGAGCCTTTCCAACTGGGTGTGCATGCTAAACACCTGTATTTTCATGGTTTTCAAATAGTATGAGTAGTCAGAAGACTGAAGACTGTTGTGTTATAGTAAGTTAAGGACAACTTTTTAAGTTAGGAAATTTATTCTGGGCATTTCAGTGCTGTGACAGTTATATTTATTGGAAATAGTCTTTCGGGTAACTATGGCAGATGCCCAAAGCATGAAGCAAAATCCTTTATTGGAAATATGCAAATTCAGTACTTTTCTATTACAGTCTATAGAATTGGAGATTTCATTTCTCTAGCAAAGAGAGATCAAGTTTAAACTATTTTAGGTTGAGCCTGAATAAAAGAACTTTATTGGAGAATTTCAGTTTCTAGGCTTTTTTGTTGTTGTTGAAAGAAAAAAATAACCTTTTAAACTGTGATTTTCTGTTAAACTATGGAGAAAATTTTACTTAGTTTATAATTTTGAAGTTAATCCTAATAACTGTATAGTTGTTGGTGAAAGAGTCATGCATGTAATATGGCATGTAATCCAGCATGAGAAATTTAAGTCTATGCACACTCATCCGTGTCCACCATAAAACATGTTTTCCATTTAAATCATCTGAGCTATGTTTCCCATCACACTACTAAGTGAAGCGTTCATAGTTTATCTGTTGTGAGACTCAGTGTATTTAACCCTCAGTATAATCTCATGTCCTCGGTGTCTGTACTGAGCCAAGCTATGCCACTGATGATTTGGATTCTCTTATCAGTATCCCCTATTGCACATACATGCGTATACATATGTTAATGAAAACTCTAATAGTCTACATTTAATTCCTGCTCATTAAGTTACCCACTTTGAAGAATCTCTCGAGGCAAATTGAAAGCCCACATTTTAATGACAAAATTTTGTGAATTTTTAAATGGAAATAATTAGGAAACTTAGTTATTACATGTGAAGTATGTACATGCAAAATCAGTGTATCATTTACACATATCCTAATATGCAGGAAGATTTTTGAGGTTTAAAGATGAATTTCTTAAGTCCAGGAATTGAGGTCAGACCTTTCTGGATTCATATCCTTGGCTCTGCTACTTATTAGCTTCGTAGTCTAAGGCAAGTTACTTAACATTTTTGCATCTCAATTTCTTTACCTGCTTAATAAGGATAATAACTACCTAATAGTGTTGTTAAGGTTAAATGAGATTATCAGGTAAGGTACTTAACATAGCATAAAGTACATCGCCCTTAATAAATCCACCATAAACATTTGTAATTACTGTTTAAAACCCTTTAAAAATCTTTTGCTGATAGATTCCTAACTGTGAAGATAGAAACCTAGGGGGCAAGATTGCTGAACTAGAAGTGGATTACCAAAAATTTGCAGCCATTCCAAATACTGCGTGAGAGTTACAATTCTTTTTAAAAAGTAAAACCCCATTATAGTGATTTACCTTTGGAAGGAACTGATCTGTAAAGGCACTTCGGTATCTCAGCAGATGGCTCATAGAAATCATGCTTTAACTGTTTTCCATAAGGGACAATAGCAGCTATCTCAAATCCAGGATTGAGCTGCTCAGTGCAGATTTCGGATGAAGAAAGCTTTATCTTTTTCTGTTACAAAAAAAAACCACTGTTCTATTTTTATTTGAATTTTTTACACAGTGAATCTTTAGCGTAAATGCAGCATTCAGAATAGCTTACTCCTGTGAGTTGTTTCGGTTATAGTTTTGATGGTGTATAATTGGTTTAAATGATTTTTCAGGTGGGTAAAATTAACTGTATGGGTAGTTGCTCATGTCGGAAACTTGGGAATCATTTTTCACTCTTGCCTTTCTCATACCTCACATCCAGTCATCAAGTCTGTGAGTAATTATCTTCTAGATATTTTTCTAATCAGTCCTTTCTTCTCCATCCCCACTTTCACCACCCTCATCTAAGTCAACATCCTTTGTTTTTGAACAAGATTCTGCTTTTCTGCCCCTCTCCCCCATGCCCACCTATTCATCTCAAAAGCTAATGTGTCTTTTCTGAAATGCAAGTCTCAGTCTCATCGTTTAGAATCTATTAATGGCTTAGTATTACTTTGAAGGTAAAAATCCAAAATCTTTTTAGCAAGGTGTATAGGCCTACCTTGTTGAGAAAGATTTTTGAATCTTTATGTTTGAAAGATGTTTTTTCTGGGCATAAAATTCTAGTTTTAAAGATGTTGCTGCTCTACTGCCTCCTGGATTGCCTTGCTTCTGACAAGAAGTCTACTGTCATTGTCATCTTCGTTCTTCTGTATTATTATTTTTTTTTAAACTCTGGCTGCTTTTAAGGTTTTTACCTTTTTCAGTGAATTTGTGCTATTTAGTTATAATGTGCATTGGTGTAGTTGTCTTCATTATTTGTGTGTGTGCTTGGGATTTGTTGCACTTACTGGGTCTCTGGATTTTTAGTTTGCATCAAATTTGGAAAAATTTTGACTGTTATTTCTTAAAATAAGTTTTCTATACCCCAGCCTCCCACCTCCTGAGACTCCACATGTTAATTAGGCTGCTTGAAGTTGTCCCACACCTTACTGATGTTCTGTACATTGTCCCAGTCTTCTGTTTTTAATTTCTATTAAAGACAGAAGACTGGCACGACTATTTCTATTGCTGTGCCTCAAGTTCACTAACCTGTTCTTCTGCACTAATTTGCTGTTAATCCTACCCAATGTATTTTGTCTACAGAATTTTGATATTGCTTTTTCAGTTTTTTGTATCCTCATGTCTCTCTTTAACGTGCTGTTTCTTTTCTCTATCTTGTTTTCATAATACTTATAATAGAAATAGTAAATAAGAACATTATAACAGCCATCGTCTGTGTTATTTGGGGGTTTGTTTTTGTTGATTTATTTTTCTCCTCATTTTGGGTCATACTTTCCTGCTTCTTTACATGCCTAGTAATTTCTTAATGGATGTGAATTTTACATTGTTGGGTGTTGGGTCTTCGTGTGTGTGTGTATTCTTTTAAATATTCTTGAGCTTTGTTTTGGAATGCAGTCAAGATACTTGAAAACAGTTTGATCATTTCAAGGCTTGCTTTTAAGCTTTGTTAGGTGGGCCAGAGCAGCCTTTACTCTGGTGCTACTTTTCTCCACAACTGAAGCAAAATCCTCCTGAGTCTACCTGGTAACCCTGTTCATGATCAGGTTTTTCCAGTTTAACTGTGGGAACATGAACTCTTCCCAGCTCAGGAATTTTTGGCCTGCTTCTTCTTGGTGGTTCTTTCCCTGTTGAGTATTTCCTTGTGCTCATCAATACCTGAAAACTTGAAAGGAAACCTCTGCACATTTTTGGAGCTCTCTCCTCTCCGTGCAGCTGTGCTCTCCTCTCTCTGCAGCTGTCTTCTCTCTGGTACTCGGCCTGCCAATTCTAGCTGTCCTGGCCGCCCCAGATTCTTAACTCTCACCTCAACTCAGCAAGGCTGCTTGGTTCAGTTTGGATACCCCCTTCCTACACCACAGCCTAGAAACTGCCTCTAAGTAATCTGGGGCAAACATGGGGCTCACCTCATTGAATTCCACTATCTTTTACTGCCTGTTGTCCAACATCTAACACCCATTTTTTCATATATATTTTTCCTTTTTTTTTTTTTTTTTAAGTTGTCTGAGGTGGGAGAGTAAATGTTTTTCCCACCTTAGTAAATAGAAAAAAGTTTACTCAATTGCTCAAGCCAAAGGCTTAGGGTTTATTCTTGGTTCCTCTCTTTCCCTCCATATCTAATCTACCAGCCAGTCACGTTGGTTCTGTGTTTCCACCGCTAACAGACTGAGCCTCCTTTGCGCTCAGCTGGATTACTGTGCTGACCCACTGTTCCCTTCCCATTCTTGCCTCTGCAGTCGGTTCTCCACAGCCACGTGAGTGAGCCTAAAAATATGGAGACTGTATCATTCCTACTTAAATCCTTCCTGGCTTTCCCTATGCTGGCCTCCAAGGCCCTTCATTATCATTCCAAATTTCCCTCCTCAGTACCTGACAGCCACACCGGCCTCCCTGTGTTCCTCGTTATACCAAGTTCTTTCTTATCAGACTGTGCCTAGAATATGTTTTCTTCAGTTCTCCCCTGAATGGCTTCTCAGCTGTCAGTTCCTTAGCAGGACCTTCTCTGAGTTAAAGTTGTTCCCCATCTTATCCTTGTTATCAGTTATATATGGTCCTGTTCATTTCTTTCACGGCACTTACCAGAACCTGATTATCTTGTTTATTTTTTGCCTACTTGTTTCTGTCCTTCCCCACTAGAATATAAGTCCCTTAAGGCAGGAATTTTTGTTGTTGTTGTTTTTCACTCCTAGGTCCCCAGAATGCAGAAGAGTACCTGACCCCATAATAGGTACGTAATAGAAATGCATAGAATAAATGAATAGACCTCAAGTAATCTACTGTTTCTGTAGTTTTTTTTTTTTTTCTTCTGTTAGGATGGAAGAGTTGTACTGTCAGTGCTTCATTTATTCCTGTATAATAATTTCTAGGAGATTGGACTTTTGTTTTGATCTCCCAAAAGGAGTGATACCTGCTACTGAGAAATTAAATAAACCAAGATGTAAAACTAGAACTAGATTAGGCCATACATACATTTAATTGAAATAATAATAACCATAGATGGATAAGAAAAATACCTGTTCAGCTACTTTTATAATTTGTATTGGGAAAAATTCTATCTCCTAAAATCGCTATGGAGGTATGACTTCAGACTTCCTAAATATGTACAGACTTCCTAAAAATGTACATTATATGCCTCATGTATAATATAAACACTTTGAAAAGTTGAATAACCAAATACTTGCCTAATTGGGGTATGGTTTTCTTAACTTTCAGAGACAAGTAGAAAAGTTCTAAATACCAGGATGTCCTCCAAAGTGTAAGCTTACGGGTCTGTTTTTAATTTTGGTTCATTGTATCTAGAGGTAAGTGAACCTGTGCACTGTAAAAATAACCCTCTTTCAAATTAATGAAATTCATTTTCAAAATTTTTTAGTCTACACACGCCATAATGAGCCAAATGGGTCTTACTCTCAAATATAGTGTATGATTTGGAATTATCAAGAAGTAAATTCATTAAACTTAATCTCATCTATACAGCTGTTGACTAGTTTGGTCATTTAAAGTAATCCTTTGCTCCTTGCAGTTATTGGTGCCCATCTTGAATAATGAAGTTTGAATTTCACAAATGTGAAATAGTTCCATTCCTTTCCTGCAGCACACCCTGAGCCTATATGCTGTAGTAAGGTATTACTCAAGGTAACAAATAGTTGTTTATTAAGGACAAAATAAGCCTCTTGATTTGCTATAAAAATTTGCTAATAGTTCTGCTTGACTTTAATGCAAACATTGTAAAATAGACAAATACCCACAGGATTCTTTGGAAAAATATAGGTTCAGGCTAAATTAAAGCACTTGGCTATGTTTTTGTATCTTAATGTGTATGTGAGAAAGGTTCAGAGTTCTTTGGCAGAGCTCTACTAAATTCTACTCTCAATAAGCCTTCATACTCGCTTCTTACACTTAAGGCTCTACTTGCATAGAAACTTTGAAAACAGATCCAAGTTAGTGGATATCTTAAACTAATTCAGTCAACTGAAGCAAAGATTATAGAGTTCATGTCATAATTATGGCATGCGTTAAACCAGTCATTGTATTGCTGATAAACCTTAATAGCATAAGCAGTAAAGAGCTGCCTAAATAAACAAATCTGTTATTGTTTAAAAAGCACAAGTAGTTCTTAGCGCTGGAGCATGCCAGGATGATGTAAGAAGTTGCTCTGATATATTCTTCACGCCAGACTGAATCATCACGTTTCGTGACTGAAGTCTGTTTACACCACTGTTCCTTAGTTCCTGGAGCTCACTCTGGACTAAGCTCGAGCTTAAACACATCTCTGTGGAGGTCGGTAGTTAAGACTGTCACACAGTTTAACTAATTTGAGTAGTCCTTGCTTTCTTAAAACCCAATTCTTTTTGAATGTTGGACACATTAAACAGGAAGCTCTTCATTAGTTCACCTTGAAAAGCATTTGACTTTTTCTACATGAGAATATCTATTAAAAAAGGAAATAACCAAGGTATGCTCAGGTAGAAATAAAAAGCCGCATGCTTTTCTGTGTCCAAGACTTCTGAAATAGGAGTTGACTCTGCAAAAGCTACTTGGCCCCAAATATTTAATGTACAGGGGTTAGAAGACAATAGTATAGGCTCTTACTAATCTCCCTAGGGAGACAATGTGATAGCATCCCAGAACTTTTTTGCTGTTATGACCAATAAGAAAATATGTCCACTAAAACAGCAACAAAATGATTTTGCTGCCACTCTGCAGGCTTTGCTACAGCACACATCTCCATGGTAGGGCTCGGGGTTTGGAGTTTATTTTCAGTGTGAATTCAGTAATGGCAGGCGGGAATTAATTTCTCTCCTCAAGAGTATTCAGTTAACCGTGGTCTTGAGCTAGGTTTTAGGCATTATTCATTCCAAGAATTTCAGTGAAATCAAGTCAAAATACTTCACTCTACAAGTACAACCTAGAGTAAATAAAATGATTTAAAAATAATGTGAAATGCCACAGTCTGATGAAATAGAGTTTGTGGCCTTGTGGTAACTGGACTTACACAGCTATGTCCATTAGAAATGTCTGATGACAATTTCCAATAAGACAAGTCCTTTTCTTTCCTTGACAGTGTAAGAAAGGATTTTTTTGGGGGTAGCAAATTATTTATGCAAAGCTATTTTCCTTACAGTGAAAGGTATTAAGTAGGTATAATGATATTCAACTCAAACTAATTTTGAGCTTTACATATATATAAGTATAGCTATACAGGTAAAGTCATCATTGTAAGAGTCTTTCTGATTGTAGGACTTTGAATATTTGTTACTTGTAGGAATAAAAATCTATTTGAGGACTCAGACCATGATGAGAATTAGCTCCACAAATAGAAAAAGCAACATTACATAAACCTGACAGTAAAAGAAATGCAGGCCATGAACTGATTTTTGTTTTTTGTTTTTTAATATCTATATAAAAAATAACGAGCGATTTACAGGTCTCTTTCTCTAATCAGAACCTCAAGTGTATATATAAAGGTACTGTACAATATATAAACATTTACAACCAGTACATCCATATTTTGCTTAGCATTCCAAGGCCACATTGCTAAGTCAGTACAGAATCAGTACAGTGACAGGTTACTTAGAAAGGAAAGAGCCACATCAGACTGACAACAGATGACATCAAAGTTATGTCGCAGTTAACAAAAATTGGATTTTTATCACTAATTGTGGACTATAGGGAAAATAAATCATTTCTGTGATACTAAATTCTTAGCATTTATCAAGCCTTCTAATTCTTCTCTATTCAAGTAGTTACAATAGGTGGGTAAATATAGTTCTGGATGGAAAGGGGATTTCAGAAATCTCACTCTGGGAAGCATGTCTTATCTACAGGGGCTGATTTAGTTGTTATATTAAAGAATTTCACAGTCAGACTCTGAGAGGGAAGGACCTGGACATGATGTGTTTCACAATAACAAGATGAACCCAGGGTGACAGAACAAGTGTGTTCAAATACTCCAGAAAATGGTTTTATTCTGAGAATGTTCCTTTATTTATAGATGCTACTGAATGCTGCTTCCGGGGGCTGAGAAACACGGATCTATTTTATGGAGCTAAAAACTGTCTCTACCTTCCAACAAACATCTCTAATTAGACTTTAGAAAAGAATTCTGAAAATCTGTACAAGCTAAGCAGATGTTTACGCTCCCTTTCTTCTTTGTAAATAGGTTAATGTAGCTAGATATTAAAATTAAGATCTAGCAAGGACTGTCTACCACCACGTTTGTTCTCACTTGCTTGTGAGTCGGTCTCACACAGGTTCTGCTTCTCAACACTTGAACTTGTACAGCGGCTGCCAGATGAGTTGGTACCTCATCTGGCAACGGACCGTGAAACTGGTTTCATGATTAAGTCCCTCTTCAAATATGTATTATGTATTAATGACTAATGACTTAGTAGTTGGTTCAACCAAAATATCCAGAAAGAGAAATTTGGTAGTTTTTCTTCAGATAGCAATAAGCAATAGTTCCACATGCTTCTTTGTGGTTTCATAATAAAATAAATGAAATAAAAGGGTGATCTGAGATGCTATAACACATTAGAGTTGGATAACACAGCAGGAGGTGAACTCTTAATCAATTGAAGTGCTTTCTCATTTGAACATTCATTTATAAATCACATCATCTTTAACAGTTATTTGAAATACCTTATCCGGCCGAATTAAAATAAACAGCCATAAGAAAGTCAGTATTTGACTACATTTTTTTTTCTTTCCAGTAGCGATGTTTGGGAGCTTTATTTTTAAACGGGGACATCATCAGTGAGCTGTTAGGAGAGGCAACTGCTATCTTTAATGATGAGTTAACAATCTCTTCTTCTGCAAGGGCTCAAATATTTCTCTCTGTAAACATGCAACATGCTATTGAGAATATCAACTTCCAAGCCAAACCTAGCTTTTTCATTACTGTGGAAATATCTGCGTGAGAAGGATAAAATAGACATGATACAGTAGATAACTTGGCACAAATATAAAGTGAGTTGTGACCACGTTGTGAATATCAACATGTCATTTGTTCAGACACTCATGAAGACGAGCTGGGCGGCCTGAGCTGGGCGTGTCCGATGAGCCCGTGGGTGCGGCTCCTTCCTGAGCGCAAGGCGGGCAGCCAGCCAAGGGGACAGTGGGTTCTTAGCAATCCTGCAGGCCCTTCATGCAGCCTAGGTAACTTGATGCTCAAATTAAAATGTACTTCTGATGTGTGTTTCAGAATTCCTGAAAAAAATGATTTTGAGGGGGGAGGGGAACACTGCTTTTTAGTAGGAAAAGATTACAACTTGTTTTTTTGTTTTATACTAAAGGTCACAGTCGCTTCTCGGCCACACCAGTAGTGCCTGTGGCTCTGCTTGCACTTGGCACCTTCCAAGGCCCTGGAGTTATTGGTGTTTTCTTAGCTGGAGAACCGCTTTCAGGTTTGAACCCTCCGCTCTCTTTGTTTTTGTCAGCTGCCTCTAGTTCTTTTCTTTTGTGATCTTCTATTTTGTTTAAAGCCATTCTTTCTTCAGGTTCCTGCTTTGGCTTCTTTTCTGATATTTTGACATTTTCTCCTATTTTATCTTTACTAGAACTTGTTTCTACTAAGGTTGCTTTCTTTCCTTTTTCATTTTCCGATATAGCTCTACTAGTAGTGTTATTTGTCTTTTTGGATGGAAGCGACTTTTCATCCATTCTCTTGCTTTTTTTCTCTGGAGACCTGGTTCTGTTTTTTCCATGCTGATTCTGATTTGTATCTTTCCTGATAACACCTGATCTTTCTTTCCCATCTGACATCTGCTCAGCATTGTTGCTAGCATAGCCCCCTACTCTTTGGTTCACATTTGATTGGTCTTTGCTTCCTTCAGTTTTTTGCTGCTTCTTTGGGCTTGAAGACTGTCCTCTGCTTTTTCTGCAATGGTCTTGTCCAGAAGCTGCCCTGGTGCTGATCTGACTACTTTTATTCTCTCCTTTCCTGGGACTGAGTGATCGATCTCTGGGTCTTCTTTTGGGGTCATTTTTTAGAGGACTGGGAATCTTTTCTAAATGTTCCTCTGAATATCGACTGGCTGACTTTTTGGGACTAGCAGATCTGCCTCTTGGTATGACACCATTTTCTACTTTCAAGAGATTTTTCTTATCACTGTGCCCATGACTGTTGGGTGGATCCCTTTTATTCACATTTTTATGGAGAAGAGACTGATGTTTTATATCAGACTGATTTTCATTTAAAGTGCTTTTCTTTTCAGGCACAATGTCCTTTAATTCTTCTGCCTTTTCACATATCTGAACTCTCATCAAAGATTCTTCAATTACTGGCACACGAGACTCTTCAAATATGAAAGCAGAATGTGAAGATGGGTGAAATGGTGACTGTTCATCATAAATCACATTGGAAGATGAAGGGTTATTAATAGTCCAATCACCTAAAAAAAGTGATTTGAGTAGAACATTATTAAATTTTAGAATTATAAATAGGAACAATTAAGTTTTGAATTTTTTGATAGCCATTTGAATTTTACTGACTGCTTAAACAGCCTGAGTATCTTATAAATAAAGTTCATGTATGTTTAGATCTCTCTCTATAAAGGCAGACGTATACAGACAGCTATACTTGTACCTGAAGGGTAGGTTGTTTTATATATACAAAATAATAGTATTCATTTTTCCAATTACTTTTGTATAATAGGTACGATAATATATGATGTGTAAATTCTTTATAAGTAGCAAAAGCCCAATAAAAATCTTAAAAGAAATAAATAATAAAATAATTGGACCAAATTACCTGGTCCAAGCAGCTTACTAATTTAGCTATTATTGATGGATATAGCTTCAGGATTTGCCAAAATCACTAATAAAGGAGACCAAACTGTGGTAACCAGAATGGAGTTCATGGGCATTTGTAAATAATTTTCTTGCTTTAAGCTGTCAAATTTAATGTCAAAAGGAAACTGAAAAGTGCAGAAGATAGAAGTAGATGTATTTAATAGCATCATTTTTAATTAAAAAGAAAAAAAAAGAAGGAAGTGATTTACAAGACATGCAAATTTACCAAATCTTTTTAAGGAAAGACCAAGAAAAGCCCTGAAAGCCTTAATGTTGCTCAGGTTTCACGTAGGAGCACAGACCGGAAGGAGCCAAACCTGAAGAAGGAAGAGAAAAAGCCTAGGACTGTGTAAAAAAAACATCACAGCGCAGTTAGCAAAGATGTCACCGGGGACGTATGGTTTACAAGCAGATGGTGGAAGGTAATACAGTCAGAGGATTATAGGCTGGAAGGGGACTGTAGGAGGTCATGTCTATACTTATCCCTCAAAAGCTCTATGGGGGGAAGGGAGGAAACTGGAACGGACAAGGACTAAGTGGTGTGGTATTGTACTTCTAGACTAGTGCACTCAGTTGATAAACAGTGATTTTCAAATACTGTGATATTTCAAAAACATACATACAATGAAACCAAGGAAATTTAAGATCAGTACAGGACTACGGAAATGGTCCCAAGTGCAACTCCTTGTCTCCAGGTAGAGCTAAAGTAACTTGTTTTTGACAAATGACCAGAAAAGCCTAAAGTTCTTATGCTGCTCATTAAGAGAGAAACTCATCTTACTATAAGGAAAAAAATAACATTTGAAGAGATTTCAAATGCTTTTCATGACATTAAAATCATTTGCCTCTAATGTTCTCATTTTTTATAGGCACTTTTCTCTGCAAAAGCAACTGTGTTTTCTGCTGAAACTAGCTTAACATATATATTCTAGTCTAACAAAAGTTCTGTATGAATCACTTATTTTATAATATTATTATTTATGGTAACTAACTTTAGATGGTTCTGGTGGTTACCTGTGAATTAGCTAGTAAAATATCTGTCCCCTCCAAACAGATATTCCTTTTCCTTCTGCTGCCCCCTCCCTAACAAACACATTCTCAGCTTTTCAGCTACAGGTGAGCTACTTAACTTACCATGGTCAGGTATCAAGCCAGTTCCTGGCCTCAAAAGAAGAAGAACTTTATTTCCACCGGCCTGAATGAGCTCAATTGCTCGAGTATGTGTGATGCCTTGTGTAGGTTCCCCATTGATTTCAACAATCTGGTCCCCAACCTAGACAGGGAACATTCACAGAAACAACATGAAACTACACATCCTCCTTTGGTTCTGTTTTGTCATCCCTAGAGCCACCCAACTCTGCTGAATGACTCTCTTTGTAAAATATTTAACTTGTGCACAGTGCTATTACACTTGAGTTGACGAGGAGTGGACAGGTGGTAGCAATAGGAAGAGAAGATGTCCAGTTTTATTTATGCTATAAAAGTTTCTATGACTAGTAAGCAGGATCTGGGCATCTTGAAGCCAAGAATCAAATTCTAAGTTTTCAACCAAACGTTAAGTGGTGGGAGAGGGTGAAGGCTCTATGACCCACATGATACCACAGAGCTACCTCTGATTAATCCGCCTGTGAAGGGTACTTTCCGACTCGAGCTGAATATCCTAAATCCTAGGCAGGTGGCTCCTCATCTTTGAAGCCTATCCTGGCCTCCAGGGAGAACTGCCTACTCCTTCCTTTGTGTTGCTGCTACACCCTGTACATATATGAGGCATTACCTAAATGAAATATTTATAGACTAAAACTCTAAGAAAACTCAGCTTGGAGAAATTCATACTACTATGAATACTTATTTAAAACCAATAGCTGGCTTACACTAAATGACTTTAGTGTGTAGTGATTTCCCTAGAAAACAAACAAACGCTAGGGATCAGAATAAAATGCCTCAGCACCATTGCTATTTACTAGAAATGTCTGTAGTTATTTGAAAAGAAAAAGGAAATGTGAAAGAGTGAAGTATCACTTCTGCAAAGGACCTGGTTAAGATAATGATGGTAATGATTTAAAAATATATCCAGATTTTAAACATTTCGAGGTGACAAACAACTAAAGGGTATTGGCTTCAAAACAGAAAAACTGAACAATGGACAATTACTGAAATTACAAAAAGCAATATTTGCAGAGCTTACTAAAACAATGCAGAGATAACAGAAGAGGACGCAGTAATTATTTAACAGAGGTGAGTAGGATTGCCCTGTATCCACAGCTGCAGCAGCGCACAGTGGCTTGGAAGCTGGGCTTTGGAGTCATAATGTCTGTGGTTCACTCCTGGCTCGACCTCGTCCTAGCAGAGTGGTCTCATTTTCCTCTCTGTTAAGTGGGGATAACATTAGTACCTACCTACCTCCTGGGGTTGTTGGGAGGAATTAATGAGCTAAAAACAGGATTATACACCAAGCACAAATAAATGTTAATTTTCAAATGATCTATTTTCTGGTTTTCCAAAAAAAGATTTAAAGCTGGTGGCACAGTGGTTAAGAATCTGCCTGCCAGTGAAGGGGGCACGGGTTCGATCCCCGGTCTGGGAAGATCCCACGTGCCGCGGAGCAACTAAGCCTGTGCGCCACAACTACTGAGCCTGTGCTCTAGAGCCCGCGAGCCACAACTGATGAAGCCCGCGTGCCTAGAGCCCGTGCTCCGCAACAAGGGAAGCCACCGAGATGAGAAACCCACGCACCGCAACGAAGAGTAGCCCCTGCTCACCGCAACTAGTGAAAGCCCACGTGCAGCAACAAAGACCCAAGCAGCCAAAAAAAAAAAAAACAAAAAACATAGCAGGATGAAG
Organism: Stenella coeruleoalba; assembly: GCF_951394435.1. Taxonomy (NCBI): domain Eukaryota; kingdom Metazoa; phylum Chordata; class Mammalia; order Artiodactyla; family Delphinidae; genus Stenella; species Stenella coeruleoalba. The sequence goes on along the minus strand of NC_137169.1, from coordinate 99,610,157 downwards.
ATTTAACTATAGACTGCACCCCGTTCTATACAATGCAAACATTTTTCAAGTAAACTAAGAAAACAGAACAAGTTTTATTGCATATTTATGGGAAAAAAATGAGTGGAGGATATCACAAAATAGATGGAGTTAACACATAAAGTGGAAAAAAAATCTAAAATAAAAACCAAAGTAAGATGATAATAAACATAATAGGATGGAGAAAAAGTAATAAACACAATTCATTAAAAAACCCTTATAATCAGAATAGGTATATAAGTGAAATAAAGGTCGGTACCCAGATTTTCTTTAATAAGTGATTATAGAAAAATCATTTTCATGAGGAAACACAGATGACAAATTAGCACCAGATATAAAACCCTCTGATAATTAGAGAAATTAATATTAAAATAGATACTACTTGGAGCATGCTTTGGGTACATCTTGTAAAAACGTGCTTGAGGTTATAATTCATTTCAATTATAGTCTTTGGCTTAAATTCTCTGTCCAAACCTGCATATTTCTTATTCTTTCAGCACAATAAGTAAACTGCAAAAAACTTGTAATTGAACAGATCTGCCACCAGGTGTCATTTTTGTTTAACTTAAAAACTGAATTAGGGTGAAGGAGAGGAAAGCCATGGTTTTAAGATTTATGGTAGAGAGGCCCTCAAAAGGGGAAAAAGGTCTAAACTGGACTACACAAAGCTTAAGATAAAAAAATCACACCTTTGAGAGGGAAATGTAAACATTCTTCTAAAAGTTTGTTACTTTAAAAAATTTTAAGTGTGATAAAAATACAAAAAATGGGGAATATATTTTTTGATAAGAATAAAAATTCAAGGTCAGGTTTTTGTATTATTGAAAAACAGAATTGTGGGGGACAGAGGAGAGAGGAGAGAAGAAAGAAATGAAAGGGGAAGAAAAAAATGAGAACAGGAGAACCAAAAGGGGGAAAGTAGGAAGAACGATAGAGAAAAATTGTGTTGCTTTAAAAAAGTCACTTTTTAAAGGCAGTCTTGCAGTTTTTCAAACAACATCCACTAAAATATTAAAATGACTAAACAATATTTCTAACACATTGCTTACATTATCTTACAACCTCTTAAGACCCTTTATGCCTCCCAAAGGAATTGAGTCCAAATGACATAATCATGGCCTGATGTGAAAGCACACAGACCAGGCTGAGAGACAGTGGCCCTGGGTCCCTCTATGGCTGTGACTCAGTCTCCCTGAGCCTCAGTTTTAATCTGCAAGTGGGGATAATGCCCCCTACCTCACAGAGTTTTTATGAGACTAAAACTAATACAAGTGAAAACATGTGGTCTGGAAGACAACAGACTCTTAATAGTTTCTAAATCGGATTCTGTTCTTTGTCAAATATTTCAGTCTGACACTATTACCTAATATGGACTTTTTCCATTCAGCTGATTTCTCATTCCCTTAGCCCAGAACCTTTTTCCTTCCTCTCTAAATCAGGATTTAAGGACCAGCTGAAGACTCACTACATGTACAGATCCTCTCAACACCTTTCCATCTATCTTAAAAGTAAACATTTTCTTGTTTTAGTGAATTATACGATTACACTGTTTGCTTATTCCTTCCTATAGCCCAAGTCCTGTCTACCCAGTAATAAGTTCTGGGAGTTAATCTTAAATATTTAAAAAAAATTCTCCCATTATCTAGAAATATTAACCATGCATTCTATTCTTTCAACAAATATCTATGGAACATCTACTATCAATATTCAAGGCACTACCTCAGGTGCGGAAGATACTGGAATAATAGGTACAGGACACAAAGTACAGTGTCAGCTTAACAGAAAAGACGGGAGAAGAGGAGAGAGGCAGGAGGGGAAGGCAGACAGGATGGATGCTCAGGTGGCTGGCTCCATGCACAAGTGTCAGCTGGAGATAAATGTTCATCTTTTGGGACAGTGGCCACCTGAGTAAGTTGTCATTTACAGCAAAGCTCCCATGATCCCTACACCAAGTCAAGATTTTGATGATTTAGTAGCCAGAAAAATTATTCTCTGAAAAGCTGATTTATTTTATTAGAGTTTAGAACAAACCTGGGCATAGCAGTAATAGCTTATTTGCTTTTGCTTTCAAATTTCAGAGTTTCTTTTTTATATTAAAGCTGATTTAATCACATAATTCTAAAGTTTCTGTTCATTATTAAGAATAACATGTTTTAGGGCTTCCCTGGTGGTGCAGTGGTTGAGAGTCCGCCTGCCGATGCAGGCGACACGGGTTCGTGCCCTGGTCCGGGAAGATCCCACATGCCGCGGAGCGGCTGGGCCCGTGAGCCATGGCCGCTGAGCCTGTGCATCCGGAGTCTGTGCTCCGCAATGGCAGAGGTCACAACAGTGAGAGGCCCGCGTACCGCAAAAAAAAAAAAAAAAAAAAAAAAAGAATAACATGTTTTAGAAATAGAATCCTTTAAGGCCTCTTTGTTTGCCTTTTATTTGGTGAGATTAGTGTATCTGAGGGTTATATTTGAAACCAACATTTCAATTATATCCTAGTTTTTGGTTTAACTGGAGTTTTGTGATACAATATACAATGAGATTTTTTTAAAACTCCAAGTTTAAATGACTTAGAGATTTTTGTTTTAAAAGGTTGGGGGTGGAGGAGGAAAAGGACCAAGAAAACCAGAAATAAGTATGCCATCCCCATAAACAGTGCCTCAAACTGCTCTTACTAAAACTTTAAGAAGTTTACTTGGGCCATGTATTTCACATGTATTATAGCTCTGCGTTTTGTGCAGGTTCAGAGTAGTTACCCAACGATGCACAGCTACAAGGTGGCAGAACCAGAGTTCGATCCTTGTCCTGTCTGATTTCCAAACCCATGTTCTCCCCACTTTATTAAACTGTCCCTACAAGAAAGTGAACTGTGGCGAGAGCAAACAGCTCAGCTTCAGCACACTAATGGACTTTGGCCATCAGCCCCTCTCCTTGCCGTCAACACCCTCCAGCTCTGCTTCTGCTGCTCTGCGTTCTCACCCTCCCCATTTTCTCTACTTTCTATGGTCCACTAATGACAGGCCTTATCCAGAGTCCTGCCCCTGGCCCACAACTCTCTAAATCGTCTCCTTTAGTGAATTCATCCACAGCAAAGGCATCAGTTATCACTTCCGCCTGGGTAATGTCACAATCTGGGACTTTACCTCTTGTCCTAACTGCCTGCTAAATATTTACACCTGCTCAACCAGCTGGTCCTTCAACATGACTACAACTTAGTACATCGTCAGTCTTTGCCAAATCCTTTCTCCCACTGGCCTCCCTCACGTTTTTTTTTTTTCATAGTACAGGCCGGGTGAAGCCTCTAAGCCATCCTTTACTCTTTTTTTTCCTTCATCCTTCACTCATTTAATACTTGTCAGTCATCTAAACTGGTCTTTTCTTCATTAACGGTTGATCCCACATGCATCACTTACCGTCCACCCAAAGTACTACCATCCAAGTTACACTCCCACCACCATGATTGGATGCCTAAATGATAGCTAGCCCTATCCCCTCATCCATCCTACACACCAAGAGACTGATTTTATCAGTGTATTGCTCTCAGGGGGAACTCGTGGCGCAAAAGCCTTCTGTGACTTTCCACTGCCTTGGACCTACACACTGGTGATTCATCCTACTTGCATATTCTCATTTTCTTCTACCTTCCTATGTATTTTCTAAATAGACTCTAGGTAAACTTGACCACTTGCAGTTCCCTATATATGACGTGTACTTCCTTCGTTTTACCCCTTTGCTCATTTCTTCAGCCTGGAATGTTTTCTTAATCTCTCCCTGTTGAAATCCCATTGACTGTCCAATGCCACCTCGTCTATGAAATCTTCTCTACTCATATTCACCTACTTTGAACTTGTACAAAAGTCTAGTCCTTTAGAGAAAGGATGGTATCTTGTTTGGGGGTCACTCTTTCTCCTTGCTTATTCAGTGTCATGTATAAATCCCTGGGTAAAGCAAACACTCGGTAAATGTTTATGAAATGAGTAATGGGAGTGGAGTAGTGATGTGCATAATTTAAAACTGCAATCACCCAGAAGACTTTTCTAATCATTGTTAGAATTTACCATCTAATAATTTGCCAGGGTCATTTGCCTTTCTAATTACTTAGTTAAAAGCAAAAGAGAAAAATAAAAAGAAGAAAAAGAAAAATTTATCTTTCCCTGATGCCCACTGGTAGCAGAGGGAGGAAGTCCAAAGTTCTCTTGAATAGTAAGGGGAAGGCTGTCCGGATTTTATAATTTTTAGCATATAAAATTTTTAGCATATAATTGAATACCAGTAAATTAACTATTTAAAAAAAACTGAGCCCAGCAAATGTCTTCAATATAAGAATCCTCTAAGTAACATCTAGAGAAGGAAGGAAAATATCTTTTGCAGATCCATAAACCATCTGGCCTCAACGCCATGTACAAAGCTATAGTGTTTCAGAGCTGAGAACCCCTATGCAGGAACATTGCTGACGTGATTTCTAGTCCTGCAAATGATAATAAAGTTTGGGAGAGTCATGCTTTTCGACCTCTGGCTCCCTCTAGAAGTAGCTAAGAGGGGAAAAAAAATCCTGGGATTATTGTTTCTTGGAAGAAGTCGATGATTCTGTTTCATCCTGGCTTTCCCAAGACTTAATAAGATGAAAGTATATTTTATTTATTAATCCATTTGCCCTTGAATGTTGACTACGTAAGTAAAATTGATTTTTTCTTACTGACCAAAGTCAAGCCAGCGCAAACAGCCTAACTGCAATACAGTATAGCACCCTGCAAAGAGGAAATGAACTCATGACAAGCATCTGCCTTTCAGGTTTTAGTGATGGAAAAGCTTGCTTCATAGATTCAGGAGGTTTCTGCATTCCCTTTAATCAACTATTTTCAGAAGTTTCCAGTCCGGAGCCAGAACCAAAGGTTGCAGACAGAAGCCAACTCACGTGAATTCTGCCGTCTTTGATGGCAGGACCGTCCTCAGCCAGACGCAGGATGAACAGCCCCATGTTGTATTCCTTCCCACCCCTGAGGCTGAATCCAAAGCCCCGGGGGCCTCGCTCCAGCTCCACTGGGTAACAGCCAAGGCTCTAGAGAGAGAGAAGTGTAAGGAAAACAAGTTTACGTGGACTGCTTTATTTAAAGTTTGAAGAAAGACTCCTTTTATGGCCAGAAGAAATGATTTATATTCTCAATACACACTTTTAAAAGAAAATTGAAGTACAGTTAATTTACGATGTTGTGTTAGTTTCAAGTGCACAACAAAGTGATTCAGTTACATGTATATATATTCTTTTTCAGATTCTTTTCCACTATAGTTTATTACAAGATATTGAGTATAGTTCTGTGCTCTACAGTAGGTCCCTGTTGATTACCTATTTTATATATAGTAGGGTGTATATGTTATCTCAAACTCCGGATTTATCCCCCATCCCCTTTCGTAACCTTAGTGTCTTCTATATCTGTGGGTCTATTTTTGTTTTGTAAATAAGTTCCTTTGTATCATTTTTTGGGGATTCCACATATAAGTGCTATCATATGATATCAATATGCATTTCTATATCATAAGGAAGGAATGTATGTTTTGGTCAAAGGGCTACTTAATTTCTATAAATGCAGCCTAAATTAATTTGAAGATTACATGTCTTCTCTACTAGTTGGTCAATATGCAACAGAACAATCAGAGAACAGAATTTTGAACAGTGCTTCCTTTAAGCAGATTTTGACTAATTTTCCTGAAAAAAGAAAAAAAAACCCACCCCAAATCCTTCCTTGATTAACGAAAACACTGCTACTTCTAGGTACTCAACTAAGGGTTAAGATTTCTCCAATAGAGGATAAACTTCTTTTTCACTCTTTACGTCGTCTCGTGGACACTAAGAGAATGCCAAACACAGAGTAGGTCCTTAAGAATGATCAGTTTGGGGAAGAAATTTATCTGAACTGATTTGCAGTTAAAATTCATCAGTGTCAGTGATTCAGCAACTGAAAAGAACAGTCCGCATCTGGGGGGAATCTCTGTTACCTGATTGTGCCGACTGCCTATGACTGAAATCATTGCAGTGTCAGGCTGTGCAAGGTGCTTGTGGTCAGACCACGAGTGTCTGTAGGAAGTGAGGACGTCTTTTCCAATTTCACCTTCTGTGACACTTCTACAGGAAAGAGAAATCAAGTCACTCTCTGAACTGAGAATATGAAAAACAGCCTAAAAGTAAAAGCGGATCGATTTCTTTTCCTTTAAAAGCTGAATTGTGCCATTCTCCCTCTGACAAACTGCTATTAAGACAGGCTGTATCTAGAAGCAGAGAGATGCCAGGCAAAAACTAGCCATTAACTCCAGCCTGGCTTCAAGTCTGTCAACACCCCCATGCTGTTTTTTCGTTTTGTTTTTGTTTTTTTGTTTTAAGGGTGTCTCAGCACAGTTTACATCAAGGAAAACTGCACTCAAGTCACTGAACCGGAGGGCAGATAAGCTGACCTTGTTACAGTGAAAAATGGCTCTCCTGCAGTACCAATGCCTGTGAAAATGCTGAATTTCTGGAAATTTAGTTTTTGTTTCTTGACTTGTATTTTCAACGAAAGACTAAAGAAATATGCACAGATACTGCTCGGGTAGTCTAAGAAGATGGTAACTGATGTGGGTCTGGGGCTTCCCTACCAAAACCGTGAGGACCTAGAGCAGCAGAGTAGGTGCTACTGTCACTTCTTTCTAATCCCCACCTGTTACGCTGCACCCTGGGCTGGGGCTGGGAAGAGGGGGAGGAAGGGACAAAGGGACCGGAGGGAGTAGACATCTCATCTTGACCTAACCGGCTGGCTTCTGCATAACTGTGTGGAGGTGAGTGGGGGTGGGTGGGTGATGAAAAGTGGGGAGATGAGCAGGGGAAAAAACCAAAACCTGAGAAGAGCAGCCCCACCTGTCCCCAGGTATGTGGTTGGCCTGTGACTGCCCCACGGGCCTGTGCTGCAGGGCTGGGCTTTGCCTGGCGGAGTTTGTTCCTGATGGTGGACCAAGATGCTCTGTTCAAAGGCGAAACAAGAGAAATAAGAATTTGTACATAAAACTGTGAAAGTGAGACAGTAACAAGTGGTTGTCACTTTCCCGACGGTAGTGACTTTACACAAGCAGCACTGCTATCAGCTGCCTGCGACTGGAACTAATGTCTTTTTCCCTGTGGCTTCTGATCGATGTTTATGTTTGAAGAGACCAGGAATCATTCTTACTGCACATGCTTTCCCTCTTTCACCTTTGTTTTGGTCGTCCACACAACATGAAAATCAGAAATGAACATACTCCATACTATTATCTAGAGGACTGAGCTCTGGGAACTACCTTATAATATATTTATGGGTTTCCAGAGTGTACTGTCCATAACTGGTAAACCACTCTAGATGACAAAAACAGGCCTTAGGAATGCTGGAGCACAGAGGCCAGTCTGGAAATCACACACGTATCTTTAACCTGCATCTTTAATGTAGCAGTAGTTATTTCACCTGACTCTAGTATCAAAGAGAAACTTATAAAATCATCCTGAGTATTGACAAATGTTTATAAAGATTTTACTGATTCTATTTTCTAAGAGCACAGATGTAAGTGAAAAAAGGAACATTTGCTTCAGTATCATCCTCAACAGCTCCAGAACTCCTGTTGTTCCTTGAAGGCGGATTTCATAACTAAGCAAAGTAACTGCTTGCATCTAGAACTAGATGCCAATTCATGGGAGATGACAGTTAAAAGACACTCTGGAGGTTGTCAGACTCATATTTATTTTTAAAGCTTAAACTTTCGGACTTCCCTGGTGGCACAGTGGTTAAGAATCCGCCTGCCAATGCAGGGGACATGGGTTCGATCCCTGGTCCGGGAAGATCCCACATGCCATGGAACAACTAAGACTGTGCGCCACAGCTACTGAGCCCACATGCCACAACTACTGAAGCCCGCATGCCTAGAGCCTGTGTTCTGCAACGAGAAGCCACCGCAATGAGAAGCCCACACGCCATAACTAGAGAAAGCCTGCACGCAGCAATGAAGACCCAACACAGCCAAAAAAAAAAAAAAAAGCTGAAACTTTCTAATGTTTTATCCCACCCAAATTTTAAAACATAGGATATTTTAAAATATCAAAGAGAGAGCATAGATTAATGATTAAGACCATGAACTTTGGAGCAAGACTGATGGGGTTTCAGGCAGATTCCATCATTCACTAGCTATGTGTTCTTGAACAAATTACTTTAATTCTCTGTGCTTCTAATCTAATCATCTCATCAATGAAAAGGGAATTACAGCTACCTCGTGGGGTTACTGTATAGATAAACATGCTTAGAACAGTGCCTGGCATATCATATTCACTATATTAATGTTTCTATTAAAATGATCATTATGGTTATCATAATCATCAAAATGATTGGGGCTATATTTCTCTTAAGGTGTACAGTCTGAAATATTTACCTAATTTAGCAAAAATGTTCCAGGTAAGAGGACATTTTTAGGTTAGAACATGTAGAAACTGATAAAATCTGAATCTCAAATATAATGAAAACACAGAAAGACTGATGTGAAAAACAAGGAATATGAATGTTTAGGAAGCAATTTCTATTGAGAGAGCTGGGACTTCAGGGTCACTAAATACATCATTATTTTATGGCTTGGATTAAGTTGTTTCTCTTCAAAGTTCTTGGGACTAAAAACATAGATAAATAATTAATTCTTATTTAAGAACTTCTTGTAACTGAAAGTAACTGAGAGTACTCTGAAAACACAGGCCAGGGTATAAACAGTGGCGGGAGGAGAGTAGTGGTATCTGGCTAGGCTGCTGCAGCAGCCTCTCTAAATTTTATCTGAAGATTTTTGTAAAGCAATGGGTTAAGTATATCTTTCCCTCAATGAGAATTAAACTTTTGCTGGAGTTTCTGTATGTAACTACTTAAGAGAAAGTGTATTATCAGAGGATAAACACAAAATCCCACAGTTAAACTTTAGCAACAAACATTATAATATATTGGGAATCATCTTTACCAAGAATAAGAATCTCATGAAAGAACTTTCTAAAATTCTATTGAAAAGATGACCTGAATAATTGAAGAGATAGCCCATACTCTTAGGTGGGGTGACTTAATATTTAAAGGTATAAATTTTCCCAAAGTTAATATATGTTCAATATATCCCAATAAAAATTGCAGCTGGATTTTTTAGAGTGGCTTAATAATTGGCTCTAAAATTTTACATGGAAAAATTTCATGAATACCTAGTTGATTTGGTGGGGGCTTGGAGAAAGACGTGCCTTAACAGACAGATATTAGAATATACCACCAAGTTACAGACTAAAAAAAAAAGTGTGTGTGTGTGTGAATATATATATATACACACACTCAAAAATTATATTTATATATATTAAAATTATATGTATATACACAATAGGTACATATAGATAATAATAGATAAACTAGCAGAACAGAATAAAGAACTTGGAGATTCTCTTTTTTTTAACATCTTTATTGGAGTATAATTGCTTTACAATGGTGTGTTAGTTTCTGCTGTATAACAAAGTGAATCAGCTATATGTATACATTTATCCCCATATCCCCTCCTTCTTGCGTCTCCCTCCCACCCTCCCTATCCCATCCCTCTAGGTGGTCACAAAACACTGAGCTGATCTCCCTGTGCTATGTGGTGGCTTCTTCCCACTAGCTAGCTATTTTACATTTGGTAGTGTATATATGTCAATGCCACTCTCTCACTTTGTCCCAGCTTACCCTTCCCTCTCCCCGTGTCCTCAAGTCCATTCTCTACGTCTGTGTCTTTATTCCTGTCCTATCCCTACATTCTTCAGAACTATCTTTTTTTTTTTTTTTAGATTCCATATATATGTGTTAGCATATGGTATTTGTTTTTCTCTTTCTGACTTACTTCACTCTGTATGACAGGCCCTAGGTCCATCCACCTCACTACAAATAACTCAATTTTGTTTCTTTTTATGGCTGAGTAATATTCCATTGTATATATGTGCCACATCTTCTTTACCCATTCATCTGTTGATGGACATTTAGGTTGCTTCCATGTCCTGGCTATTGTAAACAGTTGTGCTGCAATGAACGTTGTGGTACGGAGATTCACGTTTAAAGGGGAGGTTAATATATAGAAGAGATGGCTCCATAAATCAATGAGGAAAAGAAGTACTGTCTAATAGATGGTACTAGAAAAACTGACTCACTGTAAGGATAAAAAATAAAACTGGATCCCTCCTAAAACTATATATAAAGGTAGGCTCCAGATGGATTCAAGATCTAAATGCAAAATGCAAAATTAGAAATCCAATAGACGATAATATAAGAGAAAATTTCTGTGATATGGGGTGGGGAAAGATATCTTAAATAAAACTTCAAAAGCACAAGCCATAAGGTACTGAATAAAAATTGACTAATCTGGTGACATCTAAATTAAGACTCTCTGTATAACAAAGGGCACCATAGTCAAAGTTAACATACAGATGACAGGAAAAGGTATTTATGCTTTCTAAAACTAAATTGGACTAATGCCTATAATTTGCAAGGAATCTCTAAATATCAACAAGAAAAAGACAGCAATCCCACAAGAAAAATGAGTAAAGGATATGAAGAGGCAATTTACAAGAAAAAAAACAACCCCAAACAAGCATCCAAATAGATGCTCAAATTCATGCGTAATCAGAGAAATGCAAATTATATACCGATGAAGTAACACTTTCCTTGCTGTACACTAGCCAACTTGAAAGCTGGATAATGCTGAGTATTGGCGGGGATGTGAAGATAAAGAATCCTCAGTGTTCTGTTGGTGGGAGTGTAGATGGCTGCAGCAATTACAGAGGACAATCTGATAGTACTTGGTCAAAGTAAGCAATTTCTTTTGATCGAGCAATTTCACTCCAATAAATTCTCACGCTGTTTTATAAGGTACATATATGAAGGTACAGAGGATAGTTTGTGATAATGTGGAGTTGGAGATGGCGTGGCTGTCTATGGGGGAGGAGACAGGTAATACGCAGTAAATATACAGTATGGAAAATGGTCAAGTAGTTAAAAGCAATCGATTGTGTTCACCCAGCAACTCAGATAACTCTTGAAGGCACTTGATGCTACGATACCAAAAGCACAAGCAACCAAAGAAAAGATAGATAAATTAGACAACAGCAACATTAAACTTTTGTGCATCAGAGGACAATATCAAAACAGTGAAAAGACAACCCACAAAATGGGAGAAAAGACTGGCAAACCATATATCAGATAAGGATCTAAAATTAGAATATAAAGAAGCCTTATAATTCAACAATAAAAAAGACAACCCGATTAAAAGTGAGTAAAGGATCTGAATAGACATTTCTCCAAAGAAGATATGCAAGTGACCAACAGCACACGAAAAGCCGCTCGACATCATTAGTCACCAGGGAAATATAAATCAAAACCACGATGAGATACTATTGTATTTCACACTCACTAGCATGGCTTAAAACACACATATACATACACACACACACACAAAGGAAAATAAATGGTGACGATGTGGAGAAATTGGAAGCCTCATACATTACTGGTGGGAATATATAACAATGCAGCTGCTGTGGAAAACAGTTCGACAGTTCCTCAAAAAGTTAAACATGACATCATATGACTCAACAATTCCACACCTAGGTATACACCCAAGAAAAATGAAAACACACATCTGTATAAAAACTGTATGCCAATGTTCATAGCAGCATTATTCATAATAGAAAAAAAATAGAAACAACCCAAGTGTCTATCAAATAATGATTAAATAAGCAAAATGTATATACACATAATGGGATATTATTCATTAGTCATAAAAAGGACATGCTACAACACAGATGAAACATGAAAACATTTTGCTAAGTGAAAGAAGCCAGACATAAAAGGTCAGATATAATTCCATTTACATGAAATATCTAGCAAATCCATAGAGAAAGAAAGTAGAGTAGTGGTTTCTTATAGGGGTGATAAAATGTTCTGGAATTGGTGGGGATGGTTGCACAACCTTATGAATATACTAAAAACCACTGGCTTGTATACTTTAAAACAATGAAATTTATAGCACATGAGTTATGTCTCAATTAAAAAGAAAAAAGAAGATACAACAACTAAGTGCCATGTAAGATCCTGGATTAGATTCTGTAACAATAAAGTGACATTAAAAAAAAGAAAGCATATGGTTCTGAGAAAAAAAACCAGCATAAAATCTATAACACAATACCAGTTATACAACTCAAAAAATAAAGGCAGACACACACAAAAACATGTATTTTAAAAGACATAAATAAAGGGAGGCACATAAAATACACTGGCATAACTCCCAGTGGGAGTAGTGAGAGAAATGAGAGTGGAAAACGGAGACAAGTGAGAATAAACAGATAAATCAATGGAAAGCAAAACAAAACGAAAATGATGGCAACACTACCAGAACCATTCTAACATAGCCCTTGGTAGCCTTTGGGAACTTGTGTCCACTCTTAAAAGTGAAATGAACAAGACCTGACACAACATTAGGAATCAATTTTAAAAAATCATACAATTTAAAGATTTCTTTCCAATAAGCAAGAACAAGCAGGCTGAGTCAGTTTATGCTCTAGACTTGAGAAGGAGCTGCCCTGGTGAAGAGGTGGCAGTGTCGTGGGAATGCCACACAGCAGGGGGAGTCCCGAGTCCTGAATGTGTTTGAGAGTTTTATACCACACACGACACTTGACTTGGGAACTTGGCAAAGTAAGAACAGATACTGAATCATATCTAGCAAAAGGGGGAAAAGAGGGTGAAGGAAACAAGTTTTCTTTTTCCAGGTAACTGTCTTTTATTGATTTACAGTGAATGGCTTATGGAGAGGCGGGGAGCAGTATCACATGGGATGGAATGCAGCTTTGAGGTATCGCTCTGAATGTGTGATTTCTGAAAACAGCTGTAGAGCTGTAAGTATTCATTTGACTCTTTAGTGCAATTGACAGACTTCAGAGAAGCTTGGACGTCTTACGAACTCCATGAATGGGACAGAAGGGACACTTTCTAATTTACCTGAGAAAAGTAAGAGATTCTAAATGTTCCCACAGTTTAATAAAACTTAAGAGTATAGTAAAAATAAGGTGTAATCACTGAAATGTGATTTTACATGTCAAATGTGATTGTATTTTAAGAGGTTGCACCTACATATGAAATAACACTTTAAAGCATGGATCTGCTGGGGTGTTTCCCGCCACCCTTCCACTTTTCGTAAACACTGATTGGCCTTATATAAGAAATCTTAAGATTGTCCAGAAGACAAGTCCAGAAGTATTTGGGCCAGAATGTCAAAGTTATTATTATTATTTTTTTTGCCGTGCCACGCAGCTTGTGGGATCTCATTTCCCAGACCAGGGATTGAACCCCAGCTCTCGGCAGTGAAAGCTCGGAGTTCTAACCACTGGACTGCCAGGGAATTCCAAAGTTAATTTTTAAATGGAAGAGAAACAACTGAGTAATTTTGGACAACCTCTCGAAAACACCATCAACAATAAAGGGTAATTTTGAAAAAAAAATTATACTAATATCATTCAGCAGTAGAAAGACCACTTCTTTCTCTGTCTCAAGACTACTCAAAGTGTGGTCTGTTAGTCAGCAATAAGATGCATACTGATACTGAGAGTAAAAATTTTTTAATTTTATAATGATTCGACAGAAAAATTTTCATTTTTCATTTAATTTTTATTGAATTTTACAAAAAATGCTGGTCTGTGATGAACTGGGAAAAAAACCACTGATGCTTCTATATATGGTTTAAGAAACACTGATGTATACTACTGCTAGTTCCACTACTTCTAGCAGCTTCTATCACTACTGCATGCCAAGCATGGTGATATAATTGCACTACACACATCATTCTCAGAACAACCCTGAAATGTCACAACCCTGTGGCACTGAGGCCTGCTTTTCTTTGTGGGTCACGGAACAGAATTTAAGGCTAAAAAGCAGGCCAAAGAGATCATGGTAAAGAAACTGAGATAAAGAAATCTTACCAAAATCATAAGTAACAATAAGCCTTCATTCAAAAAATTTGACTGAGCACTTACTATGTGGTTAACACTGTTTTAGGCCCTTGGGATTTAGCACCAAACATGACAAAATCTCTAACTTCATGAATCTTATGACTTTACATTCTAGTAGGGGAGACGACAATAAACAAATAAACTCATAGTTCAATAACCTCATGTAGAGATAAGTACAATGAAGAAAAGTAAAGCTGAAAAACAGAAAGAGACTCACAGACATAGAAAACAAACTTAGAGTTACCAAAGGGGAAGGGCGATAGGGGAGGGATGAATTAGGAGGTTGGGATTAACATATACACACTACTATATGTAAAATAGATAATCAACAAGGACCTATTGTATAGCACAGGGAACTATACTCAATATTTTGTAATAATCTATAAGGGAAAAGAATCTAAAAAAGAATATATATATATATATATATATATATATATATATATATATATATATATATACACGCACATAACTGAATCACTGTGCTGTACCTGTAAAACTAACACGATTTTGTAAATCAACTATACTTCAGTAAACATTTTTTTAATTAATAATCAAATTTTAAAAAAAAGTAAAACTGAGTAAGGCAAGACTGGGTCAGGCAGGGGGAGGGTTATTTTAGATACCATGATTAGTTAGGGAAGGCACAGCAGTTAGGAGCACAGATTCTACAGCCTAGAGCCTGTATTCAAATACTTGTTCTGTCACCAGTTTTATGACCAGGGGCAAGTTCTCTAACTGCTTGGTGGCTCATTTCCTCGCCTATAGAATGGGCCATTAATAGTGCCGACCTAGGGTTAGTGTGAGGATTAAATGACTTAGCAGATGTAAAGTACTTAGGACAATAGCTGCCACATAGTAAGTGCTTCTTAAATATTATTATTTCCTTAGGCAGTGAGTGAGGGAGGCAGCCATGCAAAGACGTGGTAAGATAATGACAGCTATCACTAGATGAGCACCTTAGGGTACTTATGCAGATTATGTACATTTTCACCTTTAATTTTCACAGTGATCCTGAAATAGATATCATTATTCCCACCCTACAGATTAAAAACTGAAGGTTAGAAATGTTAAGTGGCTTGTTTAAGGTCAGACAACTAGCTAATAGGTGTCAGTGAACTCTTGTCAGTCAAAAGCTTACTTCTTCTATTAGGCTTATATTGCCTCTGCTAGGTATCGGCATAGAACTGAAAATCTCCTGACTCTTACTTTGCTCATTCGCTCATTCATCCATTTACTCATTCCTTCATTCAAAAAAATATTTACTGAGTGCCTAGCAAGTATCCTAGTCAATCGGTAACATTTTCTTTGTATTCAAAGAGCAGACCCTTTAATAGGGAGTTAGTGATGTAATAGTGCTCAGTGAATTGCAGAGATAAGGAGTGCTATGGGACTGGGGGAGGAAGCCCATGTGCACAGAGGCCAATGAGGACCAGTTCAAGAGAGGATCTGGAAAAAGAGACAGATCTTTGGAAAGATCTGAGAATTTGGAAAGAACTGGGAGGTAAATTTAAAAGGCAGGCTGGGAACAAAATCATAAAACACTTTCTGTGCACAGAGCGGGGAAGCACTGGAGCTTGCACTGAAGAGGACTTTAGAAGGAAGAATCAGCAGAGTCTGGGACAGAGTCTGGGCAGAGTGCAGAACAGGCTAGAGAAGGGAAAAGAGCAGAGGCAGGGATGTCACAGTGTCTTAGAATGAGAAGGGGCCTCCGAGAGCAGCCAGACGAACTCGTGTCCACAAAGAAATCCCCCTACAGAATCTTGGACAGAGGGGAGATTTATGTAGAACCTTAGATACAAAGGTATGCGAGTGGTACAGGAGGAAGGGAAAAGAAAGGAATAATCAAAAATTAAAAGACCTGAAAACTGACTAGATTAGAGGATCATGGGGGGCACGGGGGACATGAACACACATTACGGTACAAGGAATTTTAACATGGAAGACTGACCCTTCGCAATTCTGTTGCTTTTGGCTTCTCATAAATTTTACAAGATCAGGAAAAATGAGATGAGCATTATTTAACGGTTACCTTGTAATTCATAAACAAAGACCATGAACCGGTGCTATTCAAAAATGGTTCCTAATTAGAAATTCTTAATGATCAAAGGCAGCCTTAAAGCAAGGCAAGACACTAAGTACGTTTTATGCCCTATTTACTGGCCATTCCGATGCACTCCCCTTCCCCCATTTGTAAAGCAGCTACCAGAACGAAGCCCTGCCTGCGAGGCAAGGCACACTATGGCACGGGCCTGACATGAAAGGCTTGATATCAACAGTGACTTTCTTGGAACCCTTTAGAGGATTTTCTCTCACTCAAGCAGAGACTTAAGACATTATTTTCAGAAAATAAGATCTGAAAAGCATTACCAATGTCTTTTGCTCTGGGTGCTTGCTCCTCCAGCACATAAATAAATGGCCACCACTCACTAGCTGTATTATTTTTCTTGAGCTACTGACGACTTTATAATAAACTGTCTTTTAAATTCATTAAATGGAAAAGGTAAAAAATGAGACTCCCGAGCGTATGAATGGTTCTATCACTGCAGTGGTTCTGGCAATGCTGGAGGAAGCCACTGCCTTCTACAGGCTCTGTGTCCCTCAGATCAGTTTGGGGAAGGCACGTCTACTGGTTCCTTACCTTCTTCAGCAATGACTGTTAGTGTGACGGTGACACCGGCATCTTTGATCAGCTGAACAATGTTATCATGGGACAGTTCAACAATGGACTGCCCATTCACTGCAGAGATATGATCTCCAACTTTCAGCTTCCCACAGCGATCAGCTGGACTTCCTTCTATGACTCGGCCAATTTTATGAGGAATAACTATGGGAAAAAAATCCCCAGGTTTTTCAATTATTTAACATATCTTGGAGTGTTGGATTTATCATCATCATCATCATCATGAAAAATTCAACATAATAACATCAAAGAAAATTCTTTAAAGA
Organism: Stenella coeruleoalba; assembly: GCF_951394435.1. NCBI lineage: Eukaryota > Metazoa > Chordata > Mammalia > Artiodactyla > Delphinidae > Stenella > Stenella coeruleoalba. The sequence continues at coordinate 99,593,176 of NC_137169.1, read as the reverse complement.
TATATCAAAAAACCACCACCTGTGATCATCCTATCCAAATGCAACTACTTTCATATTATCTTCCACTCTTTCTCCACAGGCATAGATACTCTTTACACAGTTGCAATCATAGCATATAAACCTTTTTGCTTCTTTCCACTTACCAGAAACCTTTTTCCAATTTTTATAATGTCATCCTAATGATCCAGTTTAAAGGCTACTGACCTCAGTGATACTTATGAGAATATCTCATGTTTCTTGTTTGCTGTTGGCTGTTGAGGCTGCATCATGTTTTTGGCTATTTTAGAAACGGCTACAATGAGATCATCTTTGGTTCTGTTGAAGGGGCATTTACTCCCACAAGGAATCTTGTTAATAAATGCAGTTCAAAATCAAGTTTAGGACTCAGATTGGTCAGAAATCCAGTTACAGTGAAATGACTGCTCATTAAAATGAATCATACTTATTTCTAGGGCAAAATTAATTCCTTTTATTTAATGCCTTTAGATTTTTTTAAAAATCAGAAAAGCGGAGTGGAATTAGAACATTAATGTTTAACATTAAGATTATTTGGCTTATGGATAAAATCATACCCTGAATGCACAAAGCTGAATCTAAGACGTTTGCAAAGACACTCTGTGCAGCTCTATTATATCTCTAGCATAATGCTAAAGGCTTTCTTAGAGTAACTACTACGACACTTCACTGTTACTAAGCCTTAAAATGAGTTCTCAGACATTCAGGAAATCTTGTCAAAATATCTTTCACCATTTAATAAGGGGCATTTGTACTGAGAAACAAATGTTCCTTCTATGTTCTCTAAGAATTTCTTTGCCTAGGTCAGTAAATTTATCAGGCATTTGAGCTCCTGCTGAATATGTAGCCTTATTGTTATGAATAAGGATAATTTAATATTTTAAAATGGCACTGTGATTATGTTTAATTTCCATAGTAAAATGGGCTCCTTACTAGGATTTCTAAATTATATCTAGGTGTATGTTAGGGCCTTTTTTTTTTTTTTTGCGGTACGCGGGCCTCTCACTGCTGTGGCCTCTCCCGCTGCGGAGCACAGGCTCCAGGCGCGCAGGCTCAGCGGCCATGGCTCACGGGCCCAGCCGCTCCGCGGCATGTGCGATCTTCCCGGACCGGGGCACGAACCCGTGTCCCCTGCATCGGCAGGCGGACTCTCAACCACTGCGCCACCAGGGAAGCCCTAGGGCCATTTTAATAGACCTTCATTTGGACTGGAAGTTATTCTCGGCCATGATTTATGTCCCCATGGACAGTGAATGCCATTCCTTGGCTCTTCTAGGATTATACATTGGGAGACTTTATCTTAAAAATGAGGAAGTCACTGTTGGAAGCAAGTGCCTTTTAGCTCTGAATTATATCAAGCACTTATTATGCCATTTTCCCTATAAACTAATTAGAAAAGCTCCAGAGCAGCATGGGCCATGTCCTGTGCCAGGCAGCATGAGCTGATTGCCCTGATAGTACGACAGGTGGCACATCAGAAACATAGGGAGAATCACACAGAGGCCCTGTGGTGACCTTCTAAATCAATATCTTAGTTACTCTCCTTCTTAGAAGAGATTTACTTGTACACAGGTGTTCATTCCAGATCCCCTGAGAGGAAAATCATTCAGCTCCCTGGAACACTGAAAGGGGTTTGTTCAGACTTGGGAAAGCATCACACAACATGAATCTCTGATGTCTCAGGGGTTCCTTTCTCATCCTGTGAGCAATGTGGTCAAAAGGAATTGGCAAATCTTGGTACAGAACTTCACAAAGGGTTAATTGCCGAGGTGAGAGAAGATAAAAGTAGTCAGATTGTTATTTTCTTGACATTTATAGCAGCACCACCAAAACAGCTAAAAATAGTAGACCAGTAGAAAGATAACTTCTGAACATTCTCTGAATAGACTGGGAAGTTTTCAGAGTAACTGCATGGCTAAGGAAACGTCTAAGTCCTGCCTTGTTGTTGGTATATGCAAACTCTATAGGCATCTGCCATAAAGCCCATTTATCCGTCTTCAATCATCTTGGCCTAAATCTGTCTCACAGACTGGCTAGTCCAGCTGCTGGGATCACTTCAGTGCTCTTAAAACATTTCTTTTCAGGAAAAGAAAGGACAGTAACTGGAAATGTCCCCTTCTCAAAGAAATCCTTTGCAACCAGAACTGAAAAGTATATAATAACAGAAACACTGAAACCTCTGAAGTACTGGCAATGCAAAAAGTAGCCAAGTCCTTTTCATCTTCAATAGAGGTCTTTTCTAAGTGCTTCATTCATGTAGGTCTGACACAAACTGGGTCCAGGGCAAGAAGGATGCTGGGCCTGGATCCCTGATCTTTGAAAAAGCCAACAGTAGAGAATCTTAGAATTTTATAACTGGTATTAGAGGTGCTACTGGGAACTCGTCTTGTGACAAATGTCAGCAGTAAATATATTTCGGCAAAAGGGAAAAAAACCCCAACAATCTACACTGTGCAGAATACCAATCTATATCAAGACAAGATCCATAAAGAATGATCTATTCTGACAGACAGGTTTCTGTCCTTTTCACCTGTGCTAACTCTTTTCTAAACCAAACTTTCATTGTTATGCAGTTTGCAGCAACACTCATTTCCTGCCACCATTAGTTGCTGCCTCAATCCTACATTTTAATTGGGCTTTCTTTCCTATCTCATTACTCAAATATTGATAAACTTTTTAACGTTTCTTTAAAAAAAAAAAAGGTCAAGAGGCAGTGGCAATTTTATAAATAATGATGATAACAATGGTAGCAGAAACTACAATAAGCAACAGCAGCTAGCATTTATTGAAGGTCCAGGCAAAGGGCTTCACACGCAGTATCTCCTTTAATCCGCACAAACACACGAGACAGGAAGTGTTATCATCATCCTCATTTCACAGTGGAAACTGGAGCTCTTGGAGGCTAAGTAATGTGCCCAAGATCAGACAGCTATTAAAAGACATAAGCAGGTCTAGAATCCAAGTTTGTCTGATTACGAAGCCCAGCACTTAATGACACTGTCTTATACAGAGATCTAGCATCTATGGTAAGTAAAACCATCAAAATAGTAAGAAGAAATTTAAACAAATACATATAAAAAGATTTTAAAAATTTAAATATAAACAAATAAATATACACAAATAAAATATTTACTATATAATGTATTGAAGTATAATAATATAAATTTTAAACAAACAAGTATAAAAATATGTTAAACATATTTAAGTAACATAATTTATTTTACTGAATTCCTCTAATTTATTTTACTGAATTCCTCTATATCTCCTAGTTTTATGGTGAACACTAGACTGTCACCTAATTTTTGTGGTGCTAGAAAAGGAGTATCCTCAATATGAAAAGTGGTTAGCATCTATCATGTTGAGTAATAATCTTTCACTATTTTTGTTAATCTGAATGCCTGGGATTATTGCATGGAATTAGAATGAGAATATGATTATCTAAAATGGAAATCAGTATTTTGAAAAACAAATAACCAATGATACAAAATAAACTCCACCTAAATGCTGCTTCCTTTTATTTTTCTGACACAGGCCACATGATCATCCTCAAAGCATCAGTGACAGTTCCAGTTCCAAGCGTTACCATAGCAACGGCTTTTGGAAAATGGAAACTAGTATCAGTGAGCAGTGACCTGATACTATAGTAATAACTCATCCATGTCACGGAATCTTCTTCCTCTACACAACTGCATTAATTCCAGCAAGATTTTTGCAAATTGGTTTGGCTCACAACACTTTACTGAAAGTGTTTTCTTTTTTTACTAAGGTTTTAGTGACCATCTAGTCTAAAAGGATCTCACTACCCAAGATATAATCAAATCCACTGGCAAAGGCAAGAATGCATTTTCATGTGGTCAAAGATTTTTATCACTTGACTTGGAAAAATAAAGCTACCAGACAAGCATAATACATAAATATTAATTTGCTGGTTCTCATCTTACATTCATTTGGATTTTACAATTATATTTAAAGATGATTATTTCTTAGAAACATAAAGACATGACAAATATTTAATTTGCTGAATCATAACCGCCCTGAACATACTAGAGGTAATTCCTCCTTTGTTGAGGGAATTAATACACATACTCATCCTTCTCAGACAACATTCTGTTAAGCTGGGTTCAGGATATTTAATTTTTCAAGGTTCTGACAAAATTTTTACCTTTCAATGAAGCATATAAAGTAAGAATGCCTCTTATCATTCAAGAAGGTCGCTTTATAGCTGGAATATGGCGGTCATTATTAAATAACATGAAAGGACTATTTAAGACATATTTGGGTCAAGATTTTTCTGGTAATCTGTTTTACTTCTTCTCAATTGTTTCTAGCATTTAATTCATTTCTGCATACACGATTTCCCCTAATTTGAAAAAAAACCCTGTGCCCCCATAATTTTAAAAATTCAGCATTGTCCTTTCACTAAAGCAATTAGGTCACATCCCTGACATACTGCCACAATATAATCTTGATGTAAACCAAGCTACTAATAAGACTTATTTTATGGAATCTGAGATAGATAGATAAACCCGAAGCCTGGAAGGTTTGATTCAGATTACCTAATTTTTTTTTTATAATACAGTCAATTTCCTTTTTTTTTTTAACTTTTTTATTTTTTTCTTGATGTGGACCATTTTTAAAGTCTTCATTGAATTTTCTGTGTTTTATGTTTTGACTTTTTAGCTGTGAGGCATGTGGGATCTTAGCTCCCCGACCAGGGATTGAACCCACAGCCCCTGCATTAGAAGGTGAAATCTTAACCACTGGACCACCAGGGAAGTCCCCAGATTACCTAATTTTGAAAATAAAGAAAATATTCAGCATTTTAAAAAAAGAGAACTCTCTGAGGCAATTTATATCACTACATGATTCCTAAGTAGTTTCAGAAACCCCAGCAGGCAACTCAGAAAACTGGAATCGTAGGGAGGGATAACAGGACATAGGAGCCCTTACCTCCTGGAGGTGGCTTGCTTTTGGAAGTGAGAATGACAAAGCCAAATCCTTCATTTTCTTTTCGTTGCAAGACAACATCATAGGCCTCCTGGGGAGCAGGCCTGGCTGGGACCTCTGCTCGGTTCAGGCGGGGAGAGCCATTCTGTGTTGAAAGGAAGGCTTGAGAGCTGTCATCCTCAGGTTGTTTCTCTATAATAAACATGATCAATTTTGATATTTCTGGAATATCATAACTTTTGATAACTAAAGTGTTTTTGTGCTAAGCCTTTCACAAGAAAATTTAGCTTCTAATAACATAAAGAATAGAAAAGCAGCACCTCCACCCACGTGAGCTCTGGACCTAATTTGAGTGCAGATGTAGGCGGCAGCAGTCCAGCTGACTTCTTAAATGCTCTTTAAGTACATAGTTGGAAAAATGCAAAATGTTACCTCACTTTAAAGGAAGTTTTTCAAAGCTTCTGTGAAATTTGATAGTCAAAAAATCCTTCTTGAAATTATTTTAATTCCAGCAAGGTTTTTAACCTGGACCAGTAATTTTTTAAAAAGTTGATAATGAATAACAACATAGTAAACTTCCTTTTAAAATCAACTTTAAATATAATTTAGTGCAGTGACTGACACTCATGACGTCTGAGAGGTCACTGCATCAGGATAGAGATGATGCCCATTACAGGTTGAGAACAGTTTGCCATCTACACAGAATTTATCTTTTACAATGTGTTTTACAACTGCAGGTTCCTGATGGGTGATACCGGATGAGTTAACCATTAGCAGTTCTCAGGCATACAACAAGCTGTCCACATGAACGGCAAACTCTCCTAGGCACAGAATAGGTCATATGGAATTCCTAGCAAATGGGCAGTTAACCTACACCTTTTTCTCCTATTCAAGATAACATCATAATGTGAGAAAGAATGACACAAGTTAGTCCTAACTGATTTCAAAAGAACAGCAAGTTTTGTGCCATAATTTGATACAAAACATCATAAACAACAACCACAACAACATTGCTATCGATGAATATGCATTTACAAGGTCTCTTTGGGTCAAAATCTATGTGATTCTGAGAATATGTTTTTGCACCTCGACAAAGTGTCACCAACATCCAATCATTAATAAAAAGAAAGGTTATTTTTGATATAATGCATGGTTAGAATGAATTAGCTAAAATGCTTCCAGTAATATCAAACTACAATGAAACTTCTTCATGATGCTTTCCAGGAGGGAGCCAACCTCTAGTTGTATAGCATCACATTTTTTACTCTGTGTAGTTATGTTCTGACTTCAGCATAACCAAATGGAGGCAACACTGCATTAAAATCTGTATGCATCACGGAATACCTGATATTTAGGAAGGGAGGTGGGCCTTTACTTTGTTGTTATTTACTTATTTATTTGGCTGTGCCAGGTCTTAGCTGCAGCACGCGGGATCTTCGTTGCCGCGTGCGGGATCTTTTAGTTGTGGCATGAGGGATCTTTAGCTTCAGCAATGCAGGCTCTTAGTTGCAGCAAGCAGGATCTAGTTCCCTGACCAGGGATCGAACCCGGGCCCCTGCATTGGGAGCAGGGAGTCTTAACCACTGGACCACGAGGGAAGTCCCTGGGCCTTTACTTTGGACGTTGCAATCAAAAACACGGTGCCTCATTTTTAAGAGTAATGCAACTATTCATCAAGTCGACAGATTTTTTTATGTCCACTCTGTGCCAGGCAGGCATTTTCTAAATACTGAGGACACAGCACATAACTAAATGGATGAAACTCCCAAACTACATGAGGCTTACACTCTTGTGGTGCCACAGGGTTATCTTTTAAAAATTTTTAAGTGGCAAGAATTCACTTTGAAAAATTTCTACTTAATATTCACAAAACTACTGAAGAGAAAATACATGAGATTTTCATACCCTAGTGTAATGGTTTAGACCCCAAGCTCTGTAATTAAACTACCTGCTTTAATCCTGGTCCTACTACCTACCACCTATGTGTTTCTCAACCTTTCTGTGAGTAACTAGAATAATGATAGTGTTTACATCATAGTGTTCTAAAGAGTAAGTAAAAAAATCAGTATGTCTGGGACGTGGTAAGCACACAAATGTTAAATTATATTATACTAAAACTTGTCAAGTAGAAACATTCTGTCCTCTGAATATTTAGGATCATCAGGATTCAAAATCTTTTGATATTCAGCTAATGGGATATCTTGGTATGACTAAATAACTTTGTTTTTCAGAAAACAGATTGAAGCTGATACTCTGATCTACAATGCCACATTGGCAAATTCATCAATATATATTAATATAATCTTAATATAGAGGCCCAAAATTTATTTCTCTTTTTTGATAGTAGTAGTATTATTTCTGAATCCTTTTGACCTTACATGGCTTTCCACAATGAGGCCTTGGATCACACCAAATGAGTTATCTCATACACTATTAAACATAATAAAATAACCTGCAAAAAAGAAACCCCCAAAAACTCCCCAAAAATGTGGACTAAGTTTCTTTGTTTCTTTTTTAACTTATCAGAGTAGGAACAGGTTCACATACCACTGTAGAAGATCTTTCTTCTGACAGTTAATAACACATGGCCATTTCGAGCAGCAGTCGTCATTAGGTCTAGCACTTGTTTGTGTGATTTCCCTTTAACAGGAATTCCATCAATGCACATCAGCTCATCAGCTGCACGGAGACGACCATCTTTCTCAGCTGCACCCAGAGGAATGATGGCCCCAATGTATACCTGATAAGACATAAGGTGTAGGTTGGTCTATACAGTCTACTAAGATGTACTAAGATCCTTAACTACCAAGTTAAGTACTTCCTGACTCAGAACTGTGCAAACCAATAGATTTTTGCATTTCAACAAGAAAACTGTCATATTTTAGAAAGGTGAAATCTTAGAAATTGACCATTCTCCAAAACGGCACTTCAAACGACCACACCACATAATCTCTTCTGGATTTGCTGGGTTAGGGACAAGGAAGACAGAAAATACCAAGTATTTCAATAACTTAAAAAATACTACTATCGCTTCTATTACTATAATAAAACAAAAACATTAAACTCAGAAAATGCAATTTTGTGGAGTAGCTACTAGTAAAGTCCACTGAATGTCATCAGGAAAGATTTTTTTTGTACACTGTTCATAGCAACTGGAATAATTCTTACAATACTCCCATTACATAAGGCTATTAGTACAAGTTTAGTATATGCAAAAGAGAAATATGTCTTGTTTCTAAATTATAAAGCAGTAAGTATTTTAAGGGAACAGAGTGACCTAAGATTCACTTGCATCTAGGTGAACAGATCTAATTCATTCTGTTTGCCAGCAATTAGAATCCTATAATTCAGTAATCCTAAATGTTTGGGCTAGTTTCAGAGCTGCTAGAACCCTACATTTAAGAGAAGATAAAGTGAAAGCATTTCCTCTAAGATCAGGAGCAAGATAAGGATGCTCAGTCTTGTCACTTTTATTCTACAGAGTATTGGAAGTCCTAGCTACAGCAATCAGGCAAGAAAAAGAAATAAAAGGAATCCAAATTGGAAAGGAAGAAGTAAAACTGTCACTGTTTGCAGATGACATGATAGTATATGTAGAAAATCCTACATATATGTAGAAATTCCTGCCACCAGAAAACAAAACTACTAGAGTTCATCAATGAATTCGGTAAGGCTGCAGGATACAAAATTAATATACAGAAATCTGTTGCATTTCTATACACTAATAATGAACTGTCAGAAAGGGAAATTAAGGAAACAATCCTATTTACCATTGCATCAAAAAGAACAAAATACCTAGGAATAAACCTACTAAGGAGGTAAAAGACCTGTACTTGGAAGACTATAAGTCACTGATGAAAGAAATTGGAGACGACACAAACAGACGGAAAGATATACTGTGTTATTGGGCTGGAAGAATTAATATTGTTAAAATGACCATACTACCAAAAGCAATCTACAGATTCAATGCAATCCCTATCAAAATACCAAGGGCATTTTTCACAGAACTAGAACAAATTTTTTTTAAAATTTGTATGGAAACACAAAAGATCCCAAATGGCCAAAACAATCTTGAGAAAGAAGAACAGAGCTGGAGGAATCCCTGACTTCCCTGACTTCAGACTATACTACAAAGCTACACTAATCAAAACAGTATGGTACTGGCACAAAAACAGACACATAGATCAATGGAACAGAACAGAGAGCCCAGAGATAAACCCACACACTTATGGCCAATTAATCTAGGACAAAGGAGGCAAGAATATACAATGGAGAAAAAGTCTCTTCAATAAGTGGTGCCGGGAAAACTGGACAGCTACATGCAAAAGAATGAAATTAGAACACTCTCTAATACCATATACAAAAATAAACTCAAAATGGATTAAAGATCCAAGTGTAAGATGGGATACTCTAAAACTGCTAGAGGAAAACATAGGCAAAACATTCTTTGACATGAATCGCAGCAATATTTTTTTGGATCCATTTTCTAGAGTAATGGAAATAAGGACAAAAATAAATCGGACGTAATTAAACTTAAAAGTTTTTGTACAGCAAAGGAAACCATAAACAAAACAAAAAGACAACCTACAAACTGGGAAAAAATATTTGCAAATGATGAGACCAATGAGGGATTAATATCCAAAATATACATACAGCTCATACAGCTTAATATCCCAAAAAACACAACCCAATTAAAAAATGGGCAGAAGACCTGAACAGACATTTTTCCAAAGAGGAAATGCAGATGGCCCACAGGCACATGAAACGATGCTCAACATTGCTAATCATCAGGCAAGTCAAAACCACAATAAGGTATCAACTCACACCTGTCAAAATGGTTATCATCAAAAAGTCTACAAATAACAAATGTTGGCAAGGATATGGAGGAAAGGGAAATCTTTTACAATGTTAGTGGGAATATAAATTGGTGCAGCTACTGTCAAAAACAGCATGGAGGTTTCTCAAAAAACAAAAATAGCACTACCATATGACACAGCAATTCCACTCCTGGGTATATATCTAAAAGAAATGAAAACACTAACTCGAAAAGATACATGTACCCCAACGTTCATAACAGCATTATTTACAATTGCCAAGATATGGAAGCAACCTAAGTGTCCATCAACAGATGAATGGATAAAGAAGATGTGATCTATATCTATATACACACATATATGTGCAATGGAATACTACTAGGCCATAAAAAAGAATGAAATTTTGCCATTTGAAACAACATGAATGGACTTGAAGGACATTATGCTAAGTGAAATAAGTCAGACAAATACTGTATGATATCACTTATATGTGGAATATATCACTTATATGTAGAAAAATACAAAATACTGGTGAATATAACAAAAATGAAGCAGACTCATAGATATAGAAAGCAAACTAGTGGTTACCAGTGGGGAGAGGGAAGTGGAGAGGGGCAATATGGGCATAAGGAATTAAGAGGTACTGTAGGGCGCGGTCAGCTAACTGCTACGCGGCAGGAAGCTGAAATAAGCTGAGTCATCCTTCCTGTGGCCACTGCGCTTGCGCTAAGTATACTAATGAGGTTTTAAAGTAGCGACCTATCCGATGCTGGCTCACAAATCGCACCATCGGCGAAAGCCAATCACAGAGCGACACATGTTCTTAATCCCTATATAAGCAGACTGCTATAGGATTGCGGGGTCTTCCTTCCATCTTTCTTCAACCAAGCTGTGCTCCAATAAAGTGTGATACGAGAAGAATCTTGCGTGTGGCGGCTCGTTATTCTGCTGGTCGGAAACGGCTCGCCGCAAGTGGTGCCGAAACCCGGGAACTTCGCGCCCTGCATGGAGGACCGATTCAGAACTCGACACACGGAGTGAACCGTCGGTGAGTAGTCCAGTCAGGTATGTTTTCAAGATAGCGCATCAGAGAATGAACAAACAGGGACTACGGTAGATAGGCCTGAAATTATGAAAAGAGAAAAAAGAAAACAAAAGGAAAAGCAAGAAACGGTGCCAGGATTATATCCAATCCTAGATGAGTTTAAGGGATTATATTTGTTTCAACCTGATATCTAATAGAGGGATAAGACGTAAGTTATAAGGCATGACCGCCCCTATAGAAGCCCGCGGAAATTTAAACCGCCGAGACTTGGGTTTTTCTCAAGGGTCACTGAATTTATGATTCCTATTACATGGAGGACCACAACACCTGTGTGGGTACCTCAGTGGCCTTTGTCAAAGGAAAAGCTGGAGGCGGCATCCAAACTAGTGGATGAGCAGCTACAATTAGGGCATTTAGAACCCTCCCAGTCACCCTGGAATACTCCGATTTTTGTTATTAAGAAAAAATTAGGGAAATGGCGTTTGCTTCATGATCTGCGAGCTATAAATCAGCAAATGCAAATTATGGGGCCTATACAGCGCGGTTTGCCAGTATTGACAGCTCTTCCGCGAAACTGGCCTGTTATAGCAGTAGATATTAAAGATTGTTTCTTTTCTATTCCTTTGAATAGTCGAGATAAAGCCCCTTGTATGGAGTTGCTTGAACAGGCCTTAGGCGTTTTGATCAAATATTTAGGGAATAGGGGATTATTTCTTGCTCCCGAAAAAATACAGAAGGGAGATGTTGTAAATTTTTTAGGAGCTACTGTACATAGGAATAAGATAGTACCTCAAAAAATTGAGATTAGGACTAATTGCTTAAAAACATTAAATGATTTTCAAAGGTTGCTTGGAGATGTGAATTGGATTCGGCCATATTTAAGTTTAACCCGCTTGGATCTAAAACCTTTGTTTAGTGTATTAGAGGGAAATCCTGATCTTAATTCCCCACGCCAATTGACCCCAGAAGCCCATCAGGCACTTCAAAAGGTAGAACAAGCTATTACAAATGCACAATTAGAACGCTGTGATGATTCTCAACCTGTTTGGATCCACACGCGCTCTAACAGCGCTAGACTCTACGACACAGGCTCAAGAGTTTCATAAGCTTCATCTACAGTCTTAAGAAAAAAAAATTTAACATTACCAGAGCTTTGGCTAGGAATATTGTGAAGAGTTGTTACCCAAAAGACTGGGGTTAACCCCAGAGGCATTCCAAAAGCTTTGCTCTTTTTTGTCAAAAAATGCAGGTGATTCATATTACAGGCTTGCCCTATAATCCACAAGGAAACTAATGAAAGCCTATTGTGAACGACAGGGTTTGTCAATGAGGCGGATCAGCTTAAAGAACTCTTAATAAAACAAAAAGGGGGAATCGCAGAGAACTGTACCCCTAGACAGAGACTTTCACTTGCCTTATTTACACATTTAAATGATGCCAATCAATGGAAGGGCCCGGATCGTGTTATTACTCGATCCAGGGGATCTCTAGTGTCTCCCCACAGGATCAAGATCCGATCTGGGTGCCATCAAGACTGCTAATAAATAAAAAAGGGGGAGATGTAGGGCGCGGTCAGCTAACTGCTACGCGGCAGGAAGCTGAAATAAGCTGAGTCATCCTTCCTGTGGCCACTGCGCTTGCGCTAAGTATACTAATGAGGTTTTAAAGTAGCGACCTATCCGATGCTGGCTCACAAATCGCACCATCGGCGAAAGCCAATCACAGAGCGACACATGTTCTTAATCCCTATATAAGCAGACTGCTATAGGATTGCGGGGTCTTCCTTCCATCTTTCTTCAACCAAGCTGTGCTCCAATAAAGTGTGATACGAGAAGAATCTTGCGTGTGGCGGCTCGTTATTCTGCTGGTCGGAAACGGCCCGCCGCAAGGTACAAACTATTACATATGAAATAAGATACGAGGATATATTGTACAAAACAGGGAATATAGTCAATATCTTATAATAATTATAAATGGAGTATAACCTTTAGAAATTGTGAATCACTATATTGTACACCTGTAACTTATATAACATTGTACATCAACTATACTTCAATTAAAAAGGAGAGAAGAGAAGAGAAAGGTTTCTTCCAAGCTGTTTGAGAAAAATTCTTAAAATGCCTAAGTGAACGAACACTATGAGTATCAACAAAATAGGAAGTGACAAACTATATCTACGAAACTACATCTACCATCAGAAACAATCAAGAGAAATATAACTAGTCTGGAGGAGGTACGGTCCAACATGTTGTTGTAAGAAGATCCTGAACTCACCTCCTCCCATGGACACATGGAATCTATAGCTACATGTGGAACAATTCCCTCTGAAAAAGATTTGAAAATTAGCTGAACAATTCCTTCACAAGAAATGGTAAAAGGGCCACACTGAGATGGGTAGGAAAGGCAGAGACATGGTCTGCCAAACCCTACCCCCCAACACAGTGACCTATAATCAGAGGCATCTCACAAAGCTGGAGCTTCTCCCTAAGGAGTGAGGGGTTCGTGCCTCACATCATGCAACTTAACCGTTGGATCTGCAATGGAGAGATGGACCTCCAAAATGTCTGGCTTGGAAAACCAAAGGGCCTCACATCCAGGGGACCCAAAGGGCTATAGGGAACTGAGATACTTTTCTTAAAGGGTTTACACACAGACTCACTCACCCCGGGAACCAGCGCAAAAGCAGCAGTTTGAAAACTGCCTAGACTGTATGTGAAGGAGATTCATTTGCTACTCTTAAAGCATCTGCTGAAGGGCTGGAGCTCTACTGGGACTCTCTCCAGGGATAGAGGTGCTAGCAGGCACCAATTTTTGTTCCCTCCCTCTACTCTGCTGTGCCAGTGGATGCACCCTGGCCCTACACTCTCCTACTGCCCCGCTAATGCTAGTGGGTATGCCCTGGCCGTGAACTCTCTGGCTGCTTAGCTAAAGCTGGTGGGCACATGTAGTCTACACAGGGGTCATTCCTTAATTGCTTGGCACTGGTGGCCAGGGCAGCCTGCATTCTTGAGTCCCATGAGACTGTAACAATAAGAGAGATAGTTCTTGACAAGCTCCCACCCCCATGGCACTACACAGACTGCAGACTGAAACACTGCCCCCCAACCCCAGTCTTTTTGTGAAAAAGGCCTATTTACTTGTCCTAGCTTGAGGGGCAGGGTTCAGCTTTGCCACACATCTAGAGGCTACAGAGGTGCTTTAGGGAACAGAGGCTGGAGATGCCATCTTTGCACTCTTCCCTGGCTTCACTATGGCTCTCTGGTACCTCCCAGAAACGAGCTTATAAACTTGTTTGAAGTCCTGATTTTTGCAACTGTCACCCAGGTGATACCTTCAGATCTCCTGGTCTGGAGGCCAGCAGAGTTTACAACTGCAGTCCCACAGGACTGTGTATGTTGACATAGTTTAAAAGCTGCTGCCTGAGGGTATGGCTTCCAATCAGCCTGAAGCTAGATGCTTGCTGACTGAGGTCCCTCCCTTTGGAACACTGAGAGGTCTTGGCACACCCTCAGCGACTGGGACTTATTGAGAATAAATCAGGCTGCTTAGACAATCACAAAGGTTGGAGAGACAACCAAGAGCTAGGGCAAAGTTGAAAGATAAGCTCATTTCCTAAACAAGGTCACTCCTTCAAGACTGGGAGAGGTAGCTGCTTCACCTAATACACAGAAACAAAAATAGAGAGTTAAGCAAAATGAGGAAACAGAGAAATATGTTCCAAATGAAAGAACAAAATAAAACCTAAGGAAAAAAACCTTAATGAAATGGAGATAAGTAATTTGCCAGATAAAGAGTTCAAAGTAATGGTCATAAAGATGCTTACTGAATGTGGGAGAAGAATGCATAAACACAGTGAGAACTTCAATAAAGAGACAGAAAATATAAGAAAGTACTACACAGAAGTCATGGAGCTGAAGAATACAATAACTGAACCAAAAATTACACTAGGGGGATTCAACAGCAGACTGGATAAAACAGAAGAAAGAATCAGTGATCTAGAAGACAGGGCCATGGAACTCACCCAACAAGAGCAGCAAAAGAAAAAAATAAGATGAAAAAAAGTGAGGATAGCCCAAGGTACCTATGGAATGACTTCAAGCAGAAAAACATTTGCATTATAGGGGTGCCAGAAGAAGAGAGAGAGAAAGGAGGAGAAAACTTACCTGAAGAAATAATGGCTGTGAAAACTTCCCTAACCTGGGGAAAGAGACAGACATCCAGATCCAGAAAGCCCAGAGAGTTCCCAAAAAAGACAAACTCAAAAAGATCCACACAGAGATACATTATAATTAAAATGTCAAAAGTTAAAGAGTGAATCTTAAAAGCAGCAAGAGGAAAACAACTTGTTACATACAAAGGAACCCCCAAAAGACTATGAGCAGATTTTTTCAGCAGAAACTTTGCAGTCCAGAAGTGAGTGGCATGATATATTCAAAGTGCTGAAAGGAAAAAACTTCCAACCAAGAATACTCTACTCAGCAAAATTATCATTCAGAATTGAAGGACAGATGGAGTTTTCCAGACAAGAAACCGTCAAAGGAGTTCTTCATCACTAAACTGACCTTATGAGAAATGTGAAAGGGACTACTTTAGCTGAAAAGAAAGGGTATTAATTAGCAACAAGGAAACATATGAAAGTATAAATCTCATGGGTAAGGTAAATATAATCACTTACGAAGCTAGTATGTAGGTTAAAAGACAAAAGTAGTAAAAATAACTATAACTAGAATAATCAGTAACGGGATACACAAAATAAAAAGATGTGAAATGGGACATCAAAAACGTAAAATGTGATGGGGGGGAGTTTTAGAATGCATTCAAATTTAACTTGCTATCAACTTAAAATAGACTGATATATATATAAGCTGTTATATGTGAGCCTCATGGTAACCACAAACAAAAACCTATAGTAGACACACAAAAGATAACAAAAATAGAATATGAGCATAACATAGAAAGCAAGAGAAGAAGAAAGGAACAGAGAGGAACTACAAAACAGCCAGAAAACAATTAACAAAATGACATGTACATACCTCTCAATAATTACTTTAAGTGTAAATGACTAAATTCTCCAATCAAAATACTTAGAGTGGCTGAATGTATAAACAAGCAAGACCTATCTATATGCTGCCTATAAGACACTCACTTCAGATGTAAGGAGACACAAAGACTGAAAGCAGAGGGATGGATAAAGATGTTCTGTGCAAAAAGAAACCAAAAGAAAGCTGAGGTAGCTATACCTACATCAGACAAAATAGACTTTAAAACGAAGATTGCAATGAAAGACAAAAAGGGCATTACATAATGATAAAGGAGTCAATCCAACAAGAAGATATAACATTTGTAAATATTTATGCACCCAATATAGGAGCACCTAAATATATAAAGCAAATATTAACAGACCTGAGGGGAGAAACTGACAGTAATTCAGTAATAGTAAGGAATTTTAATACTCCACTTACATCAATGACTAGATCATGCAGACATAAGATCAATCTTGGAAACGTGGGCCTTAAATGACACATTAGAAGGGATAATCTTAACAGATATATATAGAACATTCTATCCAAAAGTAGCATATTACACATTCTTCTCAAGTGGAACACTCTTCAGGACAGATCACATGTTAAGCCACAAAACAAGTCTCAATAAATTTAAGAAGACTGAAATTATATCAAGCATCTTTTCCAACCACAAGGGTATAAAAGTAGAAATCAATTATAAGAAAATTGGGAAAAATCACAAAATGTGAAGATTAAACTACATGCTACTGAACAACCAATGAATCAATGAAGAAATCAAGAGAGAAATAAAAAAATACCTTGAGACAAAAGAAAATGGATATACAACTTACCAAAATCTCTGGGATGCAGCAAAAGTAGTTCTAAGAGGGAAGTTCATAGCAATACAGGCCTACCTCAAAACAAGAAAAATCTCAAAAATTAGCTTTACACCTAAAGGAACTAGAAAAAGAACAAAAGAAGCCCAAAGTTAGTAGAAGGAAGGAAATAACAAAGATCAGAGTAGACATAAATGAGATAGAGACTAAAAAGACAATAGAAAAGTGAAACTAAGAGCAGGCTCTTTGAAAAGATAAATAAAATTGACAAACCTTTAGCTAGATTCACCAAGAAAAAAAAGAGAGCTCAAAAGTAAAATCAGAAATAAAGAGAAGTTACCCTTGACACCACCAGAAATATAAAGAATCATAAGAAACTACTATGAACAATTATATGCCAAAAAACTGGACAACCTAGAAAAAATGGATAAATTCCTAGAAACATGCAATCTTTCAAGAGTAAATCATGAAAAAGTAGAAGATCTTAACAGACCAATTACTAGTAAGGAGATTGAATCAGTAATTAAAAACCTCCCAGCAAACAAAAGTCCAGGACCTGACGGCTTCACTGGTGAATTCTACCAAACATTTATAGAAGATTTAATACCTATCCTTCTCAAACTCTTCCAAAAATTGAACAGGAGGGAACACTTCCAAACTCATTCTATGAGGCCAACATTACCCTGATACCAAAAATAGACAAGGACACCCCCAAAAAAGAAAAATGACAGGCCAACATCACTGATGAACACAGATGCAAAAATCCTCAATAAAACATTAGCAAATCGAATTAAAAAGTACATTAAAAGGATCATATACCATGATCAAGTGAAATTTATTCCAGGGATGCAAGAATGGTTCAACATCTACAAATCAATCAATGTGATACACCAAATTAACAAAATGAAGGATAAAAATCATATGATCATCTCAACAGGTACAGAAAAAGCATCTGACAAAATTCAGTGTCCATTTATAACAACTCTCAGCAAAGTGTGTAGAGGGAACACTCCCCAACGTAATAAAGGCCATATATGACAAGCCCACAGCTAACACCATACTCAATGGTGAAAGCTGAAAGCTTTCCCTCTAAAATCAGGAACAAGACAAAGATGCCCACTCTTGCCACTTTTATTCAACATAGTATTGGAAGTCCTAGCCATAGCAATTAGGAAAAAAAAGAAATATACATATGATGTCTTCTTTATACACACACACACACACACACACAACTACTACTCAGCCAGATCACATGTTAAGCCACAAAACAAGTCTCAATAAGTTTAAGACGACTGAAATTATATCAAGCATCTTTTCCAATCACAATGGTATAAAACTAGAAATCAATTACAAGAAGAAAATTGAGAAAATCACCAGATGCGAAGATTAAACTACATTAAAAAGAATGAAATCTTGGTAACTGCGACAACACGGATGGACCTGGGGGGCATTATGCAAGGTGAAATAAGTCAGACAGAGAAAGACAAATGCTGTGTATTCTCACTTATATGTGAAATACAAAGAACAAAATAAATAAACAAACAAACAAAACAAAACTCCTAGAACAGAATGGTGGTTGACAGTGGAAAGGGGGTTGGGGGGAGGTAGGCACAAACTTCCGTTTATAAAATAAATGAGTCATGGGGATGTAATGTACAGCATGGGGACTACAGTCAGTAATACTGTAGTGCATATTCGAAAATTGCTAAGGGAAAAATCTTAAAAGTTCTTATCACAGGAAAAAAATTTATAACTTTGGTGACGGATGGTAACTAGACTTATCGTGATGATCATTTTGTGGTGTATACAAACATCGAATCGTTATGTTGTACATCTGAAACTAATATAATGTTATATGTCAATCATAGCTCAATTAAAAAGAAAAGAAAGAAAGAAAGAAAAGAAACAATCGAGGTATTTTATATTTGCCCTATGTAGGGCAACCTGCCTTAAACGGTCTCTGATGATTATTTTAACTGTAACTGATATGACTAATTAGAACACATTTATACTCTATAAATCAAATGTTCTAGTCAGAAATAGAAAGAAGCCCGTCATTTTAAAAGAATATTGTTATTCACCTAACTTCTAAGCATGATAATAACGTAGTCTTTCTTGATATTATACAAAAAAACTTTAAATATGTTCTTAAATTCTAAGAAGCACATTACTTTTTATCAAACTAAGGGCAAAACAAAAATAAACCCACTGTATTTGTTCTCTAAGTTTGAGTGAGAATCCTGTATAAATAAAATTCTAGATGTAAATGTTTTGCTAGTATAACCATTTATTACTCTAATTTACAGCTGACATATTCAGCTTTTACCTATAGTTTTAACCTCAGCTACACCAAGTTAACGGAGGTATTATGACACCAATAGAAATGAAGTTCTTCCTCATATTAATGAAACTGTCAGAGAAAACAAAATCTTTTAAAAAACCAAACCAAAAACAAAACAAAAACACCGTATTCTACCAAATCTCTGCTTAAAAGTTTTAACAGGAGCAGCCAAATTCCAAAGTATTTAAACTTACAGATTGGTCAGGTCCATCTCCTCCCAGCACTCTAAAGCCAAACCCTGATTCTTGTTTCCGAAGAAAAACATCCAAATCTTTGGTGTTTGGCGCTAAGGAAAACCAGAAAATAATAAATACAAACATACATACATAATACACACTTTATTCTAAAAGGATTAATAATACAATAAAATTCAATCATAAATCTCTGTTTTGTGCTCTAACCCAAACTTTGAATCAAGACTCCTTAGGAATATTTGCTCCCACTTCCATGCTCTCAGTATTACACGTCCATTAATTCTTGATGCTTTCAAATCAATGTTTCATCTTCCTAAATATGGCCTGGGACTATCGGACTATCAAGACAAAGATCTGTAACAGGTTAAATAAGTATGAAGGCAATTATATATAATGTTTTCACTTGTGTACATCTTTTCCAAGGTAGACCTAAATCTATTTCTAAAAATAAATAAATTTAAAAAATTAAACCTACTTAAATCTATGATTTTACTTTGGAAAAGATCTATCATTAGTAAGTAAATTAGTATGAAAATGAATTTCCACCCTATGCACACTCTCTTCTCATCATCTCTCAGCTGGACTCCTCGAAGGAGTCTACTCTACCCTTTGGTTTCCTCCTCAGATCACACACCCCTCTGATTCATCATCCTTCGTATCCCTGCCAGGAAAATCTTTCTGAAAGTCAAGTCCAACAATTTCATCCCTATGGTTAAAACCATTCTGTGGCTCTCTATCATGTATACCACTGTCTCCAGCTTCCTCCGAACGGCATAATCCGCCCTCCCCCTCTAGTTTCCCTTGCCAACCACACGCAGCTAAACTGAACTCTGTGCAGAACCCAGCCCATACAAGGTCAATGTGCACATGCTATTCCTTCTTTCTTTCCCTTTCATCTGTCTCATAAACACCTACCTCATTGTCTTTAAAGACTTGGTTAAAGCTTAACTTCCTATATGAAGCAGTATCTGACACTTCCTACTACCCACAGCCGTAAAACTGACCATTTTCTACTTTGGATCCCAATTCATTCAGTCCATCCTTCTATTACTGAACCTGTTAGGGGCTTATCTGCACTTATTTGTATATGTATTTGATTACCTCTTTGTCTTTTCCATTTAGGCTTAATCATCTTTTGGGGTGTGGGGCCTATGTAACCTATTACCTCTGTATTCCCATTACCTACTACGATGTTGGGTAGACAGAAGGCCCTTAATAATACATGGTTTTGAAGAAAATAAATGAATGAATGTTGAATATAAATGGAAGAAGCCCAAAGTCATATTAAAATGGGAATGAAGGAATAACTTCAACATGGTTTTGAAAGATGGAAAAGTCGAGTTTTTAAGAAAATTCAAATTAATTTTGTTGCATGCTTTCCTGAAATATTCCACAACTACTTACGTTTATCTTCATATAAAGTCTTAGATTTCAGGTAGACCTCAGAAGGATCCAATTTCGGGGATCCTGACCTGATAATGCTGGGTGGAAAAGGCATAGGCTGGGGAATGGGCTCATTTATGGCCTCCAAACTTCCTGAATTTTCCTTTTTATCTGTTTTCTGAAATGGAAAAGGGCCTTACTTAGTATCTCGAAAAGCCAGATGGTTGATTAGTGCATAAAACTGTTGTCTGAACTGGGTATGTCAGCTGATTACAGTTGTGTAAGCAGCAGGGTCAAAGCCACAGCATATTTGCAGTCTTATAGGAATTCACTTTCATAGCTGTGTGTATTTGATTAAAACATATTTCACTTAAATTAGAAAAAGTTGATAATGATATCAATCAATTAGTCCTATGTTTAAGCAATTTTGCCCTTTGCTCCACCACCAAGACACAAATTGACTTTCAGAAGATAAATAAGGATACAACACAAGGCAGCACTTCCAAGTAAAGCAAGAGGGAGATTAAGAGAATATGTCCATATTCTCTTAGAATATTGATAAACCCCATCCTCCCCACTCACTGAGTTTAATTTTCAGTGAAGACGTTTAAGGTAATGTTCTTTCTAAGAAAATGAAATAGGAAGTGTTAACTAATTTAGGTTATAAAGATAACAGTGTAAAAACCTTCATGGCCAATCCAAATATATCACGAAAAAATGCACCATGCCTGAGAATCAGACAAGGGATATTTTCAAATGTTCCTATTCAGATAGAACTTTCCCAAAAGAATAGCTCAGTAAAATGACTTCTTTAATAAAAGTAAAAAATGAAATCCAATAAATAGCCTAAGAAAATAAATACTATGGTTTTGAGAACAGCTTGTTATCCTGAATTACGGTTAGAAGAGGGGGATTATAGACATTTATGATAAGATAATTAATGTGACTAGGATGCCGGAGCAGCAGCTTCTCAGGTAGGTGTGAGGGGACAGTCGCTATAAAGCGTTGTGCCAGAAGGGACCCTTCACTGACCCAGACCCCGTCAGATGGCCGGGAGATAAGAGCAGTCTCTTCCTCTTTCTCCCACATGGCCTAGGATTCTGTCAGAAGCAGTGGGAGGTCGTCTGAGACTTTCATCAATTATAAAACATTAGGGTCCCCATGGCTGCACTGGCATTCGTTACGAAATAGATAGGGTAGCACAGAAGTTAAAAATGAGTACTAGAGGGACCAGAGAAATGGAGAAAAATACAGTGCAATTTTAACTGAGTAGGCAAAAAGAATTTCTGTTCACTGTTCACGTTGGACCTAACTGGTCCACTTTTCTATAAAAGTGCTGAGCGTTTCTTTCTGCCTGATCCATAAAACGGCCAATTTGCTGAGGATCCTATTTGGTGGGCTATGGAGAACTAATCCATTTTGTATCTGATGGTCTTTTGTTTAGCAGCCCAGGGTTTCTGGTTATGGAAGACCATCTTTCAACTATAAGATGACACACTCCAAATCAAGCAAAACAGAGCAAATGAGGATTTTATACACGATTGTCTTTATATCCATGTCCATATAATTGTGGATATTTAAGTAGCTACACGTGTACCTAGCACTGTTTCTTTCATACCATTATTTGGTGCGTCCTTTGTTTAGGTCTTATTCTCTACACAGGTCTTTAAATGGGCTAGTCAGTTATTCAGAAGAATGCCAGAGAAAACTGTTCCAGGTCTGATAGCCTCTCACTCTGATAACAAGCAAATTGAGCACAGAGGCCACAATTGCTCTAGAAAGTCCTGTTTAGGGCTAAATGTCAGAAGGTTATCTGAATGTGGGTAAGTTATAGTCCCTGTGAATTTATGTGAAACTACTACATCTTCCCTTAGTACATCTGCTCGAACATTTAGCTACTCCTTACCCTGTTCCTCTGAAACACAAAGAAAGTAATAGGACCCATCAGTAGGCACCTCAGTGTGTCCTAGACAGGACTATTGGTAGTACAGGCCTATCTTCCAGCAGAAATACTTAACCAGCAGAGCACACCTCCTCTATGGTCAGCTTTTCTAACTCACACGCTTCCCTCTGAGTTTCTGATACAAGCCCAGGGCAGTCTGCCTCTTGGCTCCTGCCTGTCTGTAAACGCCACCCCTATGAGCTGCCCTCAGGGAGGGGAACGCAGCGTCTCTCTCCGTGTGTTCAGAAGAAGCATTTGAGGACCACAGTATACTCACCATTTTGGCAGTTTTAGTTGGTGAAGGAGGACCTTAAAAAAAATGAGCCACATTTTAAAAACAGAGGAAGCATTCCCAGATCACAAATACTGCTAATGTTTATGACAAAACTAGCTTTGACTTTTAGCAGGCTAGTAAATCATGTTCAATATGTTCTACGTGCCAGGCATTATACACGTATTTCATTTTTTATGACAATCCTAAGGCGTAAATGTTACTGCCATTTTATAGATAAAGTAAACAAAGACTCAAATAGATTAACATTACTTTCCTGTACTGCGGAACCAACCAGCAACTAGGCAGGAAATTGACATCCAACCTGTTTGACACCAAACCCTGGACTCTCATATTTGTTGGAACTCTGGATAATTCTCCAGCCCTCACGAAGAGATATGAGCACATTCTACCATACCACACAGAGAAGAAACAAAAATAGTTCAAAGAAATGAAAATAATAAAAAAAAGCCCCAATGAAGTTAAACTGCTCATTTGCCTCAAAAATGAAAACTAAAAGCCAGTGAGATATATGTGAAGGGCTAAATTTTATTCTTTAAAATACTAGTCATTCATAGGTATGGATTTAAGAAAGCCCATTAAAACGCGACTTTGTGATTAGTCCTTGGAACTGCATTTATGTCTGGGAGCAGTTCAAGTCAGTTGATGACCTTGGAAAATAAAATTATATTTATCTCACATGAGCACTGTGGGGTTTAATTAACATTTATGGACAGATACTAAAGCTTAAGGTAAGAGCTTTATGAGCACAAGCTATCATGATTGCTTTTACAGAACAGATTAACACACCATCCAACATTTTGCTTATTCACAGAGATGCTAGCTCTTTCAAAACATCCTTGGTACATTACAGAGGTCCAGATGAAGTACCACTGCTTGAAAGAGTCCATTTCTATTATTGCCATCAACAGAGAAAATGGAATTAAGAGGATATATTTCATTTCAAGTAGCACAATGTTGTGACTCTCTCTAATCATTAAAGTCATAAATCAGATTTTAAAAAGAATATAGAGGGAAAGAAATCCATAATGGACACAAATGAAACCGCAAATAACTAAACAAACTGCTGCAAAAGATACTGCTTATGGAAGCAGTCAGACAGAACTTAAGGAAAATGCATACTAATTACCAGTTAAGTCTGCTGGGAAAAGAGATATTCTGACCTGTAAGGAAGGACAATTCACAGATACAAATGCATGAACAATGAAGATTTTTCCTTGTTGCGCTTTTACTCACCTCCTCTTAAGATAAGCAATGGTACATCTGCACCTACTGGAAACTGCTTTAGCACCTCTACCACTTGGAGATGTGTTAAATTCTGCACATTTTGACGGTAAATTTCCTTAATTATATCCCCTTTCTGTAGGCCTTGACACCACTGACTATCCAATATCATTTTCACCTTCTGTCCAGTTGGGCTGTCAGCAATGGCAAACCCAAAGCCTTTAGGGCCCTTGATCAGAGGGATAGTCACTAGTTCTGGTTGGGAGCTGCCTGACGATGCCATAGACGCTCTCTGCTCACTCAGATCTGATGGTCCATTGAGACGATCACTGATCAAGGCGTGCCCCGATTTTCCATTCTGGTCCAGAACCATTGCTCCTGACTTAAAATCCTGAGTATTCATGCAAGTCTCTCCCTTAGTTAATGACTGTCCATTGATGACAGGAGTAGCAGCAACAATGTCCACAACAGGATCTTCATTGTCATCAGGAAGTGGATAACCACGACATAAAGTGAGGTTTACATACTGATTGACGGGTACCAGTTGAAACATCTGGACAACATCTGCATGGGTGTGACCAAGGACACAGTTGCCATTGATGTCTACAATAACATCACCTGGTAAAACATAAGTCATGTTAAAAATATTAAAACCGTCAAATAAGTTAATTTTTTGTTGGGGGAGATGAAAATAACTGAAGTTTAGCATCTAAATTTGAATTTTGGAAACCTCTTACTGTTCATTAACTACTGAAAAGATAGATTTTGAACATCGACATGTCATTCTCCCTTCTGTGACTCCTCTCTAAAAAGAATATATAAATGTATACATTTTTAATTATCTTAGTTGCAAAGAGTTATGACCTCAAGCTAAAGTGAATCTTTAAAAAATTAACTGCAAATTCACATTATCATTTTTAGTATATCCTTTGAGTCACACCTAAGTGGTCACACAAAGCTAGGCACATTGTAGTAGGTGTTCAGTATATAGAAGAGTGAATAACCCCATTGGCTACTTGTACAAACAGGCAATCTTTAAATATCACCTTATTTCTTGATTTTAAGTAGCCATTGATTACAATGTACTTAAAAATTCATTCTAGTTTGAACAATGTAAGGCTGAAGATTAGAATAATAACTTATGAATGTATTTTCCTTTAGCATCTTTCCTTTTTGTGGATTTTTTCAGTTTAGTGTAATTTAGTTTTCAAAAGGAAAAGTAAGCAACAAAAGAATTCAACAGAAGCGAAGAATATATTATTTAAGATGCTGGAAATTCAGCTGAATTAATCCTTGTAAAAGTTGGTTTTGCTTTTCTGATTTTACATTATTATGACCACTTTGGTTGCAGGATTATTACCACTTGACATTTATCAGTTGTGTGTTTTTCTTAATGCAACTTTAGCTTTTAAAATTTGTCCTCTGGTATCTCATCCATTTGCTGCTTTTATTTGAATACGATTATTTAAAAGGTTATTGCCAAATAAAGGTGCTTTAATTTGTTCTGATTGCATGTAGGCTTTAAAAAAATCAACATGAATGGTATTTAAAAACTAATGTTAGTCTGTGGAAATTTGTTGCAAAATTCAAGAAGCTATAGAAATTAGACTAATTAGAAACAAAGTTTTGATTTTTCTTCCCCTGGTCAAAGTTCCCAGAATTTTAATGGAAGTATTATATTGTTATACAAATTAATAACAGTTTTAGACATATCTGAATCTATATTATAAAATCCTGACAGTATATACAATAGCTACAAGATGTGTTTCATGCACAAAATATTTTAAAAGTCAAAATTGAGGACTTAGGAGAAAACTTTACTATTAATTTTAATCTCTAGAGTTTGTGAATTTTATAAAGTAATAAAAGAGAGCTAAAAATAATTTTCTTTATAAATATAACATTTGATTATTTTAAGTTTTCTTGTTTACGTTTCTATCACCTAATTGGGAAAGCATAATATGAGAGAGCCCATATTCCAGTTAAAAATAAGTTGATATCTGCCATCAAAAGTAATGACAATTGAATCGCCCAAATGGGGGACATATTTACACAAAGTATGTGAAATAACAGAGGATTAGAAAAGTCTAGCAAACTGTAAGAAGCATCCTCAGTGGATTACTAAAATCTTTCTGGAAAAAAGTACTTAAACCTTCCCCATAATCAGTAACTAGTCTTAAACTTCCTCTAACCCACTCAGCCATAAACACTGTCAGCCGTATAAAAATATCTAACAATCACTAAGTAAAGATGTTGGGAAAACTACGTAAAAGACAAATTTATACAGCTCTGTAAAAATAGTAATATTATTGTCTATAATTCTTAACATAGCAGTTTAATTTTACTAACAGCCACTAAGGAAGCAAAAAAAAAAAAACCCCAACTTGGAAAAAAACTGTGGGATATAACAATTTGTTCAGTATCATTATAAACATCACAATGAATCATTTTTCAAAAAAGATTACAGGTAATGTTAAATAACTCCAAAAGTACCCAACTTAATCAGAGAAAATCAAACTATCAAATAGTTTTCTGAGATGGTTAATAAATCTTTAGCTTAGTACAGCCAAAGAGTTATCTCAAAATATGCAAACTATTCAAAAAATTAATAAATTTAATGTTTTGACTGTTTCCACTTATTTGTAAAAATGACCCTCCTTCAAAACTAGCATGCACTTAGTTTAGAAGATAAACTATTTTAATACAGGAATCTCCCTCTTCAGTTGTATAATTTAGTTCTCTCTCTCTTTATTTATATAAATATATATACAGAAGTTTTATATATACTTACATACCTACTATATAATATTTGTTATATACGTTACATATATAATATATATATAACTTTTTCACTATAATTTTTGTTATAGTATCATAACTCTTTAAGTATTTCTTTTTTTTTTTTTTTTTTGGCCACGCCTCACGGCATGCGCAGGATCTTAGTTCCCCAACCAGGGATCAGACCTGTGCCCCCTGCAGTGGAAGCGTGGAGTCTTAACCACTGGACAGCCAGGGAAGTCCCTCTTTAAGTATTTCTGAAAAATCTGTTACCTGGTGCAATTTTCCCATCCTGAGCTGCAGGACCATCTTTCAGCACATTTTTCACTTGTAGGAACTCATCAGGCCTATCTCCACCAATAATGGTAAAACCAAATCCCATTGTGCTTTTTTTTAATGATGCTCGAACAAGGATGCCTTTAAGCTGGGATGGATCTCGAGTAAAGTGTGATTTTTCCATATCTGTGTAAAAATGAGAAACAAGAATAATTACAATGAATATAGCCCTTGAAGCTAATCTCCAAGATAGTCTATATAACTTAAATATAACAAACCATAACATAACAGGAAAAAAAGATAGAATCTAATATTATAGAACAGTTGGAATTTAATTTCATAAACTAAATCACTGAAAAAAAAAACTTAGCTAATGAATCATTTATCTTTTATATGACTCTTCTATGTCATTTGAAAGGTAAAAACATCTACTCTATCCCCTCCTCACTGCCTTGTTTGTACTTACTTTTTCTTATCCCAAAGAGTCCTTTATTTAGAAGTCAAAATGACACTCCTGAAGGGTAAACTTTATTATTAAATTCCTGAAAGCCTTCAGCACTTATTCAGATGTATATTTCATTTGAGTAAGCAGCTACTGAGGTCTATGCAGAAAACACTATACTAGGAAGATGAAGGCAACTGTCACAAACTTATAAAAGCGAATACATCGAGAACTTTTTATAATTTATGACTCAGGCTTTCTGCAGTCTTTAAGCTATATCTGATGAGAGGAGCAAATCCCTGCACTATCAGTATATAGCTCCATGCGTCTTTCCCTTTTACTCATATTTAGTGGAAACTTTAGGAAGACAAAAAGCACAGCTCCTCTGAAAAGCCTATTTTAAGAGGTTTCCCCAGATGATCCTAGAACTAAAAGTGATCTATATTTGCAAGTAATACCTCTCTTCTCTTCCCCAGAAACTCTCGCTCCTCTCTTCCACCGGCTGCCATTAGGGCACTTATGAAAACCGTGGGGATCAAATTGTACAGATTCATAATTTACAAAGCATTGTTGAAGTTATCTTTTTAAAATACGGTTTAAACTTTTCTCACAAATCTCTTTTTTAACAGCTTTATTGAGATATAATCCAATAATGACAGAATTATACAAGTCAATGACGTGCAACCATCACCACAGTCTAATTTTAGCACATTTTTCTCTCCCTCCAAACACACACACCAAAGAAATCTCTCTGTCCATTAGCAGTCACTCCCCATTTCTCCCCAACCTGCAACCACTAGTCTACTTTCTGTCTATAGATTTGCCCAATCTGGACTTTTAATATAAATGGAATCATATAATATGTGGTCTTTGGAATGCTTTATTTCACTCAGCATAATTTTTTTGAGGTTCATCTGTGTTGTAGCATGTGTTAGGACTTTATTCCTTTTTATTGCCAAATAATATTCCACTGTGCAGATATAGCACATTTTAGTTATCCATGTATCAGTTGATGGATATTTGGATTGTTTA
Organism: Stenella coeruleoalba; assembly: GCF_951394435.1. NCBI lineage: Eukaryota > Metazoa > Chordata > Mammalia > Artiodactyla > Delphinidae > Stenella > Stenella coeruleoalba. Next base: position 99,564,612 of record NC_137169.1, on the reverse strand, counting down.
TACTTTTTGGATATTATAAATAATGTTGCTATGAACACTCATGTACAAGGTTTTGTGTGGGCAAGTATTTTCATTCCTATTAGTTACATACTGTGAATGGAAATGCAGCAGTTACCATAAACATATCATAACTATGTTTAACATTCTGAAGGACTGCCAAACTTTTCCAAAGTGGCTGTACCATTTTACATTTCCACCATCAGTGTATGAGGGTTCCAACTTCTCCACATCCTTGCCAACACTTGTTACCGTCTGCTTTTTTGGTTATAGCCATTCTAGTAGGCGTGGAATGGTCTTAAACTGTGGTTTTGATGCTCATTTCCCTAATGACTCAAATTAACAAGGGTGACTTGCTTCATATTTAGATCACACTTAGCACTAATATCAAGCCCAGAGTTAATCTGTGTGTATCTGCTGCTGCCCCTCTTAGCAAAGTGTTCTAAGAGGCATGCATTAAACTTATTGGCAATTAGAAAAGAACAATCCTTGGGGCTGCTCTGTATGGTTGTATAGATTGTATAGTATGCATATGGCTCCTGCAAGAGGTAGGGCTGCCCTGCAAATACTGACAAAGGCAGGTTTGGGATAGGAGTGGGTGTACTTTGTTCATTATGTTCTTCCCAGATTTGCTAATCTCTTACAAATACAAGCACTTGACATTAAAAAAAAATTGGCTATTTTGGGCCTCTCAAAGGAGAGGACTAGACTCCAGACAGGAGTGTATTCACCACAGTAAACACTATTTTGTGAGGCCTCTGAGTTTGGCCAGTCAGGCTACTTGTGGCAATACCTCAGTGCGTTGCTGGCCCTTGATGAGCCTCTGACATTCAAACTAGCAACTCATCTCTGAACAAAATATCACTTAAAAAAATTATTTGACATGCTTAAAGCCTATTTAGTTATGTAAGCTGATTATGACTGCCCCCTAGTGTTGCCTATCAGATCATAGATAAGATCATGTAAGTACTGTGTACAGGTACTTGAGGAAAATATCTTTGATGAAATGTACCTTTCTCATTTTTATGTCAAATATTGAAATATTTCTGGTCAGCTATCCCATGCTCTAGTCCCCGTAAATATCAGAATAAGATGGGCATCTGAGGGATACAATAGAAAATCAGCATATAATATATGAGCTCCAAGATGTGCAAACATTAAAGTGGGAAGGAAAGTTTTGGTTAACACCTAACTTGGGAAAGTAGTAATAAAACAGCCAAAGCCAATTAGAAATTGGTCAAAAGTAGGTATTATCAGAATTTAGATATAGAAAAGTGAGAATAAGAAAAGCACAAAGAAACTATCATTGAGTCTAAGAATCCCGATTTTTTTTTTTTTAACAATCCTGATTTTAAATCCAAGCTTTGTGATTTAGTTGAGTAATCTTGGAATATAATTTAACCTTTTTAAGTCTCGGTTGCCTCATCTATAAAAGGGGGGGGGTAATAGTACATAATTCATGGGGTTGTTACAGGGATTAAACTAGGTGGTGCACAGAAAGCATAAGAAACAGTGCTTGATAAACAATAAGTGCTCAATAAATGTAGATAAACACAAACCCATACAGGCTGCCTAAGGAAGGAGGCTCACAAACTTGAGTACTTCTGTCCCTGTGGCAAGTATATCCCTGGGATGGAAGCATCAGACAATTGTAACTTGATGCCATCAAGGCATCTGGACGGGGAAAATAATATTAACAACCTTGCAGCAATATTTTGAGACTTAAATGAGATGATGTAATATAAAGCATCCAATTTAGCACTAGACTCTATCTCAATAAATGGTAACAGTTATTCTTCAAGGACTAGCATAACTTCCATCACTTCTAGGAAGCCTTTCCTTTCCTCTCGCAGTGAGATTTAATTTCTCTCTCCTTTATTCCAACACTACTGTTTATATCTGTTAATATCATACTATACTAAAATTATGTGTCTGTTTCCCTGGCTAACTTGTGGGCTCCTGAAAGACAGATGCTGAGTCATTACTCTCTCATAGGAGAGTGTCTGGTTATCTAAAGTAATAAAACACATGGGTCCTGCCCTCGAGGAGCTTAGAGCTTAGTAAAGGAGAGAAGATCTTTGCTATGGGCCATGGAAGACATGGGCATTCAGGAACTACATGTTATAATACAAAGAACTCTGAATTTAAAGTCAGTAAAACTAGGTTCAAATCCAGACTTGACTCCAAATCACTCACTGTAATTCTAAGCAAGAGGCTTAATCTTTCCTGAAGTCTGTTCATGTGTAAAATGGGGACTCATGTTCCTCTGCAGTTAATGTCCTCTGGCTACCCCTTTCACACTCAAAGCTAGCAAAATAGTTGGCTAAACCCACTGTCTTCACTTCTACACCTCCCATTTCCTCTTTATTCTACTGCAGTTTTATTTCACTCTCCCCTTGCTCTTGCTAGAGTGACAAATGACCTCCACATTTTAAAGTCCAATGTAAAACACTTTTCAACTTTCATCTTTCCCGACTTTTCAGCACCATGTGACACAAATACTCAGCTTCTCTTTGAAACTCGTTTCTTCTCATGGCTGCCTATCCTTACAACCTCATCTCTTGTTACTCCCCTAAAGTACCCTACGCGCTGGCCATTTGTATCTGTTCTCTGACCCCTGGACCACCATTTCATGCTTCTCTGATTTTATGTATTCTGTTCCTTCTAGCTGGTATGCCTTGTTGCTCCTCTAAAATTTTGATCTGCCTGACTTAACTTTTCCTGGCACTTCAAGACCCAGTTCACATATGTCCTCTGTCTCAAGGTTCCCCTGCCCCCTTGATTTCCTCCACCACAGCAAAGTTGTGCACTCCCTCCTTTATGCCACCACTGTACCTTGTACATCTCTATTAATAGCAATGAAAGCTATTGTTTATTGGTCACCATGTGCCAGACCTGTATTTGCAAGCACTTTACATGTATTGTAAGCACTTTACATGTATTAATTTGCATACTCAGAACCACCTTAAGAGGTAGGGACTAGGATTATTCCTGTTTTGTAGATGAGAAAACAAAGAATTTAAAAACTCAACCAAGGTTACACAGCTGGGATTCAAACCTGCTCCGCCCCCTGCTCATTCAACTACTAATACAGGATGACACCTATCACCATACAGTGTAACTATTAGTTTCCTATTTTAGACTGTGAACTCTTGAGGGCAAGACCTATCTGACTCTTAATCATTTTTTAATACCATGTACTTAGCAAAGCACTGGGCATATAGTAGGTGCCCCAAAATATTTGTTAAACTAAAAATATTTGTTAAATCAAATGCAAATCTTAAGGGAAGAGACTATGTTTTGGAAGAGTAGTTATAAGAAAAAACTGTTTCTCTCACTGGCAACAGAAGTGAAGAATCTAATAGATTATTATGATATGACCATATAGACCTTATTAATGACAGAGAGAGAAGGGGGAGGAGATGAGGAGGGATAAGTTGGACGTAAGAAATTTCTGGGCATCTTTTTCAAAATACACATGGCTAGGCTCATCAAAATCTCAGGACCTATGTATTTTTAAAATGTTCCCCAAATGGTCCTGATATTACTAATACCCTACCATCCCACTTGAGAATCAATGATGTAGGCAATAATACAGTGGATTTATTTGGTATTTGTTCATATCAGTTAATGAAGAATCCTGAATGGTTACTGATGTTAGATCTAAGCAATTAACTTGAGAGAAGCTCAGAATGAATTAAAGATCTAATACTGGCTTGGCCTTAAACACCAGGAAACAATCCAATCTTCAAATTAAAACCTTGCACCCATAACAAAGCTATTCAGTCCCTTCTGCCAACAATTTCATTCTTTCTATATAAGCAGCATGAGAAAAGTCTCAGTATTCTAAAACTGTCCAGATGTTTTATTAAGATTATTCATACCTTTACAGTAACGGAAATTAGACATTCTCTGTTGAATTTTAAAGCCCCGACAGTAAAAAGTTCAAACTCACTTTTATTATTTCAGCATATAAGTTTCACAAGTTATTCTTAGAAGAGAAGATAGAGGTAAAAGTTCTACCTGGTTTTGAAGACCCAGTATCAGCCTGTCCTAACTGCTTTTTCCTTTTGGCTTCCTCCACTGGATTTTCAAACTGGGTTTTCTGGTTAAGGTGACTGCAAAACGTAGAAAAATATGCATTTCAGTTTAATATGAAAGAATTACATATTTTAAAATAGACTATCATAGATTAAGGGATAAATATGTACCCTTTACGCTATGGAACCCAGATATGCTGACAGGCCACAGAGGAAGAGCCTTCTGGCAACTAAAGAAGGTCCCGCAGAAGATGCCTAGAAGTCAAAGCTGCTGAAGTATTCACTATAGCTTCTTTATAAACGTTTCTAATATAGCTAATAACAGTTTTCAAAACTACAGTAGAAGCCCTCATATATGATACACTCAGGACTGTTGGTAATTAATCAGTTAATTTTTTTTAAGGCAGCTAATGGTAGGAGGGTTTTAAGGTTCTCTAAAGTGAAGCAGCTGTAAAGACACATTTGAAGAAATCTGAGCGTAGAAGCCTTCTAGAATTTTACTATTATTTTTCCAACTGACTCACCCACATCAATTTAGCGGCAACTAAGCAAGTGACTTGCTTTTTTTTCTTTTTTTTTGTTTTTGCGGCACACGGGCCTCTCACTGTTGTGGTCTCTCCCGTTGCGGAGCACAGGCTCCGGCCGCGCAGGCTCAGCGGCCATGGCTCACGGACCCAGCCGCTCCGCGGCATGTGGGATCCTCCCGGACCGGGGCACAAACCCATGTCCCCTGCATCGGCAGGCGGACTCTCAACCACTGCGCCACCAGGGAAGCCCAAGTGACTTGCTTTTATCAAACTGTATCACAGAACAACTCTCACAGTTAAATTTCTTCAAAATTATATAATAATTAGTTACATAATTATAACAAAAGTTTAACTGATTTTTTATGATTTAGGAGCAATCACAACTGGCCCCTGAAAGCATACAAGTCTGTGGGGGAAAGCAGAAAAGCATGGGGAGACTAGAGGTAGGCCATTAGCCGATAGTATTCAATATACTAAGGGTACAGAGGGAACTGAGCATAGGTTATTCTGGCAAGTCAGTTAAGTGTAACTTGGTTAAGAATGCAACTATTGTACAAAAGATGTTTAAGACCGCAAATAGGGCTAATACAGAAGCAAGGGGGAATTATATTCTAGTACTTCTATAGTACAAATATATTTTAGCCAAACGAAATGCATTTTCTAGTAGAATCCATTTTAACGAGAAGTGACATTAGTAAATACCAACAATTAAACAACAAATCATGAGAATTTCAGATTATGATTGTCTTTAGATAGGCTGTTACAAAATCTATATGTAAATAGTCATATGACTTGGATATTTTCTTTACCATTTGTGAACATTAATGGTGATGGAGGAGGGAGCAGCAGGGAAAAAAACCAACCCTACAGCAAGGTATGCTAGCTTCTGAGTCTGCTTCTCTATGCCTTTTAGGCTTCTAGTGCATTATTAACCCTGCAACAGATGTAGGTATTTAGTTTCAGAGCTCTAAATATGGCAAGTTCTACTTGACACCCTTTGGGTTCTGATTTCACAAAAACTCAGGTATGCTTCTGCTTCTTACTATGAGCGGGGACCTTATCAACTGAGTTACTGTTTACCCCTCTGTGAAAATGAAGACTTCGGTGTTAAGTTAGGTACCATTTTAAAAGTTATCTGTTAGGTACTGATAATTTACATAGTCTTGATAAAATAAAACTAGAAACTGACACTTAGAAAAGAATAAACCTGTTTGGAAAGAATCCTGGCTCACTTTAACGTCATCAGCTAGAATGACTCACTTTGCCACCCAAGCATTAGAACATAAACAGTGGTAGTATACTCTTTGTTATGTGTGGTAGAAGAGAGTAGAAGTATGTGAATGAGTAATCCCTTTCCTGAAAATTCTTTGACAAATAATGTAAGATTTTAGTGAAGGGAGTAATTGCATCTGTAACCTTAGACTATCTAGATTAAAATGTCACCCAAAAAACAAAACAGTAAAAACACTCTCCTTTTCATTTAGTTACTTATACCCATAATATTATTCAGATAACAAATTTTGTCTTCTATAAAACCAGCTATGGGAAGTAAGAGAGAAGAATATGACAGATTATCAGAAAAATTAAACAAGGGTAGCAAACAAGCTTAATTAAATATATAATAAATAATTTGAAATTTCACCTGTATTAAAATTTTGTATATAGGAATTTTAAAAATTCACCTCAACAAACAAAATCATTATCCTTCACGAAGCGTTAAGATATTAAAAGCAGACATATTTTGACTTTGTCACCTGACTGCATCACGACAGTTAAAGCAATACGTTAAGACAACATTTCTAAATATATAAGCATTCTTATGGAAGGCCTACCATTAAATTTTGGGAAGAATTTTATTTTCAAAAATAAATTAATCCATTTCAGAATCTCATCTTCTAAAATAAATACTTACCAAAAAAAACCCCTGCCATTGCAGTTGGTGTTACTACTATAAGGCTCCTGCCAAGAGCAATCATTGTGCCATCTGGTTTGACAAACTAAGAGAGCCAAAGAGTAGCCATTCAAGTTAACAGCTTTTTATCTCCATCAGTAAACTCACTGCAGATTACTACAGTCGAGATTCAAAGCCTAACTAATCTGGGAATCAAGCCACACTCCAGAGCTCAGCTGATTCCATACTAATGTGCATCTTGAGTACGGCCTGCTCTTTCTTAATCTAATAAATTACCCTCCTGTAAAATGAGCTCGTCTGGGAGCAATCATACAAAATCACATTGCTGCCACTGCTGTTGCTTCTAATCAGGCTACTTCACATACCTCCATGACAGCTGAGAGCAGGTCACTTCAGGATTTGCCCTAAAGCTGCTTCAATATTAGTATATCCTTGCTTAACGAGAACCCGATCATTTAGCCCAAGATTTTATAACAGGCAAATGTCTTTCACCTCTTGACCGTGTACTCAAATTCACTTGGAATGGATACTAACAGAATGAGAATTATTATCTCAGAAATGTTCAGTAGTGTTAATGGCAAATAATGACTGATTGAAGCCCAATTTAAGTAGACTAACTCTTAGGGGGAAAAAATCTCACAATTCCTTTTCAGCTAGCCTTCAAATATTTCTTTGACTAGAAAAATGGTTAGTTTTTTTCTTCAAATTAAATATGCTTTAGAAAAAAAATAATGAGCTGCTGTGAACCTTTCACATCACAGTATTAGAAAGATATGAAATAACACAATGGAAATAAAATTAACATAACCTTTCAATGGAACCAAAATATTGACACTGTTAAGTTACATATCGGAGGGTCAAAATGACTCATTTTCTTAGGGTACAAGTTAGATTTTAAGAAATCATTCCAAAAATCCCTCTAACCACAGTGACTCAAGTAACAACCGACACACTAGGATAAAGACTAGCGTTGTAACAGGACTCAGAGTTACTTGCGCCAGGGAAGTGGCACTGGTTTGTGCCAACAAGTGATGAAAAGTTAATTAGCAATCATAAAACTAGAAGATTCTCATGTTTGCTATTTTTCCAGGTAATAATATTTTGCCTTTACTACCTTGGCAGTTGGTGCAGACTCCTAGTTCCCAGGTAAATAGTAACCTCTCTGATGCAATTATTTGCCTGGTACTAGATGCCTGAGGTCAAAATTCTATCTATACCATCTGGAGAGAAAGCAATCCCAACGATCATAATAATGTAGCAATTAGATAAGTGAAGAAAAGGGAAAAAAAATTAGATGTTGATGTTATCCTAATTTCTCTGGCTAATATAGGCAGGTGTTTGATCCTCTACTCCAACACAGATTTATGTTAAATTTAACCATAACAGCTGTGTGAGAAGCAACTTTCACCCCCGCAAAGAGAATACTAACTTTTCCTTAATTAACTCCTTGAAAGAGAGAACAGTTTTAATGATATACTTCAAAGGTTTGGATCATTATGATACAATGCCCTTAAAGTCCTTTCATTGCTTTCAGAAACATGCAAGTATAGTGTTGAAAGTGACCTTAATAGTTCACCTTATTTCAGTCTTCTATCTACTACTTCTCTCTTTAGAGGCCACGGTAGTACTGATAACATCTCTAGCCATTACTTATCCGGGCAACTTCCCCCTGTCTCTCTATACTTACTTCAAAGCCAACTTCTAGGGAGCCTAGTCAGTGAAGTAAATGCCCACTGTCCCTACCTTCTCATTCCCCTAGTGGCAAAACCTGAAAGCTGGATTGCAGAAGCATAAAGTATTTCATTCATTCCCTAAAGTTGTGTAATGAAAGGAAAACACTTGGGAGAACATTAACTGAGGTAACAAACTTACTCAACATAGTAGGTCCCATACTGAGGGTCTTCAATTTTCTCCCAGCCATAAGGAAGTTCTGCAAATAAAAAAAAACAGAATTGAGTGAAATGCCAGTTTCAAAACCAACAAGAAAAGAATTTACAGAATGAATTTGTGTCTTTTATTTCATTACACTAATATTTGGGAGACAGACGGAAAGCTGAGGGCTCACTTTCAAAGAACAAACACAGTTTGAGTGGTTTCTTCAATAGCTAGTGAGTATCTCGGCAAGTAATCAGAAGCACAGAAGAAAAGATGACATTAAACTCAAAGGTGTTTATTCGAGGGGCTTCCCTGGTGGTGCAGTGGTTGAGAGTCCGCCTGCCGATGCAGGGGACACGGGTTCGTGCCCCAGTCTGGGAGGATCCCACGTGCCGTGGAGCGGCTGGGCCCATGAGCCATGGCCGCTGAGCCTGCGTGTCCAGAGCCTGTGCTCCGCAACGGGAGAGGCCACAACAGTGAGAGGCCCGTGTACCACCAAAAAAAAAAAAAAAAAAGGTGTTTATTCGAATCACAAGCCATAAAATGCTAATTATTTAAGAAATCACCTGGTATATTTCTTTCATTTAAAAAGCCTGATAACAATGGCGTGAGACACACCCTGTAGTTCAATACAAGCAGCAGCTGCATGTTAAATTTTTCACTATTAGACAAAGGATTTGTCAATTATTTCAGTTATCACATTCTGACCCACTTCTCCCCCCGGGAAAGTCCAGCCTTGGATTTTTGCCATTTCAAGTGGGCAATCTAGATTTGCTTAAAATCTAAGAAAATACTTACTGTCCCTTGCAAGAGCTTGATCTAAGTATCTGAAGGAAAATTTATTTAACTACACAGTGCCTTGTGTAGAATCTATATTTATGTATGGTTACAAAGAAATACCTTACGTGGGATTATTATGTGTTATTGCAAGTAAACTGACCAATAAAATATAACCAGAAAAACTGAAAGTAGTTGAATTTCTGATAGTTAAAAAAAAGTCTGGTCTTTGCAACGTAAACTGGCCTTGTCAAGAAAGAATCCCCTTTCCCTCCCACTCTGTTTTCCAGGGTAAGGCTGCTGAAGAATCATTTTATTAGTCAGACATGGATTAAGTTGGCAGGAGTGTTCCTACCAGGTGGATTTTATTGCTATCAATTATGCATAGGAGCCCAGCAAGAAGGAATTTTTTTTTTTTTGTTATACGGGCCTCTCACTGTTGTGGCCTCTCCCGTTGCGGAGCACAGGCTCCGGATGCGCAGCCTGGAGATGCGTATCATCTATAGCTGCATATCACAGGATAGATGCATATCACAGGAAGAATTTCAATGATCCCAGATCCTTGCATCTTCCCATATATAGAAAGTACTAAGACCATTAGCTTGAGATGTCTGTTCTTTGTGATTAGCGGTCTTTTGCTAAGATGTATGCTTGACTGCATGAATTTCCCAGCTAAAAACTCACGTATATCCTGGCTCCTCTCCTACCTCTTGAAGCAGTTCTCAGAGCTCCTGAGGCGCTGTCTCCTGGGCTATGGGCCTCAGTAAGACCCTGAACAAAACTTAAACTCATAACTCTCATGTATGTTTTCCTTTAAGTCGACACTAAGCAACTGTTACATGCATATAACATGGATTACATCTGTTGGATTATATCTGTAAAAAAAGGCTCTATAATAATATTACCAAAGCATTAGCACTGAGGATCTTTCATCAGCTATTTCTCTTTAATAGAAATTTTCTTGAAATAACATAGGAACTCAGTTGTGCTGTGTAAGGATGACTTCTGTAACTGCACCACAACTGGATTTATGCTTTTTAAAAAATATATATTTATTTATTTTTATTTATTTATTTTTGGCTGCATTGGGTCTGTTGCTGTGCGCAGGCTTTCTCTAGTTGCGGTGAGCAGGGGCTACTCTTCGCTGCGGTGCACGGACTTCTCATTGTGGTGGCTTCTCTTGATGCAGAGCATGGGCTCTAGGTGCACGGGCTTCAGTAGTTGTGGCTCACGGGCTCTAGAGCGCAGGCTCAGTAGTTGTGGCGCACGGGCTTAGTTGCTCTGTCGCATGTGGGATCTTCCCGGACCAGGGCTCAAACCCGTGTCCCCTGCATTGGCAAGTGGATTCTTAACCACTGCTACACCAGGGAAGCCCTGGATTTATGCTTTGTCTTTGAGAATTTTGGAGAATTGAAGCAACTATAGAGATAGTTGAAACTTTCCATTTGCTCTCTGAAAAATTCACTAAAAAGGATGTATTAATGCCTAATAAAAATAAAACAGCAAAATAAATATATTTCAGTGTTGACATGGAAGTTGAGTCAGCATTTTAGCTAGTACTTAAAGAAATTAGCAACTAACAGATAAAGTATAGCCCTTTCTTTAGGAGAGTAAACAAATTGGTAATTTATCTTCCAGATTACTTTTAGCAATCACTTTAAACCCTCATACATGATAACATTAGCTAGGTTTTTGCAGGGCAGATTCATGCAGATAAAGAAGTGGTTATTACTTGTCCACTTAAATAAAGGTAATACAAGCAAGACTAAAATACCTAGCAATTTTATACACTATCCAGTGGGTCGATTCATTTACTGAGTTTCTTCCCCTTTTCCTTCTCTTTTTCCCCTCCCTTCCTTCTCTTCTTCCTCTCTCCTTCTTCTTTATGCAAAAATAAAAATTAGAAACAGTATAGTTCTTGACATCAAACAGTTCATAGTCTAAAAATGAAGACAGAAGAGAGAAATGATATAATGAAGGTAAGCGCAAGCTTTTGGGGAGAGCAGAGGAATGACACCTATTGCTTGGTAAAGCAGCTATCAGAAAAGCCTTCTAAAAGAGGGTGATGTTTGAGCAGTCTTAAAGGATGAGCTGGGATTGGGGAGAGGGAGGCCATTCCATAGATCAAACAGCACTGAGGTATTAAGAATGGCTGGCAATTTTCAGTAATTACAAATAATTTGATAGGGTTAGAGTGAAGGATGTATGCAAGGGGGCTTGTCTTATAAGCAAGCACCAAAACACATTTCTGGAGTGCCAGGTTAAGAGGTTTGGTCTTTATTTTGATGATGATGAAACTGACTAAGCTGGACTGAGACATGATTACATTTATATTTGGGAAAGATTATGGGCAGCAGTAATAAAGGATGAAACAGATGGAGTGGAGTGAGAATAAAAGCAGACAAACAAGAAAGTCATTAATAGCTTAGGTAAGAAATGATGAAGGTTGGAGCTAAGACACTGGTAGTGGGAATACAGAGAAAGAATGGATAATAGAGACAAGGAAGTCAAAGCAACAGAACTCAATGACTAACACTAAGACTGAGGGAGGAAGAGAGGGGAGGAAGCCAAGATGATCCCAAGGTTAATGGCTCTTCAGGCATGAAGATGATATATTATCAAATATTTACTGGATACCAATGATGAAAATAGCTGTGGGAAGAGGAAAGAGGTATTAATTTGGATTTAGAGGCATTTAGGAGGCAGATAATATGGGAAAAGTGCCTAGCACCATTGGACACTTAAGAGATGGCAGGTTTTTTAAAGTCAGAATTGATAGAACTTGGTACTTCACTGCAATGAAGAAGACAGGGTGAGGATAAAGTTGAGGATGATAGCCAGTTTAAGGCTCACGGAACTGGGAGGATGTAATGTCATTTGGTGATGGCAGGAAGCTCAGGTATAGAGAATATTTAACTCAGTTTGGAAGGTGTTACATTTGAGGGGCTATGCAACATCCTTATAGAGATATCCAACAATCTCTTGGAAATATGAACCCGGTCCTCAAATGAGAAATGTAGGAAGATAAGGATTTGGGAGACATTGTAGTTAAAGCCATGGCAGTGGACAAGATTACCTAGATAAATTGTGAATAGAAAAAGATGGAGAATAGAAACTTAGGAGCATTAACAATTTAAGGAGCAGAGACAGTGAGAATAGTCAGGGGGAATGATGTCAAAGAAGACAGAAGAGGAGAGTATGGTCAACGCTAACAAATGCTTTATAAAGCTGTAAGGACTCAAGATAAGGGCTAAAAAGAGTCCACTAAGTTTGGCAATCAGGCCGGAGGTTATTGGTAACCTTAAGAAAACCAGTTTAACTAGAAAGATAAGGGGCAAAATTCAGCATATTGTAGTATTAAAGAGTAAAATAAAAGGTGGAGCCCTTAAGAGGAGAGCCTTTTTTTTTTCTTTGTCTTTTTTTGGGAAACTTCGTTGTGAAAAACATAGTGTGAGAACTGTGGAGAAGTAGGGTCAAGAGAAAACGTGCTTATTTACTTTTGAGATAGGAAAGATCTAACCGTATTTTTCTGTGTTAGAAGCTAAAGCATTCCCCCCAAAAGCTGACTCAAAAGGCAAAACTAGTTCTGGCATATCAAGCAGTTGATTGTTTCTAAAGCCCATGAATTTATCTTTCCTCTTCTCCAAATAGGATTTTTCTTATTTAAATATATGAATTACAATTGTTTTCTCATTGTGGAGCTCTATTCAGTTGATAATTTTCTTTTACCATTCTCTAAATTCGAAAAATGATATCGACGTTCAATACATTTTAGTAAAAATGTCTTTAGTAAAAAATTTAATCTTTCTTTCATCTTAAGAGAAAAGGAGTGGGTTGAGAGTAAAATGGATTCCTGATGTCGAACTTTTAAGATAAAACCATTTAAATTTAACTAAAACAATTTTTTTTTTTTTTTTGCGGTACGCAGGCCCCTCACTGTCGTGGCCTCTCCCATTGCGGAGCACAGGCTCCGGACGCGCAGGCTCAGCGGCCAAGGCTCACGGGCCCAGCTGCTCCACGGCATGTGGGATCTTCCCAGACCGGGGCACGAACCTGTGTCCCCTGCATCGGCAGGCGGACTCTCAACCACTGCGCCACCAGGGAAGCCCTAAAACAATTATTTTAAGTGGAAGATAAATATGTACATCCATTAAACCATCTGATATGGTATAAAAACACAGGTTCTGAATATCACAAGACTGGGGAGAAAAGGGCAAGTTTTAGAAACTGTGAGGTTTTTCTAGATCTTAAATGTTCAGCAGAATGCAAACAATATCTTAAACTATAAAAACTGACATTTAAAATATTGTTATTACTATCCCCTTTTGAACATCTACTCTGTGCAAAGTATTGTGGAAATTACCAATGTAAGTCAGATACAGTCTAGTCTGGAAATAGCCTATTGTGGGGCTATTTCTCCCCTACTGAGGGAGGAGACAAAATATACAGCAAAAGTGATAAAGGTTGGCCGAGCATAAAACAAATAGGTTGAAGGTTCCAAATTTTGGGGTCCCCATAGTGAAGTACAGGTGACGTTAGAAAGGCACACCCAGTAATGGGGGTGGGAGAGTAACTCTTAGATTAAAATGTTTTGAACATCCTTAAATACTGAGTGCAATGTTGGTCGCTCTATCTTAAGAAGGATATAATTAAGATGACCATATAATGTATTCTACACTTTTGAGAGTAAAAGGGGACACTGTTATTAATTATGCTGGGACAGCAGGAATAAGCTGGATTAGTCCTTGGCCAACCAAGACATATGGTCACCCAGAAGGTAAAGAGCATTAGCGGAACACACTCATCCAGAGAAACATTTCCAGTTTCTCTGAGCCCCTTTACTTTGTTCTCCAAGGAAGAAAGAATGTCTTATCTGACTGGTGGGTTTTACAGAATGAATTCTACGTGCTTGGCTCAGGGCCTCTTGGGTTCTCTTGCTGTTCTGGATGCTAGCCTGCCTGCAGAGAGGGTATAATCTGCTCTTTTCACCATGTCTGCCTTGTGGGAGGGGTCAAACAGCTGAACACAGAGACCAGAGACTGAGTGCTTAAGTCTGCCTCCTGTAGGGGTAAAATATTAGTAAGCCCAACAGAGGTGCAGAGCTAAAGCTATGTTCACTCAGCAGATGGTATTCTAACCTCATCTCTGTTTCCTGTGTCTTATTTCTCTATTGACTCCTCACTAGTGAATGAAAACAGAATTCTTTTTTTTTTTAACTTTTTTTTGGCCATGAGGCATGTGGGATACTAGTTCCCCGACCAGGGATTGAACCCTCGCCCTCTGCATTGGAAGCATGGAGTCCTAACCACTGGACCACCAGGAAAGTCCCAAGACAAAATTGTTATTTATTGCTTCCCTCAGAACCTTAAAGAGATTAAACATTATTTTCAAGAAGGATGACCAAAATAATCTGGAGCATAGAGTAGCTTCTTTCCTTCTTTTCCTTTCTTTCTTTTCCTCCTTCCTTCCTTACATCCAAACATTTAAGTCTCTACTGAAGGGATATATAGATAAGACAAAATCCTTGCTCCTATAGAGTGTAGGCACCTAGTAACAATGCAACGTAGTAGTAAGTGCTACAGTAGAAATATCCATGTGGTACTGTTGCGCACAGAGGAGAGAACACCTAATCCTGGCCTGGAAGAAAATGACAGAGGAGGCTACAAAAAATTACACTTTACATCTGAGCTTAAAAGGATAAGTAGGTACGAGCTAGGTGGACACAGGGAAAAAGGCTGGTTCCTGGCAGAAGAAATGGGCCTGTGGCAAAGGCAAAGATAAAAATGTGTCATACTTATGGCATGATAATACTTTGAGAGAGAAATATAGAATACAGTTCAATTACAAAAAATCTTCAATACTTCCCCATGGAGTCTCGACTTTATTCTGCTGACAGTAGGGAGCCATTAACTATAATGGCCATTAACCTGAGCTAGGGAGAGGTATGAAGGCAGTTATATTTTAGAAAGATTAATTGACAATGTAGCTAAAGTTTTTTGATCATGTAGCCTTATCAGTAAAAAATCTGACAATGTACTTCCAAGAGATTTATATATATATATATTCATAAACATATACATACTACTCTACTAACATGTATTTACATAATAAAGCATACACAAAACAGAAGTTTAAAAAGGAGATGGGAGACTTCCCTGGCGGTCCCGTGATTAAGACTCCATGCTTCCAATGAAGTGGGCACGGGTTCCATTCCTGGTTGGGGAACTAAGATCCCACATGCCGCGGGGCACAGCCAAAATAAAAAAATAAAAAGGAGAGGAAGACTAAATAAACAATTATCCCTAGTTTACCTCAGTGTGGTTTAAAAAAGCTCACATGAGGTGTATGAGAAGTGTCAGCTCTGCCATTTTCTCACTGCTAGCTTGGGCTTGCATATTTGTATTATCTTCAATCAGCAGTGTCTTTGTAGAAATCCTTTTAAGCCACATTTTAATTTTGTGTGGATTAAAAACCATATAACATAGTCTATAAATCCACTTAACTGTGCACAAGTAACTGCAAAACTTTACAGGGCTCTTGGCAAGAGCAAGGGTGCCACCCATGTTCTTCCCTCAAGACACTCTGGGGAGTGTACATGATAATCTGACATATAGAATGAGGTAGAATGCCATTACCAATCTGTATATAAAATAGTAGAGAAGCTTAATTTATTTTTTTCCCAAGAGAAACATTATGAAAAGTTCTGACATTTTCTTCCTGTACCCGAACAGATAGTTGGAACACTACCATTTTACAGACCACTGGCATAAAAGATATACTGGAAGAGAACTGTAGGAAAAAAAGACCAAGAAAAATCCAAGCGTGTGGTAGTCAGAGGAAGGGAGAGGAAGATACAAAAAAAAAAGCATGAATAGATAGAGGCATAGGTAGCTATGTGAAAAAGCAAATAGAGCAAAATGTTCATTATAATGCATGTATTCACTGAAAAATTCTTTCAGTTTTTCTATGTTGGAAAATTTTCATAATAATATATTGGCAAAATATAGAAAAAAGAAAGAGCAGCAGGGATTGGAAACTATATAGGGAATAGAGCAAACAGAGAGGAAGAAGCAAAAGTGACTCAAAGGATTTTGGCCCAGATGATTATGAGGGTGGTACCTATGACAGAAAGAGGAATGGGGTGACTATGGGGGAAAGATGCTAAATTCAGTTTTAAATATGTTTATCTGAAGTGCTAGTAGGGCAATCAAAAAGAAAGTCTCAAATGTAATGGGAAATACAGAAATAGCATTCAGAACAGAGGACAATACTAGAGGTTTAGATAAGGAGCCCAGCTACAGTAAACTGATAGTTAAGGCTATGAAAATAAATACATTCTACAAGGGAAACAGGAAAAGGCAGAGAATTGAACTGAAACAATTAGTTGGGAGGAAAAGGAATGGAGCCTAGTAACAGAGACATGCCCGAGAAGACTAATACCACATTCACAATCTTTAAAAAGTCCAATTCTATGGACTTATGTATATGTATAACTGATTCACTTTGTTATGAAGCAGAAACTAATACACCATTGTAAAGCAATTATACTCCAATAAAGATGTAAAAAAAAAGTCCAATTCTATAGTATTACATATTCTAGTTTACCTTCACAATGGGTGACTTCACCATAAGAAACTTACTATGAAGAGCCTTATAGACAAGGAAAGTATAAAAAATTATTTTAAAAATTATTTCAAGGTGTAATTTACATTCAACAAAATGCACAGATCTTAAGTGCTCATTCAATGATTAAAATATTGATTTAAGTGCTTGTTCAAGTATAAAAAATGAGTTTTGGCAATTGCATGTGCCTATATAACCGTCACCCCAAACAAGGTGGAGAATATATCCATCATTCCAGAGAATTATTTCAATTCGCCATTCTCCCCTCCACCCCCATCATTTTCTGACTTCTATCAGCATAGATGAGTTTTCCTGGTTTTAGGCTTTAAATAATGGATAATTAAGTATCCATTCTTTTGTGTCTGGCTTCTTTCATATAACATGTTTCTGAGGCTCATCCATGTTGCTGAGTGTTATCAACAGCTTTTTCTTTTTATTGATGAGTAGTATTTCATTGCATGAATATACCACAACAGGAGAATGTTTATCCATTCTCCTCTTGATGAATATTTGGGATGTTTCCAGGTTGGAGCTATTATGAATAAGGCTGTCATGATCATTCAGGTAGCCTCCTGGGGAACATGTGTTTTCATTTCTCTTGACATAACACCTCATAGGTAACTGCCAACATTTCTCCAGAGTGTTCACATAATTTTATATCCCCACCAACAAGTAAAAGATCCAGTTGCTCTACAATCTCACCGATCGTTGGTATTGTCAGTGTATTTGACTTTAGCCCTTTTAGGGGGTGTGAATGACATCTCACTGTAGAGACGATTAATGATAAGCACCTTTTTATGCTTTTTAAAAAATTGAGGTATAGCTGATGTACACACCTTTTCATGTCCTTAATTGGCTATTCTTTATCTTCTTTTGTGAAATGTCTGTTCAAGTTCTTTGGCCATTTTATTTTATTTTTATTTATTTATTTTTGGCTGCATGGGGTCTTCATTGCTGTGCGTGGGCTTTCTCTAGTTGCGGTGAGCGGGGTCTACTCTTTGTTGTGGTGCGTGGACTTCTCATGGCAGTGGCTTCTCTTGTTGCAGAGCATGGGCTCTAGGTGCGCGGGCTAAAGTAGTTGTGGCACGCGGGCTCAGTAGTTGTGGCTCACGGGCTCTAGAGCGCAGGCTCAGTAGTTGTGGTGCCTGGGCTTAGTTGCTCCGCGGCGTGTGGGATAGTCCCGGACCAGGGCTCAAACCCATGTCCCCTGCATTGGCAGGCGGATCCTTAACCACTGCGCCACCAGGGAAGTCCCTGTGGCCACTTTAAAAAGCAACTTTATTGAGGTGTAATTTACATATCACATAAAATTGTTCTGCTTGAAAAAATGTACAATTCATTGATTTTTAAAAATTTACTGAGTTGTGCAACCGTCACCGCAATCCAGTTTTGGGAAATTTCCATCACTCCAATAAGATCCCTTGTGCTGTTTACAATTAATCTCTATTCCCTTCCTTAGCACTGGGCAACCACTAATCTACTTTGGCTCTATAGATTTGCCTATTCTGGACATTTCATATGAATGAAATCATGCAATACTTGATCTTCTGTGTCAAGTTTCTTTCACTTGGCATAACATTTTTTGAAGTTCATTCGTATTGTAGTATGCATAGTATTTCATTTCTTTGTATTGCTGAACAATATTCCATTGTATGATTACACCACATTTTATTTATCCATTCATTGTTTGATGGACATCTGAGTTGTTTCCACTTTTTAGCTATTATGAATAGCGCTACTATGAATATTTACATTCAAGTGTTTGTGTGGACATGTTTTCATTCCGCTTGGGTAGATATCTAGGAGTGGAAGTGCTAGGTGATATGGTAAGTTTATATTTAACCTTTTAAGAAACTGCCAAACTGCTTTTCAAAGCAGTTGTACTCTTTTTACATTCTGCCCAGCAATACACACGGGTTACTGTTTTCTCCATCTTTGCTAATTTCAAAATCATGAAGGTATTCTCCTAAATTTTCTTCCAAAAGCTTTAGGGTTCTAGCTTTGAACCATCTCAAATTATTTTTTGTACATGGAGTAAGGATATAGTTGAAGTTCATTTCTCTTTATGAATATCCAATTGTTCCAGCACCATTTGTTAGAGATTTTCCTCCCCTCACTGAACTGACTTGGCACCTTGTCTGCAAATTAAGTGATCACATATGTGTGCATCTATTTCTGGATTCTCTTATGCCGTTCCACTGATCCACGTTCTAGCCTATGGATAGAAGACACTCCTGATTACTGTAGCTTTATAGTAAGTCTTCAAATCTGGCAGCCTAAGTCCTTTATCTTTGTCCTTTTTAAAGTCTGTTTGGCCAACTAGAGTCTTTGTACAGTATTTCCATGTATATTTTAGAATCAGTTTGTCAGTTTCTTAAAAACAGACTTTTAGAATTTTGATTGGGATTGTATTGAATCTAGATATCAATTTAGGAAGAATGAACATCATTAACAATATGTGTTATCCTATCTACATAGTATATCAATGAGCACAGTATATCTCTTCAATTATTTTAGGTCTTGATTAATTTATTTCAGTGATGTTTTGTAGTTTTTAGTGTAGAGGACTTGCACATCTTTCAGTAGATTTGCTCCAAGGTATCTTTTTTTAAATATCATTACAAATAAATTTTAAATATTTCATTTTCCAATTGTTTAGTCCTAGAAAACTTCTATCATGCTGAACAAAATATGTATCAATTCTGCTTAAATTTTTTTCATAGACTGGAATTCAATCTATAGGAGGACTATCTGACTTTCATTCTAATCCATTCATTTTTTTTTTAAACCAAGGTAAATAATTTCTGATGAGTCATACAAAATCAATGCAAATTTTATTCATCTACACTATATTCAAGAAGGCACAGCAAACATTTTGGTTGGGGTAAATTCTATACTTATTTGTAAGACTATACCATTAAATAGAACCTATAACATACAAGACAGACAAGCATTATTATCTAATGATTCTCAGAGAGATAATTTTTCTACCAAGCAGTAAAAACTGTATGTGGGTGAGAGGTATATTAAAGACTTTCACTGAGTTTCTATTGCTGCTGTAAATGGCAAAGGATTATAAATACTGGCATATCTATCCTAGTGATACTAAATTACATATATTTTTGAGATTAGCAGGCACGATGAGGCTACCCTGTGGTTGAGAATGCACCTAACTTATTAAACTATTTATTCAGAATTTTAAAAGTTTGTTTTAAAACAAAGTTAAAAAGTGGCAAATTCATTTCTATTAAGTTTTTTTTAAAAAAGGATTTAATTGTATACTTCTCAAAAAAAGAGAAATAAAGACTCTCACAAAATTAGATGCAATAACATAATGATCAGCTGATTATGATATCCATCCACTCCTTATGTGCTTATGCACATTATGGTTTGTTTAGGATTTTGGAAGACTTATTATCTAAGCAAGAAGAGCAAGAAGGGATAAAGAGAATAAGTATAAAGAGATATAAAGAGAATAAGTATGGTATAAAAGGTTTCTGAATCTCTACCTCCATCTTCACAGTCTTCAGGGGCCTTGGCTTTCTTACAAAGACGAGGATCCAACCAGGTGGTTGTCTTGGTATTGTGGCTGTTGAACAAAGATTTCAATTAGAAACAGTAAAATAAAGAGGGAGAAAAGTATTTCAAAAGCAAAGACGAAAAGTGAATAAAAGATATATGATGTTTGAACATTTATCTCCTACAGGCTTCATTTGTAAACCTCTGATTCAATAGTCCTGTTTTTCTCAGTCTATTACTTCAAAACTGCCACAGAGGAAAGGTAATGCTACAGGCACTAATTTGAGAATGAAGACTCTAAAGAAGGGATAAAATGTTAAGTGCATAATAACAGATGCTTATCTAAGCAGTCAAAAATGTTTCAGCGGGTGGGCACATGGCCCCATACTGTGCATTATCTTAGCCAAAAAAGCTGCCCTGAAAACCCTGTTTACTTGCTGGCTGAATTCCGTCCTCTCTCCCTCCAAAAACACTATATTTCTTAGGTGCCTGTGATGTGTGGGCATTGCGCTGAGGACCGAGAATATAGAGATGAACAAACAATCAGATAGAGTCTCTGCCCTCACTGGGACTCTTTAAAAATAAAAGAGTTAAATAAAATAAAAAGTTTTAAAGTGTCAGTTTCTGGGACTTCTCTGGTAGTCCAGTGGTTAAGACTCCGCATTCCCAATGCAGTGGGCGCGGGTTCAATCCCTAGTCAGGGGACTAGATCCTGCGTGCCGCAACTAAGAGCCCACGTGCCGCAACTAAGACCCGGAGCAGGTCAGACCCAGGTCACCATGCAGTAAATACTAATGCTAAAACAAAGCCATCACACTGCTGAGTAGACAGTGTTATAATTTAAGTATCTGAAATATGAGGCTCTTAAAGAAAGAAATATCCTGGAAGAAAATATATATGAAGGCAATAAAATATAAATTAAAGTTATTATCAAAGCAGTGGGAGAATAACAATGTGATCAAAGGATCTTTTCTTGGTGTTTCCAATTTGAGATTCACTAATCTCTACGTTGATCTCCAGGTCTGAAAATATTTAGCTCAGTTAATAAATATGGCCCCCTTCCAAATGATGGTAATTTGTGAAATGCTCATTAAGTTGGACACTCTACCCGAAAGGTTAAAAAAAAAAAAAAAAAGGCAAAGCAAAATATCCTTTATTCCTTGCATTTTTCATTATTAGTGATAAATCTGTTTTTAATCCTCCTGTTTTTTATAAAACCAGACGTCAAATACAATATTCCTTTATCCAAATCAAATAAAAATGAAATATCATCCAGGGAAACAATCAGATTAAGAATCAATTGTAACTTGTATGAAAAATATTTTTAAAGAAAGAAAAAAGAAATGCAAGGCTTGTGAAATGAGGTTAAGAAAATTTAAAGGCAAGTCTCACAGTGGCAAGGCACATTAGAAAAGATACAGACATGTGCTTACTCAATGAAGTAGATCATCCCCGTATCAGTGTAGGCCATTTCCCAGTTTTTGGGGAGCGGTTCCAGATTCTCGTCTCTCATCATATAATTTCTAAAGTCCATGGAACTATTTGTTTGGTTGTAACTTGGGACAGTCTTTATCCAATCAGACGACTCAGAATGCCTCTCTCTGTTTTCTGCTATTCCAACAGAACGGCATGAAAAGTAGGTAAAGTTACATTCTCTTCAAACAGCCTTAAGTCTAACAAAATGCCAAATACATATTGCAAATTTCCTTGTCTACTATGTCCACATTCTGCTATAACTTTTGAAAAAACAAATAAACACACTGATTTTCTTTTCATTTGCTAAGTGACATTAACCCTGTACAGCACCT
Organism: Stenella coeruleoalba; assembly: GCF_951394435.1. NCBI lineage: Eukaryota > Metazoa > Chordata > Mammalia > Artiodactyla > Delphinidae > Stenella > Stenella coeruleoalba. The sequence continues at coordinate 99,542,534 of NC_137169.1, read as the reverse complement.
CTGATGCTAGTCAGGGAAAGAAGCAAAAAAACAACAATAGAATCAATTCCGTATATACTACATACAGATCAATCAATATCATACTAAAACAATGGCCACAGCAGCACCTATACAGTCCTTTTATGTGCCAGGCTCTATGTTCAGCACTTTACATATATTAACTCATAATTCATTCTCACAGCAACCCTGTGAGTATATAGTATTACTATTGCCATTTTATAGAAGAGGAAGCTAAGGCCCAGCAAGGTTAGTAAGTTATTTTAGTCAAGGTTACACAGCTAATAAACAGCAAAGCTAGGATTTGAATTTAAAGGGTCCATGTTCTCAACTGCTTTATCAAGCTGCCTTGTGCACATTTAACACAGGCCTTTAAAATAATACAAAGTTTAAAAAATTAAACTCAATAGACTTACTGTTGTTAAATATAATTCTCTGTTGGTAATATTAAAATCCTTTTAGAGTTCCAAAGTCCACAATGTAGGTAAGAATACTAAAATTTGGTAACTCTCTAGGGAGTTCACAATTCATGCACTTAAAAGTTGTTTCTAGAACTTAAAAGATAATACAACTGTAATAACTCCGAACTTCGGGCAATGCTTCAGTATCAGAGACTCTTAGAAGAGGCCTTAGATATCATTATATGTCATTCTTTATAGAACTTCCACTCCAACCATCCTTTATCCAACCAAGTTCTATAATCCACTAATCCTACTACTTACTGCCTATCACTGTTCCTCACCTCCATCCATCCCCTAGCTATGTCCTCACTGCCCTACTTACCCAACTTAAATTCCATGATCAACCACTATAATCACTCCTTTGTAAATACTCCCGATTCCTTTTTCCCTACTTTACTTCACCACACTTGACTGGCTGAACTATAATTCTGCTTAAATCTTACTCTCCACATACTCCTCGCCAGTATATGTAGCTGAATGCAGGCGATAGTAACTACTTCACTTTTAACTCATGATCAGTAGCCTCAAGAGGGCATTTAATGATGTATGACAATCATAGGGCATTTCTTTGTCCATTCGCTCTGACTCTCCTAGATAACAATTTCATACCTTCCTTCTCCTTAAATCTTCTCCTACTTCTGCCTTATCCCTAATCTCATTTGATGACCTTGTTTCCTATATCACTGAGAAAACAGAAGCAAACAGAACTTCCACAAATTCCCACCATTATATCTACATAGCACACCGTGCCCATTTTACTCTACCTTCTGTTACAGTGGAAGAACTGTGTTTCTAAGCAGATATCTCCATCCCCTCTTGCCTATAGCAATTCCCTCTCTCTCTCTCTCACAACCAATCTTTCTTACCTAGTAGGTGACATCCATCTTTTTTTTTTTTTTTTAACAAAATGCAACCAAAACCCCAAAGAACAAACAGAAGATCCTAAATAAACCCTCAAGTTTAGTCTTAGGGTTTTACATATACCAACGACACAGGAGACCATAAATGACATAACTAATAGCAAGGGTAGCAGTATATAGGGCACAGGGTCCCAAGATAACCCTGCCTAAACCCCCTGTGGATATCCTAACAGGTACTGTGGCCACACATTGTTACAATAAAATATCATCTTCCTCTCACCCATTGGTTCATAGCTGTAATCAGATCCCTTATCCAAAATGTGCCTCAGAGGACTTTCTTTGGGGATAGTTGTAACTTTTGCCATTTTTAAAGATAGAAATTCAAGACAAACAAACAAGTTATTTCTCCATTCTTTAAAAGGAAATTAAGCAATTCTCTTTCCCCTCTAGCAACCCCGTCCCATTTCTCTCCTTTTTACACCAAACCTCCTTGAAAGAGTTTATACTTGCTACCTCCACTTCCACTCTTCCATTTGCCACTGGAACTCGTTTCAACAAGGCTTTTGATCTCTCATCAATAAAACTGTTCTTAGCAAGATCACCAGTCATTTCCACATAGCTACATCCAATGATCAATTCTCAGTGCCCACCTTACTTGAGCTATCAGTAGCATCTGACATGATGGACCTCTCTTTCTTGAAACAGTCTCTTCCCCTGGCATTCAGGACACTACACTCTCCTGGTGCTCCTTCTACCTCTCTGGCTCTTTTCTGTCTCCATGATCTCCATATATTAGAGTGCCTTCCCAAGGTTCAGTGCTTGGATTTTTTCTCTTTCTACACTCATTCTCTTGGTGATCTCACTGTGTCACTGTTATATAAGCTATATGCTGATGGTGTCCAAATATGGATTTTCAGACCAGAACACAGACTTTTAAATCCAACTTCAAGCACATTTCCATTTGGATGTCTAATGAACATCTCAAACTTAAATATCCCAACCATAGCTCCCATTCCCAACCCAAACTGACTCCTTTTACCTGTCTCATCTCAATACATGCAACTCCATTCTTGCAGATACTCAAGTTAAAACCCTTGGAGTGACCTCTGACTCTGCTCTCTCATACCTTATATCCAGTCTGTTGGCAAATGTTATTGGCTCAGGCCACTTCTTACCTCTCATGCCTTCACTGGGTCTAAGCCACCACTTTTCACTTAAATTACTGCAATAACCTCCTAACTGGTACCCCTGTTTATGTCCATGCCCTCCTACTGCCTTTTCTCAATACAGTAGCCAGAATGAGCCTGTTAAGTTAAAAGCTGTTTTATCATGGTACTCTTCTACTTAAATCCATATAATAGTTTCTCGTCTCAGAATAAAAAGCAAAATTCTTCCAATGACCTATAAGATCCTATTATAATACGCATTTCCACCACCCCACCCCCATCATTATCTGATTGACTTCATTGTTACTATTCTAGTCTATTCCCTTCCAGCACTCTGCCCCAACCACATATAATGGATTGTCCACATTGTATCCAATCACACTGGTTTCCTTGCTGTTGTCTGAATAATCCAGGGATGCTCCCACCTCAGGGCATTTGTACTTCTAATTCCCTCTGGCTGGAATGTTCTTCCCCAGGATATTTTGAGCACTACCTCACTTCTTGCAATGTCCCCTTCTTGGTAAGGTCTTCTCTGACACTCTATCTAAAATTGCAAACCTTGGCCACTGCTACTTTTTATCCTTCCCCTCCTCTGCTTTTTCTCCTTAGCACCATCTAACATACTATATGTTATTCATTTATGTTGGATAATTCTGTCTCTCCCACCAGAAGGTAGGGTTCATGAAGACAGGGAATTTTGTCTGTTTTGTTCACTGCTTTATTTCCAGCTTTTACAACAATGCCTAGCACTTAGCCTAGCAGGTGCTCAATAAATATTTGCTGAATGAATAATATGAATGAAACACATGATTTATTCTCTAAGCAGAAAAAGTGATAGAAATTAAAAGGCACCCAATGTATAAATCAATCTGGAATGGAGTTACATTCTTGGGATATATATACTGGAGGAAAGTAGAAGCAACTATATGAGCAATAATACTTTTCTGAATATAGTTTCAAGAGACTGCATAAAGGAGTCTGCTTAATAGCCAATGATTTGAAAATGTTTTTTATATAACACCAACTCTTAGAAAAAATTTTAGCATTATTATATAACATGTGTCACCCTATTGCAGCATATTAGCATTCTTACGTTAATTCTCATCAAGATTTAAAATAATATACATATTGGTATATACAAATAAACCTCCACCTATCCTCTCCTACCTCCACCCCCAGCAATTTACTGATCTTTCAAGGCAGGGATTCTAGTCCCCCAAAGCAATACACAAAGCAACTTTGAATAAGTTAACAAGCATGGTTAGTACTTACTCAGAAAAGACCAAGGGCTTTTAGCCATGTCTTCTATTGCTTTTTCCTTAAAATATTCTGAATATATTCTGTTACAAAGAAATATATGCTCCAGTGGAAGAGTCCTATGGTCCCTACACACAAGAAGGAGTGTACAAACTGCCTCCCACACACTCTTGGATACACTCCCTTTAAATATTAACAGTGAAGAGTCTGGAACACCTGGTTTAACAGCTGTCTTACACGACAAACATAAACTATGGAGCTTACAGATGGGTTTACCTCTAAGGGAACTGCAGTGCTCACTGAAAGGCTCTGCATTAGGAAGTTTAAAAACAGGGCATTTTCTTTTCCTTCAAATTAAAAACATATAAATTCCCATTTGAGGACAGAGTCATGGTTTCTAATCCCAGTCTTAAGCATTTAAAAATGTTAACATAATTTTGTGGGAGAGTAAAGCTGACATCAAAATCAAAAGTCTCTAGGATATGATGACTTCCCTTAACAACTCTAAAGAATTAGATGTGAATTCACCTAAACCTTTTTAGACCCGTTTTCACCAAAATATATTGGTATAATTCATTGAGCGTATCTGCAACACAACAGTGTGAAATGTTAGGACCATAAAACAGGACTCACACTCTGGAGGGGGACACAAGCAATGAATGTATTAAAACAATAGATAATAGCAAATTTTAATAACTGATAAAGGAAAACAACAGGATACTTTGGGAAAATGATATGGTAATGGATTCTGCAAATTTGAAGATATAATCAAATATTTTCATTTATTAGTACAACGAAAATATTTTTTTAGCTTCTACTATGTGCTAAACATGGTTTATGGCTCAAGAAATACCACAATGAACAAAACAAGCAAAAATTCCAACCCTTATGAAGCTTATATTCTAGTGTTTTGAATGGAATTATTATCATAAATAGCACTGAAATCAGCTCTCCTGTGATTCTGTGGTTTCCTATTTATACTCTTAATTAGCAGTATAAGAATCTCCTAAGCCAGGGGTCTCAACCTCCAACCCCCAGGGCTCAGACTGGTACCAGTCCATGGCCTGTTAGGAACCGGGCCGCACAGCAGGAGGTGAGGGGCAGGTGAGTGATCGAAGCTTCATCTGTATTTACAGCCGCTCCCCATCGCTCGCATTACCGCCTGAACTCCGCCTCCTGTCAGATCAGCGGAGGCATTAGATTCTCTTAGGAGCGCGAACCCTACTGTGAACCGCACATGCGGGGGATCTAGGTTGCGTGCTCCTTATGAGAATCCAATGCCTGATGACCTGAGGTGGAGCTGAGGCTGAGGTCTGCCTGCACAGAGCCCATAATAAATCAAAGTACTTGAACCATTCCGAAACCATCCCCCCACTCTGCCCCAGTCTGTGGAAAAATTGTCTTCCATGAAACCAGTCCCTGGTACCAAAAAGATTGGGGACTGCTGTCCTAAGCAATCATTACATTATTTAGGGGTACCCAAAAGGAGAAGATTCTCTACAATTAAATTTCTGTTGGTTTTGCATTTAATGAAAAATATGACAGTCAAGTTTGGAAATTTTCTTTGAATGATTCAGAATTTAAACTCAAAATATTGCTAACAAACCTTTCAGATAATATTTATTAGCATACTTCTAAATCTTTGTTTTGGTTGAAGGCTATATCTTAACACGTCTACAGTTTGTTCAAATTCTGTAAAGTAGGACTTAGGCCAACAAGATTCTCATATTCAAGCACCAGAAATGAATCTCAACTCTTTTAGGCAGCAGGGTAATGACATATTGTATTATTATCAATACTAATGATAGTTTATAATCGATTTATTAAAACTGCCACTTGGAGCAACTCACTTCAGCTTACAAGACAGTCAACAGAGATACACTGTTTCACGCAAAACCTTTAAAAAAAAACCCCTGAGAATCCCATCACTTTCTCTGCATGTGCTTTGTGGAAAGTTTTACTACTTCCAATTCAGTGTCATATTAAAGTCAACCTGGAGGATCAGCCAGAAGTTGTTCATCTATTGACGAACCTGCATTTCCACTACCGTTAACAGCTTCCTTGTCTTCATCTTCTTCCTCTTCAGGAAGAGAACTGTCCATTCTTTCCATCTTGCTGACAGATGTAGTTCGTTTTCTTTGGGATTCTGTGTCAAACTCATTATCAAAGAGGACCTGATCAACTGGATCTGGCTGGAAAGGGCTGGGTTCTGCTGGAGGCTTGGGAGTTCCATAGAAGTTTCCTGAAGTGGACAAAATAACAGCTGCTGAAAGTGCTGAATGCTGAATTGAGAGTCAGAACAAAATGTCTCTGCCCTGTTATCTTATACGGAAGTTTTTGAACACCCACCGTTGGCCAAAAGGAGGCCAAAGCACTTTTTCTTGGGAGAAGAGGAGGTAGAAAGACCAGGAAGAACTTATTTCTCAAGTGCCCTAACACTATATACTATCTAACATTATCTAACACTTAAGACTATTTGTACTAAGGCCAGGAAGTTGACTTTACGTACGTAGGTTAGTTATTCCTACAGGGCTTGCTTTGCATGAGTTCTATATTAGGGCCTAATTTCTGAATTTAAATGCATCAATGCTCTTGTGTAAGACTAACTGGCAAAAAAAGTGGGAGTAAAGGAGGAGAAAACTAATTCAAATAATTTTGTTCTGATATGTAACATAATGAACTATTTTGGTAAAATAAGGAAACATACAGGCAAAGGATAAAGCTAAGAACCAACCAGTCTGTTCTGAAATGTAGGCTGCTTATGTAAAAGTTAATTTTTTGAAGTTTTTCTGAGCATTTTAATTATATTATTTTATCTGGCAATTTATTGAACAAATAGAGAATTTATTAGCATAACTCAATATTGGCTTACTCTCAGGAAAGCAAGAAATACTTTAATATGTTGTCTTGTAAATCAGTAATTTTTTTTTGTCTAGTTCTATATTTCCTTTTTATTATTTATCAATAACTTTTTTTTTCTAACCAAAACTTAAGATTCTTTTTTTTTTATTGGAGTATAATTGCTTTACAATGGTGTGTTAGTTTCTGCTTTATAACAAAGTGAATCAGTTATACATATACATATGTTCCCATATCTCTTCCCTCTTGCGTCTCCCTCCCTCCCACCCTCCCTATCCCACCCCTCCAGGCGGTCACAAAGCACCGAGCTGATCTCCCTGTGCTATGCAGCTGCTTCCCACTAGCTACCTACCTTACGTTTGGTAGTGTATATATGTCCATGCCTCTCTTTCGCTTTGTCACAGCTTACCCTTCCCCCTCCCCATATCCTCAAGTCCATTCTCTAGTAGGTCTGTGTCTTTGTAAATCAGTAATTTTTGCAGTAAAAATGAATGTCCCAGAATAGAATGAAAACAACTGAATATCTGCTCAGTTTTCCATGTAGTCCCCAACAGGCAGCCACGTACTATGGAAAATGTCCAGTGGGTCTAGCTACCTTAAAAGTTTGTGGCTCCTGCTAGTTTTGACCTTATATATCAACCACTATGCTGATGTTATAGAAAGATAAACATGGACAGGGAATAAAATACTCATCATCTTCTTCTTTTATTTTAAAAAAAATCTCCAAATTCCTTGGCTCCTAAGGAGGTAATTAAGATGCTCATTCATATACAGTAAATTAATGGGGTATATAATGGATTATTTTTCCAAGATGAAAAAAAAACCCAACAACATAGGTTGTTCACCACATCAGTGAGGCAAATCTACAAGTAACATGGTTTACCTTAAGTCGTGCTTGCTTTGAGGGGGAAAGTATTAAGATAAATTCTTTGCAAATTTGACGTTGGGAGGTAACTGTCATTAAAATACTCAAAGACAATGGAATCAAAATAATAAGACTTTTCAACCACATCTTGCCTCTCCCCACTCAACTACTTCCTTGCTTCCAAATCCACGTTTGAAATGGAGTTACTCCTGTCATGCAGATGGATGGAAAGTTTCATACTAAAACAGACTAAGAGGATCTCTGCCAACTTTCTGGCCCATAAGTAAAGCAACGACCAATGAAAAAGCCAGTTCACATTTCTCTGGGATGGACGGCACAGAAATGCTCCAAACAGAGGTTTGGTTGGGGAATAGGATGCTCTAGGATCTCATTTTTTCCTGCATGATGTCCAATACTCATCCAAGAAATTTTGATGTACCATGAAGAAGTTAAAAGTCCACTTTTACTTTTTTCTTTTTTCCAGTTTTTCTAAGGATGTTAGTTTTACAGGAAATACTAGAAACACATTTTACGGTGTATTCTTAGTAATTATTATCTGACCCTAGGGTGAAAATTAGAGAAATTCAGGATATTGTGATTGCTATATCCATAATCACTGATAAGAACTTAGAACTTCATAATAAATTCTGGCAGTTTCCTTATTTTAAAAAAATTATTGGCTTAGATTAAAAAAGAAAACTAGCATTGCTTATAAGTAAATTGGATCTATTTTTCTTGAATTGTTGGTAAATATCAAGATTTCAGATACTGGAAGGTAAAGAATTACAAGGTTTGTGAACCTTGACTATAGTTATTCACAGAAAAAGTTTTTCATCTTTTTGAAGCTGTTTTGGAGATTTTTCTTTTTCTCTTTTTTCTTTTCTGAAGGGTTTTCATTTTTACAATAGAACAGTCAACCATTACATATTTTAAACCTATATAAAATCATATACAATAGTGTTAGAATAGTATAAGAAACTTATTTACTTATTTATTTACACATCCCCAGATACTAACTTTTGCCAGATTCCTTTCAGGTCTCCCCTTTTCCCCTCTTTAATGACACACATATACAGTCACACATATAATTAACGGCCTAACTTACTGTCTCTGTTCTTCCCACTTTCTCCCTGAGTTATCCTTATGTTGGTATATGTCATTTCCCTGCATATTATGTACATCTAGGACATATGTATATGCATACATAACATATAAATACTACTGCTTTAATAAAAGCTTCATGGAGTGTTTATGACATTACATATCTTTTTTTCTAGACAGTATACTGTCCATATCCTTTTGCAATCTTCTTTTTATACAACTGTATTTTTAAGACTTATTCCTGTTGATACATGTAGATTCTAGTCACCTGTTATATAATAGTCCATTTTTATGAACAAATTAAAAGGTATTTTATTAATTCCTCTACTAAAAGAGAGCTGGTTGCATTCCCTTATTGTTTCAAACGACACTATAATGACTATTCGGGTACATGTCTGCATATGTACATTGACAAGGGTCATTCTACAGTAGGCATCCAGAAAGGGAACTGCTAGGGCAGAGTCAGGTGCATCTTTGAATTTACTAGCTATTGCCAAGATGCTCTCCAAAGGGATTGTATCATTATATACTCTCTTCAGCTGTGTATGGGGGTTTCCCACAATTATCAGTCTTTAAAATTTCTGTAAATCTTATGGTTGTGAAAGGGTGGATGACTGTTCATGTTCGTAACAGAAGCAAATGTAGAGGAATATCTTTTTGATCTAAAGGCAGAGAACGACTTCTTAAACGAAACTTCAAAGCATAAATCATAAGGAAAACAGTGATAAATCTGATAAACAAAAGTTAAGGATTTCTGTTTAATGAAGAAACACAGGACAAGGTTATTAGGTGACAGAATGGGAGAAAATGTCTATATCCAATAAGGGATTAATATCTAAATAACTAAGGAATGTCTATAAACTGGAATGTGACTGAGATCTCACTTTTTAAAAAATGGACAAAGCAAATGAATAGACAATTTGCATTAGTCCAAGAAAACTAACAAGCATATGAAAAGATGCTCAAACTCTCTGACTACCAGAGAAACTAAAATTAAAATGAGATACCACTTCTTTAACCATCAAATTGGCAACATTATAAAGCTGGATGATGCCAAGTGTTGAGGAGTATATGGAGTCATTACTACATCTGCTACAGAACCAAATCCCTATGGCACTGCTGATGGGAATAGAGACGGCAGAGCTACCCAGAGCTTCTTCATCACATTAACTATAGGTATACCTTATAACCCAACAATTGGATACATATTCCACAGACATTCTCACACAGGTCTGTAAGAAGACGTGTGTGAGGATGTTGCAGATTTATCTGTGGTGATGAGGAGTTGCAGGCAATCTGGAAGTCCGTCACTAGGAGAATCGTTAGGTAGTGGATTCACAACATGGAGTACTGTGCAGCAGTTAAAAAAACAATGAATTACATGCAAATACAGTACAGCAACATGGATGAATCTAAAAAACACAGTAGTAATACGTGAAAACAGTTAATAACTAATGAGATACATTTAGAACATGGCCCAGATGTAAATAATAAATACACGTACACAAGACACAATATACATTTTGTAAGAACACATGCAAACAAAAACATATACATTAAACACACCAGAATGGTTGCCTGTAGGAGGGAGGTGAATGAGCGCAGGCTATTTGCATAAAAATTTGTCATTTCCTCTGAAAAGTCTCCACTGGCCATCTTATCTAAATAAGATATTCCTATTATTTCCTTTAAATCCCTTGTTTTTGTTTCCTTCATAACATCTCAATTGGGTTGCTTTGTTTGTTTTTTGACTGCCTTCCCACTAAGATATAGGATTTATGAAGGCAGTATCATTTCAATATTGCTCAGCACAGCATCTCTAGCCCCTCTGATAGTGCTTGGCACATAGTATGAAAGAAGGATCAAATAAATTAATAAATGAATGAATGAGTCATGGGAGCTAAGCCCAGAAAGGGTGGCTGGGTCAAACATAGCAGGCAAAAGGAAATCATTAAAGATTCTGAAGGAGAGAGATATGACCAGAACTGCACTTGAGGAGGACTAGCACAGTAGCAACGAGCAGGGGGGACTGGTGAGAGGGAAGACACTGGAACAAATGAGATCAACTGCGACAGCCAGCATGAGCTAGTCCAGTGAGCCTACAATGAGGTGATAAAAGTAAAAAGAAAGGCAGTAGAAAACTACAGGCCAATATCACTGATAAACATACATGCAAAAATCCTCAACAAAATACTAGCAAACAGAATCCAACAGCACATTAAAAGGATCATACACCATGATCAAGTGGGGTTTATTCCAGAAATTCAAGGATTCTTCAATATATGCAAATAAATCAACGTGATACACCATGTTAACAAACTGAAGAAGAAAAACCATATGATCATCTCAATAGATGCAGAAAAAGCTTCTGACAAAATTCAACACTCATTAATGATAAAAACCTGCAGAAAGTAGGCATAGAGGGAACTTTCCTCAACATAATAAAGGCCATATATGACAAACCCACAGCCAACATCGTCCCCTATGGTGAAAAACTGAAAGCATTTCCACTAATTTCAGGAACAAGACAAGGCTGCCCACTCTCACAATTCTTATTCAACATAGTTTTGACAGTTTTAGCCACAGCAATCAGAGAATAAAAAGAAATAAAAGGAATCCAAATCGCAAAAGAAGAAGTAAAGCTGTAACTGTTTGCAGATGACATGATACTCTACATAGAGAATCCTAAAGATGCTACCAGGAAACTACTAGAGCTAATCAATGAATTTGGTAAAGTAGCAGGATACAAAATTAAGGCGCAGAAATCTCTTGCATTCCTATACACTAGTGATGAAAAATCTGAAAGTGAAATTAAGAAAACACTTCCATTTACCAATGCAACAAAAAGAATAAAATACCTAGGAATAAACGTACCTAATGACGTACCTAATTTTGTACCTACGTACAGGTACAAAAAACCTGTATGCAGAAAATTATAAGACATTGATGAAAGAAATTAAAGATGATACAAATAGATGGAGAGATATACCATGTTTTGGATTGGAAGAATCAACATTGTGAAAATGACTCTACTACACAAAACAATCTACAGATTCAATGCAATCCCTATCAAACTACCACTGGCATTTTTCACAGAACTAGAACAAAAAATTTCACAATTTGTATGGAAACACAAAAGACCCCGAATTGCCAAAGCAATCGTGAGAACGAAAAATGGAGCTGGAGGAATCAGGCTCCCTGACTTCAGACTATACAACAAAGCTACAGTAAGCAAGACAGTATGGTACTGGCACAAAAAGAGAAATATAGATCAATGGAACAGGATAGAAAGCTCAGAGATAAACCCACGCACATATGGTCACCTTATCTTTGATAAAGAAGGCAAGAATATATAGTGGAGAAAAGACAGCCTCTTCAATAAGTGGTGCTGGGAAAGCTGGACAGGTACATGTAAAAGAATGAAATTAGAACACTCCCTAACACCATACACAAAAATAAGCTCAAAATGGATTAAAGACCTAAATGTAAGGCCAGAAACTATCAAACTCTTAGAGGAAAACACAGGCAGAACACTAGATAACATAAATCACAGCAAGATCCTTTCTGACCCACCTCCTAGAGTAATGGAAATAAAAACAAAAATAAACAAATGGGACCTAATGAAACTTCAAAGCTTTTGCACAGCAAAGGAAACCATAAACAAGACAAAAAGACAACCCTCAGAATGGGAGAAAATAATTGCAAATGAAGCAACTGACAAAGGACTAATCTCCAAGATTTACAAGCAGCTCATGCAGCTCAATAACAAAAAAACAAACAACCCAATCCAAAAATGGGCAGAAGACCTAAATAGACATTTCTCCAAAGAAGATATACAGACTGCCAACAAACACATGAAAGAATGTTCAACCTCATTAATCATTAGAGAAATGCAAATCAAAACTACAATGAGATATCATCTCACACCGGTCAGAATGGCCATCATCAAAAAATCTAGAAACAGGGCTTCCCTGGTGGCGCAGTGGTTGGGAGTCTGCCTGCCAGTGCAGGGGACACGGTTCGTGCCCCAGTCCAGGAGGATCCCATGTGCCGTGGAGCGGCTGGGCCCGCGAGCCATGGCCGCTGAACCTGCGCGTCCGGAGCCTGTGCTCCGCAGCGGGAGAGGGCACAACGATGAAAGGCCCGCGTACCACCAAAAAAAAAAAAAAAAAAATCTAGAAACAATAAATGCTGGAGAGGGTGTGGAGAAAAGGGAACACTCTTGCACTGTTGGTGGGAATGTAAATTGATACAGCCACTATGGAGAAGAGTATGGAGGTTCCTTAAAAAACTACAAATAGAATTACCATATGGCCCAGCAATCCCACTACTGGGCATATACCCTGAGAAAACCATAATTCAAAAATAGTCATGTACCAAAATGTTCACTGAAGCTCTATTTACAATAGCCAGGACTTGGAAGCAACCTAAGTGTCCAGCATCAGATGAATGGATAAAGAAGATGTGGCACATATATATAATGGAATATTACTCAGCCATAAAAAGAAATGAAATTGAGATATTTGTACTGAGGTGGATGGACCTAGAGTCTGTCATACAGAGTGAAGTAAGTCAGAAAGAGAAAAACATATACTGTATGCTAACACATATATATGGAATCTAAGAAAAAAAAAAAGGTCATGAAGAACCTAGGGGTAAGATGGGAATAAAGACACAGACCTACTAGAGAATGGACTTGAGGATATGGGGAGGGGGAAGGGTAAGTTGTGATAAAGTGAGAGAGTGGCATGGACATATATACACTACCAAACATAAAATAGATAGCTAGTGGGAAGCAGCCACACAGCACAGGGAGATCAGCTCGGTGCTTTGTGACCGCCTGGAGGGGTGACATAGGGAGGGTGGGAGGGAGGGAGACGCAAGAGGGAAGAGATATGGGAACATATGTATAACTGATTCACTTTGTTATAAAGCAGAAACTAACACACCATTGTAAAGCAATTATACTCCAATAGAGATGTTAAAAAAAAGTACACCTGAAACTAACACAACACTGTAAATCAAAAAAAAAAAAAAAAAAGAAGGCAGTGTGAAAGCTGCTACAAAGGAAGAAATGACTAGATTTGGTAACACACTAGATGAAAACTGTGAGAAAAAGAAAGAAGCAAATGAAGACTCCTCTGTTTTGAGCTCTTGGTGCAGCTAAAGAGAGAAATTATTCTTTTGGATAGAGCACAAATGCATATTTGGATATGCTGAATTCATGGTTAGATACTTATTGAACACCATCTCTAGGCACTGAAGATAATATTGAGTAAGAAAGACATAATATCTGCTTTCACAGAGCTTGTGAAAAAGGCAATTATAATAGCTGATAAAGCAATGATGGAAAAGTACAGGGTGCTATGGGAGTACATAAGCTTGCCAGTGAAGAGTGTTAGATAAAGAAAAAATAGATCTAACAAAGAATCATTTAAAAGTTGAAATTGATCTTAACTCAGTACTTCCTAGAATCAAGTGAGTAAAGAGTTATGAAAAGAAAACCAATTTTTCTGTCTTTGTTATTTTCCTCCTCAAATCTATATTCTCTTTTCTCTAAGAGAGGCAAGGTATAAATAGATTTTTTAAATTGTACGGTATTTTTATTTCCAACCACAAATAGAACTCACAAATACTTGTTGAGTTCATATGATGAATGTGAATTACCAGTGAAATATGCATACTGTGGCCAGTTTGAATGATTTTAGTATTTTGTTCACAATCAACTTTATAATGTAGAATGTGTTTGCTTATAGTTTAATCCCATTTTAATTAGTAAATTACAAATAGCCTAATCAAAAGAAAAATCTCCCAAAGACTGATAGAAAAAACTTTAAAAAAATGGTATTTTACTGACCAAATTCCCTCTGAAATAATTGCAATCAATCAGATAGTTTTCTGGGTTGCTGTTGTCAATATTTGAGGACATACCATCATACGTTCCACTTTCTAATAATGCTCCACTCTCTTCCAGTGCTTTGAACTGTTCAACAGAAATGAAATTATAGTCCACCCCTGGTACTTCCCCATCCCTGGGGGCCCTTGTAGTGCCTAAGGGAAAAAAAAAACAACAACAAGAAAAAAATAGGTTGTAAAGTGCTTTTAAACTTATAAAACATTGAGAATAATAGAAAATTCAGTTTATAGAGAACACATGGGAAACAGACTACTGAATATATTGTATCTTCTAGAGTGATGATCAGAGAATTTTAGGCAAATTAACATTCCTAGGTGAAAGTAGGACAATAAATAATGTAGGATGAGTAAATATACTTTAATAAAAGCTAAAGATGGCTATGAAATTCAAAATTACAAAGATTAAAATGTTAGTGTCCAAGAAAACTTAACTTTCCAAGACACAACAGTTAATTCTTCTTTTAAACCTCAATTATTATTACTTAACATTTGAAGGAGAGATAAGTCCACCAAGGATAGGCTTCATTTTCATGTAGCTACCTTACATATTTTTACTTCTTTAGCATAAATGTAAACTAACATTTTACTCACTAGAGTTGTAAAGGACAATAAAAAAAGAAAAACAACTTTTAAAAACTCTTACTGAGCTCCATTAAAAAAACTTGAACAAGTATTCATTATGAAATTATTTTAGACTAATGAATAAAGGGCTTAGGGCTTAAGATAGGAATTCACATATTGCTTCTTAGCCATTATTCTCTTCAAGTAATTTCAAAACATTAAGCAGTAAATTGCTTAATGAAATTCACTACAGCAACAGAGCACTAAATTTCTATCTATTAAGGAATTAATGCCAAAGTAAAATGTTTTTCAGATCCAAGATATAAATTCAGGTTATGGCAGCATTGCTATATTTTACTGAATTTCACTGAACAAGAATCAATATTTTTTTGAACTGATATTGGAAATATTTCAAATACTAGAGAATACAAAAAAGAGATCCAGGTACTTAGCCTGGAAATAGGGTTGGGATATTGTCCTGCCAAGGATGCCTTCCCAAGCCTATTCCTCTATTTATGCTCCCTATTTGCTAATAGTACTCCAAGCCAGAAATCTGTCAGTCACCTTGGGTTATTCCCTCTGCTCTACATCCAGTCACCAAATTTGGTTGATTCCATCTCCTAAATACCTGTAGGATTTATATACCTGTCTTCATTCTCACACTCACTTAATTCATATCATTATCTATGGCCTGTATTGTTGGCCTCCCAGGGTCAACCCTTTCTTCTCCCTGGCTACACCCCTTACCCAAACTGCAGCCAGTGACTTTTCTAAAACAATCTTGAGCGAAAAACCTCCAAACCCATCAATGGTTCCCATGATCCTGGCATAAAATCCAGACGCTACCTCTTCAGCTTCTTTCTTGCCTCACGCCTTTCACATTCTAGGCTTTAGTCATAATAGATTTTTTTTTTCCCCCAATTCTTTTAACCTTCCTTGCACTCACTTAACTCCAAGGCCTTTGTCCAAGCCATTCTTTTCCTTGGAAGACTTCCTATTCCCTTTCTCTCTTACCTCAGCTAACTCCTACTCATCCCTGATTCAGGTCCTGGCCTAGAAAGCTTCTTTAGAGAACCTTCCTTGATTCCCATCTAGGGCATGGCAATATGCAGGGACCACGTCTACTTGGTTCAGAGCAATAGCCCCAAGTCTTGGCACCATGTAAGAACCACAGTAGGTACTCAATATAGAGAGTTGTCAAATAAATTAAGTGAAATTTTACAAACGTAATTAGCACAGGGCCTGGCAATATGCTACCATTATTATAAATTAATTCATGGGAAACTATTAATTGCTTTTACTTTTTAGTGGCATTACATTCTATTACATTCTGTAACATGTGAAAAAAATCCACAATGATGATGATAAAATATTAATGGTGATGATCTCAGAAAATAATGATTAAGCCAACATTCTAAGCAACAAAGACTGTAATCAATGAATTTTTCCCTTATTTTTACCCAGCTTTTTATAAAAATGAGCACTTCTTTGTCTTACATCACACAGGATACAAAATTAATTAGGAAAACATAACTTCCCTTTTTCTTAACATTTTTTCATTATCAAATTTTTGTTTCTCATATACTGACTAAAATTACATTGTTAGATTCCCCAAATCAACAGCTTTTAGTTCCATATTAAAAGTTAACATTAGAAAATAAATTCAGCAATTAAATTTATGATTAGCAGCTGTGATAGATGGAAAAACACGGCCACATATTTTGCACCTCCTCCCATCAAGAGATGGGGCCTGTTGCCTCACCTCTTGTATCTGGACTGGACTATAGCTTGCTTTGAATAATTTAATGTGATGCTGTGCAAGTTCAGGAGTCTAGATTTCCATCTTTGCCTCCTTGGAATAGTCCCACCACCATGTACAGATGTCCAGGCGACAGTCCCAACCAACAAACAGCACCAAGGCCCCAGGCACGTCAGTGAGGCCAGTTTAGCCCTTCCAACCCCAGCTGAGCCTCCAGTGACTACAGCAACATGAGTGGGCCCAGCTGAGCTCAGCCAACCCATGAAATCATGAGAAATAATACATGATGGTTATTTTAAGCCATTAAGTTCTAGGGTAGTCTGTTATGCAGCAAAGGCTAATTTAAATATTATCTAAATAAACTCTACTATAAAACATAATGACTACATAAAACCCAATTTAAGAGCAAACCATATTATAGATAATACTATTTAAAAAAGCACTGACCCGAGGGGCAGGAGCAACTCTGCGTTTTAGTCTGGGATGATTATTAATGGTACAATTTCAAGCAAGCACTTAATCCCTCTGGGCTTTGTTCTCTTTCTGCAATGTGGCATTGAGCAAGATGGTGTTCATGATTCTTTCCATTAACAGACATAAAATGTTATGTGTGATTCCAACATACATATTTCCAAGACTCACAAAGTAGCTTTAATGTTCATTCTTTTTACAAATGTATTATAAATTTTCACTTCTTCCCCCTCAAAACATGTACTCTCATACACATAAAAAATTCTCTACCTTCCCCTACCCTACCACATTGCCATCAGAAAATTTACCTTTCTATTCTCCTTGATACTCTATATGTTTAATGTAAAGCTTTGTACATCCCCTCCAGTCAACACTATATTTCTCCTTTTTACATAAAAATTCCTCCAAGTTCTGCTTACTCAGTCTCCAATTCCTCTCCTCTCATTCTCTTGTGGGCCCATTCCAATCAGATCACTGCCCCAACCACTCCCACTGAGACAATTTGTTATGTGCATCAGCAGTCTCCACTTTGCTTAACCCAATGGTCAAGTCTCAGTCCTCACGTAACTTGGACAATCAACAACCTTTGATATAACTGATCCCTCCCTCCTTTTTGCCTTATTCTGAAATATACAGAAAAGTACATAAAACATATATATGTATAAAGTTTAACAAGTAATAATAAAGCAAACTCATCCAGGTGAAGAAACAGAACATTACCAGGGTGCCAAAAGCCCCCTTGTGTGCCTCCAATCATAAATCTCTCCCTCCCTCCACCCCCAAAGTAACCACCATCTTGACATTTGTGATGATGATTTCCTTTCCTTTTAAAAATGTTTTTACCAACTAAGTAATGCATTTCTGAGCAACACAGCTTAGTGTTGCCTGTTTTGTAACTTCATATGAAGGGAATCATATCATATGCATCCTTTTGTGTCCACATCAATATTTGTCATCAGGTTTTTAAACTTTTGCCAACATGCTAAGTATGTAAAGGCGTCTCACTCTGTATTTAATGTGCAGCTGCCTTATGAGATTAAACATTTTTTTTCATCTATTTACTAGCCACAGAGATTTCTTCTGTTGTGAAGTGGCTGTTCAAGTCTTTTGCCATTTCTCTACTGGGTTGCCTGCCTTTTTAAAATTGTAGTTCTTTACATTCTGGATACTACATTACTTCATCAAATCTAAGTAATCAACAGCTTCTAAAATGCACCATTATTTTTATCCCTAAAAAATAAAAAAAACTGGCAATTATAATTGAAAGATTTCATGTATTGTAAGATGTATTCCAATTGTAGAGAGGTTAAAATGTGAAATAATTGTGTCAGTATTGAAGCACTGCACCTTTTCCCAGGTATATGTGTTGCAGATGAGGTATTTCTGCTAAAATGTGAAATATGCTTTCTTCAGATAGTGCTTTCTGCAAAATCATGCACCAAAAATAAGAGAAGATTATGGAGAAAATAGGATAGGGTTGATCTCTGAAAACTTATTGCAACTTTGTAAACAGAGCACTTGGTAAAATCAGTAACAATCCCAATGAAAAATATTAGTACAGTTTAAAAGATATGTTATATTCCTAATAAAAAAATACTAGAGTAAATAAAATACTTTGTCTTTAAAAACAATAAGAAAAAAAATGAAAGGAAAAGGTAGCTTGACAGAAAGGGGTACATGGAGGGTTGAGGCTACTGAATAACGAAGATAAGGCAAAAGGTGCAATCAACAATTTTAAGATAAAGCACAAGTTCAAATTGAGAAAAGAGGCAAAATTGAGGTGCATAGGCATCATACATAGTAGATACAACATTCAGCTATGTTTGTATATTCTGTGTTTACTTGATGATGCAAAACATTAGCTGGGGCAAATGAAATAAGAACCAATATTACCTTGGTTCAGTCGACATCATTCTCCTACCTACTTGCCAATCACATATGAACTTACCCGCATTATTGAAACAAATGTTGCAGAACAGACAGTATCTTCTCCCACTCTGTGATTTCTTTTCATTTTTTTTTTATAAATGGTCTTTTGATGACAGAAGTTTTTCATTTTAATGTAGTCAAATTTATCAGTCCTTTCCTTTATAGCTAATGGCTTTTGTGTCTTGTTGAAGAAATCCTTTCCAAGGCCATGGAGATATTCCATATTCTTTTTGAAAAGCATTACAGCCTTGCCTTTCATATCTAGTACTTTAATGTACTAAAACATTTTTTTTTTGGACTTGATGGGAGGTAGTAGTCCAATTTCCTTTTCTTTCCAAATGTTGTTCAACAAGATTTATTGAAAAGTCAATTATTTTCCTCCCTGATCAGCCATGGCACTTCTGTCATGGGAATCTTATATAGAAACACCCATATAAGACTGGGTGTCTATCACTGGGCTTTCTATTACATCCCGTTTACCTACTGACCATTCCTGCACCATTATCACAGTGTTGTAATTATTATACTGCCACGATAAATCTTGAAATATAGCAGAGCAATTCCACTTACCTTGTTTTTTCTATTCATAGCCCTTCTATATAACTTCTGGAATCAGGCCAAAAATGCTGGACTTTTTATGGAATCTATTAATCAATTTGAGGAGACCTGATATCTTCACCATATTGAGTCTTTAATCCATGCACAAGATGCCAATATATTTAGATCTTCAATGTATTTAGATCTCAATATATTTAGATCTTCCTTAATGTCCCTTAATTTGACCTTATAGAGATCTTTACACTTTATACTTATTTAATTTCTAGGTATTTCAAATATTTTTATGCTATACAGGATATCTTTTTGTAAATTTCCATTTTCTAATTGTTGATAATATAAAAGAATATAATTGGGGGAGTTTATTTGGCCACTTTATCATGATATAATTTATCTATAATAAAAGTCACTAATTCTAACAGTACAATTCTATGAATTTTGGGAACCATTGCCCCCCAAAAGTCTCCTTGTGCCCTTTTGCAGTCTCCCACCCTGTGGCAGCCACTGATCTGTCATCACGATAATTTTGCCTTTAATAGAATCTCATATAAATGAAATCATACAGTAATTTGATTTCAGTAGTGGTTTGTGTCTGGCTTCTTTCATTCTGTATGACACTTTTGAGATTCATCCAGTTTGTTGTTAAATATCCTTTTATCACTGAGGTGTATTCCACTGTATCGATATACCAAAATTTGATTATGCATTCACCATTCGTGGACGTTTGGGTTGTTTCCAGATTTAAGACAGTACTATAAATAAAGCTGTACATTTACAAGTCTTCGGGTAGATTTATATTTAAATTTATGTTAGGTTAATACCTAGAAGTAGAATTGCTGGGTCATAGGATAAGTGTATGTTTAACTTTATAAGAAAAAGTCCCAAAGTAGATGCACTACTTTGCATTCCCACCAACAATATATGAGAGCTATAGTTCATTTACATTATAGCTTCCATGTAGGAATTCCTTTCTGGAGCTTCTCGGCAAATCTGCTTTTTCTAAATCCCAAGAAAAATCAGTTGATGGGGAAAATGAGGGAACAAAAGGTATTATAGTTCTGCTGTGAGAATTAAAGCGTAATAATTTGAGATAGAGATGTTACTGGTTTTGACTGAAAGTAAGAGCAAGAAACACTGAAAAGTAGAATCAAATGTTAAAGCTGATATTTTCAGGGACTAGGGCAGAAGCCTGGAGGAGAGCAGAAGTCACAATCTACTCAGTCAGTCTTACCTGCAGCTGTTCCCATGCAGCAAGTGTGTAGTCAGGGCTCTGCTGCTAATGGTGGGTTGTTCTTGCAAATACAATGTTAGTAAGTTTATATATATTTATATAAATCCTGTGAGTGATGTTCCAAAAATATTACAAGTTTTGAAGGCTAGATAAGACCTTAAATTGGCAGTTTCGCTATATGATTCTGTGTAACGTTTTTGACATTGGTTGGGAGATCTGAATGTTACCTGAACACTATCCAACAAAGTTCTCCTGAATTTTTCACCATTTGATATTAGCTGTGAGTTTCAGTGCTTTGTAAATACTTGAAGAGAAGAAATGCAAGAAGTGAATGTTGTTGCAGAACACTTCAACCTGAAATCAGAAACTGGTCTAAAATCTGAAGTAAAAGCAACATAGATTTCAATGGCAAAAACAAAATCAGGGCAAGAAAACAAAATATTTTCATCATTAAAAAAAGAAACAATCCTAGAGAAATAGAAATAAAAACAAAAATAAACAAATGGACCTAATGAAACTTCAAAGCTTTTGCACAGCAAAGGAAACCATAAACAAGACAAAAAGACAACCCTCAGAATGGGAGAAAATATTTGCAAATGAAGCAACTGCCAAAGGATTAATCTCTAAGATTTACAAGCAGCTCATGCAGCTCAATAACAAAAAAACAAACAACCCAATCCAAAAATGGGCGGAAGACCTCAATAGACATTTCTCCAAAGAAGATATACAGATTGCCAACAAACACAGGAAAGAATGCTCAACATCATTAATCATTAGAGAAATGCAAATCAAAACTACAATGAGGTGTCACCTCACATGGGTCAGAATGACCAGCATCAAAAAGTCTACAAACAATAAATTCTGGAGAGGGTGTGGAGAAAAGAGAACCCTCTCACACTGTTGGTGGGAATGTAAATTGATACGGCCACTATGGAGAACAGTATGGAGGTTCCTTAAAAAACTAAAAATAGAACTACCATATGACCCAGCAATCCCACTACTGGGCATATACCCTGAGAAAACCATAATTCAAAAAGAGTCATGTACCACAATGTTCATTGCAGCTCTATTTACAATAGCCAGGACATGGAAGCAACCTAAGTGTCCATCAACAGATGAATGGATAAAGAAGATGTGGCATATATATAAAATGGAATATTACTCAGCCATAAAAGGAAACAAAACTGAGTTATTTGTAGTGAGGTGGATGGACCTAGAGACTGTCATACAGAGTGAAGTAAGTCAGAAAGAGAAAAACAAATACTGTATGCTAACACATATATATGGAATCTAAAAATAAAAAATGGTTCTGAGGAACCTAGGGGCAGGACAGGAATAAAGCTGAAGATGTAGAGAATGGACATGAGGGCACGGGGAGGAAGAAGGGTAAGCTGGGACAAAGTGAGAGAGTGGTATGGACATACATACACTACCATATGTAAAATAGATAGCTAGTGGGAAGCAGCCACATAGCACAGGGAGATCAGCTCGGTGCTTTGTGTCCACCTAGAGGGGTGGGATAGGGAGGGTGGGAAGGAGAAGCAAGAGGGAGGAGATATGGGGATATATGTATATGTATAGCTGATTCACTTTGTTATACAGCAGAAACTAACACTATTGTAAAGCAATTATACTCCAATAAAGATGATAAAAAAAAAGAATAGTAGGTCATGAACCAAAAAAAAAAAGGAAACAAGCTTATATGAATGACCAATGGCTAACACCCAATCTGAAGATGCTTTTGGACATACTCAACAATTCTATGAATGTCAATGCAAAATGAAATACATTTTTTTCTATGTCTGAATAGTTGTTACCAAACAAAAATCAAGACCATCAGATAATGCAATTGATACTTTGTGTGCTTTAAATTTTCATTTCTTTCAGGAGTGAAAAATTCAAATATTAAGTATGTGTGGTATTACTTTTCAAATTTTTAGATGAGTTTTATTTGGCATTTATTTTGTGTTAATGTTCCCTTCTTTTAAGGTTTTCTGTTAGCAAATGGCTGTATCAGGTTGAGATCATTTAAAAGTGTTATTAAAATCTTGTTATATTCGTTTCTAATAATAATAAACCATTTGATTTTATACTGTCATTTTCTCTGTTTAAGTGCTTGGTGCACTCAGGAGAATCCACCCCATACCTCAGTGTTTATAGCCATTATTACTGCTATGATGGTCAAGTGTAGCAGTCACTTGGGTCCCAAGGTACTTGGCTCAGCTGGTACTTCATCACAATCAGCCACAGGTTATACTATGATTAAATTGTGATGCCACTTGTCACGAATTACCAGCAATCTACTTCCCACTGGAAGGAATCTGGCTCTGGGCTCAAGCCCAAGTACACAACCAAAACCAATCCTAAAATCCCTTCTTGGAGGGTCTGTCTCCTGGAACTACTACCAGTACCAATTCTGTATCAGCCAGGGTCCAAAGAGGAGCAAGAAACTAGATGGTAACTTGAACAAGGACAGCTTAATGTAAAGAATTATCAACTATTTATAAAGAATTAACTAAAAGGGAATAAAAGAGAACTCTAAAGAGTACCATCCTCAAAGAGATGCTCTCAAAGTCTGGGATTCAGACCTTGCTGGAGAAGGTGTGTAGCAGCCCACTGGATGGTAGAGAAGTTTACTGGGTTGTCTTGGGACAGGGCTGGTTCACAATCAGTAGACTGAGGCTGGTGGGCAGGGAACTGTCTGCTGGAGTACCAATAAAATTCACCAACAAGCTGCCTTGAGTGGTAGGGATGATGTAGGGGGTGTTTTGGACTTACTAGAAAACCAGCTGGGACACTGGCTAGGCTTGCTAGAAACCCACTGGAAAACCACTTACAAAGAGATATTGCTGAAATCTGGGAAGCCTGCTGGGGTCCCCACAGAACTCATCAGGAAACTGGGAGGAATCCAGCTGGTGCATTGGTGGAACTCATGAAGCCACCTATGAGGGTGTTCCTGAACTTGCTGCTGGGACTCCCCCCACCCCCACCCCTCCCCCTCATCCCCCTCCCTACCCCTGCCCAGGTGCACTACTGAACTTGCCACTGGGTAGCTGACTGGTAGAGTGCTGCTAAAACTTACTGAGTATCTTTTTGCAGGCAGAAGCAAAAAGAAAAAGACACACTGGAACCAGGAAAAGAAGCCTCTTCTTTCTAGTATCCTTCCTGCACACTCTACCGAGGAAGCTTAACATTGTGTCAGGTGGTAAGGGAAAAATGTGACAGTATCATAAGCAGGCAAAAAGAGCAGATTTGAAGCCAAGAGGCAGTGAGTAATAAACAGGCAGACTAGTGTTCTGAGAGGTTCTATCATGAACTAGTGTTGGACTTCGTCAAATGTTTTTTCAGCACCTATTGAGAAGATCACATGTCTTTTCTAGTCTGTTACTATATTAATCTTCAAATGTTATACCAACCTTGCATTCCTCGGACAAATCCCACTTGGTCATAATGTGTTATCTTTTTTCTCTATTGCTATATATTGATTTGCTAAAATATTTAAAAGATTTTGAGTCTGTGTTCATGAAAAATTTTGATCTAGTTTTTATCTCACTTTAGAATCAGGATAATGCTCAGATCACAGAGTGAGGTTGGGAACTGTTCTAATTTTCAGAAAAGGTTATGTAGAATTGGCATTATTTCTTCTTTAAATATTTGGAACAATTCACCAGTACCTTCTGGGCCTTAAGTTACAAGTTACAAACTACAAATTTTGGAAATTTGGGAAAGTTACAAACTACAAATTTAATTTCTTTAATAGATAGAGGGCTGTTCAGTTCATCTATTTTTTCTTGAGTGAGCATTGATAGTTTTTGTCTTCCAAAGAATTTATCCATTTCATCTGAGTTGTTGAGTTTATTGGTATAAAGTTGTTTAGCATATTCCTTATTATCCACCTAACATCTGTAGGATTTTCAGTGATGCCACCTTTCCCATTCTCAACATTGTTGTTTATCACTTTTATTAATCTGAAAGAAGCAGCTTTGGATTTCACGGATTTTTCTCTATCATTTCTCTGTTTTCTAGTTTATTGATTTCTGCTCTTATCTTTATTATTTCCTTCCTGCTACTTAATTTGGGTTTACTTTGCTCTTCTTAAGGTAGAAATTTAGATCATTGATCTTTATTATTTTCTAATGTAAGTATTTAATACTATAAATTTCCCTCTAAGTACTGCTCTAGCAACATCCCACAAATTGATATGTTGTATTGATATGTGTGATACTTTGTAATTTTCCTTGTGGCTTATTCTTTAACTCACAAGTTAGTTAGAAGTGTGCTATTTAATTTCCAAATATTTGGAGATTTTCCAGATATGTTTCTATAAATGATTTCTAATTTAATTCCATTATGATCAGAGAACATATTTTGTACGATTTAAATCCTCTTAAATTTACTGACTCTTGTTTTATGGTCCAGAATATGGTCTATATTTGTAAATGTTCCACGTGCACTAGAAAAGAATGTATATCCTTGTATTATTGGGTAGTATGCTCTAACAAATAACAATTAGGTCAAGTTGGTTGAAAGTGTTATTCGTGTTATAAACTTATTGATTTTTTGCTTACTTTTTCTAAAGTGGGTATTGAAATCTTGAACTATAATTATGAAGTTTTTTCTATTTTCCTTTTAGTTCTCATTCTGGTATCATTTCCATTCCACCTAAAGAATTTCCTTTACTATTTCTTATGTACAAGTCTGCTAGAGAAAAATTCCCTCATCCTTTTTTGCCTCAAAAATTTCTTTATTTCTCTTTATTTTTAAGGATATTTTTACTTTATATAGTTGGCATTTTTTCTTTCCAGCATCTTAAAGATGACATTTGACTGACTTCCAGTTTGTACTGTTTCTGTTGATAAGTCTGCAGTCATTCTATATTCCCCACATGTACCTCTTTTTCTGTCTGCCTTTCACATTTTCTCTTTATCACTGGTTTTCAGCAATGAGATTATTATGTACATTGATCTTTTTTTTTTTAAATGTTTCTTCTTCTTGGGGTTTGTTGAGATTCTTTGATCTATGGGTTTATAGTTTTCATTGAATTTGCAAATATTTCAGCCACTATTTCTTCAAATATTTTTTCTGCTTCCCCCACTTTGGCTTGATAGTGTGCCATAGGTCAATATGAGCAGATCACAGTCCTGTTCTGCTTATAATCCAATGTCTGAAAACAGCTGTTATAGATATCTTGCCCAAGTTCTGGTTGTTTAAGATAAGACGGTAAATCCAGTACCAGTTAGACCTTCATTGCAGAGGTAGAAGTCTCTCTGTCTCTCTCACTATTTGGTTGCTTTTAAAAAGTTCACTGTTTTACTCTTTTTCCTCTCCATGTTTGTTTGATTAGTTTATATTGCTAAGTCTTCAAGTTCACTGATCTTTTCTTTTGCAGTTCCTAATCTGCTGTTAAGCCCATCCAGTGAATTTCTGAAGTTCCATTTAGTTCTTTTTAAAAGTATACATCTTGTTTTCTCTTTATTCTGTTCATATTGTCCTTTAAATCCTTGAGCATATTTATGATAACTTTAAAATTCTTGGTATGGTCATTATCTGTGTCCCTTCTGTTTTTTTAAAAAAATTATTATTCTTTTCTTTAATCAGCTCACTTTTCTTTTATGGGTCGCATTTCCTTGTTTTTTTGTATGCCTAGTACTTTTTTATTAGACACTGGACATTGTGAGTATTATGTTATTCAGTGCCCAGATTTTGTTGACTTCCTTTAAAGAGTGTGGATTATTCCCTTCCCTCCCCCTTTCCTTTATTTTTACTAACAGTTAAGTTACATGCATATTCACTTGATCCTTTGGGGACTTTTTATATTTAATTTTGTTAAAATGGGCCTCAAGGAGCTTAATCTATGGTCATTTTAACCCTACTAGTAAGCCATGACCCTAACGGGGTCTCTCCACTCAGTCTGGTTAGAACTCAAATTTCTCTTGGTCCTGTGTAAGCTCTGGTATTGTTAATCTTACAGCTCACAGACAGTTCTCCGCCCTGCTACGTGAAGTCTCATCCTACACATTCTCAGCTTAGTATTCAGCAACAGACCCAAGGAGGCACCTATGCAGTTTGCCTGAACTCCTTGTCTTCATAGTTCTTTCCTCTCTGACACCCTGTCTTACAAATTCCAAACACCTCAGACTTCTTGAACTCATATTTCATATGTCCCCTCAACTCAGAGTCTGCTAAACTCTGCCTGGGCTCTTCCTTACTGTGCTGTAGCCTCAAAAGTGCCTCCAGGAAGAAAGCTGAGGAAATTACAGGACTCCTCTGTGTGCAGTCTCCTTTCCTCTTCTCTTAGGGGTCACAGTTGTGTTTTATCTATAGTGCAATGTCTGACAACAGTAGAAGTCTCTCTTTCTCTCTTATTAATTTTGTTGTTTAAATTGTCTCAGATTTTGTCAGTGGGCACCCCATCTAGGTGGCATTTTTTTCTTTATGTTCTTCTGATATGTCCCCCAAATTTTTTAAGCATACTTTCTGATACAATTGGATATTCCAAGCTCACCTTGTACTTTCCTTGCCCCAGACAGAGAATCAGAATTTTCTCCAGGAAGAACTGGCATCTTTTTTTTTTTAATTTCCTTTTTTATAATTAATTTATTTTTATTATTTATTTATGTATTTTTGGCTGCGTTAGGTCTTTGTTGCTGTGTATGGGCTTTCTCTAGTTGTGGCGAGCAGGGGCTACTCTTCGTTGTGGTGTGCAGGCTTCTCATTGTGGTGGCTTCTCTTGTTGCAGAGCATGGGCTCTAGGCACATGGGCTTTGGTAGTTGTGGCTCACAGGCTCTAGAGCGCAGGCTCAGTAGTTGTGGCACACGGGCTCAGTTGCTCTGTGGCATGTGGGTTCTTCCCGGACCAGGGCTTGAACCCGTGTCCCCTGCATTGGCTGGCGGATTCTTAACCACTGGACCACCAGGGAAGTCCCAATCTGGCATCTTTTAGTAAAGAATTACATTTAGAGACCAGATGTGACCATTCAGTTTGCTAACTGCTACTGATGCATTAGGGCTTCTAGATTCTTGGAAGTGTTTTGGGCAGTTCAATTTTAAGTTAGGAGTCCCTGTTAGGATCTGAAGTAGCTGTAGCTGTTTGGAAACTATGAATTAAAACAAATAAATTGTAGAGCTCCTTTCTAAGGCTCCTTTCTCCCCCTCACGCTGGGGAGAAACTGCAAAACTAGGACAGTGGAAGTAAGTTAAAAAGAAGATCGAGTAAAAGTGGCAGAGGGCAGCAAAAAGTACAAGTACATATTTTTATTACCTTGCTTTAACAAGGAAGGAGGGAGCTCTAGAGCTATGAAACTAAAAATGCTACCCTGAGACACCCCATGCAGGCAAAATACCAAGTTCCTTATAAGGGGATAAAAATCAGATTGTTTTCAGACTTTTTTAAGAGCAATGCTTTATGCCAGAAAACAATTAGATAATTAAGATAGTCTGGGAAAGAAATTATGAGCCAAAAATGTCATATCCATCCAAACAAACTTTAAAGTATAAAAGCCACAGAGAAACTGCTGTAATGATCCTGTGAACCTTTCATGGAAATCTGGTAGACAACAAGCTTTAGACAACCAGAATTATTGAAGAAACAACAACATAAGGGTTGGTAGCTTGATTAAATATGTATCTACCCAAAGAATGGAGAATAAACGACGATTATAAAGGGGAAAGTACAGTACATAATGGCTGCTTGCATTGCCAATATAGATACAGATCAAGCAACAAAAAACGGTCAGAATGAGGAAAGCATATGCAAAGCAGAATGAGCTCGCTGATTACCTTATATGTGTTGGGAATAAAAAGATATTACTTCAAGTCAGATGATGGGAGAGGGAGAGGTAAGGAGGAAGAAGAAATGACTAGATAATTTTAATATTACTCATAGTAGGAACAAAAAAAAAAGGGATGAGAAACACAGAGTATTATATAAAGGTACAGAGATAACCAGTAGAATAAAGATACAAATCTTCCTAAAAAGAGAGCTCAAATAAAATAGACTACATAGTGAAAGGCTTTTTATATAAAATACTTGTACATGGGTAAAACAGAAAAACATGACCAAACTGGGACTAAAGATAACAATCACATCAATAAATATAAAGTTTCACATTGGCTACAAAATAGAAAAACATGACAAAACTGAGACTAAAGATATCGATCTAATCAATAAATATATCTTCACACTGACTACAAAGTTCAACACTATTTGTAAAACAAAGAGATTCAGAAAGATAAAAGAATAAAAAGATAGACAAAGATTTATCAGGCAAATGCAAAGAAAAGAAGGCAGGAATTGCAATGCTGAAATGTGACAAGGTAGATTTATGGGAGGAAATCATAAATAAGTAGTCAGATTTTAAAACAAAATATCTTATACCATGTTAAGGAGTCTAGACTTGCAGTCAACGGGACTTTTTGACGGATAAACTACAAATGGAAAAGAATCAGATGTGCACTTTAAAGATGGACTAGACTGAGGTGACACTGGAGTCAGGGGATACAGTTAGAATGGGGCAACGGGCCACACACTGCTTGAGTACCTACTCTAGACCAAGTGGTTTACATTTATGTTCTCACTTTAATTCTAATAATGATATCAGGTGAGCCTTATGATTCCCATTTTATACATGGAGATTCTGAAGCTTAGGAAGATTAAGTAACCTGCCCAAGTAAACCAACTAGTAAAACACCAGAATCAAGATTTTGAAGTCAGTTTTACTTAGCTCTTTGCAACTACATAATGCTATTTGTTGTTGTTGTGGTTGTTTTTTAAAATCCAAGTAAGAAAGAGTGAGGGTCTATGGTAGTTCAGAGAGATAGGTATTTAAGAAGCATAATTAGGAAGGTTTGGTGATGAACTGGACATTGTGTGAGATTAAATAACAAGAAAAAGAAATCAAGAATTCCAGAGGCCTTATAAAAGCTAGTATCCACAATTACAAATTACTGAATTTATGAATTACAAATATACTGAAAAGTAAAACAAACCAGAATGTCCTTTTATTCCCTTTTATTGTTTACTGCTTTTATTCTTCCCCAGACCTACGCTAGTTAAGCCAAGCATACATGATTTGTTATGTGTTAAAAAAAACAATGAAAGGCCAAAACTATCATCACAACAACAATCAGGTCCTATGAAAACTATTAAAGACTAGAAGAGATACACCAACATCTAGATAAAAATTCAAAGCGGATTACCACAAAGGTGGCACTGCATGCTTCCTCCTTTTTTCCTTTGGGGAAGAGGCAGATTTTAAAATTAGTAGTATCCTAATAATTAATAAAAAATATCTGTTCTCAGTGTACAGGCATTGAGAGCAAAATAGTCTTCTTACTGCATAGGCTTTAGAAATTGATTTATAGGAAAAACAACTAGTTAGCAACATGTACATTTATATTCTTAAAATTTTAAAGTCTAATGACTTTTTTAAAAAGTCAAAATATAGAATCTTCTACTTTTTCTATTTTTAAAATATAACACTTGAAAGTCCTCTGAAAATTTTTCTCTTTATCCAATTTTTGTTTCATTCCAATGTCCCAACTTAGTCTCCACAATTTCATATGAGATATTCTAGTGAATTATTTCTAGACATTTGATTAGTTAATTAAAGATATTTTGGCTGCATTTCTTTTATTCCATCTCATACTTACATGGAATAGTTCTCAAATAGAGATTATCTCTAATCACTTGCTGCAGTTTGTGGTCAACTGATCCTTTCTGAAACTGAAGACTCAGGTAATGTCGCAAATCTTTATTAATGACTTTGCCTACAAAAAAAACACACAAGACAAAACACATAACTGTTAGATCTCCAGTTAAATATCAATGCTAGTTAATGAATACCCTTAAACCATTTAGCCATAAATAGGAAAAAGAAATCAGAATATTTTATCCAAAACAAGATAACTGTACCAAACTATTATAGGTACTATAATTAAAATACACAACTTTAATACACAATGTAGGCATAATTTTACATGGAAGGAGAGGGAGGACGTATAAGTCACAGAACATGACAAATATCTAATGACTTTAAATACGATCTATACCGTGGTAAGTGCCAAATTCTTATCACGTCTCTAACCCTGACCGATCTCCACCAGGCTCCAAACTCATCAAACTCTCTATATATTGCAGATATATTTGGAAGTCAAATAAGCACCTCAAATTTCAGATGACCAAAACAGAACTCTTAATTCTATCCTCTCCCATTATTTTCGTCTCCTCTCGTTCTTCCTGTCTTGGAAAATTACTACCACCAATCCAACAGAACAAACACCAAACCTAGAAGTCATCCTCAATTTCTCCTTTTTACTTCTATTCCTCAACGCAATTTATTAGCAACTTTTGTCAGTTCTACCTCCAAAACATATCCCGTAACTGCCCACTTCCCTGCACTTCCACTGCCACCATCTAAGCTAAGCCACCATCATTTCTCACCTGGAATTCTATAACAGCCTTCTAATCGGTTTCCCTGCATCCATTCTTGGCTCCTTCCTGCTCCCACCATTCACAAAGAAGCCAGAATGAGATTTTTAAACATAAATCAGATAATCACCATTCTGTTTAGAGCCACAAATGACTTCTTGCTGCTCTTAGAATATAATTCAAACTTCTAAACAGGCCTTAGAAAGCCCTACATGTTTCAGCTCTGGCCATCTCCGACCCAAACTCACTCACCCTTCACCCTCTCAAACTACGTTCCACCCACACTGGCCATCTTTATCATCTCTAACAGGCCAAATGGGTCCTATGCAAAACCTTCTGCCTATCACTAGATTGAACAGGCATTTTCCGTCCACTTGCTTGACTCCTAGATACAATGTGAATAAATAGGCGTGAAAGGTTGTTTTTTCTTATTTGTGGGGAAAATGGGAGATTAAAAAGAGGGATATTAGGGGTCTCAAAGAAATATTAACCAGAAAAATAGAGGACTGCAGAAATCTGATTGCAGTGAATTTATAATAAGGGTTGAGCTTAAAATGAACATCAAAGCAATCCAAACACTGTTCATTAGACAAGGTTTCAGACAATTAGAAAAGAGCAATGCTAAATCAAAATAGATTATCTTATTGAATAAGAAATGAATAGTTGATTAAAATATACTCTTTATTTTATTTGAAACAGCATAGTTATGACCAGATTAGATAAATCAAAGGTTACTACAGATCAGTTCATTCTTTTAACTATTATTCTGTAACACAGCATTTCTAATCCCTTCTTTTGGTCTTTTCTCACATATATAAATAAACATAACCTATATGAGAGAGTATTAAAATAAGCAGGAAATCAGAGAGCTTCTAAAGTTTAGAGATAACATTCAGATCCTAAACTAATAAACATAAACCAAAAAGTCCCTGTTTTGCATTGTCAAAAATAGATGCTGAGGAAGGGGAGAAACTTGTGATCAAAGAAGAAAACCTGAAAGATATTTACAGGAATAACACAGAACAATGTGTGGTCCTAGAGGCTGCTTCTGCCAGGCAGTTCGGGGCCCCACCAACCCAACTCCAATTTAAATGGAATCATATTATTTCATTTTTTATTTATATTATGGAACTTGTTCATTGCTGGGTAGAAGAAAAACCCAATTCATAATTAATACTGTACAGTCTCATTGCTTAGTGAACAAAATCATACCCAATGAGTTCATTACGTATTTTAAAAATCAGATAAGGAGTGTTTCAAATGCACTGTAATAATCAGTATACAAAAGCTTTTGTGGACTGTTACATAGGTGCTTGAAAGTATTAAGTGATGCTTGCAGAAGTTTGGTTAGGGTTTTTGACTAGACAGAGAATGCATCATTTTTTTCTATTTGAAATAAGCTATATAGGCGCCATAAAAACCTGCTATCCAATGTATTTTCAAAAACAGTTTTAATCTGGATAAAGGCTAATGCCTGTTTTATTAAAGAAGACAATCTAAATCAACACTTTTTTAATTCAAGGTTTGTCAAATTTTTTAATTTGAAGCTTTACTATAAAATATGGCATAACTCACAGAGATAACTATACAATGCTAAAAACCCACACTGGATTTTAATCTATAAAAACAACAAGACAAAGCCATAATAAAAATCATAGATCACAAATTACCACATGAGGGGGGCTCTTTTAAGGGAAAATGAAGGTAAACAACTCAATTCCTGTTTCAAGGGCCCACAAGACCTTAAGACAGAGAATCATTAAAGCGGAAAGAATTAGATTTAAAGAATAACACCTAGATTTATCAGGATGGGAACTGCACTCTATTTTCACCCTCAACTTCTATGGGGATTCTGGATGCAATGCTGAGATGAACAGTTGCAAAGAAGAGGGTGAAGTACAATTTCATAAATGGGATATTTAAAGTGCGCAACTATTCAAAGAAATCATCACACTTTTCTGAGGTTGGGGACAAAATATTACAAATATCAATGAAATGTCAACTATAAAAGATTAACAAATTATATGGATTGGCATTCTTTAAGATTAATAATAATTAATGACAGAATATATTGGATACAGCAGTCATCATGGACTTTCTTGCTTCAAGAAACCAAAAACAACTTTCGTAAGGGGACAGAATATTATGCTTTCCACTTCAATGTGGTTCCAGGGAATTTATTAAAAAAAAAAAAAAAAAGTACAAATATCCTGAATAGGGAGATGGCTGTGGAATTACCAGAAGGCCAACAGAAACATTAGCTCACAGAGACACCACTGAGATTATCTATATTATTGAATTGTATATGAACTTCCAGCTTTTGTTTAAGGAGAGTTTCACAGAAACTTGACATTTCAAGAGTATGAAAACATCTACTTGGGGTTAATGCAGTTGTTAAACAAATAAGAAAAAAGATTCTTCATAATTGCATTCTTACCCAGCCAGCCTTTGCTTTTAAGTGTTAAGATTATTCTTTGACTTTTAAGTGATTTATAAATCGAGTTGATTTATGAAACTTAAAAAGAGATCTGTAAATCTTACATACACAGCTCAGGAGGGGAAAAGTCTATAACTGAAATCTCAATCATATGAATAAATCCAGGCACTCAAGTTTCAATATATAAATCCTCAGTCAAAAGAACTCATAACTCAAATTCATGCTTTCTGAGTGTATGCCAATTAATATTCACTACCATTTCTCTTTAAGGAATCAGTATATAGAATCACTGGTTATTATTTAGGTAAACATTGTGGCATGCTGGCATAGGTGTGGTCATGCAAGCAGCTGTAAACCAACCCAATTGCCAACATTTCATTGTCTTTTCTGTAAGGGTAGTCTAGGAGACTTTGTCAACCACTTGCCAAAGTCAAGATATGACATGTCTTTACTACTGTCTAATCCAGTAGTAATTATACAATTGAAAAGAAGAAAAACATAAGGTCAGTTTGGCACGTCTTGTTCTTATACATTCACGTTGATTCATGGAGACCACCCCTTTCTTTTCTAAACACTTTCAATATTTTATTAGTTTTATCTTTTACAATCTCTTCCAATGTTGTCGCAGTTTAAACTTAGGGAAGTGGATTTGCGTTTTTCTCAATCTATGCCTTTTTGGAAACTGCGACATTTGTCTTGCCTCAGTCTCCTGGTACTTCCCACATTCTCCACGATTTCACAAAGAATATCGACAATAACCCTGAGATCATACCTGAGAGTCCCTTTAACTCCTGGGGGGCAATTCAGCTGAGTCTTGAAAACTTAATTTCATTTAAAGTGAATAATACTCTTATGATCTCATCTTTTTAAAATTTAATTTCCCTCATTTGAGGTTGTTTGTTTTATCTTTTACTGTTGGAAAAGTAATTCTTCCAGTTCAAGACTATGGAAGCAAAGTAAGAATGGTACAGAACTGATTTCTGCCTGTAAACTGCTACCAATAACGTCTTCTCACAGTAAGTCTATGTCTTCCTTCTCACTGCTCTTGCTTCAAACACAACCTTAAAAGCTCTTTGAGCTCTATGAAGTATCTAAACTCCTTCTGAGCTTTGGCCAATAGTAAAGGAAATTCTTCAATGTTTATTTTTTACAGTCTACTTAGCACTGTACAAATGTGACTGCGTTCCATCCAATTATCAATCACATACATCTTTTAAAAATCCTGAGCTGCTCAGAACATTCTTTGTACCCATAAGAATTTCGTCACATAACTTTTCTTTTAGAAATCTCTAGTCTTGGAACCACACCTATAGATGTCATAAACTTAAAAAAAAGAAATCTGTTTTCCTCAAAGGCAAAGTACGGGCATAATCATGTCCCACTTTTCTTCCTTACTATGATGACTGTAAATAGCCTGGTGAAGTTCCCCAGCAAACTGTTCAATCTAACTAGTTCAACACAACTGATGTTACTAACTAGTCATTTCCCATTAGACATAGACTCAGAAGAGCATTGCATTTTATTGCTTCCTCTACATCCTGAGTTCCATGAAACTAGTGAAAAAGATATACATAAGCTTAACTCCAAACTGGCTCCTTGGTTCAAGGCAGGAGTTCCCTAAGACAAAATAAACCAAACTGCAGTCCACTTGTTTGTGAAACTGTAAATGGTATTTGAACAAGGCTTTTCTAGATAATCAGTATCTACACATTTCAAAGTAAAATATATTCTGTGGCACAAAAGTTATTTAAAATATCTTATACAGTTGTTAAACATAAAAGTTTGTCAGCTATCTTAGGACCAAGGTCATGGTTTGTTTTTACAGATTTAGTGCCAGGATCTAGCACACAGAACAAATGAGTCAGCTTAATTTTGTATCTTTAATTGTTCATTTCACCCTCTACATCATCTAATGCAGGAAATTTTAGAATGCTCACTTAACTGATACAGTATTCTTTGTATATACAAAACTATATATATATATATATATATATATTTTTTTTTTTTTTTTTTTTTTTTTTTGCGGTACGCGGGCCTCTCACTGTTGTGGCCTCTCCCGTTGCGGAGCACAGGCTCCGGACGCGCAGGCTCAGCGGCCATGGCTCACGGGCTCAGCCACTCCACGGCATGTGGGATCTTCCCGGACCGGGGCACGAACCCGTGTCCCCTGCATCGGTAGGCAGACTCTCAACCACTGCGCCACCAGGGAAGCCCTATATAAAACTTTATTTTAAACTGTTTCTTAAACGATGAAATTAACTTTATTTGGACTCTGTCAAAATGCTACAGTAAATTCTTCATTGACACAGCAAGCTCTACATCTTTAAAAGTAAGTTTTAATTACAGCTTTTATGCCAATTCCTCAAATTCTGTTCATCAGAACACTGATGACTAGGACTGCTATTTTATAATAATAATTATTATATTGTACATATATGCTATTTGTTTTCACTCATTTCTCATGGAAAGCTTTAAGGTAGATATTATTATTCCCATTTTATAGGTAAGGAGCTGAGGTACAGAGAGGTTAAGTAACTCGGCCAAGGTTGTATCACTGAAAGTAGCAGACCTGGGATCTGAACCCAGTTAATCTGGCTCCAGAACCTGCACTATAAGCACTGTGCTAGAATACCTCCCTCCCTTCTTCCCTCCTTCCCTCCCTCCTTTCCATGAATTTCTTCTCTTGCTTAAGCTTACAAGAAAACAAGCTTAGAACACCATCTTTCATAAGAGCCCACCCTTCTATGAAAGTTACGTCTATCGTGTAAAAAAAGATTTACTGAGTCCTGAATAGTAGGCTCTTGCGGGTAAAGCAGTGAATGAGAGTGCACCCAACTGAACTAAAAGTCTCACAGGGAAGATGAACACTGAGAAAGAAATTTCAAACTCGAGAGCATTATGAAAGAGAAGCATAGAGCACTGTGGGAATCTATAATCTGGATCCTAAGTCTAGGGAGTCTAGGGAGCCGTCAGTGAGTAATCACACTGGAGCTGAAACCTGAAGGATAAATAGAAGCCAACTAGACAAAAAAAAAAAAAAGGTGGGGGGATTGGTAGAGGGAGTGGTACATGCGAAGGCACTTACTTGAGGTGGGAAAGAACACAGTGCTGACAGGAACTGAGAGAAATCCAGTATAGCTGGTTCTTAGGAAGTGAGGAAGAGTTCACACAAGCTGAGACAAGAGTTCCAAGGGCCAGTGGGTTGAGTAGAACCTTGTGACAATAATTTAAAAGAACTTCAACTAACTCAGGTATGACACCAAGGACCTTCATAATTGCTATAAGCTAGCAACTATGGATATATTCTTACTGGTCACATCTATATTTCATATTTGTGTTCAAATGCCACCTTGTTATTTCTATTCAGTCTTTTATCTGTAAGAGGATTTTCAAGGTGTAAGAGGATATTCAAGGTTATAAACTTAGACAACCCCTATCAACATAACTCTTTAAGTGTTCCACTCTCATTATAGGCAAGTGGAACCTAATGAACTTTTTAAATAATTTATATAACTAAATTCTTATTCTGTCCCAAATTTGAAAAGCACTAAATCTTCTGGAATCTCTTGAGCCACTTAGTGTTTAAAACTGGCCAGTTTTCAGTATTCTTCTGAGTTACAGTGTGAAGAAACACAGACTGAAGCGATCAAGCGGTGTTGCTGTCTTCCGCAGAATCCTGCTGCCACCTCACCAGTCAGGAGAAAGTCTCCTGCTAACAGAGGTCACGTTCTTTTTTTTTTTTCCCCTCAGGCTTTTAAGATATTATTGACATAAAATATACACATAAGTTTAAGCTATGCATGCAACGATTTGATACATGTATATATTGTTAAACAATTACCATAGTTAAGGTCAGTTTGTAACCCCATCCTTTCACATAATTACCATTTTATGTATGTGTGGAGATAGCACTTAAGATCTACTCTAACATCTTTCATGTATATCATCTGGTATGACAGTCATCACACTGTACATTAAAACCCCAGAACTCATCCACCTTAGAGCTGTATGTTTGTACCCTTTGACCAACATCTCCCCATTTCCCCCACACCTAGCCCCTGAAGAAAATGCACCATTCTGCTCTTTATTTCTATGAGAATATGAGTTTCTATTTCTATCTCTATTACATTCCACATGTAAATGAGAAGAAACAGTATTTGTCTTTGTCTGCTGGAGGTCACATTCCTTGTCTCTATTACAAATTAGGGAGTAGTACATATTAAAATGAGTGTCCATTCTCCACTGATTCCTGGAAGCAGCTATCATAAACACATTGGTCAGATTTCATCTACTGCCCTGGGTCCTACATCACTGGCAGTTTAAGGCCAAGTCTGCTGCTGCACATCTGGTCCTTTCCCAGCACACCCTAGAAATGTTTTCTCCCTCCCTCCTTTCTCTCCGTCCTTTCTTCCTTCCCTCCCTTCCTTGATTATTATTTTTAATGCATTTACCATCAGAAGAACTGGAAGCATAGCTAAAGTAAGAACTCTTTGGTTTAGGTAATCTGAAAAATCCCTGAACTACACCAAACTAAATATACCCATCCCTAAAAGCCTAACACTGTTTACTACATGTAGAATTCAATATTAATGCAGCACTGAAATTGCTTCATTATATTCAAATTATGTGTAAACAAAACCCATTATCATGCTGTATACTTTTTTTTTAAAGTTTTTTATGGTTTTTATTTGCTTAAATAAAGCAAGTATTTCTGTGTAGAATGTATTTGCAAGTAACAATCATTTCTCTAAAAAATTCTGATGCATGGCCAGGAATCCAAGTTATAAATATTATAAAAAGTTGGTGGCCCAGAGAATGCTGTTGTATCTATATTTGTTCTTACTTCTGAGGCAACTACCCCAGTCCTGCTAACACCCTGCCCTACCCTCTAACCTCCACACTCAACTCTTTCCCCTGCTGGTTTCAGTTTTGTGTCTACTCCACCTGGAGACTCACAGTGTTGTATACACATAAATACCGTTAGGGCAAAAGGCCTGCACATTGACCACCTGTTCACCTGCTCTTTGAAGCCAACACCCAGGCAGAACGCTGAAGTCCACATTAAGGAACTTCTGTTTTCATCTCTCCTCCCCGCTCGTTCTTACTACAAACAATGGGGTACATGTTGGCCTCCCTCACTGGATCTTAAGCCTGTGTGAAGCCAGGAACTATGTTTCGTTCATCTCTGTATCTACCCTCCAAAATACCTAGCACAGCTCTGAGTAAACACTCTCTTAAACACACCAAAATGATACTTGATAATGTGATTGCTATACTGACAGTTTTAAATGGAATTCATCTCCGACAAACACGTTTACTATAATCCTCACAGAAATCCCTTCATTAACCAGCACTGTTAAAAGTAAGTTTTGATTATAACAATGTGGTCAAACGCTCATAAGGTATTTTAAGTGAAAAGAGCAGGTCACAAAACAGAATATTCAGTGTGACCCCCAAATTGTAACATACCTGAGGATATGCAAATATTTTAAATGTAAGGGTCATACATAAACTCATACTTAAACATTAGCAATACTTAAAACATTATTGCAGGTATAATTATTGGGTGATTTAAAAAAACTTTTATCTTCATGGTTTTTGTATTGTCAAATTTTCTACAGTGATCATCTATTACTATAATGAGAAAAAACTTTTAAAAACTAGAAACCACATTTTCAAAAACTTTGCCCTTCAAAGGTCATTCGTGGAAAAGGAAGCCTGACCCAGTGGAGCATTATGACAAAAAACTTGCAAAAGTTCTATGTAAAAGCTGATACTATTTGTCTAGGTTTTCCTTTAATCATTTGTTTTTAATAAGTAGTATTTTCCCCATACCGAGGTTAAATTCCAACCATTTTGCTTTTAACTGAAACTCTCAATTGATAAATAAGCTATAGAATATTCAAATCTACATTTGAAAAGTAAGATGAAAATCACAATTCTAGAAAAGACACAACAAAATCACCACAATTTTCCCTTTAAAAGTCATGCATCAGAAAGAGCAAAGTAAGATGAACCTTCCTAGCAGAAAACAGTAGAAAAAATAAGAAATCATCAAATGTGGGTCTTTTTCTTTTCAAAGCTTTTATTTGATGGGATCATGTAGATTTAGTTCTTAAAAACAGTTTTTCTAAAATGCTATCCTGAGTCTATTTACAATTTTTTCTTTGTGGCACTCACATCAGGAATCATTAGCAAACCTGTCAGAATGCCAGATAACCAGTGCTGGATGGCACACGGAAATCTGAATCATAGTATTAATGCTTCATCCTTTTGACAAGAGGGTACAAAGCCCTCTATTGTGCCTTGTCATTTTCCCTGAAAACAGAAAACTGGGTTTTCTGCAAATCAAAGTTATATGCTTCAGCAGAATGTCCAGGACTTGAGGTAGAAGATCTGTTACTGATATTTCATTGTAGCAGCTAATAAAAAGATAGCTGAAAGGGAATACAGATGTGCTTGATTAGAAGTCTGAGTGGAAAAAAAAATGACTATTACAGAATTCAGACTGCATTTTAAGATGCATCATTATGTAAACAATCTCAACTTCTAGGTTCAGGCAGTAGGCTGATATAATTAACCACTATTAAAAAAAGGAATTTAATAGCTTCTTTTTCTCTGATATCTTTTAAAAATAGAAATTTATCCCAAGCCTTAGAAATTTTCCAAAGTAGATAGTTTAAAGGTCCTAAAAACTATATTACACATCAAAACTGATCTGACTCCAGGGAGAGTCAACATTCGTTAAAAAATAATTTGTTATTTCCCATCTTCATTTCTAATCTCTGTGTTTCATCAGGAACATATTTAAAAGGATTTCTTTATCATCCTTACAAAAAATGTCAAAATTTCAAAGAAACATTTTTAGAGATAAATGGCCATTTCTATGTATATCCCCCTATTCAGATTCCTCCACTAAAAACCATTCCCCCCCCCCCACTCACCTCAACTATAAGTCTGAGTGAATCAGGACGTTTCAGAAAATGTCAACGTAAATGAAAGTGTCAGAAGATCTCCAGTCTCCCATTTC
Source organism: Stenella coeruleoalba (assembly GCF_951394435.1). Taxonomy (NCBI): domain Eukaryota; kingdom Metazoa; phylum Chordata; class Mammalia; order Artiodactyla; family Delphinidae; genus Stenella; species Stenella coeruleoalba. Next base: position 99,501,650 of record NC_137169.1, on the reverse strand, counting down.
CCTTTAAAGGGTCTTAACAAACAAAAGAATACCAGCAAAAAAGAAAAAAAAAAGAGGGAGGGCAGGAAAGAAAGAGGGATGGGAGGGAGGAAGGGTGAGATGGAAGGAAGGAAGGAAGGAAGGGAGGGAGGGAGGGAGGGAGGGAGGGAGGGAGGGTAGGAAGAAGGAAGGAATCTGTACCCCTAAACTAAACGAATAGCAAGGAAAGAATCTATTTCAAAAGACAATGGGAATTTCTATAAATTCCAATATCAATTAGTGAGAACTAAGAAACTGCAAAGTAAGAACCACAATCAAGGGTACCAAATGGCCTTACTAGCTTGATAGTCTGAATTTAGGTTTAAGAACTGAAAGGGAGTCTTCTGGGCAACATGGCAATATAAGTCACTTTTACAAAAGGCTCTCTAGTACAGAACAAAATGAGGAGAAATAATCAAAAATAGAAGGAAAAAAAGAGTTAATCTCTGTCCATCAAATATCAACTCCAAAGAATACAAAACAATTTAGACTACACTGAGAAAATGCCCGAAGCTGACATACAACACCCTAGCTCATAAACATAGCACATTTTGCAGACTCTGAGTACAAAATATTGATACATGTTGAATGTATATGTTGATCTACAAAACAAAAGGTATATAAGTTGCTGTTCCCAATCCCTAGGAGAGGAGATAGAAGCGTTCAGACAGAAATAGTGACAAAACTCCCATAAAGTAGCTGCCTTTGGCACTAACCCCCTACACCTCCTCGGACATCAGAAAAACTAAACAGAGGCTATATGCCTCTACATCAAGCTGGAGAGTTTATGCGCTAATGGTAACAGTAAGTGGTACCCAGGTAAATAGGAAAAGTAGTCAAGAAAGAGCATTAATGAGTTTAAGCAAGGTAACAAAATTAGACTGGCATATTAAAAAGTTAACGTCTCTGTGTGTAGAATAAACAGAGGAGGGAGCCAAGAATAGCTATGGGCATGTAGTTAAAATGTGAGGGCCGGGTCGAGCCGCTGGTTAGGAAGCGGCTGCAGCTGGCCCGAGCTTCTGAGGCTTACAGGCCGAATGAACAACTGGTTGGTGCTTAGACCCCTGCCGCAGCGGCGGGTCCCTCCACGTGCTTTCGGCGGCGACATGGAGCTGGAGGAGTTGGGGATCCGAGAGGAATGTGGCATGTTCGGATGCATCGCCTCAGGAGAGTGGCCCACGCAGCTAGATGTGCCGCATGTGATCACTCTGGGACTCGTGGGGCTGCAGCACCGGGGTCAGGAGAGTGCTGGTATTGTGACCAGTGATGGGAATTCGATACCAACATTCAAAACACACAAGGGAACGGGTGATTTACAAGAGTAAATCACGTCTTTACTGAAGACAATTTGAAGAAATTATATACTTCAAATCTTGGAATTGGACACACGAGGTACGCCACTACAGGAAACTGTGAATTAGAAAATTGCCCGCCCTTTGTTGCTCAAACACTTCATGGGAAAATAACTGTGGCGCATAATGGCGAATTGGTAAATGCTGCTCGCTTAAGGAAAAAGCTTCTGCGTCACGGTATTGGTCTGTCAACAAGTTCTGATAGCGAAATGATCACCCAGTTACTGGCGTATACCCCTCCTCAGGAACAAGATGACACCCCAGACTGGGTGGCAAGGATTAAAAACTTAATGAAGGAAGCACCCACGGCATACTCTCTGACTATAATGCACAGAGATGTGATTTATGCGGTACGAGATCATTACGGAAATCGTCCTCTGTGCATTGGTCGTCTTATTCCTGTATCTGATATAAATGACAAAGAAAAAAAAAAATCTTCAGAAACAGAAGGATGGGTGGTGTCTTCAGAATCTTGTAGCTTTTTATCTTTGGTGCAAGATATTACCGTGAAATCTTGCCTGGAGAAATTGTGGAAATATCCAGACATAATTTCCAAACTCTTGATATTATACCAAGGTCTGAAGGCAACCCAATGGCTTTCTGTATCTTTGAATATGTTTATTTTGCAAGACCAGATAGTATATTTGAAGACCAAATGGTTTACACAGTAAGATACCGTTGTGGTCTGCAGCTGGCAATTGAAGCCCCTGTGGATGCGGATTTACTTAGCACTGTCCCGGAATCTGCTACGCCTGCTGCCCTTGGTTACGCAGCAAAGTGTGGGCTTCCGTATGTGGAGGTGCTATGTAAAAACCGGTATGTAGGAAGAACATTCATTCAGCCAAACATGAGGTTAAGACAACTTGGTGTTGCGAAAAAATTTGGAGTATTGTCAGACAACTTTAAAGGCAAAAGAATTGTTCTTGTAGATGATTCAATTGTGAGAGGCAATACCATTTCACCCATAATCAAATTGCTCAAAGAATCTGGTGCAAAAGAGGTACACATTCGCGTAGCTTCACCACCAATTAGATATCCATGCTTCATGGGAATAAACATACCAACAAAAGAAGAGCTTATTGCCAATAAACCAGAATTTGAGCATATCTCAGATCATCTAGGAGCAAACAGTGCTGTGTATCTGTCAGTAGAAGGACTGGTTTCATCTGTACAAGAAGGGATAACATTTAAAAAACAGAAAGTGAAAAGGCAAGATATTATGGTTCAAGAAAATGGAAATGGTCTGGAATGTTTTGAAAAGAACGGTCATTGTACAAAGGAAGATGTTATGGTTCAAGAAAATGGGAATGGTCTGGAATGTTTTGAAAAGAACGATCATTGTACAGCTTGTCTGACTGGAAAATACCCTGTGGAACTGGAATGGTAGGTGCTAGGGGCAGACACGATGTTTCAAAACACAAAGTTAGTGGAGAAGTTATAGTGGTTACACCTCCATTTACTGTTACTCAGTACAGTGTGAAATGCCACATGCTTGTGTTATAAGTTTTGAGATTTTTTTCTGAAAAGGGTACCAAAGTGCTATGATTTCTTTAGTAATCCTAGATAAATATTTTGGTATTATCTAGGAAATTGGATGATCCTTTCAGTTTTATTTAATAGTTTAGTACTTTTATTTTTAGAAATCATATACATTTAACTTCAGATCATCAACAGTAATGCAACGAATCGGTAAATTTCTGTTTAAGAGAGGACTGCCAGGTACTCTACTCTCCCACAGGTTCTTAGAGAATTTTGTGGAATGTTTGAGAGTTATGGAAATTCAGTTATGGAATATTTTCATAATTGAACCTTGCTAATTACATATAATACAACAATATGTGGTATTCTTTTTTTTTTTTGCTCAAGCATTGGCTAGCCTTTTTCACCTGGTCAGAGAAGGCAGGTGATCAGTGGCATTTGCCAGGTCCATGCTTTAAAGAGTTTGCAAGAGGTTAGACTAAGGTGTTGTGATGCAAACAGGACATGTGAGTTAAGTATAACATTCCATGCAAACCTTGAATCCATTATATCCCAAAGTTACCTAGCATCAAGAGTTCTCTTTAAAAAAAACAAGACAGAAGAAACACCTTTTTGTGCCTCACTTTCCCCACCTGTGCAATGAGGTGCTTATATTACTAAATTAAATAACTTGCAGCAGTTATTTTGGTGGTTAGAGCCATCATTCCACCCCTCAGTTTTAAGACAGTGCATGATTATTAGCTTTTGAAATGTTGGCCACTGGTCTGCAATTGAGATTTCAAGAGGGAGACATACAGCAGTAATTTGCAACCTATCTTTGAGATGCTCTGAGAATGACTGTAAAAACATGGCTGTGCAAAATATTTTCCTACATTTGACTAGAAAGTATGATCCATACTACGTAGTGCCCTTATAGTAGAAGCCCAGCAAGTAACCTGGTACATTTGAGGTAAAAAATAATTTTTTAGATTCTAACAAATCTTTTATCCTTAATTTGATTATATGCTTTTTTAATGAAGTGCTTGATCACTTGCAAATATACTGTGTATGCAATGAGATGATCAAGTAGAAACATTGTAGGGGCCAATTTTACGGAACAAGGAGACAACAACTTTTTTCACTTAGCATGCTCATCTGATTCCGAGCATCAATGTATCACTTTTTCTACTTTGTTTTATTGGGATCTAATGAATTAGATTTTTAAGGTTTTTGTTTGTTTGTTTGCTTTTTAACATCTGAGATTTAAAACTTTAAAATGACTTGCCCTCAACCCTTGTTTATGTAAGATTTTTAAAACATAAAAGTGTTTGTTTCTGTGTTATTACCATGAATTGGTGTACCTAGTGTCCAAATCCACCTATAATTGTAATATTTATTAATAACCATAATCTTTTGTCTTCATTTGGTATTTAGTCTCATGTGTTGTATCATGGCAGGCCAAGAGAAAACATTGACAGCTCTTTAAGCTCATGTGCAGAGGGCAGCAGTGGGTCAGATAACCCTGTGGTGGTACCACAAGCAAACTGGCATCTGAATAAAGCCCTGGGACCATTTGTGTGTATAGCCTCTTGCCTTAAATGTATTCCTCATGGCAGCATATGGAGGAGGCAAGACCTTATGGGTCAGTTTTGAACCAGTCTTACTTTGATTTTTTTAAAAACAAGAGACTCAGGGAAAGTACTAAACCAAAATCTCTGATTTGACTTTTGTGTTTTCCATAGTTTTTATTTTGTTTTATTGAGATGCTTTTATAAAGGAAAATGGTACTGTGACAGTTTGGTAATTCTACAAATTTCTTACTCTTTCTCCATCATGGCCTTTTATTTCACAAGTTTCTGAAGTGTGAATTACAATTTTATACCAGTGTAATCTCAAATGTTGTTTAACTGCTTTAAATTTTTATAGGTATTGTAAACTGCAGAGCAAATGAGAAATGTGTTTTCACAGGATCTATATTGTGAACTAAACTAAGCCTACTTTTTGTGACTTCCTTGTGATGCGTTGGTGACAAATATATGTAATGAGTACATTTAAAAAAAAAAAAAAGTGAGGGCCACTGTCCAGGTGAGAGATGATTTAGATCAGTAATGGGAATAGAGGAGCAGATGGATTTGAGATTCACTGTATATGCCCATATATAAGTAAAGTTTTTCAATACCAAACACTGTCTTTACAAGAGGAAGTTGTCTTATATTTGAACCTTACAAAGTCTCAGATTACAGAATGATTTATAAGTTATTTTATTTTGAAAAAATACAAAGTACTGTCTGAAGAAAGCATGTTACCCTGAACCAACAACTGTTTAAGAGACAATCTGACACAATTGCTGGGGAGACGTGACGGTGGGGGTGGGCGGGGAGCAAATAAAATGAGAAGATTTAGTAATTATTCCTTGGGGTACTACACAACTGCATGTGGCAGATGTCACTGTCAAGCAATCTTTCAATGATAGGTTGTTTGTTTGTTTGTTTAAGGGAAGAGGTGCCTTTATTTTTTTATTTTTTGGCCCTGCCGCACAACTTCTGGGATCTTAGTTCCCCAACTAGGGACTGAACCCAGGCCCTCGGCAGTGAAAGTGCAGAGTCCTAACCACTGGACCACCAGGGAATTCCCTCAGTGATCACTTCTGGAAAAAAGCAATTCAGTCCATACTTAGGTTATGAGATCATAAATATATGTCAACAACAAAAGTGAAGGGAAAAATTTTTGCTCTAATTTTACTTGTGGCTAGGACAGCACTATACACAGATTTAAAAACTACAATATCTCAAACAATTTAGATGGAAGAGAGGAGGAGTTTCCTAGGTGAACTAGGAAACTGTGTTAGGTAACTCATTCCAGTGTTGACACAATACCAAAGGTGTAAGTTGAAGAGTTTGCACAAACTTTTTACAAGAAAGAGTGGGAAAAGTAGTATTTCTAAATTTCATTTTAAATATATGTGTAATTAAATTAAATTTTAGAGGTAGAAATCTGATTTTATCCCTAAAAGTTTACATTCATACTGCCTAATCAAAAGGATATGCATTTTTTTAAAGTGTCTTTTAAAAAACTGTGGGGTATCTTAAGCTTAACTACAGGGCCTCCTCCTATTTGGATATTCATGAAATTGTGAATAGAATCCATTAGCCTTAGTAATATATTTGACAGGAAGATTTAGGGGAAAAGAGACAACAGAAAAGATCACTCCAGGCTTCTAACTTGAATAACCAGGAACTTTAAGTTCCATTTGAATAAAAGACATAGAAAGGGGAAGAAATGGACTTCCCTGGTGGCACGGTTGGCAGGTTAAGGATCCACCTGCCAATGCAGGGGACACAGGTTCAAGCCCTGGTCCAGGAAGATCCCACATGCCGCGGAGCAACTAAGCCCATGCGCCACAACTACTGAGCCTGTGCTCTAGAGCCCGCGAGCCACAACTACCAAGCGCACGTGCTGCAACTACTGAAGCCCACATGCCTAGAGCCGGTACTCCACAACAAGAGAAGCCCCCGCAATGAGAAGCCCACGCACCGCAGCAAAGAGCAGCCCCTGCTCGCCTCAATTAGAGAAAGCCCGCACGCAGCAATGAAGACCCAACACAGCCAAAAAAATAAATGAATTTAAAAAATTTTTAAAAAGAAAGGGGAAGAAACAAGTTTGGGGTTTGAGGCAGAAAATCAGGGTAAGGTTTGGGGTATGTTATTTGAGATGCTAGTGAAACAGATACCATGTGAAAATATCAAGAGATCTGAATTTAGAGCTGTAAATTGGGAGTCTTTAGCTCACAACAAATATCTGGCCTTGGTAGAGATGTGGGGTGATGTAAGTTGGAACAACTTTTCTGAAAGGCATTATGGCAATACCTATCAACATATACTTGCATGTCTTCTGGCAGAAGAGCTCTACTGAAGTTATATTCACACAAAAATGTAAAAAAACATAAAAGATGAATGTTTATCACAGCATTATTTATAAGGAATTTAAATGTCCAACTATAGGTAACTGGTAAGTAAATTATAAATGATGAAATATATCTTCAATTACTGAGGTATGATGGAGTTTAAACATGTTGTTGAGTAAAATAGAGGGAGTTGTAGAAGGGAGCATTTAGTGCAAGATGTCATTTATGAAATTGGTACACTTTTCTTACATATATTTATGCAAAAATATATTCTAAAATATGCTTATCTCTGAGTAGCAAGATGCTGAAGTATTTTACCCTCAGCTTTGTAATTTTCTATATTGTTTGAGAGGCTAAAGACAACAACAACAAAAGCATACCATTTTTTAGAACTCTATAAAGCTTATTTTTTTCCTTTTTCTCAAGTGTTTAAGAATTAGAGCACAACATAATCTTAGAGGTAAACAAACAAAAAAACAAAAACAAAAGAAACAGGAGAGGAAGACCACCCTGACTGTACAACTGGCTTTCCGACTTCAGGGCTGCATAACTAGGAACATATTGTCAAAACTGGAGCACCACCCCAGGCTTGAGACCGAACAATTAGGCTAGAGAAGTCAGTCCTGGTTGACCTAAGCCTGTAATTTGATTAATGAAATGAATAGTGACTGAGTGTTTAACAGGTCACTCACAGAACTGGTTCCTGAACCCTGACCCAGGGATAATGTGATTTAGGACAAGTTACTGTAAGACCACATCTTAAGGATTAGTAAATTATGTACATGAAAACACAGACTGGAAAAAAGCAATTAAATAGCCTGACTCCACTAAAAATATTTCCCGTGAAAAAGAAAAAAGAATAGAAAGATTATATGATAGAGGCCAGCCTCTCCCTTAAAGAAAATAAAACCAAAAGACAGCAGGATAATAGTACAAAACGTCAGGCACTGCACTAGTGTTGAAGCTATAGAAACCATAATATAGCACCTGCCCTGGTGTTAGGGTGTCACAGACAAGTATAAGCAAATAACTGCTAAAACCAGTGAGAAAGCATGTACAAGGTGCATGAGAGTATGTAGCTAAGAGAAAATAAATAATTGTGTTTAGTGGGGAAAACCAGTTAATCTAGGCTGGGAGTATGGGTGGGGCGCATGGGATCAGGACCACGGTGGGCGTTCCAGGCAAGGGGAAGAGAATGCACAGTGGCAGGGTGGTGGTGGATTACAAGACTAGAGAGAGATGCAGAAAGCTCAGGTAACAGAAGGTTTTACTTATGTCACTGAAGGGTCAGAACATGACTCTAGTGAAGAAGTGACTAAAATTTTTACCAGGGGAATGACATAGCCAGACTTCTTTTTCGATGGATCATTCTGGCAACACTGTGGACTACGAAGACAAGGAAAACAGCTGGAGGATACCAAGACCAGCACAGAATAAATTTAGCCACAAACCCATTAATACTGGCAGTAGAAGCAGTAATAGAAGAATCAATGCAGCAGAAAATTGGATTGGTGAAATAGGAGGCAACTCAAGAAACATACACTGATAATAAGAAATTAACCAAGATAGGAAATGAATGATCACAGATTTGCAGAGTGCTGTAATCCAAACTTCAAATGATAGGAGTCCTTGAAGGAAAAAAGAGAATGAACTAAACAATTAATAAACAAGGAGTGCAGTTGAAGAAAACTGAAAATTTTTAAAGGAATGAAATTGGAAATTGAAAGGTTTACCATGTCTCAAAAAAAAAAAAAAAAAAAGGAAGGAAAAGAAAAACAACAGCATCATAAAAACACAAATTTAAATTCTGTAGGTTTTGTGGTGGAGGTGCAACTCGTAAGTTTCCCAAAAGAAAGACTAGATATTATTTAAAGAGTCAAAATCAAGAGAGATTAAGATGATAACTCCATGGTGAAAGACATGAGGTGATATCTGTGCTCCATCTGCTTGACGACGAAAAGTCTTTTCAGAGTTGTGGTGGTAGTGGTGGTTTAAAAAGAATTTTTGTTTCCTCTATCTTTTCTTCAGCAAACAATGGAAGGAGTAATCCAGAGCTCTATGACTGAAGCTAAAGAAAGCCTTGTAATTTAGAGCTGCTGTAGGCAAATACTATATAATATTATTACTGTGAAAAAATAAACAAGTGACACATGAGAAAGAAATAAGAGACACAGGCAAGGTAACAAGACCAAGAGATACAGAAAGCGGGCACAATCCAAACTACCTTATTTTTCACAGTGAAAAGTCAGAAATTACTGCCTCACAGAGAAATATAAATTAATCACAATTAGGTTGGAAAAAGTTTGTGGTAAGTTCAAGACTAACATCAATTCTTTGTAGCTCCTTAAAAACATACACCTTCATATATTATATGATTATATCACCTTGTTACTGATATTATGAGGCACTTTTTTTTTAACATCTTTATTGGAGTATAATTGCTTTACAATGGTGTGTTAGTTTCTGTTGTATAAGAAAGTGAATCAGCTATACGTATACATATATCCCCATATCATCCTCATGTGACCCTCTAGGCGGTCACAAAGCACTGAGCTGATCTCCCTGTGCTATGCAGCTGCTTCCCACTAGCTATCTATTTTACATTTGGTAGTATATATATGTCTATGCCACTCTTTATGAGGCAGTTTTATAATACACAGTTAGGGTTAAACTCTCAAGAAAAAATATTCATTTTGTACCTTAACCTCAGTAAACTTCACATAATACTTTGTTAAATTTTAAATCTAAAATTAATACCAAAAAATTCAAAAATTTAAAAAAAATAAAATTAAAACCACAGAGCACTTTTGCTGCTCTTAAGAAGACTATCCTACTTAAAAGAGGGACTAGTAGATGACAAAAAGCACCATTAAAAAGTATTCTTAGTTATCAAGGGCTTTTAAAGAGTCAGATGTGAGGATTTTAGACAAGATCTTAAAAAATAAGAAAAATTGGCAAAAAATTAAACACTTGCTAGTGATAAGATCATGGGTTACTCTGTCTTAAGTTTTTTCGTAAATGTTGTTACTATTTTTACAATTCAAAACAAAACTAGAAAACTCCCAAACACAAAAACATAGGTATATTTTGTTTATAAATATAAAGACAAAGATATACATATTAATACTGACTGAAAGGGAATCTGCAGACATGGAAATAAAGTTTAATGTTCAGTTCTATTTCTGGGCAGCTGTGTGCATTTATAATATAAAAATTTAATGAAAAACTGAGATACAAAATGATTCATAGTTGACTCTACAAAAATGACATACTGTACATAATTTTTCTTACACAGTATGAATGATCTTTAAGCAGTAAGGGTATATTTATGTGATAATAATTTTAATTAAATTACCTAGTCAATTCAGTGAAGAACCAATTTAACTGATTTTATTTGTTAAATTAATGATTATTAATTGTTTGGGTTATAATTATATATCTGTCATTGAACAATGCTATATTATAAAATTTAAAATAACAACTCTTACTTTATAGCAGAGGTTTAAAAAAATGTTGTAAGAACAGAATTCCACCTTCAAAGAAATTTTATGAGGAATTCAAATGTACAAAAATAGATAAACTGCTGAGTCCAATTTGAAAAACATTGCTTCACCAGTCATAGATTTATCAGATTAAACATAGGAGGTTGTTTTAGTTCCTCAATATGGCTGCAATATGCAACAGCCACCTCAAAGGGGGAAACAGGGATTTCTGTTAATATAATGTTATATATTAAGGCTTCCCAAAAGTATAGTTAGTCAGTGATAGTGCCCTGCTTTCTCCTTTTTCTTTTTCCAAGACAACTTTTGTTAAAATGTAACTTCTTCTTCCACAAATTGAAAAGGGAGGAGGAAAAACCACTAGAAAAAAATGGCAAAAATTAATGACTAGACAGTTCACAGAAAAAGAAATGCAATGACCTGTAAACATAGAAAAAGATATTCAACTTCACTCATAATATGATAAATGCTAATTAAAACAACATAGATACCTCTCCTCACCCATCAGACTAATGAAACATTCAACACTGTTGGTGAGGTTGTGAAGAAACAGGCATTTGTATAAATTGTAGGTGGGTGCAGTAGTATACCAAGAGGGGGGGTGATGTAAACAGACCATGCCAGATGTCCACAATAAGGAAGTACACTGTCCACAGAGAATTTATGAACTAAAACTAAAGCTTGATCTGCTCCTTATCATCATGTGATGGCAATTTTTCTAAATGTCAGCAATAAAATGCTCTCTGAGAAAAATCTCTCATTGCTCCAAATTTCAAATAATTGTTGCGGTTGTTGTTGAGTTTTAATAACATGTATGTAAGCTTCAAATTCGACACTTTTATTACTTATTTCTTAAACACTGAACTATACATGGAAGTTAATTTGGAGAACTCCCAGTTTGGCCCCTGATATACATGGACTCAGTTCTACACATTCATTTCAGAAGTTAAGTCTGTAATGTTTTGAAATGGTTCAAACTCCATTTGAGCACACTTTGCCTCTAGCCCCTGTGTTACACTACATACTCCTGCATTTAAGCAATAGATTCAAAATAAACAATGATAGCTGTATGCTATTTCTCTTTTCTAGGTTATCTTTTTTTCTGGTGGGAAGTTTTAGATGAGTTAATCAGACACAAAAATACTTGCAGACAGCCAGAATTAGCCTTGAACAATGACTAGTAAAACACAGAGCTTTAAAAACAGTTATTTAAAGAACAATGCACGGAAACTGTGGTTAAGGTCATTCATTATACAACAATAAAACATAAGGAAATGGACATTTACATAGAAAAAAGAATCAAATTTTGAAGAAACCTAGGAGAGACAACAAAAGATGCTGCTCTTACATTACTAGAAGAAACCAAAAGGGCAATGTTTATTTGAATGCCTGGTTATTAACTAGCAGATCAAACAGTGTTACTGTTCACTATCATTCCATCATTTTCTCTTGACTTTGTACAAAAAGAAAAACTTCAGGAGTTTTTTTTATTTTTAACCAAATATAATAAAAATTCAAGATGAATTTTCTGGTGGAGATATTTTAGCAAACATTTTCTGTAATGTACTCTTTATTTTAAAATTTATTTTTACCAGTATGATTGTCTATTCAAATGTTCAATAAAAGGAAATACTTAATGTATATAATTTGTTTCTTTCATTATATATTATTTCATGGTCATTTCTGAAAATAATTTTATCATATAAAAGAGGGATGTATTAAAAAAATTACCTGCTCTAGGCTCAAATACACTAGCTATGTCCCTGTGGGGTACAAAGTGATACAAACAGTGTGGAAGAAAAAATGGGGACAACATAAACAGTGGGAGGCAAAACCAGAAATTAATAAAAATAGTTACCTATGATGGACGTGGTGAAAGGACTGAGGTAAGGGGTAGACATAGAAAATCAAAAGTATACATTTTTATACAGTTTGACTTTTGAACTATACAAGTGTTTTATACATTCAAGAGAATAAAACTAAATTAAAAAATCTAAATCTTAACATTGAAAACAAATGGAAATAAATGAACTTAATCGCCTATCAAATTGGTAATATAACCACATGAAGACAAAAAAATATTTCAAGTCACTTGTGAACACAGTACTCTGACTAGCATCCTTACTGGGATATATTCTAAGGATAATAAAAACTGCAAAGAAATCTTAAACTTCACATAATGGTTGTGATATTAGTATTAGTTTTTATAATTTTGAACCTATTTTATTTGCACTATAGGATAAAACAAATAGGTAATTATGTAAATGTTATTAGAAACCAAGATGTGCAATAGAAGGCAAAAGCTACAATTTTAAAATTGTAGTGCTAACTTTGTACAGATATCAACATGAAGCCATAACTTAAAAATATATATGCATATATAAACATAGTTAGAATAAATACGTGTATATATACACATCCTAATTATATCCATTAGAGGCAATGACATTCCAACAGTAATGAACATCTCTAATGCTTGTATCTTGCTTTCTAAATCCCCTTCTCCATTAAAAGGAACCAAGGCTTCTTGGAGAAATGACTCATTCCAGATCTGGGACAGGGAAAATATAAGTGAGCCTAGGTCATTATGTTTTTCTAGAAAGTAAGGGAAAAAATAATGAAGGGCTGTCAAAAGGGCACTAGAGCCAACTTTGAGAGTCTCTCACCAGCCATTTGAGAGAATTTAAGCATTAAAAAGAATAATAGTTATAACTGTAACAAATTGAATAAACAAAAATCTGTGAGTCCATAATACTGCTCTAAAAAGAGAGAGAAAAAAGGGATTTCATCTGTAACCAGTGGAGGGGACTATAACACCAAACTTCCTGTCCTCAAAACTTCTCATTAAAAGTAAAGAATTAAGCATTTATCCTGCCTTTTGGGGAAAGAACTGTTTATCTCCAGCAGAAGAGGAAAAGTTCTTTACCTAAGAATGCCAGCTAATAGGTATAGAAGGAATGACAGAATTATCAATGAAATAATTACCTCACAGATTACTTGCTAATTTAAATGGGAAAATTATATTATTACATAGAAAATATCAAACTTAGTATTGCTAACAGTGTGACATCCTCCGATACAATACAGTATGAAGTATACAGTACCACCTATGACATATTCTTGCCAAAAATTTTTGTCTGATTACACCAAGCCTTTAGACCTACTTTCCAGTTTACAGGAATTACAAAGAATAAAGGAACAAGATAAATGATGCTATGAGGAAACAATCAGACAAATGTAGAATTTAGAACATTCTGGTTTCTTAAAAAAGTAAATGTTCCCCTCCAAATAGAAGAAAAAGTTCTAGAATAAAAGAGACTAAAGAGGTATAACACCCAAAGGTAACACGTGAACCTTGACTGGATTCTTTTTAGGAAGGAAAAAAAAAAAAAGGTCTATAAGACATTGAGATAATCAGCTAATCTCAATATGGCCTGAATAGTAAGTGATATTAAGAAATTATTGTTAATTTTCTTACGTGTGATAATGGTATTGAAAGGTATAATATTACAAGGTATAACAGGAAATATATGCTAAATATCAGGAATGAAGTATCATAAAGTTTGCAATTTACTTTGAAATGGTTTGGCTAAACATCTACATTCACTCAAAGGTGAGTATTGAATTATAGGTGATGGTAACATTACATGGGTATTCATTATCCTATTCCTTTCAAGTTTTTTTGTAGGTTTGAAAATTTTCATAACAAAAAGTTGAAAAAATAGAGAATTCTTTAGTAAACACAGAATTAACTAATCCTAGCAATATGTACTTCAATAGGGCACATAATTCACAAAAAGACATAAAACAAATTCTATGTTCTCTGTCATTGTGCCAATTAGGAGTCAATCTCATATCTTTTATTTCCCTCAGTCAGAAGCGAAACAGCAGTCAGAAACATCTTCCTTACCTTAGGCAAATCGACTTCTCTACAGTTCTAGATTTTCTCAACAGAGGAAGAATTTTCTTCCACCTGACTGCCACTTCACCTCAGCTCAAAGTCCTCTGAAGCCCAAGTTAATGTAAATGAAGTTGTACTGAATGCTGAAAGCCTTTTAAACCCTCCACTGGGTACCAAGTTTTACACCTTGGCTTATGGCCTAGATAATACATCCTTAAAGATAACACAGTCTTTATGCCCTTTCCTCTCTATTTAACATGCTCTTCACTGGGGTGCTCTCATCAACTCCCACAACTTCTCTAAATGATCACTGATATTCTCATAATTCCCCAAAGGATATCCCAACTCATATCTTTTCCCCTACTTGCAAACTCTTCTGCCTACTAAGTGTTTTCACCCAAGTGTCCCCAACGTTCCTCAAAAACAGCAAGCCCAAATGGGAATTCCTCATCATCCCTCCTCCCCTATAAAAATATATACCATAATTTGCCTCAGCAGCCAAATTAGAAACCTAGGCATCAATCCTGGTTCTTCTCACCCTTCAATGACATATCAAATTAATAATAATACTACTAAAAATTGCAACAATAATTACTATAGTAGTTAACACATATTACTAACTATGTACCTGGCACCATTCTATGCTCTGTACATAAATTCATTCATTTAATCCTCACACAATCCTATGAGATAAGTATTGTGTTTCTTCTCATTTTACAAATGAGGAAATCAGACACAGAGAAGTTTAGTAATTTGACAAAGTTCACAAAGCTATTAAGTGGCAGAATTAGGATTTGAACCCAGGAGTTTTGGCTCTAGAGTCTGGTTTCTTTAACTAATACATTATACCTTCCCTTCATTCACCAAATATTATTGATTTCATCTTCCAAATATTTCTCAAACTCATTCAATTCTCTCCATTTTAATGACCACTGTCCTAATCCAGGTCACCATCATCTTTTGCCTGGTGACGCCAATGGCTTCTTATCTGGACTCCTGCTACCAGCCCTGTTCTCCAATGTACTGTACAAAGCTGATTACATCACACCTCTGCTTTCATACATAATCTTAATGGTTTCCAACTGAACTCAGAATAGCATTCAAATCCCTTAATGAGGTTTATAGAGTGTCCAGCTTTCCTCTTCAGCCTCATTTCCAGCCTCAATTCCTCTGAGGTTCCCTCTCCATACTCCATCACCACTGTAATTCTTATATTCCTCAAATGTCAGTTTTTCTAAATGAACACTCTTCCTCCAACCCCTGGTCTGGCTATTTCTTATATAACCTTTACATCTACATTCATGTCTGTGCATGGATGTCATTTCTTTGGCCATCTCCTGATCACCCAACTCTTAATTGCCTTAGTTATTAGTTAGATAGTATTTAATTCCTTAGGGCCCTGTAATAATTGTATCAAATATACACACCCATATGCTTTATCAAACTGCACTATAACAGTCTATTACTTGTCTGTCTCACTCCCTAAACTGCGAGCATTTAGGAGAACAGGGACAATGTAATGAAAACAAAAGCTCAATAAATACTGAAGAATAAACAAAATGCAATAGAACAACTTAAAGCCTTCATCAAATAAAACAACCTTCTTGGTCTAATTCTATTTCTTTTCCTTTATAAATCTAATAAATCTTATCTTCTGGCATATTCTACTCAAAATATTTTATTTTTAATAATCTTCCACATTACTCAAATGATCTCCATTATTCATTTATCTTCTCAAAACTTTGAACTATAATAGTTAAGTGAAAACTATAGAGAGCATATAGCTTAACAAAATCTGCTATCTTTTAATCTCTACATGCAGTTTTCAAAAGAACATTCTACAAAGCAATTGCCCTTGACTCTTCAAAAATGTCAGTGTCATGAAAAGAAAAAAAAAAGAAGAAAAAGAAAAGAGAGAAAAAGGGCAGGAAGACTGCTTCAAATTAACAGTCTGAAGAGTCAGGACTAGTAAAGCAAATGTGATTCTTGTTTGGACCCTAGATTTTCAAAAAGAATGAGAGAAAGAAAAGGAAAAGAAAAACACTAAAAAGGACATTTTTGGAGCAACTGGGGAAATCTGAACATAGCCTGTATATTAAGTACTTTTTTCATCTTACATTTCTTGAGTATAAAAATGCTATTGTGATTATGCAAGAAAATGTCCTTATTTTTAGGAGATATATGCTGAAGTATCATGAGTAGCATGATGCGTGCCACTTGCTTTTAAGGAATTTACCTAAAAAAATCACACATACACACACACAAAAGAGAGAGAAAGCAAATTTGGCATAGGTTAAAAATTAGTCTAAGCGAAAGATAAAAATAATCATTGACTCTTCTTTTCCCACTTTTTAGGTCTGAACTTAATAAAAAAAAGTTGGGAATAAATAGCTAACATTTATTGAGTAATTAATATGGGAAGGACACCATTCTAAAATATTTACATTTATTAACTCAATCTGCACAAGACACCTGTGAGTCTCACTGTAGTACTTAATATTATTACCCCTATTTTATAGATGAGTAGCCTGAGGCATTGAGAGGTTAAGTAATTTACCCAAAGTCACAACTAGTTGTATCTATGTGGTTAAAAGCAAACAAAAACAGCCTCTAAGAGGACAGAAGGTGAAGATAAGCACACAAGTAACTATAAAGAAACATAAAATAAACCAAAAAAATGAACATATGGCACTGCAGGAATTTAACGTAAAGGAAAAAAAGAGTTAGTAAAGTCCAGAGTCCAAGCTTCCTGGTTTCCCATCTTATGTCCTTTTGTGGAGCTACAGACATGACAGAAGAATCTGACATCCAGTTAGAAGACAGAATGGAACAACCATCTTAGAGGAACACAGACTGGAAGACATTAATTCTAAGCCTATTACGTTAAGGTGGTGAAATCAAAAAGGGAAATGACATGAAAGAAAGCAAAATTGATTAAAACTTGGTAATGCAGGAGTAGAGGTGGAATAAAAGGCAGATGACATGGTTGAAACAGAAAACAATGACATTTGACTTGTTTTCATATAAAATTTTGTATAAAATCAAAATGTGATTACTACTAGTACTGGACATTAAGATTAGCACTAAATGCAAAATTTTTCTTAAACTAAAATTACTAAAATTATTAGTTACTAAAATGTTGGTAACCAGGCAGAGCATAAATAGGTTCCAGTACAATGTTTTATCACAGCTCAAAACTATATAATTAAACATAGCCCCTCCTTCTCTAACACAAAAATCCAGAACTCAGAAGAGGATGCTAGAAAAGTTAAAAAAAAAAAAAAAGCCTTAAGTCTGCACAGTAGTGTCCACAAGAATACACAGATACATAAATAGCATAAGGAAATATATTTTAAAATCTCTTATGAAATACAATCTGATAAACAAAATAACATTCCGTATGTTTATTTGTTTACCTTTCTATCACCTTTGCTAGAATATGGGCTTCTTCAGGGCAGGAACCATGCCTGATGGTTCTTTCCTATATCTCTAATACCTAAAATAGGTACACGACAGGCACTCAAATGTTTGCTAAACTTAAACATGTGTATGGAACTTACACATGAGGAATTGAGAATAATAAAGTCTCAATATATTCATTCATATTGTGATCATTTTGTAACATGTAATTTTTATTTCTATTACAAATACAATATCAGATCTAAAAGTTGAAATGCTTGAAGCATTAAAGTCTAAACTATGTTTATTTCAAACGATAGGTATTAGCTATCATAACACAGGCATGAATTTATTATTATCTTCCAAAGCAATAATAATTATGATAGATAAACTTTACACATAACCACTCAAGTTATATTGCATATGTGCAGAAAAGAGTTAACACAGCAGACCTGAGACTGCTATCCTAAGAAAGGCTTACTTCAAGACTGGACCTAGGCTCACGTCTGGGAACTTGGATTTTGAGACAGTAACCACTATTCCCCGATAAGAATGTCTCACTGTTTGTGAATACAATGTGGTTCATGCTGAATATCTGCTTTCCCTCTGGGAGTTTGGAATTCTGGTACGTGCTAGGCAGAGGATGCCTATGTGACCAGCCCCCATAGAAACCGGGCACTGAATCTCTAATGAACTTCCCTGGTACACAATAGTTCACACGTGTTGTCATAACTCAATAGTGGAGGAATTAAGGGCATCCTATGTGACTCCACAGGGAGCTTGAGCCTGGTTTCCTCAGGCTTTGTACCATGTGCTTTTTTTCCTTTTGCAGTAGGAAATCATAGCTATGAGTAGGACACTATGCTAGGTCTTATGAGTCCTAGCATATCACCAAACCTGCAAGTGGTCTTGGAGACCCTGACACAGGCATGCAACATCAGATAGTAGCCTCGTTATTTTGGGGTAATGAACACTATCAAACATTTAAACATTTCCATAAAAAGTAATAACAAAAAGAAATTTAAGCCATCAAGATTTTTACTTTGGACTGTATTTTACAATAATTACTTCTATCCAATGGTTAATATAGGCTTCCCTCATGGGATAAGGAAGCAAAAGATAATTAATTGTGAGAAATTCAATCATACTTTAAGCTATGAACCAGGTCTCAAGCCTCCAAAGTAATGGAATTATTCTTAAGAAATCTCATTTTCACCTCACCCTACCCTCAAAAAGTTCATAGCCCAAAAGACATACCTTTACAACAGGTTTCCGGAGCTCAAAGATTACATTTTAAAAGAAAAATTCCTGGGCTTCCCTGGTGGCACAGTCGTTGAGAGTCCGCCTGCCAATGCAGGGGACACGGGTTTGTGCCCCGGTCCGGGAAGATCCCACATGCCGCAGAGCGGCTAGGCCCGTGAGCCACGGCCGCTGAGCCTGCGCGTCTGGAGCCTGTGCTCCGCAACGGGAGAGGCCACAACAGTGAGAAGCCCACGTACCGCAAAAAAAAAAAGAAAAATTCCTGAGGCTTTTCTTTCTGTTTACATAACAAGGATTAGGGTTATGTCAGAAAGCATCAATGCTCCCCCTTTTTTTCCCCTATAATGATGTGTAGTTCATAATAATGGAGGAAACAAACTATTATTCATTCCTCTGAAGAAATAAAATTTGGAGAGAGTATATATTCAAAAATTGTTTAGCTGCTTCCTCCATTATATATTTCCATTTACATACAAGCACTGACAAGAATTCTTAGACATTCATTCCCTTAGAATAGGCATATTTTATATAAATACATTAGATAACATTCTAAATAAATATAATTACTTTTAAAATTAAAATGGTTAAATTGGGCTTCCCTGGTAGCGCAGTGGTTGAGAGTCCGCCTGCCGATGCAGGGGACATGGGTTGGTGCCCCCGTCCGGGAAGATCCCACATGCCGCGGAGCGGCTGGGCCCGTGAGCCATGGCCGCTGAGCCTGCGCTTCCGGAGCCTGTGCTCCGCAACGGGAGAGGCCACAACAGTGAAAGGCCCGCGTACCGCGGAAAAAAAAAAAAAAAAAAGGTTAAATTAAGATCCCTTTAGAGACAATACACAATACTGATTTTTATTTATCACAGGAAAATGTATTTGACGTAACAAGTTTCACAGCAATTTCACCTTGAAATAATTCTGCTAGCTACAGAAAGATTAGGTACTTTGTCAAAACTTTAAATCACTGTATGAATGGAGGCAACTTATAAAATAGGAATGGGATGGGTGTTAGGAGATTTGCTATCCTGATTATGGGTGAAATGCTTAAATATCTAATCAACAGCCAAGCTGAAGAAATTAATTAAATAATTAGATTTTTATTGTACTATATTTAGACATGTAAGGAAAAACACAGCAAAGTTTCTTTCTGGTATGATATTAACTACTCTGCTTTTCCCAACTACAAAACTAAAATTAAGCATGAGGCCAATCATAATGTTCACTGGAAAGCCGATGCTTACATAAAAAATAAATTACTACTATTGAGTTTATAAAGCCATATTGTAAGACAGCAAAACACAGTGAATAAAAACAACAGCCATAAATCTAAAACTTCATTCATTCACTTATTCAGTCAACATGAGTAAACCATCACTAGCGACAGAAAAATGTGGTCTTTGCACTCCAGGAGCAATGCTGGAGGTGTGCTACTGGTGTCATTACAGAAGCCAGTAAGATGGATTTGGGGCACAGAAGAAAAAGTGGTCAATTCTGGAGGTATGGAAGGATATGACAGGAGAGGGAAATCTTCGGGGCAGGCAATGAGGAACCATTAAAGGGTTATGAGAAACGGCATTAGAAGGATCAAATTTCTGTTTCACACTCATCTTGTAAAGTACAGAAAAATGGGAGGAATCAGACAAAACCTGATTTTAAGTCCTGCCTCTGTCATTTACTTATAGCTCGGTAAGTAACCTTGAGCAATTTTCTTAACTCTGGTCCCTCACTTCCTTACCTATAAATGAAGATATTACCTACTCCATAGGGTTGTTTTAAGGATTAAATGAGATAGTGAGATAATCATGTAAAAGGTTGGGCACACTATCACAGAGAACGCATTTGAAAAATGTCAAGTCACTTTTGGAGGTCATATATAAATAAAAAACAGCTTTAGCTAGGCTGTGAAATTTAACTGTTTCTTAATGTAATGAAGTTCTTGACTAATTTTAGACAAACATTTGAGAGGAGACAGTAAAATTTATTTTCTAGGTTTCATTCTCTCCTTCTTTTTAATCAAAACTCCGCATCAAGCCATGCTACTACCACTTTACAGATCCCATTTCAACAAATGTCATGTCCCAAACATTACTCTTATCAGTCAAATATCACAACAAAATGATAAACATCAGTGGCCTTTCGGAGTATGCTGCAATGACTTCACAATTTTCTTTGCCACTTTTACTGAAAAAATGGTTTTCTCCTTTTCATACTTTCATTTTGCCACTGTGAAGTTCTATAGAAAAGAAACTTTTATTCAGAGACCCCAATCAACATCTATCTGAAAAGCTCCACTGTATCCACATCAGATTTACTTATAAAGATATATAATATATGCTTAAAAATAGCAGGCAAAGGTTGGCAATTAGGGAACTGACCCAGAACTACTAGACATCAGAATTTATTACAGTAAGAAAATTCCTCTCTTACTTGTTCTTCAAATTTTACATTTTAGCATTATTCTTTGCCATATTTCATATCCTGGAGGTAAGTGTTTTGAATTTGGATCTGTGGTTTAAGAGAGCTACAAGAGTACCAATGCTTTACATCATCATTAAACAGACTACTCTGAAGAGGACAGAATAAAAAGAACAGGCTTTAAATATCTTAAACATTATACCCCCCCAAAGAATATTTTTTATTCCACTTCCTTACAAATATAACAATCATAATTTTCTAAGGAGACAGAATAAGAAGAACACAGAGCTATGGATGGCTTAATAGAGAGTAGTTCTCTCCATCACTTTCTTTTTTTTTAGATTTTTTTTTTAATTGGGGTAGAGTTGTTTTACAATGTTGTGTTAGTTTCTACTGTACAGTGGAGCTCCCTGTGCTATACAGCAGGTTCTTATTAGTTATCTATTTTATACATACTAGTGTATATATGACAATCCCAATCTCCCAATTCATCCCACCCCCTACTGCCCTCTTTCCCCCCTTGGTATCCATACATTTGTTCTCAACATCTGTGTCTCTATTTCTGCCTTGCAAACTGGTTCATCTGTACCATTTTTCTAGGTTCCACATATATGTGTTAATATACGATATTTGTTTTTCCCTTTCTGACTTACTTCACTCTGTATGACAGTCTCTAGGTCCAGCCACATCTCTACAAATGACCCAATTTCATTCCTTTTTATAGCTGAGTAATATTCCACTGTATATATGTACCACATCTTCTTTATCCATTCATCTGTCGATGGGCATTTAGGTTGCTTCTATGACCTGGCATTTAGGTTGCTTCTATGACTTCTGTAAACAGTGCTGCAATGAACACTGGGATGCATGTGTCTTTTTGAATTATGATTTTCTCTGGGTATATACCCAGGAGTGGGATTGCTGCATCATATGGTAGTTCTATTTTTAGTTTTTTAAAGAAATTCCATACTGTTCTCCATAGTGGCTGTAACAATTTACATTCCCACCAACAGTGCAAGGGAGTTCCCTTTTCTCCACTCCCTTACCAGCATTTATTGTTTGTAGATTTTCTGATGATGGCCATTCTAACTGGTGTGAGGTGATACCTCATTGTAGTTTTGAGTTGCATTTCTCTAATAATTAGTGATGTTGAGCACCCTTTCATGTGTTTGTTGGCAATTTGTATATCTTCTTTGGAGAAATGTCTATTTAGGTCTTCTGCCCATTTTTTTGATTGGGTTGTTTGTTTTTTTGATATTGAGCAGCATGAGCTCCTTATAAATTTTGGAGATTAATCCTCTGTCAGTTGCTTCATTTGCAAATATTTTCTCCTATTCTGAGGGTTGTCTTTTCATCTTGCTTATGGTTTCCTTTGCTGTGCAAAAGCTTTTAAGTTTCATTAGGTCCCATTTCTCTATTTTTGCTTTTATTTCCATTACATTAGGAGGTGGCTCAAAAAAGATCTTGCTGCGATTTATGTCACAGAGTGTTCTACCTAAGTTTTCCTCTAAGAGTTTTATAGTGTTTGGCCTTATATTTAGGTCTTTAATCCATTTTGAGTTTACTTTTATGTATGGTGTTAGGAAGTGTTCTAATTTCATTCATTT
This sequence comes from Stenella coeruleoalba, assembly GCF_951394435.1. Lineage (NCBI taxonomy): Eukaryota > Metazoa > Chordata > Mammalia > Artiodactyla > Delphinidae > Stenella > Stenella coeruleoalba. The sequence continues at coordinate 99,478,842 of NC_137169.1, read as the reverse complement.
ACATGTAGCTGGCCAGTTTTCCCAGTACCACTTATTGAAGAGACTGGCTTTTCTCCATTGTATATCCTTGCCTCCTTTGTCATACATTAGTTGACCATAGGTGCATGCGTTTATCTCTGGGCTTTCTATCCTATTCCATTCATCTATATTTCTGTTTTTTTTGTGCCACTACCATATTGTCTTGATTACTGTAGCTTTGTAGTATAGTCTGAAGTCAGGGACTCTGCTTCCTCCAGCTCCGTTTTTTTTTTTTTTTTTTCCTCAAGATTGCTTTGGGTTTCAGGGTCTTTTGTGTTTCCATACAAATTTTAAGGTTTTTTGTTCTAGTTCTGTAAAAAATGCCATTGGTAATTTGACAGGGATTGCAATGAATCTGTAGGTTGCTTTGTGTAGTATAGTCATTTTCACAATATTGATTCTTCCAATCCAAGAACATGGTATATCTCTCCATCTGTTTGTATCATCTTTAATTTCTTTCATACGTGTCTTATAGTTTTCTGAGTACAGGTCTTTTACCTCCTTAGGTAGGTTTATTCCTAGGTATCTTATTCTTTTTGTTGCAATGCTGTATGGGATTGTTCCCTTAATTTGTCTTTCTGATATTTTGTTGTTAGTGTATAGGAATGCAAGAGATTTCTGCACATTAATTTTGTATCCTGCAACTTTACCAAATTCATTGATTAGCTCTAGTAGTTTTCTGGTGGCATCTTTAGGATTCTCTATGTATAGTATCATGTCATCTGCAAACAGTGACAGTTTTACTTCTTTTCCAATTTGTATTCCTTTTCTTTCTTTTTCTTCCCTGATTGCCGTGGCTAGGACTTCCAAAAGTATGTTGAATAACAGTGGTGAGAGTGGACAACATTGTCTTGTTCTTGATCTTAGATGAAATGCTTTCAGTTTTTAACCATTGAGAATGATGTCTGCTGTGCGTCTGTCACATATGGCCTTTAGTATGTTGAGGTACGTTCCCTTGATGCCCACTTTCTGGAGAGCTTTTACCATAAATGGGTGTTGAATTTTGTCAAAAGCTTTTTCCACATCTACTGAGATTATCATATGGTTTTTACTCTTCAATTTGTTAATCTGGTGTATCACGTTGACTGATTTGCATATATTGAAGAATCCTTGCATCCCTGAGATCCCACTTGATCAAGGTGTATGATCCTTTTAATGTGTTGTTGCATTCTGTTTGCCAGTATTTTGTTGAGGATTTTTTGTATCTATATTCATCAGTGATATTGGTCTGTAATTTTCTTTTTTTGTAGTATCTCTGTCTGGTTTTAGTATCAGGGTGATGGTGGCCTTGTATAATGAGGTGGGGAGTGTTCCTTCCTCTGCAATTTTTTGGAAGAGTTTGAGAAGGATCGGTGTTAGCTCTTCTCTAAATGTTTGATAGAATTCACTCGTGAAGCCATCTGACCCTGGACTTTTGTTTGTTGGAAGATTTTTAATCCCAGTTTCAATTTCATTACTTGTGATTGGTCTGTTCATAGTTTCTATTTCTTCCTGGTTCAGTTTTGGAAGGTTATACCTTTCTAAAAATTTGTCCATATCTACCAGGTTGTCCATTTTATTAGCATATAGTTGCTTGTAGTAGCCTCTTATGATGCTTTGTATTTCTGTGGTGTCCTTTGTACCTTCTCCTTTTTCATTTCTAATTTTATTGATTTGATTCCTCACCCTCTTTTTCTTGATGAGTATTGCTAAAGGTTTATCAATTTTGTTTATCTTCTCAAAGAACCAGCTTTTAGTTTTATTGATCTTTGATATTGTTTTCTTTGTTTCTATTTCATTTATTTCTGCTCTGATCTTTATGATTTCTTTCCTTCTGCTAACTTTGGGGTTTTTTTGTTCTTCTTTCTCTAGTTACTTTAGGTGTAAGGTTAGATTGTGTATTTGAGATTGTTCTTGTTTCTTGAGGTAGGATTGTATTCCTATAAACTTCTCTCTTAGAACTGCCTTTACTGCATCCCATAGGTTTTGGGTCAACGGGTTTTCGTTGTCATTTGTTTCTAGGTATTTTCTGATTTTCTCTTTGATTTCTTCAGTGATCTGTTGATTATTTAGTAGCGTATTGTTTAGCTTCCATGTGTTTGTGTTTTTTACGTTTTTTTCCCCTTGTAATTTATTTCTAAGCTCATAGCATTGTGGTCGGAAAAGATGCTCCTTATGATTTCAATTTTCTTAAATTTACCAAGGCTTGATTTGTGACCCAAGATATGATCTATCCTGGAGAACGTTCCGTGTGCACTTGAGAAGTATAATCTGCTGTTGTGGGATGGAATGTCCTATAATATCAATTAAATCTAACTGGTCTGTTATGTCACTTAAAGTTTGTGTTTCCTTATTAATTTTCTGTCTGCATGATCTCTCCAGTGGTGTAAGTGAGGTGTTAAAGCCCCCCACTGTTATTCTGTTACTGTCAATTTCCCCTTTTATGGCTGTTAGCATATGCCTTATGTATTGAGGTGCTTCTATGTTGGGTGCATATATATTTATAATTGCTATATCTTTTTCTTGGATTGATCCCTTGATCGTTATGTAGTGTCCTTTCGTGTCTCTTGTAACATTCTTTATTTTAAAGTCTATTTTATCTGATATGAGTATTGCTACTCCATCTTTCTTTTGATTTCCATTTGCATAGAATATCTTTTTCCATCCCCTCACTTTCAGCCTGTATGTGTCCCTAGGTCTGAAGCAGGTCTCTTGTAGACAGCATATATATGGGTCTTGTTTTTATATTGACTCAGCGAGGCTGTGTGTTTTGGTTGGAGCATTTAATCCATTCACAATTAAGGTAACTATCGAAATGTATGTTCCTATTACTATTTTCTTGATTGTTTTGTGTTTGTTTTTGTAGGTCCTTTTCTTCACTTGTGTTTCCCACTTGGAGAAGTTCCTTTAGCATTTGTTGTAGAGCTGGTTTGGTGGTGCTGAATTCTCTTAGCTTTTGCTTGTCTGTAAAGCTTTTGATTTCTCCAGTGAATCTGAATGAGGTCCTTGCTAAGTAGAGTAACCTTGGTTGCAGGTTCTTCCCTTTCATCACTTTAAATATATTGTTTCACTCCCTTCTAGCTTGCAGAATTTCTGCAGAGAAATCAGCTGTTAACCTTATGGGAGATCCCTTGTATGTTATTTGTCATTTTTCCCTTGTGGCTTTTAATACATTTTCTTTGTCTTTAATTTTTGTCAGTTTGATTACTTTGTGTCTCGGCATGTTTCTCCTTGGGTTTATCCTGCCTGGGACTCTCTGTGCTTCCTTAACTTGGCTGGCTATTTCCTTTCCCAAGTTAGGAAAGTTTTCAACTATAATCTCTTCAAATATTTTCTCGAGTCCTTTCTCTCTCTCTTCTCCTTCTGGGACCCCTATAATGTGAATGTTGGTGCCTTTAACGTTGTCCCAGAGGTCTCTTAGGCTGTCTTCATTTCTTTTCATTCTTCTTTCTTTATTCTCTTCCTCAGCAGTGAATTCCACCATTCTGTCTTCTGGGTCACTTACCCATTCTTCTGCCTCAGTTATTCTGCTATTGATTCCTTCTTGTGTATTTTTCATTTCGGTTATTGTATTGTTCATCTCTGTGTGTTTGTTCTTTAATTCCTGTAGGTCTTTTTAAAACATTTCTTGTATCTTCTCAATCCTTGCCTCCATTCTTTTTCCGAGGTCCTGGATCATCTTCACTATCATTATTCTGAATTCTTTTTCTGAAAGGTTGCCTATCTCCACTTCATTTAGTTGTTTTTCTGGCGTTTTATCTTGTTCCTTTATCTGGTACATAGCCCTCTGCCTTTTCATCTTTTCTATCTTTCTGTGAACGTGGTTTTAGTTCCACAGGCTGCAGGACTGTAGTTACTCTTGCTTCTGCTGTCTGCCCTCTGGTGGATGAGGCTACCTAAGAGGCTTGTGCAAGCTTCCTGATGGTAGGGACTGGTGGCAGGTAGAGCTGGGTGTTGCTCTGGTGGGCAGAGCTCAGTAAAACTTTAATCCACTTGTCTGCTGATGGGTGGGGCTGTATTCCCTCCCTGTTTGTTGTTTGGCCTGAGGCGACTCAGCACTGGAGCCTACAGTGGGGCTAATGGCAGACTCCAGGAGGGCCCAGGCCAGTGGTACTTCCCAGAACTTCTGCTGCCAGTGTCCTTCTCCCCATGGTGAGCCACAGCCGCCCCCCGCCTCTGCAGGAGACCCTCCAACACTAACAGGTAGGTCTGTTTCAGTCTCCTATGGAGTCTCTGCTCCTTTCCCCTGGGTCCTGGTGTGCACATTACTTTGTGTGTGCCCTGCAAGCTTGGAGTCTCTGCTTCCCCCAGTCCTGTTGAAGTCCTGCAATCAAATCCCGCTGGCCTTCAAAGTCCGATTCTCTGGGGATTCCTGCTCCCGTTGCCAGACTCCCAGGTTGGGAAGCCTGATGTGGGGCTCAGAACCTTCACTCCAGTGGGTGGACTTCTGTGGTGTAATTGTTCTCCAGTTTGTGAGTCACCCACCCAGCGGTTATGGAATTTGATTTTATCGTGATTGCACCGCTCCTACCATCTCATTGAAGCCTCTCCTTTGTCTTTGGATGTGGGGTATCGTTTTTGGTGAGTTCCAGCATCTTCCTGTCAATGACTGTTCAGCAGTTAGTTGTAATTCTGATGCTCTCGCAAGAGGGAGTGAGCACATGTCCTTCTACTCTGCCATCTTGAACCAATCTCCTTTCTCCATCATTTTCAAACTGAACACTCAAAGGTATTTATATCTTTAAGTGTTTGCTGCAGTAATAGAGTTAATTATGCTCTCTTCAAGGCCTGCAATTTACGATTAAAGCAAAATAGAGATGTTAACGTTTCATTTTTAAGTCTTTTACTTTCAGAATGAGAGATTAATGTGCTTAAACATCTGCAAGACATAGCATAACTTTGATTTAGAAATCTAACACTTGACATATAAGACAAAGTTTTTTTCTTTATGATTCCCTTAGTCCCACAAATATACATGAAGCATTTTTATCCATTCTGTCTTACTTTACGAATAATTATTTTATTGTTTTTAAATGTGGCATTTTTTTTCTGCCATTTAAGTCTTTCCAAATTAAAGTTACTATCTTTTCCCCCTTAAAGTACTAAACGATCTTCAAATTTGAAGAGAAATAAAGACTAAAGGAGAAACTTTTTTATTTTTAAAATTACAAAGCAAAGCCAGGAATTTCAACCTCTACTATAGTTATGTGAGGGCATTTGGGAGAAGGTGTAATGGAGATAATAACTTGCAATGATTCTATTATACTTTTACAAGTCATGTTTTCCCTATTCATCTCAACTTCCCTAATACATTTCAAGTAATTAAATCTTCTTCCATGCTTGTAATTCATTAATTCCAACTAACATGTAAAAAAGTAGTTTACACATCACTGTAATCATGCTATTAATACTTTTACAGCTCCAATTTGCTGCCACCTGAGAGCAATGTTCCTGAAAGGTGACTTTTTCCTCAGTTATTTCAACTTCCGTTGGGTCAAAAGCATTTAAATTATAGCCCAATATCAGCTTCATTAAATATCCTTTCTTATTAATTTTCATAAAACTACTATCTAGCCACTTATAACTACAATAAGAAATCTTTCAGATTTTTGATTCAATCCTTTAATTCTATATAGAAACTGAGGCACAGAGAAGATGAAGGACCAGCTCAAGTTTGCCTAGAAAGTTAATACATGACTTTCTTACCAACTTATTTTCACTCCACTTCCTGTTACTACTTAATACAATTATAAATTCTGATAATAGGTTTTAGAGGCCTAAAACTAAAATATTTAGAGCAAAACAACTATAACAAAACTATTCTAACTTGACTTCAGATAAGATAACATTCCTACAGTTTAGCAAAAACTGATGTTAAGTGGGAACAGTATTTTTGCCATTAAAATAATCTAAACTCTCAGACATCCATTCATTTAAACGTGTACTGAGTGCCCAGTCTAGGCCAGGCCCTGTGATAGGTACTGAAGACAACTAGTTCTCATGTCCATGGCAACAGGGTAAGGCTACCCTTGGAGCTCTTCAGTACCTCCTTCAGGCCGCATGCTGTGGGTGGCTTCCCTTTCTTCTTCAATACTATTTGTGACATTCAATTTAACTTGATTTTACTGAAGTAAAGATGTTTTGGTCTTTTTTGGTGAGTGGGGGTAAATATTACTATAAATATTTGCCTGACAAATGCAATTATTCAATGTAGTGATATGCCAAATTTTTATGCAGTAATAGGCAAATTTTTATGCAGATATAAAAACGTAATCAACCTGTAATTAATTACCTTGTGGAGGCAGGGAAGACATCTGCCATTTTATGAATCAAAATCTTACAAACTAATCACCTAGAGATGTAAAATGAAAAGTACACACCTATAACATTTGCATAGCAAATACTGAAGTTCAGTCATACTTATGCTTAAATTTGAAACTGATTTGTTGCTGGCTGAAAGAAGGGAAAAAACAAACCAGATGATATAAAGCAAAATTGGTTTTTTCTTCTCCCTCTAAGTGTGCACACATGCTTAGAAGGGAAGAAGTCCAGCTGCTTCAACTAACAAGCTTCCAAGTAACCAACATTTGGTACTCTGAACTGACCACTATTATCTATTTAATCAACAACAAAACACACAAATAACCTGGATAAGACCAAAGTTAGACATATTTAAGAGTTTGCACAATTAAAAAATGACTACTCCTGCATTCTTTCCCAACTTGTGTCCATATATGAGCACTCTCCTGTAATACTCAGTAACTCAGTTTTAAATATTCATTACCAGGCAAATTTTAACAAGGTTTTATAGATCATACTCTAAGGATACCTCCCCCACACCTACAACTAAATTACCAGAATATTCTGCACAGGTCATACTTTGAAAGAATGTGATGGAAAGGAGATACTATATTCCTCGGACCTTTTTACAGCTGAAAAAATTCGTTCGGGGAAGAAGTGTTTACGCCCTATAGCTGTACCCAATTCAACATCCAAAGGCATAGGAAACATCCCTGCGTGACAGGCACCACAATGGGCACAGAAAGGAAGGTTACAAAAATAATGACTAGTCCACACTTTAAAAGGCCCTAATCTAGTGGGAAAGACATAAACAATTAATCATAATGTTAACATATTAATGTTATAACAGAGATCTAGACACACGTTACAACGATGCAGAGACCTAGAGAAATTAAAGGACGTTTGAGGGGCAAAATAAGAGAACAACACTCAGGGCAAACAACGCATGTGAAGATGGAATCAGGAAGGCAAGTTTGGAAACAGCAAGTAATTTGATATAGTTTCATGACTGGGGGAGGATCACAGTGAAGATTATGAAACCAGTAAATTAGGCTGAGGCCATAACGCTGAGGGACTTATATGTCATGCTAGGGCTTAGAATTTTGCCTTTACACAATTAGAGATGTTGGAGACATTGAAGCAGGGGTGTGACATGACCAAGACTGCGGGTTTAGAAAGATGAGCTAGCAAAAGCATGGAAACAAAACAGTCAAAATTGGAAACGCTTCAGGGAGAGATCACAATTAAAGTTTATTTTTAGTCTTAGAGAAAGACAAAGTTATTAGCAGAAGGAATAGATGCAAGAATGATACTGAAAAGACCAGATATTTGTGATTTGATTCATGTGCACATTTACACACTTGAAATGCATATCATTGCAAATATAAAAGAACACAAGTTAGTCAAGGCCTAGGATTAAGTTTATTTTATATCTCTGTTTATCTTAGCTTATTGCTCTTCTGTGTAATGTTTAGAGGTAAGTTATCAAATACTTACTAAGTTTCTATTATCTAAGTAGCAGTTACAATACTAACAATATGCAGGAGGTATAGTTTACAGATATTTGGTTTTAAAAAAAAACTTCATAATTGCATTTTAAAAATTTCTTAAGACAAAGTAAGTACTGTAATTGATAAACAAAGATATAGAAAATACTATTCATAGGCAAGCTTTGAAGAATTATTTTCTTAAGAATTATTTTTGGAGGGGGAAGATGGCAGAAGAGCAAGACGCAGAGATCACCTTCCTCCCCACAGATACATCAGAAATACACCTACACGTGGAACAGCTCCTACAGAACACCTACTGAATGCTGGCAGAAGACCTCAGACCTCCCAAAAGGCAAGAAACTCCCCTTGTACCCAGGTAGGGCAAAAGAAAAAAGAATAAACAGAGACAAAATAGGGACGGGACCTGCACCAGTGGGAGGGAGCTGTGAAGAAGGAAAGGTTTCCACACACTAGAAGCCCCTTCACGGGCAGAGACTGCAGGTGGCGGAGGGGGGAAGCTTAGGAGCCACGGAGGAGAACACAACAACAGGGGTGCGGAGGGCAAAGCGGAGAGATTCCCGCACAGAGGACCGGTGCTGACCAGCACTCACCAGGCCGAGAGGCTTGTCTGCTCACCCACCGGGGCGGGCAGGGCTGCGAGCTGAGACTTCGGCTTCGCAGGGAGAGGACTGGGGTTGGCGGCGTGAACACAGCCCTCAGGGGGTTAGTGCACCACGGCTAGCCAGGAGGGAGTCCAAGGAAAAGTCTGGACCTGCCGAAGAGGCAAGAGACCTTTTCTTCCCTCTTTGTTTCCTGGTGCGCGAGGAGAGGGGATTCAGAGCGCTACTTAAAGGAGCTCCAGAGACAGGCGCGAGCCGCTAACAGCGCGGACCCCAGAGACGGGCATAAGACGCTAATGCTTCTGCTGCTGCCACCAAAAAGCCTGTGTGCGAGCACAGGTCACTATCCACATCTCCCTTCCGGGAAGCCTGTGCAGCCCGCCACGGCCAGGGTCCAGGGATCCAGGGACAACTTCCCCGGGAGAACGCACGGCACGCCTCAGGCTGGTACAACGTCACGCTGGCCTCTGCTGCCGCAGGCTCGCCCCGCACTCCGTACCCCTCCCTCCCCCGGCCTGAGTGAGCCAGAGCCCCCGAATGAGCGGCTCCTTTAACCCCATCCTGTCTGAGCGAAGAACAGACGCCCTCCAGCGACCTACATGCAGAGGTGGGGCCAAATCCAAAGCTGAGCCCTGGGAGCTGTTCAAACAAAGAAGAGAAAGGGAAATCTCTCCCAGCAGCCTCAGGAGCCGCGAATTAAAGCTCCACAATCAACTTGATGTACCCTGCATCTGTGGAATACATGAATATACAACCAATCATCACAAATTGAGGAGGTGGACTTTGAGAGCAAGATTTATGATTTTTTCCCCTTTTCCTATTTTTGTGAGTGTGTATCTTTCTGTGTGAGATTTTTTCTGTATAGCTTTGCTTTCACCATTTGTCCTAGGGTTCTATCCATCCATTTTTCTTTTTCACTTTAAAAAAATTTTTTTTTCTTAATAATTATTTTTTACTTTAATAACTTTATTTTTTCTTACTTTATTTTATTTTATTTTATCCTCCTCCTTTCTTCCTACTTTTTCTCCCTTTTATTCTGAGCCATGTGGATGAAAGGCTCTTGGTGCTGCAGCCAGGAGTCAATGCTGTGCCTCTGAGGTGGGAGAGCCAACCTCAAGACAATGGTCCACAAGAGAACTCCCAGCTCCACATAATATCAAACGTAAAGAATCTCCCAGAGATCTCCATCTCAACACCAACACCAAGCTTCAATCACTGACCAGCAAGTTACAGTGCTGGACACCCTATGCCAAACAACTAGCAAGACAGGAAAACAACCTCACCCATTAGCAGAGAGGCTGCGTAAAATCATAATAAGTCCACAGACACCCCAAAACACACGACCAGATGTGGACATGCCCACCAGAAAGACAAGATCCAGCTTCATCCACCAGAACACAGGCACTAGTCCCCTCCAGCAGGAAGCCTACACAACCCACTGAACCAACTTTAGCCACTGGGGACAGACACCAAGAAAAACGGGAACTACGAACCTGCAGCCTGCAAAAAGGAGACCCCAAACACAGTAAGATAAGCAAAATGAGAAGACAGAAAAACACACGGCAGATAAAAGAGCAAGATAAAAACCCACCAGACCTAACAAATGAAGAGGAAATAGGCAGTCTATCTGAAAAAGAATTCAGAATAATGATAGTAAAGATGATCCAAAATCTTGGAAATAGAATAGACAAAATGCAAGAAACATTTAGCAAGGACCTAGAAGAACTAAAGTTGAAACAAGCAACAATGAACAACACAATAAACGAAATTAAAAATACTCTAGAAGGGATCAATAGCAGAATAACTGAGGCAGAAGAATGGATAAGTGACCTGGAAGATAAAATAGTGGAAATAACTACTGCAGAGCAAAATAAAGAAAAAAGAATGAAAACAACTGAGGACAGTCTCAGAGACCTCTGGGAAACATTAAACATACCAACATTCGAATTATAGGGGTTCCAGAAGAAGAAGAGAAAAAGAAAGGGACTGAGAAAATATTTGAAGAGATTATAGTTGAAAACTTCCCTAATATGGGAAAGGAAATAGTTAAAAAAGTCCAGGAAGCACAGACAGTCCCATACAGGATAAATCCAAGGAGAAACACGCCAAAACACATATTAATCAAACTGTCAAAAATTAAATACAAAAAAACATTAAAAGCAGCAAGGGAAAAACAACAAATAACACACAAGGAATCCCCATAAGGTTAACAGCTGATCTTTCAGTAGAAACTCTACAAGCCAGAAGGGACTGGTAGGACATATTTAAAGTGATGAAGGAGAAAAAACTACAACCAAGATTACTCTACCCAGCAAGGATCTCATTCAGATTTGATGGAGAAATTAAAACCTTTACAGACAAGCAAAAGCTGAGAGAGTTCAGCACCACCAAACCAGCTTTACAACAAATGTTAAAGGATCTTCTCTAGGCAAGAAACACAAGAGAAGGAAAAGACCTACAATGACAAACCCAAAACAATTAAGAAAATAGGAATAGGAACCCACATATCAATAATTACCATAAATGTAAATGGATTAAATGCTCCAACCAAATGATACAGACTGGCTGAATGGAAACAAAAACAAGACCCATATATATGCTGTCTACAAGAGACCCACTTCAGACCTAGAGACACATACAGACTGAAAGTGAGGGGATGGAAAAAGATATTCCATGCAATGGAAACCAAAAGAAAGCTGGAGCAGCAATTCTCGTATCAGACAAAATAGACATTAAAATAAAGACTATTAGAAGAGAAAAAGAAGGACACTACATAATGATCAAGGGATCGATCCAAGAAAAAGATATAACAATTGTAAATATTTATGCACCTAACATAGGAGCACCTCAATACAAAAGGCAAATACTAACAGCCATAAAAGGGGAAATCGACAGTAACACATTCATAGTAGGGGACTTTAACACCCCACTTTCACCAATGGACAGATCATTCAAAATGAAAATAAATAAGGAAACACAAGCTTTAAATGATAAATTAAACAAGATGGACTTAACTGATGTTTATAGGACATTCCATCCAAAAACAACAGGATACACATTTTTCTCAAGTGCTCATGGAACATTCTCCAGGATAGATCATATCTTGGGTCACAAATCAAGCCTTGGTAAATTTAAGAAAATTGAAATTGTATCAAGTTTCTTTTCCGACCACAATGCTATGAGACTAGATATCAATTACAGGAAAAGATCTGTAAAAAATACAAACACATGGAGGCTAAAAAATACACTACTTAATAACGAAGTGATCACTGAAGAAATCAAAGAGGAAATCAAAAAATACCTAGAAATAAATGACAATGGAGACACGACGACCCAAAACCCATGGGATGCAGCAAAAGCAGTTCTAAGAGGGAAGTTTATAGCAATACAATCCTACCTTAAGGAACAGGAAACATCTCAAATAAACAACCTAACCTTGCACCTAAAGCAATTAGAGAAAGAAGAACAAAAAAACCCCAAAGTTAGCAGAAGGAGAGAAATCATAAAGATCAGATCAGAAATAAAAGAAAAAGAAATGAAGGAAATGATAGCAAAGATCAATAAAACTAAAAGCTGGTTTTTTGAGAAGATAAACAAAATTGATAAACCATTAGCCACACTCATCAAGAAAAAAAGGGAGAAGACTCAAATCAATAGAATTAGAAATGAAAAAGGAGAAGTAACAACTGACACTGCAGAAATAGAAAAGATCATGAGAGATTACTACAAGCAACTCTATGCCAATAAAATGGACAACCTGGAAGAAATGGACAAATTCTTAGAAAAGCACAAACTGCCAAGACTGAATCAGGAAGAAATAGAAAATATAAACAGCCCAATCACAAGCACTGAAATTGAAACAGTGATTAAAAATCTTCCAACAAACAAAAGCCCAGGACCAGATGGCTTCACAAGTGAATTCTATAAAACATTTAGAGAAGAGCTAACACCTATCCTTCTCAAACTCTTCCAAAATATAGCAGAGGGAGGAACACTCCCAAACTCATTCTACGAGGGCACCAACACCCTAATACCACAACCAGACAAGGATGTCACAAAGAAAGAAAACTACAGGCCAATATCACTGATGAACATAGATACAAAAATCCTCAACAAAATACTAGCAAACAGAATCCAACAGCACATTAAAAGGATCATACACCATGATCAAGTGGGGTTTATTCCAGGAATGCAAGGATTCTTTAATATATGCAAATCAATCAATGTGATACACCATATTAACAAATTGAAGGAGAAAAGCCATATGGTCATCTCAGTAGATGCAGAGAAAGCTTTCAACAAAATTCAACACCCATTTATGATAAAAACCCTCCAGAAAGTAGGCATGGAGGGAACTTTCCTCAACATAATAAAGGCCATATATGACAAACCCACATTCAACATCATCCCATTGGTGAAAACCTGAAAGCATTTCCACTAAGATCAGGAAGAAGACAAGGTTGCCCACTCTCACCACTCTTATTCAACATAGTTTTGGAAGTTATAGCCACAGCAATCAGAGAAGAAAAGGAAATAAAAGGAATCCAAATCGGAAAAGAAGAAGTAAAGCTGTCACTGTTTGCAGATGAAATGATACTATACATAGAGAATCCTAAAGATGCTACCAGAAAACTACTAGAGCTAATCAATGAATTTGGTAAAGTTGCAGGATACAAAATTAATGCACAGAAATCTCTGGCATTCCTATACACTAATGATGAAAAATCTGAAAGAGAAATCAAGAAAACACTCCCATTTACAATTGCAACAAAAAGAATAAAATATCTAGGAATAAACGTACTAAGGAGACAAAAGACCTGTATGCAGAAAATTATAAGACATTGATGAAAGAAATTAAAGATGATACAAATAGATGGTGAGATATGCCATGTTATTGGATTGGACGAATCAACATTGTGAAAATGACTCTACTACACAAAGCAATCTACAGATTCAATGCAATCCCTATCAAACTACCACTGGCATTTTTCACAGAACTAGAACAAAAAATTTCACAATTTGTATGGAAACACAAAAGACCCCAAATAGCCAAAGCAATCTTGAGAATGAAAAACGGAGCTGGAAGAATCAGGCTCACTGACTTCAGATTATACTACAAACCTACAGTCATCAAGACAATATGGTACTGGCACAAAAACAGAAATATAGAACAATGGGACAGGATAGAAAGCCCAGAGATAAACCCACGCACATATGGTCACCTTATCTTTGATGAAGGAGGCAGGAATGTACAGTGGAGAAACGACAGCCTCTTCAATAAGTGGTGCTGGGAAAACTGGACAGGTACATGCAAAAGTATGAGATTAGATCACTCCCTAACACCATACACAAAAATAAGCTCAAAATGGATTAAAGACCTAAATGTAAGGCCAGAAACTATCAAACTCTTACAGGAAAACATAGGCAGAACACTATATGACATAAATCACAGCAAGACCCTTTTTGACCCAACTCCTAGAGAAATGGAAATAAAAACAAAAATAAACAAATGGGACCTAATGAAACTTCAAAGCTTTTGCACAGCAAAGGAAACCATAAACAAGACAAAAAGACAACCCTCAGAATGGGAGAAAATATTTGCAAATGAAGCAACTGACAAAGGAGTACGTAATCTCCAAAATTTACAAGCAGCTCATGCAGCTCAATAACAAAAAAACAAACAACCCAATCCAAAAATGGGCAGAACACCTAAATAGACATTTCTTCAAAGAAGATATAGAGACTGCCACAAACACATGAAAGAATGCTCAACATCATTAATCATTAGAGAAATGCAAATCAAAACTACAATGAGATATCATCTCACACCAGTCAGAATGGCCATCATCAAAAATCTAGAAACAATAAATGCTGGAGAAGGTGTGGAGAAAAGGGAACACTTTTGCACTGCTGATGGGAATGTGAATTGGTACAGCCACTATGGAGAACAGTATAGAGGTTCCATAAAAAACTACAAATAGAACTACTATATGACCCAGCAATCCCACTACTGGACATATACCCTGAGAAAACCATAATTCAAGAAGAGTCATGTACCAAAATGTTCATTGCAGCTCTATTTACAATAGCCAGGAGGTGGAAGCAACCTAAGTGTCCATCATCGGATGAATGGATAAAGAAGATGTGGCACATATATACAATGGAATATTACTCAGCCATAAAAAGAAAGGAAAATGAGTTATTTGTAGTGAGGTGGATGGACCTAGAGTCTGTCATACAGAGTGAAGTAAGTCAGAAAGAGAAAGACAAATACTGTATGCTAACACATATACATGGAATCTAAGAAAAAAAAAATGTCATGAAGAACCCAGGGGTACAGGAATAAAGACACAGACCTACTAGGGAATGGACTTGAGGATATCGGGAGGGGGAAGGGTAAGCTGTGACAAAGTGAGAGAGTGGCATGGACATATATACACTACTAAACGTAAAATAGATAGCTAGTGGGAAGCAGCCGCATAGCACGGGGAGATCAGCTCGGTGGTTTGTGACCATCTAGAGGGGTGGGATAGGGAGGGTGGGTGGGAGGGAGATGTGAGGGGGAAGGGATATGGGAACATATGTGTGTGTGTGTGACTGATTCACTTTGTTATGAAGCAGAAACTAGCACACCATTGTAAAGCAATTATACTCCAATAAAGATGTAAAAAAAAAAAAAGAATTATTTTCACTCATTCTCACAAACAGAAACTGCATGTGTACAAAAATGACATAATTTGCATGAAGATCACTGAATACTGTTCATTAGTGATGACTTAAATTGAAACTTTATTGTGATTTCAGCTGAGAGAATTCATAAGAAGAAGGCAAAAATAACCACGGAGTTGATAGTTGCTCATTTTAAGGGTTTTTTAAATAGCAAATTTTGGGTTTTGGGGTTTTGTGGGGGGGGTTGGCTTGTTTTTCCTTTGTATATGTAGTTTGTTGCTGTTTTGTGTTGGGAAAAAATTTCTAGATCTCAAAATGGTAACTTAAGAAAAATCCTTGTATCAAAGAGTGTTAGTAAATACCCAAACGTCAGAGGAAAGTCCTCACAAAGACCCTCTTGCTTAATGTTGGGTTTGCTTAAGCGAAAATGGAATTATTTAATAAATAATACCATAATTTACTCACTTTGTGTAATTTCTTCCCACTCATTTTTAGGTGGAAAAAATCAAGAAAAATATTCTCTCCACATAGTCTATGCATAAGTGTTTTCCTATTTTAAAACAGCAATGGCAACATCCAGCAAAGTCCTGAAGGTTTTTTTTAAAACATCAATCATTTTCACAGCGGGGAGGAGTGATGTAGGAGAAGCACAGATCAATAAAGCTTAGATGGCTCCTCTGGCTCTGACTCCATTCTTCCATTAGGGACTACTTTCTGCACGCAGCAAAATGTGATACAGATACATTTAAAGGGACAGGGAGTAGCACTGAGATGTTTATCAGTGATGAAGGGAGAGGAAAGCTCACCAGCACTCACACTCTCCCGCTTCCCACAGGGTTCTCTATCCAACTCTTTTCTGTCTTTCTCACACCTCCCCCATAGCTATCTGAAACAGCCTGGCTGACAAGGAACTGTGATAACTGCCCTAAGCAAGTACAACTAAATAAGGTGAGTTGTGATAGCTTCAAGGTGCATTTATTTACTATTTTAATGGACCTTTGGGTCTGTGAAAAAATCAGTAGGAAAATGAGCCAGGCCTGCAAAAACAGCTTGGATTCTAGCCATCTGACCAGACAGATTAAGACCCTCACTTGGAAAGTGGGGTGCTTGCCCTTAAGATTTATGCCTTTCAATCACTTCACAGAGTCTCTTTCTTTTCCCCGTAACAAAAATACTAAGATGTACATTCCCATGTTTACACACCATGTTTCTTTTCTTTTTTTTAAATTTGAACTTTTTCATAAATTAGGAGGGGTTAAAAGAGAGCAGACTTGCTTGGAAATTTAAATTCTAGTTAATCTTTGAGGTGACCTATGAAAGGTACCATTTTGGTTTGCTCAAGCTCCCTATACCTTTCCTTCTAGTAAGGGACTCTGCCTCCATGGCCTAGGGTTGGCCAGTCATAATATCTTATTTTTGGGAAGTATTAATCGGTCCAAAAGAGCCAGGATCCTTCAGTAAGGCTGACAGGTAAATAACTATTGGGAGATAGGAACTCTGTCTTTCCACTGGGGTGACTGGGACAGTCAGTAGTCCTATTTTCCTGTCTCACAGAACAAACCTTTCTTACTTTAGCAGATAAAAATGATACCACATTTTTCTCTTCATTCAGTCATTCACTTAACATTTACTAAACATCTGCTGTGTGCTAAGTACTGTGCTGGGCACTGGGAATATAAAAACAAAGCAGTAGGGTGACTGTATCTTGTGAATCAAAAATCCAGACATTATCTGTTGAAAGATTTTTATGTAACTTCTGGATGTGAGATGTCATCTGAGAGACACTGTTTACATTCAAAAACATGGTAACTTCTAAGACATTTGGGTAGTTTGAGGAAAAAAAAAATCATTATGAAATCCAAAGCTGGAAGTATAATAGAAAGAGGCAAAATTTACAGTTGACATCATTATAAGATGTCACCTGGCTCTCGAATCTTCTAGTTACAGTTTTTTAGCACCATGTAATACGATATGAGAATAAAAAAACACTAGTGAAGTAAGAAAATATAAATGCTATCCCCTCACAAGTAGGATTGGGGAATACCACAAAATATAATATGATGGAAAGGCTTAGGTGCTAAGTTTATCTGATGCCAATTAAAGTACACATATACTACTTCTTTCCCCATATGTAAAAGAGGAACAATAATAGTAGCTACCTCATAGGATTATTTGAGAATGAAAGAATTTAATATATGAAAAACACTTAAATCAATACCTTGCACATGGTAAATAAATAATAAGTGGTTTTGGTTGCCCTAACACTGCCATTACAAGAAAACAACAAAATTGAGAGTCAAAGCAGGTTCTGAAAGAATATGAATGGCAAACACTGGACAGTGATCTACAACCATTATCAAAAAAAAAGACTATGAAGTTTGGAGGCGACTTGTGAGTGCTTTGAGACTTACAGGAAAGAGGAGTTTTAATCACTGCCCCCCTTTTAATGCATCTGCTTTGCTTTTTAATACCCTAAAGGGTTTTACTTTATTAAGGGTAAGGATACTAAAGTATATTCAAATTCTAAAATATTTATTTCATGTGATTCCAAAGTGGACTCAAAATATATCGGGCCTTTCATGATTTTCAAGTTCCATTCCCTCTACCTTTAAAATATATCTGAAATCTGACCCCTTGCTCACTATTAGCGAGATAGTAATACTTCCATTAGTAATGGAAGTACAGACATCACCATCTCTTGCCTACGTGAGTGCAATAGTCTTCTTTGCTCTTATCTCCTAGAGTCAACTTTCCACAGGGCAGCCAGAGTGAGCTTTCCCACATCCAAACGAGCCCAGCCTCCAATGCTCATAACCTCCCAGTCACTCCCATCACAACCAGATTAAGATCCAGTCTCTTTACATGAGTAACTGTGTCCAAACTCATCTATTTACAGCCTCCCTCTTCCTCTCTACGCTTTAGTCCCTCTGGTCTTCTGGGTCCTAGAACACGCCAAGCCAAATTCTGACTTCTGTCTGGCTGAATGCTCTTCTCCCATATTTCCACTTGGCCAGATTCTTGATTTCATTCAGATCTTTTGTCTAATTCACCTCCTCAGAGAAAAACCTTTCCTGACTACCCTATCTTACATAGTCACCTCTCCTCCTCTCCCCTTCCCTGCCCTCTTTTTATCCCTTTCTTTATAGTATTTATGTGACCTGAATTATATATATATTACGACAGGGACCTTGTATGTCTTACCATTGTAGGGCCTATAACAATGCCTGACACAAAACAGGGCTCAGTAAATATTTGTTGAATAAATAAAAGCATCCTTGTGAAGTTTTGCTTCATTGCATTAAAACCTCTTTTCTTAAAAGGCAAGAAACTAAATCCCACTTTACAAAAAAACATAAGGTAAAAGCTTCTTACAAGCATCAATTAATACATCCTTATATAAGCCAACTGAAGCAGAAAATATTATAAAACCTATTGCTGAGCTCTTGTCTTCCTAAGGCAAAGCAGATAGTGATAAAATACATGGCAAAAAACCACTGATAAATGCTAAGAGATTAGCCATGGTCTCTGCTGGCATCTAATATTACCTCTATAGTGGATTCTCAAATTTAGATCTTGAATCTTGACTCCCTCCTTGAGTTCCAGTTTCACATTTAATTGCCTGGTAATGCACCCCACTTCCTTCTTCTTCCTATTCCTGCTGCCTTATTATCTATCACTCCTCCCAAACGTGCTAACCCTCTAGTATTCATTCCAATATGTTGTCATACGCTAATACTATATGAATATATACATACGTAGGTACACATACTCATACATAAACCCACACAAAGGTTTTCTGGTCATTGTGTTACAAAAGAATAGGATATATTAATATATACTTCTGTACATATTTCTTTCTTCATTCGACAATACCTCACAGAAAGTCCCTCAAAGTTGGCTCATACAATGCTGTTTTTGATGGAAACACAATATTTATTCTATGTTGTGATATACTATAATTTATTTACCCATTCCACTATTAATAGATATTATTTAGTTTGTAATTTTTGATACTATAAACAGTGCTGAAATAAACATCCTTGTACATATCAGTGCTTTAATTCTTAGAGACAGATTGCCTTAAGTGAAATCATTAAGGCATAATATGTTTATTTTCAATCTTAATAGATATTGCCAGATTACCTTCCAAAAAAGGCAATAACAACTCATATTTCTATCAGCAGTGTTCAAATAAACTTCCCCATCCCCAACCCAAGTAACAAGTGTTTTTGATCATTTTAATTTTTGCCGATCTTATGGATGTAAAGTGATAGTTTCGCATTATTTTAATTTGCCTTTCATTGACTACTAATAAGTCTGACCATCCTTTGAAATATTATTGACCATCTGAATATGCTCTTCTAAAATTGCCTATTCATATCCTTTGCCCATTTTTCTATTTGGTAGTTTGTCTTATCAAACTGTAAGAGCTTTCTGCATGTTACAGACACAAGCCCTTTCATCTGACACCTCTGTTGCAAATACTTTATTTTCCAAATTTGCTGTGGACTATTAATTTTGTTTATGTTCTGTTTTGCCATATAAATTTAAACTTTCATATAGCCAAAATTCTTTTTCCCCCCGTCCAGCTTCTAGATTTCCTGTTTAAGAAAGAAGGTTCTCTAGATGACAATTCTGACTTAAATATCAAATTATAAAATAAAATATGAGAAATTTCCCTTCCACATAAAATATGAGAAATCCTGTTTAAATTGTACTTTGTTAAGAACCACCCCCACTTTTTTTTTTACACCTTGTTCTTTTGACTCTCTAGTTACTACATTGAAAAATCTTGACATTATAATTATTAAAGTAAATAGATTTTCCACCAAAACTTGAAGTAAAAAAGATACTAGATATGTCACCTTGAACTTTCTATCCATTACAGGGACTCTCCTCTGCAACACCACTGCCAAACAATAATCTAACCTCTGCTTGCTTATTTCCAATGATGAGATACTTAATACTTCTCTAGACCTTACCATTCCACTTTCCAGAAGTTTCTATTCATTTCATTCTGAGTCATCTATATTTTTCATATTCCTGCTGAAATAACCAAACTAAGCAAATACATAAGAGAATGAAAATCAGACTCAGTAATTTAACTGATATTCTTAGTACCTGAAGATTATTCATTTGCTTTTTCCCTTTCCTCCAATGAATATCTTTTTTATGCCAAGTATTAGAAATACAAAGATTGGGGGCTTCCCTGGTGGCGTAGTGGTTGAGAGTCCGCCTGCCAATGCAGGGGACACGGGTTCGTGCCCCGGTCCGGGAAGATCCCACATGCCGTGGAGCGGCTGGGCCCGTGAGCCATGGCCGGTGAGCCTGTACGTCTGGAGCCTGTGCTCCGCAACGGGAGAGGCCACAACAGTGAGAGGCCCGCGTACCGCAACAACAACAAAAAGAAAGGGTAAAAGAATCTCCAATAAAATGCAGTCAGGATAATAGTAAGAAATGAACAGATAATAAACAGATAAAGCAAACAATAGGCTAGAAAAATACACAAGAAACTGATTACCAATGCCTATTCTATCAAGGCAGGGATCGGCTCCTGTGAAATTCTAAGATTTTGCAGATCCTTACATGGGGTTGGAGAGTAACCTGCTTACTGATTTACTCAGAGTAGACAGTCACATTTAACAATTTACTCAGAGTAGACAGTCACATTTAACAAACACATGTAGGACCTCATAGTCAGTTAGCTGTCAAAAGCATTTATCCATCCATCCGTTAACTGGCACAACCAATTCCTAATTCAAACCTCACACTCAAAAACATGCGACCTTTCTGGAACAAAGACACAAGACAGCTCTGTTTATATTTACCAGAAACCTTACCCTTGGCAAAGACAAATTTCTGCAAATTTTAAATTGAAGTACTAATCGAAGTATAATATATACCTGAAACTATGTTTATTGTTCAATATTAAAGGTGAAATACTTTAAAATCACAAAAAGCATTAACAGGAAAAAAAAAAGTAGCAAATTAAAGCAAAATTTCTTTATCAGACTACGAGGCTAAAATAAGTATCAGGTAAAGGTAAACAAATAAAATTAAAAGTTGACAAGATTTTAACCACTAAAAGCTTCAAAATCATGAGTCGGGTTTATCTAGCATATTCAAGAAAACCTAGGCATGTTATAGGATAGCACAACTATTCACCAAAGACACACTTCTATAATCACAGCAGTCTAATGGTGTCAGCTGTTTTGAATACGTAGTCATAATACAGCTCATTTTAATATGGCAGAGTTAGCTGAGCTCTCTGTTGTATTTCTATACTTTCTATGATGCATTATTATAGATACTTCATTATAAGTATTTGTTTACACCTGTTTCTTATGTTAGTCTGTAAGCTCCTAGAGATAACAGTCTTTATAACCCTAATACAAACACAAATTGTAGCCCTAGATTTAATTCCTAATATGTATATCTTACTTTCACAGACTTAGGAATTACAAGTTCAAATATGCATTATAAGCTAGCATTAAAAGAAAGGTACAGTACCTTCAAAAACTAAACCAAAACAAAACATCACATTCTTTGTAAACCTACAAGCTAAATATCTTGAAATCTTGAATTCTAAAACAGTATGTGGGGCTTGCTCTATTAAGTGTTACATTTATATGAGAGCCTGGCAAATGGGTTCTAAAAATATTTAGATCCTCTATGATTTTCTTAGTCTGTGCATTTATTATTGCTTCTAATCACTAGCAGTTATACTGGCTCCAATTGTTTTGCATCTCTTTAAGTAAATGGAGCATCTGCCTACAGACAATACAGTCCAAGAGGTACTTTATAAGAATTAAGTCCTATGAAAACATGGAATAATTAGAGTACTAACAAAAAACTATGAAGATTCTTTCCAACATAAATGTCTTGTCGTGGTTTTTGTCGGTATTTAATGTATGGCCTTACTTTGAGGATATATTTAAGTTAGCACAGCAGACTAAAATCAGTCATTCTTAAAAATAACAAAAACCAGTAGTAAGTCCCTTACATACAAATGAGTTCTGTTTCAAGAGCACATTCGTAAGTCCAATTTGTTTGTAAGTCCAACAAAGTTAGCCTAGGTAGCCAACTAACACAATCAGCTATATAGTACTATACTGTAATAGGTTTATAATACTTTTCACACAAATAATACATAAAAAACAAACACAAAAAATAGAACATTTTTAATCTTACAGTACAGTACCTTGAAAACTACAGTAGTACAATACAACAGCTAGCATACAGGGGCTGGCATTGAGTGAACAGACAAAAAGAGTTACTGAATGGAGGAGGGAGAGGAGGTGGGAGATGGGAGAGCTGAAGGAACGTCAGCAATAGGAGACAGAGGGCAAGCTGCAATTTCACTCACACCTGACGTTGACGGCACAGGTTCTGGTTCCTTGCTGGATTCAATTCTATCTACAGTCTTGAAAAAACAATCCAGTGATGTCTGGGCGGTAGCTCTTTTTTTCTCGTCATAGATGACATGGTAGCACCAGATTGCATTCTAAATGGCTGCTGCAACCTTTGTGTACCATTCTACGTTAGGGTCCTGTGCCTCAACAACTAACAGTGCCTCCTCAAATAAAGAAAATCCCCTTGCCATTTCCTGCGTTGTGAATCTCTTCAGTTCTTTAGTTACTTCTTCCTCTTGTCTCTCTTCGTCCTTTCTCTGGGCCTCTAATTCCATCAGGGCTTCATTAATTAGCTCCTCGTGTTGTACAGCAAGGAGTTCAGTGAAGTCGTCCTCTTGCAGACCTAGCTTGAAGTAAAGATACTGTACTACTGTACTCTATACAGTACTGTACAGTAAAGTATACAAATGCACAACCACTTGTAGAGGATGCATGCATGTGACAATGTACGCCAGACACGTGAACTAACTTATGTGACTGGACATGCAAACACACGTTTGCATCTTTAAAAGTTCACAACTTGAAGGTTCGTATGTATGGGAATTACGGTAAACAAAATCTAGCTAGTTTAAACCATTATTAACAAAACCATTTAATTTGTATGAAGTATAAAAAGTACTCACATTGGCTCTCACTGAAGAGCCTTAGGTGAGCAATCAAAATTCAAAAGAGAAAAGACCCTAACTAAAATTGAGTTGCTTGTGGATATGTTAAGTGAGTTATCAGTGACTCAGACACAAAATGTGAACAGTACTTAAAGAATCCTTCTCTTTGAAATACTCTAGTACTAGAAAATGATTTGAGTGTTTGCCAGGTTTTATATTTTAGAGAAAGATACTTTGATACCTCATTTAACATGTATGAACTATTACTAATTTAGAGAATGTAATTTTTTATGAGCATTTTCACCTTAATCAAATGATCAAACCTAACATCACCATCCTGACTTGCTGATGTATTCTTGCTAAAAATGTTTAATACAAAATTAATCATGAGGAAACAGATGAATCCAAATCGAGGAATATTTTGCAAAACACCTGGCCTATAACCTAAAGATGTCAATTCCAAGGAAGACCGCCTTTATCATACCTCCCACCCCCAAAAAGATGGGAAACTATTCTAATTTAAAGAAGACTAAAGAAACATAACAACTAAATGCAATGTGTGATCCTTGATCAGGGGTCGGCCAGCTATAAAGGATTTTATTGGGACATTTGGAAAAATTTAAATATGGACTTTGTATCATATAAATGTTTTATCTGTATTAAATTCTAGAGTGTGATAATTATATTACATTTATGTAGTAAAAGTCCTTGTTCTTGTGAAATATCTGCTAAAGTTTTTAGGAAAAAAGAGTCATAAAATATTTAGGGAAGAATAGTCACATTGTCTGTAATTTAATCTCAAATGGTCAGGGGGGGAAAATTTATATACAGAGATAAAACAAATGTGGGAAAATGTATTCAACTGATAAATTCAGAGAGAGCGCATACAAGTATTGATTGTTCTCTTATTTAAATTTTAAAACTTTGAAAATTTTTTAAAATAAAATGTTGGAAGGAATACTCAAATGAAAACTCTAGAAGTGAGAAAGACAGTAAATAAAATTAAGAACTTAATGACTGGGTTCACAAGCAGGTTCAACAGAACAGGAGAAAAAAATCAGTGAACTGGAAGCAAATTCAGAAAAAAATTCACAGGATGAAAAAAAGGTTAGAAAATATGGCAATGAGTGTATGAGCATGTGAGACAGGGTAAAAAGTTCTAACAGATGAGACTGTAGTCCCAGAGAAGAGGAGAGACTGTAACAGAAGCAATGTATAATAGAAGCTTCTGCATAACAGAAGCTGCTGTAATACACAGCAGCTGACAATTTCCCCAAACTAGACATCAAGCTATAGATTCAAGAAGCAATATGGACATCAAAAACGACTAACAATACAAAGAAAACCATACTTTTAGGCATACCATATTTAAATTGCTAAAAAGAGGTGGAGAAACTCTTAAAAGCAGCAAAGTATTACCTTCAAAAGAGCAACTCAACTTCTACTTCTCATCAGAAAGTGGAAGTCAGAAAACAACCAAATAAAATCTTTAAAGAGCCGAAATAAAATAATGTCCTACCTAAATTCTATACTCAGTAAAAATACTCTTCAAAAATGGAGGAGATGGCTTCCCTGGTGGTGCAGTGGTTGAGAGTCCGTCTGCCAATGCAGGGGACACGGGTTCGTGCCCCGGTCCGGGAAGATCCCGCATGCCACGGAGTGGCTGGGCCCGTGAGCCATGGCCACTGAGCCTGTGCGTCCGGAGCCTGTGCTCCACAACAAGAGAGGCCACAACAGTGAGAGGCCCGCGTAACACACACACACACACAAAAAAAAAAAAAAAAGGAGGAGAAATAAAGGTACTTCTGAACAAATAAATGTCAAAGGAATTTATGATCAGCAGAATTGCACTAAAGGGAGTTCTTCTAGCAAAAGAAAAATAGGCCTAAAGAGAAGCAGGGAAATACAATGAGAATGTACATCAATGGAAAGAATAAAAATATGGGCAAATCTCAACAATTATATAAAACAATAAAAATTATGTCTTGTGGAGTTTAAAATATACAGAGAATCTAAATTCACTATAAGAACAGCACAAAGGCAGAAGAGTGATAAATGCAGTCAAAGTATTCCAAGGTGCTTGCATTGTCCAGGAAATGATAAAAGCAGGCACTGATATTAGACTTTTATAACTCAAAAATGCATGTTGTAACCTCTAGGAAGTCACTAAAACAATAGTGAAAGAATATATAACAGGCTTACAGGATAAAATGGAATAAAAAAATAATCCAAAAGGAGACAAGAAAGGAAAGAAAATGGCCGAGACCAAGTAGAACAAATAAAAAATAATTTCAAAATTTAAACTGAAATATATGTTATTACATTAAATGTAAATGGACTAAATATTCAATTAAAACACAAATTATCTCACTGAATTAAAAACAAAAATATATGCTGCTCACAAAAGACCACCTTAAATAATAAGCTATAGAGAAGCTAAAAATTAAAGGATGAAAGACATACCATGCAAACATTAACAACAACATCAATAAAATTAATATTTATGCCCCTGTGCATTCACTCAAATATTTTCAGGCCATCTATAATAATAGCAAAACTTAAATACACTTATTACAAATCCCACCAAGATGGCCCCCCAATGATTACTGCCTTTTAGTATTCAATGTGTGAAGTGTTCCTCAACCCTACATTAAATAGGGCTGCTCTGTGTGACCATTAAAATATTTTGAAAATGACAGAGTATGATTTCTAAAGCTAAATCATAACATAATTTGTGATTTCCCCCTTTCTCTCTCTGGCATCACCTGTTCTGGGGAAAGCCAGAAGAACACTCAGCAGCCCTATAGAGAGAACCATCTGGTGAAGAACTGAGGCCTCCTGCCAACAGCTGGCATAAATTTGCCAGCCATGAGAAGTGAGCCATCCTAAATGCAGAACTCCCAACCCCAATAAAGCCTTCAGATGATGGCAGACCCAGCTAAACTTTATTTTTTTTCATCTATATTCATCAATGATATCGGTCTGTAATTTTCTTTTTTTGTAGTATCCTTGTCTGGATATGGTATCAGGGTGATGGTGGCCTCATAGAGTGTTCCTTCCTCTGCAATTTTTTGGAAGAATTTGAGAAGGATGGGTGTTAGCTCTTCTCTAAATGTTTGAAAGAATTCACTTGTGAAGCCATCTGGCCCTGGACTTTTGTTTGTTGGAAGATTTTTAATCACAGTTTCATTACTTGTGATTGGTCTATTCATATTTTCTATTTCTTCCTGGTTCAGTCTTGGAAGGTTATACCTTTCTAAGAATTTATCCATTTGTCCATTTCTTCCAGGTTGTCCATTATATTGGCATAGAGTTGCTTGTAGTAGTCTCTTAGGATGCTTTGTATTTCTGTGTTGTCCATTGTAACTTCTCCTTTTTCATTTCTTATTTCATTGATTTGAGGCCTCGCCCTACTTTTCTTGATGAGTCTGGCTAAAGGTTTATCAATTTTGTTTATCTTCTCAAAGAACCAGCTTTTAGCTTTACTGATCTTTGCTATTGTTTTCATTGTTTCTCTTTCATTTATTTCTGCTCTGATATTTAGGATTTCTTTCCTTCTACTAACTTCGGGTTTTGTTTGTTCTTCTTTCTCTAGTTCCCTTAGGTGTAAGGTTAGATTGTTTATTTGAGATTTTTCTTGTTTCTTGAGATAGGCTTGTATTGCTATAAACTTCCCTCTTAGAACTGCTTTTGCTGCATTACATAAGTTTTGAATCATCGTGGTTTCATTCTCATTCGTCTCTAGGTATTTTTTGATTTCCTCTTTGATTTCTTCAGTGAACTCTTGGTTATTTAGTAATGTATTGTTTAGCCTCCATGTGTTTGTGTTTTTCATGTTTTTTTCCCCTATAATTTATTTCTAAGCTCATAGCATTGTGGTCAGAAAAGACGCTTGATATGATTTCAATTTTCTTAAATTTACCGAGGCTTGATTTGTGACCCAAGATGTGATCTATCCTGGAGAATGTTCCATATGCACTTGAGAAGAGGGTGTAATCTGCTGTTTTCCGATGGAATGCCCTATAAATATCAATTAAACCTAACTGATCGATAGTGTCACTTAAAGCCTGTGTTTCCTTATTAATTTTCTGTCTGGATGATCTGTCCGTTGGTGTAAGTGAGGGGTTAAAGTCCCCACTATCACTGTGTTACTGTCAATTTCCTCTTTTATAGCTGTTAGCATTTGCCTTAGGTATTGAGGTGCTCCTATTTTGGGTGCATATATATTTATAATTGTTATATCTTCTTCTTAGATTGATTCCTTGATCCTTATGTAGTGTCCTTCCTTGTCTCCTATAACATTATTTTAAAGTCTATTTTATCTGAGATGAGCATTGCTACTCCAGCTTTCATCTCATTTCCGTTTGCATGGAATATCTTTTTCCATCCCCTCACTTTCAGTCAGTATCTGTCCCTAGGTCTGAAGTGGGTCTCTTGTAGACAGCATATATATGGGTCTTATATTTATATCCATTCAGCAATGCTGTGTCTTTTGGTTGGAGCATTTAATCCATTCACATTTAAGGTAATTATCGATATGTATGTTCCTATTACCATTTTCTTAACTGTTTTGGTTTCTTTCTGTAGGTCCTTTTCTTCACTTGTGTTTCCCACTTAGAGAAGTTCCTTTAGCATTGGTTGTAGAGCTGGTTTGGTGGTGCTGAATTCTCTTAGTTTTTGCTTGTCTGGAAAGCTTTTGATTTCTTTGTCAAATCTCAATTAGATCCTTGCTGGTTAGAGTAATCTTGGTTGTAGGTTCTTCCCTTTCATCACTTTAAATATAACGTGCCACTCCCTTCTGGATTGTAGAGTTTCTGCTGGGCAATCAGCTGTTAACCTTATAGGAGTTCCCTTGTATGTTGTCATTTTTCCCTTGTTGTTTTTAATACTTTGTCTTTGTCAATTTGATTACAAACTGGTTCATTTGTACCATTTTTCTAGGTTCCACATATATGCGTTAATATACGATATTTCTTTCTCTTTCTGACTGACTTCACTCTGACAGACTCTAGGTCCATCCACGTCTCTACAAATGACACAATTTGGTTCCATTTTATGGCTGAGTAATATTCCATTGCATATATGTACCACATCTTCTTTATACATTTGTCTGTCAATGGACAGTTAGGTTGCTTCCATGACCTGGCTATTGTAAACAGTGCTGCAGTGAATACTGAGGTGCATGGGTCTTTTTGAATTATGGTTTTCTCTGGGTATATGCTCAGTAGTGAGATTGCTGGGTCACAGGGTAATTCTATTTTTAGTTTTTTTAAGGAAACTCCATATTGTTCTCCATAGTGGCTGTATCAATTTACAATTCCCACCAACAGTGCAAGAGCGTTCCCTTTTCTCCACACCCTATCCAGCATTTGCTGTTTGTAGATTTTCTGATGATGCCCGTTCTAACTGGTGTGAGGTGATACCTCATTGTAGTTTTGATTTGCATTTCTCTAATAATTAGTGATGTTGAGCAGCTTTTCATGTGCTTCTTGGCCATCTGTATATCTTCTTTGGAGAAATGTCTATTTAGGTCTTCTGTCCATTTTTTTATTGGGTTATTTGTTTTGATATTGAGCTGCATGAGCTGTTTATATATTTTGGAGATTAATCCTTTGTCCACTGATTGGTTTGCAAATATTTTCCCCATTCTGAGGGTTTTTTTGGTCTTGTTTATGGTTTCCTTTGCTGTGCAAAAGCTTTGAAGTTTCATTAGGTCCCATTTGTTTCTTTTTGTTTTTATTTCCATTACTCTAGGAGGTAAAGCAACAAATATCTTGCTAAATTTATGTCAAAGAGTGTTCTTCCTATGTTTTCCTCTAAGAGTTTAATAGTGGCCGGACTTACATTTAGGTCTTGAATCCGTTTTGAGTTTATTTTTTTTATATGGTGTTAGGGAGTGTTCTAATTTCATTCCTTTACATGTAGCTATCCAGTTTTTGCAGCTTACTAGGGAGACTGTCTTTTCTCCGTTGTATATCCCTGCCTCCTTTGTCATAGATTAGTTGACCATAGGTGCATGGGATTATCTCTGGGCTTTCTATCCTGTTCCATTGATCTATATTTCTGTTTTTGTGCCAGTACAATATTGTCTTCATTACTGTAGATTTGTAGTATAGTCTGAAGTCAGGGAGTCTGATTCCTCCAGCTCCATTATTTTCCCTCAAGACAGCTTTGGCTATTTGGTGTCTTTTGCGTCTCCATACAAATTTTAAGATTTTTTGTTCTAGTTCTGTAAAAAATGCCATTGGTAATTTGATAGGGATTGCATTGAATCTGTATATTCCTTTGGGAAGTATAGTCATTTTCACAATATTGATTCTCCCAATACAAAAACATGGTATATCTCTCCATCTGTTTGTATCATCTTTAATTTCTTTCATCAGTGTCTTATAGTTTTCTGCATACATGTCTTTTGTCTCCCTAGGTAGGTTTATTCCTAGGTATTTTATTCTTTTTTTTGCAGTGGTAAACGGGAGTGTTTCCTTAATTTCTCTTTCAGATTTTTCATCATTAATGTATAGGAATGCAAGAGATTTCTGTGCATTAATTTTGTATCCTGCAACTTTACCAAATTCATTGATTAGCTCTAGTAGTTTTCTGGTGGCATCTTTAGGATTCGCTATGTGTAGTATCATGTCATCTGCAAACAGTGACAGTTTTACTTCTTCTTTTCCGATTTGAATTCCTTTTATTTCTTTTTCTTCTCTGATTGCCGTGGCTAGGACTTCCAAAAGTATGTTGAATAAGAGTGGTGAGAGTGGACATCCTCATCTTTTTCCTGACATTAGAGGAAATGCTTTCAGTTTTTCACCATTGAGAATGATAATTTCTGTGGGGTTTTCATATATGGCCTTTATTATGTTGAGGTAGGTTCTGTCTATGTCTACATTCTGGAGAGTTTTTATCATAAATGGGTGTTGAATTTTGTCAGAAGCTTTTTATTCATCTATTGAGATGATTATATGGTTTTTATTCTTCAATTTGTTAATATGGTGCATTACACTGATTGATTTGCGTATATTGAAGAATCCTTGCATCCCTGGGATAAACCCCACTTCATCATGGTGTATGATCCTTTTAATGTGCTGTTGGATTCACTTTGCTAGTATTCTGTTGAGGATTTTTGCATCCATATTCATCAGTGATATTGGTCTGTAATTTTCTTTATTTGTACTATCTTTGTCTGGTTTTGGTATCAGGGTGATGGTGGCCTCATAAAATGAGCTTCGGAGTGTTCCTTCCTTTGCAATTTTTTGGAAGAGTTTGAGAAGGATGGGTATTTGCTCTTCTCTTAATGTTTGATAGAATTCTCCTGTGAAGCCATCTGGTCTGGACTTTTGTTTGTTGGAAGATTATTAATCCCAGTTTCAATTTCATTACTTCTGATTGGTCTGTTCATATTTTCCATTTCTTCCTGGTTCAGTCTTGGAAGGTTATACCTTTCTAAGAATTTGTCCATTTCTTCCAGGTTGTCCATTATATTGACATAGAGTTGCTTGTAGTAGTCTCTTAGGATGCTTTTCATTTCTGCAGTGTCTGTTGTAACTTCTCCTTTGTCATTTCTAATTTTATTGATTTGAGTCCTCTCCCTCTTTTTCTTGATGAGTCTGGCTAATGGTTTATCAATTTTGTTTATCTTCTCAAAGAACCAGTTTTTAGTTTTATCGAACTTTGCTACAGTGTTCTTTGTTTCTATTTCATTTATTTCTGCTCTGATCTTTATGATTTCTTTCCTTCTGGTAACTTCGGGTTTTGTTTGTTCTTCTTTATCTAGTTCCTTTAGGTGTAAGGTTAGACTTTTTATTTGAGATTTTTCTTGTTTCTTGAGGTAGGCGTGTATTGCTATAAGCTTCCCTCTTAGAACTGCTTTTGCTGCATCCCATAGGTTTTGGATTGTTGTGTTTTCATTGTCATTTGTCTCTAGGTATTTTTTCATTTCCTCTTTGATTTATTCAGTGATCTCTTGTTTACTTAGTAACATACTGTTTAGCCTCCATGTGTTTGTGTTTTTTACATTTTTTCCCCTGTAATTTACTTCTAAGCTCATAGCATTGTGGTTGGAAAAGATGCTTGATATGATTTCAATTTTCTTAAATTTACCGAGGATTGATTTGTGACCCCAGATGTGATCTATCCTGGAGAATGTTCCATGTACACTTGAGAAGAGAGTGTAATCTGCTGTTTCTGGATGGAATGTCTTATAAATATGAATTAAATCTACCCGGTCTATTGTGTCATTTAAAGGTTGTTTCCTTATTAATTTTCTGTTGGATGATCTGTCCATTGGTGTAAGTGAGGTGTAAAAGTCCCCCACTATTATTGTGTTACAGTCGATTTCCTCTTTTATAAGTGTTAGCAGTTGCCTTATGTATTGAGGTGTTCCTATGTTGGGTGCATATATATTTATAATTGTTATATCTTCTTCTTGGATTGATCCCTAGATCCTTATGTAGTGTCCTTTCGTGTCTCTTGTAACATTCTTTATTTTAAAGTCTATTTTATCTGATATGAGTATTGCTACTCCAGCTTTCTTTTGATTCCCATTTGCATGGAATATCTTTTTCCATCCCCTCACTTTCAGTCTGTATCTGTCCCTAGGTCTGAAGTGGGTCTCTTGTAGACAGCATATATATGGGTCTTATTTTTGTAGCCATTCAGCGAGCCTCTGTCTTTTGGTTGGAGCATTTAATCCATTCACGTTTAAGGTAATTATCAATATGTATGGTCCTAGTACCATTTTCTTAACTGTTTTAGTTTGGTTTTGTAGGTCTTTTTCTTCTCTTATGTTTCCCAGTTAGAGAAGTTCTTTTAGCATTTGTTGTAGAGCTGGTTTGGCAGTGCTGAATTCTCTTAGCTTTTGCTTGTCTGTAAAGCTTTTGATTTCTCCATCGCATCTGAATGAGATCCTTGTCAGGTAGAGTAACCTTGGTTGTATGTTCTTCCCTTTCATCACTTTAAGTATGTCATGCCACTCCCTTCCGGCTTGTAGAGTTTCTGCTGAGAAATCAGCTGTCAACGTTATGGGAGTTCCCTTGTATGTTATTTGTTGTTTTTCCCTTGCTGCTTTCAATAATTTTTCTTTGTCTTTATTTTTGCCAATTTGATTACTATGTGTCTCAGTGTGTTTCTCCTTGGGTTTATCCTTTATGGGACTCGCTGCGCTTCCTGGACTTGGGTGGCTATTTCCTTTCCCACGTTAGGGAAGTTTTCGACTATACTCTCCTCAAATATTTTCTCGGGTCCTTTCTCTCTCTCTTCTCCTTCTAGACCCCTATAATGCGAATGTTGTTGCGTTTAATGTTGTCCCAGAGGTCTCTTAGGCTGTCTTCATTTCTTTTCATTCTTTTTTCTTCATTCTGTTCTGCAGCAGTGAATTCCACCATTCTGTCTTCCAGGTCACTTATCCGTTCTTCTGCCTCAGTTATTCTGCTGTTGATTCCTTCTAGTGTATTTTTCACTTCAGTTATTGTTTTGTTCATCTCTGTTTGTTCTTTAATTCTTCTAGGTCTTTGGTAAACATTTCTTGCATCTTCTCAATCTTTACCTCCATGCTTTTTCCAAGGTCCTGGATCATCTTCACTATCATTATTCTGAATTCTTTTTCTGGAAGGTTGTCTCTCTCCACTTCATTTAGTTGTTTTCTGGTGTTTTGTTCCTTTATCTGGTACATAGACCTCTGCCATTTCATCTTGTCTATCTTTCTGTGAATGTCATTTTTGTTCTACAAGCTGCAGGACTGTAGTTCTTCTTGATTCTGCTGTGTGCCCTCTGATGGATGAGGCTAGCTAAGAGGCTTGTGCAAGTTTTCTCATGGGAGGGACTGGCAGTGGGTAGAGCTGGCTGTTGCTCTGGTGGGCAGAGCTCAGTAAAACTTTAATCCACTTGTCTGCTGATGGGTGGGGCTGGGTTCCTTCCCTGTTGGTTGTTTGGCCTGAGGCGACCCAACACTGGAGCCTACCTCGGCTCTTTGGTGGGGCTGATGGCGGACTCTGGGAGGGCTCACGCCAAGGAGTGCTTCCCAGAACTTCTGCTGCCAGTGTCCTTGTCCTCACGGTCAGACACAGCCACCCCCCACCTCTGCTGGAGACCCTCCAACACCAGCAGGTAGGTCTGGTTCAGTCTCCCCTGGGGTCACTGCTCCTTCCCCTGTGTACCGATGTGCACACTACTTCGTGTGTGCCCTCCAAGAGTGGAGTCTCTGTTTCCCCCAGCCCTGTCAAAGCCCTGCAATCAAATCCCACTAGCCTTCAAAGTCTGATTCTCTAGGAATTCCTCCTCCCATTGCCAACCCCCAGGTTGGGAAGTCTGATGTGGGGCTCAGAACCTTCACTCCAGTGGGTGGACTTCTGTGGTATAGGTGTTCTCCAGTTTGTGAGTCACCCACCCAGCAGTTACGGGATTTGATTTTATTGTGATTGCGCCCCTCCTACTATCTCATTGTGGCTTCTCCTTTGTCTTTGGATGGGGGATATCTTTTTTGGTGAGTCTCAGTGTCTTCCTATTGATGACTATTCAACAGTTAGTTGTGATTCTGGTGCTCTCACAAGAGGGAGTGAGAGCAGGTCCTTCTACTCTGCCATCTTGAACCAATCTCTCAAGGGAAGAGTTTATATATGGACAATCATGTGCATATATGGAGGTTGTTTCTGGCAGAGGGAAAATAAGAGGAGAGGACCTCAGGCTAGAGTGTTCTTTGTATAGTCAAGGAAGTTAAGGCTGAAACTCAGAAAGCATGGAGAAAGTGGTAGCAGCTATGGTCAGAGAAGTAACCAGGGCAGACCATGTAGGGATTTGTAAGCCATGGTAAGAACTCTATATTTTATCCAAAGTGTTATGAGAAGCCATTGGAGAGTTCTAAGCAGGAACATGAGACAATCAGCTAACGTTTTGAAAAGAAAGAGTTGCAAAGTCTCTGTGGAGAAAAGACTTTAAAGAGGCAAGAGACAAGAACACAAGAATCCAGTAATAATAACCACCTACTAAAAAGGGAACTGAGAAGTGATGAGGGTAAGAGACTTTCTTCTGTTTAGCACCATATGTATGAGCTACCAATTAAATACAAAACAAAGTTTTAATTTTTCTAGATTTTTACTAGTTGTAATAAAATTCTTCTAATTTTGCCAGTGTGCCAACAACTTTTCATTTGCTTCTTATGCTTTTTGCCATTTTAATAAATATTTTATAAGTATTTGAAATTATATACAAAATAATCCTTCCCAATAGTCAATGAAGCATTGACTTTTCTAGACAAGATCTAATGAAAAGTTTAAATAATTTAATAGAGGTCAGTTAAAATAGCCACAAATTAGCGAGAGAAATAACAAGTAAAACATTTGGTGTGATGAATTATCAGGATAACAAATTAAGGTAGATCCTTTCAAGGAAACGTTTGTTCTCTCTTTATCATAACTTTACTATTTCTTCAGTTGTTTACTCTTACATAGAATGAATTCTTTTGCGCCACAATAAGGGAATGCTTTAGTAAATATATGCCACAACCACTCAATGTAGTATTATGTAGCCATTAAAAAAGGATTGTTATATAATTTGAAGCAGAATACTACAATTTATATGTGGCAAGATCAAATATAAATAGACAACACCGAAAAAATTATGGAAAGAAAATAAAGTGAAATGTCAGTAGGATTATCTTTGAATGAGGTGGCTATAGATGATAGTTTTCTTTTTAATTTCTATTTTTCCATGCTTAAATTTATTATAATGTATTCTTTTCATTAAAAACTGTGATGGTCATTTTTATTTACATACACGAGTTTCCCCCTGTTTTTGTTCAGTTAATCTGAGTTACACACTGTCTTATGCTTATTAATGCTGTTAGTTCCAGTTAAAATTTTTATATAAACAGGAAATTATAGTAGAAACCGTGAATTTCTGTTAACAAATATTTACAACTCAGTGAAACCTATCTGTTCTCTTCCTACCATTCAGCTCAGTTTCCTCTGTTTCTGAATTTTCATTGCATTTTGTTAATATATATATTAACAACATATTAACAATATATAATATATATATTATATCTTACTGTTCTTCATATACAGTTTACTTTCATTCACTTCTTTGTGTGTAACTTCTTACTTTCCTTGAATTCTTAGAGATCAAGGGTTACCTTTACATTTCCTAGAGTACCCAGCACAATGTTACATGTTTAATAGATAGTTAATATCTATTAAATTATTGAAAGACATAGAACTTTAGAGTTAGAAGATAACTTGACAAGAAACCTACTCCACATCTCAAGACTTCAGAGACCTCCGGTTTTTATCTTCTCAATAAAATATATAAATTATAAGAAAACATCAAAAGTACAGAGTTTAGGATCTCACATCATTTATGGATAGTTTTGATGCCCAAAACTCTATTGAAAATTCATATCTTGAATTCTCTCTGGCTTAGAACTGTACTCCAGCACATTCTTTTAGAATTTGCCATGGTTCCCACATGATAAATCTTTAAAACTACAGATTTTTCAAAGTGATTTTCCAAGTTGCAAAGTAATAAATGCCCTTTTAAAATTATTTGCTACTTCAGAATCTGAAAACTGGGGAAATTAAAATATGAACTATATAATATATAATAGTATTGCATCAATGTTAAATTTCCTGAGTGAGATACATACTGAACTATTTGAAAGTGAAACATCTGCAAACAACTCTGAATGATTCAGAAAGAAAAAAATCTGTACCTATATCTAGATATAGATATACATACACACACATATGTTAGAGAGAAAAAAAAAGAGCATGTGCACAAATGCAGCAAAATATTAACTATCAGTGAATATAGGTGAAGGTCATACAGGGTTTGTTGTACTATTCTTGCAACTATGGTGAGGTTTGATTTCTTCAAAATAAAAAGTTGGAGAAAAATAAATACATTCAAAGTCCACCCCAACCCCAACAATATTCATTTCATGCCTTTAGATCTTTTAGATATTTTTCAAAAAACAGAGCTTTGTGGCGCTGATACTTTTATTTAGTAGTACAATAGAATTTATCTAAACTTCCCTAAGAAGAAATAACATCAGAAGTCAGTTACTACGGACAGCTCTCATATGTAAATATCAGTATCATCTTGCTTTCATATTAAAGTGGCATTCCCATATGTAAAATATGAGGCACAGTTAACTTTTCCAATAATCTTTTAAAAGGGTAGGGAAAGTATGAGAAAAAGATCCTAGATATTCTTGTTTCAGACACTGACAAAGCAATTCAGAAAAGGCTTCACGTTTATAACCATGCTGTCAATTCACGAATATATATTCTTTTCCATATAAATTACAAGATTCAGTTAGAGAATAAGAATAGGGTTAAAAAATGGGTAGAATAACCTGAACTCAAAGTGAAACTCTCATACATCTTAGCAATTAAGATAATTTTCAAAAGACTAAAAGAGAGCTTTCATAAGTATGAAAAGGAAACTGAGACCTTCAAAGGTTCAGCATCATAATCACCATCACTGTCACTGCCAATATTAAAGCCTTTCTCTCCTGTCTCCTGAGTATCACAGTTAAATAAATAGAGAATTGGAAATATTGTGACTTAGATAAAATAAGTTATATTGAGATTTAGTACCTGTCACATAGATTAATCTCTTTTCAAATTCTAAACTAAATTTCAAAGGATCGAAATCATATTAAAGGAGATGAGGGGGGGAAAAGAGAAATGAGAAAGAGTTTGTCTAAATTATTTGTTATTGCTGAAAGCCAAATTATACTTTCTTTTCTATTTAGGAATATATAAATATTAGAAATGGTGTAATAGGCAGAATAATTTTCCCCCTCCCCCGAGATGTTCATGCCCTAACTCCCCCTCCTCCATCAACCTGGGAATATGCTACTTTACATGACAAAAGGGATTTTGCGGATGTGATTAAGAGTATGAACCTTGATGGGCTTCCCTGGTGGCGCAGTGGTTGAGAGTCCGCCTGCCGATTCAGGGGACACGGGTTCGTGCCCCGGTCCGGGAAGATCCCACATGCCGCGAAGCGGCTAGGCCTGTGAGCCATGGCCACTGCGCCTGCGCGTCCGGAGCCTGAGCTCCGCAACGGGAGAGGCCACAACAGTGAGAGGCCCGCGAACCACAAAAAAAAAAAAAAAAAAAAAAAGAGAGAGAGAGTATGAACCTTGAGATGTTGAGATTATCCTGGATTATCCCAATGGGCCCAATTTAATCACATGAGTCCGTAAAAGCAGAGAACTTTAACTTGCTAGGCCAGAAAGAAATGAAACTGAAGAAGGAGGAGATTTTCAAACCCTAAGAGCAACTCAACCTACTGTTGCTGGCTTTGAAAATGAAGGAAGGTGGCCATGAGCCAAGGAATGTGGGCGGTTTCTAGAAACTGGGAATAGCCCTCATCTGACATCCAGCAAGAAAATGAGATCTCAGTCCCACAACTTCAAGAGGCTGAATTCTGCCAACACCTGAATAGCAAGGAAATGAGTTTTCTCCTAGACTCTCCAGAAAGGAAGGCAGCCCTGTGACACCTTGATTTTAGTCCAGTGAGACCTGTGTTGGACTTTTGAACTATAAAACTGAAAGATAATAAATCTGTGTTAAGCCACTAAATTCGTGGTGATTTGTTACAGCAGCAACTGAAAACTAATATAAATATAGAATTAGGTTTATTGTACAGGTGATTAATGGGATTCTATTGAAAACGCTGGGTTTATTCTGGAAAAAAATAGGAATGAGAGATTTGGGTTATATATATTATAAAAGTGAGGAATTTGCCAAATAACAATAACAAAGTGCATGCCACCAGCTTCAGGTGCACTAAATGAAAGACTTAATGATCAGGATAGAAGTTTGTTTCTCTTTTTCAAAAACCTATATTCCTGATTAGTTCAAAACTCCAAGTTTTATAAAGTGATTTAAATTGCTAACATAATTGAATTTATCTATTGTGAAACTCATCCATTTGTTTCTTTCAGTGTGTGGTGTTCATTATTTTAGAATAACGCCTCTACCTAAACAATCAAGATATATAGAAACAGGTTTAGATGGTGAACTACAAAGGCAGACCTAAGTAGGCTTACAAGCTTATAAGCTTTGGGGGATAAAGTAAGTACAGATCCTCTAAAAAGTGTATCTGAACCCTTGTATATTCTGTGCTGAGATGCACACTTCTAGAAAGTAATATGCGTTACTAAATAGAAAATTACTGCAGGAAACTAGGAAAATTAAAAACAAAACAAAAACAAGCAAGCAATCAGAAAGAACAGTGCCAGAAAAGGAAAGAGGAGATAAGATGTATATTACTTAAGTAATATGGATGAAGGTAGTGACAATACAAAACCGGGTATCAATCAGTAGGTTAAGAGCCCACTTTCAGATTCTGATTCTATGAAATGTAGTATATTGAGAATGGAGCCTCTTCTTCCTGACTTTCTTGGGCCAGGTACTTCTGGTGATGCTTCCAACCTCAAAGACAATGGCTAAACATATCCATGATTCTTAGGATGATAAAAGGTTTGCTACTGGATTCAAAAGTTACATTAGGAAAAGAAAAAAAAAGTTACATTAGGGAATACAGAGTGGGACATTCTGCTTTTGTGTGCAAAAGACAGAGACAGAGACACCCTGAGAAATCTAATGAGAGGAATAAAAATTCATCTATGAAAGCCATCTTTTCTAATTCCTCTTCATCTCCCAGATCTTTTAAGGATGGAATGGCCCAGGGCAAAGTCTTTGAGCCTCTTTATCTATACTCATTCCCTTAATTGTTTTAACTATCATTTCTAAACTGGCACCTACCAGATTAATATCTTCAGCCAAACCATTTACCCTGAATTCAAGGCTCACATATACAATTGCCTGCTCCCAATCTTCACTTGGATATAAACAGGTATCTTAAACTCAAAATGCCCCGAGGTAAATTCCTGATCAACCCACTAGAAATCGTTTGATTTTCTTGTCTCTGTTAATGACAGCACAATCTTCCCAGTTGCTTGGGTCAAAAATCTTGATCCCTTCTTCTAACTAATCTAATTAATCTCTCAGGCATGTGTGGTAGAAACCACATGATCTTTGAGAGTCTGACAGACCTTGAGTTCAAATTCCAGGTCTTCTACTTACTTTCTGGATGACCTAGCCTGAGATATTTAACCTCTCTGCATCTCAGTCATGAGGATTGAATGAGATAACACAGACTAAGCACCTTGCACAATGTCTAGCATACAGTAGGTGCTGAATAAATGGGAATTATTCACATGGCAGATAATCTTCCAATACTCATTCTTCTCTTTCTTTTGAAAATATACCACCTATATATCCTGGCCTCATATGCAGATAGATGTGTCCATGTGACTAAGTTCTGGCCAACAGGATATGGGCATGAAATGTTGTATGTAACTTCCAGGTCACATATTTTTTAAAAGCTGGTCACCTTCCACTTGTTTTCTCCCTTGTCCCACAGACTAGAATGTGAACGTGGGGGTAGTAATTCAGATTCATCTTTGTAGACAAGAGCAACAACTTCCTTATGGGGTGGTGGAACAAGATGAAAAGAATGAGGTCCCCGGATGACAGTGTGGAACAGAGCTGCCCAACTCAACAGCCTGTCAACCCAGACTCATGCATGCAAGAAATAAACCTATTTTATTCATGCAAAATGATAATGCCTACAAGTAAATTCATTTTATTACCTAGAATCCATCTGAGTCTTGACAGCATATTTTTCAAGCTAAGTTTTCCAGAATACCCTTACAAATGTATGAATTCTCAAAAGGTATGTTACTACTGAAAACAATCATGTGAATAAGGAAAAAGAAAAAAACTCCTCAAACTCAGCATATATGGGAATTTGTGGCAGCAAGTTAAAAATGAAAAAACAAAAAACCATATCTTTTCCCTTGAACATTATATCCTGCTGCTTTATGACTATTCATTTGATAAGATTTATTCAGAATAATAGCATACTGAATTTTCAATTGATATGAAATAAAATTTTCAGTGGGAAACGTTAATAGAAAGCTGAGGGAAAATAAACATATCCTTGCTTTTTTGCTTCCTCTTAGAAGTACTATAAATCTGTCACTGAGCAGTTGATTCCTGGGACCCGTATATAAGTGACCATTTTGTTTTCTTGTTTCCCAGAAGCCAAATGATAATTTTCACTTATACCCTACCAGTGACAACACTTTTATGCTTTTCTGTGAGCTGAAAAAAATGTCACTAAAAATACAATATAAGAGTTCATACTGAATGGACAAAAACAAAGACTTTGATTGCTGAACTTTAATAAACCTTAAAGTAATTAAAAGGCAGACTTCAATTCCTAAACAAATTTTTTCATTTCAGGAAAGCAAAGGAGTCTAAACACCATAAGTCCCCCAAATCCAATACTGCCCAGGATTCATTCATATAAACCCTTTCATACCTTGAGAACAATTAAATAATCATGGGTGACCATAATTATATGACTTCACATGTCCTTAGCATAGTGGTGAAAAGTACAAACTATGAAGCCAGACTGCCAGGATTCACAGCATGGGTCCACCAGTTAATATTATCGTGTCTTAGAGCAAGTTACTTAATTTTTCTGCCTCAGTTTCCTGTAAATCGGGATTATTAATAGAACCTGGCTCACAGATGCTGTTATAAGGACTTAATAATTCCATTAAAGAAAGTACTCAGAACAAGTGTTATTACTGTTGTCTTCCTAGGTCTCAAGTCTTTCCCTTCTATGTGCAGGTGTGTGTTTATCATGTGTCAATCATATATCAAAATATACTATGAAAGAGACATACACCTAAAGACCTGCAAAATCACTTGCCTTAATCTAAAGCTTCAATTCCTCAAAAGGCTCATGGTTACAATTTCTAGAGACTACTTATTTCATTCATTCAACAACTAGTTATTAAGCACTTACTATATAGAAGGTGTGGTAATAGTTGTGATAAAAATGAAAAGATAAGTTCCTCACCTGCAAGGCGCTCACTAACAGAGCAGCACTGTCCCAAGAGAAATATAATGTGAACCACAAAGGTGAGCCAAATGTAGAACTGTAAACTTTCTGGTGGACACTTAAAAAAACTGAAATGAAACAGGTGAAATTATTTTAAATAATATGTTTAATTTAACCCACTATATATATATATATATATATTTTTTTTTTTTTTTTTTTTTTTTTTTGCGGTACGCAGGCCTCTCACTCTTGTGGCCTCTCCTGCTGTGGAGAACAGGCTCCGGACGCGCAGGCTCAGAGGCCATGGCTCACGGGCCCAGCCGCTCCGCGGCATGTGGGATCTTCCCAGACCGGGGCACGAAACCGCGTCCCCTGCATTGGCAGGCAGACTCTCAACCACTGCGACACCAGG
The DNA here is from genome assembly GCF_951394435.1 of Stenella coeruleoalba. NCBI lineage: Eukaryota > Metazoa > Chordata > Mammalia > Artiodactyla > Delphinidae > Stenella > Stenella coeruleoalba. The sequence goes on along the minus strand of NC_137169.1, from coordinate 99,437,412 downwards.
GAAGCCCTAACCCACTATATTTAAACTATATCATTTCAATAGATAATCAATATTAAAAAATTATTAGTGACAAGTTTACATTCTTTTTTTTTGGTACTATGTCTTCAGAACTCAGAGTATAATTCACACAGCACATCTCAATTCAGAAGCTAAACTTTCATTGGAAACACTGATCTTTACCCACATCTTCCCTTTTTCATCCTATTGGCACACTACAAAAGCTGTGAACTATGTTGTCCAATAGAGTAGCCACTAGCCGCATGCGGCTATTTACATTTAATTTATATTAAATAAAATTTAAAATTCAGTTCCCAATAAACAACAAGGTTCTATTGTATAGCACAAGGAACTATATTCAATATCCTGTAATAAACCATAATGGAAAAGAATATGAAAAAGAATGTATATATATGCATCACTTTGCTGTGCAGCAGAAATTAACACAACATTGTAAATCAACTATACTTCAATAAGATAAATTTTTAAAAAGAAAAGAAAAAAAGAATACTCAGTTCCTCAGTCGCAGTAGCCACATTTTAAGTGCTCAATAGCACTTGCGGCTTGTAGCGACTGTATTGAACTCTGCAGGTCTAAAGAGACAACAAGTGTGCAACAACTACATTGATGATTTCTACAGTGGAAGCATCTGTAAAGTACAGTAGGAACATTTAAAAGGTAGCACCAGGAATTCCATGGCACTCCAGTGGTTAGGACTCCACACTTCCACTGCAGAGAGCACGGGTTCGATCCCTGGTCAGGAACTAAGATCCCGCAAGCCATGCAGCGCGGCCAAAAATAAACATGAAATGAAATGTAGCACCAAAGTCTGCCCAAGGGAAACACATAACAGAGGAGGTGAACTATCAGCAGAAATGTAAAGAATAAATAGGAATTTGCTAGACAGAGAAGTTGGGAGACGGTATTACAGGTAAAAGGAAAAACAAAACTATGAGAAACGGCCCAGGAGCTTCAGAGGATTTATTAGGAAAACTGTAACTAGCTCAAGATCACTGAAGACATGAAACTGACCAGGTCTTGGGCAGGGACCAAATCCTAAAGCGTTTACAGCCCATGATATAACATGGCAAGACACTAGAGATGTGTTGCAGGAAGGCTTTTCTCCCTAAACTTGTGGCAAAATTAAGAAAGAAAGAAGTCAGTATTGTAATGAGAGGGAAAAGGGGAGAATCAAAGAAGCTGTATCTTCAGTCTAACAGGCTAAAAGTAAATGTTAAAATACAAAATTTATGAGCATAAACATGTAAAGTAATAGTTTGGCAAACATTACCTCAAGTAACTTTAATTGAGGATTTTACCATTAACACCAAAGAATCTTCAGTCAATGTTAAGAAATTTTGAGATCTTGCTTCTTTGGAGAGTTTTAGAAACTAGGTTTCGAAATTAGTCTGAAGGGACTTCTGATGATGATGCTAAATAATTTCTGCATCCAACAACCTCATATAAGTGGAAACCAACCATGAAAATTTCAAGAGCCAAAAGACATCTGTATTGTTTAACTTCCATTGAGTTCCCGGAATATCACTTAGAATTGTTCCAGAAAGTCTTATTTGTCTAAGCAGGCTTACAATATTGAGCTATCACATATAACACAGAAGATTAAGATTTTAATGCAGAATAAGTAAAATAAGAAATTAAAATGAAAAGTTGTAAAGAAAATATTTTGATTCCCTTAAACCATAAAATAATAAAGTTGGCACAACTACATATCCCCCAAAATTAAATATTTTGTTAAAATCATATTCCAAATCTAAAGCAGATAAAGAAGAAAAGTTGTGAAATAAGTCAACTTCAGAGTCAACGTCACTAGATATAACTGTAACACTCTCTAGAGAAAAATTATTTTTTAATGAAACAATAATATTCGAACTAGTATTTTAAGCATAAGTTCTAACTGGTCGATTCAATAGATATTTAGTAAATCAGTTTCTACAGTAAAGGTTTACAAGACTTTTCCTCCATTTTAACTATTTATGTCACAAAACATATTTCAGAACTTTTGTTCTTCCTAATCCTAAGCAACATTTATGCAAGAAAAAATAGCTAAATTTGAATTTTACACTATTCTAAATAAAATGCTATTTCAATTCATCTTATCATTCATTTAGATAGCAATTACTACAATTCAACAAATCCCAAAAGATAAGGAAATCTAGCTGGCAGGTAAATGTCACTTAAAGTATTAACTGTATCCCAGAAAATTGGGATTTGATTAACAAAGGTTTTAATTTTTCCCTTTGATTTGCATCACAAAGTCAGAGAGGCAGGCCAATATTCAGTGTTTTTGCCTCTAACAGGCAAAAGGTAAGTAAAAATCTTAGCAGAATTTTTTAGCATCAAAAAAGAAAGGGGCGAAGGTGGTGGTGGGGGACTGAGCAAGGGCTGCTCTGCTCCTTGCTAGAGTGTATTAATATGAAAATATTAATATAGAGCCTTAATATGTTGATTTAAGGTACCAATATCTCCCAGGCTCACAACCCCAATTCTAGGTACTCTAGATACCAATTCCTCTCAATCCTCTAAAGTGTATTAAAAAGAAACCCCCACCAACTACCATTTCTCTTCTTCCTCTTTACAGCAAAATCTACTGAAAAAGCTGCCTCTACTTTTTATTTCTACTTTCTCAATTCAATCCATTACAAATAGGTTTTTGGCTCTACCACTTCAATGAAACATCTCTCTCAAGGTCATCAATGACCCCTATTTTTAAAAAAGCCAATAGTCAAACCTCTCCGATCTCATTTGAAAAAAACAAAATCAAAAAACAAAAAACCTCTCAGTGTCCTTTGACCCAACTGATTACTGAAAACACTCGTCTCTAAATGATACCACAGGCTCCTACCTCACTATTTGCACACCCTCTGTAACTTTTTCCGTCACCAGGCTCCTCAAGCCTAGGGTGCCACAGATGTCTATTCTTGGCTCTTTCCTCTTTTCAATTTATACTCCTTTCCCAGGCGGTCCCATCTAGACCCAATGCTTCAAATACCATATATGTGTTGATGACTCTGTGACTGAAATCTCTAGCCTGGATCTCTTCCCAGAGCCCCAGGCTCAGAGAGACAACCACTAGTACACAGCTCCACTAGGATGTCTAGTAAGCATTTCAAACTTAATCCTTGTTAATATCATCAGGATCTACTAGATCCAAGTTTTGTTTTCAAGTATCTTTTTTGAACAGTTCTATTTGTAAGGATTGATATTTTATGACTTTTTTTTAGATGCCTTCCAAAGAACAAAGAGAAGTTTTACTTTAAAAAAGAAAAAAACAATAAAAGTCATTTTATCTTGCAACTACCATATAGGTCCCAGTGGACCCTTTCATAAATCTAAGATATTATGTGGCCTCAGTGACCTTGTTTTTCCTTTATCTTGAAATCTCTTGATAGTTCATCATCCTGAAAATTATTTCATCTTTACTTGTCAATTATTTCCAACTATATTAAAAAATAAAAATAAAAGTCAGAGAATGGAAGCATAATGGAATTGACTGGAAGAATGATGCACTACTGTACCATCCTTCAGTTTTCCTATTGCATTACCCAAAGCATTAACTCATCTTTCAAAAAGAAGTCTGGAGATACCATCCTTGTATTCTTCTTGGCTTTATTTTTTCTTTTCATGCTAAATTTTTAGTTCAATCTTATGCAACTGTGTAGATATACATGTTTGTTTAATATACAATTATGACATCCACAGGGAATTTTAGAGAAAGTAAGACTGGAAACACTTTACTGTACACATTCTAACAAACTTTTAAGCTGGTAAAGTTGAGAATTCATAATATTTTTCTTTCCACCCATAACGGCAAAGAGAAGAAAACTAACAGAGAAAGATACTTCAGTTATTAGATGGTGAATGTGAACAGGCAGATACTAGTAAAATTTCAGATTATGATTCTTCAGATGACAATATCTTAAATCAATTTTCTCAAATCTAAGAAGCAATGAGTGTACAATATATTTTTTAAGGACGAAAAGAAAATATGGGATTCATAGTCAATTAAACAAGAAGGACTTCATTGTGCAATACATTACAACAAGAACCTGCACCAAGGTCCTACTGTACAGCACAGGGAACTATATTCAATATCCTGTGATAAACCATAATGGAAAAGAATATGAAAAAGAATGTATATATATGCATCACTTTGCTATACAGTAGACAGTAACACAACATTGTAAATCAAGTATACTTCAATTAAATAAATACATAAATAAAAGAGCCTGCACTATCCCATTTACCTAAAAGGATGTGTGACAGTATTCTTTCACCTTTTAGGATGTCTGTGCAGCAAAATTTACTTGATAAAGATCATGGGTGGGCTTCCCTGGTGGCACAGTGGCTAAGAATCTGCCTGCCAATGTAGGGGACACGGGATCGATCCCTGGTCCGGGATGATCCCACATGCCGCGGAGCAACAACTACTGAAGCCTGTGCACCTAGAGCCCGTGCTCTGCAACAAGAGAAGCCACCGCAATGAGAAGCACGCACACGGCAATGAAGACCCAATGCAGCCAAAAATAAAAAATAAATAAAAAAAAAAGATCATAGGTGGATAAAGGCTGAAGGCAGGTATTTATACAAAGGTGTATAGAAGGAAACAGATGATGTAGAAATGAAAAAATTCACTGGATTGATCATTTTAATTGGAGCTTATAAATCTAAAAAATGAAAATGCTTTTCAATTGAAAGTGGTCATCCTTTCTTCAACAAAAACAAAGTTTTCAAAACTATTGCCTTTTGACAATGAAAATGCAAGAACCAGAAGTAATGATAAGCCATGGCCTGTTAAGAGATGTATTTGAAATCTGAGAGCAGTATTTATTTGGTGTATGTGTATCAGGTATATGAATGGCAGTTGATGAGCAGTTATATAGTAGAGGACTTTTCCCATTTTGAATATGTGCATGTCTTCACAACCAAGCTCATTCTACGAGGCCACCATCACCCTGATACCAAAACCAAACATATCACAAAAAAAGAAAGTTACAGGCCAATATCACTGATGAACATAGACACAAAAATCCTCAACAAAATACCAGCAAACAGAATGCAACCACACATTAAAAGGATCATACACCAGGATCAAGTGGGATTTATCCCAGGAATGCAAGGATTCTTCAAAATATGCAAATCAATCAATGTGATACACCATATTAACAATGAAGAATAAAAACCATATGATCCTCTCAATATATGCAGGAAAAGCTTTTGACAAAATTCAACACCCATTTATGATAAAAACTCTCCAGAGAGTGGGCATAGAGGGAACCTACCTCAACATAATAAAGGCCATACAGGACAAATCCACAGCAAATATCATTCTCAATGGTGAAAAACTGAAAGCATTTCCTCTAATACCAGGAACAAGACAAGGGTGTCCACTCTCACCACTGTTATTCACCCTTATCTCTTCTTGCTCTCCCCTCCTTGGCTCACTGTTCTTCAGCCCCAGTGGCCTCCTTTCTGTTCCTGAACATACCAGATTTACTGTCACCTTGTGGTTCTTTCTACAGGCAATGCTCTTACAGCAGGTCCTCCCATGGTTTCCTCCTCTCATCCTTCAGGTCTCAATCCAAATATCACCTCTTTGGTGAAGGCTTCTCTGACTCTAGCTAAACAGCTCTCACCATACCCCATACCATCACAATTGACTAATATCTATTTTATCTTCTCCACATTTATCGATTTTATCTTACGGATAATTAAAACTATATATGTACATGTTTATGATCTATCTACCCCACCCCCCACAATCTTCTTAAGAGTAGAAACTACTATCCATTCACTACTGCATGTCTATCACCAAGAACAGGGCCCAGGAACTTAACAGGTACTCAGTAAACATTGGCTATTTAATCAACAAAAGGGAATCCATGAAAGTTACCATGTACTTCTTGCTGAAGACAAGATGAGAGATGTACAGGTCAGCTCCACTTCCTTACTGAGCAAGGAATAGAAATGTCTGTATATCAATCTATCACTATCATATGGTCTCAGACTCAAACAGTCTACCAGTATTAATATGTTTAATTTGCATGGGTCAAATAGGAAATTGCACATGTATGAAAAAAGAGAATATCTCTGCCCTTCTCCAAACTCTTTTCCCTAAAGAAAAGCCTGTTTACAAATATCAAGCAAATGAAAAGCTGCCAAATTTTGATCTCTCTCAACATCAGTTGGTTTAGTTCCATTGAAAACAAGTATAACTCAGAATAATGTAGGGGCTGGTCAGGCTCTTTCTCCTCCCTTAACTCACGACTGCACGCTATAAAGCCAAATTTCAGCAAACACAATCCAATAACTAACTGCAAGAGGGCTTGGAAAGCCTTTCAAAAAATCAGCTCAAAACCATCTGTACTAGTAGAAAACAAGAACTATAGCATGGGGCTTCCCTGGTGGCGCAGTGGTTGAGACTCCGCCTGCCGATGCAGGGGACACGGGTTCGTGCCCCGATCCGGGAAGATCCCACATGCCGCAGAGCGGCTAGGCCCATGAGCCATGGCCGCTGAGCCTGTGCGTCCGGAGCCTGTGCTCCGCAACGGGAGAGGCCACAAGAGAGAGAGGCCCGCGTACCGCAAAAAAAAAAAAAAAAAAAAAGAACCATAGCATGTGCTCTACTGACTGTGAATAAGTGGTATTCTCATTATTATGGTTTTAATTTTCAACATAGTAGCTGTTACAGCTATCTAGGTGTTTTCAATCAAACTATATTAGTATACTAAAATATTCAAATGTTCTTTTGAACTCTTGATGGGAAAGCAATATAAATCCTATGAAGCCTATTCATAAAAAGTGATGCATTAACTAAAACCCATCATTAACACCAGCATTCCATGCTTCCCCAAATTAGTGAAACAAGAACGGATATAAGTATAAGCATATGAAACTATTTATTACATCCTTAAAAGCAAGCAGAGGGAAAATAATTTGACAGTTGATTTGCTGACAGGGGAGGAATCTGTATCCTGGATTTAAAAAAAAAAAAAGGTCGAGAGGAGCTTGGGAGCAGTTTCTAGGGCTCTGCTCGCCCCCCATCTCACCCCCCAAGTGAAGACTGGTCTTCTTGTCGGATTGCCCATGCACTTGTTGCAGAAACAGCCAAGGCCCTGGCTCTGGAGGATGCTGCAGGAGGAAGACACAGAAGCAGGACGACCCTGAGAGATTAAGCCCCTTAATCGTGAAACAGCCGAGCGGCTGACAGGGTCCTGGTGCTCTGTCCAGGCGTCAGGCCTGTGCCTCTGAGGTAGGAGAGCTGACTTCAGGACATTGATCCACGAGAGACCTCCCAGCTCCACGTAATATCAAATGGCGAAAGCTTTCCCAGAGATCTCCATCTCAACGCTAAGACTCATCTCCACTCAACAACAAGCAAGCTCCAGTGCTGGACACCCCATGCCAAACAACTAGCAAGACAGGAACACAACACCACCCATTAGCAGAGAGGCTGCCTAAAATCAAAATAAGGTCACAGACACCCCAAAACACACCACCAGATGTGGTCCTGCCCATCAGAAAGGCAAGATCCGCCTCATCCACCAGAACACAGGCAACAGTCCCCTCCACAAGCAAACCTACACAACCCACTGAACCAACCTTACCCACTGGGAACAGACACCAGAAACAACAGGAACTACTAACCTGCAGCCTGCGAAAAGGAGACCCAAAACACAGTAAGTTAAGCAAAATGAGAAGACAGAGAAACACACACCAGAAGAAGGAGCAAGGTAAAAACCCACTAGATGAAAAAACTGAAGAGGAAATAGGCAGTCTGAAAAAGAATTCAGAGTAATGATAGTAAAGATGATCCAAAATCTTGGAAATACAATGGAGAAAATACAAGAAACGTTTAACAAGGAGAATTAGAAGAACTAAAGAGCAAGCAAACAATGATGAACACCACAATAAATGAAATTAAAAATTCTCTAGAAGGAACCAATAACAGAATAACTAAAGCAGAAGAATGCATAAGTGACCTGGAAGATAAAATAGTGGAAAAAACTACCACAGAGTACAATAAACAAAAAAGAATGAAAAGAATTGAGAACAATCTCAGACACCTCTGGGACAACATTAAATGCACCAACATTCGAATTATAGGGGTCCCAGAAAAAGAGAAAAAAAAGGGACTGAGAAACTATTTGAAGAGATTATAGTTGAAAACTTCCCTAATACGGGTAAGGAAAGAGTCAATCAAATCCAGGAAGCACAGAGAGTGCAATACAGGATAATCCAAGGAGAAACACGCCAAGACACATATTAATCAAACTATCAAAAATTAAATACAAAGAAAAAATATTAAAAGCAACAATTAACATACAAGGGAATCCCCATAAGGGTAACAGCTGATTTTTCAGCAGAAACTCTGCAAGCCAGAAGGGAGTGGCAGGACATATTTAAAGGGATGAAAAGGAAAAATCAACAACCAAGATTACTCTACCCAGCAAGGATCTCATTCAGATTCGATGCAGAAATTAAAACCTTTACAGACAAGCAAAAGCTAAGAGAATTCAGCACCACCAAACCAGCTCTACAACAAATGCTAAAGGAACCTCTCCAGGCAGGAAACACTAGAGAAAGAAAAGACCTACAATAACAAACCCAAACAATTAAGAAAATGGTAATAAGAACATACATATCGATAACTACCTTAACTGTAAATGGATTAAATGCTCCACCCAAAAGACATAGACTGGATGAATGGATACAAAAAACACAAAAACAAGACCCGTATATATGCTGTCTACATGAAACCAACTTCAGACCTAGGGACACATACAGACTGAAAGTGAGGGGATGGAAAAAGATATTCCATGCAAATGGAAATCAAAAGAAAGCTGGAGTAGCAATTCTCATAGCAGACAAAATAGACTTTAAAATAAAGACTGTTACAAGAGACAAAGAAGGACACTACAAAAGGATCAAGGGATCAATCCAAGAAGAAGATATGACAATTGTAAATATTTATGCACCCAAATTAGGAGCACCTCAATACATAAGGCAAATGCTAACAGCCATAAAAGGGGAAATCAACAGTAACACAAACATAGTAGGGGACTTTAACACCCCATTTTCACCAATGGACAGATCATCCAAAATGAAAATACATAAGGAAACACAAGCTTTAAGCGATACATTAAACAACATGAACTTAACTGATATTTATAGGACATCCTATCCAAAAAAAAAGGATACACTTTCTTCTCAAGTGCTCATGGAACATTCTCCAGTATAGATCATATCTTCGGTCACAAATCAAGGCTTGGTAAATTTAAGAAAATTGAAATCATATCAAGTATCTTTTCCGACCACAATGCTATGAGACTAGATATCAATTACAGGAATAAATCTGTAAAAAATACAAACACATGGAGGCTAAACAATACACTACTAAATAACCAAGAGATCACTGAGGAAATCAAAAAATACCTAGAAACAAATGACAATGAAAACACGACAACCCAAAACCTATGGGATGTAACAAAAGCAGTTCTAAGAGGGAAGTTTATAGCAATACAATCCTACCTCAAGAAACAAGAAACATCTAAAATAAACAGCCTAACCTTACACCTAAAGCAATCAGAGAAAGAAGAACAAAAAACTCCAAAGTTGGCAGAAGGAAAGAAATAATAAAGGTCAGATCAGAAATAAATGAAAAAGAAATGAAGGAAACAATAGCAAAGGTCAATAAAACTAAAAGATGGTTCTTTGAGAAGATAAACAAAATTGATAAACCATTAGCCAGACTCATCAAAAAAAAAAAGGGAGAAGACTCAAATCAATAGAATTAGAAATGAAAACGGAGAAGTAACAACTGACGCTGCAGAAATACAAAGGATCATGAGAGATTACTACAAGCAACTATATGCCAATAAAATAGACAAACTGGAAGAAATGGACAAATTCTTAGAAATGCACAACCTTCCGAGACTGAACCAGGAAGAAATAGAAAATATAAACAGACCAATCACAAGCACTGAAATTGAGACTGTGATTAAAAATCTTCCAACAAACAAAAGCACAGGACCAGATGGCTTCACAGGCAAATTCTATCAGACATTTAGAGAACAGCTAACACCTATCCTCCTTCAACTCTTCCAAAATATAGCAGAGGGAGGAACACTCCCAAACACATTCTATGAGGTCACCATCACCCTGATACCAAAACCAGACAAAGATGTCACAAAAAAAAAAGAAAACTACAGGCCAACCTCACTGATGAACATAGATACAAAAATCCTCAACAAAATACTAACAAACAGAATCCAACAGCACATTAAAAGGATCATACACCATGAACAAGTTGGGTTTATCCCAGGAATGCAAGGATTCTTCCATATACGCAAATCGATGTGATAAACCATATTAACAAATTGAAGGAGAAGAACCATATGATCATTCCAATAGATGCAGAAAAAGCTTCTGACAAAATTCAACACCCATTTATGATGAAAAAAAAAAAAACCTCCAGAATGTAGGCATAGAGGGAACTTACCACAACATAAAAAAGGTCATATATGACAAACGCACAGCAAACATCATTCTCAATGGTGAAAAACTGAAAGCATTTCCTCTAAGATCAGGAACAAGACAAGGATGTCCACTCTCACCACTATTATTTTTTTAAAGAATGAAAGAATCAGAGGTCCCATACAGTATTATCAAGATGACTGTGGGCTTTCTTTTTTTTTTTAAGAAGATGTTGGGGGTAGGAATTTATTAATTAATTAATTTATTTTTGCTGTGTTGGGTCTTCGTTTCTGTACAACAGCTGTCTCTAGTTGTGGCAAGCGGGGCCACTCTTCATTGCAGTGTGCGGGCCTCTCACTATCATGACCTCTCTTGTTGCAGAGCACAGGCTCCAGATGCGCAGGCTCAGTAGTTGTGGCTCACGGGCCTAGCCGCTCCGCGGCATGTGGGATCCTCCCAGACCAGGGCTCGAACCCATGTCCCCCGTGCTAGCAGGCAGATTCTCAACCACTGCGCCACCAGGGAAGCCCTCTCACCACTATTATTCAACACAGTTTTGGAAGTTTTAGCCACAGCAATCAGGGAAGAAAAAGAAATAAAAGGAATCCAAATCGGAAAAGAAGAAGTAAAGCTGTCATTGTTTGCAGATGACATGATACTATATACAGAGAATCCTAAAGATGCTACCAGAAAACTACTAGAGCTAATCAATGAATTTGGTAAAGTTGCAGGATACAAAATTAATGCACAGAAATCTCTTGCATTCCTATACACTAATAATGAAAAATCTGAAAGAGAAATCAAGAAAACACTCCCATTTACAATTGCAACAAAAAGAATAAAATATCTATGAATAAACGTACTAAGGAGACAAAAGACCTGTATGCAGAAAATTATAAGACATTGATGAAAGAAATTAAAGATGATACAAATAGATGGTGAGATATGCCATGTTCCTGGATTGGAAGAATCAATATTGTGAAAATGAGTATACTACCCAAAGCAATCTACAGATTCAATGCAATCCCTATCAAACTACCAATGGCATTTTTCACAGACTTAGAACAAAAAATTTCACAATTTGTATGGAAACACAAAAGATCCTGAATAGCCAAAGCAATCTTGAGAAGGAAAAACGGAGCTGGAGGAATCAGACTCCCGGGCTTCAGACTATACTACAAAGCTGCAGTAATCAAGACAGTATGGTACTGGCTCAAAAACAGAAATATAGATCAATGGAACAGGATAGAAAGCCCAGAGATAAACCCATGCACATATGGTCACCTTAATTTTGATACAGGAGGCAAGAATATAAAGTGGAGCAAAGACAGCCTTTTCAATAAGTGATGCTGGGAAAACTGGACAGCTGCATGTAAAAGAATGAAATTAGAACACTCCCTAACACCACACACAAAAATAAATTCAATATGGATTAAAGACCTAAACGTAAGGCCTGACACTACAAAACTTAGAGGAAAATATAGGCAGAACACTCTATGACATAAATCACAGCAAGATCCTTTTGGATCCACCTCCTAGAGAAATGGAAATACAAACAAAAATAAACAAATGGGACTTAATGAACTTAAAAGCTTTTGCACAGCAAAGGAAACCATAAACAAGATGAAAAGAATGAAAAGAATTCTCTCAGAATGGGAGAAAATATTTGCAAATGAAGCAACTGAGAAAGGATTTAATCTCCAAAATTTCCAAGCAGCTCATGCAGCTCAATATTCAAAAAACAAACAACCCAATCCAAAAATGGGCAGAAGACCTAAATAGACATTTCTCCAAAGAAGACATACAGATGGCCAAGAAGCACATGAAAAGATGCTCAACATCACTGATTATTAGAAAAATGCAAATCAAAACTACAATGAGGTATCACCTCACACCAGTTAGAATGGGCATCATCAGAAAATCTACAAACAATAAATGCTGGAGAGGGTGTGGAGAAAAGGGAACCCTCTTGCACTGTTGGTGGGACTGTAAATTGATACAGCCACTATGGAGAACAGTATGGAGGTTCCTTAAAAAACTTAAAATAGAACTACTGTATGACCCAGCAATCCCACTACTGGGCATATACCCTGAGAAAACCATAATTCAAAAAGAGTCATGTACCACAATGTTCATTGTAGCTCTATTTACAACAGCCAGGTCATGGAAGCAGGCTAAGTGTCCATTGACAGATGAACAGATAAAGAAGATGTGGCACATATATACAATGGAATATTACTCAGCCATAGAAAGAAATGAAATTGAGTTATTTGTAGTGAGGTGGATGGATCTCGAGTCTGTCATACAGAGTGAAATGAGTCAGAAAGAGAAAAACAAATACCATATGCTAACACATATATATGGAATCTAAAAAAGTAAATAAATAAAGGTTCTGAAGGACCTAGGGGCAGGACAGGAATAAAGATGCAGACGTAGAGAATGGACTTGAGGACACAGGGAGGGGGAAGGGTAAGCTGGGACGAAGTGAGAGAGTGGCATGGACATATATACACTACCAAAGGTAAAATAGATAGCTAGAGGGAAGGAGCCACATAGCACAGGGAGATCAGCTTGGTGCTTTGTGTCCACCTAGGGGGGTGGGATAGGGAGCGTGGAAGATAGACGCAAGAGGGAGGAGATATGGGGATATATGTATATGTATAGCTGATTCACTTTTTTATAAAGCAGAAACTAACACACTATTGTAAAGCAATTATACTCCAATAAAGGTGTTAAAAAAAAAAAAAAAGCAAGCAGAGGTAAAACCTAACAGTTGTAAACCAACTTTCAATACTACCCTGAAATTTAAAACCATAAAAAGAACTGCATTTTTAGATAATGAAAACATCTTACCATATTTTTTCTTTTACTCACTTTTCAGTAAAAGAACACTTTCTTTTAAGCACAATTTTCTTTTTAAGATACAGCCCAAAGGAAGAAGAGTTGTATATTCTGCATCTTTTTTTCAAATGCCATTAAAATTTTTTTAATCCACCTGTTTATAGGACAAAGCCATTGTTATCTATAAAATATAGTATACCAAATTCTACTTTCTCTCCTGACTTACATTCATAACTTGAAACCAACTTCTGGGGCATAACCCCCATTAAATACCTCAATTAGTGGACAAAAGAAATGTATGTCCAGATTCCTACTCGGATTACATTCTGGCCATTCTTAGTAATTTGAAACTGTTTTTTTTCTCCTCCCAAACCAGCTGTTAAGATGAACTCTGGTCCCATGAATTGCCACCCTTTTTCTAGTATTAACCTCTTCCTTGCCAAACTCTGGGTTCCAGAGCTACAGGGATTTTTAAAAAGGAATAAGGACTGAAGTAAATAAAGGCATTCATATCCCTATCTATAAAGAGAATCAAAAGAAGAGTTGCTCAGCATCCTGAAACCACAAGAGGTCCATTTAAAAGAGTCACAGACTTTGAAAAGAAAAAGTAACTCTAGGGATCATTCAGTCTATCTACATCCTTTTACAAACAAGGAAACAGCAAGTACTACATATCAAATGAATTCTCTAATTTATCAATTTCTTTAAGTTCCATATTTTAGATGAAGAATATCTACTGGACAATGCAAGGAACAGAAGTATTACAATAACCTGTTTCAGAAGCTTACCCCTGTCTTCATCTATTCAGTGAGTTTGATTTTCAGCTTGATTTACATGGAGAACAAGTGAAAGCATTTCATTCATTACACAAATATATACTGAGCATCTACCATGTGAAAATAGCTGGGGTGGGAGGATGTACAAAATTCTCTGACCTCATAGAACTTACCTATGAGAGAGGAGATAGAGGAAGACAATAAACAAAAGAAATAGGTAGTAAGTAAAACATAGTATGTTAGCGGTAGTAAGTGCTACGGAGAAAATAAGGCAGGAAAGGGAGATGTGGAGGAGGTTCAAAGCTGGCAGTGACTTAAAAACAGTAGTCAGGGAATGTAACATGTAAGTAAAGATGTGAAGGAGATAGGCCACGTAGATGTGGGCGGGGGGTGGGGGGAGAATATCACAGGGAAGGTAACAGCAAGGTGAAAGACCCTGAAGTAAGGGCATGCCCAGAATGTTCAAGGAAAGGCAAGGAAGGTAATGCAGTTGGAATGCATGAGGCAGAGAACAGCGGGAGATGAGGTCAGAGAGGTATTAGGAAGCCAGATCATGTAAGTTCTTAGAGGCCATTGTAAGGACTCCAGTAGGATAGACTTACTCTAAATAAGATGTACATCATACAAGGTATTAAGCAGGATAGTGACGTGATTTGACCTCTGACTTAACAGGATGACTCTAGAACCTGAGAAACTGAAGCCAGGTGCAGCATCACATGACTAGTTAAAAGTCTAGAACAACTGTCTAAACAAAAGATCATGGTAGCTTAGACTAGTAGTGTGGCAGTGGAAATAACAAGAAGTCATTGAGTTCTGGATACTTTCTGAAAGTACAGCCAACAAGATGTTCTGAAAAGCTGAATGTAGTAGATGAGAGAAACATATAAACAAACATACATATAGTATAACATATATGTACAATACAAACATAGATACATAATAAACTGCATACATTTGAAGTGTATAATTCAAAGAGTTTTGACAGATGTATATACCTATGAAACTACTGCCACAATCAGGATGCAGATCATTTCCTTGACCCCCAAAAGATTTCTCACATTCCTTTTCAGCCCCCAGGCAAGCATTGATCTACTCTCTCTTTCACTATAGATTAGCTTGCAGTTCTTAAAATTTTACATAAATGGAATCTTATTGTATTAAGTCTTTAATGTCTTCCATCTTTCATTCAACATAATGATTTTGAGATTTATTTATACTGTTGCATGTTATCAGTGGATCATTCCCTTTTATTACTGAGTAGTGGTATATCCCCTATAGAGACAGACCATATTTTGTAATCCATTTACCTGTTGATGGACATTTGGGTTGTTTTCAGTTTGCGGCTGTGATACTGTGGTATAAGAAATACATATTTTCAAGACATGGAAGCAACCTAAGTGTCCATCAAGGGATGAATGGATAAAGAAAATGTGGTGTGTGTATATATATATATATGTATGTATACACACACACACACACACACACACACACACACACACACACACAGGAATATTATTCAGCCATAAAAAAGAAGGGAACCTTGTCATTTGTGACAATAGGAATGGACTTTGAGGGCATTACGTTAAGTAAAATAAGTCAGACAGAGAAAGACAAATACTGTATGATCTCACGTATATGCGGAATATAAACAAAACCAAACATCGAGATCACAGATCACATTAACATCACAGATACTGAGAACAGACTGGTGATTGCCAGAGATGGGGTGTAGCGGTGGGCAAAATGGGGGAAGGGGGTCAAAAACACAAACTTGCAGTTATAAAATACTGTATTGCTAAAAGAATAAATTTTACAAGTTCTCATTACAAGAAAAAAAAATTCTATGTGTGGTGATAGATGTTAATTAGACTTATTGTGATCATTTTACAATATATATAAATACCAAATCATTATGTTGTACACCTGAAACTAATACAATGTTATATGTCAATTATATCTTAATTTTTAAAAATACATGGACATTTCTGTTCGTGTGTGTGTGTGCACGTGTGTGTGTGTGTGTGTGTGTGTGTGTGTGTGTGTGTGTGTGTGTATAACTCCCGGTTCTGCAGAGAGCTCCTAAAACCCTTGGAATTTCCTGACTGACAAGGGTGAGAGGCCCATCTTTTGTTAGTCATAAGCCCCTTTCAACCACACTTGAGTTTATGTTAATGAGATGACTGTCATGGGTCCCTTGGCAGCTATAGGATGGGGGCTGGTTGTCAGAGGAACCAAGCATGTGACCAACCATGGAACTTTCAGCCCCACCCCTTACCGTTAGGGGCTAGAGGCTGAGTGCAATCACCAACAGCCAATGATACAATCAGTCATGCTTACAAAATGGAACCTTCACAAAACCCCTAAATGACAGGGTCTGGAGAGCTTCTGGGTTGGTAAAGAACCCAAACTCCCTGGGGTCAGAAGCTCCTACACTTGGGTCCTTTCCAGATTTTGCCATATGTACCTCTTCATCTGGCTGTTCATTTCTTTCATTAAAATAGCCTTTATAATAAACCAGTAATAGTAAAGTGTTTCCCTGAGCTTTGTAAGCCATTATATAGCAAATTATCTAACCTGGGGAGGGGGTCAACAACCCCAATTTGCAGCCAAGTTGGACAGATGTGTGGGTAACCTGGGGACCCACTACATGTGGCATCTGAAGTAGGGGGCAGTTTTGTGAGACTGAACCCTTAACCTGGGGGTCTGCGCTAACTTTAAATAGTTAGTGTCAGAATTGAATTAAACTGTAGGATACTCATCTGGTGTCCACGGAGAATTAGAGAATTGCTTGATGTGGAAAACCTACATTTGGTATCACAAGTGTTGAGAGCAAAAAACATATCTTAGTAATAGGGGTTGATGTGGGTAAAGCTGATATGCATATTTGTGGACCAGTCTTTGAGTAAGCATATATTTTCATTTCTCTTGGGTAAATAACTAGGAATGGAATAGATGGACTGTACTGTTAGGTGTATGTCTGACTTTTTAAAAGAAACTACTGAACAGTTTTCCAAAGCAGTTGTAACATTTTACATTTCCACCATAATTTATGAAGAGTTCTACATCCTTGTCATCACTTGGCATTACCAGGCTCTTTAGCCATTCTAATGAGTGTATGGAGGTAGTATCTAATTGTAGTTTTAATTTGCATTCACCTGATGATTAATGATATTGATCAGCTTTTCATATGCTTATTGGCCTTTCATATATATTCTGTTTTACGAAGCTAACTGCCTGATTTTTAAGTTTCTTTTTTAAAGCATGCATTAATTTCTTACATACAATGAAATCTGTTTCTAGGCTTATTCAGTTGTATTTGTCTATTCTTTAGTATTATACTGTTTAAATTATTATTTTACAAAACATATGTATTTGGTAATGCTATTTTCTTCTATGATTTTCTTCCCAAATTATGCCATTCCTTTTCTGTTTTAAAAACAATTTCCATCTTCTTTTCTTTCTCAATTAGATTGGCTACAGGTTTCTGTATTTATTGGGATTTTTCAAAAAGTACCCTGCCCAGGGGCTGGGGAATGAGGGAATGTTGGTCAAACTATGACAACTATCCTAGACAACACCTTAATTCTTCACTCATGCCTTCCCTAGTTCTCCTACTTCTTGTCTATTTCTGTACTTAATCACCAATACTGCATATCTGAAGGTCATCTCTCTGGGCACATTTTCAACAACAACCTCATTATTCTTCTTTTTCAGTGATGATAAGGATAATAGCAGCTATCATTTATTGAGCACTTCTTTATATCAGGCACTGTTCAAAGAACTTCACATGAATTAATTTATTTAATCCTCACAGAAATTGTGTGACAGACACTAATTCCTATTTTATAAGATGTAACTGAGACAAGAAAGGTTACACAACTTGCCCATAGTCTCACAGCTACTAAGTAAAATAAAAATGTGTGGGCTGGACATTACTTGTTAGTTTGACTCCAGAGCTAAACTCTTGCCTCTGGGTAAAAGGTAGTTATCCTCCCTTCTCTTCAGGAACTGGACAGGCTAAATAAAGCCTGGGCTAAACCACCCCGACAAGGAAGAAGACTCTGATACCTAATCTAAAATAAGCAAAATATTCCTCCCAAATAACAATTATCAACCAAGTGGGTTTTTAAAAAATGTTGTTATTAATTCATAATTCTATTTGGATTTTGTCTGCATAAGTGGTTTGCATAATTTCTGTTCGGTAACATACTGCTATCCTAAGAGAAGATCAGTTTTAGTGATTCTTCCAGAGATATTTGAAAAGATGGTAAACTCTTTTTTTAGTTCATTTAACATAGAGAATAAGTCAAAATTATTATATTATTTTCTATGCATCATTTCTTTCTTGTCTACTTGATGTATCCTGGACAGAAGGGGATGCTGTAGACAGCACAGCGATTAAGTATGAACTCTGAAATCAGACTGCCTGCTGCTCTCTTGTCTTCTTAACACGTGTATATTTAGCTCCTTAACAACTCTCCTCATCAAAGATTGTTGTTAAAGGTCTTAACCATATGGACCTATCACAGCTAACTGTCCCTACAGAATATAGGACTTCCCTGGTGGTCCAGTGGTTAAGACTGTGCGCTTCCAATGCAGGGGACGTGGGTTCAATCCCTGGTCAGGGAACTAAGATCCCATATGCCACTCAGTGTGTGGCCAAAATACACACACACACACACACAAAATCATACACAGAAGACACTTCCCAAGTGGGATGGTCTCCACTGTATTTATTGGTTAGCTCTACATTTCTTCTTAAAACACACAGTTGCCCACAACAAGCTAAATGCTTGAGTCAAATAGACTATTCCATTAGCAATATACTGTCACATTCTGTTTTCCCAACTTAAAATATTATGCTGTATTCATTCTTATCCCTTTTATGACAGTTGTGATTACATGATATTTAATTAAATATTGTGAAATGTGAATACAAAAAAAGGTGTTTCTATGAAAACTAACATAAATGTTTTGAGAAAACTTTGAAATCTTTGGAGAGGTAAGTCTCTAAAAAATTACAAAAAGAGGAATTATAAAAATAAAAAATCAAGTGGGATTCCATACACGTTTGATATGCAGATGTCTAAGTTCTTATTCTACTTTATGGAACTTGAAATTGGAAATAGTAGATAGGCATTCTAGGTTATATGTGGAAGAAAGATGACAGCAGTCTCCAGTCAGTAGACCCATACTCAATGAAAAAAGCTGGACTTTACTTCAAAAGATTTTAAATTAATGTATAATATATGCTTTAAATTAAAAACAAAATGCTTATAGGATATATATATATATCAATTGGTAATTCCCTACTTTAGCATTTTCAATTCATCAATCAACTGTTGGCTCCACTCATATCCTATAAACATAGGAGAGCACCAGGTAATATTCAAGCAAGGCTGGGTTGCCTACCTGTAAGAAACCTGTAACGCACACCTATACTTATGCTTATATACTTATAATTTATAACATGCAATTGCCTACTTATAAGGTCCTGACTGTGCATGCAAGGCAGAATGTATCAATTTGCCAACCATCTGTTGATTCCGCTTTCACTTGCTTGATAATGAATAATCAAAGTAAGAATTTTGGCCATAATCTTTGGGGTTAGTGAGGAAGAAAACCCCTTCATGTCCTTGAGTAAGATTTCTTCATTGAATCTTTCCAATCTTGGGTTTTTCTTTTGTCCTATTTTTCTTGTTTCTCCCTCATCTTACTTTAACCTCCTTACTTTTTGCTAAATAGATGGTTCGCCCTAGAGGTTGTTTAATCCTACTCAAATCAACAGAGGAAAAAAATATACAACACAACTACTGTGTTTGTGACTCTCCTTTTGTCACTATAAAATATTAAAGTAGTTGCTTCTAAGAGACTGCCCTGAATCATAAGTCACTACAAAAGGCTTTGACATACTCTTAAAGATTAAAAAAAAAGAGAACACCTTTGTTGTTCATGCAAACTCACAGTATTGCATTTCCATCATAATTTTCCTTAATAGTATATAAAAAGAGGTTAAATAATTAAAAATAAAATGTTCGTGGAACAATGAGATTTCAGTGTGTGTGTACGTGTATGCATAGAAACTAATCCAACAGAATTAACGCATCAATACTTGGCTAAATCTGATGTCCTAATGGAATAGTTACAGAGAGATCTTTTAGAGAGGTCATCAGTCTTCACAACAGATTTCAGATTAAAAGTTCTGCAATGAGGTAGTCAATTGTCTCAAAACTCCAAAAATGAATTAATGCCAAATGACTTCACTGCACCTTAATTCCCAAATAGAATACCCTTATGGCTATATACCTTGACTTCCTAAAAATTATACTAGAACTCCAGGATAGGAACATTACTGCAGTTAGTGCTAAATATACTCCATTCACCTTGCTCTCTCTCTCATTCCTTCCCCTTCCTGGAAGGGGAAGTTAGAAGAAATAAGCAAGGTCCTCCCTTCACAGGAAAAAGACGGATCAACAGTTTACACTTCTACTGTTCAGGAAAGGAAGACACTGTGATCTCTCTGCTCTCTATAAACAGAGACTATCCCTCCAAAGCAAAACAGTGGTCATTTCAGTATGTCTGTAATTGGCTATTTCTGTGAAATGGAATACTTTATAATCGCTTTTGAGAGCTAAGGAGGTAATCATGAAGAAACCTTTATTATCCATCCATTCTCATTTTTGCTCAGCCGGTTGGGGAACTGGGGATGGCAGGTGATGGGCAGAAATAAAAAACCTAATGTGTACATACAGACACACTGCCATGGCATTTCAGATTAGGTTTATCTCTACTATATGCTTATCTTCTCTGTAGAAAATGTACAAAAATCGAGAAGAAAATGCTAGAGAATAAAAACCACTCACAATCCTATCATACAGAGAAAACTATTAATATTTGGGATTATTTTCTTCTGTTCATGCTGTATTTCCCCAAAGGAATATACCTGAGAGACTGTACTGCCCACCTCCACCTCAGAAAAACCCTCCTTAATTGATGTCTATTTCTTTATGAGGGACACAAATCTCAGGTATAACATTGTTCCTGCAGTGATCTTCATTATAACACTTTTAGGAACACTTGGTATCAAAAAGTGAGGCTTATGGAGCATCATAAATGAAAAAGTAACATAATTGCATATGTGGAGAAAAAGAATTTTTTAAAAATGTAATACTGTGTACAAAATTCTAAAATTTAAAAATCTACAGAGATATGACTATTTTCTAGAAGAACATAAATTATCAAAAATCATTCAAAAAACATGAAGACTATCTGAAGAGACCTGAAGCCAGAGACTGGAAAAAACAGTCAATTATCTATATACTCTCAGAGTCATTTAACATGAGATCACTTTCAGAGGTTAAAGCCTAAAATAACACATAATCCTTATAGAAAGTTTATCAGCTCATTCTATAGACTGACATAATCCTGATAACAAAACTTAAGAACAATTGCCTCCCCTAACACAAATGTTAGACCAATTTCACTTATGCAGATGCATTCTTCTTTTAAAAAAATTCAGCGAGGAAAGATGAGCCCTGAGACTGAAAAGACACTATAAGTACCAAACAGCATGAATAAAAATAAACCCATCCCTACATACTTTATTGTAAAATTGCAGAATACAAAGTGAAAGAAGTTCCTAGAGAGAAAAGATGGATTTTTACAAAAGAATGACAAGTGGGTTGATCATGGACTCTCCACCAATAAAAACAGATGAGAAAAGACAAATTTTCAAAGGAAGAAGGAAAACTGTCAATGTACAGCTTCATACCCAGATAAACTATCCTTCAATAGTCACAGCGAAATAAAGATATTTCAGACATACAAAGATACAAGGGGTTTGTAGATCCTCACTGAATGAAGTATTAAAGATATAATACAGGAAGAAGAAAAGTGAACCCACAGGGAAACAGTGGTAAACACAGGTGTTGATAGATTGTAAAACTACAGTCTATGTTTGTTAGTTTTTTTTTTAAGTTAATATTTTAATAATGATTTGTACATGGGGGTGCACAATGAGTAGTTAAAGTATATTAATAGACTTGTATTGTTTAGGAAGAGAATAAAGATGCTAAATAATTTTGAAGTGTTGAAAAAAAATTCAGCAAGTTGAATGTAGATATTAACTGAATTCATTGAAAAAAATAATATATTTGCAGATACTTTACCCAGAATTTCCAGGTTATTCTGGATGGATATCCTTTCCAATTGTTTAGAAATTATAACCCCAAAATGTTACAATGATGAAAAATAAAGATACAGCCCCCAAAATCTGCTAGATGAATTATCTTGTTAACATTATATGACTTCAGAATTGAAGCCTGCACACACCCTCCAAATGTAAGACAACATTTACAAAGGATTTATTTCCTGACCCAAAGTAAGACCGAACAAGGGAATGCAGGACTCATGCATTACCCATGGTGCCACTGTGCTGTCACTCTCATCATCAATTATGATCACCCCTTTGATCCATTTTGTTCAGCCTACCTAGGGATCTATGTCATCAGCACTGATACTTTACCATCTAGTATATCATATTATTGCCACCTGATATTGCAAAATGTTTTTTTCTTTTAAGCAACTAGTGTAACATTAAAACATGCATTTGGGTCATAATACCATAAATTATTACTTTAAAAGAAACTAGGGTTGCCCATATGAAGAAACGTCACTATTACTCTGAGCAGGCATGTCACAGGAGCCAAAGGGCTAGGATATTAGTTTGCAAGACATCATCTCTACCAACAGATGAGGAAAAAATACAGATGTATTACCATATGCAGATTATCAACAAACACAACTCTTCCTACTCATTATATAGAAGGATATCTGGCAATTCAGCTCTTACAGCTTGAGGAATACTGGTGATAAGTAATGTTAAAGGAGAATAGGTTGAGATCTCCCAGTTACTTCAACTCCCAAGCAGTAGCTCAGGTAAAGAAAGGTTCTTTACCAGAGTAATCATGTTACTCTACTCACAAGGGAAGGCCTATCTTTATTTTATTTATTTATTTATTTTGGCTGCGTTCGGTCTTTGTTGCTGCGCACGGGCTTTCCCTAGTTGTGGCAAGTGGGGGCTACTCTTCGTTGTGGTGCATGAGCTTCTCACTGCGGTGGCTTCTCTTGTTGTGGAGCACGGGCTCTAGGCACGTGGGCTTCAGTAGTTGTGGCACGCGGGCTCAGTAGTTGTGGCTCATGGGCTCTAGAGTGCAGGCTCAGTAGCTGTGGTGCACGGCTTAGATGCTCCGTGGCATGTGGGAATCTTCCCAGACCAGGGATCAAACCTGTGTCCCCTGCATTGGCAGGTGGATTCTTAACCACTGTGCCACCAGCAAAGTCCCAAGGGAAGGCCTATTCTAATACTAAAACTTACCCCTACGCTTATATACATCCTCAAGAAATATTTGAAAAATTGGTCAAATTAGCTGTATATGCTCATATAGAAAAAAAATCAACAAAAAACCCGGGTATGACTTTCAGCATTGAGAACCATTCAAGAGACTCTAATAGCCTTCTCCGCGCACTACTGCCTTGAAAGAAGCTTCTTGGCTCTAAGCAAACCGAACTGAAGAAAATGATTCAGAGCATTATGTGCTACTTCTTTATAAGTATCTGTCTACTTAAAATATAGTGAACACTATCAAAACTAGCACAAGACATATTCCTATTATAGCTTGTTTTCATTTTTTGTCATTTAAACTTCCACTACCCACTTATGTGATCCTACTAAAATGCACCATTTGCACATATTTGAAAGGAAAGGCTTAAAATATTATTTAAATTACACTTCTAATCCTATTAGAATCAATGTGAACATACTGACTAGAGAATTGTTCTTTCATAATCAACATGAACAATAAAAGAAAAAGCAACGTTCTATGAGCTTATGTACTATGCCTTAAATATATAAAAGTAGTAGTTCCCAAACTTATATAGGTGATGGAGTACCAGAAACACTTATGAAACATTTACACGTGTAATTTTTTTAGAGTACATAATTTGGTGTATCTAGAGCTAGTGTAAGTAATTAATAGTAGGTTTAATTATTTAATAACATTTATAGAAGGAAAAATTAAAGTTTAGTTACTTTTCTGTAAACTGGAAAATAATTATTTCCTTCATTTAATTTACAAGGAAACTCACTTATCTTAGAGCTCATTTCTCACCCACTAGAATGGCTATAATCAAAAAGACAAATAATAACAAGTGTTGGTGAGAATGTGAAGAATTTTGACTCCTCATACACTGCTGGTGGGTATGTAAAATGTAGCCACTTTGGAAAACTGGCAGTTTCTCAAATGATTAAACGTAGAGTTACATATTACTTAGCAATTCTGCTGCTAAGTATATACCCAAGAGGTGGGAAACATATATTCACATAAAAATTTGTACAAATGTTCATAACAGCATTATTCAAAATAGTCAAAAAGTGGAAACAGTTCAAAGGTCCATCAATTGATGAATGGATGAACACAATGTGGTATATTCACACAATGGAATATTATTCTGCTATAAAAAGGAATGAAATTGAACAGCATGTATGAACCTTGAAAACATGCTAAATGAAAGAAGCCCAGACACAAAATGCCACATATTGTATAAATCCATATGAAATCTCCAGAATAGGTAAACCCATAGAGACAGAAAGTAGATTAGTGGTTGCCAGGGGCTAGGTGGAGAAGAAAAGGAAGTGACTGCTAACAAGCATGGATTTCTTTTGGGGTGATAAAAAATGTTCTGTAATTACAGATTGGTGATAGTTGGACAACTTCATAAATATACTAAAAGCCACTGAACTGTATACTACAAAACAGTAAATTTTACTGTATGTGAACTATACCTCAATTTAAAAAAAGAATAAATGAATTAGCACAAAATATGTAGCTAGTGAAACTTACTGATCTATTAAATGAAGCATATCTTAAATATTTCATCTGTCATGAAATCTTACCCTTCTAATAAGTCTAAGAAACTTGTTTTTATGATGTAAACATTTTTGTTAAAAATGTCACAACTGTCAATAATTTTTACCATGTTTCAATGTACCCATCAAAACTTTAGATTAAAAAAGACTCTAAGAAGAAAAGTTGCAAATTAAAACAAAACCAAGTATGGATTTATACCAGTTACACGATTCCCTTAGAGTGGCTCATGAATCATTGGTATATTCTGAGCATCATAAATGATTATGACTACAGACTTATTTACACAAGGTAAAGTCTATAAATCTTTGACTAGGAGCCAAATTTCTAACAAGGAGTCAATGACTGCTAATTTTTTATTTTGTACCACAACGGATGTCCAAAACCTAGTATTTCTGCTCTTGCTTATGTCTCAATTCTATTAATTCCCTTCTGGGGGGAAAAAAAAAGAAGACAATTCTACAGGAACTCAGAACAACTCCATGTAATAGCTTAAAATCATCTTAATTCCAATTAATATTATTGGAGGAATGTATGACATTACTACCATAAAATAATAATGTGTAAATTATTAATATACTAAAATAAAATAATTTTCTTATTCCTACTACAGAGTAATTCATTTTAATTCTAGAAAAGTATACTTAATTGCCAAGCCAAGAGCCTGCCTACTTCATTCATTAAGTCAGCAACTATTGGCTGAGCAGTTATTATGTTCACAATATTATAAGGAATACAAAGATACTAGTCCCCACACTCAAGGGATTTATAATGTAATACAAGATGGAAGTGGGCAGGTAATAGAATGTGGGGATGGATTATAAATGTTGAGGATCTTACAGTTTAACCTACAGGTAACAGGGAAACTATTAAATGATCTGAACCATCTACTGAGTTAGACTAGGAGATTAACACAATAGTCTAGATAAGAATGACAAAGAGCCTAAAGTAATGGCGGGGAAGGGCAGATGAAGAAAGACTCTCAAGTCTTATTTAGGTGGTAAAATCAGTAGGACTTGGAGGACTGCATATAGAGGAAGCAATACCACCTAGAGGTTAAGGTTTGCATAGGCTTTGAAAACACACTCCTGGGTTAAAGATTTGGCTCTGTCTCATTCTAGCTGTGTATGTTGGGCAATGACTTGATCACTATAGGTTTCTATTTCCTCTGCAGAATGGAGATAACAATAGTGCCTACATATCATATGGTTGTCATGAGGACAGAATTAGAAAAGAATGCATGTAAAGCACTTAGCACAGTGCCTATTACATAGGATGACAAGGTAAACAGTGATCCCACTGACCATGAAAGAAAATACAGGAAGAACTGTAAATGGGAATAAGGGTGGAGATTAGCTAGGAGCCAACAGACAGGATTTATAAGTCTGGAGAATGGTGAATACTACAGTAGGATTTGTGAAAGTAAATTAAATAAAATATAACTAAAGATTTCTAGCTATGAAAGGCCTTGAATACCACACTACAGGATTTGAATTGAATAATAAATTTACTGTCTCTTAAATACGCAGTTTAGAACTCATCTATATTATATCATGCCCTTTACTTTCTAGATGAGGAAACTAAGACCCACAGAATGAAGGAACATCTCAAAACTCACACTACCCACTGACATACACAGTATGAGCTCACTAATAAGTCAAGTGCTATTCATAGTCTTCCTCTGCTTAACAAAACTGAGTTCTTATATAAAATTTCCTTCTACCCCCATTCTTAAGATAATGGAAAATTTAAAATGACTGGGGTAAAAATTGAGAAGATTGGGCTTCCCTTGTGGCACAGTGGTTGAGAATCTGCCTGCCAATGCAGGGGACACGGGTTCGAGCCCTGGTCCAGGAAGATCCCACATGCCGCGGAGCGGCTGGGCCCGTGAGCCATGGCTGCTGAGCCTGCGCGTCCGGAGCCTGTGCTCCGCAACGGGAGAGGCCACAACAGTGAGAGGCCCGCATACCGCAAAAAAAAAAAAAAAAAAAAATTGAGAAGATTGAACATAATCTAGTGGTGATGGTTATAATGAAGGTTTTCAACAAATATTATTAAACCTCTTGCTTAAAAAAAATGAACAACTACAGAATTTTATAAAAACTCAAATGCCTTCCACGTGCTAGGGTTGCCTCTTTTACTGATGACATGATAGATTTTAAGTATGAAAATTTACCTTTAATGATAATTTTTAAATTATGTTTTTAATCAAGTAAATATATTTCCTAAAATGTTACAGAAATTCAATTAACATTTGTTTCCTTTATTTTGAGAAATATAATTACAGAGACAGTAACAGTTATAAGAAGCTTCCTTTCTATTGTCCTTTGTAAGACCCCAGTTCACAAAGATACTGTATGAATTAATGGAGTATCTAGAGGGCCCTGTAGTAAGTCTCTAAATGCCAATAATGACTACAACTTTCCTCTAACTCTTTCCTTTTCCTTTTTATCATTCACTCTTTTCACTGTATACAGCCCTCCCTCTCTGTCCACTTCCTACCTAAGCTTCATATGGTACTGCCAGATTGGTGCTCAACCAAAAAAAAGATTCTCAGTACCAAATGAGGCATAAGTTACATTATATGCATAAAATATTTTCCACTCTAATCAAAACCAGAGCAATATAAGCAAAAATAAGACCAGCCAATGAGCAAAAATTTTTGCAGACATGATAACCAGAACAATGTTATAAATTATGTGGGATGCCAAGGCCCTTGGATCCTAGGTTTCAGTTTAAAATTAAGTTATATATAAAGAAACTTGACTACTCTAGTGAAAGAATTTCTTTCCTGATCCATAGGATTATAAGAACTTCTATCTTCCTTTAGTTTTTAAATCAAAGTAGAAGTATGTTTTCAATTTATTGCAGACTATTAATATAGGAATATGAATACCAAATCTTATCAATTTTATGCAGCTTAATTTAATCAGACCCACACATTAATAATGTTTAATTATATTTTTCATTTTTATTTTCAGACAAATTATATTGACCTTGATTTCTGTAAAGTGCTAAGGTATTTCATTATACCTCTAAGAAAATCCCATGTGTGGTCGGCAACATCTCTGAGTACTGAGGAAGATAATTCCTGAACCAAAAGAAACTAATTACAAAGAGCTGATGTACTATACAGAAATACTCTACGGGTATACAATTCTTAATTTGGGGTCCTATAAGGGAAAATGGAATGGAATATCATTTTAAGTACCTAAGAGTGAACCTTTAGCCTAAATAGGCCACCCTAAAGAGTTTACCATCTACTCAATCAAAGAAGAAAGACTTGTAGGATGAGAAAGCTCTGGCTCTTCTCAGAGAAGACCATGATGGTAAGGGTCAATAACACTATACTATGTAGTTAAATGGTCATATATCTAAATTGGGCAAAGAAGCATTTCAATAGAAAACTTTTAAATAATTAATAGATTTGATGAGAAAGAATTCAAACAAGAACTGAAAAAAAAAATCTGTTTCATAACAAAGTGCTAACCTAAAAGCATTTAGATTTATATACATCAAATGGAATTTATTTTACTGAAATAATATTTTCTCACTAATTCAAGTCCTAAGACACGTAACGCTAACATCTGAAAATGAAGACTAATGGGTTAACCAATTTTTGTTTTTTAGAAGTGACCTTGGTATGACTTACCCACAACAAAATCAACTCTTCAGCAATACAGATGGTAGACTAGACACTGCCAACATTTTAAGCTTAGAAAATGTTTTTAACCTTTTTTATTTCCCCATGCTGCATTTACTGCCTTTACATATGCCTCTGACTGCCAAAGAATTGTTAACTAATAGGCATGAGATTCATTTTGTTAGCACACAGCTGGGTACTTTAGTCATACAACATCTGTTTCTCAACATATCTTCTGTCTTTTCTTCATCTACTTCAAAACCTTTTCTAAAAGTTGTCACAGTAAAGCATATATGCCTCTCAGTATTTGGAATCCAAACTTGATAATCATCATTCTGTTTATTATTGTACTAAATTATCAGTGGCTTCTGAATAACTGAAAACCATCCAGTGAATCTAAGTTCCAGAAAATCTGGCATTAACTTCGATTGGTAAAACAACATAGTCGAGCCCAAGAATGAAACTCAGTAAGTCATGCAATAATCAGATATTATTCTTTACATACACATCTGTAAGCTCTCTGAATGAAGACTTAATGGAAAAATAACTGAAGCTTCAAAACATAAATATTAAAATGAAAAAAAATGTATGAAGTATCCACAGGAAAGAACATACTTCTTTCTGCTCAGATTTTCTGTATACTTTACTTTTTATTATAGGGGGAATAATTAACCAGTCTATGAATTATCTATGTCCTTAGCTTCTCCTCCTGCTTTTTCACTTTGAATGAGTGTTAGTTCAGCATGCTACCAAGGTACAGAAAGGTGACACCCAAGCATAGGTCATTCAACTCGTGATATATATTCTATTCCAAATGTTTGTTTTTAAATTGGTTGGAAGTCATAAAATATTTCCCTATTGGAATAATGTATAATGGTAGGGAGCTCTCATTCCTCAAAAGACAAAATGTAACTGAACTAGAAAACTAAAAATAGAATACAACCCTAACATCTTTCACACCACTGTTTTTATAGCCAAATTCATTCCAGAACCCAAATGAGCATTTGAGTACCATATCCTCCCAACCACTGGCAAAGCAGCAAGAGCTGAGCTGCACAGTTCTGCTTCCCTTTTCTCTCCCAAACAGACAAAAATCAACAGAGTGAGCAGGTGGAAAGAGGTCTAATAACTGTGAAAGATTCCAACAGCAGGAAGCTGGGTGGTAGGAGGCAAAAGTACAGGAGATCCCACTGTTCTCACTGAATCCGATGAGGGTGTCAGGGGAAATCCCAAACATGAGATACTAGGGGAGAAGTAGTGGCTTTAAGAATAGCATGAACTTTGGGAGGCTGAAGCTAGAACTTTGAGCCTCTCTCAAAAAAAGCAGCAGCCATCGAACTATCAGAGGGACGCCAGTGATGTTATGAGGTTTTGTTGTTGTCTCTCTGGTGGTGGTGGTTTGATGTATCAGCTGGGGGGTGAGGGGGCAGTCCGAAGCAGTAGCAAATTCTGTAAGCATTCTTAAGCCAATGAGATAGGAAAATGGCTGAAAAGCTAGTTTTGCAAAATGTTAGCCCCTGAGTAATGAGATAATAAGGACACAGCTAATCTACTCTTAGCTTTTCCTTGATATGGATTAAAACAATGCACAGTGCTTACTTGTTAGCTGCTTCGGACTAATGAAGTGATAAGCGTACCTTGTGACAGGGCTATGTCACCACACAGCAGCAGCAGCTCACCACAACCACTGGGGAAGATACTTCTCTAATTTTATACAAGGAAGCAATGTTCTCATCCCTAGATGAAGAATGATTGCTGGTCTAATCACAGCGATCCCATTCTCCACTTTCCCAGTCTCTCTCACAGCTTGGATAATGGCAAGACTGTGGTTAGAACAGCAGTTAAGCTATTATTGGAGTCCATGCCTTCTCACTTTCTCCAGCTTTTGACATGATACCTGAGACTTCACAGATATCCTGCGACTATGAAAAAGACAAGAAACTTAAGTCACTGAAGACGATCTCCAGACTTTGTACTATGGGGAGCCATTTAAATTTTTTGTTTGTTTGTTTAAGCATTTGGTAGTCAATCTTTCTTTTGCTCATAGCTATATATCTTCTCTGAAATAACTACCACCTATAAAGTAGATCACATGCCCAGCATTACACAAAACCATCTTCATATATTTCATTTAATTCTCACAGCAATCCTCTAAAGTAGGTAATGCTATTAGCCACATTTTACAAAAGGGAAAATAGAGATTATGAAACTTACCAACAGTTGGCTAAATGGCAAACTAGAATGCAAGCCGAGATCCGTCTGACGTCCAAGTCCATGTTTTTTACACTACATTACACTACTGCCCATCATCAATTATTAACATTTGTATGGTTGAGGAAGCAGCATGGCAAAATGAAATAATCAGAGACTGCGGAGTCAAACAGGCCTAAGTCAAATCCTGGCTCCACCACTTACTAACTGTATCACTGGGCAAATTAACTTCAGTTTTCTGAACTGTAAAATGGAGATACTAACAAGTTCTTGCAAAATCATTGTGGCAATTGAATTCATTCAATTCTGTGCAAAGCATGAAGAAAGAGAGGGGAAAGAGTCCGTTTGTGTTCTCACAGAGCTCATAGTCAAGTGAGGTGACAACACAGTGTAGTAATCTTGGAGGCTTACATAGGATACTATGGAAGCAAAGACAGGAGGAGATGTCGTGAACTGACTCCTGGAAATGATCTGCGAACATGCTGAAAACAGCTTGCCAGGCAATAAGAAAGGGAGGGGGCAACAGCAGAACATTCCAAGTAGAGGGAACAGTATGTGCAAAGGCACGGAGGGAAGAGAAAACAAGATATATTTCAGGAACTCTAAGTAATTCAGTACAGTTGGGGCTAATCATTAGGAAGTGACAAAAGAAGGGGCTGGAGAGTTAAACAAGGGACAGATTATAAAAGTCTTTAGGACTGCCCTGGTGGCGCAGTGGTTGAGAGTCCGCCTGACATGCAGGGAACACGGGTTCGTGCCCCAGTCTGGGAAGATCCCACATGCTGCGGAGCGGCTGGGCCCGTGAGCCATGGCCGCTGAGCCTGCGCGTCCGGAGCCTGTGCTCCGCAATGGGAGAGGCCGCGACAGTGAGAGGCCTGCGTACCGCAAAAAAAAAAAAAAAAAAAGTGATGTTTGTTTATTAAAGTAAAAGAGTACCAAAGGGGAAAAAGGATCATTTCACGTTCTCTATGAACTATAAATATTACCCAGATCGATGCTTAAATAATACCCTTTCCATTTTAACTAAATGAAAAACCGCCAAAATAGCCTCACTTTCAATTTTTGAATATTAAACCTTCTTGCTGATCCACAGATTAATTTATTAGTCATGTGTAAATAAAAACACAGAATAAAAATCACTTAGGCTTGTAAATATATGAGCTGCTGTGTAGCCTCTTCACCATTCTTATAAACCAAACGGGCTTTAGAGAAATCGTCTACTTTTATCCCGCTAATGTGTTTATGTCTTGGTTTGACCTTCTACACATAACAAAATATAATATAGAAGGCAATTATGTCATTTGACTTCTATAAACTATATGTCTTACACAACACACTGGAATTATAAAGAGGTTAAAGAGAGGAAAATGATTGTTTTTCAGCCCTTTTCTGATCAAACTATAAGTTCTCTAAATCTGCAATGAAAGTAATTTATATTACTCTATAATAATTCTAACAATTATTCATCATTTTGAATAGCTGAGAAAGCGCATAACACCAACTTTCATAAGATGCATATGTTTATATGCATGTTTTCAACAATCTTTATTTGCAAACATTTAATTGAATCCTCACAAACTGCAACAAATATAAGACAAAGATTTAGAATAATAACTAGATGCTATTAGCATTTCCAAAAATTCTTCATTTATGAAAGATCTATAGTCTTATGCTTTCAATCCAGAATATCTTTTGCTATATTTTACAGGATGGTCAGGCAAGATGCTAGAAAAGGTTAAAATTCCATGAAGTTCTTTTTTGATCTCCCTTTTCTACCAGATGTTTATTTTCTAGCCTTCTATAATATTCCAACTCTTAGATTTAAATATGAAATAAAGACCTCCCTCCACACATCTTCTGTTTAATTCTTCTTTGTATCTTTGCATCTTGCACAGTAACTCACATATAGTAAGCACTCAAAAAATGTTTATTAAATGGATGAATGACTGAACCAAGAATGAAAGAATAAATAGGTAATATGACTATCCAACAACCTCTTAAGAAGAATCATATTATTAATGCTTTTAAGGTAATGAATCCCTTCTTTAAATTGGCCTTAATTTCATTTCTGGAGGCATTAATTTTTTTTTTTTTTTTTTTTTTTTTTTTTGTGGTATGTGGGTCTCTCACTGCCGTGGCCTCTCCCGTTGCGGAGCATGGGCTCCGGACGCGCAGGCCCAGCGGCCATGGCTCACGGGCCCAGCCGCTCCACGGCACATGGGATCCCCCCTGGACCAGGGCATGAAACTGCGTCCCCCGCATCGGCAGGTGGACTCCCAACCACTATGCCACCAAGGAAGCCCTGGAGGCATTAATTTATAAAATTCATATGCACATTTTCAAAATACTTCAAATAGGTTAGCAATTGTATAATAGAGACACTTCCAAATTTACACATTAATATTTTTAAGAACCAAATGGGAAGGGAAAAGAAAAAGTGGGTATCATTGTGACTTATAATGAAAAAAAGTTATTATAATTATTATACTGAAGGTCAAGAATTTATTTAGCCATTTAAAAGTCAGTCAAGAATAATTATCTTGGGTAAAATTCAATGAAACAGAAAACCAAAGAGGCTATTACCATGAACAAATGCCGCTTATGTATTTGGCACTATACTAAACACTAAAATCTAATTTTCCTTGAGGAAAAATAATTCAGAATCTCAAACCTGCATTCTAAAATGTGTAAGACATACTGTCCTTGGAGACTGAATATCAAGAATAAAAAAAGTGGGCTTCCCTGGTGGCGCAGTGGTTAAGAATCCACCTGCCAATGCAGGGGACATGGGTTCGAGCCCTGGTCCGGGAAGACCCCACATGCCGCGGAGCAACTAAGACCGTGCACCACAACTACTGAGCCTGTGCTCTAGAGCCTGTGAGCCACAATTACTGAGCCCATGTGCCACAGCTACTGAAGCCTGCACACGTAGAGCCCATGCTCTGCAACAAGAGAAGCCATTGCAATGAGAAGCCCGCACAGCACAATGAAGAGTAGCCGCCACTCGCCGCAACTAGAAAAAGCCTGCGCACAGCAACAAAGACCCAATGCAGCCAAAAGTAAATAAATAAATAAATTTACTTTAAAAAAAAAATTTTTAAAGTGAATAACCAAGATGAGAGTGAACTACTAATCAAAATAGTATGTGAATTTCAACATATTTAGTACACTTAGTTTTCAAAACACACATATTGCATAACAACTAAAGATGCAACTATAAAAATCAAAAGTGATGCAGTAAATGCCTTGAAGATTAAATCTCGCAAAAATAAAACACAGAAAATGTATGGATGAAAAATGGTTTGGAGACATGATGGAAAAAAACAAAATGTAATATACTAATTTTGCTAAAAAGCCGTATTATTAAAAATACTACCTATACTACATGAGTGCAAGAATTTTCCTTGTCTGTTTTGTTTGCTTCTAGCACTCAGCACAGTGCTTGACACACAGTAGGAATACAATAAATATTTGTTGAATGGAAATAGAAATATATCAATAAAACACCAAAGACACAAACCCTAGTCTTCAAACACCTTATTAAGTAAGGAGACAAAATTACTAATCACAATTCAGCATGAACCAATGCTATAACAGAGTATGTTAGTGAACACAGAAACAGCATACTGACAGGAAATGCCTCCGAGAGGTGAGCAGACTTTTAGGAGACTGGAGTTAACCAAGCAAATGAGGGAAGAAAGTCACAATATTCTTTCATTCCGTAAACATTTATAAAGCAGGACTGAAAGTACAGGGAAGTGAGAAATCAATTAGTATTCAGGGACACGCAACTAAGGCAGTATGGCTGAATTAAAAGGCGTATTTTGGGGTATAATGAAACATGAGAATTTACTGCTATTGATAGAACGTACACTCCACAAGGCAGGAAGCTTTTTGTCTGTTTGTCCACACCTTGTGGCAGACAGCAAAAATGGACATAGTTTGTCTCCCCCTTTTATCCATGCCTCTTGAAATGTGATTCTACAGGTCCTCTCATTAAAAAAATGGAGTCCTTTATTCCATCTGTTGAATTTTAGATGTCTTTGTGACTTGCTTTTGCCAACAGAATATAGCAGAGGCAAGTTGTGCTAGTTCTAAATTTAAGCCTTGAAAGCCTTGTATGCTTCTACTCTTTTTGGGAAGCCTGTTGCTACCATGTGAAAAGTCTAGTCTAGTCTATTTGATGATGAGAGACACACAGCCCAGTCAACACCTATTGTCTTAGACCAGGGATCAGCAAACTTTTTCTGTAAAGGGACAGAGAGTAAAAACTTTGGGCATTGAGAGCCCTATATAATCTCAGTCACATATTTTTTATTTTAAAACTGTTCAAAAATATAAACACCAGTCTTAGCTTAGGGGCCACAGATATCCAACTCTTGCCTTAGATGATGGTCAACGAATCCCCAGAAGCAAAACTGTCTTGCTGACAGCAAATGCATGACTGAGCCCAGCCAAGACCAAAAGAACCACACAGTGAACCCAGTACATACTGTCAACCCACACAATCATGACCTAAATGAATGGTGGGGTTTTTTTGCTACTACATTTTAAGAGTGCTGAGTTAATCACCAAAAGCTTACAGATAGACTACTCTATCTTTAGTGCCTAGAACAGTGCATGTCACTTAGCAGACACTAAATACCTAGTGAATAAAATAATGAATAGGAAAGTTATAGGAGTCAGAACATGACATTTTATGCCAGGGTTTGCAAACTCAAAGGTCCACATGGGCCAGGCCAGTAAATTAATTGAGTGAAGCAATCAGTATAAAGAATAGATCTGGAAATGGTGGAAGGGAATCCACACCAGGAAACCAAGAAAACATCTGAGAGGCCTTTGCCATTCTGGACAAGGACAAAGGCAGTGGGAGAATAAACAAGGAGAAAACAAGGAGAAAAGTCAAGGATTTCTGAGGAAGAATCAAAAGATTTTAGGCAGATATTGTCATTTGGACAAAAATCAAGATTTTAACTATATGTTGTCTGTAAGTGACACACTGAGGTCCAAAAATATATACTTTTTAATAAATAATGCTGGGAGAATTGGATATCCATATGGAAAAAGATGAATCTGGGTCTCTGTCTCACACCACACACAAAAATTAACTCAAAATGGACCACAAACCTAAACGTAAGAACTAAATTATAAAAATCTTAGAAGAAAATATAGGAGTAAATCTTTGTGATCTTGAGTTAGGCAAGGACTTCTGAAGTATGACACTAAAAGCAGAAGATGAAAAAAACTGGTAAACTGACCTTAATCAAAAATTTAAACTTTTGTGCATCAAAAGACAGTATTCAAGGAAGTATAAAGGCAGACCAGGCAAATCCATAGAGATAGGAAGAAGATAAGTGGCTGCCAGATGCTAGAGGGAATGAGAAATGGGGAGTGACTGCTAATGGATATTAGGTTTCTTTTTTGGGGTGACGAAAATATTCTGGAATTACATAGTGGTGATGAATGAACAATCTTCTGAATATACTAAAAACCACTGAATTGTGCACATTAAAGAGGTGACTATTACAGTATGTGAATCATATCTCAAGTTTTTAAAAAAGAAGATAGTGAAAAAACCACCCACAGACTGAGAGAAAATATTTGCAAATCATATCTGGTAAGAGACTTGCATCTAGAATACATAGAACTCTCACAACTCAGTAATGAAAAGACAACTCAATTTTAAGATGGGCAAAGGAAGACATACAAATGGCTAATAAGCACATGAAAAGATGCTCAACATCATTAGTCATATCAAACACCTATCTAATCAAATACAAGTCATATCAAATACAAATAAAAACCAAATGAAATACCATTTTTCACCCTCTACAATGGCTATACTAAAAAAGACAATATCAAGTATCAGCAAGACTGTAAAGAAACTGGAACCTGTGCTGGTAGCAATATCAAACGGCACAGCCACTTTGGAAATTATTTGGTATTTTCTTTAAAAACTTCAACATAGATTTACGATATGACCCAGCGTTTCTACTCTTAGTTATCTACCCAAGAGAAATGAAAATTTACGTCCACACAAAGACCCACACACAAGTGTTCACAGCAGTATTACTCATAACAGCCAAAAACTAGAAACATCCCAAATACGAATCAACTGGTGACTGGATTAGAAATATCTGGCATACCCATACAATGGAAGGCTACTCAGCAATAAAAAGGAATAAAGTACTGATAACAAGCTACAATACGAATGAACCTTGAAAACCAGTATGCTCAGTGAAAGACACCAGATAGAAAAAACACATATATTGTATTATTCCATTTATATGAAATACTTTTAAAAAATTAGGCAAATATAGAGACAAAAAGTAGATTAATGGTTGCCTAGGACGGGGGGTGGGAATGGGGAGTGACTATAAATGGGTATGATTTTTTTTCAAAGTGGTGACACTGTTATAAAATGAGATTGTGGTGATGGCTGTACAATTCTATAAATACACTAAAATTTACTGACTTGTACCCTTAAAACAGGCGAATTTTATGGTATATAATTCATACCTTGATAAAGCTGTTTTTAACAAAAGAATCTTCAGGATTTGGCAACTGATTAGCTTTGCTAAAAAAGCAAGTGGGAGAAATCTAAAAAAAAAAAAAGAAAAAAACCTAAATTTTTAGTTTTAACAATGGT
Source organism: Stenella coeruleoalba (assembly GCF_951394435.1). NCBI lineage: Eukaryota > Metazoa > Chordata > Mammalia > Artiodactyla > Delphinidae > Stenella > Stenella coeruleoalba. Next base: position 99,399,876 of record NC_137169.1, on the reverse strand, counting down.
GTGGATGGGAGTACCCTTTTACCCTTTACTGAAAAGGCAAAGTGGAAAGGAGAGGGAGTAGGTTTATTGTGGGAAAATAATGAGTTTGGTTGGGCATGCTAAATGTTACATATTGATATAAAGACATCCAGTCGAAGATGTCCTATAAAAAGTACCATGAAAAACAGATTTAAAGTTCATTCATTCAACAAACGTATACTGAATGACCACAATGTACCAGGAGCCATATTTGACTGTGGAAATAAAGTAGTTGACCAGAAAGATCCAGTCCCTGCTTTCATGAAGCTCATACTCAGCAGGGATAAAAATTTTAAAGAAGACTTCTTGGTTATATTACTATGCAATTGAGAAGAGTCAACATAGAAGTGCCAGTTTAGCCACTGGTGTGACGAAAATCATCAAGAAAGAATGAAGTGTACAGAAAGGAAAAGAGGGCCAAGGATTTTCACAGAGATTTATATGACTGTACATACAGAAGTGGAGCCATGAAGAAGACAGAATAACTGCTTCTGAAGGAGGAGAGAGTTCAAGAAACAGGGAGTAGTGGTCAAAAGTATAAAGCATCAGCAAGAGGAAGGAGAAAAAATGCATTTGAATGGATTTGATTTAGTACTTCATTCATTCGACAAATATTTTTGGAGCACCTATTATGTGCCAGGTACTTTGGCTTTTATTCTGAATAAAAGGCAGGAGCCCCTGCAGAGCTCCGAAGAGAGGAAAGATACGATTTAACATTTTAAAAGGTCACCCAGGTGCTGTGATGAGAGATTAAGGACAGAAGGGCAGAAGTTTGGAGACCAGGTACCAGGCTTCTGCAGAAAACTGACCAAGAGATGATGATGACAGCAGTGGAGACAGTAAGAAAAGGTCAGATGCTGAATAAATTGGAAAGGTAGAGCCAACAGGACTTCCTCACGGATTGCATGTGAGTTTTGCGAGAAACAAGTAAGTCACACAAGACTGTAAGGTTTTGGCTTGACAACAGGGACTGCCGTCAAATGAAATGAGGATGGCTGCAGATGGAGACCGTGGGAGGATGGCAGAGATCAGGAGTTCAATTGTAGACATACTAAGTTCAAACTGTCTACTATAGATCTGAGTGAAGGTGTCTAATAATCATGTGGATAGATGAGTGTGGAGCTCAGGAGAGAGGTATGGACATTAAGAAGCCAGGGAGAGAGGAACCAGCAAGGCAGAGTGAAAAGGAGCAGTAAGTATAAAGAAAGAAAACCAAGAGAAGTGATATGCCCAAAATCAAGAGAAGAAAACACCATGGAAGGAAAAGTGTCCTACTATACCTGGGGTTCTCAACCAGGGGTGATTTTGTCCCCAGAGGGACATTTGGCAATACCTGGAGACATCTTTGATAGTCATGGCTCAGGAGATAGTGTGTGCTACCAGCACCTAGTAAGGAGAGGCCAGGCATAATGCTGAACATTCTATAATGCACAGGACAATCCTCTAACTCCTCCCCTGCAGTCCCCCCACTCACTGGCTGAAATTCAAACCTCTTTGGAGACTGTGAAGCTTTAGCCCCCTCTCGATGACAGCAGTGCCACAGGTTTTCACTGGCAGATAAGAAATCACCCACTAGGGCACAGGGCCACCAGGGGGACAATGCTAAGACTCCCTAGGATGTGAGCTTACTGCTGCTGCTCCCCGCAACCCCAGCCCCATGTAGGCTGAGGGCTAAAGAGCAAGAAGGGGGAAAGTATCAGGGAACCAGGAAGAAAAGGCCCTTCCTCCTGCTGTGTTCCCTCCAGCAACCTCAACTGACAAAACTTAATAATATGCCAGTTGGCAAAAGGAGAAAGGTTTCAGGGTACAGATCCAGGAAAACAAACCAGTGTGATGAAGGTGGATTTGGAGTTAGAGGCAATAAACTGACAACTGGCATACGCTCTCAGTTCATTTCTCAAAAGGATTTAAAGTGGTCATAACTTTAAAGAAAACAAAAAATCACTGCCCAGGAAAACCAAAGATAAAATAGGAAGACATACAGTAATTAAAATTAGACAACACAAAAAAGATAAAATTGAACCACAGATTTTGACTCAACTTCCATGTGATTAAATTTCTAAATAATTATGATTACTACTTTTTTTAACATTAGAAGTTAAAGTTCTTTTTTTAAAGTGTGACTATTCTTCTCAACTGTATACATAAAGATAGAAAAACCAAAGACCACAAAGGAATATGCCACAAGTGTTAAGTCACAGTTGTCTAAATTGTAGTTTATTATCACCTACATGCTTGTATTTCCCTTTTTTTTTTTTACATGATTATATATTACTTTGAAAATTAGGGAAATTTTAAACTTTTTCTTTTGAAGTATAACTGGTCACTAAATATCAATGCATGGGATTAATGCTGTATAGCCTCTTATGTAACAGGATTCTGAATTCCTTTGAAAAGAGCATACATTAGAAGGAAATCATTTCTGTGAAGTAAATCCTGAAGTTTTAGGTTATTTCCGAATAGCTGTGGATTTAGAGAGAATAAATCAAATGTTAATCCTTTCAAATGTTATGAACTGTACCAGTAAATTCAGTGTTCTATCAAATGATTTAAGAGTACAGTCTGAAATGAAGATGAAAAATATCCTAGAAATCAAAAATCAGCCAGAGAAGCAGATGTGATCATGGGTGCTTCTCTGATAAAATTTACAGACCCAGGAGTACCTGGAGGTAAAACCTACTCCCCAGAGTGCCAACTGGTCAGCCCCATGCCCTATCTCCTACTGGCTTTTCTCTAAAGAAAAAAATACAAATGGCCACTAACATAGGAATTGATGCTTATCCTAAAAATCAAAGATTGAAAATTAAAACCACAAAGATACCATTTTATAGCCACTATGATCAAAAGACATTCCAATCATGGAAGAAAATATGGAGCAACAAAATTCACACATTACAGTACAACAGGAATTCTTTGTTTATGGTTATACAATCCTTTCTGGTTAGACGAATTACAAATTTCTTCTTCCACTTCACTTCCCACTTTCTTTGTGATATCTCCTGACAAACGGAAGTTCTTAATTTTAAGGTAGCGAAATTTTTTGATTTTGTTCCTTTATGATAAACATAAAATTATTCCTGAAAAAATCCTTCCCTATCCTGAGGTCATAAAGACGTGCCTCTATATTGAAAAATTTAGAATTCTGTCCTGCACATTTAAGTGAAAGGAACACTACAGCATAGTGTTTAAAAAAGCAGACAACAGGGCTTCCCTGGTGGCGCAATGGTTGAGAGGCCGCCTGCCGATGCGGGGGGCACGGGTTCGTGCCCCGGTCCGGGAGGATCCCGCATGCCGCGGAGCGGCTGGGCCCGTGAGCCATGGCCGCTAAGCCTGCACGTCCGGAGCCTGTGCTCCGCAACGGGAGAGGCCACGGCAGTGAGAGACCCACGTACCGCAAAAAAACAACAACAAAAAAACGCACACAACAGAGCCAGACTTACTTGGGTTCAAATGTAGCTCTGCTACTGTGACCCTGGCAAAATTTCTTGATCTCTCTGTGCTCGCCTCAGTTTCCTCGTATAAAAAAAGGAGATTATAATAGCCCCTACCATTAAAGGTAAATGTGGTGATTAAAGAAGTAAATGTGTGTAGACTGCTAGAACAAGGTCAAGTATATACTTAACACTACATAAGTGTTAGCTGTTTTTATTAAGCCTTTAATCTGCCTGAACTTGATTTGTATAGAGTATGAGGTTGAGATCCCATTTCATTTCTTCCAATATAGATAACCAATGATTCCAGCAATAAATAGTGAATAGTTTATCCTTTTCCCCCTAATGTGCAATGTCACTCTGACATATATATATTAACTTCCCATCAAGGTCTATTTCTGTTCCTCTATTCTGCTTCATTGGTCTATTTATCTATCGCTATACTACTACCATACTGTCAAATTACAAACTATTGACAGTAACTATTAAATTGCACAGTGTAGACCAAGCCCTTGTCCCAATATGTTCTTCATATTTCTAGGATAACTTGTCCTTTGCAAATTCTAACATAAGTTTTCAAATTTCATTTTAAAAACTATTGGAATTTTGAATGAAACTACATGAATTTTTAAATCAATTTGTGAGGAACTGACTTAAATATGTTATGCAGTCTCCCTATCCATAAACACGATCTACTTATTTATGACTTTTTATTTTCATTCAATAAAATCTTACCATCTCTGTGAAGGTCTTATACATTTCTGTTTAACTTATATCTACATTTCTTTTTGTGGAATTATAAATGTTATATTTAAAACTTTTTTTTGGGTTTCTGGCTTTTTTCTTTTTCAAGTATGTCATTATTTTTTTTTATTAGTCATCCATTTTATGCACATCAGTGTATACATGTCAATCCCAATCTCCCAATTCAGCACACCACCACCACCATCCACCACCACTTTTGCCCCTTGGTGTCCATACGTTTGTTCTCTACAACTGTGTCTCACTTTCTGCCCTGCAAACCGGTTCATCTGTACCATTATTCTAGGTTCCACATATATGCGTTAATATACAATATTTATTTTTCTCTTTCTCACTTACTTCACTCTGTATGACAGTCTTTAGATCCATCCACGTCTCTACAAATGACCCAATTTCGTTCCTTTTCATGGCTGAGTAATATTCCATTGTATATATGCACCGCATCTTCTTTTCCCATTCATCTGTCGATGGGCATTTAGGTTGCTACCATGACCTGGCTACTGTAAATAGTGCTGCAAGGAACATGGGGATGTATGTGTCTTTTTGAATTATGGTTTTCTCTGGGTATATGCCCAGTAGTGGGATTGCTGGGTCATATGGTAATTCTACTTTTAGTTTTTTAAGGAACCTCCATAGTGTTCTCCATAGTGGCTGCATCAATTTACATTCCCACCAACAGTGCAAAGGGTTCCCTTTTCTCCACACCCTATCCAGCATTTGTTGTTTACAGATTTTCTGATGATGCCCATTCTAACTGGTATGAGGTGATACCTCACTGTAGTTTTGATTTGCATTTCTCTAATAATCAGTGATGTTGAGCAGCGTTTCATGTGCTTCTTGGCCATCTGTATGTCTTCTTTGGAGAAATGTCTATTTAGGTCTTCTGCCCATTTTTGGATTGGGTTGTTTGTTTTTTTAATATTCTGCTGCATGAGCTGTTTATATATTTTGGAGATTAATCCTTTGTCCATTGATTCGTTTGCAAATATTTTCTCCGATTCTGAGGGTTGTCTTTTCATCTTGTTTATGGTTTCCTTTGCTGTGCAAAAGCTTTTAAATTTCATTAGGTCCCATTTGTTTATTTTTGTTTTTATTTCCATTACTCTAGGAGGTGGATGCAAAAAGGTCTTGCTGTGATTTATGTCAAAGAGTGTTCTTCCTAGGTTTTCCTCTAAGAGTTTTATAGTGTCCGGTCTTCATTTAGGTTTCTAATCCATTGTGAGTTTATTTTTGTGTATGGTGTTAGGGAGTGTTCTAATTTCATCCTTTCACATGTAGCTGTCCAGTTTTCCCAGCACCACTTATTGAAGACACTGTATTTTCTCCATTGTATATTCCTGCCTCCTTTGTCATAGATTAGTTGACCATAGGTGTGTGCGTTTATCTCTGGGCTTTCTATCTTGCTCCATTGATCTATATTTCTGTTTTTGTGCCAGTACCATATTGTCTTGATTACTGTAGCTTTGTAGTATAGTCTGAAGTCAGGGAGTCTAATTCCCCCAGCTCTGCTTTTTTTCCCTTAAGATTGCTTTGGCAATTCGGGTTCTTTTGTGTCTCCATACAAATTTTAAGATTTTTTGTTCTAGTTCTGTAAAAAATGCTAGTGGTAATTTGATAGGGATTGCATTGAATCTGTAGATTGCTTTGGGTACTATAGCCATTTTCACAATATTGATTCTTCCAATCGAAGTACATGGTATATCTCTCCATCTGCTGGTATCATCTTTAATTTTTTTTCATCAGTGTCTTATAGTTTTCCGCATACAGGTCTTTTGTCTCCTTAGCTAGGTTTATTCCTAGGTATTTTATTCTTTTTGTTGCAATGGTAAATGGGAGTTTTTCCTTAATTTCTCTTTCAGATTTTTCATCATTAGTATATAGGAATGCAAGAGATTTCTGTGCATTAATTTTGTATCCTGCAACTTTACCAAATTCATTGATCAGCTCTAGTAGTTTTCTGGTGGCATCTTTAGGATTCTCTATGTATAGTATATCATGTCATCTGCAAACAGTGACAGTTTTACTTCTTTTTTGCCAATTTGTATTCGTTTCATTTCTTTTTCTTCTCTGATTGCCATGGCTAGGACTTCCAAAGCTATGTTGAATAATAGTGGTGAGAGTGGACAATCTTGACTCGTTCCTGATCTTAGAGGAAATGCTTTCAGTTTTTCACCATTGAGAATGATGTTTGCTGTGGGTTTGTCATATATGGCCTTTATTATACAGAGGTAGGTTCCCTCTATGCCCACTTTCTGGAGAGTTTTTATCATAAATGGGTGTTGAGTTTTACCAAAAGCTTTTTCTGCATCTACTGAGATGATCATATGGTTTTTATTTTTCAATTTGCTAATATGGTGTAACACACTGATTGATTTGCATACATTGAAGAATCCTTGCATCCTTGGGATAAATCCCACTTGATCATGGTGTGTGATCCTTTTAATGTGCTGTTGGATTCTGTTTGCTAGTATTCTGTTGAGGATTTTTGCATCTATATTCATCAGTGATACTGGTCTGTAATTTTCTTTTTTTGGATCATCTTTGTCTGGTTTTGGTATCAGGGTGATGGTGGCCGCATAGAATGAGTTTCAGAGTGTTGCTTCCTCTGCAATTTTTTGGAAGAGTTTGAGAAGGATAAGTGTCAGCTCTTCTCTAAATGTTTGATAGAATTCACCTGTGAAGCCATCTGGTCCTGGACTTTTGTTTGGTGGAAGATTTTTAATCCCAGTTTCAATTTCATTACTTGTGATTGGTCTATTCATATTTTCTATTTTTTCCTGGTTCGGTCTTGGAAGGTTATACCTTTCTAAGAATTTGTCCATTTCCTCCAGGTTGTCCATTTTATTAGCATAGAGTTGCCTGTAGTAGTCTCTTAGGATGCTTTGTATTTCTGCAGTGTCTGTTGTAACTTTTCCTTTTTCATTCCTAATTTTATTGATTTGAGTCCTCTCCCTCTTTTTCTTGATGAGTCTGGCTAATGGTTTATCAATTTTATTTATCTTCCCAAAGAACCAGCTTTTAGTTTTATTGATCTTTGCTATTGTTTTCTTTTTTTCTATTTCATTTATTTCTGCTCTGGTATTTATGATTTCTTTCCTTCTGCTAACATCAGGTTTTGTTTGTTTTTCTTTCTCTAGTTCCCTTAGATGTAAGGTTAGATTGTGTATTTGCGATTGTTCTTGTTTCTTGAGGTAGGCTTGTATAGCTATAAACTTCCCTCTTAGAACTGCTTTTGCTCCATTCCATAGGTTTTGGAATGTCACGTTTTGTCATTTGTCTCTAGGTATTTTTTGATTTCCTCTTTGATTTCTTCAGTGATTTCTTGGTTATCTAGTAACATATTGTTTAGCCTCCATGTGTTTGTGTTTTTTACTTTTCTTTCCCTGTAATTCACTTCTAATCTCAAAGTGTTGTGGTCAGAAAAGATGCTTGATATTATTTCAATTTTCTTAAGTTTACTGAGGCTTGATTTGTGACCCAAGATGTGATCTATCATGGAGAATGTTCTGCACACACTTGAGAAGAAAGTGTAGTCTGCTGTTTTTGGATGGTATGTCCAATAAATATCAATTAAATCTATCTGATCTATTGTGTCATTTAAAGCTTGTGTTTCCTTATTAAATTTCTGTTTGGAAGATCTGTCCATTGGTGTAAGTGAGGTGTTAAAGTCCCCCACTATTACTGTGTTACTGTCGATTTCCTCTTTTATAAGTGTTAGCAGTTGCCTTATGTATTGAGGTGCTCCTATGTTGGGTGCATATATATTTATAATTGTTATATCTTCTTCTTGGATTGATCCCTTGATCATTATGTAGTGTCCGTCCTTGTCTCTTGTAACATTCTTTATTTTAAAGTCTATTTTATCTGATATGAGTATTGTTACTCCAGCTTTCTTTTGATTTCCATTTGCTTGGAATATCTTTTTCCATCCCCTCACTTTCAGTCTGTATGTGTCCCTAGGTCTGAAATGGTTCTCTTGTAGACAGCATATATATGGGTCTTGTTTTTGTATCCATTAAGCAGGGCTGTGTCTTTTGGTTTGAGCATTTAATGCATTCACGCTTAAGGTAATTATTGAAATGTATGTTCCTATGACCATTTTCTTAATTGTATTGAGTTTGTTTTTGTAGGTCCTTTTCTTCTCTTGTGTTTCCCACTCAGAGAAGTTCCTTTAGCATTTGTTGTAGAGCTGGTTTGGTGGTGCTGAATTCTCTTAGCTTTTGCTTATCTGTAAAGCTTTTGATTTCTCCATCGAATCTGAATGAGATCCTTGCCAGGTAGAGTAACCTTGGTTGTATGTTCTTCTCTTTCATCACTTTAAGTATATCATGCCACTCCCTTCTGGCTTGTAGAGTTTCTGCTGAGAAATCAGCTGTCAACGTTATGGGAGTTCCCTTGTATGTTATTTGTTGTTTTTCCCTTGCTGCTTTCAATAATTTTTCTTTGTCTTTATTTTTGCCAATTTGATTATTATGTGTCTCAGTGTGTTTCTCCTTGGGTTTATCCTTTATGAGACTTGCTGCGCTTCCTGGACTTGGGTGGTTATTTCCTTTCCCACGTTAGGGAAGTTTTCGACTATACTCTCTTCAAATATTTTCTCGGGTCCTTTCTCTCTCTCTTCTCCTTCTAGACCCCTATAATGCGAATGTTGTTGCGTTTAATGTTGTCCCAGAGGTCTCTTAGGCTGTCTTCATTTCTTTTCATTCTTTTTTCTTTATTCTGTTCTGCAGCAGTGAATTCCACCATTCTGTCTTCCAGGTCACTTATCCGTTCTTCTGCCTCAGTTATTCTGCTGTTGATTCCTTCTAGTGTATTTTTCATTTCAGTTATTGTTCTGTTCATCTCTGTTTGTTTGTTCTTTAATTCTTCTAGGTCTTTGTTAAACATTTCTTGCACCTTCTCGATCTTTGCCTCCATTCTTTTTCCGAGGTCCTGGATCATCTTCGCTATCATTATTCTGAATTCTTTTTCTGGAAGATTGCCTATCTCCACTTCGTTTAGTTGTTTTCTGGCGTTTTATCTTGTTCCTTCATCTGGTACATAGCCCTCTGCCTTTTCATCTTGTTTATCCTTCTGTGAATATGGTTTTTGTTACACAGGCTGCAGGATTATAGTTCTTCTTGCTTCTGCTGTCTGCCCTCTGGTGGATGAGGCTATCTAAGAGGCTTGTGCAAGTTTACTGATGGGAGGGACTGATGATGGTAGAGCTGGCTGTTGCTCTGGTGGGCAGAGCTCAGTAAAACTTTAATCTGCTTGACTGATGATGGGTGGGACTGGGTTCCCTCCCTGTTGGTTGTTTGGCCTCAGGCGACCCAACACTGGAGCCTACCTGGGCTCTATGGCGGGGCTAATGGCTGACTCTGGGAGGGCTCATGCCAAGGTGTACTTCCCAGAACTTCTGCCACCAGTGTCCCTGTCCTCACAGTGAGACATAACCATCCCCCGCCTCTGAAGGATATCCTCCAACACCAGCAGGTAGGTCTGGTTCAGTCTCCTGTGGGGTCACTGCTGCTTCCCCTGGGTCCTGAGGTGCACACTACTTTGTGTGTGCACTCCTCCAAGAGTGGAGTCTCTGTTTCCCCTAGTCCTGTCGATGTCCTGCAATCAAATCCCGCTAGCCTTCAAAATCTGATTCTCTAGGAATTCCTCCTCCAGTTGCCGGAACCCCAGGTTCGGAAGCCTGATGTGGGGCTCAGAACCTTCACTCCAGTGGGTGGACTTCTGTGGTATAAGTGTTCTCCAATTTGTGAGGCATCCACCCAGTAGTTATGGGATTTGATTTTATTGTGATTGCGCCCCTCGCACCATCTCACTGTGGCTTCTCCTTTGTCTTTGGATGTTGGGTATATTTTTTGGTGAATTCCAGTGTCTTCCTGTTGATGACTGTTCAGCAGTTAGTTGTGATTCCAGTGTTCTTGCAAGAGGGAGGGAGAGCACATCCTTCTACTCCGCCATCTTCAACCAATCTCCTCTCTGGCTTATTTAAATGCTATTCATTTCCAGTTGTTACTTTACAACTAACAACTTAAACTAATAATTTTTCTGCAGACTCTTTGGAATTTTCTATGTAGACAATGCTATCATCTACAAATAATGACCGTTTTGTTTCCTCCTTTCCAAATCTTAGACCTTTCATTCTTTGTCTTGTCTCATCAAGTTGGCTAGAATTTCCAACTGAAAAAGATATTTTTCATAACTCATAACTAATTTATATATTTATACTTTATAAATAATTTATAACTTCCAATATATAGTAGAAGCAGTGATGATGAGCATCTTTGTTATGTCTCTGATTTTTTTTTTAAGTGTCTCTATTTCAATATTGAGTGTCTTGCTGTAGGTTTTTAGTGAATTACAACAGGTTAAGAAAGTTTCCTTCCATTCCACATTTGTTAAGAATTTTTCCCCTGAATGGATACTGGTGAATTTTATCAAATGCTTTCTCTATACCTGTTGAGTTGCTACAATACCTTTGTATTCTTGGCTAGTCATGAACAAGCTGGACTTATCTTTCTTTTATACCATTGCTTAGTTTGCTTATATTTTGTTTGGGAATTCTGAATGTACATTCATAAATGAAATGGTCCAGTAATTTCCTCTCACATTGTCCTTATTTGGTTTTAGTATTCAGAATATACTAATCTCATAGAAAAGGTTTTTATTTTTGTTTCTACTGAGTTTTTATGCCACTAGAATTATCATTACTTTAATGTTTGAAACACTGTCTGAGCCTATTTTCTTTTAGGAAGATCTCGTATTGCTGACCTAATTTCTTTACTCAAACTGTTGTTTTTTTAATATCTTCAGTCAATTTTGATAAGCTGCATTCTTCTAGGAACTTGTTCATTTCATCTAAATTTTCAAATTCTGTAGCATAAAAATGTTCACAGAATTCTCTTATTTCTTTAATATCTGTAGCATCATTACATCCCATTTTTCATTCCTAATATTTTTTTATTAATGTCTTCTTTGAAAGAAAAACAACTTTGGATTTGCTGGGTTTTATCTCATTCATTGACTTCTGCTTTTGTCTTTATTATATCCTTCCTTCTACCTTGCTTGAATTTATTCTAATTTTCTTTGTTTTTTTAATTTATTATGTCACATGCTTATTATTAGCACATTAATTTTCAGCCTTTCTTCTTATACTCCTTTAAGGTTATAAATCTTCCTGTGAACACCACTTTAGCTGCATTCTACAAACTATAATTTATAGTAGTTTCATTAATATTCAGTGCCAAGTACTTTCTAAATTTCCATTTTGATTTCTTTTCATCAAGGAGTTAAGAAGACTTTTCCCCCTATACGTATGCATTGAATATGTTGGTGTGGAGAGGAGATCATTGATTTTTCTAACTTCATTGCACTTCAGTCAGAAAATGTAGTCTGCATGATAGGGAAATTTATTGAGACTTTTATGGCCTTGAGCAGGAGCTGGCAAACTAAGACCTATAGGCCAAATCCAGCTAGTCACCTGTATTTATAAATAAAACTTTATTGGAATATAGTCACACCCATGTGTTTGCATACTGTCTACAGTTGCTTTCAATCTATAATAGCAGAGCTGAATAGTTGCAAGAAAGACCATATGACCCACAAAGCAGAAAATACATATTATGTGGCCATTTACCAAAAGTTTGCAAACCCCTGGCCTAAAGCATGGTCAATTTTCATGAATATTCAATATGTGCAGAAAAAAAAAAGTATATTTTGCAATTGTTGGGAACAGGGTTCCATATACATTCACCAAATCAAATTTGTTAATAATGTTCCATCTTCTATAACTTTATTTACTTTTGTTTTCTGAATCTAAGAGTTACTGAGAGAGGTATATGAGAATTTCCTACTATGATGATGTATTTGTCCAAATTTTCTGGTAGTTCATTCAATTTTTTTTTTCTTTAGAGTTTGGAGTTAAGCTATAACGTTCATACAAACTTAGAAATAGCATCCTAGTACAATCTACATTTTATCATTATATAGAGCCCCTCTCAGATGCTAATAATATTTTGCCATAAAATCTATTCAGTCTGTCAATATCATCACTACCCAAAAAATATTTTGGTTAGTATTCCCCTATTTTTTTCCATGGTTTACCTTCAACTTTTTTCTGTCCTTATCCTTCAAGTGTTCTCTTATCAACAGCATGTAGCTAGATTTTGTTTTCCTTTTCAGTTTGACCTGTGTCTTTTAAGTTAAGAATTTAGCCCATTAATACTTAATTTGATTACTGATATTTGGGTTTATTTCTACCACTTTACTTTGTGCTCTTTATTTTTCTCACATTTTGTTTCTTTTTTCTTTTTCTCGCCTTTTGTTAAACTAATTAGCTCTTTCCTCATATTTTTTCTTTCCTCATTTAGAAGACATTTACTGTTTTCATTCTTTTAAATGTTAAGCTTTCATTTTTAACTTTCATATTTACAGAAATTCCATCTTTTAGCTTGTTCTCAAACAATACAAGGGCCTGAAGAGGTTTTAAATCTAGTTATCTCCTTCCCATTTACATCAAATTGTAATACAGTATTTAACAACTCTGATATTATTGAGGTCTTTTAAACTCCACAAATTAAACATTTTTGTTTTACATCATTAATGTACGTTCAGATTTATCCCCATATCTACCATTTTACTTCATCATGTTCTTTCTTACACCTCAAACCTTCCTTCTAAGATCAGAAGTAAATCATTCAAAGTTATTTGGAGGAGGGAGGTTTTAGGTAAACTCCCTGTTTTTGTTTATCTGAAAATATATTTTGCCTTCATGTTTGAAAGACTGTTTCACTAGAAATACAATTCTCGATTGGCCCTTATTTTCTTTCAGCGTTTTGATTTTTTCCCTGTATCAGGTTTCTATTATTAGATCTTTGTCTTTGCCTTTACTGTTCTGCATTTCACTACAATGAGTCCATGTGCCCAGGTATGGATTTCTTTGTATTTGGGGGCTTCTAAAATGTGAAGATTAGGATCTTTTTTCTAGAAAAATTTCAGCTATTAATCACGTCAAATATTGTCTCTTCCCCATTCTCCCTCTATCATCTTTTGTAATTTATTCCCTATGTCTCTTATACTTTTTATCACAATTTCCATCCCTCTGCCTCTATGCTGCTTTCTGTGTATTAGCTTCAGAACTACCTTCTAGTCATCTTCTGCTGTGTCTAATCTCCTATTTAACCTTACTATTGATTTTTAAAAATTTGTTTTTCATTTTACATTTCTATAACTTCTATTTGGTTCATTTTCAAAACTGCCTGGTCAATAAAAATCACTTGCTCCTTATGATGTTTTCAATTTCTCCTTTTATTCCTTTAATAATACTAAAATACTCCTTTCAAAAACCACACTTATATTCCAATAACTGAAGTCTACTGGGTTTGGTCTTTTGGTATGGTGTTCTTACTGACCCTCACTCATGGTGGCTTGTTATGACAGTAAGTTCTGATTGTGTGCTTGGATTTTATGTATCTCTGCGGCAATTCTTTGCAACTTGGTTTAAGATGTTTACTTCCAGATAGGACTTAAGTATGGTTCTGCCAAGCACCTGGAGCATTAAAGACCCAGGTCTGGGTTAAATTATAATTCTTGTGTAGGCTTTCTCAGATCATGCAAACAGCATTAATTTAACTCCAAATGCACATATGAGGGCGAATAAGCAGCCACAAATTCTCAGCGGAGAATTTTTTTGCTTTTAACCTCTATTCAGAGCCAAGGCCAGGGAGAACATTTTCTCTGCCTACTTCTGCACAGTAAGTACTTTTTTTTTTTTGCTTTATACTTGCTTGCCCTTTCCCTAAAGTAGCCTCCAGTCTGGCTTCTCAACCTGTGGAAGCCCACATCTTACTCCCCAGCCTCTCTGTGCTCTAAAGCTATAGGTCACCTAGGTCTGTATATGTCCCCCAGGTATCCAGTGGCTTCAAAGCCATCTTAACTTTCCTGACATACTGTTTGCTCCTTTTTGCAAACTCATCCATTCATTTAAAATGACTTTCTGTTGTCATGCTTTTTCTTTTTTTAAAACAAGCATGTTTTAAATGTTTTATAACTTAAAGATGCAGGCAGTCATATTGTCAGAAAAAGAAATCCAATGAATGCTTTCTTGACTGCTCAACCTGAAACCCAGTGGATGTTTTCTTGACTGCTCAACCTAATACCATAGACATATTGAGTTTTAAAACATTTTCTAACTTAAAAGAACTGTGTGGAAATTACTTTAGGATACTCTCTTCCATTAGAAAAATTTCTTTGATATAAGAATTTAATAAGTTAGTTCACAGGGGTGGTGATGAAGTCAAAGATTTAAATGTGGCAATGTTTGGATTAGAACAATTAGCCAGATAACTGGTCTTGTGTGACTACGATTTGGGACCTGTTTAAAACACATGAGATGATTTACTTTAATAGTGTTCTATTCAAATCAGAGCAATTCACTTCCTCATCATACATCATGCTTCATGAGTTACACCAAATTATATAGTAATTCTATTATAATTATGTCCCCAAACACCTCTTTTCACATATTAAAGAAATGCCACAAAGCTTAAATGCCATATATTACCTTGTATAATATTACTCAGCCATTTTAATGAAAAAAGGTCAGTTTGCAGTAGTAGAGGGCCTAGCTTGTGAATAAGTATAACGGCTCCACATCTGATTGGAGAGTTCAAAGTATATTGTCTCCATTTATTTATTCAAATATTTGAATGCCTACTATATGTCAGGGCCTGTGCTTAGTACTAGAAATAGTATAGAGAAGTGTGTAATTTACAGTACCAGCAAACTACTCCAACCTCTTCTCTGGTCCTAACACCTCATTAGGTTCCACTCTCTAATAAAATAAGAGGAAATAAGGAAATATATTTATTTTTTTTCATATTCTGTATTATATTTTTAAAGTCATATCTGATTTATGACTTGAATAACTGATATTCACAATGATCTTGAAAAGCCCATGTCACTTCATATTATATTTTATAATTTGCAGAGGTGCAGATAATGAATTAGCAGGAACAGTGATGCTGATGTTTCAGAACCAGTTGCTTAGCTAGGAAAAGGACCAAGACAACTAACTAGCCAACCTCCATATCTCAATATGGCTTCATTTTTCTTGTCATCATATATAACATTGAGAATGGCAGTAACTGTGGGGAAAAAAATGCTACTGGAAGTTGACAAGGTGATTCTAAAATTCACATGCCAGTTTAAAGGATTAATAATAGCCAAGAATAAAGTTGGAAGACATTATACCACCAGACATCAAGACTTATTATACAGTTATAGTAAATTAAGACAATATGTTACTGGAGCGAGGACAGACAATAGAAAAACAGAACTGAATAGAGTTGTACTGTCCAATACAGTAGCCACCAGACACATATGACTACTGAGCACCTGAAATGTGGCTAGTGCAATTCAGGAATTAAATTTTGAATTTCTTTTATTTTAATGAATTTAAATTCAAGAACTGATAATTGAGCAGTTACTGGAAAACTTTTAACCACGGTTTGGACTAACTGAGGTATGTGAATCTACTTTTTCAACTGTAAATTTTCTGAAACCTAGGTACAGATCAAGTATTTCTGATGACAATTTTGTGTCTGAATTGAGATCTGCTGTAAATGTAAAATATATGCCAGATATAAAAGACACAGTACCAAAAAATGTAAAATACCTCAATAATTTCATATTGATTACTTGTTAACATTTTTATATACTTAGTTAAATAAAATATATTATTAAAATAAATTTCATCAGTTTCTTTTTACCTTTTTTAATGTGGCTACAAAAAACTTATAGTTACACGTATGTCTCACATTTGTGACTTGCATTATACGTCTACTGTCAGCGCTGGTATAGTGTGTTCAGAAAAAGACTCACTCCTAGATTTATAAGAAAAATTATATTGCAAGTGTGGTGGGGAAAAGAGTTTCAATAAATGGAGTTGATTGAACACAACGGCAGTTTAGCCATTCAAAAAACAAAAATTTTATTCACCCAATTTTGATTCACTGTAGAAATACCTATATATATATTCCTGGTTGGCAAAGTAAAAGTAATGTACACAAAATCAACCTTTATATGATCACATAAGGTCATTGTTGAAGTCAGTATATAAGAAGTAAGATATCTTCAAACAAAAGGTATTCTCTGTT
The DNA here is from genome assembly GCF_951394435.1 of Stenella coeruleoalba. Classification (NCBI taxonomy): domain Eukaryota; kingdom Metazoa; phylum Chordata; class Mammalia; order Artiodactyla; family Delphinidae; genus Stenella; species Stenella coeruleoalba. Next base: position 99,383,516 of record NC_137169.1, on the reverse strand, counting down.
AAAGTAAACGTAAATTAAAATTTTTAAACATTTTAAAACATAATTAGGACTTTCAGTCCAGACAAGACGGCCTAGACTGGTTTCTCCCTGCTCCTCCCCTGTAAGTACAACTATAAACCCTAAAAATAGTGAAAAAGACAACCCAAAGAGACTTTGGAAGGTGGTAAAAGGAAGGCATATAGGTTTGGGATCCTGAGACCAGAGAAACAACACAGAAGTAGGGTATCTGATGTGCCCCCCACCCAACAGAAGACAGCAACCCAGTCCTGACATGTCCCAATACCCAATCTAGCATAGAAGGCAGACCAGCAGGCTCATTCCTCTCCAGAACTGAACAAGAATCTCTCCAACAGTGCCTGATAAGCCCGCCACCAAAAGCAAGGGGGTATGACTGGGAGTCCCACTAAGAAGAAGCAGTCTGGGGAAGCAATCTCCTTCTAAAAACCTGAGACTTCCCTGTCCTACTGAGAGATAACTGGATGTCCAAATGGCACTGGCAAGAAAAATTTCACCACAACAAGTGACCAGCCTGGGGGGCAGTCTTTGGCCCCACAGGCCTGAAACACCCCTCTGTATTCCATACAGAGACGTGAGGTAGCCCAGCCTAGGGAAAGCCTTTCCACCTCCTCTAGCAGCACCAGCAGGAACCAGTGGGAGCTCCAGTGGTACTAGATAAACTAAGCGGAACAAAATAACACCACAAAGGTTCTAAAAATTAAGCTATCACTGGAATCACAGCCCACAAAAGGAGGCAGGATGCCATTCTAAACCTTAACAGGATAACTACCTGTTAAAACAAAAGACTTAAATAGGACTCAGAATATCCAACACAATAGACAAAAAGGCCAGAATGCAATTAAAAAAAAAAAAAAGTCACCCGTCATTCCAAAAACAAGAACATCGCAACTCAAATGAGAAAAGACAATAAAGTGCCATCCATACAAAGGTGAATCAGACGTTGGAATTATCTGACAGGAAAGGTAAAGCAGTGGTCATAAAAATGCTTCAGTAATCAGTTTCATATTCTATTGAAACAAATGAAAAGCAAAAACCTCAACAAATATATATATGTAAATAATTACAATAAATATTTATTTATTTACATATATATATATATATATATATTATAAATAGAACTACCATATACTCCAGCAATTCCACTTCTGGGTATTTATCTGAAGAAAAGTAAAACACTAATTCAAAAAGATATATGTACTCTCATGTTCACTGCAGCATTATTTACAACAGCCAAGATATGGGAACAACTTAAGTATCAATTAATGATGAATGGATAAAGAAAATGTGGCATATATATATAATGGAATATTGCTAAGTCATAAAAAAGCATGAAATCTTACCATTTGTGATAACACAGATGAACCTCAAGGGCATTATGCTAAGTGAATTAAGTCAGACAAAGACAAATACTGTATGATCTCACTTGTATGTGGAATCTGAAAACAAAAACACCAAGTTCCTAGAAACAGAGATCAGATTTGTGCTTGCCAGAAGAAGGGTTGGGGATCAGAGAAATGGGCGAAGGGGGTCAAAAGGTACAAACTTCCGGTTATAAAATAAATAAGTCATGGGGATGTAATGTATAGTATGGGGACTGTAGTTAATAATACTGTATTGCATATTTGAAAGTTGAAAGCTGTTAAGAGAGTAGATCTTAAAAGTTCTCATACAAGAAAAAGGATTTTTTTGTAACAATGTAAGATGACACACGTTAACTAGACTTATTGTGGTGATCATTTTGCAATGTATACACATATAGAATCATTATAGAATCATTATACTGTATACCTGAAATTAATGTAACATTATGTGTCAATTATACCTCAATTTTAAAAAAATTATAATGAGTAAAAAAGTAGAACTTATAAAAAGGAACTAAATGGAAATCACAGAACCAAAAAAATACACTGATAGAAATAAGTACTCTCTGGTATATGGGAACTCTGTACTTTCAATTTTTCTGTAATCATAAAACTGCTCTAAAAAACAAAAAAAAAAAAGAAAGAAAGAAAGAAATACTCTCTGGATAGGCTCAATAGCACAGTGGAAATGACAGAGGATAGAATCAGTAAACTTGAAAAAAGGAAGAATAGAATTTGACCAATCTGAGGAACAGAGAAAATAGACTGAACACAACTGAACAAACCCTCAGGAACCTATAGGACTCTTAAAGAACCAACATTTGTATCAGCAGAGTCCCAGAAGGAGAGGAGAAAAGAGAATAGAACTGAAAGAGTATTCAAGGAAATAATGGCCAAAAACGCCTTCAAACTGGCAAACCAAACAAATGTGCAGATGCAAGAAACTGAGCAAACACCAAACAGGATAAACCAAAGGAAATACACGGCAAAACAAATCATAATTAACCTTCTGCAAACTAAAGACAAAGAAAACATCTGGAAAGCAGCAAGAGAAAAACATGCATTATCTAAAGAGGAACACCAGTTTGAATGACAGTGGATTTCTCATCTAAAACCACGGAGACCAAAAGGAAGGAACACACATCATTTATCAAGCACCAAAGAAAAGAACTGTCAACCACAAATTCTATATCCAGAGAAACTATCCCTCAGGAATGAAATGGAAAAATGACATCATCAAAGAAAGAAGATTTTCTAAAAGAATTTGTCACTAGCAGATATACCCTTAAAGAAGGGCTAAAAGTTGTTCTCAAAACAGAAAGGAAATGATAAAAAAGAAATAATGGAATCTTGGAGCGTAAAGAAGAAAGAATAACAGAAAGAGCAGAAATATGAGTACATACAATAGACTATACTTCTCATGGGTTTTCTACATCATATTTGAGGATTGAAACAAAAATTGTAATGCCATCTGGTGTCTAATATTTAAACATGAGGAAGGTAAAGGAACCTAAATGGAAGTCAGGTTTTCACACTTTCCTCACAAGTGTAACATATTATTCACACTTTACTCAAAGTGGTAAAATGTTCATACCAGGAGACTGAATACATATATATGTATTCAGAGCAACCACTACAAAAACTATATATTATGTTCAAGTAACCCACATGAAGACAAGAGAGACAGGGATGAGAACCAGAGGATACAAACAGAATACAAATAATAAAATGGCAGACTTAAGTGCTAACAATTTGACAATTACTGCTATGGACTGAATTGTGCATCATCCCTACACAAATTCATATGATGAAGTCCTATTTGGAGACAGGGCCTTTAGGAGGTAACTAAGGTTAAATGAGGTAAAAAAGGGTGGGGTCCTGATCCAATAGGATTAATGTCCTTATAAGAAGAGACACTAGATAGTTCCATCCTCTTTCCTCCCACACACAAAGAGATCATATGAGCAAACAGCAAGATGGCAGCCACCTGCAAGCCAAGAGGAGATGTCTCAGAATGAAACCTACCCTGCCAACACCTTGATCTTGGACATCTCAGTCTCCAGAACTGTGAGAAAATAAATGTTATTGTTTAAGTCATCCAGTCTATGGTATTGTTACGGCAGCCCAAGTAGACCAAGACAATTACCTTAAATGTAAATGATCTACATACTAATCAAGACAGAGTGACAGCATGCATTAAAAATATATATATATATATGAACTTCCTATAAGAAACTCAGTCCAAATTCAACAACAGAAGTAGGCTTAAAGGATAAGAAAAGTTACACTATGCAAACATTAATTTTTTTTTTTTCATGTTTAGCCTTCTTTTAATTTATTTATTTTTGGCTGTGTTGGGTCTTCGTTTCTGTGCAAGGGCTTTCTCTAGTTGTGGCAAGCGGGGACCACTCTTCATTGTGGTGCGCGGGCCTCTCACTGTCGTGGCCTCTCTTGTTGCGGAGCACAGGCTCCAGACGCGCAGGCTCAGTAGTTGTGGCTCACGGGCCTAGTTGCTCTGCGGCATGTGGGATCTTCCCAGACCAGGGCTCGAACCCGTGTCCCCTGCATTAGCAGGCAAATTCTCAACCACTGCACCACCAGGGAAGCCCAAAACATTAATTTTTTTAAAAAGCAGTAATGACTGTATCAATATCTGATGGAGACTTTCAGAGCAATGAAAATTTCAAAAGACAAAGAGGGATATTACGTAAAGATTAAAATATCGGGACTTCCTTGGTGGCGCAGTGGTTAAGAATCTGCCTGCCAATGCAGGGGACACGGGTTCGAGCCCTGGTCCGGGAAGATCCCACATGCTGCGAAGCAACTAAGCCCGTGCACCACAACTACTGACGCTGCACTCTAGAGCCCACGAGCCACAACTACTGAAGCCCGTGTGCCACAACTACTGAAGCCCGTGCACCTAGAGCCTGTGCTCCACAACAAGGGAAGCCACCATAATGAGAAGCTTGCGCACCGCAACAAAGAGTAGCCCCCGCTCACTGCAACTAGAGAAAGCCCACGCGCAGCAACAAAGACCCAATGCAGCCAAAAATAAATAAATAAAATAAATACATTTTAAAAAAAGATAAAAATATCAATCTACCAGGAAAACATAATGATCCTAAATGTGCATGTACCAAAAAACAGAGCTTCAAAATACAGGAAGCAAAACCTGACAGATCTGAAAATGAAACAGAAAAATCCACAATTATAGTTGGAAACTTCAATATCCCACCCTCAGCAACTGACAGAACTACCAGAAAGAAAATCAGCAAGGCTGTAGCAGATCTGAACAACCAAAATTAACCAGGATCTAACTGACTTAAACAAATAGAACACCTCATCCAACAACAGAAGATTACACATTTTTTTTCAAGCACCCATGCATGGTACATTCACCAAGAGGCTATAAATTTTGACAAATTTTTGAAAATTAAAATCATATACAGTGTGTTCTCTGACCATATAGAATCAAATTACAAATCAGTAACAGAAAAACAACAGGATAATCTCTAAACATGTGAAAATTAAGCAACACACTTTGAAATAATCTAAATAATCCATTTGTTAAAAACAAAGTGTCAATGTAACTTTTTAAAATATATAAAACAAAATGAAATTGGGTCATTTGTAGAGACGTAGATGGACCTAGAGACTGCCATACAGAGTGAAGTAAGTCAGAAAGAGAAAAACAAATATCATATATTAACGCATATATGTGGAATCTAGAAAATGGTACAGATGAACTGGTTTGCAAGGCAGAAATAGAGACAGAGACGTAGAGAACAAATGTATGGACACCGAAGGGGGAAAGCGGGAGGTGGAGGGTGGGGGGTGGCATGATTTGGGAGATTGGGATTGACATGTATACACTGATGTGTATAAAATAGATAACTAATAAGAAACTGCTGTATATCACAGAGAATTCCACTTCGCTGTACAGTAGAAAATAACACGACATTGTAAAACTATACCCCAATAAAAATAAATCAAAAAAATTAAAATAAAATAAATATACAAAACAAAATGAAAATACAATATCCCAAAATATGTGAGATACAGCTAAAGCAGTACTGACAGGAAAATGTGTAGCACTAAATATTTACATCAAAAACAAGACGAGGGGCTTCCCTGGTGGCGCAGTGGTTGAGAGTCCGCCTGCCGATGCAGGGGACATGGTTTCGTGCCCCGGTCTGGGGAGATCCCAGATGCCGCGGAGCGGCTGGGCCCGTGAGCCATGGCCACTGAGCCTGCGCGTCCGGAGCCTGCGCTCCGCAACGGGAGAGGTCACAACTGTGAGAGGCCCGTGTATAGCAAAAAAAAAAAAAAAAAGACGAGATTACACATAGACTTAGAGAACGAACTTACGGTTACCAGTGGGGAAGGGTGAGGGGAGGAATAGTTAGGGAGTCGACATGTACACACTACTGTATTTAAAATGGATAACCAACAAGGACCTACTGTACAGCACAGGGAACTCTGCTCAAAGTTACGTGGCAGCCTGGATGGGAGGAGTTTGGGGGAGAATTGGTACATGTATATGTATGGCTGAGTCGCTTTGCTGTGCACTGAAACTATCACAACATTGTTAATCAGCTACACTCCAATATAAAATAAAAAGTTAAAAAAAAAAAAACAAGGAGAGGTCTCAAATCAATAATCTAGGGACTTCCCTGGTGTCCAGTGGCTAAGACTCTGCACTCCCAATTCAGGGGGCCCAGATTCAATCCCTGGTTAGGGAACTAAATCCCACATGCCTCAACTAAGAGCTCACATGCCACAACTAAAAGATCCCACATGCCGCAAGGAAGACCCGGCACAGCCAAATAAATAAACAAATATTTTTTTTTAAAAAGTCAATGATGTAAGTTATTACCCCAAGAAACTAGAAAAACTAAAAATAAGCCCAAAGCAAGCAAGCAGCAGGAAGGAAATAAAGATAAAAGCAAAAATCAATGACATTGGAAACAGCCAATAGAGAAAATAAACAAAAAATATTCTTTGGGGGAAAAAAATCATTGAAACTGATGAACCTCTACCTATGAAGACTAATAAAAATAAAAAGAGAGAAGACACAAATCACCAATATCAGGAATTAAACAGGAGATAACACTACAGATCCTGCAGCCATTAAAAGGATATAAGGAAATATTATGAAGAACTTTACACTCATAAATTCAACAATTTAGAAGAAATGAATAATTCCTCAAAACCACTCAACTAAGATGACATAGATAATCTGAAGAGTCCTACACACATTAAGGAAATGGAATTGGTAATTTAAAAGCTGTAAAAAGAAAAAGAAAAAGAAATCTCCAGGCTTAGACGATTTCACTAGAGAATTTTATTAAATATTAAAGAAAAAATTAAAACCAATTTTATACAATTTGTCAATGTACTCTAGACAGCAGTCCCCAACCTTTTTGGCACCAGGGACCAGTTTCGTGGAACACAATTTTTCCACAGATGGCGGGGGATGGTTTCAGGATGATTCAAGTTCATTACATTTATTGTGCACTTTATTTCTACTATTATTATATCAGATCATCAGGCATTAGATTCCGGTGGTTGGGGACCCCTGTTCTAGAAAACAGAAGAGGAAGAAACATTTCCCACCTCATTTTATGAGGCCAGTATAACATTTTCATTTATGTTCCCACTAAAACTTGTACATGAATGTTCATACCTGCTTTATTCACAACAGCCAAAAACTAGAATGAGTCCAGATGTTCTTCAACAGGTGAATGGTTAAACAAACTGTGGTGCATACAAACCATGGACTACTACTCAGCAATGAATTATCAATACATGCAACAACGTGGATGAATATCCGGGAAATTATGCTGAATGAAAAAAGCCAACCCCCAAAAGTTTCAAATTGCATTATTGCATTTATGTAACATTTTGAAATGACAAAATTATAGAAATGGAAAATAGTCATGGTTGTGGGGTTAGGAAGAGGGAGGGGCCAGAAGGAGGTGAGTATGTTTACAAAAGGGCAATTGGAGGGATCCCTGTTATGGAACTGTTCTGTATCTTATCTATGGTGGTGGATATACAAACCCACAGAAATGATAAAATTGTACAGAACTAAATACACATGCTCACACACACATGAGTACAAGTAAAACTGGGGAAATCTGATGAGACTGATGGATTGGATCGACACTGATATCCTAATTGTGATACTGCACTATAGTTGTACAAGATGCTACCACTGGGGAAAGCTGGGAAAGAGGTACATGGGACCTCTCTATTGTTTCTTAAATCTATATGTAAATTTATAGTTCTCTCAATAAAAATTTCAATTAATCAAAAAACAATAATTGCTAAGTTCACTCCCTACAGACAATAAAAAGGGTAAAGAGAGAATTGGGCAGGTCACGTTTTATCTACAGTTGTAAAGTCAGTTCACACTTCTGGCAGGAGGGACAATTCCAAGAGCAACAACTTCTAAGGAAGCACACAGTCCAGCAACCAGGTCACCAAATGCACCAAATCAGACAATCGGTAAGCAAGGCCAAAGCCAAACACATATAGATTAACAACAACAACAAAAAAAAGCCAAGGTAGTTAGTTACAGGCAGTAGAGTATAACAAGAAAACAAGACAGGAGCAGACCAGACACACACCACAAAGCAAAGAACCAGGAGTAATTACAGAGCAATAGTCCCTTATATCTGGTTTACTGCACACAGATACTGTCCATTTCTGAGGTCTTTCCTAAAATAATCAGAACTGCCTGTGAGATTTATTTAACTACAACAATTATTGGCATCCATTATTATAATAATACTACAGTTCCTTACCTGTTTTAAGGTTGGTTACTTCCTATAGGCTACAGATAAATCAAAAAGCCAAGTGTGTGTTGGTGGGAATGTAAATTGATACAGCCACTATGGAGAACAATATGGAGGTTCCTTAAAAAACTAAAAATAGAACTACCATTCGACACAGCAATCCCACTACTGGGCATATGCCCTGAGAAAACCATAATTCAAAAAGAGTCACGCACCACAGTGTTCATTGCAGCTCTATTTACAATAGCCAGGACATGCAAGCAATCTAAGTGTCCATCAACAGATGAATGGATAAAGAAGATGTGGCACATATATACAATGGAATATTACTCAGCCATAAAAAGAAACAAAACTGAGTTATTTGTAGTGAGGTGGATGGACCTAGAGACTCTCATACAGAGTGAAGTAAGTCAGAAAGAGAAAAACAAATACTGTATGCTAACATATATATATGGAATCTAAAAAAAAAAAAAAGGTTCTGAAGAACCTAGGGGCAGGACAGAAATAAAGATGCAGACGTAGAGAATGGAGTTGAGGACACGGGGAGGGGGAAGGGTAAGCTGGGATGAACTGAAAGAGTGGTATGGACATATATACACTACCAAATGTAAAATAGATAGCTAGTGGGAAGTAGCCACACAGCACAGGGAGATCAGCTTGGTGCTTTGTGACCACCTAGAGGGGTGGGATAGGGAGGGTGTGAGGGAGGGAGACACAAGAGGGAAGAGATATGGGGATATAGGTATACGTATAGTTGATTCACTTTGTTATACAGCAGAAACTAACACAACACTGTAAAGCAATTATACTCCAATAAAGATGTTAAAAAAAGAAAGAATTATATGTTATATTAAGAGTAAGACCCAATGCCTAGTACAAACCTGACACATAATACTTATTAAAGAATAGAAAGGAGGGAGGGAATAATTCATGAATGAATTAATAGAAGTCTATGGACCCTTGTGTCATTAAAAAGACACATTCACAGAAGTTTTGCATGTCGCTTCAGAGGGTTCTTGAAGGCCCTGAAACCCAGAATTTATGAAACCTTGTTTTAGATCGTGCATCTTGAGGAAACTACTCCAGCAATTTAGGTCATTTGTCTCTTTAAAGTAGAGGGTTAGATAAGAATTTCTCAAAGCCCTTTCCAATGCTATCATTTAATGATTTATACCCGGCAAACCCTCTGATAGGATTACCTCCCTTTCCCTGTCATATGTAATGGCCCAGAATTTTTAACTGAACATTTGGTTTATCTAACAGGATCCTTAAACATATTTACCGTCTGGGACAGGTCTGAAATATAAGGGGGAAGCTACAGAAACCATGGAAATCTTTTGTGGATCCTTAGTACAGTCACAAGATCGTTAGTTAGAAAACATGAGGCACAATCACCTCAGGAAAGAAAGGTAAATGCCATGATGCTGCACTAAGCCAGACTAGCTAAAGTAGGCTCAGTTTAGCTCTGTTCCAGCAAAAACACTCCTCAAAGCAAATGCACTAGCCCTCCTCCCAAAAGTTTTAATCTATATCACTCATTAAAAAAATGTATGAGGGAAACAAATTTGGTACAAAACACATGAGATGTCTAAAAGAACAAAAAGTACACAAACTTTCTCAGGTCCCCCAAAGTTACCTTCACTGACGACCAGCATAAAAGCTACTCCCCAGTATACAGACCTTTATCTTAGATTCCCTGAGCAGCAGTATAGCTTTTGGGTGTACCTGAAAGTGACCTACTAGATCTTCCAATTGAAACCATAAAATATTCAACACGGATAAACTGACTCCATCTTACTACTTTCCTCACCTAGAGTCTTCACATGAGACCAATGATTTCTAAAAATTTATCTCTTATTTCGAAAACTGCAGGATTAAAAATTCAAATTCCTTTCCATGTAAGTTTTTAGGAATGCCATCTATTTTGGTTTTTTTTAAGAATGATTTGTTTTCCACCTGAATGAAAGAACTGGAGTTATTAAAATAAGTGAAACATATTTAATCCACAAGAAATTTTCCCAAACAGAACTGGGTCACTGTCTTAGCAGCGAGTTCCTGAATCTATAGCCCTTGTTTTCAATCTCTCTTTTAGGCCTTGCTGCAGTGTTGAAGGAGTGACAATAAAGCAGTAAAGCAACTAATGGACTCGAAGTTGAATTGCTAAGGCAGAGACCATGTTGCATATATAAATGCTGACAGCACTGGACTGTGCAAAGACAATCACTCAATCTCAGGGCTACCAAAGGTCTAAAGCTTGTCTAGATTCGGCCAAAGCTTAGATTCTACCTGCAGCAACTCCTGTAAGAGATCTTTCATCTTCTGCTCAACACTGCCAGTGTCTGGGACATGCTGCCTTCTGAGACTGCCCACTCCATCCTAGCAGCTCTGTTTCAAAGTTCTCTTACAGTGGGTACAAATCTGTCTCTCTGTAATTTCCACCCACAAATTCTAATTCTATCCCTTGGGACCACACAGAAAAGGCCTAATCCTTCTTCCAGCTTCCACATGTCAGCCCTTCAAATATTTGAATATAGTTATCAAGTCTCCCATGACTGTTGTGGTAGGCTGAATACTGGTTCCCCCAAAGATGTCTATGTCCTAATCTCCAAAACCTAACAGAGTATTATCTCACATGGCGAAGAGACTTTGCAGATGTGATTAAGTTAAAGATCTTGAGATGAAGAGATTAGCCTGGATTATCCTGGTGAGCCCAAAGTAACCACAAGGGTCCCTATGAGAGGGAAGGTAGGAGGATCAGAGAGAAAGAAGCAGATTTGACAAAGGAAGCAGAAGCTGAAGTGATGTACTTTAAAGATGGAGGAAGGGGCCAGGAACCCAGGAATGCAGGCAAACTCTAGAAGCTTGAAAAAGGCAAGAAAATAGATTCTTCCCTAGAGCCTCCAGAAGGAATACAGCCTTGTGTACACATTTAGACTTCTGACCTCCAGGACTGTAAGTTAATAAATCTGTGTTCTTTTGTGCTACTAAATTTGTGTTAATTTGTTACAGCAACAGTAGGAAACTAATAGACTCATTCTCTTCCCAAACTAAAAGATTTCTTTAACCACTCTTCAAATAACAGTTTCAAGTCTCACCTTAGGACATGCCCAGTCTTTGTCAAAAACCTCATGTGTTTCCTTCGACCTATCCCTGTACCCTACTCTCCTGGACCCAAATAGCTCTAGACTTTCTCTCCACCAATGATGTCTAAAGTCCCATCCTTTTGGTCCACTTGCCTTTACCAAGCACATTCCCAGAGCAATTGCTCAATAAATATTAAGTTGAAAGGAAACAACCATTCAGAACTCCCAACAGTTCTGATTGTCTAGAAGATTAAAAGGCCTTATTTCTCCCCTTCTCTCCTCCCCAAACTGAGTACTAACAATGTGATTTAACCTGGAGAAGTCTGAAATTCCTCCCCATCCGTAAGGATTTTAAGAGATTGCATAGATGACTCCTCAATTGAGACTTCCAGTCATATGACTCCTTGATTAATAAAACTACTGCAGAAATTAAAAATAAAAGCAAAAGCTCCCTATATTATGTATATGACTAATGTTTTGTAACAATGTGCCCCCTATAGTCTACACTTATTTTTCATTATCATGCAAATTGTACAATTTATGATAAAAATCAATTAAACAAAAGTACAGTATTAGTTAAGCCAAATGTTTTACAAAATATTTAAATGGTTATATAATAGCTTCATCTGCCAACATTAATTTCTTCCAGCAAAATAATGATGCAGCAATAATAATAAGTAAAGTGTTTGACAAATGCACTGTAATAAACGTTGTACCTACAGTATAATTTACAGTCTTAAAGGTTTTTCTATAACACTTCTATTTATGGATGCTGGAATATAGGATGTGATGGTGAAGGTTTGAAATAGAAAGCAGAGGAAAAGGAGGATCTCAGCCATTGTAAACAGTCTCAGCATAAAGTGAAAAGGATTTGAATTGTGGCAGGAAAGTTAGGGAACAAGGAGAAACTATTCATTCTCAGCTATTGCTGGTATATACAAAGTTCCCAAAAGAACCAACCAGACAGTGTTAGGTGTCCCATCAGGTACCTGTGTGGGGGTGAGGGGCATGGTTTATAAAAATTCATCCACACAGTATTTGAATAGTTTCTGTTAATTTTAATCAATCTGGAAAGCAACGGCCTAGATAACTCAGAAACACCCAAAATTCCTTTCTCCTTTTGGCAGAAAGACTGCTTGAATTATAATTACATACTCTGGCTATTAGTATTATACTTGTGTTTCTAAAAAGCCTACTAACTAAGGATTTAGAAGAAAACAACCTAAAAACATAATAGGGAAGAGGATCTAGGATTAAAAATTGTTCTATTTTCTGAAAACACCAAAGATTTGCTTCAGATTTTCATTATTTGGCCTAATAACACCTTTACCCAAGTATTGTAAAACTTGTAATCCTAATCATAATGTCATCTCATTAAGAAAATGATATACCAAATTTCACATAACAATTGGAATTAGTGTTAGAAATATGAAAGAAACTCGTAAGTCTTAATTATAGCACCTAGTAGTGTCTTACACATAAGCACCATTTATTTGAATCTGCTTTAGTAACATACGTTAACTTGGATTGAAACAAGTTAATTCGTAGAACTATTATGACTACTAAATGGTAAATATATTTTTATTTTTATGTATATATTAAATAGAATAGAACATTCAACTTCATTCTTTAAAAATTAATTTTTGCTCAAGTTTCAGAGAGGAAAGCAACGAATAAATCAATTCCCTTCAAAGAAGCCAGTTTTGCTTAATTCCCAACAAAATTTATAGCTCATTTAACTCATCAGTTTTTCAAGAACCATTGTGACTCAAAACATCACTTTTAGATACTTGAGGTTAGAATAGATTATGGAAAAGTAATCAAAGGCAGTAATTCACAAATGTACAAGGATACACATGAAAACCAGCCTTATGCACAAATTAGCCTTCTGACAAAAGATACAATAGAGATGCCTAATTATACTATCAGAAGTAGCTAGTGAAAACTAAGGTTTAAAAACAACAATTTAAAAATAAGGCATTTTGTTGATACTAAGATGGAGGCTGTGTATGTGTCCACTTAAAAGCCTACAGCTTTCAGTAGTAGATTAAGGTCAATGTGCCCAAAGAGCTCAGCTTTAATACTGAAACATTACCACTCAACAAAGAGATTAAGTTTGAGAGTTATATATTACATAAATTATACATTACGGTTTTATATTTGTCAACTTTGGGCTTTTAAACACTTTGGCAATTTATTGGTCGCTTACCCAGGTTTGGTTTTGGTTGTCAATTTACTTACTGTCTTAAAATTTAAGACTGATTCAATTTTTAAAAATGGAAATATCAACAACTGCTTGTATAGCCAAGATTACTTCTGCTTTTACACAAGATCTATCTGGCTATCTAAAGGAGGGCTTGAGTTCCAGAGATGCAAATTAGAGATGTCTACATATGGAAAAAGGGACCATACTTTGTGTTGATCCAAGCAGTTACCTGTGGCAAAATTTTAGGTGTAGAAGACAGAATACAACCAATCACCAGCAAGTACTAGGCATCCTCTCTGAGCCATTTAACTACCTAGGAAGGGCTAACAGGCTGGTATATGATGATCATTTATCAATAACACAGATACTGCTGTGAGGTGAGGGCTGGAGTTTTCCCGTATAGTTAATAATTTAGCAAATAATCCAAAATAATGGATGACTTTTGGAACCAAAAGAGGAAAGAATCTCTTTTTAGCTAAAAGATCTGACATTTGTCTGAACAGAAAATAAAACTCCAGATACTGAGATAATACAGTATGATGAGAAAGTATTAGCTCCAGAACCAGAAAGACACAACCTGACAGTTATCAAGATCCCCCAAAATGTTCACATTTTTTGACCAAGTAATCCCGTGTCTAAGAATGTCATAGACAAAGTTTAAAACAGTAAAAGAAAAAGAAAAAGTAATTATCGTGATTGCTTCTGGGTGGTAAATGAATAGCAGCTGTTTTTTTGTCCTGATTCTTTAAACTCTATGGAACTTTTGAATACAGAATTGTGGCAGGGCTGGGATTCAAATTTAGATCTAATAATCAAAACCCAAGCACCAGACCTCTTTGTAAAAAGAGGTCTGGCAACCCCACAAGAGGGTTGTTACTCAGAAAAGATGAAGCTGACTTACATTTCAATTCTTACAAAGAATCTCAAAAAATACAGGGAACTCCCTCAATTAATTTATTTTGAACAACAAAATACTGTTACAGAAGGCAATCTGGTAAGACAGACCAGGGAGGTAACCCTCAGGCAAAAGAAGTTGAACTGCCTGAGAAATGAGGTGATAAAAGGGAGCTAGGAACCACAGATACCTTCCTTACACTTTCCAGATTCAGTTAAATTAGGCAGGATAAGTTTAATGGAGTAATTTGAGGAAAGGTTCTTACAGCATCGCTTGAAATTCTGTTATTTTGAGTCATATAGGAGGTTAAGGGGGAAATAATCCCAAGTAGGTTTAGCAGTGATAATTCCTCACATCAGTTTAGTATAACTTAGTACAGAGTAGGTTAATCAGATAACTTTCCTGACACCTGTTACATAATGGAAGAATGCCAAGTGGTGGTGAGTGCCAACCAGGGAGAGGGTGCTGAGACCAGATAGTCAGGAGACAGTGTACAGACACAGGAAAATAATACCAAGATGTAAAAATGAGGATGAGATAGGAGAAAAAAAAGGGAGGGGGTTATCAAATGCTAATTCCACTTCATGATCTTACCTATGTCTAGCCCTAAGCCCTATCTCTCCCTAATGCAAATGATGCTGTTATTGAAGTCTTATCCCAGACATCCTACTTGATTTTGACCAAACTGGTACTGATTATGACCAAACTAGCCAGCCTTACTGTGTTAAGTGTAAAAACTTCATAAATATTTCACAGGGATAAATTAGAGATGTCAAAGAAAAAAATTCATATATGATAATCTTATACTTTATGAAACTATGTACATATTCAGTTTATGGGGACCTGTATAAATAACAACGTCACATCTCTCTCTTATTGGACTTTGTTTCCAAAGCTTAAGTTTAAAAAAAAAAAAAAGACGCATAACTTGCTTAATTCAACTGGGTAAAGTCATTTTATGCTCCTGCTATGTTATTTTTTTTGGCGGGGGGGGGGGGGGGGGCGCGGCAGTGGGACAGCATGCGAGCACGTAACATCTTAGTTCCCTGACCAGGGATCAAACCCGCGCCCCCTGTGCTCGAAGCACGGAGTCTTAACCACTGGACCACCAGGGAAGTCCCTCGTGCTACGTTTTTAAAAAAGAGAAGGTTTTAAAAAGTCAATTCCTAGTTGAGACATGTATCCCAAATAAGTTCAAATGGATATCAATTTTGGCTTCTTCTCCCCCCTGTACTTTTCTAATTCATACTAACAAGGACCTAAACTCCACCCATTTCTCTTTCTCCAAGTCAAATCTGGGAGAGTTAACCATGTATTCCTCTTGAACCTTTCCATCAAGATGAACCTCTTCAAAGGTACAGAGTTGTCTTCCAGGCTAGAAAGTGTTTCATTCATTAATGTGAATTTTCTCAACATTGGTAATAGACCAATTCTACCACCATAACCTGCTGGGTAGAGTCTAAATTACTAAAGAGCTCTAAAATTAATAATGTATAATGGCAAAGTACAGAAGTATTTAAGTGTCCTGAGGTTGCAAAGCACAGAAATAAAAATGGTCATAGAATGATCCCAGAAAAATCTCTGAAGGAAGTAAGTTTAGGACTGGAAATTGAACAAGTATGGCAAATACTTTAGTTTGGCTATAATGGAGTATCCACATTGGGTACTAACAAAATAAGTTTGCAAAGAGTTTGGAAAGAGTTGAGAAAGTTGTTGGAAGATATCAAATGTTAGAACACAGAAAAACCAGAGCAAGGAAAGAACACAATGGTCTCTTGGGTTAATTTCCTTAAAATCCAAATGACCAGAAGTCAATAAATAGCGAAAGTGTTTATTTTACAAGAAAGCATAAAAGTAACATCAATATAAAAAAATTAGTTTGACTTTTAAAGACAAGCATGTCTCCTATTTCAGTACCAACTCAAATCATTATTTACTTCCAGGTTTGGTACTGACTTCATGGATAACCGAGCTAGTTAATAACATAAGACAAAAACTAAAAGGGCATATTCCTACCCCTTAGAAAATAAGATACTCAAACAAAGCAAATGAAAAATCTGCAGCCTAGGTCCATACGCATATAATTTTTACCACAGAGGCTGAAGATTTACCTAGATTGAATAAGCTTCTCTATCTTTTTGAACTTCAGCTTTTATTACATTTTTAAACAAACATACAGCAAAAGATGGAGAGAGGTTTTAGGAAATTGAAACAGAAGTCAAAGGCTAAATTCCTTGAAAGAAAGGAACTGAATGATTCCCTCCCATCTCTCGGCCTGGCATGGGGCTTAGTGCATAGTAGGCATGTGAGGAACATTTGCTAATTAAATGCAAAGGTCTTGCCAACAAGAGGATTAATGCTTGAAAGAACCCCAAGCTACATTCCTAGACCAAATATCTGAAAATGTTCTCAATTCTACAACACCATATTGTACTTTCCAGCAAGTTCTAAGTGCTAAGCTAACTTTGTAATCCAATCAAATGCAGTAGTAGTACCACATTCTCTGCATTTTGTCTTTGAAGTTTGGGTCCAAGTGTTTTTAGCACATAAACCAGTTAGCAGCAAAACATATCTAGTTTCCAAAATTCACCTTTATTCTTATTTATAAGTTAAAATATAATCAAATCATAGCCCTAGACTAATGATAACCTGCATTCTAATCCTAGATCCATCAGTAATTAGCTACATATCCCTGAACATATCACTTTTCTCCAAGCCTCAGAACTGTCGTCTGTAAAATGAGGAAAATGGGCATTTAAAAGTCTTCCTTGGGGAAATATATTAATGACTGCAATTTCCTTTGAAATGCATAAAAATATGATATGTCATAGATAAATATATAATTAAGCAAGAAGAGTAAAAAGTTAAGAAAATGATCTAGGTGGTGGATATACCTACTCCACAGAAAAAAACCTGATCAATCCTCCCAAACACCTGTTTCCTATTCCTGGAAACAGTACCAGTCGCTCAAGGCAAAAACCTAGAAGTTATCCTGAAGTCCTCTTCCTCCCTCACCTGTAATCAATCATCAAGTTCTATTACTTCCTCCTTCAAAACATCGCAAATCTATGTACTTCATTTCCCTGCCACTACTCTACAGCAGTCCAAGAAAATTCCTCTCTCATTTAAAAAAAATTTTTTAAGCTGTTTAAAAGAAAATAAGCCAGTCTCCTTTCTTTTCCTACCTTAGCTAAAGCATTAAAAGAGAGGTTTAGCTCTCACCTGCTCATAATAAAAGTATAACGTCTGCATGTCACCTTTCTTAGAAGTATACCTAAAGACAAGTTAAACTGGAGTGATGGTGTTGAGTAGAGAGCATGAGCAGGGGAACTGTTCTAAGAAAGAGAAATCACCTTCTCTATAATATTGCAGCCCTTGAGCCTTAGGGAATTTATACAATAATAAGCTTTTGTTATCTATCATATTCATTGTTTTAAGAATAAATAATATTTGGCTACCCATAGCATATTAATCCACAATTTAATATATTATAAAGAAGATGATAATTTTAATGAACTGAGATGTTTCCTAAATAACAACATGGATATATTCGTCATTACAATATATATAGGTATGTATATATTAGTTTCCTAGGGTGGCTAGTTATTACAAAAGTACCACAAACTAGGTGGCTTGAAACAGCAGAAGTTTATTCTCATGGTTCTGGAGGCTAGACGTCCAAAATCAAGGTGTCAGCAGGGCCATGCTCTTAGACTCTGGGTAGTATCCCTCTTTGCCTATTCCCAGTGTCTGCTGGTGGCCATCCACCCTTGGCACTCATCTTATAGCTGTAGCCCTTCAATCCACCTCCATAGTCATATGGTGATCTCCCCTCATGCTCCTGTGTCCCTTCTGTTCTCAAGGGCCCACCCTACTCAGGAGCATTTCATCTTAACTAATTATGTCTGCAAACGGTAGTGCTGGGTGTTAGGACTTCATACTTTGGGGGGCACACAATTCAACACCTAACATACACCTAGGTATATACTGCATTATTACCTAAAGTTACAAACTTTCAACTTGTCACGGTATTATTTATCTTTAAGGTAGACACAAGTATATTTCTGAAGTATGATACTTAATAAGAAGGGCCATATTCTTTCTGGTAACAATTCTCCAGGACTGTGTTATCGCTACAGGTGAATTAATGACTTCATAAGTACAAGAAAAATAATTAGATCAGTGACCCCAAATCGTAACTATTCTAAACCTATTATAAACAAGTATCATGAATAAAGTAATAATGAAATTCCATTAAACTTCACTAAAAGTCCATTTGGATTTATTTGACCAAAAGATGGATTGGGTATTATAATTTCTCCTCTGCCTCCTATTATTATCTATTAATACAATAAAACAATTAGTCCTAAACTCTGATATATAAAGTAAAATTACATGTATCAAATCCTGTATTTCTATTTAGTTACATTATTTTAAAAAACAAATAAATCAACAACAACAACAACAAACAGGTACTCTTGTTCCCCCTGGTGAAAAGATTCCTAAAACAACTTGATGTAAAAACTCTGGGCAAGGGCTTCCCTGGTGGCGCAGTGGTTGAGAGCCCACCTGCCGATGCAGGGGACACGGGTTCGTGCCCCAGTCCGGGAAGATCCCACATGCCGTGCAGCGGCTGGGCCCGTGAGCCATGGCCGCTGAGCCTGTGCATCCGGAGCCTGTGCTCCGCAATGGGAGAGGCCACATCAGTGAAAGGCCCGCGTACAACAACGACAACAAAAAAAAAACTCTGGGCAAGAAAGGAACTAAGTGGTACACACAGACTACACTCTAGAACAACTGTTCTTTCAGGAAAATCATTCTGGGCAGTATATGTATGAATATCTCGGTGAGGCTCTACCACTGCTTAAAGAGAGGGGGCTCCACATAAGCACAAAGAAGAAATTATGATCATGTCCCCTCATCTAGTCAGGCCCCCAAAGTTAGAAAATGATCACAGAAGAGCTGTGAGGTTTGAATATAATTTGCACAGATGCCTCTTCTTCAATCACTACCAGTGACCGCGATGGAGAAAAACAGTATCTTAGAAGGTGAAATGTTTGCAAACTGCAGATAATAAGAAAAAACATACATATTCCCATTTAGTATTTTTGTAGTAATAAAATATTTCTGTATTGTTTACTTACAATAAGAGGTTCCTTAATACCTTAAAAGTGCTGATGAAATTCTCATCTGCATTACAACACTTTGACAGTGGATTAATATGCTACAATTACACAATTTTTTTTTTTTTTTGCGGTACGCAGGCCTCTCACTGTTGTGGCCTCTCCCGTTGCGGAGCACAGGCTCCGGACGCACAGGCTCAGTGGCCATGGCTCACGGGCCCAGACCTCCGCGGCATGTGGGATCTTCCCGGACCGGGGCACGAACCTGTGTCCCCTGCATTGGCAGGCGGACTCTCAACCACTGCGCCACCAGGGAAGCCCCACAATTTTTTATTCTTTCATTCAGTAAGAGATTATCCCAAAAGGTAATCTATTGGCCTTTCAAAGATCTATTTCCAGCTACTATTTTTCTTAATGATTTTTTAAAAGATAGAGTTTGGTTTACTAAAAGCAGTCCAATTTGAACCTCTAAAACAAGGATATCAAATAAACAGTAAAATATTATCTATCTAGAGACCAGCCTTCTGGAATATTTCCAAATCCAGAAGTAGGGGAGAGAAAAAAAAAACAAAAACCCTTATACACACATGTTCCAAGGGTAAAGAGCAACAAGGACAAACATAACAGAAGACAGAAGAATATCACCGTAGGTTCACACCCGACCCCCTGAGATTGGACAATCCACCAGGGAGAAGTTAAGGAGCACTGCAATTGGCTGGCAGGATCTATACAAGGTCCATTTTTTCTTTGGAAAGCAGAGAAGCGTGGGAGAAGCAATCAGAGTGAAGAGAAAACAAAACTGGAACGATGAGCAGAGAGCAGCTGATCAAAGGCAGCTGAGGAGATTGAGGCTATGAGTTACAGACACAGACAGTCCAGATATACAGCTGGCATCTTAACAGTTCCTGAAGGCACAGGCAGGAGCTACACGAATAGAGAAAGATACCACCTATGTCCTGGGGTTCTGGCCTTGAGGCTTAGGACATTTACACAATAACAAGCCACCCCATGTACAAGCAAATACAATAGTCTGTGCGTTGTTTACACATGAAAAATACCACAGACTATATATTTTTTTATATATTTATATGAATATACATATTTATAATAGTCATCCCTTAATGGAGTTTTCAACCTTATTCTACTGAAATAAAATTTCAGAAATGTTTTATTAAGGTTGGTAACATACAGAAATGCACAATTTCACATAATTCCAAGAACAGGGAATAAAATAGGGTTGGATCTCTTGGAGACTGGAGCCGTACGATGATTCCAGAATGATTCTGACCTTGGGAAGAGGAGTCTGTGGCCCTTCCTCTAGTGCTCTGCTATTAACACCACTCAGCCTTACATCAGGTGTCAGTTTTTTCTGATAGTTTCTTCTCCCATAATTTTAGTGTGTACACGGTTCAGTGTAGCCTTTCCAACCTTGACTCTGCCTGCCCCCCACACAATCAGTGGTGTGTTTGGTAAATCCTAACAACTCCCACCACAGCAGTGACAACAGTGCCAACGGCTGGGAAGGTACATGCAGTGGCAAACCATTTTACAGTATTAATATTTCTGCCATACAGACAGAATAGACATAAAGAAAGTCGAGAGCACAGATGGTAGTAAAATATAGTGAAAAAAAAAAAAAAAAAAAAAAAAAAAAAAAATATAGTGAAATAACAAGGAAATGACGCAGAGTCTTAAAAAAAATAGTGGAACTCAAAGAAACAGTAGAATGGTGACTGCCAGCGCCTGGGGGATGGGGGAAGTGGGCAGAGGTTGGTAAATAGGTACGAACTTTCAGTTTTAAGATAAATAAGGTGTGAGGATCTAATGTATAACATGGTGACGAAAGCTGATTAATACTATATTGTATAACTGAAATTTGCTAAGAGAGTAGAATTTAAGTATTCTCACCCCCACACACACAAAAAGGTAAATATGTGAGGTGATGGATGTGTTAATTAACTCAGTTGTGAGAATCCTTTCATAATATATACGCATATCAAACCATCACACTGTTCATCTTAAAAAACTACATTCTGTCAATTATACCACTGAAGTTGAAAAATCATAAGAAAATGATTAACTTTGAGTAGCACCTGTTTTAAATATAATTTAGTTAATTATAATTTTATACAACTTATTTTTTTTTAATGGCTGTGTGGGACTACCAACTCACAAAATTCCTGAAAATTTAACAATCAATCTCACGAAACAGTACAGCCAACTCCAGTACGTCACTGCAAAACCTCTCAGCTGAGGCTCCAACCCCAATTGAAAATTCTTTCCTTTTTGTCTTAGTTCAAATCCCCAGGAAAGATTCTTACTGGCCCCATTCATCCTTTTAGGCCACAGAAATCTTACGTTGCTGACCAGCCTCTGAATTGGTTGCTTCAGCTGAGGGGCCTTCCCTGTCCTGGATGCCTGTGGCTTGCAAGGGGAGGTTGAGATCAAGTGATATAAAACATGTTGCAGGAGCAGAGATGGCAGGTAGGACAGACACAAGCTAACCTCGTACAAAGATCACTACAGATGTTAAAAATCCATTGGCCCTAGATCATTCCACCTACAGGCCATTTCAGAAAGAGAAGCTCACAGAAATGACAGTGAGTTATCAAGAAAGGGCTATATTGTATTTAACATACTATATTTAATAAAATGCACTCGGCATCCACCGCCTTACAGAATGCCTTCCTGAAATGCAGAGGTTGGGAAATTAAAAACTATATTTTCCAGGCTCCTTAACAGCTAGTATCCAGGATGAGAATTTGATTCCACCCTTAAGATGCAGGACACAAAATACGGAAGACAGCAGCGAGGCAGAGCCCTGTCAGCCTGTAGCTTTTAGCTGCTCTCAGCTAGCAAAGAAGGTCACAGACATGTCAGTGTCTAGTCTCCAGCTTCGAGGGTGTTGAGGGACAGTGGCAGAAGCAGTAGTGCCAGATTGATCATTCCGGCATCTAATCACTAGTTCATAGCATCAAGGAGAAGTTGTCACAGCAGTGGCCAGATGCTAAATTTCAAACTTCGAGCGGTTATGATGGCAACAGCAGTGGCTGCTGTGATCCCCTTGATCACAGCGACAGCGGTATTTTCTTGCCGTGGTTTCAGTGGTAACCTCCTGATTGCCACTTTCCCGACTGTGGCAGAGGTGGCAATTCCCATGGCGAGTTCTTCCAAGGTGTCCTGGAAGTCATTCTCAGAGGCCTGGCCTAGAGCCCAGCCCTCCAGCTCCTCCAAAGATTCCCCAAGCAACGAATTCCCTGCATTGCATCCCTTCTGTTTCCTGCACTGAACCCTGACTGATACTGCAAAGGAGTACATGGGGGATTGACTGTATACAGAAAGGTTTTTTTTCATGTCTGCACTCATGCTGTTTTTTCACAGACATAAAAAGGGCCCAAGCAAGATGTCACCATTCCCATCAGTCTCCCCAGAACGGCCACCTCAAGCCCCTTTCTTCAGTTTTGTCTCACACAGGTGATACCTTCTCCTCTGCTGTGGCCAGCTCACCATAACCTGAGACACCTACCTACCCTGTACCCAGCAGGAGCACAGTTCCTCGGTTGTGGCAGTTATGTCAACTTTCATTACAGCCAGACAAGCTCAAGGACCCTGAACCAAAAGTGCCCCTGATGGTTCATCCACCACATCCCTGAGCAGTCCCTGGCCCTAAAACTCATCTTCCCCCACTGCATCCCCTAGTCAGTCAAGGGGAGGAAAAAAATCAAAGTATAGCTGGCTCTAAGTCAGAGGAATTCATCACCCCTCCAGGGAGAGGCAAGGATGGGACAGGAATAGCAGTCTACCACACAGCAGCACCCATTCCGAAGGACTCTCCTGAAAGCATTGTAAAGAATCTTCCTGATAAGAAAAATTTTTCAAAGCTACAACAACTAACAGCAAAAAGTACTTAAGTATTCAGCTGTTACACCAGCTAACAATTTTCTGACTATTTAAATCTTAGCCATAAGCTACAGCATTATGGAAGGCTAAAAATGCCCTGAAAACCTGAGGCATGTAACGGTTACAATTCTCTCCTGCGCTCCAACTTCTGGGTTACCACTCTCTCTAACGACACTGATGCATGCTGATGGCCTAACAAACTGAGTCAGAACGCTATACTTAATTCCAAAAGAATGCAGATTTCATAAAGAGACAGAAAATGTTTAACCAGGCTAATTCTTTTTTTTTGTTTCACAAATTTCTTCCAGAAATTCTTCAGCCAGAAACCAAAACAATAAAAGGAGCCTGAGTTCTAGTCCCTGCTCTCCCAGCTTCGTGCTGAGCAGAGTCACCTGCCATTGCTAAACCTCAACTTATTTATCTGTAGAAAAAGGGTACTGGCTGGATTGCTATGATTCCTTCCAGTTGAGTGACTGACTTTAAGCCCAAATAGAAAACATAAAGCATGAACACTTGAAGAATAAGAGGTGCCCGTATTCCACAGCCTGCTTTAACTACCTCTTCAAAGGAACCACCTTACTGTGCAGTACTTGAAGGCTGAAAGAAGAGAGATTGACTTGAATACCATGAGTTATTCTTCTGTCTAGCTTGGCTAAGTTTTATTTAAGCCAAGTATACTTTGAACAGGATCTAAATACTTATTAAAAATTCCTAATTCCAAAACACATTCTTACATTCCTCAGAACATTTTCTAGGCTACTTGTCTCAAGATAAGTGTGCTAACACACACCTTCCTGGGGAGTGAATTTTAGAGCAAGTGAACAGGAAACACAAGAACAAGATATCCTTTCTAGTTTCAAGTACACAATTTTCACAAGTATATTAATCCTAAAAGTATCTGAGCTTTTACATATACCTGCTGAAAATATTTTCTGACAAAGACAGCCAGAATTAAGGCTATCAAACAGATTTTGTTTGATTAGTAATTCTTGGGAACAACCGCTTTACCATGCAGTTGAACTGTAAAGATTAATCTGCACTGCCACAACTTTGTTTAGAAACAGAACCAAGCAATGAAGCTTTTAAGTACTTGCCCAGTGTTTTACTGCATTTAACACCCACTCAAACGATTTAGAACTGTGGGGTTTTTTCCTTTTAATAGAGAAAAGGGAAGTAAGAGAGATTTTTCAGATATAATGAAATAATATTCTATCTGGAATGCAAAGAAAGAAGACTCAAAACTGTTTCAGTTCATAGTCCTCCTGTGAGTCTGTCTGACCTTCTACATGCTGATCTTTCCAAACCTCAGTTTTCTCATGTGTAAAAGGGAGATGATAATCCCCAGCTCATACATGAACTTTTTACAGGAATGCATGTATGCCAACACACACATTCTTATAAACCAAATGAGATGGGTGTATAACACCCTGACATATGATGGTTACTCAATAAATGGCAGCTAGCATTATCATGACAAGTCCCCAAGTCAGAATATTCCTATTAGACTTAGAGCAAGGTTGTCAACTTAGAGTTGCCACCAAAGGGAGGTTGATGTGTCACTTCACTTACCAGCATTACATTGTGAGATAGCTCTAGTGAGCAAATCTAACTCTATTCAGAGGGAACTGAATCATTAGCATGTACATTCCAACTTAAATCAAACACTGAAATCAGTGAATAGTATCCTTAGCTAAAATTAATAATATTTTACAAAGTGTTCTGCCAAAAGCTACAGAGGCTCTGTGAGGAAGACTATATTAGTTTAACAGATTTTATGACTTACTATATGGAATTAATATTGGAGAACTCTGGTCCTAACAAGCTTCTGAAGTAGGAACTGAAATTTTCCAAATATCGTCTAAAGATACTCCAAGAGGGACATAAACCAACCTAAAAATCAAAGCCCCTTCTACGATTCTTATTGACAAATCACACCCAATTCCATGGGTGTTTGTTTTTTTGCACAGTAAGTGTACTTACCAATAACCTCCCAACATTTAACATTCACTAAAGGTTCAACTATCAGACAACACTTGGCAAAACTGCAAACTCCTACTGTGTATGTCATACATAAAGTGAAGGATGTTAAAATTGTTTTTATGGCAAAGTTGAAGACATTAATACCATAATTAGACTATAAAAATAGCGAGAAAAGATATTCAGAGTACCCGCCCCTCTCTTTCAACCCTCCACCTCTACTCTAAGTACCTCTGTGGAGGCAGAAAAAAACTTAACAAAGGTGGGTCAGACTTTATCCTACAAGTACAAGGAACTTTTTTGGTGATTAAACAGATTCATATTTCACTCTTAAGCAGTGTTTCAAATTTAAGAGTCAGTGAAGTAGTTCCTTTATGTATAACTTCTATGAGATCATGGTTAAAAGGTAATATTGGGGAGCCCTTAGAAATAACACAATAATAATTCAGTCTTAATTTATGTTTAAAAAAGACCATTGTTTTAAAAGCAAAACATCTTAGAAAGCAACTGGTTTAGAGTTTCACTTTCAAAATGGTACAACATTAAGTTTTAAAAACGGCATTAACGGGGCTTCCCTGGTGGCGCAGTGGTTGAGAGTCCGCCTGCCGATGCAGGGGACACGGGTTCGTGCCCTGGTCCGGGAAGACCCCACATGCCGCGGAGCGGCTGGGCCCGTGAGCCATGGCCGCTGAGCCTGCGCGTCCGGAGCCTGTGCTCCGCAACGGGAGAGACCACAACAGAGAGAAGCCCGCGTACCGCAAAAAACAAACAAACAAAAAAACTGCATTAACTAGACTAATTTTCTCAATGTCAAAGATAATTAAATGATCCTCCAAAGTATTCTATCTACCTAAGAGCAAGCAGCATTGATTTAGAGAATCTTATTTGATATAAAAAATTCAAAGGAAACTGAAGAAAAACCCAAGCTGCACTTTTAAATTATGCACATTAAGGTAGCAACACCTCAATTTTTTAAAGAGCCTGCATTTAAAGAAAGCAGTTTTTAGATAAAAACATCAAAAATGATCATAATTGATAAAAATATATCAAAAATGATAAATATTTGAGTAAAATAAATGCCTCAGTTGCAGTCTACAGCCAATATCTGGTCTTTAAAAATGAGAGCTTTATGACAACCGTGTACTGTTGTTGGCTTCAAAGTAGGAGAGATTAAATGTTTTAAAAGAGGCCATTTCCTGCAGTGCTGTCTCCCCAGCATCCATCTTTTGAGGAACTACCCCTCCCTTATCTCTTGGAGTTCTGGTACAGTTATTAATCACACTATACTTTCTATACCCAGCTGCAAAGCGGACATGTCACCAAGGCCTGACCAATCAGGATACCCATGGCCCTCTCTCCACAATGGGTCTGTGATGAACACAAGGCCAATCAAAGTCTCAATATAAGATTTGATTTGTTATTGGAGTCCCGAAAAAAGATGAGAAGCTTTAAGGACTTTGTATGACTTGGGGGGTTGAGAGCCACCTTTCCTGCTACCCAGAGTGGAGCTCAGGAAGAGGCCAACCTGGAGGAAAGAAAGTCAAGAAACAGTCCTTGAGAACATGAGTTTAGCTCTTACTGTCCAATGCCTGGGTTTTCATGCACATAAGCCAATACATTTCTTCTTAGCCTAAGAAGTGTTTCTGTCAGGATTCTCAGTACAGAATCCTTACCAATACAGAAACTGACATGAATCGAAATTTCTTTCTCTTCCTGCTGAAATCTAAGCTATAAAAAACAAAGCCAATTTAACACAGTTCTATTTAAGTTCAGAAATAGAGCATTTATTAATAAATGCTTATTTTTTCTCCCTTTTGGAGTATTTTCATTTCATAAAACTACTTCTGTTAAATGTCATCATGTATAGTAAAATCCCATTTTTCAGTCACAGGTAATTCCCAATCAGAACAACAATGAGATACAGGGTTACCTCTCACAAACTTCCCTGAAGCAAGAAAAATAATTATGTGTTTAAAATTCTCTGCAAAAAAATACAGCAAAGGGCCTAAGATGCCAGAAATTTTTAATTAAGTAGATCAGTTACTGTTCATATTGCATACGCAAGACGGGAAGAAGGAAAGCTGCTAAACAGAATGCATCCTAATTATTAAATCTGAAGCAAAATATCTTTCCAATTCCCATTACACAATATTAAAAACCCCAAACCCCAAATAAACTATAACAGAAAAGTTTAACCCTCTATATTCCTTACTGAGTCTCTCAATAGCATTAAGCTCCTTACCAGCATTATTTATAGAAGAAAAAACATTTCAAGTTCTAATTAAAAAAAAAAAAAAACTTATAGGAGACAATTCATAACGGAACTACCTACACATTTAAACAATATGATTTTCCCTGTATTTTCCAATTATTCTATAATGTGGGTTTTGTGCTTTTACACACATGAAACACACACAAAAACTCCTGATATGGACTATACTGTAGACCTTTCTGTACTGAACATTCTTGCCCCATGTTTTGCTCCTCCTCTGCTTCTTACCTACTACTGAGAGGATCTTAATTCCACTCAACCAAGATATCCATCTTTCAAAGCCAGGCTGAGTTCAAAACTCTTCATAACCCCCTCCCCAACTATCCAAGTCAGAAAATAAGCGCTGGTGGTAAAGACTCTAACAAGACATTAAAAAGAATGTACCCTTTCTTTCACTTCATGTACATATTTAACTTCTATAACTCACTATGCATACCCAGGTGAGGATAATTTCTCCAAATTAAAAGATAGGTATTTTTTGTAAAACATATCTCTTTAATGCAAGCAAACTACCTCATCTGGTGTTCAACAAAAATATAGCAATTGGTTCCAGCACAGGTGGAAAAACAGGCATGCAAGACTCAGCCTAAAAATGGTACAATACAAACACAATGTATAAAATACAAAATTGTATTGTAAAATACATAACTGTAAATAGAACACAGATACAATGTATTTTAAGGGCAATTTAAGCTTGAGAACTTTTCAAAAGATAATTTTGTTTATATTTGATTTCCCTCTTTTTGTCATGACTTGAGCACCCTTTCTCTCCAAGATGCAACTCCACACCACTTTTTAGAGCAGCATGCTGAACAGCCAATTAATTATCCCAGTTTCTGCCAAAATTCATACTAAAACTTACCTAAAGAGTTTTGTTTAAGTACTGGGAGAAAAGTGAAAAAGGTAAAATCCTTACTACAGGTATTGCTTACCAATGAATCATGAAGCTCCCAATAAATTGAGAGCTTCCTGAAAACAGAGGCCATTTCTGACTCATTTTTATATTTTATGTTTTTATATCGCCAGTGCTAGCTCACACAGCGGGTTCACCACTAAATGTTTGAGAAGGGAATGAATGTGCGCCAATAATAGAATGCTTATTTTTTCTCTTTATAAAGTAAAATAAACACTTTTGGGAAAACATTCCGAATAATATTTGTTCAAGGAGAAGAGCAACGAACTTGCCTCTCTTCCCCCACAAACAAATCTCTCACGACACCAGCTTCCGAGGTACTGAAAATCTTACCCTTAAGAACAGTTTTAAATTAATGGCATTCATTCTCCCTACCAAAATGTAGTATTGCAAGGAGATTATTTCTCAAAATTTTAGAAGAGAAACAAAACTAATTATAGAAGACACAGTTCTAGTCTTCAATACCAAAAGTTATCCTTTGTCGAATCAAAACCAACCAAAAACTGACTTGGAAATTGGCAGAGTTTGAAACTGGTGGGTAATATTGAAGTGGTTCATAAAAATGAAGTTCTCCTGCAACACACTCCCCAAACACTAAGTGCCCACAAAATTTACGAGCACTTAGGGGTTATATAGTAAACACATTATATGAAACTATTCACCTGAGATTATGCACTGACTTCATAAGTCAGATACTTGAACAAATGAAGGAGATTTGTTTTACCATATATGCGTGTGTGTGTGTGTATGTATAAAGACCAGGGGGAAAAAAAAAAAAAAACACTGAACTGTGTCTCATAACAAGAGGTTTTATGAAGTACATCCCAAGATCTCAGAAGAAAAACAATTTATATTCCTCAGGAACACAGAGTTATGTTCCATAAAAATCAGTTTCAGCATTAAACTGAATAAAATAAAAATGATTTGAAAAGTGAAAGAGCCAAATGTTAAGAGTTTGTTTGTTCTGCCACTGTGGTATAAGCCCAATAGTCATCTGAATTGAAGGTGCCAATGAATAGAGTCCAGAACCCAAACCTTGAGTTATTAAAACCAACTTGAGACCCCAAAAATTGTTACCAAACTTTCAAAAAGCAGGAAAGTTTCAAATTTAAGTTTTATCAAAATTTGATACTATTTTCCCTAACAAAGGGGTTGCCTCACCCAGTCTCTTGTTTCTATTGTTTAAGAAAAGGTATCGAGAATTTTTTTGCATTGCAAACCTCCGAGGCTAGCAATTTCTCTCACCCTTCCCTTCTTTAAATGTTACAACCACCTAAAAAGAACTCACCACAAGTCCCAAATAACCCACTAAACCAAAAAGAGTAATAAAAAGATCCAAAAGTTAAGAGAATAAAGGGGTAGAGTTATTCATTATTGGCATAACATAAACATCCTTACCTAAATAAAGATGTTAAAAAAAAATCCTTACTTGAAAGCATTTTGTAATGTTTCTTCACCAATGGGGAAAGTATTTCTAGGAATGTGCTCATTTTAACAAAATTCCCTTATAAACTGGATGCCTCAGTCAGTGGTGAAGACTTTTACCTACATTTAATTAACATTAAACAAGATTCAAATTAGCTTTTGTTTAAAGAAACTGAAAGATTGTTCCTCATGATTTTTATCTCTAGATATAGTATAAGGGTAGCAAATGCACTTTGTGCATAAAGCAGTAGATAAGGACTTCATATACTTACTGTGTCAATACTTAATCTATGGAATAAAGTCCACGTAATTTACAACCACTGAAAATGTGTGTTTAAGGTATATGAAGCAAATATTCCATAAAACTCTGCACGATCATAGTTTGGGGAATTTTAGAATAAAATTAACTGCTTCTATCATTAATCAGAATAGAAATTGTTTAAAAATATACTCTGAAGTAAAATCAAAGAAACTAATCCTGGTCACAGGACTATATCATGAAACAATTCCACCAGAGGTCCAAAGTTCACCTTCCTTTACTACAGGGAACATACAAAGTTCAAATTCAAGTGAAACCTTTTCTCTTGCAGAAAAATAAATGACAAGGTTGTAATTAAGAAACAGGTGAAAATTTGAGCCAAGAATTAGGTGGAGCAGGAAAGTACTGAATGCTAAGTACTACATTAATAATAAGAATTCAATGAGAAATTTCCTAATTCTCTCACAAAAGCCTCAGATTAGGAACCATATTTTAAAGAGTTACTTTCAAATCTCCATTAAAGATTAGAACAAAAGAAAATAAATAAATAAAACCCCAAGTCAAAGCGAAAGATAGTCACTACCAGAAAGAACCCTTGTTAAATCATCTGGGTGAGGGTACTGGCTTTGGCTGAGCTCCCTTTAACATCTACTAGATGAAAGGAGAAATCAAGAAAGAAACGGCGCTACACCAGTCATGTCCTACAGTCCAGCTCATCCTTCCACTGTGGACTCTGTCAGAAGACAATATGAGGTCACTCCCCACTAATAATACATCTTACAGAAATGGCTGAATCTGCTCTTGCATTGTGCTAGTTTCTAAATGGCATGTTATAACCATAATTTAATAAAGAGTTATTAATCAAGACAAGAGACAAAGTGCTAATAAGTACACTTTAAAATACCTTATTAAATTGAAAAATCCATTTCTCTCACAAAGTTTAGATAAAAGGAGAGGGAAAAAACCTCCAATGTGCAGGGCAAGTTCCTTTTTAAATTCCCTTACTCTGTATTTTCATACTTTTCAAATTTAATCCCAACAGTATAAAATCTTTGTCTCCTCTGGAGATAATATATATGCTGCTTATAATCACACTCAAAGTTTTACAAATAACCTCTTCCAGTTCTTAGTTTCTAATATTTAAAGTCATGTGCTTAAACCTGCAAAAATCTTGCTACTTTATAGCAATGTTGTTTATGTAAAGCCATTTAAGAAACAATTTAATATAATGCCTAACATGAGGCTATTAAGAAACAAAGAATGCTATTTTTCAAAGAAATCAACAACTTGCTTAGAAACAAGAATATTAGTCTCAGATGACATATAGTGGTATCCTTTAGAAATTACTGAAGCAGAGTGTATCTTTAAAAAATAAGTGTACTATCCAGAACTTTTATTATTGATTACAAAATGTGCTATACCCAGTACACTTTATTTTGGCTAAATATTTAAAATAGGACAGTATGCAAGAGGGAAAATTTTTATTACTACAAAAATGTCAACTACATTTTGGGGCTTTTTTTTTTTAACACAGTTAAGTAACATCACTGAATACACTCTAAACTTTAAATTATTTTCTTAAATTTTATATAAAGGCTGAGAAAATGAATAACATGCGGACCAGACTAATATCAATGAAAGACACATTTTCCCAGTCTTCTAAAAGAATCACAATAACTTGAGAATATATCAACTTCCTCCTCTATCATCTTTTAAACTATTTTTGAAAATAAGTTATACTCTTGTATATGCCCCCAACTAATCAAAACAAAACACAAAGCAATGATGCAAATGTTCTCATTACTCCCTAACTCATGGGATTTGAACTAAATCGCACTTAGACCAGTAATGCTGTATATATAGTATTTTGCATATTACAGAGAGTGCCTGACTGGCTGAATTATAGTCCCCAAAGCCTTTCCTCTACCCTTCACATATGGCTCTAAAAGTTTGAATTAAGAAAGAATTTTTTAATTCAAAAAAATATATATATATACAGAAAAAGATGTTTGAAGTCTGCCAAAGTTTTTAAAATAATAAAAAGAAAACCTCACATAAACCCATAAGCTTAAAATGAATGTGATGGAATAGACCATATGCAGAAAATCTTAAGATTGCAGGGACACGTGAGTGTGTGTGTGTATACATCCACAATACACACACATATGGATATTGCAGCACAACCAGCAGTTCCCATTAAGCCTAAGGACTACTAAAGAGATATTTCTAAAGTGAGCTGCTGATAAAGAAAAAAAAAAATGTGAGGGAGACAACATGTTAAATTTTTCTCCAGAATTTTCTAGCATTTTGCAGTGTAGAGATGGACTGATTTTTCTAGCCCAAGTTATAATTAAGCAGACCATTATATTTTGATGCACTGTATATTCAGTAGAACACATTCAGAAAAAATAGTTTGATTTCTATTAACGTTGTAGTCATAATTCTCTCCCCTACAAACATCTCAGGAAACAATCACATTCTGCCAATGGTGAAACCACCAGCGATGCTGTCAACAACAAACACATGAGGGCTATTGCCTCCTATCAGATATCACTGTACGCAGTCTGATCAATGCTTTGAAACTGGCAAGTATGCCATAAACGTAACGAGCTCTGCAGCAGATTTTACTAGCATAAAAGACACCTGGGCAACAGGGGCCTTTGCAACCCACCACTTCAACAAAATTCCGTAAAATCAAAGATTTACAAAAGATTTTACTCCTAGGAGGCACCTAGGTCTTCTTTGGAAACCCAGACTATTCAACAGCTCCCTGCAAGAACACACCATTCTGCCACAAATCGCATATTGCACACCATCGGTACCCAGACACCTGAACCACCTGGGCTGACAAGAGTTAGGCTGTCAGCTCGGAGGTATTGCTAGTGTGCAAGAAACACTGAACCAGCTAAGCTCTCCCAGGTACACTAGGTGGTAACCTTGGCACCAAGTGCCTTAGTAGTAAAGATCTTTTCCCCTATTACAAAATGCGCTAAGACTGTTCCAAAGAAAATGCTACAATCCTGAGGACCTCTTCCACAAAGGAGAGCAGAAAAGGGCTGGTTTTTTCCTCTAGTCAAAAACTGCGGTGGGAGATGGAGCTACAAATTAAGGAAACCCAGCTTCTGGTGGCAATCCTGTGACAGCTAGCACAGCAGCCCGGCCAAGCCAGAGCTCAGTTTTCCTACCGGCAAAATGGGAATCACCACCGCCACCCCTCCCCCTCGACAGGGAGCCCGACACACCCAGGAGGTCTAAGATTACCTCGGACGACAAGCGGTGGGGTGGGGCCGCCGCTCCCCAGACGCCCACCCCGGACTCCCCCCACCCCGCGACAGAAAGGCAGGGCTGGCGTACCTGGCTTCACAGTCTTGAGACGGATGGGTTCGCGGAAGTGGCGGATGACAGCCAGGGTGTCCCGGTTGGTGAGCCCGCTGACAGGCGTCCCGTTCACCTCCAGCAGCACATCCCCCGGGCTGGGCGCCTTGCCCGAGACGACGCAGCAGGTGCCCCCGCCTGGCTCCTCGCGGAGCCGCCCCAGGTAGGGGAACTCGCCGCGCTCCGCGCCGCCCCGGATCTCGGCGCCCAAGTCGCCCGGGGGCCCGGCCCAGGACACCGCGCACTCCTGCACCTTGCTGAGCCAGTGCTTCTTCTTCTTCAGCGTCTTCGACATCCCGAACCCCGCTGCACCATGGGGGAGACCCCGCGCGGGCGCCGGGGGCGCCGCTCCGGCCCCCTCTCACCCTGGGGGCCCCGGGTGGCCCGCGCAGCCCGGAGAGGGGGGCCTCGCCGCTCCGGCGCCCCCCCCCGACCACAGCCCGCTGGGGGCCGGGCCGTTCCAAGCCCCGAGACGCCCCTCGGACGCCCCGCCCGGCGGCGCTCCCCGGGGCTGGCCGGGGTCCGCGAGGGCCAGCCGGGCTAGGCTGAAGAAAAGAGAAGGGGATTGTCCCCGGGCGTCTCCAGAGGGGTTTCGGGCGGGGTCACAGCCGACCGCTGGCCCCCGGGCTCCGCGCCGGAGCGGCGGGAAAGGCAGAAGCAGGGGGGCGGGGAGGTAAAGGGGGAAGAGCCGGAACGGGAAAAATCCGTCGGGGGCGCGCAGAAGCGCGCGTAGACCCGTAGCAGGATCGATCGCGGCCGCTGCGGAGCTGGAGCGCTGAGACCAACGCCTGCCCAAGCTGCCAGGAAACTGCCGCTTTCAAACCCGCCGCAACCTCCTCCTCCTCCCTCTTCCCTTCCCCCCGCCCTCGCCCATCCCTCATCCAGAGCCCCGCCCCCTCCCGCCGCGCGGCGCCCGGCGCGCTGCCGTCACGGGCCAGGCGCTTGGGAACGAGCCCCGCACTCGACTCCCTCGCCGGGGATTGGCCCCCGGCGGACAGGAGGCGGACCCTTGACGAGCACGAGAACCACCGATTGGTTAGTGAGAGTGGATGAGGCGGGCACTAGGATGACTGAAGTTTAAAGAGGGTGGAAAAAAGAAGTTTGAAGAGTGAGGGAGGGAGAGAGGAGGGGCTGGGGAGAGTGACCGGCTCCAGATTGCAGGCTGAGAGAGGCCCTCTGTGCGGCGGCCGGAGCCAGGAGAAAACTCGGATAGGAAGAGCAACTGAACATCCCGAGGTGGAGGCGTGGCTGGCAAGCCGGGCGGAGTGGGGGGAGGAGCTTGGAAGCCTGCACCGGGCACAGAGAAAAGCGGGTGTACTTTGAAGGGGAGACGACGTGCTGAGTCCCAAGGCAGAGGTGGCGGAGCCTCGGGGTGGCCAGTTACAGCCGACCACTTACAATGAGTAGATGTTTCTCGTTCGTTCATTTCTTCAACGGAAGTTATTGAACGCCCATTGAGGCAAGGACTCCGGAGTCTGGTTGATGGAAGGTAAAATAGAGTCCTGCATACTGCTGCTGTGTGACCTCACGCATATTAGACAACCTCCCTGAGCCACGGCATCCTCGGCTGATAAGTGGAGATAATTATACCCTTCCAAGTTGTGAAGATTACATGAGGTACCTATAAAACATCAGTGTAGTGCCTGACAGGGGGTGGGTACTTCTTACCCTTTAGTAGCTGAGGAGGAGTAGGATGACTTTATCAGACATTGTGCTAGATACTGGGGTTCAGGGATGAAGAAAACGGAGGTCCTGCTTTCTAGGAGGTCACAGTCTAACAGGAGAGACTGACAAGTAAGACTGCTTGAGATGAGGTAGGGTGGGGTGGGGTAGAGGTGGATTAGGAACCAGCCTAGTAGCTAGCAGACGTGGGCTGGAGTCCTGGAATGCTGCTTACCTGCTGTTTGACCTTCACCAAATCTCAGTTTCAAGTTTAACTCACCTGTAAAGGAGGTGGAGCGAGAACTAACAGTGAATAAAGGACATCTTAGATCCCTTCCAACACTAATTTTTCACAAACAGTTCTTGAGCTTTCTCTCCTCCCTGACTTGGCTCACACTCTCCCCTGTCTTTGTATTTAAAACAATTCTATCCATCCTCAGCCCAAATGCCATCTCTTCCAGGTCACCTTCTCTGATACCTTGTCCTCAGGTGGAAAGTGTTTTCTCTGAGCTATGATACTTTCACTTTTGCAGTATGACACTTATTTATGTAGTCTCCTGTCTCCTTTTAATGGTTGGGGAAAGCCCTTATTTAAACTATGAATAACTCCACAGTATCTCACCACATCTCAGATAAACTGGCCCAAGCTTCAACAGCAGCAGTGATTTTGTTCACACCATTGTATCAGTCAGGGCCTAGGCAGGAAACAAATGGTACTTTACAAAGATGTAGACAGGGTGTGGGAAACCACAAGAGAAATGTGGAACCCTGGGGCTATAAGCACCTAGAGCTATAGAAGCAAGGGGAGGGAACAGTTACCAAAACTCATCACAGAAAGGGCAGCCTGACAGGAGCCTGTGACCTTCAGTCAGGGATGCAGTCAGCCTAAGTAATCACCCAAGGACAAAGCTGGAGGATTGATCTCTCACCTCCCTCCTCCATCCTCCTGCTGGTACATCCCAATAACCAAATCCAACCAGGAGCCACAGGGCAAGAGAGCCTTTTGAAGCAGCCCCTATCAGTCAATCACACAGAGAAGAGGAAGCAGCCCATCTGGAGAGAAAAAGGGAAAATACCTAGCACAGACATCATGTGGATTGCTCAGATTTACCCAGATCTGAGGCAAAGCTGGAGTATTTTTTTCTGAACTACTACCTACATTAACAGATTCCTGGGTGAAGTGGTGATAACCTCCACCTCATTTATTTTTGCAGCAGTTCTGGGAAAACACCTTCCCTGCCCAGATTTTATCCATCAGGATACCTTTGGCCACGAGGAACAGAACATCTAACAGTAGCTTAAAGCATGAGGTTATTTATTACATCTTTAACATGAGATTCAGATGAAAGTAGTCTCGGGATTAGTTCAGCAGCACAATCATATCATTAAGGACCCAAGCTCTTTTTGTGCCCGCTCTCTAACATCACGTTCATGTTGGCTTTTATCTCCAGGCTTGTCATCTCTAGATTGCAATGCGGCTGCCACAGCTCCCGAAATCACATCCTCAGAGGTCATTGTACAAGCAGAAAGGGAGGAAAATGCACCACTGCTCCCATATTTATGAAGGAGAAAAATCTTTCCCAGACTGCCCCCCACTCCATAGAATCTCCCTTATTGGCCAGAAAATGGTCACGTGCCCATTGCAGACCAGTCACTGACAAAAGAAAATGGTATTGCCACAGTTCATTAATTATGATTCACGCCCAAGCAAAATAGGAGTTCTGTTTCAGAGGAGAAAGAGGGAATAGTTGTTAAGTAGGCACCCAACAGTGTCTGCCACATGCCTTAACCAAGAATAAGTTATATTGACTTTTTTTTTTAATTTATTTTATTTATGTATTTTTGGCTGCATTGGGTCTTCGTTGCTGCACGCAGGCTTTCTCTAGTTGTGATGAGCGGGGGCTACTCCTCATTGCGGTGCGCGGGCTTCTCATTGCCGTGGCTTCTCTTGTTGCGGAGCACGGGCTCTAGGCATGTGGGCTCAATAGTTGTGGCTCACGGGCTCTAGAGCGCACGCTCAGTAGTTGTGGTGCACGGGCTTAGTTGCTCCGTGGCATGTGAGATCTTTCTGGACCAGGGCTTGAACCCATGTCCCCTGCATTGGTAGGCGGATTCTTAACCACTGTGCCACCAGGGAAGCCCATTATATTAACTCTTAACAGAAAACTGCAGTGATCAGGAGCTTGAGCTCTGGAGTCAGACTGGAAATCTCAGCTTTTCTACTTACTAGCTCCGTGATCTTGAGTAAACTTTAATCTTACCTAACCTCGGTTTCCTTATCCACAAAATGGATATAATAAGAGTACTCACCTGAGTTGTGAGAACTGAATGGAGCTATTTGAGTCAAGGAAGCATTTAACATGTGGTCATATAAACGAACACTCAAGTGACTTTAGTTTGTGCTAAATAGTAATATTTGTGACAAGGCCAAAGGCATTGATAAATCACCTTTATAACTCTGTAAGTATTCAATTCACTCATCTTAGTAAGCTTAGGTTCAGTTTTAAAATAGTCTAGAAATAAGCTGCCCACCCCAGTGAATTAATTCTGGTAGGATACGATTTTGGAAATTACTACATAATTAAAGGAGTCACATTGCAAATGTCTCTCTCTAAAATGGCACCTAACCAAATAATCAGATCATATCCGTATTTATCATTGTTTCCCAAACCTAATGGTTGGCTTGATAGTTGTGATTTCCATAGGGGAATATTAATAAGCTAAATAATATGGAACCTGGTTTAACAACAATAAATGATACAGTTGAATATGATGATCTCCAAGGTTTCTTTGGGCTACCTCTATCCATCTAATCTATGGAGATAAAGATAGGTGTGTTTCAATATGCAGAACACATGAGTTAGGTCCCAAGATGGCTACAGTGGCTCCAAATAACAATATCCAATGACTGAAAGGAAGTGTCTCTCCCTTCCTCATTTCGTTTTAGTAGATCAAGGAAACCTTTCCCCAAAGGCCCCAGCAACACTTTCCCTCCAGCTCATTGGCTGGACTTACCCAAATGCCCTTTCCTAAACTAAAGATGCAAAGGGTAATGAAATACTTTTATCCAGTTTGCCCCTCTAGTGCTCAGAGGGGGATCCAGTGTCTTGTAGGCTGTATGGCTGCACAATATCTGAACACAGTTTGGCGGGGAGGAGGTCTTTTAGCAAATATGAAGGGGAGAGATTGCTCGATTTGCTTCTAATTTACATACACTCACACACACATACACTGTTTGACAAGGTGGAAAGTTTTGTTTTATAATATTGCCGACTGTTCCTAATGAGAATTAAGTATACCCTGTAAGTGGAAAACTTCAGAATGGCAAGTATAAATTCTCAAATTTTCTCAGATGACCCGCACTTAGTTACTCCTTTGTACAAGCAGAGATGCATCATATTGAGGTTTGTGTGCTGACAGCTCCAGGGAAATCACTCACATCAGAGTCTCTGTGAATAGTGCCCCTGGAGTCGTGTGTGGCACTGTGCCAAAGCGAGGCAGGTGTAGAGAGAAATTTTTATTTATTTTTATATTCTCACTATTTCTTTCATGGAAACCTGAATCTCTAGTAACAGTCAATCAAATCATCATATTTAAGAATGAAGTCTTTCTTAAGTATTAAGGTGGCAGAGGGTAGGGGAGAAGTGGAGTGGAAAGATAAAACAAATATTTGCCTTCTATACAGAATACAGGAACATTTATCCTGTTCTTATTCCCACAGATGATAATAAAATCATCTTGAATTTTAAAAATTCTGATCCACAAAATCTTTCACTGCCTTAGAAAATGTTCATACTGACCTGTATTGTGGAAATTATATATGTAATGCAGCCTAACATGAATAGCCTAACTGAATTTGGGATTAATTATCCTATTGTATCTTTATATTTTATTAGCATTTTTATTTGCCGAGGCCTATGGGCTAATTTGTATGCTAATGCTAAATATATGCTCACTTATGAAAGCAAATACATGGAAAATTTTCTTTCAGTTAGACAAACTAATTTATTGTTAAAATCTGTATCACTATGTTTCATACATAAATGTGCATTTTTGCCCATAGGTGCACTTACCTGCAAATGACCAAATGCATCCAGCCCAGATTCACAGAACAGGAACATTCAGAACCAAGTGCAGTGCCCACATGCTTTGAAAGGGGGGTTAGTTAAGCAGTCAAGTGTCAAGTTTGCCAGACAAAGCAGGACAAAGAGAACATTGAATGAAACAGAAAATACCAAAGTAAACCATCTTTTATATTTCAGCTTAAATACAACCTCCTGCTCAAGACCAGCCTTGAATTCCCACAGCTGGGTGTCATTTGGATGTCATCTCATCCTTCTCCAAAACCAATAGCATGTTGTCGCTATGTGTTTTCCAGTAGACCTCAAGATCCTTGAGGGCAGGGTCCCTTTCTGATTCGTTTGTGTAACCCCCATCGGGCTGGGCCCTTTATCTTTAGTGACCACTCATTCATTCATTCGTTCATTCATTCAAGTACCTGTTATGCACAGGCATTGTTTCAGGTGCTGGTTTACAGCAATGAACAGATGTACAAGGTCCCTCCTTTCATGGGGAAGAAGACAGTGTAGGGGAGGAAAACGTTTTCCTCAACCCTCTTAGAGTCCCTGGCTGGATCTGAAAATTAAACTGGCAAAGACAGATTAATAGGAGAAAAATATAGAGGACTTCCCTAGTGGTCCAGTGGTTACGACTTCGCCTTCCAATGCAGGGGGTGCGGGTTCAATACCCGGTCGGGGAGCTAAGATCCCACGTGCCTCATGGCCAAAAAACCAAAACGTAAAACAGAAGCAATATTGTAACAAATTCAATAAAGACTTTAAAAATGGTCCACATAAAAAAAATCTTTAAAAAGAAATAGGAGAAAAGTATACAAATTTATGTAATATAAGTTTTGTAATATACGGAAATGAAGACCAGAAGAAATGGTAAGCCTGAGTGTTTTTATGCTATTGATGAACAGTGACAAGTTGTGGGAAAATATGATAGGGCAAAGAGGATGAGCTAAGTGTAGTAAACTGGCGGAATTTAGCAAGGCCTGTCTGCTCAGATTCTTTCCCATTATCTGTCCATCTTGGATATGAGGATGTTTCTTTTCTGCAGGCATAGGGAGGGCACCTCTCACCTGAGGGTCAGATGAGCTGTTTCAAGGATGAAGGGCAGGGGGACAGAGAGAACTTCCTGCTTCTGCCGGTTTCTTCAAACTCCTTCAGCTTAAAATATTCAATATGCCAAATTGCCATATATTGGGGTATTGTGCCCCAAACCCCTCCAAAGAAGATATACAGATTGCCAACAAACACATGAAAAGATGCTCAACATCACTAATCATTAGAGAAATGCAAATAAAAACTACAATGAGGTATCACCTCACACCAATCAGAATGGCCATCATCAAAAAATCTGCAAACAGTAAATGCTGGGGCTTCCCTGGTGGCGCAGTGGTTGA
Organism: Stenella coeruleoalba; assembly: GCF_951394435.1. Lineage (NCBI taxonomy): Eukaryota > Metazoa > Chordata > Mammalia > Artiodactyla > Delphinidae > Stenella > Stenella coeruleoalba. The sequence goes on along the minus strand of NC_137169.1, from coordinate 99,342,780 downwards.
GAGTCCACCTGCCGATGCAGGGGACACGGGTTCGTGCCCCGGTCCGGGAAGATCCCACATGCCGCGGAGCGGCTGGGCCTGGGAGCCATGGCCGCTGAGCCTGCGCATCCGGAGCCTGTGCTCCGCAACGGGAGAGGCCACAACAGTGAGAGGCCCCCGTACTGCAAAAAAAAAAAAAAAAAAAAAGCGCAAAAAAAAAAGCGCTGGAGAGGGTGTGGAGAAAAGGGAACACTCTTGCACCGTTGGTGGGAATGTAAATTGATACAGCCACTCTGGAGAACACCTTAAAGAACTAAAAATAGAATTACCATATGACCCAGCAATCCCAATACTGGGCATATACCCTGAGAAAACCATAATTTAAAAAGAGTCATGTACCAAAATGTTCATTGCACCTCTATTTACAATAGCCAGGACATGGAAGCAACCTACGTGTCCATAGACAGATGAATGGATAAAGAAGATGTGGCACATATATACGATGGAATATTACTCAGCCATAAAAAGAAATGAAATTGAGTTATTTTTAGTGAGGTGGATGGACCTAGAGACTGTCATACAGAGTGAAGTAAGTCAGAGACAGAAAAACAAATACCGTATGCTAACACATATATATGGAATCTAAAAAAAAAAAAAAAAAAAGGTTCTGAAGAACCTAGGAGCAGGACAGGAATAAAGACGCAGATGTAGAGAATGGACTTGAGGACTCGGGGAGTGGGAAGGGTAAGCTGGGACGAAGTGAGAGTGGCATGGACATATATATACTACCAAATGTAAAATAGATAGCTAGTGGGAAGCAGCCACATGGCACAGGGAGATCAGCTTGGTGCTTTGTGACCACCTAGAGGGGTGGGATAGGGAGGGTGGGAGGGAGATGCAAGAGGGAAGGGATATGGGGATATATGTATATGTATAGCTGATTCACTTTGTTATAAAGCAGAAATTAACACACCATTGTAAAGCAATTATACTCCAATAAAGTTGTTTAAAAAAAATAACAATACATACGTAAGCTTCTAAAAGAAAAAGCAGTAAACCCCAAACAAGTAAATGATCAAGATAGTTTCCCATAGTAATAGTACTATAATAGAAGATGAAACAGAATGAAGTGATGGGTGATTAGGAAAGGACACAGGCTACATTAGATACAGGTCACAGGGAAGGTCTGGCTGAGAAGGTGACAATTTTGCTGAGACGTGAATGACAAGTAAGAGGGAACCAAGTGAAGACCCGAGATCCAAGAACCTCAGGCCAACACGAGACCTTGGATAGACCTGTGTCTGAATTTGAAGAACAGAGGAGTGCCAACGTGGCTTGAGTCTGGCTGTGCAGGAGAGAGGGGTAGGAAAAGAATTCAGAAAGGAAGGCCAGGGGCCAGATCACATACAGCTTTTCAGGCCAAGGCAAGGAATTTGAATTTTATTCAGAGCATAATGAGTTGTAAGGCGAGAAGTAGCAAAATCTGATTTACATTTTAGACTGATGGTTCTGATTGCTACACAGAGAAGGATGGAGGTGACAGCAGAAGCAGGGAAGCCAGAGAGAAACCTGGCACAGGAGCCCCATGAGAGATGACGGTGGCATGGACCAGGGTAGAAAAAATGAAGATGAGAATCTGTTGAATGCACTGTGGAAATCACCAATTATAGTTTTAATTTCCTAGACTGATCTCAGTTAAAGAAATATGTTACAACTGTATTTAATAAGAAGCTTTGTGGAATGTAATTGCTTTGTTGAAATGTCCCTTCACAGTAAGATAAGTAGGAAGTTAGAAAATAAAAAGTGGGGGAAATTCTTAATTAAGTTTAAATTTATACAGGTTCTTTTATTATGTTTATTGAGCATCCAGAGAGATGGAATGTTAATTTCAAGGTTTTTGTTTAATCTCTTAGGAAGGTAACATCTGCTCACAGCCTACGATGCTTATGAAACAACATATATTGTTTTTTTTATCTACAGGGTGTGTTGTTATAAGAAGTGGAATTTGTTTCTTAACTTATACAGGAACTCACAAGCTCGGTTTTAAAAGAGCTCTCCCATCATATAAAATCTTTTAGGTTCTTTGAGAAGTTAGAAAACTTCAGGCCCTTGAGTCTTATTTTCTCATTGCAGACCAAAAGCAAATAAACAGTGCCTTCAGTGGATTCCAATACAAAGCACGATGTGAAGTTCCCTTTCTTCAACAGAAGGAAAATTCTCATTTACTTGGCTAAGCTTAGGTGAAGCGTTTCCAAACACACAGTCCCAAATTTCACAGTAAAAATGATTGGAAACACACCGCATGAGCTTAAAATAAACACACCCCATTCAAAAACCAGGTACTGTGGGCTTATACTTAACAAAAATATCCAAATGAAATCTATGTTTTCCTTTATTCAAAAATGGAGAGTAACCTTATTGGATCTGGGGTGAAGAAGGGAAGGACTGAGTTTCAGTCCAGAAACAGGGCAACATGCTAAATAGTATGGGTTCTGATGAAGTGCTTCTGTGCTTAGAACCTAAAGTTAATCTTGGCACATTTAAATATGTAGTAACTATCTGTTAAGAGAGTATATCTGAAAAGTTCTTATCACAAGAAAAAAGTTTGTAACTGTGCAGTGATGGATGTTAATTAGACTTATTGTGGTGATCATTTTGCAACATATACATATGTATACTAAATTATGAGGTACACTTGAAACTAATATAATGTTATATGTCAGTTATACAATAAATAAATAAACAACTGTCCATTCACAGTTTGACGGGCACAAAGGACAAACAGAGCAACTGGTTATATGAACAGCAGACCTTCAGAAGCACTGATACAAACAATACTTGGTTAATGTTCAAGGTTACCTTTTCAGCCTTGGTGTGTTGGAGAATGTTTACAGATTGAAATTTTCACCTTGCAAAGTGCTACAGACTGAACTGTGTGTCCCCACCCCCCCCCCCAAATTCATATGCTGAATCCTTATCCCCCAATGTGACTATATTTGGTGATAGGACCTTTAAGGAGGTAATTAAGGTTAAATGAGGTCATAAGGATGAGGCTCTAATTCAATAGGATTGGTGGCCTCTTGAGAAGAAGAGAGATTTCCCTCCCACTTGACTCCACTTTAGCTACACTAACCTTCTTGCAATTCTTTCAACATGCCAGGAATGCTCCTTCCTCAGCTCTCCCTCTGCCTAGAGTGCTCTTCCCCCAGGTAGTTTCATGACCACTCCCTCCCTCACCTCCATTTGACATTGGATCAAATGCCACTTAAGCATGGACTTTACTTGACCTTCCTATCTAAAAATGCAACATCCCCTCAACTATTAAACATCCATGCCCTACTCTCTCTTCTTGTCTTTGTCCACAGCATTTATAACTTTCTGATATACAATATACTTATTATGTCTCATTTTTGTCTGTCTCTACCCAAGTTCCATGACGGCAGGGATCTTTGTTTTGTTCACTGATTTATCCCCAGTGCCTAGAATAGCACCTAGCTTGTAGTTGGGACTCGATAAATACTTGTTTGTTCAAGTGCTTTCCCATCAAAGTACTTCCAGATATATTAACTATGCTAGGTAATTTAATCTTCATAATAATTTTAAAATAATTTGATCTTTGTAATAATCCTATGCGGTAGGTGTCATTCGTATTCCTATTTACTAGTGGGTCAGAGAGGTTACTGCAGTCATCCACAGGTCTCTCAACATTAAGTGTCAGTCAAAACAAACTCAGATATTTTAACTCCACATCTAGTCTCCTTTCCTATACCATGGTGGTCATTCTAAGACATTTTCATCATAAATGCCCATCAATATATGAAAGGATAAAGAAATTGTATATATACACAATGGAATATTACTTAGTCATAAAAAAGAATGAAATAATGCCATTTGCAGCAACATGGATAGACCTAGAGATTATCATACTAAGTAAAGTACAATAAGTCAGACAGAGAAAGGCAAATATGATATGATATCACTTCTATGTGGAATCTAAAAAATAATACAAATGAACGTATTTACAAAACAGAAACAGACTCACAGTCATAGAAAACAAACTTATGGTTACCAAAGGGGAAAGGGAAGGGGAGGGAGTTTGGGATTAGCAGATACAAACAACTATATAAAAAATAAATAAACAACCAGTTCCTACTGTATAGCACTGGGAACTATATTCAATATCTTATAATAAACTACAATGGAAAAGAATCTACGTGTACATATATATGTATAACTGAATCACTTTGCTGTACACCAGAAACTAAGACAACATTGTAAGTCAACTATACTTCAATTTTAAAAATTTGACTACAAAAATTTTAAATGTGTGCATGACAAAACAATTACCATAAACAAAGTTTAAATACAAATTACAGCCTTGGGACAAATATCTATACTATTTGTTGACAAAGATTTCCTTCTTATACAGAAAGTTCTTATAAATTAATAAGCAAGCAAGGCAAAACAAATAGTCCAGTGGAAAGAGGCTAAGTTAGATTATAGAAAAATAATAATAAACTGACTTTAAACATATGAAAAGTGTCAATTTTCAAAAAACAATAAAATTCCATTTTTCTCCTAAAAGATTGGAAAGGATCAAAAGTTTGATAATATATTATGTTGTGGAGATATGACTATAAATTAGAATACTCTTTTGGTGGGTAATATGCCAGCATCAGAATTTTTTAAATTTCAATGCAGTTCCATTACTAGGAATTTTCAAAGACTTACGTACTAGCAAGTACATTGTAAGCACTGTATGCCATAGAAAATGTCTGGAATAGAGGCTGGTTAAATGAATTGTGAAATATACATTTGACAGAATATTGTGCAGAATGAGGTAGAACTTCATCTGCCAATGTGGAAAGATCCCTAAAATACATTTTTAAAGATACAGATATGCTTGCTCCTATTTGGATTAAAAAGGGGAGGGGGATGATGGATATTTGCATACACCCTATAGGCCTGTGTCCTCTGGAGGACACAGAGGAAACTAATGGCTGTGGTTGTCTCTAGGCAGTAAGACTGGGAGGCTGAAAGGGAGAAATGCTTTTCATTAAATACCATTTTGCACTGTGACTTATTATTATTTTTACAAAGTATATGTATTACTTGAAAAAAAGAGATGAAAAAGAGAAGTACTATGTTTAAAGAAGAGGAGGAGGGCTTCCTTGGTGGCACAGTGGTTAAGAATCCACCTGCCAGTGCAGGGGACACGGGTTCGAGCCCTGGTCCAGGAAGATCCCACGTGCCGTGGAGCAACTAAGCCCGTGTGCCACTACTGAGCCTGCAACTAAGCCCGTGCGCCACAACTACTGAGCACGTGCACTCTAGGGACCGTGCTCTGTGACAAGAGAAGCCACCGCAATGAGAAGCCCACATACGACAACCAAGAGTAGCCCCCGCTCGCCACAACTAGAGAAAGCCCACACACAGCAACGAAGACCCAATGCAGCCAAAAATAAATAAATAAATAAATTTTAAAAATTAAATAAATAAGAGGAGGAAGTGGAGTGAAAAAGGGAGGGCATGGGGGGAGGGGAAGGAAGTAGTTGAAGACAAACAAAACTAATCAAGACCTATACTTCTGCATGCCCCACATGGCCTAGCCCAGAGTCTGAAATAGAGGATGCTGAGTAAATAAAACTCCCAAATCTACTCTACCAATTCTGAGTCTCATCCAAGCACCAGTTTGATATTTTCAGCTCAGATTAACCTTTTAAAACCAGACTACCTGGGCCAAGAGATAATTGGGCCAGGGAATTTTCTGGTTCTTGGAGATAGTCTATTCTGGTAAGAAATTAAACTTTACCCATTGCTTACTGTCTTTAGCTGAGATCAGGGTAAATCAACATTGGTGAGAAAAACACTATTGCACCAAAGCAGCGTGTTACAAATCTGAAACTAAAGATAGACATATTAGAAGTCACTAGGACAATGCAACAACTCTGTATGCGCCAATTTTTGTGCTTCTAATGATTTTAAATTTTTAAAAAATGAATAGCTTTATTTTCTGTTTAATTACATTTTAACTAAAAGCTGAAATTAAAAAAAGAAGTTACTAGGACAAGACCTACTAGCAGAAATGTCATCAGTGTTAGTTTTGGAAGAGATTTGCGTCTCAGCTGATTTCTAGATTTGGCGTGGCTTGCAGAGAGCATTCTAGCCCATGTTTATCTTGATCTAGTGGGTTAATCTGTACCAAAAGGAAGTTATTTTAAAATGAATTGTAGCAAAGTTTTACAGAATATTAATAGAGCAATAGCCAATGTAAATAGGCAGTAAAACTTGGGAAATTCTCAGGAATTTACTTTTTAATGTATTAGTGTCAAATTGGCTGGTTTTATTGAAATAAGTCAGACAGAGAAAGACAAATACTATATGATCTCATTTATGTGTGGAATCTTAAAAAAAAAAACTTGAACTCATAGAAACGGAGAGCAGATTGGTGGTTACCAGAGGTGGGGTGGCAGGGGGTTGGTCAGGGAAATGGATGAAGGTGGTCAAAGGTATAAACTTCCACTTATAAGTAAGTTCTGGGCATATAATGTACAGTATAGTTAACAATAGTATTACATATCTGAAAGCTGCTAAGAGAGTAGATCTTAAGAGTTTTCATCACAAGAAAAAAAATTCGTTAACTATGTGAGGTGATAGATGTTAATTAAACTTATTGTGGTGATCATGTCACAATATATGCATATATCAAATCGTTATGGTGTACACCTTAAACTAATACAATGTTACATGTCAATTATCTTGATAAAACTGGGGGAAAAATTTTCTTTAAATTAACTTTTTGCTTAAGCTCATTTGGATAGACCTTTTTGTTACAACCAAAACAGTTTTACAGTCTTAACTGAGGTAACAATCATCACGTAAAATTCACCTGAGTAGGAGAGAAAACTGGATTAATTATATGTGTATATATATATGTGTGTGTGTGTATACATATATATATGAATGATTTTTTTAAGCAAGATTTAAGAAACAAATAAAAACTCAGAAACTCAGAAACTACTCACCATGTCAACCTGTCTCACATACTTGCCACAATTAATTGTCTAGAAAAAAGAGTAAAGACACTAGGCTCTGAGTATTCTAAAAATCCAACTAATTGCTTGGAATATCCCAAGTCTGAGAGATTTAACTCAGTTGCTTAATCCCTACAGTAATGATGCACTACACGGAGAACAGTTGTTCTGAGTAGTGACCGTGAGACAGCAGAAAGCCATAGTTATCTCAGAGGATAATATGTAGGCTCATAGAATTATACACTTGGAAGAGTTCAAAGTCACCTACTACCTACTAATGCAGGGAGATGGACTTGTGCCATTTTCAACAACATAAATTGAAATATTTATTTTAATCATTAAGTAATTGAAAAATTAAATATAAAAAAACAAGAGTTTTCCAATCCCTCTACTAAGACCCTGCAAGGGAATTTTACCATGGTGGGCTTGCTTAGTTAGATATTGGGGAACACAGAAGTTTAACAAACAACCCCTCTCTTTCTCCATCCTGTAATTCATATGAAGAGACAAATATTCTATTTTTCACAGTAATCTTTGAGGAATGTCATACATTTTGATTCAAAAGTATTAGGCAGCATGTGCAGTAAAAAATGGAAGAAATGTAGAATTAGTAGATTTTTATTTGGATCCTAGTCTTGTTCGTCCATAAATGTGTGATCTAAAACTAAAACTCAAAAAAAGCTGATTTTTAGAGATTTGGTCAAAGTAAACAAGACGACTATATCCATCTATCATGAATAAGAATCTTTCCAGTTATAAAAAAAAAAATCTGCTCAAAATAATTGACATACAAGAACTGCTGAAGTTTAGAAACAACATTGGAGTTATATTTTTTCGTATCAAAACTATAACCTCTCAAAGCTGCAGAAGCGCAGTGAATGCAGCATAGCTGAACAAGGGACAAGCTTATTCCTGGGACCAAAATTCCCAATTCTGAAACAGTGTGATGCCTAGGACCTTTCGGGAACCTCACACTCACTGTACTCAGCAAAACAGTCATGTTGTTGCTTCTTCCAACACCACCAGCAGAAACAAATACTGCAGAAGCTTTGTGACTTGTGGAGGCAGATTCTCACCTTTTTTTTAGTTTTCAAGCCATCCCTTACAGGCTGAGATGCATTCTCTTGATTTCTTTTCATGGATCTCGGCTCAATGCTTATGTAACAGCTTGGCCTTTTCACAAAAATTAGGCTCTGTGCTGGGACAAGTTGCTAGTTGTATCAAGAGTCTTAAACTTTGAAATCCCCAAATACATTATTTTAAAGATCTTGAGTGCTCGTTCAGATGATAAATTATACAGAAACCAATATGAATTCAAATGCAGGAGATCCAGAGTGGCTAGAGCATAGGAGGGGTTTATGGAGACAAGGTAGCAGAAAGAATTCTGGAAAGAATGCTGGAAGACCTTGAATGTCAAGGAGCCCAGACTGTACTTGCTAATCGTGGAAAGTCCTAATGGATTAGAAAGCAGGGTAATAGTATAATCAAAGTGGTGCTTTTAGGCCATAGACGATATGAGAAATTGAAGATGAAATTGGTTTTTTTAATTTGCATATGTAGTGAAGAATATTGAGAAAGCATCACAACAAATTATTAGTAGTAGTTCAGTATTTATCTGAGTGATAGAATTACCAAGGCTTTTTATTTTATCCATCTGTGTTACTTAATTTTATTGATAATGCAAATGTGTTGCTTTGCATTAAAGAAGGCCAAATTATGTAAATGTTTATTTTATAATGCAAAAATTCAAATACAAGAAAGAATATTAAAATGAACCCCACATACACGTCACCCAGATTAAACAATGATCAAGATTTTGCCATATTTGCTCCCTCTCTCCCTTTTTCCTTTCTTTCCTTTCATTCCTTTACTAGTATCTTACCCCTGCCGGTTCATGTGTCTTCCTGACCTGACCCACTAGTTCTTGATAGCTTCCTTGCTTTCCAGTGCAGCAAGATGTCCCAGACTCCTCTTAATTTCCTGCCACAGGCCTGAAATCAGCCTGTCTTTCAAGGTGCTCTGTTTCCTTTCAGCGGGTGAAAAATTATTTTAAGAAATAAAGGTATAAGCTAACAGCCAATTTTATACAGAGGCTATTCCTGAACCACTGTGAGGGCTACCATCCTGAGACTTGTGGAGGAAATATTAAAAATAGCATTAAGTAAATGAGAATAGGTAAGCGTTCTAAACATGAATCTGCTTTTCAAAACAAAACAGACCTGTCAGCATTTAAAACTTGCCCCAGTAGGTAACCCTTCTTCTCCTGAGTATCCTTCTTCAGTTTAGGAGCTATTCAGGTTCTTTGTGATCTTTTAAGTAAAAATTTTCAACCAGCTCTTACTGGATAGAATTTAGCATCTTTTACAATAGCACCCTCATTTCATTTTCATGCATCTCAGCAAGATGTTAAGTAATAAATAACACCCTTTCCTTTCTGCTTGAGGGAAGTTTTCATCCTCTAGTCTAAGGCTAAACAAAGTACCATTGCTCCATTCACACCATGGGAACCAAGATTTTTTTTTAACCTTTAAAGCAGTGATTCTTAATTTTTTCCTGCCCACCACAAGTGAGGAATACTGAACGTGTGTGTGTTTAAATAGAGCTAAAGCATAAGAAGTGTTTACCGTGTGTGCAAGCACTATTCTCGGTCCTTACATGCATTAACTCTTTCAGTCCTGGCAACAACCCTATGAAGTAGGTTTTTAAATTGAAGTATAGTTGATTGATTCATTTTTATAGATAAAGACACCAAAGAATAAAGGGGAAAAAGTAAGGAGGAGCCCAAGACCATTCTGCTATGATGTGATGGAGCCAGAATTTGAATTCAGGCAATCTGGCAACAAACTCACTCAGGGTTTTTTTCCCTCACTAAACAAATAGAAAACTCCCAAATCTCAAAACCACCCCTGGAAAGAAATTACTCTGTTTAAGAGTGAAGTACCAGAGCCCTTCACTTTATAAGCAAGAAAACAAGGTGCCCGCTATCACCATTGTATTGTTCTGGCTAGCCCAATAATAACACATGCAGTTGACAACTGTATTGTTGTTACTCAGGAAAGAACTAAACGTGTTTATTGAACTTTTTCTATCATTAGACGGGCACTTTTCTCATTGTATTATGCAAGTTTCATGTAGGCAAGGACAATATCTTCATCTTTGTATCTCAAACATCATTCCTGGAACATAGGAGGGAAATAATATATAAAATAAATAATTTTTGAATGAATTAAAGTTGATAAACAGCTCTGGATTTTTTCTTAAATGCATATTGCACCATGACACCTATGTATAGGTGACCATATTTTGTCTAAATCCGGACACTTCTGAAAGTGAAAGAAGTTACTAGCATTAATTATACCAGAACAATAACAACAAAAACAAAGCCTTCTTATTTGAGCAGTTTTGCTGCATAAATCAGCACAACTAATCAAATCAACTGAGTCCCAAGGCAGGGTAATTTATGAACATTTAGTTCATAAACGAAGAAGAAAGGCTATTTTGCAGTATAAATTTGTCAGACAGACCTATAGTTCTTTCCTCTGTACCTGTTTTTATGACCCATTAGTGAAAACTTGTCCTGTCATCTTTTAAGTCCTTTATTTATGCTGCTGTTCTATTCCAAACAACATTAAGTATCGCAGATATCTGCTTATACACTTAGTCTTTGTTCTTAGTTGAAGTTTAAAAATAAACTATGAATTCAATGTACTTTCATAGTCAAACTCTAGGCGCATTTACATATAATTCTTATTTTTAAGGTTAAACTTTGGGTTTGCCCATATATGTTAGGGGTGGCAAAACTTGATAGGCAATTCAGAGAGGTATTTATTCCTTCTAGTAAAAAAAGTGTTCATCTTTCAGTCTTTTTCTCTGTGACCAGAAAAATCTGTATTTATGATTTCTATGAACTTTTCTCGTATTCCAGTGTTCAGGGGATAGCAGTGGCGGTGAAAATCTGGTTGTCTATATTCTTATAAATGATTTAGCTTTCCTGTTTTGTCAACTCAGCTGTTTAAGTCTCCTATGAGCTACAGCAAGGATATAATATCATTTGCAGTGTTATCTGCAAACATAAAAGGCAATGTCGGTATATGGCTCATAGACACCACTTACATTCTATTGTAGACAAGGAAGCAGGAAACATAATCATAGTAGTTAGATTTAAATGGTTTGCCTGTTGTTCCATAGAACACTTGTTTTCATTTACCCCTCCAAGTCTGCGCAATTCAACTCAGCTACTGTGAAGCAGAAAATATTATCAATTAGAACCACAGTGTGTTAGTCCTGAATCACAGGGCTTCAATACCCTGGTGTGTTATGATACCCAAAGCTATACCCTGCTTCCCGCCCCAGCACACATATGATAGTAGGACTAGATGTGTTCAGAGGCTAAATGTGTACTGAGAATTAATAAAGAGTAAAACCAAAAAGGTGAAAAGTTAAGAAACAAAATTTCTTAGAAGGTAAAAATCTGGAAAGCCAGAACAATAGGAATAAAAAATTGATATATGACCCACAACTCTTGCCCCTTTTAGTACAGTAAGACTAGACCTTAAATGGGCAAAATTGGGAGTGACTAACAGGTCAATGAGTCCCTCACATCAAACTCAGTATCTAAACTTGAACTAATTTTCTCCTTTCTCTCCCACCCAACTCCAGCTTCTTGGTCAATGGCAAGATTGCTGGAAAGGCTAGACACTGAAGTCATTTTAACTGAAGTCCAAGCCTCTTTCATCTGCATAGCAATCCATTGACAAGTTCTGTGGATGGTTTGTTGCTTTGAAATATTTATTGTATCTAATGTTCATTTCTCATTTCCATTGCCTCACTCTAGTCCAGCCCTCACTGATTCATCTGTGGACCATTAGAACAGCTTTCCAGCTGGTCCCTCTAGTAGCACGTGATCCTCCACTTCCAATCCATCCTACATACTTTGTAAGCGGCAATCTTCCCAAAACACCGCTTTCATTTTCCTCTCTAGGGAGGCTCAGCAGCTCCATCACTTCAAGGTTCTCCAAAATACAGATGCCTTCCATCCTTCTCAATCTTATTCCTTTGGTTCTGAATATTTATTCTCTGATTCTCTGATCCAGTCAAGTTCTTCTCTACACAAGCCCACAAACTACAATCTCTCCTGGCTGTTCCTTAGCCCCCTTGCCTGGCATGCATTTATTTCCCTCTGCCATCAAAATTCAGCAAGTTCAAGACCTAGCTCCAACCCTTTCTGTCTCTGAAGTATACTGTTTGACCAACATTTGACTCCTTTTGTCCACAAGCAAAGCACTGTTCTGTCACTGTGGGTGGTTCATTCAACCTTGAACAGGGAATGCAGAGAGAAGGTCATAGTGCTTAAGGGCGGGCTCCCAAGTCAGATGTCCTCTTTTTAAAAATGTGACCTTGGGGCTTCCCTGGTGGCGCAGTGGTTGAGAGTCCGCCTGCTGATGCAGGGGACACGGGTTTGTGCCCCGGTCCGGGAAGATCCCACATGCCGCAGAGCAGCTAGGCCCGTGAGCCATGGCCGCTGAGCCTGCGCGTCCGGAGCCTGTGCTCCGCAACGGGAGAGGCCACAACAGTGAGAGGCCCGCGTACAGGAAAAAAAAAAAAAAATGTGACCTTGGGTGAGTTACTTAACCTCTCTCAGCCCCAGTTTATTAATCTGTAAAATGGGGATAATAATAGGATCCACCTTGTGGAGGTGTTGAGAGATTAAATGAGACAATTCAAATGAAGCGGTCAGCACTGGGCTTAATATGGCCAGTGCCTGATAAACGTTAGATGTTATTACTATTCGTGAGACATTTGCTGGGTCCAGGCTCAAGGGCCCTGCCTCCAGGAATTCACAATCCGGTGGAAGAGACAGACTCACTGTACGTGTGTACATGTGTGTACACATAGGGCAGGAGAGTGGAGTCGGGGATGACACTGAAGGATAGAAGCAGCATTAACCAAGGTAACTAAAGAATACAGGAGAGAGGTAAGGCTAATGAAGGAGAGACTATGTGGTTGCTTTGGGAAATACTGAGTTTGACATCAATGGAGCCATGTTTTGGTTTGCCCCTCCACATCTGCTTTTTCTTTTTCTTTCTTTTTTTTTTGGCTGCACCCCTGGGATTGAACCCGTGCCCCAGCCCCACCCTGCCCACAGTGGAAGTGCGAATCCTAACCACTGGACCGCCAGGGAATTCCCCCTCCAGATCTGCTTTTCATCCTCCCCTACTCTGCCCTGGGCTCTCAGGGTACTGATCTGAGGGACTACATCCACAGCCTGCCATGCCCTCTGGCTTTTGTTGGAGTGTGGCCAGTGGGGAACCAAGCAGGAGATAGCAAGGAGGGAGGAGAAGGTCTGGGTATTTACTTCTCTAGTTTTTTTCCAGTGAGGCCACTTTGAGCTGCCTGCATCCCGTGGTACAAGATCACTATTCTCTCAAGGCAGTCTGCTCTCCACAACTCTCTCTCCTTCTAGGTTCTAGTAACTTCTCCCTCTCCTCACCCCTTGGGATTTAGGGCTGGTGAAAGCCCAGCTTTCACTAGCGCCCTATGGTTCCTCTAGCCCCAAACCTTTGTAAATAGTCTCTTGATAAATAAACCCTCCAATTTGCGTGTGCCATCTGTTGAGACCTTAAGTGATCCACCATGTTGATCTGGTTGTTGGGATTTCAGGTCTAGAATTTGGGAGAGGTTTTTAAAGTTTGAGCTGGCGGAGGGAACAAGATTGCTGACTGAGGAGAGTAGATGAGGAAAAGAACATCAGAGGCAGAACCTGGGGTGAATACTCCAGGCAGCGAGAGAAAGAACACAACAGCTTCAAGTGTGAAAGTAATAATAACTCCTTTTTCTTATGACCCTGATGATCCTCAACAACACCTTTCCAGAAGGATGTAGAAATGCAATAATCCTATTGACACGGCAGTCATTTTAAAACATCATCAGGGTGCCTGACAGCTTGGACTTGCAAACAGAGTCTGAGTTCATTATGCATACTTATTTGTATAGGAACTTCACCTTTCAAATTGTTTTAATTTTATTTTTTAACAGGTAAGGTAGTCATATGATTCAAAAATGAAAAAGTAAAAATAAAAAAGAAGGTGCAATATGGAAAGTCTCTTTCCTGCCTGTCCCCCTTCACCTTGTTTCTTGTCCCCTGCTTTCTCCAGTATCATTTTTTATGAGTTGCTTATGTCTTCTTCCCATCTTTCTTAATGTAAATACAAGCTAATATAACTATACAGTATATTCCTATTTTTCCTTTCTTACACAAAAGGTATTATACTAGATGTACTATACCTTGTTTTTTCCTTTAGTATATCCTAGAGATATAGGATATCTGTAAGCTCTCCTCTGGAGTGCTTCTTCATGTTTTGTTCATAACTGCATAGAATGCCATGGAGTGGAAATACCATCATTTATTTACCGAGATGTAGAGGAGCTTTGATGAGTGCTGCCTACAACCATGAGTCCAAAGTTCCTCGTTACAAGTCTGAAACTTTCCCCCTCCCCACAAGCATCCAGTGTCCCATTACTACCGTCTTCTCTTCAGGACTCTGTCTCCCTCTCAGTAGAAAAAATTGAGGTTTTCAGAAGAAGCTTCCTCAATTTCCTGTTATCAAATTTTAAAACCCACCTACATCTGCACTGACCCTCTTCTCCCCTCAGACTGCAATAGGGGAGACTTGTCACCTCCTGTTTAATGCCAATCCTTTTATCTCCGATTACGATCCCATCCATCCCTTCCAGTCTTCTCAGGACCTTCCACTACTGTTGACCCTAGTTCCTCTCTTGTATATTAACCTTCTCCCTGGCAATGGCATCATATAAAAATACCACAACCCCCTGACTCTTTTCTGTCTCCAGCTACTGCCCTGCCCCTCTGTTCTTGAGCCAGACTTCCTGGGAGAGCTGTCCATAGTCAAGGTTTCAATTTCTCTGCTTGTTAAACACTCCTCAATCCATCTCAGCCCAGTTCCACCCCCATCAACCCACCTAGGCTTTTCAATGGCCCTCAGATCATTCAACAGATGTTTCAGGCTTAGTTGATTTCACAGAAACATTTGACACTCTCTCTGATCCTCTCCCTTTTGGAAATACTCCCTGCACTCTTCCTGGATTTCTTCTTACATGGTTACTTCTTCTCTACACATGAGGAATTATACTTAGTCCATAGTTAGGTGTTCAAGAAATAGGGTGAGTAGGGTGAGGTAAGCGAGACACCCAGACTCACTCACTTAGGTGCAAAATTTAAAGGGCTAATAAATAACTCCATAAATGAAAAATAACATTTAACGCAAGATTTTTGAAAATTCAATTAATGCAAAAAAATCAACATTGAACAAAATATCAAAAATTTTAACGAAGACCAGTGCTGGGCTGATTCAGATTGGAGACTGAGGCAAAGGAAGAAAACACATGCCTCTATCTATCTACATGTTTTTATGTATTTTGTAATGATTAGTTTGTTTCCTGAACATTAAAGTGTTGGAAAAGTATTGAAAATTTGAAAAGTAGATGTAATAACACATTTTTAAGTTTAAATATGTTTATACCAAAAAAGAATTGATTATGATTTTACTTCAAGTTAACTAAAACTCATTTGAGACTGTCCCCTGGTCAAAAGAAATTTTAAAACATGGCAATTCTGTTATCTCATTTGAAACATAAGGTTATCAAAGTAGTAGAGTTTGAAAATATTATTGGAAGTTCGCTTCCGTTAAAGCCAAGGGCACATCATTTTTCCTTGTCTCAGATTCCAGTAGGGCACATCAGGGAACTGTCAAGAGATATCACATTTTATTCTATTTTTAAACCAAAGTTCAGACTTTTTCCTACTGTCCCACCAGCCTGGAGAGAAATTTAACCTTAGTCATGTTTGGAGTTTCCCATCCTAGAACTGGACAAAGATCTGGAAGCCATCATATCCCCAGTGTACGGGGGAGAGGCTTCTGCCCATTGGACATCAATTCTCATTACATCCAAAACACGCTTGCCCAGGTGCACCCAGGGCCTTCAGGCCCAGTGGTTCTGCTGCATCTAAGGTCTCTGAAAGCTCCTGGGACCTTTGCTAAAGTCGGGAGCTTAAGCCATGTATGGGTCTTTATAATTCAAGACCCTTCAGGCCTCTCTCCCTTTGCCTCATGGTTTCTCTTTGTCCTCTGGACATTTACCAAAAACTACAAGACACTTTAACTTCAGGATCATTTTACTTTAGGCCCTGCCAAGATCCCTGAAGCTGGAAATCATAAAACCAGGCTATCAGCTTAAAATGGGAGGAAAGGGGAAAATAAGCATGAAAACAAAAATGAATATTTCCACAGACCATCCTGCCACATCAGCCTTATTTACAGGCTCATCTTCCTCCTTCCCTCTGGTCCTCCAGTGCAGGACTCCTGCAGGGCCAGGCCGAAGATCTCACTCCACAGTCTCTCCCAGGTAATCTCATTCACTTCCCTGGGTAGAGTTTCCATCCATTGGCTATGATTTTCTGATTTGTTTCTCTGGCCCAGACCTCTGACTGAGCCCTAGAACAATAGGTCCAGCTGCTCAATACCTCCATTTGGATAGCTCTCAGTGACATCAAACTAAATATACCCAGTGCCACACTCACAGCTTCTCCCTCCAATTCGGTCCTTTCCCAGTGCAGTCAGAATCAGAGTAGTCACCCTAGATTCCTCCTGCTTCCTTGCCTCCCATTTCCTATCATCCCTGAATCCCATCTACTTCCTCTCCTAGGTAGCTCTCAAATTCTAAATAGCAGGCTTCCCTGGTGGCTCAGTGGTTAAGAATCCACCTGCCAATGCAGGGGACATGGGTACGAGCCCTGGTCCGGGAGGATCCCACATGCCGGTGAGCAACTAAGCCCGTGCGCCACAACTACTGAGCCTGCGCTCTAGAGCCTGTGAGCCACAACTACTGAGCCCACATGCCACAACTATTGAAGCCCGTGTGCCTAGAGCCTGTGCTCCGCAACAGGAGAAGCCACTGCAATGAGAAGCCCACGCACCACAACGAAGAGTAGCCCCCACTCACCACAACTAGAGAAAGCCCGTGCACAGCAAGGAAGACCCAACACAGCCAAAAATAAAAATTTTTAAAAATTCTAAATAGCTCCATTTCCACTGCCTCCACTCTGCTCTCAGCTACTACTGTATCTTGACTATTGTTAAAACCTCCTAATTGCTCATCCTCTTCCAATCTCATCTCCATGAAGCTACCAGAGCAACCTTCTGAAATACATATCTGAACATCTCACCTTCTGGCTTAAACTCTGCAAGGCTTTCCATTGTTTCTGGAATTACACCAAGAGCGTGATGGCTCTGCTTGGTCTGGCCTCCCCGCCTTCTCTCACCCATAGCTTACCTTGCTCTGTCTTCCTCCCCTTGGCTCCCTGAGCCCCAGACAGACAAGCTGTTCTTTCCTACACACCCGCACCCGTTTCTCATTTTTGTCATTACATACTCATTTGCATGATTATGTGATTAATGTCTGATTCTCTCTCTAGTCTCTGTGCTCCACCATAACAGAGTCTATGTGTCCCCAAGGCCTCACACAGAGCCTGCAACATTATGTCCAATTGCTTAGCGAAAAATTATTGAATATATCGTCGCATTATTTCTTTGAGAATTAAACCCTTCTGGAGCTTAAAAGTATATTTGTAAGGAATTTTTTCTCTTTCAATGCCAATTGAGAATTAGTGTTCCAGACACAGTTTTTAAGTGCTTTACATGTATTAACTGAGTTAATCCTCACTATAAGCCTAGGAAGGCTAGCCTAGGAAGGCCTAGGAAAATGCTGTTTTTATCCCCATTTTAAAGATACTGAAACTGAAGCACGGAGAGGTCAAATAACTCATTCATGAGCTCATAGCTAATAAGCAGTGGAGCTAAGACTCTAATCCCAAAATTTTGCATTGGACCTTGAGTCTAGTTGGCAAATATCACTGAGCAAAGTACCAGGCACCATGACAGGAATGAGCTAGAACATCTTTAAAAGAGGGACGTATAGAAAAAGAGATTAATGTCTGTTAAAGTGTAAGAGACATTATGCAGAGTACATACCCCAACTTATTTAATACTCTCAAAAGATGGAGTGGGGGCTTCCTTGGTGGCTCAGTGGTTGAGAGTCCTCCTGCCGATGCAGGGGACACGAGTTCGTGCAAAGAAGATCCCAGAGAAGATCCCACATGCCGCGGAGCGGCTAGGCCCGTGAGCCATGGCCGCTGAGCCTGCGCGTCCAGAGCCTGTGCTCCGCAACGGGAGAGGCCACAGCAGTGAGAGGCCCGCGTACCGCAAAAACAAAAAAAGACGGAGTGGGAGGATGAGGTTAGCAAATGTAAGCTATTATATATAGAATGGATAAACAACAAGGTCCTACTGTATAGCACTGGGAGCTATATTCAATATCCTGTGATAAACCAGAATGGAAAATATTAAAAAACGAACGTATAGGGCTTCCCTGGTGGCACAGTGGTTGAGAGTCCGCCTGCCGATGCAGGGGACACGGGTTCGTGCCCCGGTCTGAGAAGATCCCACATGCCGCGGAGCGGCTGGGCCCGTGAGCCATGGCCGCTGAGCCTGCGCGTCCGGAGCCTGTGCTCCGCGACGGGAGAGGCCACAGCAGTGAGAGGCCTGCATACCGCAAAAAAAAAAAAAACAAAAACAAAAAACGAACGTATATATGTGTATAACTGAATCACTTTGCTGTACAGTATAAATTAACAACGTTGTAAATCAACTGTACTTCAATAAAAATACATAAGAAAAATAACGGAACAAGCTAGGTATTATTATTCCCATTTTTTAGATAAGGTAGATGAGGCTCAGGAAGTTTGCATAACTGGTCAAAAATCACATAAGCAGTAGAAGGCATACCTGGAATTCAAAGTCAAGTCAGTACAGCTCTAAAACTAGTGCTCCCAGCTGGGACAAAGTGAGAGAGTGGCATTGACATATGTACACTACCAAACGTAAAATAGATAGCTAGTGGGAAGCAGCCGCATAGCACAGGGAGATCAGCTCAGTGCTTTGTGACCACCTAGAGAGGTGGGATAGGGAGGGTGGGAGGGAGGGAGATGCAAGAGGGAGGAGATATGGGGATATATGTATACATATAGCTGATTCACTTTGTTATACAGCAGAAACTAACACACCACTGTAAAGCAATTATACTCCAGTAAAGATGTTAAAAAAATTTTTAAATTACAAAAACACAAATAAGGTATAAGGATGTAATGTACAGCACAGAGAAAATAGCCAATATTGTATAATAACTTCATATGGAGTATAATTTATCAAAATATCAAATCACTGTTGTACACCTTAAACTAATATAATATTGTAACTATACTTCACTAAAAATAAAAATTTAAAAAATAAAATAAAGTTAGTGCTCTTCCAATTGTGTGAAGTTGCCTCCAGAGAAAGCTGTTTGAGACTGCATCCTTTCCATCACAAACTGGTCAAATGATTTATCTACGGGTTCAATGATCCACAAATGTGAGTGTGTATAAGAATCACCTGGAAAACCTGTTGAAACCACAGATTCCTGGGTTTCACCATTAGAAGTCCTGGTGTGGGGTAGGGCCCTTTAATCTTCAATTTTAAATGAGCCTCCCAGGTAATTCTGATACAGGTGATTCTAGTCTGGTGGTTCCAAAACTTTAGCACTGAACAGAATCACCTGAATGGGTTAATAAAGAACAGATTGTTGGGCTCCGCTCCTAGATTTTCTAAGTCAGAAGATCTGGGGCAGCCTGAGAATTTTAATTTCTAACAAGTTCCTTGATGATGCAGAGACCAGCTTTGGAGCTCCACTAACTGTCCTAGGACAAGACTCTGAGAGACACTTCGCTGGTTTTATTTAATTCAATTCTCCTTGATTCCACCACTTTTAAAGCAATTTCCAAGATATACATGCCTCCACTCTGCCATCCTTCCATACCCTCCTCTTTGAGAACTGCAGAAAATAGCAGATTTGGGAACTTGGAGAAAAATGTATCTTCAGGTGAAATCCTTCAGCAGCTTTAGAAAGAGAAGCTCCTACTTCCAAAATAATGTGATCTTTGTACAAAACACCAAAAAATTAGATGTCTCTAAGTAGGACTGATCCCAAATAAGAAATAATAAAAGCAATACTTCAATTTTTTAACATATCCTGTGTTTGTGTGTATTTGTGAGTGTATTCAATAACATTGTCAGACATACCCAATTTAATATGGGGAGATATTTTAAGTTAAAATAAAAAATAGTATTAGAAATTTTAATCTTGTATTGTTCCACTGGGAAACTCATCTTGTTTTAAGTTACCTATTGTCCAAAATGCAGATAATGCATGTCCGTGTGTGTGTGTGCGTGTGTGTGTGTGTGTGTGTGTGTGTTTGCAGGTATGAGTGTGTCAGCTTTGCTTGATTTCGTGGTCCAAACTCAGTAAAATGCACAGAGTAGGCAAAAAAGCATAAAAAATGAAGATCCCGTGATTCAGGGCCCATTCACTTGATGAATTTTTGATATGTTAGGTAATCTTTTTGGCATATGTGATCTATGAAGAGATTTTCCGTAAAGGCATTTGGTAAATGAGTTTCTGATGAAATATACTTCCAGACTTTGGTATCTTCAGAAATAATTCAGTCCTTTCATATTTTTGAATTTAAAAAATGATTTATGTTCCTTATAGGCATCCATGAGAAAAGCTGTCAACATTCCATCGTGAAAAACTTTTACTAAGATCGATGTCTCCACAAAGCCTCCTCTTTTGACCCTCCAGTTCCTCATTCCAAAGCAATGGACTCACATCACCCAGAATCCCACTTCACTGTAGTAATGAAACTCAGACATCCAATTTACCTTTCCAATTCTTGTATAGCTTTATTGACTGAAAACCAACTCATCTTCATTTACTTTCCCTTTCTTTTTACTACTTTCAGCTTAAATACAAATACAGAACCCTTCTTTCCTACAGCTATACACAGGAAGTGAGTATTTTAAAATTACCACATCAAACGTCTTGGTGTGTAGGGAATTATGTTTTTGCGGACTCTTGATGATGAAGGCTTCTGAGAATGCCAAGGGCCGTTACAGGTTTTTTCTTTTCTCTACTAAAATACACCAAACTTCAGGAAAATTTGAGAGATGTACCCCACTAAGTATAAGGCTGGACTAACTTGACTTTTACACACAAAGTTGTTGGGGGCAGAGCTGTCAAGCAGATGGGCTCTGGAATCAGACTGCATGAGTTCAAGTTCTGGTTGCCACAGTTACTTGTCATGTAAACTTGTATAGTTTACTTCTCTGTGTCTCATCTGTAAAATGAGATTCTGATAGTACCCACTTCAACGGGTTACTCTGAGGAGTAAAAGACACTTGGAACAATGTCTTGAACATAATGAATGCTCATAAGTATTAGTGGTGCTGGTGTTGTTATAATTGTTATTGAAAATTTCATATCGTGTTAGCACAGAAATGAGAAGCAACTTGATTCTAAAGGGATAAGTATTAATGATAGCTTGGTTCCTGAAAAAATGTCACTAACAACTGTTTAAAAGAAAACAGGATAGTTATTAGTTTATTTGATTCCAAATTAAAATGAGAAAGTTCCTATCTGTAGAAAGCTACTATATATTTTTTTGAAATCCCTTTTTTTTTTTGGCCAAGCTGCGTGGCATGCTGTATCTTAATTCCCTGACCAGGGATTGAACCTGTGCCCCCTGAAGTGGAAGCACAGAGTCCTGACCACTGGCCCGCCAGGGAATTCCCAAAAGCTACTTCTTAAGCTAAGAAAGCTAAATGTTATAAAATGTATAATAAACACAATATAACTCAAAAATATTCCTTTAAAAAAAAAAACCTAGATTTTAGTTATGATGAGAAGCCATTACATTACTACCTTGAGACATTTGCTGAGAGGGAAGCACAATTACATAATCAAGCATAATGAATGCATATTCATTTATTTATATTGCAGCTTATTCCAGAAAGGAATAGAGGCTGCTATAATGAGTGAATCATGAGAGAAACATAAAGACAAGAAAATCTTCTAATGTAGTAGGCTAGCTCTCAATGCATACAGAATACATTGTGAAAAAAAATGTTGCAAAGGACTATAAATAAAAACTAGAAAATGCTCCTTCTACATTTTTATTACTGGTACCACATTTCTTTTCTTGAAGAATCAAAGTTTTATTTGAATCTTTCCTATTCCCTCATTCCCCGTATTAAGTTGGTAGCCATGACTTCTTAGTTTTGCCTTTGCAGTATTTCTTGGATCCATGTGTTTATTTCTAGTGCCAAAGCCCTAGTTCATGTTACCTCTTTAATTTTAATAGTTTCCTATTCATCTCTTTGCCCCAGTCTCTCCCCCTCCATCTTCCTTCCCTTCTCTTCTACCACTATAATTCATCCAATACAATGCTACTGAATTAATTTTTCTAAAGTACATCTCTGGTCTTGTCATTTGCCTATGAAAAACCTTCTGTGGCTCCTCACTGCTTTCTATTTTTGATACATTTTATTTGTACCCCTTCTATGTAATGTTTTCTTCCTTATAATAAATTTTGTGTACATTTGAGCTTCTTTACTAGAAAGTAAGCTCCCTTCACCATTTCCCCACCCTCAACATCTAGCATATTGTCTTAAGGTATCAATAAATGTTGAAAAAAATAAATAAAACCTTAGTAGAAAATTTTATCTTGTTGATATGCATTTCTAACTACTAAAACTATATCTTTATGAGGACATAATTTGATCAGGACAAAGATGGATATAAATTACCAAATTAGGAAAATGTAACTAATTCAAGACCTTAATTATAGATTTGCAAGATGGTCACATAACTCCTTTAAATTGAACAGAACACATTTTCATCTTGTTGCCTGCTGTGTAAGTTATGCCAACTAAAATATTACTCAAAGGTTAAGGAAAGCCAGTAGAATGGAAAAAACAACAACTAGTAATTGAAAATAAAACCAGTTTGAAAGGCAGCATGACACCAGAGACTGATGAAAAAGATAAACTAGAAAGCCCTTACATGTAAGGTAGCAAGCTATTTAGTAAATTGGATGCCTCTGAGAAAATTTATAAATACATGACCACTGAAAGAGAGTAAGTCAGTTATGCATTTATGATTCTGCAGACAACATTCTTGGCAATGTGCACTTACATGTTGTGTGACCCCAGAGTATGACTATATGAAGATGAATTTTTAGCTTGTGTAGCATTTTGCATTGTAGCATGTTCAGTCTCAGAAGAAAATTCATCTGGGGATTTCACCAGATGTTAAAAAGAGCTTAGAAAAACAAGCAGTCGTTCTAATAACAACTCAGGTAAAGATAAGCATCTCTTGGTATCTATAATCATTACAAGGATTAAGGTTTGTGTCTTTCCATAAGATGGTAATGCCCATAGCTACTTCTAGGGATTACAATCGTTGCTGTATAAATCTCTGAAATATTTCTCTTCATGGTATCCTAAAAGTTTATTGAACTGAAACTGAATGAAAGATAGGAGATATATTACATTCAAATTTTTGCATATAAGTTATGTATTTTGAAAACAAAACCCCTCTTCCTCCCTGTGAGTGTGGGCTAGATTGAATGACTTGCTCCCAAAGAATAGAGTATGGAAAGGGAAACATAGTAACTTTACAGTGGAGAAACTCCACCATCTTAACCAAGTGATGAAGGTTAACATCTTCAGTGATGTTGTAAGGATCACTGAAAAACACTTCACCTCTGTGGGATACTTTCCCAAAACCCATACCTCCAATTTAATCATTAAAAAAAATCTGACGAAACCAAGCTGACGAGCACTCTGCAAAATACCTGGCCAATACTCCCCGAAACCATCAAGGTCAGAAAACAAGGAAAGACTCAGAAATTGTCACAATGAGAGGAGACTATGGATACATGATAGCTAAGTTCAACATGATTCCCTTGATTGGATCCTCAATCAGAAAGAGGACATTGATGGAAAACTGGTGAAATCCAAATAAAGTCTAGAGTTCAGTTAATAGTAATGTGCTAACATTGGTTTCTTAGATTTACAAATGCACTGTGGAAATGGAAGGTGTTAACAATAGGGGAAACGGGGTGAAAGGTATGACAACTCTGTGTAGTAAGTATCTTTGCAACTTTTCTGTAAATCTAACATTTTTGCAAAATAAAAAGTTTACCTTAAAAAAAGTCTTAAAGGGCTTCCCTGGTGGTGCAGTAGTTGGGAGTCCGCCTGCCGATGCAGGGGACGCGAGTTCGTGCCCCGGTCCGGGAAGATCCCATATGCCGTGGAGCGGCTGGGCCCGTGAGCCATGGCCGCCCAGCCCGCGCGTCCAGAGCCTGTGCTCCGCAACGGGAGAGGCCACAACAGTGAAAGGCCTGCGTACCGCAAAAAAAAAAAAAAAAAAAAAAAAAAAAATACTCCAATCAGCTAACACATTCACTTTACTATGTCCTGAGGATATTTCATGATCCCCCAAGACCTTCAAGAATAAAAGTTTAGGGGCTTCCCTGGTGGCGCAGTGGTTGAGAGTCCGCCTGCCGATGCAGGTGACACGGGTTCCTGCGCCGGTCCGGGAAGATCCCACATGCCGCGGAGCGGCTGGGCCCGTGAGCCATGGCCGCTGAGCCTGCGCGTCCGGAGCCTGTGCTCCGCGACGGGAGAGGCCACGGCAGTGGGAGGCCCGCGTACCGCAAAAAAAAAAAAAAAAAAAAGTCTTCAAACTTATGGTTACCAGGGGTGGGGGAGAGGGATAAATTTTGGAATTGACATATATACATTACTATATGTAAAATACAATTAATAAGGACGTGCTGTATAGCACAGGGTACTCTACTCAGTACTCTGTAATGGCATATATGGGAAAGGAATCTAAAAAAGAGAAGATATATGTATATGTATAACTGAGTCACTTTGCTGTACACCTGAAACTAACACAACATTGTAAATCAACTCTACTCCAATAAAAATTTTTTTAAAAACTCTTAAGTTCTCTGCCTCTGACATACAGCAGACAGACAGCCACTGTGTGACACTGCTGTCTAATGCTGTATTATATTCCAGGAGAGCTGGTTAACAATGCTGTTTGGTGAAATGGACAAGAAAGTATATAGGGGAAAGCAGTTTCAAGACAGGACACAGAAAACTTGAAGAAGATCAAAGCATTGGAAACAATGTATAATTAAAAAATTTTTTTTAATGTAACATGCTTTTTACAGACAGCTACAAAAGAGCCAAGGTAATAGAAATTCACTTCCACTATATTGTGATTCCATTTAAATACAAGTAATCTCTGTGCTTATGCTATTCTCAGGAAAAGCTATGTCCTCTTATCACAGTGTCGAGTTCTAAACTATTACCCTCTGGGGAGAGCTATGTTTTGCTGGATTGCGCATAACAAGGTTGCAGTCTACATGTGCCCTCTGAAAGAATATCTGAGCATTTTTTGTTTTTGTTTTGTTTTGTTTTTAAGTAGAATTTGGCTGCTGACTTCTTTTAAATGTGAACAAAGGAGAGGCCAGTTTAAAAACTGATATAATCCTAAAACTGAAGATCAGAAGACCAGGTCACAGCATTCCCCATCCCGTCTTTGTTTCCTTGGTGATAGACTGTCCTTGCTGAATATTCATGATGACCATGACTAACTACTGTTGAATGTTTACAAGAATATAATTTTATTACTGCCTTTGGGAGGCTAGTTTACATTCTCATTGTAAAATTTCTTCTTGATTAATCTTAATAGTCCTATAAGCAAATTTTGCTCATTATTACCAGTTTACCTTTTACCACTACTCTTAATATATTTTAATCCTTGTCATATATTTGCAAACACTAATATCATCAGTTAACCTATATTCTTCTTCCAAAGGGAAAATTTCCAGAACGACTGTATTTTCTGCGTATGTATCAAGATGAATGCCTTTGTATCAAATCCATTACTGAAAGATGCATTCATCACTGTGCTGGGAAGTTTACAGATATCTCCTGAAATTCACAAACTATGTTCTCATTGAGTTTGCCACTAGGTAAAATGTTGCATATCAAGCCTTATTTTCCTGTAGATTCTAGTAACAAATGTTATATGATTCTCAGTAGAGATAGAGTGAAGGAGCAAAGTCTCTTTGGACTAGGCCCAGCAGTGACAATGAGAAGTACAGAATGTCAGAACATCAGGATTAGATAGAGCCTGACCCCCTGTGAGGGAATGATACAGAAAGACTGGCTGTGTTTGTTTTCCAAAGGCTTTCTTCCTGTCTGATGCTTCCTTTCCTCAAGCATAATGGGACCTTGGTGGGAGGGAGAAAAGACTTCTGAGGAACAGGATGAGGGGAATAAAGCTCCCCATCCTTCCTTCATTTTCCTCCCTCCCTCCCTCCCCTGTCACCTGGGCTGCAGGGCAAGGCTCCATCAGAAAGCTGGCCTCAAAGACTTGAACTCATTGATGTTGCTGGCTCTGCTCTTTGGGATGGACTCTAGAACAACACCTGCTGTGCTCGGTACAGAGAATGGCAATATTTACCTTGCATGCAAGAAAGGAACTTTAGAACTTCTTATGTGCAGTTGTTGAAATGCCAAATAGCTGTTGTCTCCAACAAGACGTGCCTGATTTTCCTTACATTAAAACTCATTTGTGTCACTTTAAAAAAGCAGCTTTCCACGTGGATACTTTTCCTTACGTTAAAAATATTTCTGCTTCTAAGAGAGCAGTTTTGCTTCACTGTAAAGGTAGTATCCCTTGAACTGTATTTGATGCAGGGTCTGGTTCTTCACCGGTTCCATGTTTTTCAGTGGTCTTCTTTCCTTTATGGGTAACTTTGCTCATATAGGTGGTGATTTTTTCTGCTCTGTCTATGCATTTGCCAAGGAAGACCACCAGAATGGAAGCTACTAAGAATGGAGACAATTTCTTACTTAAAATATTTGTATCTCCAGAGTCTAACACAGTGCTTGACACACACACAAAATGTGCTTCATTCCTGTTAATTAGAATACACAGAAAGTCACTTCCTTATCCCTTTCTTTCTACTGATGTCTGTCACTACAGTATGGACCAGAATTCAGGGTTCATACTTTGGACAATTCTGCATCACTAATAGGTTCTGAGGAGTTGTGAGCAAACTTACCAAGTGTCTTTCCTGCTGGTGTGACATGGGTTCTCACAAATGACCTGATTCTACAGCAAATATCGATTACCTCTTGGTGTCTGTTATCCACTGACCTATTTTTCTGGGGCCCACTCCTTTTCTAACTTCTCAAGTTGTTGAGGTGTTTAGTTGCTTCTATTTCTGACCTCATTTGCAGGAGAAGTAGAACAACTTAGAAAACCTATAGCAGTCTCTAGAGAGTTGAAAGGAGACTGGTGGATGACATCATAACACCAGTGAAGGGATTCAACAAAGGTAGGCCCTAAGCCAGCCGAAATTGTGAATCAGCCATCTGATCATGTCCACCATCTCTCTCCAGAGGAAGGAATTTCATAGATACAAATAAACTAGTGGGAACCTTAAGACGGGTTAGTTGCAAACTTCTCTATTAACTAAATTCCACTGCATTAACAGTGCCCCTTTCCCAGTTCTAACAAACCCCTTCAACAGTCTTGGCAGCTTTGACGTTGCTGTTTCACTAGTGTGGAGCACACGCCTCCCCATCTGTATCTCCTCCCACGGCATCATCCATTGGTAACTCAGCCCTGTCTCGGTCCAGGTTCCCTTCACTTGCCCCCCTCTCCCTCATGCCCAACACCTTTTACTATTTTTTATTTTTTCTTGTTTCCAACCAACATTATATTATGGAAAAATGCATTCGGTCTTAATATTCCAGGGCCTCCCTTGCAATGCTCTCTGGACACTGTTCCTTTTCCTAATGCCTGTTGACTCACTGGGCTAGGGAGAGGAGGTCTGCTCCCCATTTCCTTTCCTAGACCATTGTTCCTCCAACTTGTGTCTCCATATTTCTACAATGACCCTACCATTCTCAGTATTTCAAAGGCTCAAGAGCAACTCCTTTTCTATGTCAGTCTATGGATTATTCCTCTACTTTTCATATCCTTTGCCACTGCCACCACAAACACCCAGGAACTCATTTCTTTGCCCAAACTACTTTTATGGCATTCCAACTAGTCACCTTGATGCCGGTCTCTCATTCTCCCACTTTGAACCCATTGTTCACTCCACATACTGCTTACTTAATGTAAAAGTCAATTCTGATCTAGAAAGAAAAAGAAGAAAAAGGAGAGAAAGAAGGGGGAGGAGGAGAAATCAAAGGCTTCTTTGCTTATTGGAGTAAAGCTCAAACTCCTCAATCTGGCATCCAAGGCTCCCTATATAATGTGGTCCCAACATTAACTCCAGTCTCATCTTTCAGTGTTCTCCCCTTCAACCAGTATAGACTACATACTTTTCCTGTTGTGTGGGATTTTCTGCTTTTAGTAACTGTAGTAATAGTTGCAATTTATAGAGCACTACATCCAGGCATTGCATTAAGCACTTTACATTTCATCACCTGAACAACAGTGTAAGGTAGGAAGTATTATCCTATTTTAACAGATGAAAATATTGGTATAGGAATTTCCTAAATCCCATAGCTATAAAGTGGCAGATCCTGATCTGAACCCTGTATATCTGTCTCCAAAACCCATGCTCTCCCTTTGTTTGAAATGTATGTACCACTCTTATAAAAATTCTTCCCATCCTCTAAAAACCATCTCAAATGCATCTTCTTTCATGAAACCATTTTTTATCCCTCTGACCAAATGGGATCCTGCAACCCTCACAGTACTTGTATTGAACCTCTCCTGTGTCAGAAAATTTCTGCCTTAGCATAAAGTCCTATAGATACTTTACTTAACCTTTTCAAAGCCAAATTGACATTAGGATATGGCTGCTGCTCCACTGAAGCTTATATGCCATGTGTTTCTTATTACATTTTGTATTCCCTTTGAACACTGTAGGCATTTATTACATGGTTATTGCACTGAGTCAATCTCCATCTGTCTATCATCAATCATCCATCTAGACATTGGGCTATTTTTGTGGAAGAATCTGACAGAATAGACCATCTTTCTCAGAATACTGTGGCCACAATGGCATCCCAGAACCCATTTTTACAGTTGTCATTTGTGTAAAAAAGTGCATGCTCTATACTCAAGAAATTTTTTGTTCAACTAAAATAATAAGCTGTTTATGTATCTCCCTATATACAATCAAAGGATCCATGTCATCGGCTGCTTTTTTTAAAGTCCCACTTCTAGAATCTGATGTGAAGACAGCTTGTTTTTTGCACAACAGCACTGGGGAAAAAGCAGACATGAGGAAAGAAAGGCGAAAGTGGCAAAATCAGGATTTAAATCTAGGTGAACTTGTGTTGTTTACAAGTACAATCTTGCTATTTTGACAATACATCTGGCCACTGGGATTAGAATTTGTGTTTTCCCAAAACAATTTAGCTGCCCATTGGTAATTTAAAATGGGGGCTCTTTTTCTTGTTTTGATTTTGACATAGAGGAAATGTCCTACCATTTGCCCAAGGGGAATCTCTTCTAAAAACTGTGTTTTAGATTCTACCCCTGTTAAGGATTAATACAGTTGATCTTATTACTTGTCATTTTTCCTTTTACATTTCAGAAGACAATTTCAAGTCTGGGGTTTACCTTGCTGTCTTCACTCCTGTATCTTCTATTCATATAAACCTAAATTAAGTATAACTTAGAGAATGAAGAATAACAATTAATTGCCCGCACGTTCTGTCTTTAACCAGCATTTTTTGAACCAGAGACAGATCCAGTTTGCAATCCAGTATAGTGCATATGGGACAGAAACGACAAATTTAATCTGCATGGATAATAAGAAATCTATTAAAAATGGATCTTACAGTAGGCCTTCATTGCTTTCAGAATGGCATGCAAATTTTTTTGGAAGGTGCATACCGTTCTTCATAAAATTGTCCTTTTTTTATCATTTCAGCCTCTTTTCTCACCATTTTCTCTTACCATTTCTATTCCAGACACGCTAAACTTCTTCAGGTCTTCCCATGCTTTTTCTCACCTGTGAAACTCTGCACATGTTGATCTTTGCTTCCTTTACTTACCTACCTAACACCTATTGGTCCTTCAGAACTAACTTATCACTGCACTTCCTTCTGGGCTTCCTAACTCCACCAATGTCATAATAATCAGGCTAACTCTGCTTACTTCCCACTGGTAGCACATGTCCTGTTGACTTGCAATTGCCTGTTAGCTTGCCTGTCTTCCCAATCAGCATGTAAACCTCCCCGACAGCAGGTACTATGTCTTGTCCACTGTTTGAGTCCCAGGACCTTGGCTGGTATTTGGAACACAGTAGGTTCTTATTACACTTTTACTGGGTGAATGAATACATGGATGAAAGAATGAACTCTTTTCTAAGATGAGACAGTCAGCTTTGTATCTTCTTTTCTAAGATGAGAAAGTTAGCTTTGTGTCTTTTAAGTCTAGATATTATTCCCCATGACCTTACTACTCCCTGAAGGATTTGAAAGACTGAATTATAGGAGTTTAGTAGCATCCAGATTATTAAAATATTTGAGCAACTGCCAGATTTCTTTTTATCACATGCATATTTTGCATCTGGGTATTTTATTTGCACAGGAATACTTCTGGGAACTAATATAGGCATTCCGAGTGAATACACCATCAAAAGAGATGGATCAGCCTAAATTAATCTGAGAAACTAAATATAACTGAGTGGAGAAGAAATAATGCTTACTATTATTAAAAGGAAAAGCACACTATATTTTTCCTGTAATCAATTGCAAATGTACATTTGATAACTCTGGTTGTTGTTTAATCAAAAATGATTATCTCTCTTGATTAGGAGTTATTTTTTTTTAAGGAAAAGGAATTGCTAATTAGTTTGCTATCACTCTGCTGAAGGTGTTTGCAATTAAATTGAGGACGTAACGAAAGCTGCAAATGATTCAAGCGCTGAAATGTGGTTTCTAAATATTGAAGGAGCTGCTCTTTCAAACTGTGTGAAGTTTTTTTGGTTTTGTTTTTTTGCGGTACGCGGGCTCCTCACCGCTGCGGCCTCTCCCGCCGCGGAGCACAGGTCCAGCGGCCATGGCCCAAGGGCGCAGCTGCTCCGCTGCACGCGGGTTCCTCCCAAACCGGGGCACGAACCCGCATCCCGTGCATCGGCAGGCGGACTCTCAACCACTGCGCCACCAGGGAAGCCCCAAACTATGTGAAGTTTTAAACTTCTTTTCAAAAGTACAAACCTGGGACCTTCAAGATGGCGGAACAGTAAGACGCGGAGATCATCTGCCTCCACACAGATACATCAGCAATACATCTACACGTGGAACAACGCCTACAGAACACCCACTAAACGCTGGCAGAAGACCTCAGACCTCCCAAAAGGCAAGAAACTCCCTGGGTAGGGAAAAAGAAAAAACAGAGACAAAAGAATAGGGACAGGACCTGCACCAGCTGTGAAGGAGGAAAGGTCTCCACACACTAGGAAGCCGCCTCGCGGCGGAGACTGCGGGTGGCAGAGGGGGAAGCTTCGGAGCCGCGGAAGAGAGCACAGCAACAGGGGTGCGGAGGGCAAAGCGGAGAGATTCCCGCACAGAGGACCGGCACTCACCAGCCCGAGAGGCTTGTCTGCTCACCCGCCGGGGCGGGCGGGGCTGGGAGCTGAGGCTCGGGCTTCAGTCCAATTGCAGGGAGAGGTCTGGCGGCGTGAACACAGCCTGAAGGGGGCTAGTGCGCCACGGCTAGCCGGGAGGGAGTCCGGGAAAATGTCTGGACCTGCCGAAGAGGAAAGAGACATTTTCTTGCCTCTTTGTTTCCTGGTGCGCAAGGAGAGGGGATTAAGAGCGCCCCTTAAAGGAGCTCCAGAGACGGTGCGAGTCGCGGCTAACAGCGCGGACCCCAGAGACAGGCATGGGACGCTAAGGCTGCTGCTGCCGCCACCAAGAAGCCTGTGTGCGAGCACAGGTCACTATCCACACCTCCCCTCCTGGGAGCCTGTGCAGCCCGCCACTGCCAGGGTCCCGTGATCCAGGGACAACTTCCCCGGGAGAACACACGGCGCGCCTCAGGTTGGTGCGACATCATGCCGGCCTCTGCCGCAGCAGGCTCGCCTTGCATCCGCACCCCTCCCTCTCCCCCGGCCTGAGTGATCCAGAGCCCCTGAATCAGCGGCTCCTTTAACCCCGTCCTGTCTGAGCGAAGAACAGACGCACTCAGGCGACCTACACGCAGAGATGGGGCCAAATCCAAAGCTGAACCCCAGGAGCTGTGCGAACACAGAAGAGAAAGGGAAATCTCTCCCGGCAGCCTCAGGAGCAGCGGATTAAATCTCCACAATCAACTTGATGTACCCTGCATCTGTGGAATATCTGAATAGGCAACGAATCATCCCAAATTGAGGAGGTGGACTTTGGGAACAATGATATATATATTTTTTTTTCACTCTTTCGCTTTTTGTGAGGGTGTATGTGTACGCTTCTGTGTGTCATTTTGTCTGTATAGCTCTGCTTTTACCATTTGTCCTAGGGTTCGGTCTGTCCATTATTTCGTTTGTTTGTTTGTTTTTTAAGTGTAGTTTTTAGCACTTGTTATCATTGGTTGATTTCTTCTTTGGTTTGGTTGCTCTCTTCTTTCTTTTTTTTATTAAAATAATTTTTAATAATTATTTTTTATTTTAATAACTTTATTTTATTTTACTTTATTTTATTTTATTTTATCTTCTTTCTTTCTTTATTTCTTTTTTCTCCCTTTTATCCTAAGCCGTGTGGATGACAGGCTTTTGGTGCTCCAGCCAGGCATTAGGGCTGTGCCTCTGAGGTGGGAGAGCCAAGTTCAGGACACTGGTCCACAAGAGACCTCCCAGCTCCACGTAATATCAAACGGCAAGAATCTCCCAGAGATCTCCATCTCAACACCAAGACCCAGCTCCACTCAACGACCAGCAAGCTACAGTGCTGGACACCCTATACCAAACAACTAGCAAGACAGGAAGACAGCCCCACACATTAGCAGAGAGGCTGCCCAAAATCATAATAAGGCCACAGACACCCCAAAACACACCACCAGATGTGGACCTACCCACCAGAAAGACAAGATCCAGCCTCATCCACCAGAACACAGGCACTAGTCCCCTCCACCAAGAAGCCTACACAACCCACTGAACCAACCTTAGCCACTGGGGACAGACACCAAAAACAATGGGAACTACGAACCTGCAGCCTGCGAAAAGGAGACCCCAAACACAGTAAGTTAAGCAAAATGAGAAGACAGAGAAACACACAGCAGATGAAGGAGCAAGGCAAAAAACCCACCAGACCTAACAAATGAAGAAGAAATAGGCAGTCTACTGAAAAAAAATTCAGAATAATGATAATAAAAATGATCAAAAATCTTGGAAATAGAATGGAGAAAATACAAGAAACATTTAACAAGGACCTACAAGAACTAAAGAGCACACAAACATTGATGAACAACACAATAAATGAAATTTAAAATATTCTTGAAGGGATCAATAGTAGAATAACTGAGGCAGAAAAACGGATAAGTGACCTGGAAGATAAAATTGTGGAAATAACTACTGCAGAGCAAAATAAAGAAAAAAAGAATGAAAAGAACTGAGGACAGTCTCAGAGACCTCTAGGACACCATTAAATGCACAAACATTCAAATTATAGGGGTCCCAGAGGAAGAAGAGAAAAAGAAAGGGACTGAGAAAATATTTGAAGAGATTATAGTTGAAAACTTCCCTAATATGGGAAAGGAAATAGTTAATCAAGTCCAAGAAGCACAGAGAGTCCCTTACAGGATAAAACCAAGGAGAAACACACCAAGACACATGTTAATCAAACTATCAAAAATTAAATACAAAGAAAAAATATTAAAAGCAGCAAGGGAAAAATAACATACAAGGGAATCCCCATAAGGTTAACAGCTGATCTTTCAGCAGAAACTCTGAAAGCCAGAAGGGAGTGGCAGAACATATTTAATGGGATGAAAGGGAAAAACCTACAACCAAGATTACTCTACCCAGCAAGGATCTCATTCAGATTTGATGGAGAAATTAAAACCTTTACAGAACAGCAAAAGCTAAGAGAATTTAGCACCACCAAACCAGCTTTACAACAAATGCTAAAGGAACTTCTCTAGGCAGGAAACACAAGAGAAGGAAAAAACCTACAATAACAAACCCAAAACAATTAAGAACATGGTAATAGGAACATACATATTGATAATTACCTTTAATGTAAATGGATTAAATGCACCAATCAAAAGACAGACTGACTGAATGGTTACAAAAACAAGACCCGTATATATGCTGCCTACAAGAGACCCACTTCAGACTTAGGGACACATACAGACATAGCGAGGGGATGGAAAAAGATATTCCATGCAAATGGAATCAAAAGAAAGCTGGACTAGCAATTCTCATATCGGACAAAATAGACTTTAAAACAAAGACTATTACAAGAGACAAAGAAGGACACTACATTAGGATCGGGGGATCAATCCAAGAAGAAGATATAACAATTGTAAATATTTATGCACCCAACATAGGAGCACCTCAATACATAAGGCAAATACTAACAGCCATAAAAGGGGAAATCGACAGTAACACAATCATAGTAGGGGACTTTAACACCCCACTTTCACCAATGGACAGATCATCCAAAATGAAAATAAATAAGGAAACACAAGCTTTAAATGACACATTAAACAAGATGGACTTAACTGATATTTATAGGACATTCCATCCAAAAACAACAAAATACACACTCTTCTCAAGTGCTCATGGAACATTCTCCAGAAGAGATCATATCTTGGGTCACAAATCAAGCCTTGGTAAATTTAAGAAAATTGAAACCATATCAAGTATCTTTTCTGACCACAATGCTATGAGCCTAGATATCAATCACATGAAAAAAATCTGTAAAAAATACAAACACATGGAGACTAAACAATGCACTACTCAATAACCAAGAGATCACTGAAGAAATCAAAGAGGAAATCAAAAAATCCCTAGAAGCAAATGACAATGAAACCACGACAACCCAAAACCTATGGGATGCAGCAAAAGCAGTTCTAAGAGGGAAGTTTATAGCAATACAATCCTACCTTAAGAAACAAGAAGCATCTCAAATAAACAACCTAACCTTACACCTAAAGCAATTAAGAGAAAGAAGAACAAAAAACCCCAAAGTTAGCAGAAGGAAAGAAATCATGAAGATCAGATCAGAAATAGATGAAAAAGAAATGAAGGAAACGATAGCAAAGATCAATAAAACTAAAAGCTGGTTCTTTGAGAAGATAAACAAAATTGATAAACCATTAGCCACACTCATCAAGAAAAAAAGGGAGAAGACTCAAATCAATAGAATTAGAAATGAAAAAGGAGAAGTAACAACTGACGCTGCAGAAATACAAAGGATCATGAGAGATTACTACAAGCAACTCTATGCCAATAAAATGGACAACCTGGAAGAAATGGACAAATTCTTAGAAATGCACAACCTTCCGATACTGAACCAGGAAGAAATAGAAAATATGAACAGACCAGTCACAAGCACTGAAATTGAAACTGTGATTAAAAATCTTCCAACAAAGAAAAGCCCAGGACCAGATGGCTTCACAGGCGAATTCTATCAAACATTTAGAGAAGAGCTAACACCTATCCTTCTCAAACTCCTCCAAAATATAGCAGAGGGAGGAACACTCCCAAACTTATTCTATGAGGCCACCATCACCCTGATACCAAAACCAGAGAAAGATGTCACAAAGAAGGAAAACTACAGGCCTTATCACTGATGAACATAGATGCAAAACTCCTCAACAAAATACTAGCAAACAGAATCCAACAGCACATTAAAAGTATGATAGACCATGATCAACTGTGGTTTATCCCAGGAATGAAAGCATTCTTCAGTATACGGAAATCAATCAATGTGATACACCATATTAACAAATTAAAGGAGAAAATCTATATGATCATCTCAGTAGATGCAGAGAAAGCTTTTGACAAAATTCAACACCCATTTATGATAAAAACCCTCCAGAAAGTAGGCATAAAGGGAACTTTCCTCAACATAATAAAGGCCATATATGACAAACCCACAGCCAGCATCGTCCTCACTGGTGAAAAACTGAAAGCATTTCCACTAAGATCCAGAACAAGACAAGGTTGCCCACTCTCACCACCATTATTCAACATAGTTTTGGAAGTTTTAGCCACAGCAATGAGAGAAGAAAAAGAAATAAATCCAAATCGGAAAAGAAGAAGTAAAGCTTTCACTGTTTGCAGATGACATGATACTATACATAGAGAATCCTAAAGATGCTACCAGAAAACTACTAGAGCTAATCAATGCATTTGGTAAAGTAGCAGGATACAAAATTAATGCACAGAAATCTCTTGCATTCCTATACACTAATGAAGAAATATCTGAAAGTGAAATTAAGAAAACACTCCCATTTACCATTGCAACAAAAAGAATAAAATATCTAGGAATAAAGGTACCTCAGGAGACAAAAGCCCTGTATGCAGAAAATTATAAGACACTGATGAAAGAAATTAAAGATGATACAAATAGATGGAGAGATATACCATGTTTTGGATTGGAAGAATCAACATTGTGAAAATGACTCTACTACCCAAAGCAATCTACAAATTCAATGCAATCCCTATCAAACTACCACTGGCATTTTTCACAGACCTAGAACAAAAAATTTCACAATTTGTGTGGAAACACAAAAGACCCCGAATAGCCAAAGCAATATTGAGAAAAAAATGGAGCTGGAGGAATCAGGTTCCCTGACTTCAGACTATACTACAAAGCTACAGTAATCGAGACAGTATGGTACTGGCACAAAAACTGAAATATAGATCAATGGAACAGGATAGAAAGCCCAGAGATTAACCCACGCACATATGGTCACCTTATCTTTGATAAAGGAGGCAAGAATGTACAGTGGAGAACAGATAGCCTTTCAATAAGTGGTGCTGGGAAGACTGGACAGCTACATGTAAAAGA
The DNA here is from genome assembly GCF_951394435.1 of Stenella coeruleoalba. Taxonomy (NCBI): domain Eukaryota; kingdom Metazoa; phylum Chordata; class Mammalia; order Artiodactyla; family Delphinidae; genus Stenella; species Stenella coeruleoalba. Next base: position 99,305,759 of record NC_137169.1, on the reverse strand, counting down.
ATGAAATGAGAACACTCCCTAACAACATACACAGAAATAAACTCAAAATGGATTAAAGACCTAAATATAAAGCCAGACACTATCAAACTCTTAGAGGAAAACATAGGCAGAACACTCTATGACAAAAATCACAGCAAGATCCTTTTTGACCTACCTCCTAGAGAAATGGAAATAAAAACAAAAAGAAACAAATGGGACCTAATGAAACTTCAAGGCTTTTGCACAGCGAAGGAAACCATAAACAAGACGAAAGACAACCCTCAGAATGGGAGAAAATATTTGCATATGAAGCAAGTGACAAAGGATTAATCTCCAAAATTTACAGGCAGCTCATGCAGCACGATATCAAAAAAACCAACCCAATCCAAAAATGGGCAGAAGACCTAAACAGACATTTCTCTAAAGAAGATATACAGATTGCCAACAAACACATGAAAGAATGCTCAACCTCATTAATCATTAGAGAAATGAAAATCAAAACTACAATGAGGGGCTTCCCTGGTGGCGCAGTGGTTGAGAGTCCGCCTGCTGATGCAGGGGACACGGGTTCGGGCCCTGGTCCAGGAAGATCCCACATGCCACGGAGCGGCTGGGCCCGTGAGCCATGGCTGCTGAGCCTGCGTGTCTGGAGCCTGTGCTCCGCAATGGGAGAGGCCACCATCGTGAAAAAATCTACAAACAATAAATGCTGGAGAGGGTGTGGAGAAAAGGGAACCCTCTTGCACTGTTGGTGGGAATATAAATTGACACAGCCACTGTGGAGAACAGTAGGGAGGCTCCTTAAAAAACTAGAAATAGAACTACCATATGACCCAGCAATCCCACTACTGGGCATATACCCTGAGAAAATCATAATTCAAAGAGAGTCATGTACCACAATGTTCATTGCAGCTCTATTTACAATAGCCAGGACATGGAAGCAACCTACGTGTCCATCAACAGATGAATGGATAAAGAAGATGTGGCACATATATACAGTGGAATATTAGCCATAAAAAGAAATGAAATTGAGTTATTTGTAGTGAGATGGAAACCCCTAGAGTCTGTCATACAGAGTGAAGTAAGTCAGAAAGAGAAAAACAAATACCATATGCTAACACATATATATGGAATCTAAAAAAAAAAAAAAAAAAAAAAGTGGTCATGAAGAACCAAGGGGCAAGACGGGAATAAAAACGCAGACCTACTAGAGAATGGACTTGAGGATATGGGGAGGGGGAAGGGTAAGCTGTGACAAAGGGAGAGAGTGGCATGGACATATATACACTACCAAACGTAAAATAGATAGCTAGTGGGAAGCAGCCGCATAGCACAGGGAGATCAGCTCGGTTCTTTGTGACCACCTAGAGGGGTGGGATAGGGAGGGTGTGAGGGAGGGAGACCTTAGAGGGGAGAGATATGGGGATATATGTATATGTATAACTGATACACTTTGTTATAAAGCAGAAACTAACACACCATTGTAAAGCAATTATACTCCAATAAAGACGTTAAAAAAAAAAATAAGTACAAACCTTACTACCTAAAAAGCCATTCTTTCAGAAAAACAAATTCTGTAAACTCCTGGTTGAGATGAAAGAGACTGATCATTCAACTTTTTAATATACCTGTACCTAAAAGGAAGGCAAATTGCTATTTTATGTTTAGATACATTTATATAAAGTCATGATATTTGACCATTTTGAAGTTGTTTATTCTCTTCATTAATATGGCACTGCCTACATATAACAGCTACTTCTGATTAGGTCACTTCAGAGCTGGTGCCTGAGTCTCCACAAAGCTTTAAGTTTCACACATCATATGACTTTTATTTCTGTTATTCTCTTCACATGGAGACAATACCAAGGGAGTAATCTGCAGTGATGCTTTGGTTTCTTTGATAATAATATTTGAAGATGTTTGCTTCTTGGAAACATGAATTGCCTAATATTTTTAAAAATTTATTTTATTGAAGTATAGTTGATTTACAGTGTTGTGTTAGTTTCTAGTATACAGCAAAGTGATTCAGTTATAATGAATTGCCTAATTAATTTTGTTCCATCTTAACCATTTTTAAGTGTCCAGTTCCATAGTGTTTACTACATACTCATTGTGCAGGAGATCCCTAGAATTTTTTCATCTTGCAAAATCGAAACTTTATACCCATTAAACAATTCCCTACTTCTACCCCCCACCAACCCAGCCCTGCAAACCACCATTCTACTTTCTGGATTTTTTTCCCCAGTTTTAAAAAATTGTGGTAAAGTACACATAACATAAAATTTACCATTTTAACCATTTTTAAGCATACAGTTCAGGGGTATTAAATACATTCATAATGTTGTTCTACCATTACCACATTCATCTCCAGTACTCTTCTCATCTGTAAAACTTAAATTCTATACCCATTGAATATTAACTCCCAATTTACCCCTCCCACAGGCCCTGGAAACCACAATTATACTGCTTCTATTATTTTGACTAGCCTAAGTACCTCATATAAGTGGAATTATATAGTATTTGTCTTTTAGTGACTGGCTTATTTCATTTAGTATAATGTCCTCAAAATTCATCCATGTTATAGCATATTGCAGAATTCCCTTCCTTTTTAAGGCTGAATACTATTTTTTAAAAAATTATGTATTTATCTATTTACTTTTGGGTGCATTGGGTCTTCATTGTTCTGCACGGGCTTTCTCTAGTTGTGGGGAGCAGAGGCTACTCTTTGTTGTGGTGCGCGGGCTTCTCATTGCGTTGGCTTCTCTTTTTGCGAAGCACGGGATCTAAGCACAGGCTTCAGTAGTTGTGGCACATGGGCTAGTAGTTGTGGCTTGCGTGCTCTAGAGCGCAGGCTTAGCAGCTGTGGTGCGTAGGCTTAGTTGCTCCGAGGCATGTGGGATCTTCCCGGACCAGGGCTCGAACCCATGTCCCCTGCATTGGCAGGTGGATTCTTAACCACCTGCATCACCAGGGAAGCCCATGAATACTATTTTATTTTGCATATATACTACCTTTTCTTCACCTATTCTTACATTGATGGACACTTGGGTTGCTTCTACCTCTTGGCTATTGTGAATAATGCTGAAATGAAACATGGATGTGCAAATATTTTTTCTGGATATATAACCAGAAGTGGAATTGCTGGGTAGTTCTAGTTTTAATTTTTTGAGGAACTGCTTTCCACAGCAGCTATACCATATTACATTCCCACCAAGAATGCACAAGAGTTGAAATTTCTCCCCATCCTTACCAACACTTGTTATTTTGTTGTTTTGATAGTAGCCATCCTAATGGGTGTGAGGTAATATTTAATTGTAGTTTTGATTTGCATTTCCCTAATGATTAGTGATGTTGAGCATCTTTTCTTGTGCTTATTGGCCATTTGTATACCTCTTCAGAGAAATGTCTATTTAAGTCATTAGCATATTTTTAATTTGGGTTGGTTGTTTTCTTCTTGTTGACCTTTAGAAGTCTTCTATATATTCTGGATATTAATCCCTTATCAGATATATGATTTGCAAATATTTTTACCCATTTTGTGGATTGCCTTTTTACTCTGTTGATAGTTTCTTTTGATGCAAACAAAATTTTATTTTTATGAAATCGAATTTATCTATTTTTTCTTTTGTTGCCTGTACCTTTGCTGTCATATCCAAAAAATCATTGCCAAAGCCAATGTTGTGAAGCTTTTGCCTTATGTTTTCCTCTAAGAGTTTTATAGCTTTACATTTAGGTCTTTTGTCCATTTTGAGTCAGTTTTGTATATGGTGTAAGGTAAGGGTCCAATTTCATTCTTTTGCATGTGGATATCCAGTTCTCCCCACACCATTTGTTGAAGAGACTCTTTTCTCCCTTTGTGTAGCCTTGGTAACCTTGTTGAAGATCATTTGACCATACATACGAGGATTTATTTCTGGGCTCTCTATTCTGTTCTGTTGATCTATATGTCTGTCTTTATGCCGGTACCTAGAGTTTTGATTACTGCAGTTGTCTAACATGTTTTGAAACCAGGATGTCTGAAGCCTCCAGCTTTGTTTTTCTTTCTCAGGATTGTTGTGGCTACATTAGTGTTTTTTTAAAGTGAACGATGTTAGGCTATATTAAGGAGAATATGATGTTCAAATGTTGGGAAATAAGAGTTTGCTTTCTTCCGCACTCATCATACCACATACACTACAGCCCACTGTGCTGAATTCTGTCTCCACATTCTATGAGAAACATTCTATTCATAGACGGTAATTAGAATGGGGAAAGTCTGGAAATTATTTCATATAAAAAACATTTGAAGGAAAACAAAATATAAAAAAGAGGAAACTATTATAGCCATCTTTGATTATTCAATCATTTATTTATTCATTCATTTAAAAATATATTCATTGAATTCCTACTACGTACCAGGCATTCTGCCTTCTTGCTCATATCTGGTATTTTGCCTGTTTCCTCCATCCCTACACACAACCTGGGTAGACCATCCATCCTCTAAGATAGGACAGGAAACTAACTTATCTTTAAGTCCATTCTGAGTGCTTATGAATAAATCTTATTATCCAGCAATCAAAAAATTCCATACTGGTGCTTTTGCCTTGGCTCAGACTAAAAAACAAGCAGTATATTTGTCTACAGATCAACACACTCCGTATCAAAATCCCTGCTGAACTTCAAAATACACTATTAAGACAACTAAAAGACAAGCAGTAGACTTGGACAAAATATTTGCAAAACTCATATCTGATTAAGCACTCATGTACAGAATATAAAAAGAACTATCACAACCCAATAACAAGAAGACGAACAACCCATCCAAAAAGTGGCCAAAAAACCTTGAATAGACATTTTATCACAGAAGCTGTATGAATAGTTACTAAGCACATGAAAAGATATTCCATCATTAGTCATTAGGGAAAAGCAAATTAAAATCACAATCAGATACCATTTCACACCAACAGGAATGAATATAATAAAAAGACTATATTACACATACACACACACACACATATATATATTTTAGAGAGAGACAATAGATAGATAAATAATATATAATATATAAATATATACAATATAAAAAAGACAAAAATAAATGTAGGAAAGGCAGAAACCTTCATATATTACTGAGGGGAATTTAAAAATGGCACAGCCACTTTGCAAAGTGGTATGGTGATATATTAAAAAGTTAACTATAAATTTACTATATGGCCTAACAATTCCATTCTTAGGCATCTGCTCAAGAGAAATGAAAACATATATTCATGCATAGACTTGAACATGATTGTTCTTAGTAGCATTATTCAAAATAGCCCAAAATTGGAAAAAATCTAAATGTCCACCAATTAGTGAATGAATAGACAAAAGTGGTACATCCATACAATGGAATGCTATTCAGCAATAAAAGGAACACACTACAGATATATGCTCCCATATGGATGAGTCTCAAAAATGTTATTCTCAGTAAAAGAAGGCAGACACAAGAGACCACATATTGTATTACACCATTTTTATGAAATATTCAAAAAGAGCAAAGCTGTAGAGACAGAAAGTAGATTAGTGGTTTCCTGGAGCAGGGGTGAGGAGAAAGAAATTAACAGTAAATGTGCATCAGAGACTTTATTGGGGTGATGAAAATGTTCTAAAACTGATTCATGGTGGTGGTTGTATGTTCTAAAGAAGATACTGATAAATTTACTTTTAAAATCATTGAATTGGACACTTGAAAAGGGTAAATTATATGATATGCAAAATATAGCTCGATAACGTTACTAAAATATATTTAGGCCAAACTAAATATATTGCTATTTTGGGGGCAGAAATTGCCAGCCTGACCCTAAAATTAATATGGAATTGCAAAGACCCAGAATAGCCAGAACAATCCTGAAAAAGAAGAAAAAGGTTGGAGAACTTACACTTCCCAATTTCAAAACTCACTACAAATCAATAGTAATCAAGACACAAACAATGATCAGTGGGATGGAATTAAGAGCTCCCAAATACCCCTTTACATTTATGGTCAATGGATTTTTGACAAAGGTACCAAGAAAAATCACTAGGAAAAGAATAGTCTTTTCAACAAGTTGTGCTAGGACAATTGGGTATGCACAAGCAAAAATAAATAAATAAATTTGAACCCCCTTCCTCACACCATACACAAAAATTAGCTTGAAATGGATAAAAAATCTAAATGTAAGAGATAAAACTTAAACTTTTAGAAGAAAACATAAGAGAACATATTTATGAGCTTGGATTAGGAAAGCAATAAAAGAAAAAATTGATAAATTAGATTTAATCAAACTTAATAATATACCATCAGGAAAATGAAAAGACAATCCACAGAACTGGATAAAATATTTGCAAATTATACAGCCAATGAAGGACATACATCTAGAACATATTAAAAAGTCTTACAACTCAACAATAAAAAGACAACCAAAATCTAAAAATGAGCAAAGAATTTGAATAGACATTTCTCTGAAGAAGGTATACAAATGATCATTAAACATATGAAAAGATGATCACTATTATTAATCATTAGGGAAATGCAAATCAAAATCACAATGAGATACCACTTCACACTCCCCAGAATAACTATATTCAACCAGACAGATACAAACAAGTGTTGGTGAGGATGTGGAGAAATTATGCTCCTCATACACTGCTGATAGGAATGTAAGATCAAATTGTTAACCATAGAGTTTCCATATGACCCTGCAATTCTGTTCCTAGGTATCCACCAAGGAGAAATTAAAACAAATGTTCTCACAAAGACTCATATGCAAATGCTCATAGCAGATTATTCACAATAGTCAAAAAGTGGAAATAACACATGTCCATCAATGGTGAATGGATTAAAAAAATAGAACAAGGAAATATCATTCACCAATAAAAAGGATCAAAGTATTGATACATGTTTCAACATGGATGATCCTTACAACATGGATGTATTTCAAAAACATCTTGTTCAAAGAAGCCAGGCACAAAAGAACACTTATTGCAGGATTCCATTTATATTGAATATCCAAAAAAGCAAATCTAGAGAGGCAGAAAATACTTTAGTGTTTCCCTAGGACCGGGAGTGGGAATGGAAAGTGACTAAATGGGCATGAGATTTCTTTTCATTATGATGAAAATATTCTAAAATCAGATTGTGATGATGGTTGCACAACTTCGTAAATATACTAAAAGTCATTTAATCATACACTTAAAAATGAATGAATTTTATGAAATGTAAAGTATACCTCAAAAAAGCTGCTAATAAGAATAACATTTAAGAAAAGCTATATTAGAAATGGAAAGGACCTAGAGATCACCTAGTCTAGACCTCTCATTTTATAGATGAAGTAAATGAGGTTGAGTCAGGCTCAGTCAGGTGCCTAAGGTCATAAGAGCAATTATTATCCTAGTAGGATACAGAGCCCAGGCATTTGGAGGTCGGCGTATTCACCAAGTCTTTTTCTTGGATATACATTCCTGATTACTGAACTAGGAGGGGTTACCTTTTAAGATGTCACAGCACAGAGTATATTTCCTGTATGGCCTTTAATACAGCTTGTCATTGTCCTTTGTCTCTGACATGACAGCCCTCTCCATGAGAGATGATCCTTTTCCATTTTTGCTCACCATTTTATCCCTAGTGCCTAGTACAGAGTGCAGAAGCAAGGTGGACTCTCAATAAATATTTGTTAAATGCGTGAATAAATGAATAAACTGATGGACCTGAAGTCCAAACATTCACAATAGTCATTGTGCAGTGATGCCCCAAGTGGAATCTTCTGATGGAAAAGCTGGGTGACATCCTGCACAGAGGTCTTCAGAGATGTACATTACCTGCTTGTAGCAAGGCAAGGCTGAGTATTTCATTGGATTTTATAATAAGAACAAATAGCTTCTTTAGATTGGAAAGAGGGGCAATATCAAAGGAAAAGACCCTCTTGGCTTTGGCTAACTGTAGGGAAAGAAGAAGAGAACTTCTAGGGAGGCCCTCCCCTAAGAAAACAAAAGCCTCTAAAAAGCTGTAGACCAGGACAGCTGATGTAAGGACTTCATAGGCTCTGCAACTACTCCATTCGTTACTTTTGTTATCTTTCTGAATATGGACTAGGGGAGGGGACATGTATGAGGGGAAGGGGAGAATCCAGGTATGGGCAAGAGTCACACACTTTTAAATGTTTTTTCATTGTCTCAACAATTTTAAGTATCATGAAGATGACCTAAAGAATAGCCAAACATAGAACTTCCTATTACAAGTGTAAGACTATGAATGATTTCTCCTCCTAACTAAACAACTTTTTGGTCACTGCACTGGCAATGCATTGTTGCAGTTTTCACAGTTCCCATCCCAAGGAACATACGATGCTAAGGGAAGACAGACAAGTAAACTGTTGATTAGAGTACAGAGTGACAAGTGCTGAATCCATACAGGCTCTCGGGGTGCAAGCAACATATGATAATCTGCTGTCTCAGGGGGAAAAAAAAATCTGTGGAAGGATATGAGGCAGCTCTTAAAAATTAAGGGAAAAAACAAAGGACCAGGACCTCAAGAAAAGTAGAAACTTGAATAACTCCAAAGATCCAGAGGACAGAAAAGAATAGAGAGCCTTCACAGTTGGAATAAATTTGCTCCATCATTTCCCAATATTGTGTCAATTACTCTCACTCAGTGCAAATTCCAGAAGAGTCTGATTGATCAAGATTGATCACATGCCCATCACTTGGCCAGGGAGTGCCAGGCAGCTTCACTAACAGTCCCATCAAGACTGCGTGTGGCAGGGAGGGACAATTCCCCAGAGGAAAAATGAATTCCTAGAATAAGGGCTGATACAAGCTACAGACATCCCCATGAGAGTGTTAGACAAGCCATCAAGACAGGGCATTATGAAAGCATAGCCCTAACCAAGTTGTGGAGAGTTTCCATTGCATTTCCAGAGCAAGTAACATTTAAACAGAGATTTTTCTGGGAGAGATTTCTTTTTTTCTGTTTGTTTAATTTTTTAATTTAATTTAATTTATTTTTTTATACAGCAGGCTCTTATTAGTTATCCATTTTATACATATTAGTGTATATATGTCAATCCTCTGGGAGAGATTTCTGCAAAATTCTTCCTATCACATCTCGAGAAACAAGCCAAATTAGACCTTCTAATTTGACCTTCTCAAAGTTCAACTTTTGTTCTCTTAAATAAATTCTAAATCTTGAGGTAATCAGAAGGAACCAAAATTCTTAAATATATCAACATGCGATAATAATAACAGCCAGGCTACCATTTAAGACATGCTGATTATGTTTCAGACACTATGACTATATTATTTCATTTAAACCTATCAAGAACTGGTGAGGCTGCACTAGATCCTTATAAGGTAGATACTCCAGTTTCTCCCTTACGAAAGGGAAGTGTGGGCTTGGATTTGTCAGAAAACTTGCCTAAGATGCCCACAAAAGGTAGTGCCTTGGGATTCAGACAGGCTGGTCTGACTCCAAAGGCCATGTTTGGAACAAACACGCACTAAAAAGTCCCAACATCTTTACCATAAAAAATCAATTATATGTTCCTATGTTCCTTTTGTGTTGTTTTAAAGTTCAAATTAGTTTAAGTTGGGTTATTTCTATTTGGTAATATTGTTAAGGCTATAAAAAAATCTTAAAATTTTCAAACTTAAAAATCAGTCTTAGGACCCTAACCTTACATCATATACAAAAATTAACTCAAAATGGATTAAAGACCTAAAAATTGTAATACTTTTAGAGGAGAACATGGGGGAAAACTCCACAACATTGGATTTGGTAATGATTTCTTGGATATGACAGCAAAAGTACAGACAATAAAAGCAAAAATAGACCAATGGAACTAAATTGAACTTAAAAACTTCTGTACATCAAAGGAAACAATCAACAGAAAAAAAAGGCAACCTATGAAATTGAAGAAAATATTTGCAAATCATATACCTGATAAGGGATTAATACTCAGAATATATAAAGAACTCCTACAACTCAACAACAACAAAAAACAAATAACTTGGTTAAAAATGGCAAAGAAGTTGAACAGATATTTATCCACAGAAGATATACAAATGGCCAACAAACAGATGAAAAGGTGCTCAGTAACACTAATCATCAGGGAAATGCAAAGCAAAACCACAATGAGATACCACCTTAAATATGTTAGAATGGCCATTATAAAAAAAAAACCACAAAAAACAGAAAATAGCAAGTGTTGACAAGGATATGGAGAACTTGGAACCCTTGTTGACTGTGGGTGGAAATGTAAAATGGTGTCCCAACCATGGAACAGAGTATGGACGTTCCTCAAAAGATAAAATATAGAATTAGCATATGATACAGCAATTCCACTTCTGGGTATATATCCAAAAGAATTAAGAACAGAATCTTGAAGAGATATTTACATACCCATGTTTATTGCAGCATTATTCACAATAGCCAAGAGATGGAAGCAACCCAAATGTCCATCGATGCACAGATAGATAAACAAAATGTGGTATATACTTACAATGGAATATTATCCAGCGTTAAAAAAAGAAGGAAATCCTGTCACATGCTACAACATGGACAAACCTTGAGGACATTATGCTAAGTGAAATAAGCCAGTCACAAAAAGACAAATACTGTATGATTCCACTTATATGGTGTCCAGAGTTTTCAAACTTTAGGAAAGAGAAAGCAGAATGGTGGTCACCGCAGGCTGGAGGTGGACGGAAAGTGGGTGGTTGAGTTCAATGGGTGTAGAGTTTCAGTTTTAGAAGATGAACAGGTTCTGGGGACCTCCTGCACAACAACTGTGCATATAGTTAACACTACCTTACTGTACACTTAAACATGGTTAAGAAGGTAAATTTTATGTTGTGTGTTTTTTTACTACAATTTTTTAAAAAGCACTGTTGGCTCAGGTTAAGCATGTGTTCACATGAATTCTCCAGTTCCTAACACACGTTACCACCAAGTCCAGTCTTTGTCATCCTGTACCTATGAGATTGATTTTTTTTCCAAAAAACTTAAATGGAGGACTTTGCATTTATTGCTTTAAAATTTCATCATTCAGGCTTTAACTCATCATTTCAAGTTTAAGACAATGTAGGCTCTTTATGTGACTGACTAGTCCCATCAACTTTGTATGACATGAAGCATTTGTTTAATACATCTCGTATATCTCCATCCAAGTCACTGAAAGCACAACTTAGCAACCAAGATGAAGGTCCACGAATGACCTCTCTGCAAGCACTTAATCTGTACTTTTGTTTTTAATATACTTGTTTAACCAACCCAGGTATTTATTTATCAAATTTTATTGATTATCTACCATGTGCCAGGCACTGTGCTTGGTGTTGTTGATACACTTATGAACATACATCACACATACACACACACACACACACACACACACACACACAGACTCTACTGTCTCTTTCTTCAAGCAGTCCATATTTCTGTAGTTATTAATAAATATATCATAAAAGACTACAAAATGCTTCTCTGAAATTTCAGAAACAATGATCCTTAATATCAAATACTTAAAATAGCAATTGTATAGCAAAGGTGAAGTCTACCTTTCTCTCAAATCCAGGCTGATCAACTTTTTCTATGATTGCTATGACAAGTTCCTATGAATACATTTAATTTTACTTCACATTTTTATGGTCTGGCTTGCTCTAAACTTTTTTTTTTTTTTTTTGGCTGTGTTGTGTTTTCATCGTTGTGCGCGAGCTTTCTCTTGTTGTGGCGACCAGGGACTACTCTTCATTGCGGTGCGTGGGCTTCTCATTGCAGTGGCTTCTCTTGTTGTGGAGCACGGGCTCTAGGCGTGAGGGCTTCAGTAGTTGTGGCACGTGGGCTCAGTGGTTGTGGCTCGTGGGCTCTAGAGCGCAGTCTCAGTAGTTGTCGTGCACAGGCTTAGTTGCTCTGCTGCATGTGGGATCTTCCTGGACCAGGACTCGAACCCGTGTCCCCTGCATTAGCAGGAGGATTCTTAACCACTGCACCACCAGGGAAGCTCCCTAAACTATTTTTTAAAAATTCTAACCAATCATTAAACAATTTTTACGGTGAACATAAATATTCAGTAACGAAGTTAAGATTCTGTTTGGTTTGAATTTGTATAGTTCATTAAACTCATGGTTTTCATTACAGAAATATTTAGAGGACTAATTACCTCTGAGTAATCACAGAGCGTGAAGCAATTTAAATCATTCCAGCACAGGTTAGAAGGAAATTTACCTATTAAATTATGAATGTTTTACTTTATACTGGTCACTGAATAATTTAAAAATGAACATGACACAATTTCAAAGATGAAAAAATACATGCAATGGCAGTAGCTTTGCATCAATTCAGAAATCTGAAATTTTCTTAAAAAACAAAACCTTGGGCTTCCCTGGTGGCGCAGTGGTTGGGAGTCCGCCTGCCGATGCAGGGGACACGGGTTCGTGCCCCGGTCTGGGAAGATCCCACATGCCGCGGAGCGGCTGGGCCCGTGAGCCATGGCTGCTGAGCCTGAGCCTCCGGAACCTGTGCTCCTCAACGGGAGAGGCCACAACAGTGAGAGGCCCGCGTACCGCAAAAAAAAAAAAGCTATGTATTTTTGAGTTGTAGTTTCAAATGTGATTTTTCAAGTAATTTATTTCACTAAAAATTTTTTTAAAGTTAGACTCTATTTTGGAGCTTAATGAACATTTATAAATAGGAGTTACCAACTTTTATTCCAAAAAAAGGATTCAGTTTGTTAGCTGGACAATGATAATACAGTATTAGGTTGAACCAAATATTGCAATTTTTATTAAGTCAAAAATGATTGAAAATTGGCAGTTTCATGTAATGTATATTTCCAAGCATATTATAGGTCTTTAAAAATAGAAATTAATTTTCAGAAATTATAAATAGAATTTAAAACACTACGTGAGACTTGGAAAAATCTGTAATTTCACCACACAAATACAAATTCTATAATTGTTTCTGTACATTGCCTCCCATTATTTTCTCTTGTGCATATTTTTACAGGCTTGTAGTCATTGTGTACATAAATGTTTTCATGGATAAATTTTGAAACCTTATATCATTTATATTTTAAAATTTGTGATATAATCTTTATATTTATAATTTTTAATAATTGCATAATCCACTAATGAAATTTACTATAATTTACTTACTCATTCCCATATTGTTAAGCATTTAGGTTGCTCCTAGTTTTTTAATATTACAAATGGTGTTTTGATGAACATTCTGAGTTGCTAAGAAAAGATGCCGTATGTTTATATAATCCATTAAAAAAAATCTATGTCTCTGTATTTTTCCACTGTTTGGATTTTTTTAATCAAGTAAATTATGATGAATACTCTAGGTACATCAGGAAATAAAAAGCAGTACCATAAGTTTTCCTCTGTAATTTGCCATTACCACTCAAAACTGATTTCTTTTATAGTCATTAATTCATAATGACAACATAATAATAATCTTCAGAGCTCACATTCCACCACCAGACTTTCCACTGAGCTTGTAATTAAAATGTCAGAATTCATTCCTGTCCTTAAAAACATTTTTTTTTTTTTGCTTCTGATGATTGATTCAAAATTCTGTTTTATAAATCTTAATTCTCACATCTTCTATTTCAGCAAAATGAATTCTCAAGGTAAGGAAGAAAATAAGAGTTTAGAATTTAAAATCTGCTCTTATTAGGTTGACATAGACACCAGGGTCAGACATTGTTGCTTTTTGACATTTTTTGTACACATTTAAAAATAAAAAATTGAATTGTACAACCAAGAGTTTACATTTTTCTGTTGGACTATTGATATATTAGAGTTACTAAATTTTAAAGAGGGTTATTTTTGTGTATTTTAAAGAGGGTTATTTTCGTATATTTTAAAGAGAATGTATTTGGTTCATTCTTAAGTTAAACTCATACAACAACTTGGTTTGGCCCAGACTTTATATTCTCACATGTGAAAGTAGAAAAGACTGCCAAACTATAGTGTAAACTAGAGATATTCACCAATGCAACCTATTACCCACCTTTGGGCCTTACTTCCAGCCTGTCTGCAGTCAACAAGTTAACTGGAGTTCTAGAACTCATGATTCAGTTGGATAACTTTTCACTATTATTCCACCTCCAAAGGGTGGTAACAAGTGTTAGGAGGTGGGTAATATACAGGCCTCTTTGTTTTGATTATTTAATCCAGAACAGTGGAATTAGAAATACATGTCATCTCTCACTCAATCCCTTTAACAATTCTTGATGCTAATACTCAATAGTTGGCAGTACCTGCATAGTTAACAAGAATGCAATATCTAGAATTAGAATAAACCATTTTTATCAAAAATGTCCCAATCTACTTTCTGTCCACTATCAAATATTCTATAAGGACAGACTATTCAACCTGACAGATATTTGAGTGCCTTCTCTATGTAGAGTAAGATGTGTGTCAAGGAAAGCTGTGCTCTTGAATTTTTACATTTCCCCTAGTCTAACGCAGGGCTAAATTCTTCCAAAACACATCCTGTGGCTGAGAATGTTTTTGTTAGTAGTTATGCAACCTTATGAAAAAGCATGGTCTTCTCCAAATTGGATACACTATAAATTGAAGACATTAGTCATAGCTGGTGCTTTTTTCTTCCATTTGAAACACACACACTTTAATACTTTCTTTCAGGCCAAATTTTAAGTGGTGTATTGAAATATTGGAGAAGAAATACCATATGTAAAAAAAAAAACTTGGACAGATAATATTTTAAAAAGCAATATGCATCAGAAGGAGGAGAAATAGTGTCATTTTCTCACATTTCAACCCCCAGGCATCCATGTATAATTTAACAAAATGCAATACGATACAGCATTCATTTATATACTCAGCGTGTAATTATTGAGCACTTGTCATGGATGTCACACGGTAATCATCTCTGTGGGGGATACAAGGGAAGGAAGGGCCCATCCTTGCCCCCAAGCAGCTTAGAGCACCTTTGGGGAGATAAAACAAGAATGAAAGGTTTAATAACAGAGTGGACTACTGACTCTGTGACACAGACGATAGTGCTTCAGGAATACATGGGGGAATGGTCCTGGGAGAGCTATAGAGAAGCAGTGGGTCTTGGGCTGGATCTTCAAGAATGAGCAGGATTTAGCTAGGGGAGGAGAGCCAGGGAGGGCACTCTGGACATTTAAGAAAAGGGGGAATTGTGTGACAGTGTCCAGGGGATGGTGAGTGAGTAATGGACAGACTGGCTGAAGTGGAGGGTCATGCTATGGGAAAATGAAGTGGAATGAGATTTGGGGCGGAGAGGGCCAGGAAAGGCGAATGACTCTTATTGCTACCCACTCTATGCCAGGCCCTTTATTTATCTTATTGAATTCTTCCAACAATCCTACTTCTCAGCTGTATAGAGGAGAAAACTGAGGCTTAGACAGATTATGTGATTGTTTTCAAGGTCATAAGACTGGCTGGTGACAGCATCAGGATTCAAACCGAAGTCTAAAAGCACATCCTTGGTCTTTCTGCTACGCTAGTTCCCTTAAATGCATTGCAGAAGGACTTGAACTTGGTTTTGGATGAATGTGTGAACATGTGACTAAAGAAAGCATAACCAGACATGGTGTCTTGTCCTATGAGTGCCTTAGTCTCCAATGGCCTGAGATCCTACACAAAGATAAAATAAGTCCCGAAATGCCCTAACTTGGTTAGATCACAAATCTCATGAATCTCAAGGTTTATGATGGTAGAAAAGTCAGGTTGGAGTTCAAGGGTGCTTGGGTTTTACATGTTATGTAATTTAACATAACATTTTAATTTAGTTTTATAGAATGTAGTCCTAGTTAAATCCTGTTCCGAAAAGCTTTCAGGTGTTCTCTGGAATTATCCACCCTAAACTTCACACCAATAAATTTTCTGGAGGAGGATGGATAATGGATTTTCCGTTTGATAATAATATTTACAGGCATCATCTGGTCTCAGTTGCTGAAGACTGGCATTTTGAAATCATGAGACAATAAAGGTTCATTTTTTTCAAATTAAATAAAATAGCTGACTCTTGACAGTAAAAAGAAAATGAGAATCCCCTTTATGTCTGCAGTGCTTTCTCAATGTTCCTTCTTCATTGGACGTCATAACATCTGCAATATACAGTACATCAAAAAAGGAATGTGGTGGTTAAATATTCATGGCCACTTGCTGTTCAATGTGTGTTTTTATTATTTTTGGCAAATAGCAGGCTATCTAATGATTCATTTAATCCAGTTTACAAATGGCCAGTATCTAATTTTTATCTATCGCTGACAGATTTCTGCTTTTTCTGAAAAAGAAGGTATCAGCCTTGCCTTTATGCAGCCTTTCAGCCTCTTGGAAGCCCACTGGAAGGTCCCAGGTGCTTAGGTTTGAGGATCTCAGGTCTCAAGAGGGGGCAAAGTGCAGCAAGCGCAGACCAGAGAGAGTGTAGAGACAGTCTCTCTTCTCTAGGAGCAGAGGTCCTCCAAAATACTAACCAGGGTTAATGGGATAGAAAGGCCAAGGGAAAAGTTCTGCTCATCTGTTTTCTGTTTTATTGTTATAAAACGGGTGGCATTTTTCAGAGGTTATTCCCTTGGAAATCAAAGAGAAAATTAAGCAGAGAAAGGGGGAGAATGTTTCCTAAAATGTGTTTACCCTTGGGCCTAGCAGGGCTGGCTTCCTGGGTAGCCGTGTGACCTCTGTGGTCACACAGGGCCCTGCATTCAGTAGGGCCTCGTACTTGGTTTCATGCTCTGTCCCATCACTGTCTAGAAATTCTTAATACTTTTCGAACCAGGTACCTCGTGTTTTCATGTTTCACTAAGCCCCACAAGTTATATAGCTGGTCCCGCAGACTACTGAAGTATGTGATGAAAAAGCAGCTCACTTTGCCCTAAGCAAAAGGCTTCTATCAAGCTGGCTGAAGAAAAGAAGGCAACACCAGGAACCAAAAGAAGTAGAGGGAGGGGCTTCCCTGGTGATTCAGTGGTTAAGAATCTGCCTGCCAATGCAGGGGACGTGGGTTCATGCCCCGGTCCGGGAAGATCCTACATGCCGCAGGAGTGTTTGGGCCCGTGAGCCATGGCCGCTGGGCCTGCGCGTCTGGAGCCTGTGTTTTGCAACGGGAGAGGCCACAACAGTGAGACGCCTGTGTACCACAAAAAAAAAAAAAAATTAAAAAAAAAAAAAAGAAGTAGAGGGAGGAGGGAAGATTCAATGAAACAACGGTAATGCACCTTTTCATGACTAACAGTGATGCATAAGCAACTTGTTCTCAAGGGAAAAAGAGAAATATGGTTAGAAAGAGAATCATTTATTGCCACTTCTTCCCATGTGGCTACTTTTTATCCAAATTCTATATTCCTTGTTTATACCCTCCCTGTACCTACACTGCTCTGTGCTAATAGTCATTTGGACATAGTCTGTAACTTTGTTTATACAATCCGCAATTGCTACTGATACAAAAGGTAAAGAATCTTATGTTGATAATATTAAAACCAAGAGTCATACCATTATTTCTATTTTCTCAAGTGTGGAAATAAATAAAAACCAACCAAATGAGAAAGCAAAGGCTATTTATTCTGAGCTTACTATTGCAAGGGAGTCAGCCACCATCACTTGCATTTTGGCAGAGACTCAAAGGAAGGCAGAGGAATGGGAAAGTTCTGTAGTGGGAAAAGGAAGGCTTCAGGTATACCCTGTTTGGAGGCTGTTGGCCTGGGGAAGATGTAGGCAGGCCAACTAGAAGGGGGCATCCTATGTGACAGGTTAGGGGGGCATATTTGGCTTTCTTTGGTTGGGCCCAAGTTGGAAGTAGAGACGAAAGTTAGGGAAGCTCTCAGTTATTAATCATGTCATGGCCATTTGGGGCTGACTGTTACAGAAGTTATTATTTAGCTTCCTGGATGGTACTAGCGATAGCAATCTGACTCCCTACAAGTCTGACTTCCAGCAGGTTGGCTTCCTGGGCTGTTTACTGTGGATAAGGGGTTTGCTTCCTGGGCAGGTGGCTGCAGGTTGTGGGTCAGAGTTCTTTTTTTATATGGTCTGGCCATTCTCCATTTGTGTATTCAGTCTCTCACAAGACACCCCTTAATAAAAGGGCTTTGTTGGTCTGGTTAGAATCGATTTCCTATTTCAAATGATCCCTATACAACATGTTTTCTTCCCTTCTAGTCCAGGTAGCAATTGTTTTTCATACTTGTACCAGATAATATATTGCTTATGTAGTCTTACTAAAGAGGCATTATTAGCCAATTCATTTAGGGAGTTTACATATTAGGAGAAGAAAACAACCTGATTTAAGCCAAGCCTTTAATGATTCTCTTGTTCTGCTTCAGGGAAAACAATATGTATCCCCTCGATTTCTCCTAGATATATAAACTGCAGTCATCAGTTGCCTTGGAGATGTTACCACCAACCTTTTTTGGAGACAGACCCAGGGGGCTGATCTTGGGGGCCAGGGCAGATGTGGCACCAACTTCCCCACCAGTGCACCTCAGGTCTAAGACTTTGATCTCACTGGGGTCAAACTTAGGAGGCATGGTGGAGATGTCTGGTGTCAGATGAACCCAGATTTGGGATGATGGAAAAAAGCTGCACCTTGGCCTCCTCTAGCTGAAAGCAAAAAGCTAGCCATCAATTCTTAACAAATAACTGGGCATCATTTTTCCCTGCTTGACCTTTGTAGACTAAGAATATTGTGTCTGGGGCTTCCCTGGTGGCGCAGTGGTTGAGAGTCCGCCTGCCGATGCAGGGGACACAGGTTCGTGCCCCAGTCCGGGAAGATCCCACATGGAGCGGAGCGGCTGGGCCCGTGAGCCATGGCTGCTGAGCCTGCGCGTCCGGAGCCTGTGCTCCGCAATGGGAGAGGCCACAACAGTAAGAGGCCCGCGTATCGCAAAAAAAAAAAAAAAAGAAAAAGAAAAAGAATATTGTGTGTGACAGAGTTTTTGTTATACCATGATTCCACTTGACAGATGTGGATTTCTGGTTGATGGTTGTTATAATGGTATTTGATGAGTTTTAAAGTTTTAACTGAATTAGTAGAGATCCCCCTACCCCATCAGGTTAGAAAAATATCCATAATTCATATTAATTTCATCAGTAACATAGGCTAAAAGTTCAAGGCCTGGATCATGAAATAAAGTAAGAATTGTTGTCGTTACTGAGATTTATTGAGTAGCACTTAAAAATAAATGTTAAAATACTTGATGAAATATATAATCATTCTAAAAATACATATAATTTATAGAGTAGAATAGAAGATATAGAATATGTATAATTCTAAAGTTTCTAGCAGCCACATTCATAATTCTTCCCCTACCAAAGCCAGCATCCTAGGCCAAATTCTCACCCTTTCACATCTAGGTTGTTTCAATAGCCCCTTCCCTACTTTTACCCCAGTCCTTCTATACTGCTGCCAAGAAGAGTTTCCACAAACATCCTTTCCATTACATCCTCAAGGCCTTAGCAACTCAGTGGCATAATAAACATAATTAACACACGTGGTCACTTCATATGTACTTCTTTATGTGCACAATAGTTTTAGGAGGTGGGGTCCACAATTTTGAGAAACAGAAACTACTACTGAGAAGGTTAAGCAACTCACTGAAGATCTCATCACCAGAAGGTGAGGACCACAAAGCCCAAGTTCTTCTCTTAACCACTAGGCTCTTCTTTGTAGTGGAAAGGGCATAGGCTTCAGCGTCAGAGGGGCTTGGACTTGAGCTATCTCTGCCATTTACTAGTTATGTGGCCTTGGGCAACTTAACCTATATGGGTCTCCATTGTTTCATATGTAAAATGTAAATGTTTGGAGGATTGAATGATGTAGCAGAGTTATGAGGCATCAAGTCTACCTCTTAACCACCATACAAGGCAATTTACACTAAGTGCTTTGCACCAAATCTGGAACAGAGTGGGTACTCGATAAAGGTTGTCAACTAGTGAAAATAATTTCTGAGACTAGTTCCCAAGATTCTCCATCTGTTAGATCCTCTTCCTCCCTCCTAACTCCTCAGTCTCTCCAGGTTAACCTCTCTAATCTTAACAGCTCAGGAAACAAGATTGAAAGAAAAGAGAGCATTTGTTAGGGGTCAGAACACCTGGGTACCAGTCCTGGCTCCATCTCATGAGCAAGATCAGTCATTGGCCTTAGGGAATAATGTAAAATGTCACAGATGTGGGGGGGCTTCTCCGATGGCGCAGTGGTTGAGAATCCGCCAGCCAATACAGGGGACACGGTTTCGAGCTCTGGTCCGGGAAGATCTCACATGCTGCGGAGCAACTAAGCCCGTGTGCCACAACTACTGAGCCTGCACTCTAGAGCCTGTGAGCCACAACTACTGAGCCCATGTGCCACAACAACTGAAACGCGCATGTCTAGAGCCCGTGCTCTGCAACAAGAGAAGCCACCACAATGAGAAGCCTGCGCACCGCAACAAAGAGTAGTCCCTGCTCGCCACAACTAGAGAAAGCCCGCGGGCAGAAACAAAGACCCAACACAGCCATAAATAAAAATAAAATAAATAAATAAAATTTTTTTAAAATGTCACAGATGTGAAAGCTACATAGCTCTGAACCCTAAGAAATTTAGAGCAGATATAGAGCCTGCCTTCATGTGTTGAAGGGTTGCCATATGGAAGAGTGAGTGTATGTGGGTCATATGTATTTTTAGAAACTGCAGAAGGCAAAGTTACATTCATCATGTATTCAACAAATATTTAGTAAGTAACTGATATATACAGGCCACTGGTCTAAACATTGGAGATATAACAGTGAACAAGGCACATAAATTCCTACTAATGTAAAACTGACACATAGTGGGGGAGCAAATGATAAAAAGAATTGCACATACATACTTATAATGTTAAATAGTGCTAGGTAACCTGGAATAAATAAAACAGGGTTAAAAAAAATAAAGCATGGAGGCTGAACGATAAAGCAGTGAGATAGATAGTGATATTTGAACAGAGACCTGTTTGCAGGGAGGGAGCAAGCCCTGCAGATGTCTGGGAGAAGAAATTCCAGGCAGGAATAAAAACAAGTGCAAAGGCCCTGTGATGGGAATAGACATAGCATATTTGGAAAACATCAAGAGGCTAGTGTGGTCAGAGATCAGTGAGTAGCAGGAAATGAGATTGCGGACACAATCATGGGCCAGGTATTTAGGGCCTTACAGGCCAAGGTAATGCATCTTGACTTATTGTTAATGTTATGGGAAACCATCTTGAGCTGGAGAATGACATGATTTGACTTACATTTTCTAAGGACGATTCAAGTGGCTGCTGGGTAGAAAATAGATCATAGGACGGGCAAGTGTAGAATGAGGAAAACCAGTCAGAAGGCTACTGCCATGGTCCAGGTCAGAGATGGTGGTGGTAACAGTGGGTGGGAGTTTCAGAGAGCTTCAGGGTAGCTTTGTATAAAGAAAACCTCCAGGTATTATAGCTATCCAAATATAGAATTATCTGGGTGCTACAAAAGAGGTTTCTGTATTGGGAGAGGTATGGTCTGGAACAGGGATCAACAATCTATGGCCCACAGGCCAAATTGGGCCCACCGCCTGTTTTTATAAATAAAGTTTTATTGGGACGTAGTCATATTCATTATGGTCTGTGGCTGCCTTTGCACTAAAACAGCAGAGTTGAATCGTTGTAAGAAAACCATATGGTCTACAAACTTAAAATATTTATTGTCTGATCTTTACAGAAAAAGTTTGCTGACCGGGTCTAGAGGACCCCTTGGTGCTTCCTCCCTTCCAGTTGCTATGAGTCCATGTGTAATTGTTCACTTGACACTTCTATGTTGTCTTTATTCCATCTAGTTAATAGACTCCTCATGGGTGTGAAGCTTGTTTTCTACTTCTCAAATATTTCTTCCTATTACCTGAATATAAACGGCTCAGCAATTTCCTTAGAATATACTCCCTTTTGGGAGGTCAAGTAAAGAGGCCATCTTCATACCGTGAAGGAAAAAGAATTGTTCCAAGGTCCCAAGGGTAACAGTAATATTTCCTTCTAGAGAAAAAGTCTATCCCATTGGCAATATCTACAAGGTAGTGTAACCAAGCAGGACCCTATGGGCCTTCCCAGGACAGATCCCTCCCCTATAACTTCTGCTTTAGCTCCTCTGTGAAGTACCTAGATAATAGTATTTGATGCACATTTCCTGAGTTGTTTTACAGATGCTAAAACCATCACCAAATGGGGGCTTCCCCGGTGGCGCAGTGGTTGGGAGTCCGCCTGCAGATGCGGGGGACGCGTGTTCGTGCTCCGGTCCGGGAGGATCCCGCATGCCGCGGAGCGGCTGGGCCCGTGGGCCATGGCCGCTGAGCCTGCGCGTCCGGAGCAAAAAAAAAAAAAAAAAAAAACCATCACCAAATGGAAGAAATAAACTACTTGAGGACCATGAGCCCCCAGACCTGCTGGTGCCTAAGAATTGACAATGTTAATCACTGTGACACCACCCTGTTACCTCAACATCAACCACGAGCTGATCACATACCCTGCGACCCCACTCCTGGCTTTTAAAAATGTTCTGTTGAAACCCTTCAGGGAGTTCGGGGTATTCTGAGCACGAGCCACACATTCTCCTTGCTTGGTCCTGAAATAAACCTTTCTCTGCTCCGAACTCTGACGTTTCGCTTTGTTTGGCCTCACTGTGCACCAGGCACATGAACTTGCATTCAGTAACAGCAGCTCAGTAGCTGCTTAATAAAGTCATCTTGATATTTTTAAGAAATGATATGTGGGATTAAGGACGAAATGTTTGAAGTCTAAAGATGAAGATCTTGCTTCTGGTAATACACCTAGACCAAGAGTAATGAAAACAAGTAACTCACCAGCCGAGACAGGCTGGTCCAGCTCTCAGGCTTCAGACAAGTCACACATTTGGAGAACTGAGGAATTCCATGCCTGAACAGTCAGTTACATTTCTTTTAATGAATGAGAAGAATGTTTACACAAGATACAAACAAATTATTAAAAAAAAAAAAAGCAGCAAGAGCTTCATCTCTACCACATAAACCCCTGGAATTTGAAATGCAAACAATCCTTATTTTCTCACATGAAGAATAGAGCATTGGAAGAACAACAAGGCTGAGCAAAAGCAGAAATTCTTTAAAGGAAGAAAAGGGAGGGTTTCTTACTTAACGATAGGCTCAAGATCCTGAAAATGATGAGAGAGAACAGGGGGCAAGGAAGGGGCAGAATGTTTCATTGAGACATACTGTTACTTGTGGTGAACTAATGACACTGCTGCTGGCTTCCAGAAAGTAGGCTTTCCTCTCCCCTTTGCCTCCACTAACAAAAACATCAGATGGACTTCTACTTTGAAAAATGCTATCATTAAGACCAATTATGAGGAACAGAGTTTTTAATTGAAATTCTTGAAATCATTTTCGAGTCTCCATATAGCTTATATATATACAAAAAATTAAATTAGAGATAATTATTCAGACAATTCAAACCAAAAAGAAATTCCCAAACCTGCTTTTTGTGTTCTTTGCGTAGATCGATTAATGATTATATGGAAAGCCTAAAACAATGTTCACTGTTTGTCTCAGCAATTGCTTTACGTGGGCAGTGGCAATCACTGCAAAATTGTTAGTTTCCTCTGTGTTTTTAGTGATATGTTATAGTGATCAGTTTAAATAATTTTGTAGGTTTTTAACAGGACTGTTGCATAAAAACCTTCACTTCTGGAGCCCAGCTTCACAAATTCTTCCCAGAGTGCCCTTCTTCAAGCATATCTAGGCTAATAACTATTTGGTATGTGACTGTCCATTTATGTATCACACCCATGCCTGTGTATCACTTAGGGCAGATTAATCTAGCTAACCTTTATAGGCTGCATGGTGAGTGATAACACAAATGCCACCATATATATATATATATATATTTTTTTTTTTTCTTTTGAGGTACGCGGGCCTCTCACTGTTGTGGCCTGTGACCTCTCCCGTTGTGGAGCACAGGCTCCGGACGCGCAGGCTCAGCGGCCATGGCTCACGGGCCCAGCCGCTCCGCGGCATGTGGGATCTTCCCAAACCGGGGCACGAACCCGTGTCCCCTGCATCGGCAGGCGGACTCTCAACCACTGTGCCACCAGGGAAGCCCCACCACCTTATATTTTTTTACACAGGAGAGGCAGAGCACTGGTGAAGGAGTTGTAAAACCACCAATCAACTTGGGACAGGCCACTGGACACCTCTGAGCTTCTGTTTTTTTTCCATCTATACAATGGTAATAGTAATATATAAGAGTTATGTTACTCGAACAAACTATTTTAACATCATAATTGTGAATCGACTAACTATGAATGGAGAGCACAGAAAGGATTATCATCATTATAAAATACCTTGTCTTATATTGGACTCCAGATTTCCTTGGAATGATTCTATGTCTGGGGAAGAATGCATTGGTAACCAGTAATGGTCTTGGTAAGAAAATACAGCTGACCCTTGAACAGTATATGTTTGAACTGCATGGGTCCACTTATACGTGGATTTTTTTTTTCAATAAATATACAGTCCACCCTTTACTCATGGGTTTCACATCCACAGATTCAACCAACTGCAGCTAACTGAGGATCAAAATTTCTATCCTTGGTTCATTGAATCTTCCAATGCAAAACCTGAGGACACAGAGGGCCAGCTGTCCTAGGAGTGGATGCTTGTGAACACTAAGACTTCATCACTAATACAGGAGACACTGTAGCAGGTCTAGCCATTTCTTACAGCAGTTTGCTTCCTCCAGATTCCTCTATGTCTCTTTTAAAACTTGGGGTTCTGGTGGCCACATTCTCAAACCCTAAACCAGGCAGTATATGTAATTTGACCTGGGACTTTTGTCCTGTGATCAAGTATAAGAGACATTTTGTGGGACATACTGTATAACACAGGGAACTATACTCAATATCTTGTAATAACATATAATGGAAAAGAATCTGAAAAAGAATATACAGGGTGGGAGGGAGGGAGATGCAAGAGGGAAGAGATATGGGGACATATGTATATGTATAACTGATTCACTTTGTTATAAAGCAGAAACTAACACACCATTGTAAAGCAATTATACTCTAATAAAGATGTTAAGAAAAAAGAATATACATATATATGTATATGTATAACTGAATCACTTTGCTGTACCCTTGAAATTAACACAACATTGTAAATTAACTATACTTCGATTTTTAAAAAGAGACATTTTGTAAGCTATATTGTGGACACCAAATTACTGGAATTTCTGGGACTTTTTTTCATGGGAAAGAATCAGAATATTTGAAATCTAGAAAGTCCCTGATAATCAAGGATTTATGGACATGATGCTTATGACAGGTAATCCACAAATGCCAAGTTTTTTGAAGCAGAGTTCAACTTTAAATGCAGAAAAATCATCTGCAACTTGGTTAATACCAGCTTTAATGAGGCAAATGTGCTTTCTATCTAGTAAATTAAAATGAAGAGAAAAAGGCAGAAAAGCAAACACCCCTTTATCATCAAGTGATGATCTCAGAATTTCCTTTTGAATCCTGTGACCCAGTGAAGACATTGCTCCCCTTTCTGATGTGCCTTAGTTTAAAAACAGAGGCCTGAAGTGAGAGGTGGGGAGGAATAGGGCAGGAATTATTAAAAAGGTAAAAAGTCTGTACTGTAAACTATACAGATCAAATATTATGAACATTCTACGTGAATGACTACTGTTATTCTTAGTTTGTTAAAAACTTTGCAAATTTTGGTTTTGAATAGCATTTGGGTTTATCCGATTTAGTAGGAGTAAAGGCAGGGAGGGGAAAGAGAGGTGGAAATTATATTTTAGCGAAAACATGGAAGAAGAAAGGGATAGTGTTTGCATGCAAAATTTAGCTTCCTAGTAATCAAGGTAAAGAGGAAACTATGATGAGTTACGCAACTTCTTTCTTCTAGTAGAAGCAAACAGGCCAATTACTCAGGAGAGACAAACCTTTTCTGACACTGAGCTCTGAAAATAATTTGTCACAGAGGTTTTTGTATAAAGGACCTTGAACAATTTCATGGATGGTATTTTCCAGTTAGGAGATTTTACAGACATTTGAGAGCTGAGCTGTTAGAGAAATGCTCTTTCGTGCAGGATAGGAAAGACAGAATCTTTTTCTCTCTCTCCCTCTCACTGCCCCCCAAACGGCCCCCACCCAAACACTTACATCCTAGTCCAAGCACACATGCCTTCAAAGGGCATGTAGCCCAGATGCTGCACGGCCATCGGGAAGCCACAATTAACGTCATTACTCACGGCTTTTCAGGGAGGTGATAAGAGGTATACTCCCTTTGAAGCTGGCATAACCATTCATCCTGTCCCAGCAGCCTGCATACCGAAAGTGGAATTTGTAGCAGCCGTTTCATTTTGCTGCCTGTTCTGCCATTCTTTCTCCCATAGAGGAGTTAAGAAAGAATAAAAGGTAAGGGAGAAAGTTGCTCACATTCTCTCTTTCACCCAGCAAGTTTGTGGTTAGCGTCATTCTTGGCCTGAAGGAGAGATCTGAATCTCCATGCTGTGATCTTAAGGAGCAGGAAGGTGATGGCAGATGTAGATGAAAACAATAGGTTCCCTGGGCTCTTGGTGTCATAGAACATGACAACTCCATAGAGAGAGAGTTGAGAGTCAGAGCACAGAGGAATGCGTTTCTCAGAATGCTACCCTCTGCGCTTGACTGCTTATTAAAGACCCATCAGAACAAAAACCCGAACAGGCTGCTAACTGGTGCTTTGGTGGATTAACACTGGGCTGGATCCCACATTCTGAGATTTCAAAGTTCCTTTGAAGTTACCATATTAGGAAATCACATTGCAAATCGTACCACTGTAAATTTTAGATGTTTCCTGAAAGCTCTGTGATGGAAGAAGAGTTGACTCATTCTTTAGGATTTAAAAAGGGGGAGAACGAAGTCTTTTTTACACAAACGCAAAAGTAATAATTCCCCCCAATGAATGAAAAAAAGAACATGGAAGTCTCGTGGATTTGCCAAAGGCGATTTTATTCTTCTAAAGATTCAGTTCCTTTCAGAAGTTCATAACATTTCTGTTTCCTTAATGTGGCCCTACATCTTAATAGTCTTAACGTTAGAGTAATTTCTTTAAAATATTCAAATGCGACTCATCATTAAAGTGGCCATTATCATCCTTGACTTTGTTAATGTTACTTTAGTGGCTTCTCAGTCTGAGGGACCTGAAGTCCTCAGTAGAAGGAATTAGTTTTCTGCTTCCTCTTAGGATCACTCAGGTTGACTTGGGGATTAGGCTGTGTGAAGCCTGGAGGACACAAGGTGAGGGACAGTGTTCTGTCCTCAAGGAATCAGATCCTGATTCCTGCCACAAACTGGAAGTTATGGCTTTCCAGGCATGAATGCGGAACACATACCGAGTTCCTGAAGGAGCCTTCTTTACATCAGTGCTTCTTAGAAAAGCTAAAAACAAATCACACAAAAATAAAGAAAATATCACACTCATTAAAGAGTATGTAAGAGAAATGCACTGCTATTTAAAGGTAGCTGTAGCATTTGATGTAGATCTAATGACTTTCCTGTTATCACATCTGTGTATATTTATACCTATCTCAGCACAGAAACATGCGTCACCACTGATGCCTTGAAAGTAGCCGAGGTTATGGTGTGGGGGATGAACACAAAATTTAACTACAAGATGAAGCTTCTTGAAAGGTCAGTGGGGTGGAGAATAGTAATTGTTCCAGCTGAGCAACTCTCCACAGTACATTTTTGATGCAATGACTAATTATTGTGATTATTTTCATCAGTGAAGGCTCCATTAGAGCTAAACACATTCATTTCCTCTTTTCCTCCTCAAAAGTATTTCAAGCTTTGGAGGAATTCCATATGTTTTCTACCTATACTTAGGAAGTGTGCTCTCCGTATGTTTCCACAAATGGTGAACTACCTTTCTTCCCGCTGTTCTGCTGTCTATGAGGCAGTAGTTTTCTCTTCTTTGTGTCTATTCTAGAAAGCCAAATGGAGCTGAATGAGAACAATTAGCACCTAAGTTGATAAAATTCTCATCTGACCTTTGGAGACCCCTGGGCTCACAGCCTGTAGCCAATAAGCTGCAGTTGAACATAACGAGCTGACACATCATTGCAATAAAAGGGAGTAGTAAGTGTAGAAACTGTAGGTCTTTAAAAAATTAATTTTAGCCCCTAAAAAATTACTGTCTACAGTTTTACAGATTTATATCAAATATGGCCTCTTTACTGAGCATTTTTCCAAAGAACTTGTAGAAGAGAGTGTGGTTTTGGAGCTGACGCATCTGCATGGTGGGAAGGATGAAAGATTAACAGAATAACTAAATATAAAAGATCACTTATAACACCATCATCATAATAATGTCTTAAATTCCTATAATGTCTTAGACTTTTTTTTTTTTTTTTGGCCACGCTGCACGGCATGCAGGATCCTAGTTCCCCGACCAGGGATTGAAACCGGGCCCCCTACAGTAGAAGCTCGGAGTCCTAACCACTGGACCTCCAGAGAACTCCCTGTCTTAGACTTTTCAAAGGGTTTTCACACATATTCTTGTTTGCTCTTTGTGGACCTGGGCATGACACACCTATTGAATTTGAAACTAAAGAACATAGATGAAAAGCATACTTCTCAAGACATGACCTGGGAAGAACAGTCCAGTTTTCCAGATAGTGAGATGTCTACACTACCATAAAGACAAACATTAAGATTGGGCCTTCAGAAGCAAAATGGAGAAGAGATTTAGGGGAATATATTAACCAGATTGTCATATTCCTTCTCCTTCCAGCTCATCCCCAAATTGTAATTAAGGAAAAGACTGTCTTGGCCTGTCTTGTTTGAATTCATGGTATAATTGTCAGCTGTTTATTTGCTCAGGCAACTAGGTGGTTAATTTGATTTTTCAGTCTTTGAACAAAATCTTTGATAGTTTAAAATGCCTGATGAGTGGAAGATATTGGGACCACCCTTCTTTTCACATGGATGACTTCTGAGAATGATCGTGCACAGGAATCAAACTTCATTTCAGTTTGCTAAAGTCAATTTAAATAAATCTAAGCGCAATACATTCATTTGGCCAATGATTTTAAAATGCAGAACCCCAGAATTTTATAAACTTATTTTGTAGCTAGCAGCCTTAAACGTGTTTTTAATAGTGTGTTGTTTCTCTTGGTTTTTTAATTTTTATTTTATTTTATTTTTGGCCGCGTGGCACAGCTTGAGGGATCTTAGGTCCCCAACCAGGAATCAAACCCATGCCCACAGCAGTGAAAGCACGGAGTCCTACACTAGACCACCAGGGAATACCTAGAACTCCAGAATTTTATAACAGTGGGACAGGGTGGAAAATCAGTAACAGAGGGATGCTAAGATATCTGTCCTTTCAATGAAAACATGTGAGAGTAGACAAAGAATTTATGAGTATAGATTTCAGAAAGTTTGGTTTAAAATTATGCTGGAACATGCTAATATCTTAGGGAAGACTATAAATGTCAGTGTATTTTATATTGTCTTCACTCATAATAGCTCCCCTTATACTCAAATTATGACTATTTATTACTTAACAAATTGTAGTGTTTAAATGTCTTCAGCCTTATCTAGAGATATAACAAGGAGTTTTCCTTTCAGGCATTTTGGAAACAGTCCAAAAATAGACTCTTCATCTTTGACTGCATAGCATGTCTTAATGGAATAGTTATAATGGTAATTATTCATATTTATTGTATTTTCCTTAAAGATGCTTTAAATGCATATTTTACATTTCATTACGTCATAATGTGGCATCATAAACTGAAACATGAAACCACTTTGTGTTACAGCACAAGTACTAAATATCCCTATAAAATGGGAAATTCTCTTTATTTACTTATAAAAAATATTTATTTTGGTCGCGCCAGGTCTTAGTTGCGGCACGTGAGATCTTCGTTGTGGCATGCAGGATCTTTCAGTTGCGGCATGCATACTCTTAATTGCGGCATGCATGTGCAATCTAGTTCCCCGACCAGGGATCGAACCCCCGTTCCCTGCATTGGGAGCACGGAGTCTTACCCACTGGACCACCAGGGAAGTCCCAGGGAGATTCTCTTTAAACGGCACCTTCTGAAGAACTATTTTTCTACATCTCTCTAGGTACTGCATTTCATAACTCGATTCCTTTCAATTTTAACAATAATGGGCTTTGCATAAAATCTTAAAGTTGGGAGGTATATCTGTTGAGAGGATTGCTTTCAGCTACCAGGAGTGAAAAACTTGACAAACAGTAGCTTAAAAAAGTAAGAGGTGGGCTTCCCTGGTGTGCAGTGGTTGGGAGTCCGCCTGCCGATGCAGGGGGCATGGGTTCGTGCCCCAGTCCGGGAGGATCCCACGTGCCGCGGAGAGGCTGGGCCCGTGGGCCATGGCCTCTGGGCCTGCGCGTCCAGAGTCTGTGCTCCACAGCGGGAGAGGCCACAGCGGGAGAGGCCACAGCGGTGAGAGGCCCGTGTACCGCAAAAAAAAAAAAAGTAAGAGGTTTATTGGGCTCTGACAACTTTTGTTCATCCTCTTTAGCAAATGACCTTTGTCTTCATTACCATAACATGGCCACTGTACCCCAGGCCTCCCTTCTGCACTCCAGATCAGAAGAGAAGGGGTGCGTGAAGGGCAACAGTCAAGAGGCCTTACTGGTAAACCAGCTGAGTCTGTCTCTGTTTTCCTTTTTAATTGAGATATAATTTACATACAATAAAATTCACCCCTTTAAAGTGTAAAATTCAATGTTTTTTAGTATACTTACAAGGTTGTGCAATCATCACCACTATCCAATTCCAGAACATTTCCATCATTCCAAAGAGAAACCCATACTCATGTAGCAGCCAGTCCCCATTCCCCCTCTCCCTTCACATAGCCCCTGGCAACCACTACCTACTTTTTGTCTCTATGCTTATTCTGGACATTTTGTATAAATGAAACCATACAATGTGTGGCCTTTTGTGTCTGGCTCCCTTTGTGTCTGGCTTCTTTCACTTAGCATAATATTTTCAAGGTTCATCCACTGAATGGAAGTATCGGTACTTCACTCCTTTTTATGACTGAATAATATTCCATTAGATGGATATAACACATTGGTATATGGACATTTGGATTGTTTCCACTTTGAGGCTATTATGAATAATGCTGCTGACAGGACTAAAAAGCACTAACAGGCATTGTCCCCTAGCTAATTCATCATTAGATATTGTCCTTCATAATACCTACTATGTAGCCGCACACTTTCGCTATATGCTGTCAATGGGAGCTGTTTTCGCTATCATAGGTGGATTTGTACACTGATTCCCACTATTCTCAGGATATACACTCAACTCAACATGAGCAAAAATTCACTTTGCAATCATATTTGTGGGTGTCAACATAACCTTCTTCCCACAACTTTTTTTTTTTTTTTTTTTTTGAGGTACGCGGGCCTCTCACTGTTGTGGCCTCTCCCGTTGCGGAGCACAGGCTCCGGACGCGCAGGCTCAGCGGCCACGGCTCACGGGCCCAGTCGCTCCACAGCATGTGGGATCTTCCCGGAATGGGGCACGAACCCACGTCCCCTGCATCGGCAGGCGGACTCTCAACCACTGCGCCACCAGGGAAGCCCCCCACAACATTTTTTAGGCTTATCTGGCATGCCTCAACGATACTGCGACTACCCAGATGCCTATACAACATGAAATACTATTTCATCAATAGGCTCATTCGTCTCATTAACAGCAGTCATGCTGATAATCTTCATTATCTGAGAATCATTCACATCCAGACGAGAAGTACTAACAGTAGAACTCACTACTACAAATTTAGAGTGACTAAATGGATGTCCTCCACCATACCATACATGTGAAGAGCCAACCTACATCAATCTAAAGTAGTCAAGAAAGGAAGGAGTCGAACCCTCTTCTGTTGGTTTCAAGCCAACATCATAGCCGCTATGTCTTTCTTCATGAACGAGGTATTAGTAAAATTTTATATAACTTTGTTGAAGTTAAGTCACAGGTGGAAATCTTGTATATCTCTATGGCATATCCCTTCCAACTAGGTTTTCAAGATGCAACATCACCCATCACAGAAGACCTACTACACTTTCACAACCACACACTAATAGTTGTTTTCTTAATTAGCTCCCTGGTTCTTTACATTATTGTACTAATACTAACAACTAAGCTACACATACTAGCACGATAGACGCACAAGAAGTAGAAACTATCTGGACTATCTTACCAGCCATTATCTTGATCTTAATTGCCCTGCCATCACTACAAATTCTTTACATAGTAGATGAAATTTATAATCCCTCTCTTACTGTAAAAACTATGGGTTACCAATGATACTAAAGCTATGAATATACTGACTACGAAGACCTAAATTTTGACTCCTATATAATCCCAACATCAGACCTAAAACCAGGGGAATGACGACTGTTAGAAGTAGACAACCGAGTAGTTTTGCCCATAGAGATAACAATCTGAATGCTAATCTCTGAAGATGTTAGGCCTAAAAATGGATGGAATCCCAGGACACCTAAATCAAACAACCCTAATATCAACACAACCAGGCTTATATTACGGACAGTGTTCAGAGATCTGTGGGTCAAACCACAGCTTCATGCCAATTGTCCTTGAGTTAGTGCCTCTAAAATACTTTGAAAAATGATCCGCATCTATGCTATAAGCTCATTAAGAAGTTAGGTTAGCGTTAACCTTTTAAGTTCAAGACTGAGAGCTAAAATTCTCCCTAAGGATATGCCACAACTAGATATATCAACATGATATTACCATTTCATCTATATTTCTAACACTATTTATTATATTTCAGCTCAAAGTCTCAAAACATATCTACTACCCCAACCCAGAGTCAACGCTCACTAAAGTGCAAAAACAACCCACCCCTTGAGAGACAGTATGAATGAAAATTTATTTGCCCCTTTCGTGACCCCAACAATAATAGGCCTCCCCGTAGTCATTCTAATTATTATATTCCCAAGTATTTTATTTCCAACATCAAAACAACTAATTAACAATCACATAATTTCCCTTCAACAATGGCTAATCCAGCTTACATCAGAACAAACAATAAGCATCCGTAATCATAAAGAACAGACTTGATCACTAATACTAATATCGCTCATTCAGTTTATTGGATCAACCAACCTTCTTGGACTACTGTCCCACTCATTTACACCCACCATGCAGCTCTCAGTGAATGTGGGAATAGCAGTTCCCCTATGAGCCGGTACCGTGGTTATAGGTCTCCGCAACAGAACAAAAGCATCTCTAGCTCACTTCCTACCACAAGGCACACCCACCCCCATCATCCCCATGCTAGTAATTATCGAAACTATCAGCTTATTCATCCAACCAGTAGCACTAGCTGTGCGACTAACGGCCAATGTTACAGCAGGTCATTTATTAATACATCTAATCGGAGAAACAACCTTAGTGCTAATAAGCAGCAGCACATTCACGGCTCTCATTACATTCATTATTCTCACCCTACTCACTAACCTCGAATTCGCCGCCGCTATAATTCAAGCCTATGTGTTTACCCTCTTAGTAAGCTTATATCTGCATAACAACACATAATGACCCACCAAACCCGCACGTACCACATAATAAATCCTAGTCCTTGGCCCCCTACAGGAGCCCTTTCAGCCCTCCTCATAACATCAGGCCTAATCATATGATTCCACTTCAACTCAATAATTCTACTAATACTAGGCCTACTAACACTCTGACAATATATCAGTGATGACAAGTTGTTATTCAAGAAAGCACTATCCAAGGCCACCACACACCAACCGTCCAAAAGGGACTTCGATACGTAATAATCTTATTTATTGTCTCAGAGGTCCTCTTTTTTTTTTTTTTTTTTTGCGGCACTCGGGCCTCTCATTGCTGTGGCCTCTCCTGCCGCGGAGCACAGGCCCTGGACGCGCAGGCTCAGCGGCCATGGCTCACGGGCCCAGCCGCTCCGCGGCATGTGGGATCCTCCCAGACCTGGGCACGAACCCGTGTCCCCTGCATCGGCAGGCAGACTCTCAACCACCGCGCCACCAGGGAAGCCCAGAAGTCCTCTTTTTTACCCACTTCTTTTGAGCCTTCTATCACTCAAACCTCACCCCTACCCCTGAGTTAGGCGGGTGTTGGCCACCAACAGGCATTCGCCCTCTAAACCCCTTGGAGGTACTGCTTCTCAACACTTCCGTGCTATTGGCCTCTGGTGTGTCCATCACTTGGGCCCATCACAGTCTTATGGAAGGAAATCGTAAGCACACACTTCAAGCCCTCTTTATTACAATTACTCTTGGTGTCTATATTTTACATTCCTACAAGCCTCAGAGTATTACGAAGCCCCATTTACGATCTCAGATGGGCTCTATGGATCGACTTTCTTTGTGGCTACAGGATTCCACGGACTACGCGTAATCATTGGGTCTACCTTCCTTGTTGTTTGTTTCCTGCGCCAATTAAAATTCCACTTCACATCCAACCACCACTTCGGCTTTGAAGCCGCTGCTTGATACTGACATTTTGTAGATGTTGTATGATTATTCCTTTACGTATCTATCTATTGATGAGGCTCATAGTTCGTTTAGTATTAATTAGTGCAACTGACTTCCAGTCCGTTAGTTTTGGTACACTCCGAAAAAGAATAATAAACCTAATACTGACCCTATTAACAAATACAACAGTAGCCTCATTACTCGTACTCATCGCCTTCTGACTTCCTCAACTAAACACTCACGCAGAAAAAACAAGCCCTTATGAATGAGGATTTGACCCTACAGGATCCGCCCACCTACCTTTTTCCATAAAATTTTTCCTAGTAGCAATCATGTTCCTCCTTTTTGACCTAGAAATTGCTCTCCTACTACCCCTCCCCTGAGCAACTCAAACAAACAACCTAAAAACAATACTCACCATGGCTTTACTTTTAATCTCATTATTGGCAATTAGACTGGCCTACCAGTGAACTCAAAAGGGACTGGGGTGAGCTGAATATGGTATTTAGTTTAAAACAAAATAAACGACTTTGACTCATTAGATTATGATTAGACTCATAATTACCAAGTGTCTTTAGTACATATAAACATTATCATAGCTTTCACTATATCCCTCATAGGGTTACTAATATATCAATCCCACCTAATATCCTCACAACTATGTCTAAAAGGCATAATACTATCACTATTTATCCTGGCGGCCCTGGCAATCTTAAATTCACACCTTACTTTAGCGAGCATAATACCAATCATCTTGCTGGTGTTCGCAGCCTGCAAAGCAGCACTTGGGCTAGCCTTACTAGTAGTAGTATCAAATATCTATGGCACTGATTACGTACAAAACCTCAACCTTCTCCGATGCTAAAATTCATCATCCCCACAATCATACTAATACCCCTAACTTGACTATCAAAAAGTAATAGAGTCTGAATTAACTCCACAATCTACAGCCTACTAATTAGTCTCACAAGCCTACTTCTTCTTAACCAATTCAATGACAATAACCTTAACTTCTCATTAATATTCTTCTCCGACTCCCTGTCCGCACTATTATTAATCCTAACAACGTGGCTCCTTCCCCTAATACTAATAGCCAGACAGTCTCACCTACTCAAAGAACCACTAATCCGAAAAAAATTATATATCACGATACTAATCATATGACAAACATTTCTAATCATAACATTCACCGCCACAGAACTAATTCTATCTTACATTATATTTGAGGCTACTCTAGTTCCTACCCTTATTATCATCACCCGCTGAGGTAACCAAACAGAACGCTTTAATGCAGGACTCTACTTGTTATTCTACACACTAGTTGGATCACTCCCACTGCTAGTGGCATTAGTGTATATATAAAATACCACGGGCTCTCTGAATTTTCTAGTACTTCAGTGTTGAGCCCAGCCACTATCCAACTCCCGCACCGTCCTTATATGACTGGCCTGCACGATAGCCTTTGTAGTAAAAATACCCCTCTACGGCCTCCACCTCTGACTGCCCAAAGCACACGTAGAGGCTCGCATTGCAGGTTCTATAGTCCTCGCAGCCGTATTACTAAAACTCGGGGACTACAGCATGCTACGAATCACGTCAATACTCAACACCCTAACAGAATTCAGAGCGTACCCTTTCCTCATGCTCTCTCTATGAGGAATAATCATAACCAGTTCTATGTGTCCACGTCAAACAGGCCTAAAATCACTCATTGCCTGCTCTTCAGTCAGCCACACGGCGCTCGTTATTGCAGCTATCCTCTTTCAAACGCCCTGAAGCTACATAGGGGCTACCGCCCTAATAATCGCCCACGGCCTCACATCATCTATATTATTCTGCCTAGCAAACTCAAACTATGAATGAATCCACAGTCGAACTATAATCCTAGCCCGAGGCCTACAAATTCTCCTCCCACTGATAGCCACTCGATGACTGCTAGCAAGCCTGACAAACCTGGCCCTGCCCCCTACTATCAATCTAATCGGAGAGCTGTTCATAGTCATATCGACTTTCTCAGGATCAAACCTCACTATCATCTTAATAGGAACTAACATTGTAATTACAGCCCTATACTCTAGGTACATACTAATCACAACGCAACCTGGTAAATGTACGCACCACATCAATAATATTATGCCCTCCTTCATACGACAAAATGTCCTTATAGCCCTCCACATCCTACCACTCCTACTCCTGTCACTAAATCCTAAAATCATCCTGGGCCCCCTATACTGTAAATATAGTTTAAAAAAAACACTAGATGGTGAATCTAGCAACAGAAGACTAAAACTTCTTATTTACCGAGAAAGTATTACAAGAACTGCTAATTCATGCCCCCATGCCTAGTAGCATGGCCTTTTCAGACTTTTAAAGGATAGTAGTTATCCATTAGTCTTAGGAACCAAAAAATTGGTGCAACTCCAAATAAAAGTAATAAACCTGTTCTCTTCTTTTGCCTTAGTCGCATTACTAATACTAATTATCCCGATTATAACTAACACAAACTTCTACAAAAGTGATAAATACCCATCATATGTAAAAAGTACTCTTTCATGTACTTTTATTACCAGCCTAATCCCAATGATAATATTCCTTCACACAGGCCAAGAAATAATCATTTCAAACTGATACTGGATCACCATCCAAACCCTTAAATTAACACTCAGCTTCAAAATAAATTACTTCTCAATAATATTTGTACCAGTAGCATTGTTTATTACATGGTCTGTCATAGAATTCTCAATATGATACATACATTTAGACCTTACATTAATCAGTTCTTCAAATACATACTCCTCTTCATCATTACCATACTAATCCTTGTTACTGCTAACAGTCTCTTCCAGCTTTTCATTGGGTGGGAGGGGGTCGGAATCATATCTTTCTTACTCATCGGGTGATGACATGGACGAACAGACACAAACACAGCTGCCCTCCAACCAATCTTATATAATCGCATCAGGGATATCAGATTCATTATATCAATAGCATGATTGCTATCCAACTCAAACGCATGAGACCTACAACAACTTTTTTTGTTTTTTGCGGTACGCGGGCCTCTCACTGCTGTGGCCTCTCCCGTTGTGGAGCACAGGCTCCGGACGCGCAGGCTCAGCGGCCGTGGCTCACGGGCCCAGCCGCTCCGCGGCATGTGGGATCTTCCCGGACCGGGGTACGAACCCGTGTCCCCTGCATTGGCAGGCGGACTCTCAACCACTGCGCCACCAGGGAAGCCCTACAACAACTTTTTATACTCGACCTAAACTCTTTAAACCTCCCCCTTACAGGACTTGTATTAGCCATAGCCGGAAAATCAGCTCAGTTTGGACTTCACCCCTGACTCCCCTCAGCAATAGAAGGTCCCACCCCCGTAACAGCCCTACTCCACTCAAGCACAATAGTCATAGCAGGGATCTTCCTACTTACCCGATTTTACCCCCTAACAGAAAACAATAAACTTATTCAAAAAATAACGTTATGCCTGGGAGCCCTTACCACTCTATTCACAGCTATACGTGCTCTCACCCAAAATGATATTAAAAAAATTATTGCTTTCTTTACCTCAAGCCAATTAGGTCTAATGATTGTAACTATCGGTGTCAACCAGCCCTATCTAGCATTCTTACACGTTTGCTCACATGCTTTCTTTAAAGCCATACTATTCATGTGTTCCAGATCTATTATCCACAACTTAAACAACGAACAAGATATTCAAAAAATAGGAGGCCTATACAAGACCTTACCCTTTACCGCAACAGCCATTATCAGTGGGTGCCTAGCACTGACAGGAGTGCTTTCCTCACTGGCTTTTATTCTAAAGACCTAATCATTGAAACCGCCAACACGTCTTATACCAACGCCTGAGCCCTATTAATAACTCTGTCACCTCCCTCACAGCCATCTACAGCACTCTCATTATCTTCTTCGCACTACTGGGACAACCCCACTCCTCCCCCTCAGCTCCTATCAGTGAAAACAACCCCCTCCTAATTAGCTGTATCAAACGCCTACTAATCGGAAGTATCTTTGCTGGATTCATCATCTCCAACAGCATTCTCCCAACAACCATCCCCCTAATAACCATACCTCTGCACTTAAAACTAACGGCCCTTATAGTAACAACTCTGGGCTTCGTGCTAGCACTCGAAATTAACCCCAACACACAAAATATACCTACTCCTCAAGCTCCTTTAAATTCTCTACTCTCCTAGGATATTGCCCCACCATTATACACCACCTACCCCCTTATCTGAACCTATTAATGAGCCAAAAATTAGCATCCTCTCTCCTAGACTTAATCTGATTAGAAACTATCTTACCAAAAACCACATCCCTCATTCAACTAAGATCCTCCACGCTAATCTCAAACCAAAAAGGTCTTATTAAACTATACTTCCTATCATTTCTCATCACCCTCACCCTTAGCATACTTTTATTTAATTACCCCGAGTAATCTCTATGATAACCACAACACCAATAAACAATGACCGACCAGTAACAATCACTAACCAAGTACCGTAACTATATAAGGCTGCAATCCCTATAGCCTCCTCACTAAAAAAAAACCAGAATCACCGGTATCATAAATAACCCAATTCCCCAACCCCTTGAACTTAAACACAATTTCCACCTCCTCATCCTTCAAAATATAAAATACCATTTAAAACTCTACTATTAACCCTAAAAGAAACACCCCCCCAAAACAACCTTATTAGAAACCCAAACCTCAGGATACTGCTCAGTGGCTATAGCCGTTGTATAACCAAACACGACTAACATTCCCCCTAAATAAATCAAAAACACTATCAGACCTAAAAATGAACCACCAAAATTCAACACAATCCCACATCCAACACCACCGCTCACAATCAACCCTAAACCCCATAAATAGGTGAAGGTTTTGAAGAAACTCCCACAAACCTAATCACAAAAATAATGCTTAAAATAAATACAATGTATGTCATCATTATTCTCACATGGACTCCAACCATGACCAATGACATGAAAAATCATCGTTGTCATTCAACTATAAGAACACCAATGACCAACATCCAAAAAAAACCACCCGCTGATGAAGATCATCAACAACACATTCACTGACCTCCCAACCCCGTCAAACATCTCGTCATGATGAAACTTTGGCTCTTTACTAGGCATCTGCCTACAAATCCTAACAGGCCTATTGCTAGTGATACACTACACACCAGACACAATAACTGCCTTCTCATCAGTAACACACATCTGTCGAGACATCAACTATGGATGAATTATTTCATATATACATGCAAACAGAGCTTCCATATTCTTTATCTGCCTCTACATTCACGTAGGATGTGGCCTGTAGTATGGGTCCTACACCTTTCAAGAAACACGAAACATTGGAATCATCCTACTACTTACAGTTATAGCTACCGCATTCATAGGTTATATACTACCTTGAGGACAAATATCATTCTGAGGCACACAGTCATCACAAACCTACTCTCAGCAATCCCATATATCGGCACCACCCTTGTTGAATGAATTTGAGGAGGCTCTTCTGTATAAAGCAATTCTTTGCCTTCCACTTCATTCTCCCTTTCATCATTACAGCGCTAGCAGCCATCACCTACTATTCCTTCACGAGACAGGATCCAACGACCCCACAGGAATCCCATCCAACACAGACAAAATCCCGTTCCATCCCTATTACAAAATCAAAGATATCCTAGGCACCCTACTACTAATTCTAGCCTCACTAATACTAGCCCTATTCTCACCTGACCTGCTAGGAGACCCCGACAACTACGCCCCAGCAAACCCACTCAATACACCGCCCCATATCAAGCCAGAATGATACCTTCTATTCGCCTATGCAATCCTACGATCAATCCCCAACAAACTAGGAGAAGTCTTAGCCCTGTTACTCTCAATCTTGGCATTTATTCCAATACTCCACACATCCAAACAGCGAAGTATGATATTCCAACCTTTCAGCCAACTCCTATTCTGAATGTTAGTAGAAGAGTTACTAACACTAACATGAATTGGAGGACAACCCATAGAACACCCGTACATCATTATCAGACAACTTGCATCTGTTTTATATTTTCTTTTAATCCTAGTGCTAATACCAGTAACTAGTATCATCAAAAACAAATCTCTAAAATGAAGAGTCTTTGTAGTATAACACAATATCCTGGTCTTGTAAACCAG
Source organism: Stenella coeruleoalba (assembly GCF_951394435.1). NCBI lineage: Eukaryota > Metazoa > Chordata > Mammalia > Artiodactyla > Delphinidae > Stenella > Stenella coeruleoalba. Next base: position 99,265,090 of record NC_137169.1, on the reverse strand, counting down.
AAAAGGAGAACAACACACCTCCCTAAGACTCAAGAAAGAAGCCCTAAACTTCACCACCAGCACCCAAAGCTGAAATTCTATATAAACTATTCTCTGAAATAAGTTATAAGACATTCATAAAATTATAGTACTACGTCAGTACTAAAACAACCCATTTTATCACATACATGTTATGTACATCGTGCATGTTTGCACTACCACATCAATAAGTACATGCGTTCCATATGTACATATATACACTGTATGTATAATCGTGCATTACATTACTTACCACATGTCTAATAAGCATGTACGCTAAACCATTGATATTGCATAATACATACAATTTCTTGGTTGTACATAGTACGTTAGGTTAAATCAATCCTGAGCCAAGGTACTTATAATCCCGCACATTACACCACAAGCTTGGTCACCAGGCCTCGTGAAACCATCAGCCTGCTCGGCAGGTGTCCCCCTCCTCGCTCCGGGCCCATACCTTGGGGGTTTCTATCAATGGACTTTATTAGACAATCTGGCTCTTACTTCATTAGACAACCTGGCTCTTACTTCAGGGCCATCTCACCTAAAATTGCCCACTCTTTTCCCTTTAAATAAGACATCTCGATGGACTGATGACTAATTAGCCAATGGTCACACATAACTGTGGTTTCATGCATTTGGTATTTTTTAATTTTGGGGAGGGATGCTTGGACTCAGCTATGACCTTAAAAGGTCGTAACACAGTCAAGCAATTTGTAGCTGGACTTGATTGGAATTATTTACTGGCGCGAGCAACCTGCATTGTGCAATTCAGTCAGTGGTCGCAGGACATAGCACTCCACTCTCCCCCCCCGGTTTAAAATATTTACCTATCAGAATAAATTAACCTTAACACTCCCATCATACCAATGAGCTACTTAGATATTCACCGCCCATACAGACAGACATCCCCCTAGATTCACCAGCCATTTTATCAAAAATTTAATACTAAATCTGACATAAACCACACAACGCAACCATAAAAACACCACCTATATATAGCAAGTTAATGTAGCTTGAACACTTCTTAAGATGTCTAGATGGGCTCACTGGCCCCATGAACCTAAAGGTTTGGTCCCAGACTTTCTATTAGTTTTTAACAGAATTACACATGCAAGTATCTGCACTCTAAATCACTGAGATTAAAAGGAGCAGGTAGCAAGCACGCCACACCTGCAGCTCACAGCACCTTGCTCAACCACGTCCCCATGGGACACAGCAGTGATGAGAATTAAGCCATAAATGAAAGTTGGACTAAGCCATATTAATCAGGGTGGGTAAATTTCGTGCCAGCCACCAGCAGCCATAGATTGACCCGAATTAATAGAATTATGGCGTCAAGCGTGTTAAAGAATTATCCAAGATAAAGTTAAACCTTAATTAAGCTGTAAAAAGCCATAATTACAGTAAAAATAAACTGTGAAAGTGACTTTAACATACCCTGATCACACAACAGCTAAGACCCAAACTGGGATTAGGTACCCCACTATGCTTAGCCCTAAACCCAAATAATCACAGCAGCTAGACTATTCGTCAGAGTACTACTAGCAACAGCTTAAAACTCAAAGGACTTGGCGGTGCTTCACACCCCTCTACAGGAGCCTGTTCTATGATGGACAAACCCCCATAAACCTCACCAACCCTTGCTAACCCAGTCTATATACCACCATCTTCAGCAAACACTAAAAAGGAGCTAACAGGACTAACAAGGACTGGTACGCTGAATACTTGCATACAAGTTTTTATGTGAACGTATGATAACTCAATGATTTAGCTCTCTGAGGAGCTGCCAAACTGTTTTCCAAAATGGTCACACCATTTCACGGTCACACCATTTCACACCCCACCAGCAGTGTACGAGGGGTCCAATGAGTCCATCTCTTTCAAAACCTTTTCTCAAAAGCCTCTCCCACCCCATCCCCCATCCCAGAGACTTCTACAAACATCTCATTGTCCGGAACTGGATCATGTGGCTACTCCTATCTTCAACTGAGTCTGGAAAAGTGGGCATGCTAGCCTTCAAACCTCAATTGTAGAGAAGGAAGGGAGGTTTGCATCTTTGTTAAAGAAGTGATGCTGGGGCTTCCCTGGTGGCGCAGTGGTTGAGAGTCCGCCTGCCGAAGCAGGGGACATGGGTTCGTGCCCCGGTCCGGGAAGATCCCACATGCTGCAGAGCGGCTAGGCGCGTGAGCCATGGCCGCTGAGCCTGCGCGTCCGGAGCCTGTGCTCCGCAACGGGAGAGGCCACAACAGTGAGAGCCCCGCGTACCACAAAAAAGAAAAAAAAAAAACAAAAAAAGTGATGCTGGTCATTTTTTTCTGATAGGAAATCCCCTCTTCAAAACCCCTGACAAAGAGGCATCCCACCTCTGCTGGAACATTGCGCTCAAGATGAGACTCCTATCTCCTAAGGAGCTCCCTCTCCACATTTGAATGGATCTTATTGTTAGTTCTTCCTGTGTACTGAATAACATGTCTGATATTTTCCCTTCAGAAATAACAAAACAAAGGGAATACAGGAATGCAAATGAAATAGAGTCATTAATAATGTAAATGTGATGTTCCAACTATTATTGCCTAGCTCACAGGAGTGTTTGGTAATTGTTTATATTCCTCCCTTCCACCCCCAACCCCTCCTCCTGTCTTTCCCTTCTTTCCTCTGTAATGGCATGGCAAGAGGATACATTTTGTTGTTCTGTTAAATTATACATTTCTAGGACATCAGGGATGGTACTGTCTAATTGACTTTGGTCCACACCTGCTACAACTTATGCGTATGTGAGCATTAATGACTTTTTTTTCTATAGAAGAGAAGGAAGACAACTGGTGACAGAATAAACCACTCGCAGAGCCACCACTGGATTATAAGCATGCTGAGTGCTTAATGAGTTGCTGAATAATATAACACTTTAGTCCTTTGGCTGCCTCATGATTAAATGCTATAAATATTTATGATTTATTACTGATGCTTTGGCTGGGATAGGCTTTGGAAGGCTCATGGATCACAGTGATTCTAAAGGAAAATAAGAAAATAAAACTGTATAAAGCTGCTTATTTATAATGCTGCTCAAATGGTTTATGTAATTTTTCAGAAGCTGGTGGAGGTAAAGCTATTCAGCAGCAATGCCATTTAAATGGTTTCTTTTATAATTGGTAATGTATTTCTCATAGGAATATATTTATAAGTGCGGGTTATGGTTATCACTTTCTACTAAGAACCCACTCACCCCTGAAGGTTTCAGTTAGGCTGCAAGGTCAAAGAACTCAGCATTAGGTTTACTGCAAATCCTTTCTTGCTCTATGTGCCAACCAAGGACTAATACATGGGGGTCTTTCCCCTAAAGTCAGAAATCAGGTCTCTGAGAAGCAAGGCAAACACGTATCGGTACCACTGTCCCCAGCTGCACCTAATCACCCACTTACAAAACTTTGTGCTCCCTGTTTCCTTGGTTCTGCTGGCTTAGAGGATTTGTACCCAAGAAATAAATACTTGCACGAGGTACATGGCAGTGCTGAGTGAGCACTGTGATGTGGACTCCAAGTTCAGATAACTGGGCTTGATTCCTAACTCCATCAAACTGCACAGCCCTCAGCAAGTTACTTAACCTCTCTGGGCTTCAGTTTCTTCATGGCGTTCCTGTGGATTGAGTGAATTAATACATGTGAAGCACTTGCCAAGAGCAAGTGCTCAATTAAAAATTAGGTGTAGTTATTTCCATTAAAAGGAATCATAAACAAGTCTTTTGACTTACAGTGTGCCTTAGGACAGAGTAGACATCTCTAAACATTGTACTAGAGAGCTCATTGCTCAGACATGAGGAAAATTTAGCACATACAGAAAAAGAGAAGCATTAAAATTTTCTCCCTGAAACTGATTCTGTACCTTAATACCTATGTGGAGAAAAAAATTAATGAGTTTGGCCTTTTCACATATCTTATCTCACTGCATCTTTGTATCCACCCTTTGATATTGTTATTTGTTATTATTCTCTTCGCTTTACTATAAAGATGAGGAAACCAAGAACTTGAGAGATGAAATGATTTGTCCAAGAGCACAAAACTACTAAGCGGCAGAGCCAAGATTTGAACCCAGTTCTTTGGATCAATCAATCAGTCTATACACAGAGTGATGACAAGAATATGTTTTAGTTTTGTTGTCGTAAAAAATGGAAAGGCAAGTTTGGGGGTAGGGGAGAGGAGGATGGAAAGTAGTATCTTCGTATAATTCTCAATGAAGGAAAGGTTGGTTCTCCTTGAGAAAGGGTCAACATAGCCCTCCTGTTGTGCAGACATCCAACACACGACTGCAGAACAGATCTGGGTTTCCAAAATCGACTATTTTAAAATATAAAGCTCCGCTGATTTTGAATCGCAAAGGCAGGGCACGCAAACAAAATTATCGTTTCTTTTTAAGTGATAAGTATAGTCAGAGTCTAAGCAACTTTTACGTTACAGACTGAAGTGTTTTACTATTGCATTTACTCATGCCATTTAAGTGGAGGATAAACATTTCACATTTTCTAATACGTTAATGCCAACGTAGAAAGAAAAATGTTGCTGGAAATTTGTGACTGACAGCCCCGTGCTGTCAGCCAGCTAATGAAGTCTCTCCCTCATGCACAGCTGCCTCATGTACTAAGGCTCAGGTCAGGTATTCGTGTCACTGAGGGGATGTCATCTGGTTCCTTATTTGAAAAAGGATTCTTAATACCTCCTCACTCCCACATCCCCGTAGTTTGCTTCAGACAAAAAGGAATTAGATAGTCAAGTCACATACAGAGAAGAGAATATTTATATACAATACTCATGAGGGTAAAACCTTTTCAGGACTGAATGGAAGGTCACTCAGTCTCCCTGAAACATAAAGTCCTGACTGCAGGGAACCAAAAAGCTAGCAAAACCAACCTGGCTCGCTAGATCATGCTAAAGGGCTCCTGAGTGAAAGGCGCAACTATTCCCATAGGTGAGGTCCATGGTGATGGATAGCATTTATTAAACATTTCCTACCTGCCACATATACTATTTATCTGGTTTACTAGATCTACTAAATACTATATCTGGTTTACTCCTGCAAACAGCACCATGAAGTGGAAAATATTATCTTCATACTAGAGATGTGGAAACTGAGGTTGGAGAGGTACGGAATTAACCCCAGGTCACACAGGCGCTAAATGGCACAGCAGGGACTCAAACCCAGGGCTGTCTGTTATCTAAGCCCATGCTCTTTTCAACTTCTTACATCTTCTCCTTCTTTCTTTGGAATGTGACACCCTCCCCACGTTTTATCATTGAAGACTGTAATAGTTATTTATTGCTATATAACATATTACCACGCACTTAGTGGCATAAAGCAACACACACGTTACCTGTGAGTCAGGAATCTGGGCATGACTTAGCTGGTCCTCCACTTTAAAGTCTCTCAAAGATTGCAGTCAGGGCTTCCCTGGTGGCGCAGTGGTTGAGAATCTGCCTGCTAATGCAGGGCACACGGGTTCGAGCCCTGGTCTGGGAGGATCCCACATGCCATGGAGCAACTAGGCCAGTGAGCCACAACTACTGAGCCTGTGCGTCTGGCGCCTATGCTCCGCAACAAGAGAGGCCGCGATAGTGAGAGGCCGGCGCACCGCGATGAAGAGTGGCCCCCGCTTGCCACAACTAGAGAAAGCCCTTGCACAGAAACGAAGACCCAACACAGCAAAAATAAATTAATTAATTAATAAAAACTCCTACCCCCAACATCTAAAAAATAAAATAAAATATCTGCATTTATAAAAAAAAAAAAAAAAGATAGCAGTCAAGGTGTTATCCAGGGTTGGGTTGGGGTCTCTTCTGGGGCTTGACTGGGGAGGAATCTTCTTCTGAGCTCACATGCTTGTTGGCAGCACTGAGGTCCTGGCAGGTTGTTGGACTGATGGGCTCAATTCCTGAGGACCTCTGTCAACCAGAGTCTGCCCTTAGTTCTTTGCTATGTGGGCCTCTCCATGTGTCAGCTGACTTGATTGAAGCCATCGAGGGAGAGAGTCAACAGGGAGAGTTTGCAGGCAAGATGGAAGTTACGATGGTATGTAACATAACCATGATGGCGACGTTCACCACCTTTGCCATATTCTATTGCTTAGAAGCAAGTCACAGACCCTGCTCAAATCCCAGGGGAGGGGATTACACAGGATGTGGATGATAGGAGGTGGGGGATGCCTCTTAGAGTCTATCAACTACAGGGAGTTATGTCAAGTGTTCTGTCTTTTCCTTTATATTTCTACCAACTCCACCAACTTGTCATAAAGCTCCTTGCCCAGGATCAGAGAAAAGCTTATAATTTTAAAAATATATATTTAAATCCCAACTGGGATGTTTATCTCATGCTGCTTGTTAAAAATAGTATTATTTCTTAAGACTTGGGCCTTAATTCTTATTAGTTGCATTACCACCTTGTTTCTGGAAATAAACTCATTACTTCCAGCACCCCAGGGAAGTGTGCATTTAGTGGGGTTAGCAGGGTCATGAAATAAATATATGGCCTTAGTTCTAAACACTGTGTGTTAGTCCTAGTAGCCTTTCAGTCCAGACCCTCCTAGGTTAGCAGAGGTTATCTCTACGGGAAAGGCAAGCAGAGAAGTCCTACAGAATCGCTCTAGCACAAGGCTTCTGGAAGCCTAAAGGTGAAGGCTTACAGTAAACAGAGAACATAATACTTACAATGAGAAATCGGTTATAGAAGTTATAATTCATTGCTTTTTAGTGTCTCAAACCCCATTGTACCATTGGAACGTAGCCTGCTTGAATTATAGCAGCTTTAAAAAAAAATCTTTTCATCACTATTACCACATGCATATGTCTGTGTGTATATATATGTATGCATGACACTCAAAATTTAGCACTATGAATTCTCACTGCTGCTGCAAAACTGTGTTCCTTCTCAACTATCTTGACGTACACTGCATCCAAAAGAGGCTTTAGAAATCTTCCAGAGCCCAGTTACCCTGGGCGGGGGGGATGCAAACCCACCCATGGTCCATCTCCCTGTAATTTCTTCAATAATTTCAGCATAGAGTGACATCGGTTTACCAAGGAAAAGCTAACAGATTTTTTTCTATATATAACGGGTTGACAGTGCTGTGGTGACAGTTTATATAATAGAACTCATGCTTAAATAATAAGGTAACAGCTTTGGACTGTGAATTTTTAAATGTTTTATTGAAATGTAGACTGATTAACAGGCAAGATTCTTCTTCTAATTATTTTAATTATAGTCTCTTAATGACAAGAAGCTGTAGAAATAAAAACACGTTAAAATTACATTTTTAATGAAGTGGCACCTGAAAGCCCCAACTTCTCCAAAGCAAGTAGGGATAATCTATTGTTACCTAGGAACAATGCATGTGTACATAGAGGTTAAGATGTTCATTGGGGAAATAGGATTATTTATGACCCAATTTCTCTGAATGCAAGTAGAATGAAGACAACGTGTGATAAATGGACACTGGACTCAGTTAAGAGGCTGATTTTTAGCCCTGGGTCTGTTAAACTGCTTGCCTGTATGTCTATTTCACCTCTCTTGGCCTCAATTTTCACATGTAAAATGTGGAAGTTGAAATTAATGAGCTCTTCAATGTTCATAGCAGCACTATTTACAATAGCCAAGACATGGAAGCAACCTAAATGTCCATCGACAGATGAATGGATAAAGATATGACACATATATACAATGGAATACTACTCAGCCATAAAAAAATGAAATAATGCCATTTGCAGCAACATGGATGGACCTAGAGATTATCATACTAAGCGAAGTAAGCCAGAGAAAGACAAATATCATATATTATCATTTATATGTGGAATCTAAAAAATGATACAAATGAACTTATATACAAAACAGAAATAGACCCACAAACATAGAAAACAAACTTATGGTTACCAAAGTGAGAAGAGGGAGGGATAAATTAGGAGTTTGGGATTAACAGATACATACCACTATATGTAAAATAGATAAACAACGAGGACCTACTGTATAGCACAGGGAACTATATTCAACATCTTGCAATAACCTATAATGGAATGGAATCTGAAAAAGTATATATATATATGTATATGTATAACTGAATCACTTTGCTGTACACCTGAAACTAACACAATATTGTAAATCAACTATACTTCAATAAAAAAGAAACTAATGAGCTCTAAACCCTCATAAAATTTATAATACCATGATTTAATTACTCTATTATAGTGATAAACTTTTAGGGAAAATAGATTGATCATATCTGTCACTAAATATTAATTCATATGCACACATAATAATGTCAGCTTTTAGGATATAGACAAGGCTTTGCATGGAATTTATCGAAACCAAATGTTATTTGGACGTGTATCCATGTACCCAACACTGCACTAAGTACCGTGTACGTGTGAGTGGGTAAGATGGCGAGGTAGAGAAAGTATTCATCCACCCACCTATTCATTCATTCATTCATTCACTTGCTTCTATCAGGTAGGGTCTCACCAATAAGGTAACATCTGAAAAGAAATAGAAAGAGAATGAGGGAATGAGCCATACAGATTATCTTGGGGAAAAGCATTTAAACGGAGAAAGAGCAAGCACAGAGGCTCTAAGGTAGGAGTGGCTTTGTTTTGTCCAAGGATTAGCAAGGAGGCCAGTACGGCTAAAGCAAAGTGAGCAAGGAAGAAAGCAATAGGAGATTAGGCATGGAGCTAGGAGGGAACCAGGACAGGGAAGGCATTTCAAACAAATGTATCCTGTTCAGCACTAGTTGTACACTTTTGTCTGTCTTCAAATCCAGAAAATCATCAGTCATAGTCTCTACAAATACATCTCATCAGCCCCACTCTTGTTCTCTTTTTCAGGAATTCCTATTAGGTTGGAGCTGTCCCATCTATTTTCTGTTTTCTAGCTGACATTTCTTAGTTTTAATCTCTTACCATTCAATGCTGCCTTCTGGGTGGATTTCTCAATACTATTTTCCAATTCTTTAATTATTTGTTCAAATATGTCCAGTCTAGAGTTTAACCTATTCGTTTTGATTTTAATTTCAATGATTGTGTTTTTCTATTCCCAGGATTTCCAATTAGTTTTTTTTGTATCCACCTGTTCTTGTTTCATCTGACTATTTTGCTTCAGAATTTATTGTTCTTGTTTTTTATGAGTGCTATTCCTTCCTTTATCTCTTTGATGATCTTAAACGTACCTGTTTCAGACATTTTCATATTAATCTCTCATTTTTATCTCATTTGGAGTAAATATATCTCCTAGTTATTTATATCTTTTGTCTAGTTTTTCTCCATGTGTTTTGGAATTTGAAGGCTCATCATGGGCAGGAGGTTTTACTGTTTTTCTCTCTTTGTTTTCCCCAAGTCTGATAATTTCTTTTTTTTTTTTTTTTTTTGGCTGTGCTGGGTCTTAGCTGTGGCATGTGGGATCTTTAGTTGCGGCATGCAAACTCTTAGTTGCTGCATGCATGTGGGATCTAGTTCCCCAACCAGGGATCAAACCCATGCCCCCTGCATTGGGAGCATGGAGTCTTACCCACTGGACCACCAGGGAAGTCCCCGAGGTCTGATAATTTTGTGGTTGCTTTATCCTGCCCCCCCCCCCAGGTCTCAGTGTAGATCTCAGCCTTTTTTCCTTCCTCCCTCCTTTCCTTCTTTCTTCCCTCCATTCTTTCCCCTTTCTTTCTTCCTCCCTCCCTCCCTTCTTTCCTTCCTGTTCAGAAGCTTCTGTTCCATTGAAATTTTTAAAAATCTAGTTACCAACCCAGTGAGCTAGCTGTTGGACCCATTTTCTGGCTTCAAGGTGAGATCCATTATTTCCAACCTTTCAAGATACTCAGCTTCATATACTCCACTGCTCCAGGCAAGAGTCCATTGCATCTTTTTCATCTTCCTTCTACAGGTGGAGGGGTCCACAGAAGTACTGGTTTCGTTCAGTGAAACTGGCTCTCTTCCCCACCTCTCATAGGACACGTCTGGTCCCTGTTACCACACAGATACTAACATTTCACAGCCTGTACCTGTCTTCACAACTAGCAGTCCATGGCTTCAGCCTTGCTTTATGGTATTGTGTTTTTCTTTTGTCTTTGGTCCATAAAAAAGATTTGTTTTGTTTTTCAACATGGCCATTTGTGTTTAGGTTTCTTTTAAAATATTTTTATCTCCAATTGTCGTGTGTTTGGAGCCCAGGGACAGGGTGTAGATCTAAAAGTGTTAACTTGGATGCCATCTTCACTAGAAATCTCTTCAGGAGGAATGTGAGATACAAGGCAGGCCAGAAAGTATTTATAGGCCCTGAGTAGCCTGGGTGAAAGTATAATCCCAGACCTGACATCAGGAGTATGTAGGACGTGTGCATGGAAATGGGCGGAAACCAATCTGGCTAGAGAGAACAACGGCAGTTCAGACCTAGCGGATCCCAAAATCAGGGTTAGATGCCCTTTGCTTGTGCTTCTGTTAACACACTGTTCCTCCTCTCTTGTCACACTCGTCATTCCTTTGTAATTATCTGAAGGCAGAACCGTGTATATATTAATAACCACTGTGTCTTCTCTACTACAACACCTATACATAGTAGGTACTCAACAAATATGTGTGGAATAAATGAATAAATATTGGGCAGACAAATCATAGTGTGAAAAAGAAACTTGACCGCATGTAACTTCACCAAACACGAAGCATTAGTCTTTTTCTCTTCAGCTGATCAAAACCCAGTTCCTACTCTCTTTTTCTCCAGCAGTGCCTCATAATCTGTCATCCATTCTCAAAACTGCAATAAAAATGCTTCACTTAAAAGTCTCCAACAGCCTCCCAGGCACCAAACACAACTATCTATTTTCAATTTTCACCTCGTAAACCTCTCTGCGGCACACCCTTGACCTTGGCTTCGGTGCCACGACACCATCCTGTCCTGCAGGATTTGTAACAGCTGCTGGGCTGGACAGCTGAAGACACAAATACCTGCTCATGAGAAAGCATTTGACCAAGAGCCTAAACGGGGAGTGACCTGCTGAAAGCTAGGTTTTAGAAAATCCAATCTGAATGTGAGAGGCAGGGCCGGCTGAAATCGGCAAGATTGGAGGCAGGGAGAAGGCTGAGACCCTTGCACGTGACTTATGTTGCAGGTCTGTCTTGTGTCTTTCTTCTCCATGAGGCGTATCCTGATCTGCGCGTCTGCTCCGTGCTCAATTGTGTGGCCTGGGATTTTAGCTCCTCTTCCTAGGCCAGCAACCCCACTGATGGACGTTTTGTAGAGCTCTTGCCAGACCCATTCTCTGGGGTCCAGTCTTGTCTCTGAGACCCCAGCCTGCTGTCTGGGGCACTGGTGCATGTGAGTGAAGAATGGTCACCTCCTACGAAACGCCCCTATGTTGCTATCCCCCTGCATTCACTGGGACTACTGAAACAAGGCCTGAGACGCTGACTGGGCCCCCCAGCTTCCCTCTCCACACTCAGCCTTTGCTTCCTCTGTCCAGGCCCCTGCTCTCCTGCTGCTGGAGTGTCTGGCAGCTGTTGTTGGGCTCTGCCTCCCTATTGGTTCTGTCCCATGTTGCTGGGGACCCGAAAGCCTTGCACTCCATGCCTGTTTGGAGTTGGGACAGAATGGGGTGAATGGGGCTTGTTAGAGCCCAGTCTTAGAAAAGCTGGAGTAGCAGTCAGTTTATCTGAACAAGATCTCAGGCACAGGGTTCCCGAGGTAGAAACCTATTAGCAATCCTGGGGTACAAGGAGATGATGGGGTATTTTAATTAATACAGAAAGCTCGTTATCCAAATGAGGACACAAGGCTAGCGCTGGACTTGTAGTCAGATGACCTGATGGTTTGCTCCATGAGGCTGGCTTGTAGCTCCAGAAATGCCTGCTGTCTGAGGTCAGAGCCGGTCACATTTATGAGAGCCAGGGCTTAGCTTGTAGGTAGGAATCTAAATGGCTAGCTATCTGGATTGAGACCAGGCATAGCCTGCGGAGTGCCATGTATACACCAGGACATGTGTATATACACTTAATATAGTAATAGAACTCATATATAGTATACAACTCTTACATAATTTTATATATCACACTGTGTTAAAGGTATAAACATTGTGACTCAGAATCTAAATATCTCTTCTCTCTCTGTAGGTGCTTTCTTATTCTAAAATTATCGTCCTGTATTCATGTTCTTTTTTCAGCTCCCTGAATTACTTGAGAGTTTTTTGTCCTGGGGCCTGACTGGGGATATTAGGGACCCCCTTTAAAGGAAGTAGGCAACAAATGACTCACATAAGATGAAGATTTATCTTTCAGCAGCCCAGCTGGTGGAAGGCCCAATTCTCTACACTCAAATTTCTTCTTACTAGTCTTATTCTTTCCTTCTCTTTCTCGTCCTAGGTTACCTTGTCTAACCCCCGGTTACCGAGTGACCCCTTTTTCTCTCTCTGTCACTCCCCACTATATCTTTTCTTATTTTTATTAGTACGGCCTGGGGGGCAGTGGGGTGCCGGTCTTGGCCTAAGCAGGAGCCTGCAGTTGGGCACCGCTGGGAGCTGGGTGGGCGGGGAGAGCTTGTAAACCCCGAGCTTGGTCCAGGAGACTAAGATAGGTGATTTGCTCATCTGCTTTTCATGACACCTGACAGTGTCTTTCTGTTGGTTCTGTTTCCTGATGCCTTCGTGGAATTTGGGCATTTTATCTCAATGAGGTAATTGATTCATCATCTGGTTCAAATCCCTACATTTCCCAAGTTGATGATACAAGCCATTAAAAAAAGCAGGAAGTTGGCTCTGCTACAAGAAACTGACAGTGATTTCATGTTCTCTTAGACTTATTGTGAATTCTGAGTCCAAAATCACTTCCGCTCTTCCTGGCTCTGGGTTTCACCTGCCTCCTTTATTTTCCTTTGAATCTGATTGAGTGAGTTGGCTGTGTTATACATTCACACAGAGAAATTTCTCCTTGAAATTGGCTTATGTGGCCTGAAAGGGAGATGAACTTTTTCTACTTCTCTCCCTTCATCCTTCCTCCCCCTCCTCACTTTCCCCGTTCTGCCCCTCATTGCCAGGTTAGCACGGTCTTCTAAAGATATCCTGGCTATTTCTGGAAATGCTATTCTTACAAACCAAAACGGTTCGGATGCTTTAGAAGGGGTAAAAGAGCTACGAAATGATTCATTGGCTCCTCTTCAGCTGTTCCCTCCTCCAAGTGTGCCAGACACTGTGTTGGGTACCAGAAGTGTTTGTAACCCCCGAGTGTAAATTAATTTCCCTTTTTTTTTTTTTTTTTTTTTTTTTTTGCGGTACGCGGGCCTCTCACTGTTGTGGCCTCTCCCGTTGCGGAGCACAGGCTCCGGACGCGCAGGCTCAGCGGCCACGGCTCACGGGCCCAGCCGCTCCGCGGCATGTGGCATCTTCCCGGACCGTGGCACGAACGCGTGTCCCCTGCATCGGCAGGCGGACTCTCAACCACTGCGCCACCAGGGAAGCCCTAATTTCCCTTTTGTGACTTGTATAACTTAGGGTGAAATTGTCAAAGCCTCAGGTGCTAACTTTTTCCATTTGGTACCCAGCAACCATTCATTGTAGCTGCAATTAATTAACAATGGCCACCACAGAGCTCTTTATTGGAAACCTGGTAACTGGGACATGAGGCACCTGGAAAAATTCCATGATAGTACCTGTGCGGACGCAACACAGAGCAAAGAATTCATTTGAGTTTTATACAGGGTGTACTTTTTGTGAAACTAAATTATTCCCCCTGGTGTCTTGGAAGCTCTCTTTACTTCCCTGCTCACTTCTGTTCCTTTATATAATCCATGAGAAACATTTTTCTTCTGATTTGTTGGGGGTCCTTGCACGCCCATCTTCATGTCTGTCTCAGCTTCGGTTCTTATCTGTCTCCCTCTTCACAGTCAGTAAGCAGCCTCATCCTTGCCCCGTGCTGAGGTTTTTGTGTCGTTCACGGGATTCTTCTTATCTCTGATTACTTTGTGTGCTCCCTTATTCATCTCCTGCGTTGCAGCACCTCCAGGAGAGGCTGTGTAGTGTTTTCCTGCTTAACATCGTGTGGGTTTGGGCTTTTTGATTTCATTTTGTTTCGAGTGTTGGAGACTGGGGCTGGTCAAATTCGTAAGGAGGCTACGCGGACCTGGTTGCCGGCTCACATTTTCCCTCTGTAGGCACCCCAGCACTGGAGTTTGCCCTCTTCACTCTGTTTCCTTGCCCATCATCTTCCCTCTGAGACCTAGTGGTCCTGTATCTCACACCCTCAGGTCACCTGTGCTGTCCCAAATATACAAGGGGACAATTTCAACTTGTACTGATGCCTGGCCCTGCTCTAGGGGCTGCTGATAAACAGACTCAGGCCTTAATCTCAAGGAGCTCCCAACCTTGTGTGGAAAATACACACACAGACTCAACAATTAGATTCAGTAACTGTGAAGTGTTATGACAGCTGCATGCACGGGGACTATGGGAGCACACAGGAACACAGACGATTTTCCAGGGAAAACATGGGAAATAGAAGTTAAGTTTTAAAAAGAATGCTCTTAAGCTTTGACATATCATACACTTTGGTGTGTAAGTGGGAATGGAATTGGAGGCAGGGGGAGGGGAAGGAGTGCCTTCCCAGAGACTGTGTTATTTGAGCACATTGAATCATAGGCACATTGAAGATTAAATAATGAAGGACGCACTTACAGCACTCCTAACAAACAGGAATTCTCCAGACAAATGAGGAAGGAAAGGTTGTTACTGGTGGAGGAAAATCCAAGTTACAAAGGCAGAGCTGGTACTTCAGGGTGATGGTGGCATGATGGGGTGTGGAGAGCCATGTGAGTGGAGAGGCTGATGAGGTCAGATGGGAATGAGCAAGTCCTGGGGGAGAGCTGCCTATAAGGGCCCATCCTGGGGTAGGGTGTGAGGACCAGGTGAATCTGGGACAGTATTTACTCAGAGGAGCCAGAAGAAGATATGTTCTAAAGTGGCGTGGTTTTAAACTCTTGACTGTGTTTCACAGGAAAATATATATTTTACATGGCAAATCAATACATACACATTAAAAATTTATTCTCATACACGATTCACTCTGACATTTTCTATTTAATTCTGTTTTTTTTTCTATTTCAGCTAAAAAAGAAATGGTAGTCTGTCTCTCTAAACTTAAATCATGACCCAATGAGTCATGACTCAAAGTTTGGAAAACACTGATCTAAAGGGTGGGTTTAAGTTACAGTCAAAGAGGGAAGTAGGGTCAATTCAGTTTGAGGGGCAACCAGGGCAAAGGAAACCAGGAACTTATCAGGAAAGAGAGATACAAGGCACAAATTTTTGGTGAAAATAGGCAAGATAGTTGGTGAACCAGACAAGGGTGTCAGGAACCAGTTTTTACAGTAATAGCTGCATATCATCAGAGTGGGCTGGTTAGCCTAAATGTATGGAGTTCAGGAAGATGATAAAAAACCTTACATGTTATTAAGTTAAGGAATTTTGGTTTTGTTGTGTGGGCAGTTTGAGGCAGTGAAGAGTTTTAAATAGATGTAACAGTTAGCTAATGCTGAATAACAAAACATCCCAAAGCTTAGAGACTTAAAACAACTTTTGATTTTTTTTTTTCCCACAAGTCTACTGTTGGCTAGGCAGTTCTGCTGCTCTGGGCTGTGCTTGCCATGCACTTGTAGGCAGCTGGCAGGTAGGATGGCCTTGATCATGGCAACTTGTTTTTCTCCATGTGTCACTCACCTCCCTCAGCAGGCTTGTGTGGGCATGTTCTTATGGTGCTAGCAGGGGTCCAAGAGAGGAAGAAACATACAAGTGCTTTTTGAAGTCTCTGCTGTGGTAAGTTTGTCATTATCTCCTTAGCCAAAGCCAGTCACGTGCCTAAGTCTACAATCAATGTGGAAAGGCACTACCCAAGGGTGTGGACACAGCAAGGCAAGAAAGGTTGGTCCATTAATGCAGTCAATCTTCATAGTAGAGAAGAAATAGATCAGATTTGTGTTTCAGAAAGATTGGCCATTCTGGATTGGAGGGAGGTGAGGCTGGAGGCAGGGAAGCCAGGTAGGAGGATGTTTTAGTGACCCATATGAGAGATGATGAGGGTTCAAACTAAGGAACTAAGGTTGTGGAGAAAGGGAATGCAGGGTTCTAGGGAGTCAATGAATCATACCCTCTTCCCTCTTGAGTTCAGAACCAATTGAGAGATAGACACAAGGGTTAAACAGAGACAGCCCATCAGAGAATATGGCTTTAAATCTGTTGCCAGAAGAGCCTTCTCAAATTCTCTGGATGCTGTTATTGTCCCTCCCCCAGGCTAGGCCTTGAGACGGCCCCTCCCAGGGCAAGTCAAGGTCTGAACAGTAGATATAGGTACTCACTTGTCTAGGAGAGAAAAGAAAGAAAAGGGGATGAAATCTTTCAGTCTTTAATAGATTAGATCTACCCAATCAAGAGATTCAGCTGCAACCAGGAGTTGAGTAAAGAGGGAAAGGCCAGAGATGGCATCTAGTACAGGGGTCACAGATTTTCCTGTAAAGGGCCAGAGAGTAAATAGTTTACACTTTGCAAGCTATTGGTCTCTGTTGTTACTATTCAATTCCACCACAGTTGTGAAAGTAGCCATAGGCAATACATAAATGAATGAATATGGCTGTGTTCCAATAAAACTTTATTTATAGACCCTGAAATTTGAATTTTCATGTGTCACAAAATATTCTCCTTTTGATTTATTTTTCACCATTTAAAAAATGTTAAGAACCATTCATAGCTCATGGGCTATACAAAAACATGCAGTGGGCTCAGGGAGGAGGTGGAGGAGGGTGGAGAGTGGACAACTTCCAGTACATTCCCTCCTAGGAACTGATTAGAGGGATGGTTAAGAGGGAGATTAATAGGACTATGCCTTCCTCTCAGGGGCCTTGGCTTCTCTTCTGTAAAATGAGAGGATAAGGTTAAATGACCTTTAAGAGCCACTTCTAGCATTTTTTGGTCTATGATGATGTTTCTGATATTTCCCCTGTGCTAAGGAAAGAGATCTAGAAAAGGAGGGTCTTTCTTCCTTGATTTCTGGTCCCAGATGAATAGACCTCCATTCCCTTCTAAAGCCCTCACTCTAAGATTATGTACCAGTGCAACCACAACCTAATGAGGCTCATTTCTTAGGCCAGTGTTGTTGCTGCCTCACAGGAAATGACTTCTATGATAAGTTCAAGTCAAGTCAGAGGGCAAGGTGAGGGGGCTGGGAGATGGGAAAGGATGGGACATTTACTAGTGTCTCCTCTGTGCAAGACACACTGCATGTAGTATTAATCTTTTCCAAAACTACTACCTACTATGTGAGGTAGTTTTTATGATCCCCAATTTGCTAGTGAGGAAACAGAATTTCAGAGAGGTTAATTACCTTAACCTCCTCAAGGCCACACAGTGAGTGGGGGCAGAGTTGGTTTTTAAATCTAATGCCCCTTCACCTGTACACTGCTGTTTTGGGCAGATGAGCCTTTGGGGTCCCCAGATCTCACCAGGTAGGCAAACTCATTTCCAGTGCAATTGTTCTTCACTGGACTCATGTCCTAACCCAGAATATCCAGAGAATGACAGAATCTTCAAAATACCAGATGTCTGCTAATAAAACAAGAGGGCTGAGATACTCACCCAGCTATTTCAGGTCCCCAGATGTCCCTTCCTTTACAAACATTAACCTTCTTTTCTTCAGGGACAATGAACAAAGATTCCCAAGGACATGGGGTTCCTCCTTTCTCATTTTGTGCCTCTTTATAGCACATTTCTTAAAAATTAAGATGAGGGACCTCCCTTGGTAGTGCAGTGGTTAAGAATCGGCCTGCCAGACTATACTACAAAGCTACAGTAATCAAGACAGTATGGTACTAGCACAAAAACAGAAATATAAATCAATGGAACAGGATAGAAAGCCCAGAGATAAACCCACACACATATGGTCACCTTATCTTTGATAAAGGAGGCAAGAATATACGGTGGAGAAAAGACAGCCTCTTCAATAAGTGGCGCTGGGAAAATTGGACAGCTACATGTAAAAGAATGAAATTAGAACACTCCTTAACACCATACACAAAAATAAACTCAAGATGGATTAAAGACCTAAATGTAAGGCCAGAAACTATCAAACTCTTAGAGGAAAACATAGGCAGAACACTCTATGACATGAATCACAGCAAGATCCTTTTTGACCCACCTCCTAGAGAAATGGAAATAAAATCAAAAATAAACAAATGGGACCTAATGAAACTTAAAATCTTTTGCACAGCTAAGGAAACCATAAACAAGATGAAAAGACAACCCTCAGAATGGGAGAAAATATTTGCAAATGAAGCAACTGACAGAGGATTAATCTCCAAAATTTACAAGCAGCTCATGCAGCTCAATAACAAAAACACAAACAACCCAATCTGAAAATGGGCAGAAGACCTAAACAGACATTTCTCCAAAGAAGATATACAGATTGCCAACAAACACATGAAAGGATGCTCAACATCATGATCATTAGAGAAATGCAAATCAAAACTACAATGAGGTATCACCTCACACCAGTCAGAATGGCCTTCATCAAAAAATCTACAAACAATAAATGCTGGAGAGGGTGTAGAGAAAAGGAAACTCTCTTGCACTGTTGGTGGGAATGTAAATTGATACAGCCACTGTGGAGAAGAGTAGGGAGGTTCCTTAAAAAACTAAAAATAGAACTACCATATGACTCAGCAATCCCACTACTGGGCATATACCCTGAGAAAACCATAATTCAAAAAGAGTCATGTACCAAAATGTTCATTGCAGCTCTATTTACAATAGCCCAGAGATGGAAACAACCTAACTGTCCATCATCGGATGAATGGATAAAGAAGATGTGGCACATATATACAATGGAATATTACTCAGCCATAAAAAGAAATGAAATTGAGTTATTTGTAGTGAGGTGGATGGACCTAGAGACTGTCATACAGAATGAAGTAAGTCAGAAAGAGAAAAATAAATACTGTATGCTAACACATATATATGGAATCTGAAAAAAAAAAAAAAGTTCTGAAAAACCCAGGGGCAGGACAGGAATAAAGATGCAGACGTAGAGAATGGACTTGGGGACACGGGGAGTGGGAAGGGTAAGCTGAGTCAAAGTGAGAGAGTGGCATGGGCATACATACACTACCAGATGTAAAATAGATAGCTAGTGGGAAGCAGCCACATAGCACAGGGAGATCAGCTTGGTGCTTTGTGACCACCTAGAGGGGTGGGATAGGGAGGGTGGGAGGGAGACGCAAGAGGGAGGAGATATGGGGATATATGTATATGTATAGCTGATTCACTTTGTTATAAAGCAGAAACTAACAAACACACCATTGTAAAGTAATTATACTCCAATAAAGATGTTAAAAAAAAAAAAAGAATCCACCTGCCAATGCAGGTGACACGGGTTCAAGCCCTGATCTGGGAAGATCCCACATGCCGCGGAGCAACTAAGCCTGTGCGCCACAGCTACTGAGCCTGTGCTCTAGAGCCTGCGAGCCACAACTACTGAGCCCACGTGCCACAGTTACTGAAGCCTGCATGCCTAGAGCTCGTGTCCGCAACAAGAGAAGCCACTGCAATGAGAAACCCGCACACCACAACGAAGAGTAGCCCCCACTCGCCGCAACTAGAGAAAGCCCGCAGGCAGCAACGAAGAACCAACGCAACCATAGATAAATAAATAAATAAATAAATAAATATACAATAAAAAAAAAATTGAGACGAAATTCACCTAACATAAAATTGACCTTTTTTTAAATTTATTTTTGGCTGCATTGGGTCTTCATTGTTGTGCGCGGGCTTTCTCTAGTTGTGGTGAGCAGGGGCTACTCTTCGTTGTGGTGCGCAGGTTTCTCATTGCAGTGGCTTTTCTTGTTGTGGAGCACGGGCTCTAGGTGCGCAGGCTTCAGTAGTTGCAGCATGCAGGCTCAGTAGTTGCAGTATACAGGCCCTATAGTGTGTGGGGGGGGCTGCAGTAGTTGTAGCTCGCGGGCTCTAGAGCTCCGGCTCAGTAGTTGTGGCGCTCGGGCTTAGTTCCTCCATGGCATGTGGGATCTTCCCAGACCAGGGCTCGAACCTGTGTCCCCTGCATTGGCAGGCAGATTCTTAACCACTATGCCACCAGGGAAGTTCCTGACCATTTTAAAGTATACAATTTGGTGGTATTCAGTATGTTTACAATGTTGCACAGCCACCAACTCTATCAAGTTCCAAATTTACAGCACATATTGTCTCATATTTGGTAGATGTTTATCTAACACAGTGGACAGTTCCTTTCTCGAGGCCCAGGACTGTGTCTATTTCTTCTATGTATTCTGAGAGTACCTTGTATTCCAGGTCCTGCAAATCCTAGTTAAATGGAATTCCAGATAACCTCTTCCCTATTTCTTTTTCAGAACAGCACTTTAAAGGCTGGATTTGGCATCGCAATCTAGACCTTGTTCCTGCCATGTACGTGCATTATGTCATTGAGGCAACAAGCTTCATGGTGAAAAAGATTCTCTGCCCTATCTTCTTTGAAGACATCCTTTTCATCGTTTTTCATCTGCCTGCGCATTACCCATGTGGGTATTAATTTGCATCGAGCTATGGTTAAAATTTAAATGGGCCTCCAAATTCATATTCTAAGCAAACAACCACAAATCTGAATATTGAAACTCATTAAATAATTAATTTTTCTAGGATGTCTTCCACTTTTGAGAGCAGCAAATTTTATAAGTACATAAATATGAACTGAGATCTTGGAAATTGAGGCAGATGATATGTGTACATCTTCAGTGCAGAATTAGGAAAAAAAATAGTGTGTTTTGTTTTTTAAATTGCAATTTATTAGTCAAGAGTCAAGTCAAACTGCAATTTATCATATAACTTCGAAAAAAGAAGACCCTAACCTATTTTGTGTTTTTTATAAATTATCAAATGGAAAGTAAACCTTTCAGTTATTGTTACAGAATATTTTGGTCTCCAGACATAGCGATAAATTAGAACCATTCACCATCAGAAAGCTCTGAGTTTTCTGCATTATAATTCTATACAATTTACATGCTATGCTCCACTGAATACCATCTAATACATTTATACTTCTTCAAAATTAGCTAAACACTGCCTTCCCTTCCATTACATCAGTCCCCCTGCAAAGGTCGATGTAAGAGCACTTGTCTGATACGTGCTATTTCTTCTTTGCTCCTCTTTGCCAAAAAATATACAGCTGGACAATGGCAAAAAATCTGCGGGGCCTCATTTTGCAAAAACCTAATGTAACATCTGGATGATGCTCAAGGTATGTTGGAGGAAAGGTTAAAGAACAGAGGCCAAGTTTCCTGGAGCTGGAGACAGGGACTTGGGAATAGAGCACAGAAATACAGGGGTTAAATTTACATGTATTGCTGTGACATTTTTTTTTAATGTGTATAGGAGAAATTGACTTCATTCCAGAATAGCATTTCTCACCCCTCGTCTCATTGTAATCATCATCTGTACCTATTGGTATTATTGGAATAACTCCATTATTAAGATGTGCTGGAGGGCAGTCACTCTAAATCTCTGAGCTTCAATTACGCTGTTGGATGGGAAGGCACTGGCATAAACAGAGGATTATTTATACCCTTAAGCCCAGATATGCTGGGCTCAGCAGCTACTTCACCAAGAAACATAAGGGATAACGCCTTAGAGCTGGGTCAAGTGAGAAATAGCTTTGACTATTCTCAAGCAAAATTCAGTTGCAGCAGTCTGAAAGTGCTCTCTGCAGGAGTAATTTAACTGGGAAAGGGTTCCAGAGCTCAGTTAGGAAGGAATCAACCCCATCATCAACAAATCTTATGCTGTGAGAACTATGGAAGCCACCTCCCTCTCACAGGCCCTCCCAGATTCCCTGTGGATGGCTTTGAAGTCCAGGGCAAGGAAACTGTTCCAAACAGGGGCAGCAGGCAACAACAGGATTTTATATTTGCATCGATGGGCCTGGCAGAGATATTATTCCATGGGCCCCAACCATTTGTCCCATGTGATGGAATAAGCAGCATCCCTTTGCATATAATAACTGGGGCTCTATAGACAGACAGGGTTCAAGTCCCTTCTATTTCAGTTGTGTGAGCTTGGGTAAGTGAAGCTTTCTAAACCTCAGTTTCCTCTTTTGTAATGTGGAGATAAGATTACTACCCAACTCACAAAGTTATTCAAGGCTTAAAGAAAAGAAACCATGCACAGTGGCTGAGAATAAGTCCTCAGGAAACGCTAGTTACGGTCGACTGTCAGAGCCACCTTATTCTTTCCCTACTGACCTTTCTTTGGTCAGGACTGGGATGACCAACCTGATTTATTTAACCCAATAAATGCCTCACCTTCCCCTATACCAGGAGAAGTCCTTTGGAAGGACCCTAAATGCTGTTGAATATTAAACATCTAGGCAGGTCCCATGTACAGGCCTAGGCTCGTTTTTGAAGTATGCTTGGTTTTACAGTTGGGGTAATGCTTCAGTGCACTAGCCATGCTCCTCCAGTGCTAATCGATCTATAAGGGGTTTGTATCTCTGCTCTGTATCTATAAACCTGACAAATTTTCTTTCTGGTAATGGGTTTGCCCTGACACCTTCCCAGGTAAATCTCATTTTTCCGTTAAAGAAATGATGTAGATGTTTAACTTATGGGATAGATCTTCACAGTAATGGCCCTCACCTCCTCACACACACACCTTTGAGTAGTGCCTGCCCACATTGACTGTGGGCTTGGGTACGTGACTTGCTTTGGCTAATGGGACATTAGCAAATTTGACTCAAGCAGATGATTGAAGCAGCCTTGCACATGAGGCCTGACCCTCTCTTGTTGCTGGGTCTCTTTTGGCACCATGTGAAGAAACTCAAGCTAGCCTGCTGGAGACAAGGATTTAGCTAAAGGCCGGCACCAACCCCCCATACATACGAATGAGGCCATCTTAGATTACCATCAGGTCCCACCTGAATTGGCAGATGACTGTAGTCA
Source organism: Stenella coeruleoalba (assembly GCF_951394435.1). NCBI lineage: Eukaryota > Metazoa > Chordata > Mammalia > Artiodactyla > Delphinidae > Stenella > Stenella coeruleoalba. The sequence continues at coordinate 99,242,083 of NC_137169.1, read as the reverse complement.
CATGCATGGCCCCGGGCGAAACAAAGCCCAGAAGAGACCAGCTGAGCCCAGCCCTCACTGTCAACCTACTGAATAACGACAAAATAAAATGGTGGTTGTTTTAAGCCACTAGGTGCTGGGGTGGTTTGTCAAAGCAATAGATAACTGATATAACTGAAATTAAAATTCATAAATACAGTAGCAGACATTTTCAGCCTCTTTTCTATGTTTCTAGCAAAGCACAGTAGAATAAATGAAGCATTTTACTGCTTGATAAAAGAATGTGATTCCTTGTGGCAAATCCAGAAAGCCCATTTATTCATTTTAGTTGACGTTGGATAAATAAGAATAGAAGTGGGGTCTGTGTGATTTTCAAAAATTGTGGTGACGAAAACTTCACCCGAGCAGAGTGAGAATTTCTGAGTGGCAGGAGAGAGGTTTGCTGGCAGCAAGGACATGCCAGTCTCCTGGGAATAACTCGCTGACATCATACTGTGTGTGCGCAGCACAGATTCCTTCTGACGGTTCATATGCATGACCGCACAGGCATTTTCAGCAGTTTCTGTAGAACATAGATTTTTATCTGGCAAATGGATGTAACCGACTGGTTGAGTAGAATCTGGGGGGCACAGTTGAGGAATATGGCTGCATAATCTGTACTTATGACAAGGAAGTGAAGGGGGAATTTACTTTAAAAGAGTCTGAAGGACTCAAAATAATGATGAGAAGCAAAAGAAATGGATGTTTTCAGAGAAGAGAGGTCATAAGAAAGCTTCTGCTTTCTATGTGGTTCTGGCCCAACAGGTCAATAATAAACAACTGTCAATACTCAGCAACTTTCCCAAACAAAATACGCAAGCCAAGTTGAAAGGGGGTTGTATTCTTAGTTTAAGGAAACACCAGAATTGTCAGGACTGTGGGTGGAGGAGGTGGGGATGTAAGTAAAACTTTGTAGGATTCAGTGGGGAAGCCAAGACTCCATAACATTCTCACAGGGACCAGAACGGAATATTTGTTCAATACTTTGTTCTGAAGAAGACCCCATGGGGATCTGAGTTGATGCTGGTGGTAACAGAGGAGTATGGAAGGGTAGAGAAGAGACACAAACGGGAAAAACACTTCGGCTTCACTTAGTTTTCTTCAATCACTATCTATAATTTTTTTTTTTTTCTATTGGGACACCTCCTTGAAGTGAGGGAAGATTTTACTGGGGTGGGGGTGGTGGTGGTGGGATTCAGAGGTTGTTTTTAAAATCTAATTTTAATACTACAAAATGTAGCAAGGCCATTTGTTGTGCCCCTGCCCCAACACCGACTCCCTATCCCTTTTTATGGCATCGTACCTCAGCTCTGCACTGAGGCGGCTACCCCTCCTCTCTACACAGCCCATGTCCTTGAGTAAAATGCTGATCCCACACGGGCTCCCAGGTTGGACAGGTGACCTAGGTTAAGCCACAGGCACATTCTAGTCACTGAGGATGGGCACATGACCCCACCAGAGCCAATGAAATGCCCTAAGACTTCTGGGCTTGAGGCATGCACTCCGCTTTGCTGGAACCTGAGGGTTGCAGCTGTCGTTTCCTATCCTGTGCAATGGAGGAAGACAGCCATATGAGATGGACCATTGCTTGCGATCTGAATCCAGCCACCTCCAAACCTAGGCTTACCCCCCGGACATTTCATTTATAGAAGCCAATAAATCCCATTTTTGCTTAAGTCTATCTGGATTAGATTTTCTGTCACTTGCAACCAAGAGAGTACTAATTACGCATCCCTAATCAGATTTTTCATCCATGGAATGGGGGAAGTCTGCTAGAAGATAATATCTATCTGCAGCCTATAATTCTGATTTTAAGAGAATAATGGGGGAAGAGAAGCCTTATAATATTCTGAAGCAAAACAGGTGCTTTCAGATTCAATACAATTTATTGAGTACCCACTATACTTTAAGTACACGTTATCTCTTCCTTTCTGCATCACCGTGGACGGTAAATGTATATAATCACATTGAATGCCATTTACATCATGGGTCAACATGTGCCCTTGAGCATGATATTGGTACAGTGATTTGAATCTCGTAGGAGAAAAAGCAATTAAAGTGAGAAAAGTGCATTATCAACTTGTAAATAGCATTTGTTGGACCTGTGTGAATGTAGCCTACACCTATATAAATATTGCCCAACACCGTGTGTTTTAACTAGAGCTCCGCAGGCATAAAATGTTCTTGTCTTGCAAATTTTCTACTAACGTTAGTATACTGGGAATGCTTAGCAGCAATAAAGTACTGAAAATGCCAAGGAAATGAATGGCTTTGTGCTGTACTACGGAAACATGTCCACTGGTATTTAAAATCCCACGTCCCAGGACATCACTCATATCTGCTGACTTAAGCTGAAAGGCCTGATTCTGTGAGGTGGATCAAGCCATTTCTCAAGTCTCTCCCCGTTGGGCATTTGGGTTTTTTTCTCTCTCTTTCCCTCTGTTCTCCCTCCCTCCATCCTTTCCCCTACCTCACTCTCAGTTTCCTGGTATTAATTGAGAATGGTACTCCTAAGAGATCAAAAAAGGTTTATACATATGGAACAGGTTATAATGTGTCAGGATATATTTCACACTTCTTAGGGAAAAAACCCCAAATGTACTAAATATCCACGTCTCGTTTTAAATATTCATGTGAAATCTACGTTTATTGCCCTTGAAATCCACAGTTTTCAGTGTCTTTGAGGCCGGCCTCATAGGCAGTGTATGACATTCATGCGGTCATACACCAATGTCACATCTGAGAGTGGCTGTCTGAGGCCCCCCGGTTCATGCTGTCCCTCAGGTGATGTCTGTCAGGGAAGGCAGGGTGTCGGTGCCAACCAGGCCATGCACTGACCTAGTTGAGGACCCTTGGCATGTCTTTTGTGCCACCTCACCTCACCAGAAGCACCAGTACATATTGTATTCCTTGTTGCTGAGAATAAGGGCATGGTCTTACGTGGAGATTTAATCCATTCACAGTGGCTTCATGCGTGTATTGTAAGGTCCCCACTTCATTTCTCCACAAACATGTATTAAGCACTCCCTGGGCGCCAGGCACTGAGGCACTAGAATTATTTACCTGCTGCTCAACCTCGTCTTTAACTTAAAACACCTGCCACTAATCTCATTCCAACTCCACCTGAACAACAGTAGTGACAGCACAGCAACAGCCAGAACGATTTACCTTCTCACCTCGGCATTCTCCCCCTGACCCTAGTCCCTGGAGGTAAACACCTTGGTCATGAGTCTCCCTTCCGACTTTCTCACCCCATCCAATCATCTATCAAGTCCGACCATTTATCCTCCTCCTTCATACACCTCAAGTCAACAAACCGCTCCATCCCGTGAACCTGGCCTAGGCTCGGAATTTTTCTTGGCGACTCTCCCTCAGGAGTCTCAGCTGCAATTTAGTCATGTGCTGCTGCCAGAGCTAATTTTCTCAAATCCAAATCTGACCATGTCTCTTCCTTGCTTACAAACCTCCTGTGGCCCCCTCCCTGCCTGTAGGATCAACGCCCATCTTCCCTCCATGACCAGGTCCTTCTAATCTGGGTGGTGTCTCCTTCTTCCCCAGCCTCCTGCCTGGTCCTTTCCCACATGCTTTGCTGTCTCACCGCACCAGGCCTCACACATACAGTACCTGCCTTGGGTGCTGTGAACGTGACGTTCCCTGTTCCTCAGAAGCCCTTCTCTACCTTCTCTGCTGAGAGGGCTCCTATTTTCTCCTCATCCTTTAAGGGTCAGTTCGGGGTCACCCTGTGAGGCCTCCCCTGGTTTCTCCCGGGACTTGTTAGTGCCCTCCTCTGTTCTCCCCAGATCCTTGAGGCACATCTTTCCTCCAGCTCGTTTCATACCAGCCGTGATGGTGTGTTGACATGTTGAGCTGGACTATCAGGCTGTGAGCCCCTCATGTGTCTTTTCCTCTGTTTTCCCAGTAAGCAGCACAGCACCGGGTGTGCAGTAGGCACCCACTCGGTACTGTGTGGGAGGCACAGAAATACAGAGCATGTTTCCTCCCCACTCCCCTCCTATCAAAAAGGTGTGATAAGACACGTACATTATTTGTGAAAGATTAACTAGAGATGTGTGGTAACAGTCAGAGGCCAGTGAGTGGGACCGTTTCACAGATCTGGGAGAAGAAGAGAGGTATTATTGGGGGATGGGAAGTCAAGGAAGGATTTGATTCAGATCTTGGAGAGTTGTCCTTCAGTAGGTAGAGAGGAGGAAGAATAAGGACATAAAGGAAAAGAGAAAGATGGTGAGCTAAAGCGCAAAGGCAAGAAAACACTGGGCACACTCAGGACTGGAAGGGATGGGGGTTGGTGGGGTCAGGCCGTGAACGTGAAAGGCCATGTTCAGACTCAAGAACATGGACTTTCTCCCGTAGGCAGCTGACAGTTTTATCCAAGTGAGTAACTGTTGAAAATGACATTTTAGGCTTAATTAGCAGGATGAGCTAAGATTAGAAAAACAAGTTAGGAAGCTATTACACAATCCAGGTTTGAGGGCATGAGGCCTCATCCATGGGAGTGACAAAAGGAATTAGAAAGAAAGGGTAGGGACCTACCTTGAGGAGGGAACTGAACAGCCAGGGTGACTCCTCAGGTAGAAATGAAGAGACATAGGTGACCCAGAGATTTTAAGTCAGGGAGAAAAAAATGGTGACTTTGACAAATGAAAAACTTAATGGAAATACTGTAGTTTGAGGGGAGATAGTGAACTTTGTTTGAGACTAGTTACATTTGAGAAAACTGCGGGATATCTGAAAAGAAACATCCAGCAGGCAAAGGAGATTAAAGACACTATTGTGTGGTGTTCAAGTGCAGAGGTCTAGCCAGACTGGGTTTGCATCACGGTTGCACGAGTTACTGGATGGGTGGTTTTAGTCTCAGTTTCCTCACTGGAAAAGAGACATAACTGTAGTACTTATCTCATAGGGCTGCTGGGAGGATAAATGAGATAATGTACATAAAAGCCCCCCTTACATGCAGTGTCAGGCACATGGTAGGGGCTCAGTAAATATTGGCCATTATCACTGATAACTAAAATTGATAAAAATTCTTTAGAGTGAAAAAAATATTTTTATTCTATTTTCCCAACAATTACGTAAGGCAAGTATTATTATTATTATTATTATCCCATTTTTGAGTGAGGAAACCATAGCTCAGCAAGGTTAACTTAACTAGTAGGTAGTAGAGCCCAAACTCAACTCCAGGTTTTCTATGTGCAATCCTATGCTATTCTACGGAACCTGCTGACTCTGATTTCCATGGGGGGGGGGGGGGAGGGGCGGGGCAGGATGGGGGAGAGAAGGAAGGGGGCCGGTCACACAACCTCCAAGCACAACCAAATTTCAGGATTGGGTTTTTTTGTTTTTTGATGTGTTTTTTTTTTTGCGGTACGCGGGCCTCCCACTGCTGTGGCCTCTCCCATTGCGGAGCACAGGCTCCGGACGCGCAGGCCCAGCGGCCATGGCCCACGGGCCCAGCCGCTCCGCGGCACGCGGGATCCTCCCGGACCGGGGCACGAACCCGCGTCCCCTGCATCGGCAGGCGGACTCTCAACCACTGCGCCACCAGGGAAGCCCCAGGATTGGGTTTTGATGTAAGGGTCTTATTGCCACAGTGATAATCCTACTTGAAATATACCAAAGCTATCAAGTCCAGCGAATAATAAATTCTTAGAGAAGTGGGTCCTTAAAGGTTATTTAGTCTCTGCCAAGTGTTTGTTTGGCTCAGGTACTCCAGTGCCCACCTCACCCACACCAACTTTCCAAGGCTCTGGTATAGATTCAGAGACAGGTCTTCTCCTTTAATTTAGAGCACAGAATGCTAATAACAGTCTGATACCCGTCAGCAAGAATCTCACCCGGCTGGAACAGCTGCCCATAAATCTCACATTTTAAGTAACTCTTCCAACATTAAAAAGATTGGGAAATTGTGTTGAAGATGAAATTGACAATGAGTTTCTGCCTGGTAGCTGTGGAAATGGTTATGACTGACCCCTTTCTGTCTCTGAATTACTGCTTAGCTTTCTGTCTGGACATATGGAAAGTAGAATTCTTTGGGGATGTTGCCAGATAAAAGCTGGCTTACCTTGGATTCCTGAACGGACGGTATGTCTAAGAATAGACTCCAAGGGGAGATGCAAGAGAGCTGAGCAGAACCATAAGAACTGGGCATTTTGTTCACTTTTTCCAGTGACTCTTTTGATTTAAGAAGTGCATAAAGTCGTGGCATAATGCCATACAGAATGAATAGTGAAGAGCCCTGGAGAAATGATAGGCACTTTTGAGAAAGCTCTATTATTAAAAGACTGTAAGGAATGTGCTGCCGAAATCCTATTCTTCCACCAAAGAATCAAGGTAGGAGACTGGTCTGTTGGTTTTATGAAAGGTGGAGACAGGAAATTTCAAATTCAAATCCTACCTTGGAGTGCTGATTCCATCATGGCCAAGGGCATTTTTAAATTTATCTCCTTGCCTCTTTTCCCACATCTATAAAAAGGAGTTAATCAAGGGTGTGGTTGAGGTTTAATTAGTTAATACTGGAAAGTACTTTGAAGATGAAACAAAGATTATAACTACCCACAGTTAAGCTATATATGTATAGCTGATTCACTTTGTTATAAAGCAGAACCTAACACACCATTGTAAAGCAATTATACTCCAATAAAGATGTTAAAAAAAAAAGATTTAACAAATCATATTGTCCCAAAATAGTTAGGGACCAATGAAGGTGGTTTAGCGTTGACAGGTAACTTTCCCCGACATTATTCAGATATAGCAGCTGGGGGGGGGGAGGGGGGAAATGATAGGACACTCTTCTTGGGCTTTTTAGAATTTTGTTGAGAAGAGCAAGAGGAAGTAGTTTGTCTCCATCAGTGAAAAAAAATAGGGAAATCTAAAGAGAAATAAAAATGGATGTAAGTATTTGTAGTGAGTCTCCGCTCTCCCCGATCCCACACCCTGCAGGCTAATCTGACCATGAACTCAAAGTGAGTCCAGGTTTACCTCAACTCTTCCTAGCTGTGTGATGCTGAGCAAGTTACTTTACTTCTTGAAACCTTGGTTTCTTCCTCTGTGAAATGGGATCATTCCTTCCTCCTAGGATGCCACGAGGAGGAACTGAAATCATTGGTGTCAAGTACCCGGCATATAGCTCCTCTCTGATTTTTACAATGACTTTCATCCTATTTCTCTTCTTCCTTCAGCCCAGACTGTCTTTCTCAGAAGCTTCTGAGGTACCAACATGGTGGATTATTGTGTTCAATTCAGAGCTGCAGGCGTTGTTCTCTTTACTCTCCATATTGTCATGGGAGAATCCTAGGTGCTCATTTCCACTATGAGACAGCATTCCAGGGGAGGAGAGTCTGTTTTCCGCCAAGGTTGTTTCAGGAGGAAACTCAAGCCAAAAACATTTTTTAAAGACCCTTGATTATTTTTTAAATCCCAGATCTCAGGGCAGCTGTCTTTCTATTCCACTGTCTGGCAACTGACATCCTGATATTAAATTCCTGAGAATGAAAGTTCTATGAAAACATAACTCACTATAAAGAAGAAAGGCCTGGGACTGCCAGGTATGTGCTTTTGAGACTGTCTACTGTCAAATGACAGAGGCCCTCTTGTTTGAAGTGAAGGAGCCCCAGTAGGCATTCCTGCGGGGCTCTTGTGGCTAGCATTGTGTTCCAACAAATTCCAATGCAAAGTCCTCACTGAGATTCAGAGACATCTAGAATGGTTAGAGCTGGGGATGGGGAAGAGTTTAGAGGTGGTGAAATTGTCCCTCTATACCCTATTTCACTGATGGGGATACTAAGTTCCAGGCTCCCAAAAGAGGTACATACAAAATATGTCAGAGTCATTCACAAAGCAGGTACGTATCACTTGGCTCTGCTCATTCATGAGTCTGTCTATCCTGTGTGACCACTGCTGTAGGAAAAAGTCATCAGGATTTAATTTATAGCTCTCTGGATGTCTGAAAAGTATAGAAAGAACATCTTAAAAGATTAAAAGATGAAACTTCCAAAATAATTAAACTTCAAATCAGGGACAGTGAATTGGTTGAGTCCTAGAAGTTGTAAAAAGATGGGTGGGACAAGTGGGTCGGGGACAGATAGTGGATTGTAACACCTGGATCGTTGAGAGTTATTCCAATGGAATTAGCGTGAAATTACTGGTCTCCTCTCTCCTCCCTGGCTCTCTTCATTAATATCATGAACGCTGTCAGCATTGACATCTTTGAGTACAGAGGACAAAGATATGAAATGCCGAGCAAAGAAAGATACTGAATACATTTTATACTTTTGAATATACCCTTGCTGTATGGCCAGACACCAATTTTGCCAACTGTGAACCTGCTACGGCTTGATTTATAAAGGCATTAGTTGTTCAGAGAAGAGGGAGTGCTGGCATCCTTGGTACCAGGCTACCTGCTTGAGTTACAAGGTATCCGCAGGAAGCAGAGAACAAGTAAGCAAGGAAGGTTGCACGAGGCCACACACCTGAGATGTCCTACCTGTCTCCAAAATGCTTCACCATGGAAAGATTGAGACGGCTCAGCTCCTGAAGTCCTTGACTGTCACCAGGGAAAGAGCATGCCCACCATTCATTGTATCCAGGAAGATCAGCAACCTCTTGGGTACTTCAGCCTGAGTTAAATGAAGTACATAGTCAAGAGCAGGCACAAGAGTGGAGAAGAAACCCATAGCCAGATTCCATTTCACCTTCCCATTAACCATCTTCCAGTCTGTCTCAAACCCCTAACCATGCAAGAGAAACAGAAAGCCATGCAGCAGAGCCTGTTGCTGTGATTTTAACATGATCTCTTGGGGGTTCCTCAGCCTTGGTCCTCCTTGGCCAAAGTGGGGTGTGGGGTGAGGGTAAGAGTGGGGTTGGTCTCAGGTAATGAGTCTTATGCCACAGAGGAAGGTGTTATACCACAGAGTAAAAACAGACTCTGACTATACCCTTGATGTAGAGTCAGTTAACAGTGTTGCCTCAATTTCTGTAGTTTATGTATTTCCAGAAACAAGATGAATATTCATCTCCCTTCCCTTCTGTGCTCCAGTGACACAGTCCCAGCATGCCATCTGCAAACACCATGCACCTCCATGACTCTGCATCTTTATACACACTCGTTTTGCCCAGGATCTCCTCTCCCACCCCTGCACGATATTCCTACTCATCCTTTCAGGTCCAACTCAAAAAGCACTTCCTCTAAGAAGCCAGAGTGCCATGTATTTTTCTCAGCAATAACCTTATCAAATTGGCATAGTGCAAACATTTATTTACATGGGTATGTTTCTCACAAATTCCAAATTCCTTAAGGACATAGAATCTGATATTCAATTTTTAAAAAACATTCCATGACAAGTACACTCTTTGCCATATAAAATATATCTAGGGACTTCCCTGGCAGTCCAGTGGTTAAGACCCTGCACTTCCACTGCAGGGGGCACAGGTTCAATCCCTGCTGCAGAGCCACAAAAAATATATAGATCTATATCTATATAGATATATAATAAATGTTTACAGAATGAAGAAATGAATGGAAAAAAATCCCACAGCCAAAAATAAAAGGTAACTGACTAAAAGGGGAAAATATTTTAAACAAATACAAGAAATGATTACTCCCCATAATCCATAAAGATATTTTTCAAATAATAAGAAAAATATGAAATAACAATGGAAAAGCAGGCAAAGGACAAACATTGACAGTTAATTAAAGAAGAAATATAAATAGCAAATAAAACTTATGAACACATTTCAACGTTGTGTATTATCAAAGAGATGCAAATTAAAACAATCAGAACATATTTTTCCTCTATCAACTTGACAAAGATAAAAACATAATGTTCATTGTTGGTAAGGGTCTAGTAAGATTGGCACCCTAGTGAGTATGAAATATAGTATTTCTGGAAAGCATTTTGGATATGTATATGCAGGTATAAAATGTCTTAAAAGTATTTTATATACTTTATCCTAGTAATCTCAGTTATAGGCATCTATCTAAAGAAATAACCAGAAAAACCCATATATAAAGATGCCATTCAAGGAAGTATTTATAATATCAAAAATGTGAAAGTAAGTGTTCAAAACTCAAAGAATGGTTTAAAAATTAACTCCATATGATGGAATATCATACAGCCATTAAAAATATTTTCAAAAAATATTTCATAGGATACATAGGAAAATATTTCTCATATAACATTATGAAAAAGAGTGACATGCAAAATTGTATCTGTTATGTTTCCAGTTTTATAAAATATAGATAGCTGGATAGATAGATACTTATGAAGAAAACCCTCAGAATGATATATACCGATGTAATCTGTATACGTCTGGGTGGAGAGATTATGGGTGATTTTTATTTTCCTTTTTATAATTTTACAATTGTTTTGTTTTCTGTTTTTCATACTGCTTTTACCCTAGGACAAAAATGAGCTAATATTTATGCTAATATTAAAATTTTTTTAAAGAACTACGAGGTATCACTACCCAACTATCAAAACAGCTTAAAAGGGCTTCCCTGGTGGCACAGTGGTTGAGAGTCCGCCTGCCGATGCAGGGGACACGGGTTCGTGCCCCGGTCTAGGAGGATCCCCCATGCCGCGGAGCGGCTGGGCCCGTGAGCCATGGCCGCTGAGCCTGCGCGTCCGGAGCTTGTGCTCCGCGACGGGAGAGGCCACAGCAGTGAGAGGCCCACATACCGCAAAAAAAAAAAAAAAAAAAAAAAAAATTAAAAAATAGAGATAACATCAAAGGTTGCTGAGGATGCAGAGAAACTGGATCACTCATGTATTACATGGTGGGAATGTAAAATGGTACACGCATTTGGAAAACTGTATGACAGTTTCTTACAAAATATGTGCTTACCAAATAAACCAGCAACTGCACTTTTAGGCATTTATCCTAGAGAAAAAATAACTTCACACAAAAACCTATACACAGGTGCTCATAGGAACTTTATTTGTAATTGACAAAAACTGGAAATAACCCAGATGTCGTTCAGTGAGTGAACAGTAAAACAAATTCTGGTACCTTCATTCCATGGAACACTACTCGGCCATAGAAAGGAAAAACTAAACTATGGATACACACGACAAGCTGGATGTATCTAACAGAATTACACTGAGCGGAAAAAAAAGCCAATCTCAAAAGTTTACCTACTGTATGATTTCATTTATATGGCATTCTTGAAATGGCAACTATAAAGATGGGGAGCAGACGAATGGTTGCCATAGGTAAGGGAGAGGAGGGAGGGAGGTGGTTATGCCTATGAAAGGGTAGCCCAAGGGAGATTTGTAATGGAACTCTTCTGTACCTTGACTGGTGGTGGTCACACAAATCTACACATGTGACTAAAATGCATAGAACCAAACACACACACACACACACACACACGTGCTTGTAAAAGTGGTGAAATCTGAGTAAGGTTGGTAGATTGTATCAATGTCAATTTCCCCGTCGTGGTATTGCACTTTTGTTGTGCAAGTTATTAACATTGAGAGAAGCTTCCCTGGTGGCGCAGTGGTTAAGAATCCGCCTGCCAATGCAGGGCACACAGGTTCAAGCCCTGGTCTGGGAAGATCCCACATGCCACGGAGCAACTAAGCCCATGCACCACTGCTACTGAGCCTGCGCCCTAGAGCCCGCGAGCCACAGCTGCTGAAGCCCATGCACCTAGAGCCCGTGCTCCGCAACAAAGAGAAGCCACCTCAATAAAAAGCCTGAGCACGGCAACAAAGAGTAGCCCCCATTCGCCTCAAATAGAGAAAGCCCATGAGCAACAATGAAGACCCAATGCAGCCGAATATAAACAATTTATTTCACAAATTCAAAAAATAAAAGTGGTTCAAATTAAAGACTGTAAAACAAAGCTTAATAAATAGTACTTTCCAATCCAAGGTTCCTGAATAATATTATTTTTTAAAAAAGATATTAACATTGAGAAAATTCTGTGTACGGTGTAGGAATCTCTCTGTGTTGCTTTTTACAACTGCATGTTAATCTACAATTATCTCAAAATTAAGAGTTAAAAAATAAAAGAAATGGAAGGAACCTATAAATTAAGGTTTAAGAGTCATATCAACCAATTGCAATGTGTGCTTTTTATTTGGATCCTGATTCGATCAAACTATAAAAACATGTGACTTTTGTAAGATACTACAAATGTGAACATTGGCTGCATAGTTGATGCCATTAAGGAATTATAGGGCTTGTTTTTTAAGATGCAATAAAGGTATTGTGATTATGTTTTTTTTAAATAAGTCCTTATTTTTTAGAGATTCAAACCAAAATATTTAGAGCCATGTAATCTCTATATGTGCTTCAAAAAATGTGAGGGGAAAAGAGAAAAGCCACAGATAGGTGTGAAATTGATGTACATTATAACAGACTATTTTTGAGTATTTGCAAAATTCTCCATAATAAAACTTTTTTAAAAGTAAAGAAAAAAATTTAAAAGGCCAACTCTCCAAGGAAACCCTTCTAAGGTACGTATCTGCTTATCAGTAAAGCATGCAGCTTCCATCTGAGCACCTTGAGTACCAGGCACTGTGCTAGGCTTTAAAGATATGGCCATAAAGAGGTTTCTCCTTCCCAGGGCTCAAAGGCTAGTAGGAGCAGAGAGATTGTAAAAACAAATAAGTACATTTCTAGATGGTATGTGCTAATAAGTATTATACATAGTGAAGGAACTGCCTGTTCTTTGCACCAGTGAAATGGTCTCTGGGCAGAATCTTGAAGGACCTACTGCAGCCCGAGTCTGTTACAGTGGGGAGGAGAATTCTTTAAACCTGGACTCAGTTCCTAAGTAGGACCAAACATCACCTGTTTTTCACGTCAATGCTTTTCATTTCAGAGCCCCTTCCAACCCAAATTATATTACGTCCTTATTGTCAACTGACTCTGCTGTCACCTTCAGGGAGTAGCCAAAACAAGACTAATGATGTTTACTGAAGTCTTTCAGTTCTCATAACAGGATGATTTGAGCTCAGATTCAATCTCATCACCAACCACCACCTCCAAGGTCCTTGAACCTTTCAGCTGTGGCTCCATTATCTGGATATTGAATCAGAGGAAAACTGTTAGATGAGCCTTTTCAAGGGAAGGAAATTGTTTAAATATGTCTTGGGGGGAGAAAGAAAAACAGGGTCTATTGCACTTGATCAGGAGAGTGATTCATTTCACCTTGATAAAATGGAAAGGCAAATGAGATAAGTTGTTTCTTTCATTCATTCATTCATTCTCTCTCTCTCTCTCTCTCTCTCAAATCACATTATGGCTGCTGCCTAATCAGTTGTAATAACGTAAAGGATGCCACGTGGTTAACAGCATTAAGGCCATAAATTACATTTCATAGAGTTGTTTCTCCACAAAGCCACTTGGCAAGGCACACTGTGATTAATGTCACACTAGGGAAGATGTGATGAAGGTGAAAACAGAAAAGGAGGGGTGGCAGCAAGTGAGACACAGGGACAGTGGTGGCGGTAGCCTCTTCAGCACTTGGCCTGAGGGGCCAGTACCCTCAGACTACACGACTGGTGGACGACACCTGCTTAGCTTATAAAAACAAACTACACAACACTTTAGAAAAGCACTAACCTCGGTCCTGGATATTGTTGTTGACATGTATTATTTATCAGAGCCGTGTTCCATTATTACTAAATAGAGAATTGATAGATTAAAGCATAAAAGACCTGCAGAAATCACAATCACCAAATAAAGGTAAATCTTCTACTGGGACTTACCACGAGGCCTGGCCACTGGAACAAAGCATTTGTTTCTGGCTTTGCCATTTGTCACCATTGATTCTGCCTATGAAGGAGGACAAGCGCCCTTGGCCACGACAAAGAATGATTTATCTTCCCTCACAATACAATTTGCAACCTTCAGTCTCACTTGAATCCTTACCTCAATAGTCTTTATTCTGATAGGAAACACCATAAAGGAATTAGGCCTTTGTCTTGGAAGTCTGCCTATAATTACTTTTAGTATCAAATGATTCCAAAAGCTGGAACAGAATGATTTTGAGGGATACAAACCTTGGCCTCAGATAACAGGTTTGAATGCAGTACACAACAGGCTGTGCCTGGAAGAAGAGAAAGGCAAGTCTGTGATGGTACAAATAAGAGAGGGAAAGTGCTGTCACCTGGGTCAACCCTAGAGATTTACATCTTTCCAAGGAGTTGCTCATTTATTACATCTAAGTGGTTTAACAGCCTGGTCTTCCAGTTAGGAAAAACCATTCTTTGGGTGGGAAAAAAATGGCTTAATTATCCCAGCTGTCTTTTATTTTGAAAAGAAGGAAAAACACCCATTCTAAGCAAGTCATAATTGGTTAGATGAAAAATATTTTTCCAAGGACTTCCCTGGTGGTCCTGCGGTTGAGAGTCTGCCTTCCAGTGCAGGGGATACGGGTTGGATCCCTGGTTGGGGAACTAAGAAACCACATGCTGTGGACCAACTAAGCCCACATGCCCCAACTACTGAGCGCATGTGCTCTGGAGCCCGTGTGCCACAACTAAGAGATGCCTGCCTGCCGCAACTAGAAAAGCCCGCTCACCGCAACGAAGGATCCCGCATGCTGCAGCAAAGATCCTGCATGCTGCAACTGAGACCCGACAAGCCAAATATAATTAATTAACAAATATATATCAATAAAAAATTATTTTTCCAATATAATTCAATAAGTGTTTGTAGAGCTTCTATCAAATACCATCACTAGGCACTAGGGGATCCATGTTCATTCATGAAATACTTATGGAGTGCCTGCTGTTTGTGAGACAGTAGGCTAGGTACTGGCAACATGGTGATGAGCAAGATGATTCCTTCTTAGTCCATCCAGACTGCCATAACAAAAATACCATATACTGGGGGGCTTATAAACAACAGAAATTTATTTCTCATAGCTCTGGAGGGTAGAAGTCCAAGATCAAGGCACCAGAACATTCAGCGCCTGCTAAGAGCCAGCTTCCTGGTTCGAAGATGTCTGTTTTCTCCTGTTCTCACACAGCAGAAGGGATGAGGGAGCTCTTCAGAGTCTGTTTTATAAGGGCACTAATCCCACTCATGAGGGCCCCAACCTCATGACCCAAACTCCCAAAGACCCTGCCTCTTTCACCAGCCACATTGAGGGTTAGGATTCCAACAAATGTAGTTTAAGGGGACACAGATATTTGGTCTATAGCTCTCTCATAGAGCTTATAGCCTGGCAAGGGAGACAGTCATTGAACAAATAATCACACAATTAAGTAACTCACTGAAATCGTGGAAACTGATAGAGATGCACAGGTGCTGTGGGAAAGTATGATGAGGGTCTGGCTGGTCTGAGCACTTGAGGCAGGCTTCCCTCAGCAAGTGATGTTTAAGCTGAGAACCAAAGGAGTTAACAAAGTGTGGAAGGGGGCACATTGGGAGGTGGGAGGTAGTATGGTCTCTTTCTCCAAAAACTTTCAATAGACCTGGAAGCCAGGAACATGAATGAGTAGTTCCAACCCTATATTGACTGTGCAGTGCTCTATGGGAGATGTTCAGTGGGACTGTGGATGGATTCCTGCAGGGTGAGCCTTCCTGAGTCTGATCCTGAACCCTGGGCTACAGCAAAGGAAAGAGCAAAAGTTAACATGGTGACACCATGGAAGAAGAACAAGAGAGAGAATTATTCTTGGCTTGCCTGCTGATGTACTGTCAGTGCTTGATAAACAGAAAATATGTAACTGTCCTTGCTATTATTTCCTCACTCATATAAGACTTCAGTTTTTAATCTCTCTTTTGAAGGATGAAAGTGAGGACTTGGCAAAGATGCAACATATTCTAGATCTGAAAAATTAAAAATGTTCCTCCTTTTGCTCCCGTGCAGCAAAATATGCCATGTTGAGTGTTGTTTAAAAAAAGAAAAAAAAAGAAAAAAGAAAAGAACATGGTGGTTTTATGAGGTGATGCAACATGTGACTGAAAGTAGGCCAAACATGTGAATTGATTCTGTGAACTTTTCGTTCATTCATTCATTCACCAGGTATTTAATGAGCACCTACTACATGCCTGGCAGACAAGGTCCTTGTTCTCATGGAGCTTGCATTCTAATAGGAGAGAGAGATCATAAACAGATATAGCTTTAGGTAATTATAAGCGCTATGAGAAAATAAAGCAGACTTGGGTAATGGAGAAAGATGGGAATGAGGATAAAGAAAACCTACTAGGATACACAAGTCAAGAAAGTCCCTCTGCAGGGCCAGCTTCGTGAGTATGTTTATCAGTGCCATTGCACAAACTACCACACTCAGCTTCTGTGCCTGGGGTTTAATCCTCTGCAGTTGACGTCTTAAAAATTTTAATAACATTATTTTTGAGTTTGTAATTTGTCAGTGAAGTCTGATGGGACAATGCAGCATGTGCCTGGAGTTTGGAGCTTCAGTTCCCGTGGGGTCCTTCTTCCTGCCACTTCCCTTGGGTTCTTGGCTGCCCATTCCCCCAGGCTCCAAGCAACTACAGCCACCCTCTGCCCCAGTGGGAGCCCAAGTGCTGGCACAGCAACAGCCAGGGGGGCACAAGGTGGGGGCACCTATGAAGGCCTGCACTTACCCCAGGAGTATCCTTCTGCCCAAAGGAGCATGACATTAACTGGCAAATAAAACACACCATGACAGTTCAAGGAAGACTATGGAAGAAAGGAAAAAGCTTTTCATCCTGCTTTTTGAACAAGGGGCCCTGCCCCACATATTTATGGTGCACTGGGCCCTGGAAATTACGTAGCCCTGCCTTCATGAGGAGGGACATTTGAGCAGAGGCTGAAAGAAGGAAAGTTGTGGGTGTTAACACACCAAGCAGGAAGCTTTCAGTGCTGAGGCCCTCAGGCTGGAATGAGCTTGACAGCTTGATGAGCTGGAGGAAAAGCAGGAAGGCTGGTGTGGCTGGAGTGTCACCAGCAAGTGGGAGGGTGGGGGGATGAGCAGAGACGTAGCCAGGGGCCAAGGGTGTGGGACTTTGTAAGTCATGATCCAGTCTAGAAGCTGGGGGAGAATTTTAGGCAGGAAAATTATACACTCTGATGTACATTTTTAAAGGCTGTTTTTTGGAGATGGTGAGACTGATCTTATTTTTAGTTTATTAATGTATTAACTGATTCCTGTCCCATCTTGTCATGGAACGGGTAGGGTGACTGAAGACAATGACAGAGGCACAGATGCTGGTGCTGTGAAAGGGAAGAGACAGGGTGACGTGAGCTCTCATCCCTGAGACCCTGGGGGGAGCTGGGTATGTATGGAAGCAGGAAGGAAGGGGGAGAGGGGAAGAGTCCGAGGCCTTCACTCTCCTCTGTGAAATGAGCAGCAAAATCACATGCTAGGAGGGCAGGTGGCATCCGAGGTGAGAAGAGAAGGTCTGGAACATCTTTTGAGAGGAGCAGGAGAAAGCTGCTTTGGGACAAGAGGAGAGGACTCTGGCAGCACAGATGGCCCAGCTCTGGTGAGAAATCCTTCTCCCTTCAGAAAGTAACCTCCTCACCTCTGTTCTGGACCCCACTCTACCGTTCCTGAAGGATCTCCCACACTGAATCCCACTCTCCCTAAAAATGCACAGATTTCTAATTTTTTTTTTTTTTTTTTTGGCCAAGCCACGCAGCTTGTGTGATCTTAGTTCCCTGACCAGGGATTGAACCTGGGCTCCTGCAGTGAAAGTGAGTCCTAACCACTAGGCAACCAAGGAACTCCCAACAGATTTCTCATTTTTAAGCCATAAAGTGCCTTGTGACAGCCCTGTTCCAGTCATTTTCCTATGTCTTATCTCCCATCTGTATCTTTAAACACCTGGCACTTTCTCCCCACTCATTCCTTCATCTCGTGCCATATGATTTTACTCCATCATGTTATGGAAATTTCCCTTAAAGATCACCTACGATTTTTACCCTATTCTTGTCTTAGATTGTATGTGTGTGCACGTGTTGTGTGTGCATTTAACCTGTAAAAGGTTTTTTTGGTTTTTTGTTTTTTGCCTCCACCTCTCATTTAAAACTCTTGTTCTTGACATGGCAGATCAGTCATGCTGATCTGCCACGACTTTCTTCCTACCCCTTTGATCACAGTGATCTTTACCTTCCTTGTAGCTACTGGTCTCTCGTCGTGGGCACCAATGAACACTCAGCTCTGGCTCACTGCTTGACCTAGTCACCTCCCTAGGAGGCTTAACTATTTTTCTGTCCTCAATTATCTCAATGAACATGGCCTCCAGGCTTAATGACCAACACTTTGTATATGATTCGCAAACACACCCTTAGTCCAAACTTCTCTCTCCCAGATTCTGTTGTCATATTTCCAAAACCATCATACCTAAAAATTTGCTCAAAATTTTTCCTGCAAAAATACCTTTTCGTGTTCCTTAAAAAATTAAAAATAGAGTTACATATGATCCAGCAATCCCACTTCCGGGTATACTTCTAAAATAATTGAAAGCAGAGACTCGAAGAAATATTTGTACATCCCTGTTCATAGCAGCATTATTCGCAACAGCCAAAAGGTAGAAGCAGTCCAAGTTGCTTCCCACTGATAGATGAATTGATAAGTAAAATGTGGTATATACACACAATGGAATATTACTCCATCTCAAAAAGGAAGGCAATTATGGCATATGCTACAACACGGATGAAACTTGAGGACATTATACTAAGTGAAGTAAGCAAGTCATGAAAGAACAAATATTGTAGGATTCCACTTCCATTAGGTACCTAGAGTAGTCAAATTCATAGAGACAAGGTAGAATGGTGGTTGCCAGTGAGTTAGGGGAAGAAAGAATGGGGAGTTAATGTTTAATGGGTACAGTTTCAGTTCTGCAAAAGGTGAAAGAGTTCTGTGGAAGGATGGTGGCACCACAATGTGAATGTACTTAATCCACTGAGCTGTACACTTTACAATAGTCAAAACGGTAAAAATTTAATGGCATGAGTATTTTCCTATAATTTTAAAGAATCCCTTTTCAGTTTCCAAACTTTGATTTTACTATTCTTGAGTCCACCATGTTACTAGTTGTGGAGCTAATGTTCACTGTGCCCTACACTTATCTTCCACACACGATGTGTCTCATCAATTTTGTCTTTCAAGCACGTCACAGATATATTCCTTCTTCTTCATTCCTATCGATTCATCCTCCCAAGACAGACTTTGAAGTAATGTCAGAGGTCTATCTTCCCCTTCCTCCTATGGCTGGAATCCTCTCTAATGCCAAGATGATTCAATCATCCACTCATTCAACAAATATTTATTGAGAATCTACTATGTATACAGGAAATAGAGCTCTAGACAAAGATGACAATGTTCCAGCTCTCATGAGGTGTATATTATAGTCAGGCAGATAGACTACAAATGAGTGAATAAATGAAATCATTTCAGACACTGATAACTGGTAGAGGAAAAACTGAAACACACTGTAACGTAGTAGAAAGTGATGGTGGACGAGGTAGGATGGAATTCTTTAAACTGAGTGCTCAGGAAGTCCTTTTTGAGAAAATGACATTTCAGTTCAGACCCGGATGATAAGAAAGAGACAATCATGCTAAGCTCCAGGGTCAACCAGGCTGGGGAGAGCTGGTGTGAAGGCCCTTGGGCATGAACCTGGTTTGTTTGGGAAACCAAAAAAAAAAAAAAGGCTGGTGTGGCTCAAGTGCAGCGAGCTAAGAGAAGAACCATAAGAGATGAGTTTGCAGAGGCAGCCGAGGCCAGACCATATGGGGCTTTTTAGGTCAGGCTGAGGAGTTGGAGTTTTATTCTAAGTTCAAGGTGAAGCCATAGCCATAGGAGGGTTAAGGCAGTAATGTTATTTGTTTTGCTTTTTTTTATAAGATCACCCTGGCTACTGATGAGAGGGAGAACAATTAGGAGGCATTTGCAGGAGTCCAGCTGACAGACAATGGTGGCCTGGACTGGTGAGAGCAGTGTAGGTGGAGGCAAGTGGACAAATATATGTTCAAAATATTTTAGAGATAGAAATTATAGGATATGTTGATGCATTGGATGTGGAGATAAAGGAAAGGGAAGAACTAAGGATGATCCCTAGGTTTTGGCTCAAGCAGTGGATGAACAGTGATGTTATTTCATGGGGTGGGGAAGTCCGGGGTGGGACTGATGAGTGGGTGGAGAGAATCAAATATCTGCTTGCACATTCCTAATAATGGGACAATCACTGCAGGGACAGGCTCTCATGCCACTGATATTAGGAAAGTCTTATATTGAGTCCAAATGTTTCCCTGCAAATTTACTCATTCATCCTAATTCTTCTCCTTCAATAAAATGAATTAAGTCTTTCCACTTTCCTGTGTGAGTACTTTTCTTTACCTATGTTGAGGAGAATTATTATAACCCTCTAGATTTTCTCTTACCTGACCTAAGTATCCCTAATTTACTCAATTTTTTTTTCTTATTCCTGGATCACTGCAGATTCAGACTAGTCTTCCTTCTACCTCATACCAGTTTACTATGCAAAATTCAGCTAGGTCTATCTTCCTACAGTACCAGCTATTAACCACGTAGGGCTAGGCACTGTCCTGGGAAAAATATATGTAATAGGTGCTAAAATTAGATTTTTCTATCTCAGTTTTGCTAAGGCAAGAAGACAAGAGGTGCTATATCTTAAAAACACTATCATGCAAAACTTTCATAGTTAGCAGCTGAGAAAATCCTTAAACACTTTGCCCATGTCTTTAATGTATAAGAGCTGAGAATGGAGATGGAGAGATTTGTGCAAAGGACAATGTGTGAGCTGGCCGTGAATCCTGTTAGTCCCAGGAGTGTGGGGGAGGGCTGCTTCCCTTTCACCTCAGGTGAAGAGAAAAGTGCTTCAGGGGATCATTTGGCAAGTTTGATGTGTGAACATCAAGGTTAGGGACTAATCATAGGAGTCGGGTGACTGACTCCTGCCTGGAAAATCTAAAAAGAAAAGATGGGCTGGCTAGTTGTTCCGCTGGCCAAGGTAGAGGAACAGTGGCTCTATTGGCAGCCTGTCCAAGCAGGGGGTGTGGGGCAAAGAATGTGAGGCTATTTCTCATGGAACTCACGTGGATCATGTGGGGATGAGGGCTAGCTTAGAGCTATTATGAATTCTGCCCAAGAGAAACACCTGGAGGTCCGTGCAGCGAGGACTGCTGAGAAACTGGGTGAGGAGGGTGTCATTCAGAGGAAACTGCATCACCTTTGTCACAGGAAATGCTGCTGAACCTTCCCAGTGAAGCCTCCCAAGAACCCCTAAAAAGGACAAGAAGAGAGTCAGCTTTAAAATAGGTCCCCAAACAGTGGCACCATATTGGGGTAGTACTAGTCAAGTAGGAACTTCCCTGCTTCCTTTAGCTGTTATCTCCTGTCCCCCTTCAACCACAGAGAGACCAGAAATTACACTTAGCTATAAGGGTGAGGAGAGGTGAAAGCAGAAGGTGAGCAAAAGAGACACCACACCCCTCCTTCTCCTTCCTGCAGAAGGACCTAGCTGGGAAATAGGAGGAGGTTCAACTTTGAAATTCTGATTATTACACGACCTGCACACTACTAATTACTGAGCTAAAACTGTGATTATGGTTTAAAGAGACTCTAAGGGTGAGCAGAACTTGCCCCATTTTTTAAGACACAGTGGAAGATCAAAACAAAGTCTCTTTCTGATTACATTTCAAGAGTCCTCCCTGTTCAACATTCTGGTTACACACAGATGAAAGAAGCTTTCACTTTGTCATTCTCTTGCTTTAAGAACTTCATTCAATGTCTTTGCCTTTTCGATTAAATCCAAACTCCTAAGCGAAGAGTTTGATGTCCTCTGTTACCTGATCTCACATATATTTCTCAACAAAACCTCCCACAATTCCAAATAGAACGCTTGACTTCAGTCTGGTGTTCTTCTGTGCTTTGTAATAACAACTAATATTTATTGGGCATTTGTTATGCTAAGCATTGTATCATTTAAGCCTCACAACAATCTTTTGAAATAGGCATTATTATTATTTTAGTATTATTATTATCCCCATTTTACAGATGAAGGATTTGAAAGGAGTAATAAATGGTGAGGCTGTTAATTGGAATCCAGGCAGTCTGACTGCAGAGCCCACAATCCTGACAGCTAAACACACTGCTTCCTCTCTACGTACATATATTCTTTGCTCTCAATCTACTTTTGGCATATCGCCCTGCCCTCTTCTCCTCTGCTTATGCCAGATATCTTTCAAATCCCAGCTCAAACTCTTCCTCCTCTGTGAAGCCTTCCCTAATTATTTCACAGTTATCTCTATTCTCCAAACTCCCAAAACATTTAATCCATGTCAAGGACTTTAAAATTTGAACTCATACTGTTTGTTTCCCTATTATCATTTTGGGCATATCATTTGGGTAAATAAGTTCCTTTGAGGATAAAGCCTGTTGGACTTCCCTGGTGGTCCAGTAGTTAAGATGCCGCGCTTCCACTGCAGATGGAGCAGGTTCAATCCTTGGTCGGGGAACTAAGATCCCACATGCCTGTGGGGCGTGGCCAAAAAAAAATAAAACACACAAAATGATAAGGCCTGTTGCATGCTATTCTTGATTCACCAGAGCAGTGCTTCTCCAACTTTAGTACAGAAAGATAGCAAAGAACAGCTCACAGAGTAAGAAATGTAAATGACACTTAAATGTACAAAAAGATGCTGGCCTCCTAATAAGAAACATGCAAAGTCTCACCAAGTTACTATTTATTACCTGTCAGATAGACAGAAATCCAAAATTGTGACAACATGTTCTGATGACAAGGCTGTAGGGAAATAGGATCTCTCATACATTGCTAATGGGAGTGCAAAATGATACAAGTCTCACAGAAGGGAATTTGGCAGTCTAGCAATATTACATGGGCAGTCCTTTTGACCCAGTAATCCCACTTTTGTGAATTTATCCTAAAGATACACTGGCAAAAATCTGAAATGCTGTATGTCCACAGCTATTCTTTGCAGTTCTATCTGTAAAAGACTGGAGAAAAATGAATGTCAATCAATAGAGGCCTGGTTGAATAACTATGGTACATTCATATAAAAGAGTACTGTGCAGGAATGAGGAAGAATTGCTACAGAGTGCTTTGGATGAGCTCCAGGATCTACTGTTAAGTGAACAAAGCAAAGTGAAGAAAAATGTGTACAGTACTCCACTGTTTGTGTAAGAAAGGTAGGAGTATGACTATTTATATATTTGCTTATTTTTTCAAAAGGAAACAATGTAAGAATAAACTAAAAACTAAGAAAAAGTTATCTCTGATGGGGAGAAATAAGTAGAGAGGAAACTGGAATGAAGGTAGATCTCCCTAAATGTACCTTGTTTATAGTTTTAACTTTGGAACCAAGTATTTTACATAATTCCAAAACAAGAGTAAACCAAAAGAAAATATTAGAAACAAACTGAAACATATATATATATGTATTATATATATGTATATATATATGTATATGTATGTGTATATATATATATATATATATATATATATATATGAATTGAACAATTGGTTTCTCACTGTTTGAATGAGAGATTGCAGACAAGCAAAAGGAATAAGCCAGAATTATCCATGTGGCAATAAATTAGAGTTGGAGACATTAGTGTAAACTCATGCTTAGCTTAATATAGATACAAATAGTCATAAGTGAAAATATTTATAGATCTGTGTATATACACAGGTTAGTATAACATGCATGTATTTCCTTGGCCTGTCAACTGCTTAGAAGCAATGACACCCCAATAGCAACAAGTACACCTAACACCCAGATCTTGGTTCCTAATAACCTTTCTCTAACAGAAGGAATCAGGGCTCTTTGGGGAAATGGCCAATTCTAGGACTGAAGTAGGAAATATAGAAGATAATCCTGGAGCATCTTGTAGTGCCAGAAAGAAAGGAAGCACTCACAAAAATTATGGAGGGTGTCAAAAGCACACAAAAGCCAACTGAAGAGCTCCCAATGGCCAAAATGGAACCAATGTGAGCAATAAAAAAAATGAAGTTGAATTGGATTACAACCTAAAGTATAAAATAAATATCCATAATATGAAATTAATTAATTCCAAAAAAAATAACAGGGGAGACAGATCTCCAATGCAAAAGAATTCCAAATAATTTATGTAATAGATATCCAACCTCAAGGAGATGGAATATAACTCCCCACTTCTTAGGTATGAGCTTCGAGTAGTGACTTCCTTCCGAGAAGTACAGTATGGAAAGGGGGGAAAAGAGTAACTTTATAGTAGAGAAACCTGACAAACACTGTCTCAGCCAGGTGATCAAGGTTAACATCAATAGTGAGGTCATGTTGACAGGATGTACCCCTTGACATGATGCAATGAAAATGACACTTTACCTCTGTGGTCTTCCTCCCCAAAACATATAACTTAATCTCATTATGAGAAAAATATCAAATTCCAATTGAGGGACATTCTACAAAAACCTGACCAGTACTCCTCAAAACTGTCAAGGTCATCAAAAACAAGGAAAGTCCAAGAGACTGTCACAACCAAGAAAAACCTAAGGAGACATGGTGACTAAATGTAATGGGAAATTCTGGATGGGATCCTGGAACAGAAAAAGGACGTTAGGTAAAAACTAAAGAAGTTTGAATAAAGCATGAACTTGAGTAAGGTATCAATATGGGTTCATTAATTGTGACAAATGTACAACATTAATATAAGGTGTTAATAAAAGGGAAACTGGATGTGGGATATATGAAAATTCTTTGCCCAGGATTGATGAGCAACTAGCACCTCTGGACCCCAGATTGTAATCTCTAAATACCCTTTCCCAATAGAAGGAATCAGGACTCCTTAGAGAAATGGCTAATTACAGTTCTGAGGTAGATGAGCCTGGAGCATCTTGTTATACCTGAAAGAAAGGAAATTATGGAGACTATGGGGTCATGAGAAAAAAACCCCCAGCAATATAGGACCCAACTTGAAGTGGTTCCCATTGGCCAAAGATGGGAGAGTTTGAACATGAAAAAGAGTAGCAACTACAATGGATTAAAACACATTAAATATTATATTGTACAACACAGGGAATATAGCCAATATTTCATAATAACTATAAATGGAGTATAACCTTTAAAAATTGTGAATAACTATATTGTACACCTGTAACATATAATATTGTACAGCAACTATACTTCAACTTAAAGGTAAATGAAAATAAATAAACACATCAAATATATAAAAATCTATGAGCCCATAATGTCTCTTCCCCTCCATCCTACAACCAAGAAAGAAGACTTTGTTGGTCACCTTTTGGGAATACTAGGGTATTAGTCATTCTGATCAATATAAAAATGATACATAAAGGGAAAGAATAAAGTTTTTTTTTCATACATCTTTATTGGAGTATAATTGCTTCACAATACTGTGTTAGTTTCTGTTGTACACCAAAGTGAATCAGCCATATGCATACATATATCTGCATATCCCCTCCCTCTTGAGCCTCCCTCCCACCCTCCCTATCCCACCCCTCTAGGTCCTTGCAAAGCACCGAGCTGATCTCCCTGTGCTATGAGACTACAAGAAAAAAGTTTTTATCTTTCCTCTCTTGTATAGACTATATTTCTTGGTAACCAAATAGTTTGTGAAGGAAATTTCTTCTACATAGAAGATTCATAGTTAATAAATGCAGGAGGAAAGATAGCACTAAAATACAAACAAACAAACAAACAAAAACCCCCACCATTTTGTAACCTCTAATGAAATAGTAGAAGATAATGACCAAATAATAGATAATGACCAAATTGGTTGCTAAAACCATTAAATAAAATGTTGATGCTGAACTTTAAAATAGATGGATTGGACTGACAACACTTAAACACACTGACCAATCTTAACTAAAAGTGAAATAGCTGGCTATGTTTTTTACCTGTGGAATATCCTTACCAAAAAATACTGAATCTTACCAACCATCAAGAGCTTCAACCCTGCTAATAATTAAGTATGCACTTTCAAACCTTACTTTGACTGCTCCAGAAACTTACTGGGTTTCTTTAATGCCTCTGTTACTATTTCCTTTGTGTCATTTTGTTTTTCTTTAAAAACATAGCTGTGTGATCTTGGGGAAGTTATATTATTTCCTTGAGACTTGGTTGCCTTCTCTGTGAATATCTGGGTATAATTTTAGTATTGCTCAATAGAATTTTCAGTGATAATGAAAATATTCTATATCTGTACCATGCAATGCAGTATTCAATAGCTACATGGAGCTAATAAACATCTTTGAAATATGGCAAAAAAAAATTACTGAATCTAATCAAGCTTCTGACTATCAGCTTATAGAAAATAAAAGAGATGGGGGGATGTGTCAAAAACAGCACCATGAGGATACACTCAGTCAAACCCAGAATGTGGGAAATTCTGCAGAACAAATGATACAGTTTCCTCAACAAATAAATAGCATTAACATAATGGGGAAGGACTGCTACAAATTAAAAGAGACATACCAACCGAAAATAATGTGTGGATCTTTTTGGATCCTGATCTGAATGAACCAAATACAAAAAAAAAAAAAAAGACATTTTTGGGACTACTATGCAAAACTGAACATGGACTGGGAATTTTAAAATATTAAGAAATTACAGTTAATGATGTTGAATGGGATGATAGCATTGCGGTTATGTTTTTTAAAAAATTGAAAGTCCTTATCTGTTGGAGGAACATACTGGTGCATGAGTGTCTGGGATTTATTTTAAAATATTGCAGCCCCACCTCCTCCAAAAATGTAGATAGAATTGAAACAAGAAAAACAGAATGTTGATAGTTATTTAAGCTGAGTGGTAGGTGGGTACATGGGGTCCATTATACTGTCCTCTGTAATGCTATGTATGTTTAACATGTTCATGACAAACATTTAAAAAATCTTTTTTAATTAAAAAAAAATAGTGCAGGTTTGGGGGCACCAAGGAGATTTTGATTCTAGATTGGGGACCTTTTAAACAAGCAGCCCACGTGATTCTGACCCAGATAGTCTAGGCCCAGATTGAGGGACTCTGCTCTAGTGTCACACTGCTCTAAGTAGTAAACAAGCCCTCAATAGGTATTTATTGATTTATTGATTTCGATCAGGAATTGAAGTTGGAAAATTCTTTCCATATGGAAAAAATATGGGAAAGATCAAATGTGAAAAGAACGTGCAAAGAGAAGTATTTCATGTGCCTGACCAGATGCCCACCTCCTAAGGTTTCATACTGTCATCATTTCTGTCAGAGCCCATTTTATAACAGGGTATCCTGGATTCTCCAAACTCATTAACTGAAGAACCAGTTGGATTCCAAAGACTTCCTTAGTGGGTGCTAATTCTGCAATGCTCTTTCCTCCAGCCGTGCACGGGTAGAGTTTCTTCAGTCTGGTTAGTTGCAGGGTCCGGTAGTCTCCCTTTCTCTCCTTACCAGATGCTAAGAAAAGCATGTTTTCTGAGGCTTGTGACCCTTCCATCCTTTCACTTTGCTTAGATGCATATTTTAGCTCACCGACAGCAATAAAGAAGGCAATCATCAGAGCCTGTGCTTCTGTACAGCGGTCCGTCAAGATCTAAGTAAGCAGATCTGTTTAGGTAAACCAGCCGCGAGAATCCTCCCAAGGCACCTGAGCTACTGAGTAATAGGGCTGCAGCTGCTTTTCCTCCTCCTGCACTCATTCCTGGTTCAGCTTGCAGACTACAGGGATTTACCGGTTAATTGGCTGTTTCTATGATTATCATTCACTTAGACACTCTTCCCTATTCTTTGTCACTACAAAATGCTTCTTTTAAAATTATTTGCTTTCCTGTGGATCCTGAAGAAAAATGAGCAACCCTAACATCTTTAGGGTTTGTTAAAGAGAGGCACATCTGTCTGGGGAGACGGTGTGTGCTGTGGGATGTGAGGTGTTGCTGTGAACAGGGAGTAGAGTGGAGCTGGGACTGGCTCCACTGGATTATACATTACATAAAGGAGCAGGACAAGTTGCAGGTCTCAGAACCAGTTGGGCAGGTTGAGTTTCTTTTTCTTTCTCACCACTCAGTTGAACAGAGGAAACTTTCAACTGCATCAGGTGAATGGTTTCCCTGGCATTGTTGGGAAAGTTTAGTGGCTGGGGCCTGGCTTCCACGGCTCTTCATCCTTTTGTCTAGGTGCTGGACCCCCCCAGAGAGGCAAGGCAACAGAATTGAGCGAGCGGTCCGGGGGGCCCACCAGGTATCAGTTCAACCTTAGACCTGGGCCGCCAATGGTTTTTCAGCTGGCTTCTGACATAAAAAATTTAATGGGGAACCGTTGCCAAGGTCAATCCGTCGTGTTTGTTTGTGCCTCTGCCTGCCACAAGTTACATCATGGCATTGGATTTTGGTGGTCACCCCATCTCCTCTCATCACTTAGTGCCAAGCTGCTGCCCAACATTCTGCCACAGTGGCCCAGAGGCTCCCTCCCTTACTTCTACAGTGGAAAGTTCCAGAGTAATTCTGAGTGTGCCTCTTCCGAGTGCTTTGTGATTTTTTTTTTTTAAACGGGAGTCTTGCCATTCAAGAATCCTAATTAGTTCCTAGGAGGTGAGATGATTCTTTTGGCTCTCACAACCTCTAGATTTCTGCGAACCGTTCTCTGTTTACCAAATGAATGCTGCAGCCCAAGAGCCAAGGAGAAATCTGTTCCAGGCCCTCTCTCCTTAAAGAAAAGACTGCTCTATGCTGTAAACTGAAAAGGAAGTCTGGGGGTTGAATTTCAATAAGAGCCTCGTTTAACTCTGGACTTCATCCCAGTGACAGGGGAGGTCAAGTGATCAGAGCAAATACCTTGCAAATAGGCAGTATGTGCCCTGCAACTCAGTAGGCTTTTTCCCTCTCTTCACTACCCAGAGTAGGGAAAAGGAGTATTTAAAAATCCCAGTGCTCACACAGCTCTCCAGACCAATTAAATCTGTATCTCTGGGGAAGGTTTTTTTTGTTTTTGTTTTTGTTTTTGCTTTAACTCCCCAGGTGATTCCAAAGGGCTGCCGGGATCAGAACCACCACTCTAGAGGAAAGACCAATGGGCTGAGAATAAAATGATCAACTTTTCAAATCCTGCCTCTGCCATTAATGAGTTTGTTGGCCTATAAAATTATATAGGTGACTCTATCCTAAGATTATTTGAGCTCTAAAGTTCTATAGTTCTCTTTCAACTGGTCTCTCTGCTGGAAACAAAGAGCATCCCAGGGCCAGCTGTTTTTCCATAACACCTGGAATGTCTCTAAAGCTATCTACAGTGCCAAAAGACCTGTCTAAGTGGGTCAGTGTATCAGTGAGTCCAGATTGCCTTACCAGGCTGAAGTAAACAAGTAGTGTGGTTTACAAAGGAAAAATACAAGCTACATGGTGTTTCTGATACTTTGGGGCCTACCAACTAGTTTCAAATGAGTAGTGGAATTTTTCTTAATGCATATTTAAGTCCTCTAGCTGTGCTAGTTTCCAATTCCTCTGATATTCAGTTAATTGGAAATACACCCTTCTCAAGAATGCCTTAAAATAAAAATGTTCCCCTCTCCCTCACTGGTGGAAATTTAAATACTTAAAAAGCTAAGGTTACTACGTTATCCGAAATATGCATTTTTGTCTGGTCTGCACTTTAATTAGATATTACTGTAGTTGCCTAAATGAATAGAGAAAAGTTTAACTCTTGAACTAAGGCAGAGTTGTTGGGCATAAAAGAACTCCAAAGGGATACTAATTGCTTTTAAAAAGATAAATTGATTTGAACCAGAGAAGCAGAAAATTACCTTTGTTGAGCATCGTCTTGGTTGTTTAAGAGAGAGAGGGCGTGCTGCAATTGAAACAACTAAATAAGTGTGGCTGAGAGGAGGCCCTTACCACTACCTCAGCCAAACATGAATCCCAAAGGCAGAAACTTGAAGCTCCAATGCCACTCAGTCAAGGCATTAACATCCTGTCTTTCTGGACTCCGTAACCTGTGTGCCTTCAGGGAACCTGTGCCAGCGATAGTTTGGGCATCTTCTAGCAAGGATTCCCAATGTTATTTGTAAATGTTGTCTCGAACGGTGTGTAGTGAAACTGTCTCCGTGAAGGTAATTTAAATTCAGTTGAATTTTTTAAATGAACCTTTAGGGCAGAGGTGAGGTGGTGCTTCCATCTGTGAACTCCACCGCCCTGTAGGGTGCTTTGCTGAGAGAATGAGTTCAGTGTGCGTAGAAACTTGCATTCACAGCTCTGTGAAGCAAGCAAAATCAAATTCAATGCACTGTGTCACAGCTACAGAAGCACTGGGAGCAACTGACCCGGAGGCGAACCCAGAGATGCTCTTTTCAGGAGGAGGTACTTAGAAAAACCACACTCCTGCCCCCAGAAAATCTTACTGAGGCTGAGGATGTGTGTGGCTTACTCAGTTGCGTGTGCAAACAGTCCTTGGTTTTTCCTTCACATAACTGAGAGCACAAAATAACAACATTTGTAAATATTGATTTAATAAAAGCCATTGGCGACTGCTGGACAACTGTCTGCCCCCATTGTCTGTCACCTCTCAACAGCACTTGCATAGCTGGCCAGTCCTGTCTTAGCTATTGTCCTCTCTGGGCTTCTCCTCCCACCTCACAGTCTTCTTCCTTTTCAAGCTCCTTTGTTGACCCTCGGCTCATTGCCTGACTAGTGCTGGAAAGCCCTGAGCTTGGTCCTGGGGCCTCATCTTCTCTCTGTCACTCCCCCACTTGGTGATGACATCCATGGCCATGGCTTCTTTTTTTTTCCCCCGCTGTGCTGCACAGCATGTGGGATTTTAGTTCCCCAACCAGGGATTGAACCCAGGTCCGCTGCATTGGAAGCGCAGAGTCTTAACCACTGGACCACCAGGGAAGTCTCTGTGGTCATGGCTTTAAGCACCACCTCTATGCTGAGCCCTCCCTCATCTCCATCTTCAGCTCAGACTTGCCTCTGAGCAGCACACATCCATCCAACTGGGGTGTACATTAGGAATCCAAACCCTTGATTCCTCCCTTCCCTGTATTCTCCACTAAGTAAAGTGGGACCACCTAGTGACTCACAACAAAACCTAGCAGTCATCCTCAATCCTCCCCTTCTCCTCCTTCCCTCTAATCTGCCAACCAGTTCTGCAAGGTTTATCTCTAAAGTATATTCCTAATCCTCCCCCTTATCTCCATTTCCACTTGCACCATCCTCTCTGGCCCAGGTTACTCTAACAGCCTCCTGGGTGATCTTCCTGCTTTCACTCTCGCTCCCTACGACGCCTGCTCTACACAGCAGCCAGAGTGAACTTTGTAAAATGTAAATCAGATAATGTTCATCGCCTGATTAAAACCCTGCAATGTTATCCCAGGAATGCAAGGTTATCTAGTTCTGTAAAACACCATATTAACAGATTAAAGGGAGAAAAAAAACTACATGATCATCTCAGCTGACGTAGAGAAAGCAATCAATAAAATTCACATTAAAACTCGTGGCAAACTAGAAATAGAAGAGAACTTCCTTAATCTGATAAAAGGTGCATCTATTGAAATACTGAAGTAAACATAATCATACTTAACAGTCAAACTAAAACCATTCCACTGGAGTCAGAAAGAAAATAAAGGTAACCAGTATCATTGCGTCAAGTTACCATTGTTCTGAAAGTCGGAGTCAAGGTGAAAATTCCATTCAACAAGTATTTATCAAGTGCCTAGTAACTATGTGTCTGGAGCATTTCTAGGCTCTTAAGTTTCACCAATGAATATTCTGAAGAACCTAGGAGCAAGACAGGAATAAAGACGCAGACATAGAGAATGGACTAGGGGACACAGGGAGGGGGAAGGGTAAGCTGGGACGAAGTGATAGAGTAGCACTGACATTTAAACACTACCAAATGTAAAATAGATAGCTAGTGGGAAGCAGCCGCATAGCACAGGGAGATCAGCTCAGTGCTTTGTGTCCACCTAGAGGGGTGGGATAGGGAGGGCGGGAGGGAGACACAAGAGAGAGGGGATATGGGGATATGTGTATACGTATAGCTGATTCACTTTGTTATACAGCAGAAACTAACACACCATTGTAAAGCAATTATACTCCGATAAAGATGTTAAAAAAAAGAAAAATGATTCACCAATAACTAAAATAGACAAAACAACATTGGGCATACGCTATAGTGAAGGAAGGCAGAAAATAAACAATAATGGGCTGAACTATGTTCCCCAAAATTCACATGTTGAGTCCTTAACCAGTACTTTAGAATGTGACTATATCTGGCAATATAGAGAATGTGACTATATTTGGCAATAAGATTTTTAAAGAGGTGATTGCGACAGCCTCTTCAATAAGTGGTGCTGGGAAAACTGGACAGCTACATGTAAAAGTATGAAATTAGAACACTCCCTAACACCATACACAAAAATAAACTCAAAATGGATTAAAGACCTAAATGTAAGGCCAGACACTATCAAACTCTTAGAGGAAAACATAGACAGAACACTCTATGACATAAATCACAGCAAGATCCTTTTTGACCCACCTCCTAGAGAAATGGAAATAAAAACAAAAAGAAACAAATGGGACCTAATGAAACTTCAAAGCTTTTGCACAGCAAAGGAAACCATAAACAAGACCAAAAGACAACCCTTAGAATGGGAGAAAATATTTGCAAATGAAGCAACAGACAAAGGACTAATCTCCAAAATTTACAAGCAGCTCATGCAGCTCAATAACAAAAAAACAAACAACCCAATCCAAAAATGGGCAGAAGACCTAAACAGACATTTCTCCAAAGAAGATATACAGATTGCCAACAAACACATGAAAGAATGCTCAACATCTTTAATCATTAGAGAAATGTAAATCAAAACTACAATGAGATATCATCTCACACCAGTCAGAATGGCCATCGTCAAAAAATCTAGAAACAATAAATGCTGGAGAGGGTGTGGAGAAAAGGAAACCCTCTTGCA
The DNA here is from genome assembly GCF_951394435.1 of Stenella coeruleoalba. Lineage (NCBI taxonomy): Eukaryota > Metazoa > Chordata > Mammalia > Artiodactyla > Delphinidae > Stenella > Stenella coeruleoalba. The sequence goes on along the minus strand of NC_137169.1, from coordinate 99,209,186 downwards.
CTGCTGGTGGGAATGTGAATTGGTACACCCACTATGGAGAACAGTATGGAGGTTCCTTAAAAAACTCCAAATAGAACTACCATACGACCCAGCAATCCCACTACTGGGCATATGCCCTGAGAAAACCATAATTCAAAAAGAGTCATGTACCAAAATGTTCATTGGAGCTCTATTTACAATAGCCAGGACATGGAAGCAACCTAAGTGTCCATCAACAGACAAATGGATAAAGAAGATGTGGCACATATACACAATGGAATATTACTCAGCCATAAAAAGAAACAAAATTGGGTTATTTGTAGTGAGGTGGATGGACCTAGAGTCTGTCATACCGAGTCGAGTAAGTCAGGAAGAGAAAAACAAATATCGTATGCTAACACATATATATGGAATCTAAGAAAAAGAAAAAAAAGGTCATGAAGAACCTAGGGGTAAGACGGGAATAAAGACACAGACCTACTAGAGAATGGACTTGAGGATACGGGGAGGGGGAAGGGTAAGCTGTGACAAAGTGAGAGAGTGGCATGGACATATATACACTACCAAACATAAAATAGACAGTTAGTGGGAAGCAGCCGCATAGCACAGGGAGATCAGCTCAGTGCTTTGTGACCACCTAGAGGGGTGGGATAGGGAGGGTGGGAGGGAGGGAGATGCAAGAGGGAAGAGATATGGGAACATATGTATATGTATAACTGATTCACTTTGTTATAAAGCAGAAACTAACACACCATTGTAAAGCAATTATACTCTAGTAAAGATGTTAAAAAATAAATAAATAAAGAGGTGATTGCATTAAAATGAGGGTTAGAGTGGGCCCTAATCCAATCTGACTGGTATCCTTATCAGAAAAGGAAATTTGGACATACAAAGACACCAGGGGTGGATGGGCACAGAGGAAAAACCAAGTGAGGACACAGAGAGGCACTACGTGTAAGCCAAGGAGAGAGGCCTCAGGAGAAATCAAACCTGCTGACACCTTGATCTTGGACCGTCTCAGCCTCCAGAGCTGTGAAAAAACAAACTTTGGTTGTTTAAGATTCCTGGCCTGTAGTAGTTGATTGTGGCAGTCCCTGCAAACTAATACAGATACAATAAATAAACTGTACAGTATTTTAGATAGTGACAAAATACTATTAAAAAAAGAGCAGAATTAAAAGAGGTCACGAGTACTGGGAAGGAGGAGTATGGATCACAGTATTACGTCAGGTGGTCAGAGCAGGCCAGGCTGAGAAGGAAAGAGATAAGAAATGTGAGAACAGGAAAGGAAGAGGTTGGAGGGTGGGGAGTGAGACAGACATGGGTACACAGTACCCATTTTTATTTTATCAGTACGGATTTGTGTCTTGTGCTAGGAAGTGGGTTTATTATTAAGCAATCAGTGGGTTTGCCTGATATATTTCATCATAATTGCTTTTAATTTTTTTATGTTTAACCTTCCATCTTTCCTGGCGTGAATTTCTTTTTTTTTAAATTTTATTGAAGAATAGTTGATTTACAATGTTTCACACGTACAGCAAAGTGATTCAGTTATACATATACATATATTCTTTTTCAGATTATTTTCCATGATAGGTTATCACATGATATTGGATATAGTTCCCTGTGCTATACAGTAGGTTCTTGTTGTTTATCTATTTTATGTATAGTAGTGTGTATCTGTTAATCCCAAATTCCCAATTTTTCCCTCCTGCCCTTTTTCCTGCCTTATGATTACTTATGGTAATCATAATTTTGTTTTCTGTGAGTCTACATCATAATTTTTTTAAAGATTGGATTAGAATAGTTGGCAACTGTACACCAGCTGGTTATTATTACAAAAGTGCAGTGGGAGAGGCTAGGAGGGCAGCAGAGAGGATGGAGAGGGCAGGTGGGTACCAGTGATACAGGGCATGGGATCCTCAGGATGCTATGACTGATTGAGTGTGGGAGGTGAGGAAGGGAAATGATTTGCTGGCCACCGCACAGGTGACTGGAGAAAGATGGTGCCATTGCCAGGACCCAGGACGAGGAACAGCTATGGGGGTGAGCGGCTGCAATGGGACCGTGAGCTCAGTCTTGGTGGGTTCCTCAAGTTGTTTTTGAGGTCCTAGTTGATGTTCAATGGGAGAAAAAAAAAAAGAGGAGAGATGATAATGTGTGTCACACCTATGATCCTGTAACGCTCACTCAATTCTTGAGGGTAGCCTCCTTTCTGGTTAGACACCAAGGGCAGGACCCCATGATCAAGTTGAAATCATATCCCACTGCAGTTCCTCAGGGCTCAGGCGCTGCGTATACCCCTGGATTCCATGCTCAGAACCTCTGGAAAACTGCCTCTCACGCAGCCCCGCCACCCCAGACCCTCCTCCCCTGCCAGGCCAATTCCACAAACTGCTCAGAGGATGTTACCATAGGGAAGGATCTTAGAAAGCAGCTAGTCAGCAGCTTTTAAATAAACACCAAATTCTAGAATAGATTTAGATTGACAGAAATGTTTTAAAGATAGTACAGAGTTCCCTGATCCCCACACCCAGATCCCTCTATTATTAACATCTTACTTTAGTATTTGTCACAATTAATGAACAAATATTGATACATTATTATTAACTAATATCTACACTTTATCCAGATTTCCTTAGCTTTTACCTACTGTCCTTTTCCTGTTCCAGGATCCTGTCCAGGATATCCCGTTACATTGAGCCATCGAATCCCCTTAGTGTCCTCGACTGTGACAATTTCTCAGACTTTCCTTGTTTTGGATGACCTTGAAGATTTTGAGGAGTGCTGGTCAGGTATTTTGTAGAATGTCCCTCATTGGGATTGGCCTAATGTTTTCACTCCTCCCCCCACTTTTTTTTAAGTAGTAAAAGCTTTCTCCCTTCCACCCAAACAAAAGGAGAGAACAGCTGCGGGTTAAAGGCTAAGGTGATGACTGGAGAGCCTCAGGGTGTCTGCGGAACTCTGAAGGGCTCTGAGAAGCCAGATCTAGAGCAATCCCTCACTTATAGAGCAGGAAGCAGCTCTACCCAGCCCCCACCCCTCCTCAGGGCAGGATCTTCCCCATTCACCCACTCACTCACTGCAGTTGCGTACATCTCCTTCCCATGTGAATTTCCTGTCCAAAAGGGATCTACACGGAGACAATCTCTCTTATTGTTCTGACCTTCCCCCCATACACACACTTGAATCTGTTACTGCTGAGCAAATATATTTACATTCAGATCCTTCAGCTCAGCAAGACGGGTCAGTGGGTCAAGCACCACTTTGCGAAGTTAGAAAAACACACATTTAAGGTCTTGTTCCACGATTTCAAGGGCCGACAAACCCTCTGAGAGTGAAACATGAGGAATCCCTGAGATAGGGCAACATGTGGGTTAAATGTTTTGTCTCCTCAAAACTCATATGTAGAACTCCTAACACCGCCGCCCCATGTGATGGCATTTTGGAGGTGGGGCTTTGGGAGGTGATCAGTTCATGAGGGTGGAGCCCTCATGAATGGGATTAGTGGCCCTGTATAAGAGACCCCAGAGAGCTCTCTTGCCCTCTTTCTGCCATGTGAGGAGACAACAAATCGGCAGTCTGCAACCCAGAAGAAAGCCCAAGGGCCCTCTCCAGAACTCATGGCAGTGCCCTGATCTCAGACTTCCAGCCTCCAAAACTGTAAGAAACAAATTTGTTTTTGATAAACCACCTAGTCTATGGTTCTTTATTACAGCAGCCCAAACAAAAAAACACAACATTCTAAGTGAAATTAGAGGGACTTCCCCGGAGGTCCAGTGGTTAAGACTGGGCCTTCCAATGCCGGGGTTGCGGGTTCGATCCCTGGTTGGGGAGCTAAGATCCCACATGCCTCACATCCAAAAAACCAAAACATAAAACAGAAGCAATATTGTAACAAACTCAATAAAAACTTAAAAAAAAAATGGCCCACATCAAAAAAACCCTTTATAAATAAATAAATGAAATTAGAGTAGGTGCACCTAGGACACTCAGGTTTGTCAATGCCCGGGCTCCAGTGTCCAGCCGACCTAGGCTAATTCTCTTACTAGTGCTGTCACCTTGCTGAGTTCTCTGTGCTCCCTTTCACACTCTGTAAGGCAACGATAATATCCAACTCAGAGGTTGTGGTGAGAACTGAGTGAGACAAAGCCCAGCGCAGTCAGTGTCTGGTCAACCACAGCAGCTGTTGGTGTTATTATTATTGCTGTTGCCGCTGCTGTTGTTGTTGCTAGCAGGCATGAACAACACGGCCTGCTCCTTTTTCCCTGTGCCGTCCTCAGCAGACCATGGGTGGAACGACACCCAGACCTAACACTTTTCTAGGACCTGTAGCATTTGAGGTGATGACCAAAGGGGAACATTTCTCAGCTGGCAGAGGCCCAGGAAGCAGTTTAAACCTCAAAATAACCCCTGGAGACAGGGGGCATTTGGGGCTTCATCTGGATTGGCTCGGCTGAAGAGAGGGTCTCTTGGGGAAGGTCTCAGCATGTCCTTCTGCTAAGCAATGCTTTTCAAACTGCAGGTTGCAGCCTGTTAGTGGATATTGAAATCAGTTGAGTGGGTCATGACTGGCCCCTCTTTCCCCCAAAAAAGAAATAAATAGACTGGACTAGAATAGATCAGAGGGCATCATTTGTAGAAAGTGTAATATTGTTTGGGGAAATTCATTTTGCTTGTGTGTGTGTGTGTGTGTGTGTGTGTGTGTGTCTACTGGGTCATGCTGTAACATGTCTTTCTAGGGTCAGAAGTCAAAAACTTTGTGAGCCACTTCTCTGCAGTGTGTGAGAGAATGAGGTCTGGGGGGTTTCTTAAGCCCACCCCAAGGAACAAAAGAGAAGGGAGAGTTTTTAGGACCAAGAGAGTGGGGACTAGGGGTAGGGCCTGGGAATGGAAGGTGCTAGAACCTGTCACTCCACGACGGGCCCCACCCACCCCACAGGTTATTGTTTTTATCCTTTTCTGGCTCCTTTTAGGGATTAGCAGTTTAAAAAAAGACACCAAGCTCTTAAACACCGAGGATTTGTGTGTTTGCCTGCAGGGCAGCGAGGAAATGGGAGGACCGGATCCTGGAGAGAGCCTGGCCTGAGAGAAGCCTTCTTATCCAGCCTCCACCTTCCCTTCTGCGGCTCCTTCTGCAGGGTAGAGTTGGAACACAGCCCTTCATCCTGGCCCTCAGTTTCTCTCTAGCCTCACATAGCTCCCTCCTGGCACTCCAGAGTCCAGACATCCTGCATCACTTCCCAGACCATCACGCCGCCCTCTCTTTCTTCTGGCCTCAGATGTTTCCCACCGACTTTCTTCTCTTTGGAACATCCTCCGGGCCTTGTCCTTCAGGCCTCACGTTAGAAATCACCTCCTACCTGCCAGTACCAGGTGGTTGAGTCTCTGGCGTGGCTCCCCGGGTGTAGGTGCCTGCCACCCCTCCAAGACTGAGCTCCGAGGCAGGACCTGGGTCTGGCTCACAGCTGCGTCCCTGCCTCACGAAGCACAGGGACTCCCAGCCATGCCTGACTCATTTTTTGTTAAATTAATAGGTCGAGGAGAAAAAGCTGAGCGCTCTCCTGGGGTCAAATCCTGTTTGCTCTGACAGGCTCTGCAGCAGGAATTTCCGGGAATCTGAGCCCCGAGGGGTCGGGGAGAGCAGGAAATGCTAGTTCAAGGACAGAGGTGAGTCAGAGAGGCCAAGAGACCACGACAGAGACTGGCGCTGCCCAGCCAGGTGGGTGGGGCGGGACGGTGCTGGAGAACAGGCTGTGGCTGCTTCTCTGTCTTTGATGGCCCTGGCTGTGCGGGGGACCGTGGAGGAGCAGCTTCTGTCCCCCGGGAGCCTTAAAGGAACTTCCGGACCTCTGACTCCAGGTTCAAAGGTGGGAAAGTACAAGGTGTGTTTGGGGCGTGGGAGAGAGAGCAGAGTGCCCGGAGCAGTGAGCAGACAGAGAAGGAAGGGGTAGGGGAGCCGGAGGGTGGGGATGGCCTGGAAAGCCAGCTCAGGGGACAGGTCTTGGCCAAGGCCATGGGAGACAACCATAGGGGTAGGTGGGCGAGAGCCACCACCCTCTATAATTGCAAGTTTTTGCAAAATTGCATACAAATTTTGGTAAGTTTTTCTAGAAAGGAGACCACAGCTGTCCTCAGACCCAGAAATGCTGTGACCACAGACAGTAAGCAAACCCTGCGCTTGAGGCTTTTGAACAGGTTTCGGGACTATTGCTCTGGCAACAGTGTACACGGGAGAATGGGGTTTCCTTAGGTTCCCTGGTGGAAAAAACATGTTTCGTGGCAAGATGTGTGTAAATATTTGAGATCTGACATTTGGTTGCTTAATAAGATTGCCTGCCTCTCCACATAAGAGTTAGAAATTTTATTTTCTAATAGAGGTAGACCCCAACGTGATCTGCAATGCCTGTTATGTTTGCAGAGGTCTCGCTGCCTCCAGCAGGGAGATTCTATCCTTTACTCCTCATGCCACAGCTGACCTTGACCTGCCTGGGGCTCCCAGCCTTTGGCTCTGCTGCTTATCTCATTCTAGCCTGGTCCAATGCTGGGTCATTCATTTGTTCATTCAATAAATCTTTTGTGAGTGCTGACCATGTGCGAAGCGTTGCACTAGGTGGTGAGTAACTACTGCTCCTTGACTTCAAGTAAACCACAAGGCAGTGGGGGAGACACATGGGAATCAGGTCATTGCAGCATGCGATGAAGGGAATAGATGTGGGGTTGGGGCTTCCCTGGTGGCGCAGTGGTTGAGAGTCCGCCTGCCGATGCAGGGGACACGGGTTCGTGCCCCGGTCTGGGAAGATCCCAATGCCGCGGAGCGGCTGGGCCCGTGAGCCATGACCGCTGAGCCTGCGCGTCCGGAGCCTGTGCTCCGCAACAGGAGAGGCCACAACGAGAGGCCCGCGTACCGCAAAAAAAAAAAAAAAAAAATAGATGTGGGGTTCCACTCCAGCACAGGGGAGAAGGGCGAGCTGGCCTGGGACATCTGCAGCAGGAGTAATGACTGCAAGGTGGAGGGGAAGGCCTCATCTTCTTTCTATGCCAAAATGCCTAGGAGTCCATTGAGTTTGGCTTTCCTCAGATATGCAGATGAATCCCACTTCAGCCCTCTGTGCAATCTAAGACCAACCGCTATTGGTTTTTGCACTTTTTTTTTTCCCCCTTTCCTTTAGAGGTTCTGGGAAGCACAAGGCTAAAGGAGCTGGCCTAAGGAGAAACTCAAAATGTGTTGTTAATGTAGTCAAGTTCGTTGCTTTTAAGAATGAGGACATTTGTCTCCCTTCGTCCCAGGGATGTCCAGCTGGCAGATGCCTCTTCTTCCATTCACATCTCTGCTGACATCTGTGCATGGATCTCCTGGGCAGAAGTCCCTTGATAGAACACCTGTCCGTCCCCAGGCAGTCCCAGGGGGTGGTGATGAGGCAGGCTGCCCTTCCCTGTTCTATCCTGTCCCCTGATGCTCCATCCTGCTCCCCACAACATGACTGCACCAAAGGTCCTGGATGTGTCAGACTTAGCTGAATGGTTGGAGATAAACAGGGAGAATTATAACATCAGAGGGGAGAATCTGTCCATTTCATGTGGTTCTCCCCCTGACCCAAGAGGAAGGCATCAGAGAAGTCCAACCCTGTGTAAGAAAGCCCCACTGGGACTCTTGAACTTCTCATCTTGCTCTCCTACCCTCAGCTTCCCTCTCTTCCAGACCACAGTGCAAATACCCACTCTCCTCTTTAGGGAATCCCCTTTCCTACCAACACAGTTGGTGTCACCCTAGAACGCGTCCTCCTCTTCTCCCTAGATGGACATGGTAATTCCTGGTGGTACTTTAGCCAAAGTCTGATATATTTGGTCCCTCCACACTCATCCCAAAATGGGGTTGGGGCGGGGCTGTAGGGGAGGAGTAATGGGTGACCCATCAGCTGGGTCTGAAAGCTCTTGTTCAGTGGCTGGTACAGAACGAGGGTTCTTCCTGTCCATCAGTAGGGTAACCATCATTCAGATACAAATACATCTCCTAAAGAAAAACTTTAATTCTCGAAAATGGTATCGTCTAGATCCACATCAAGGGAGGCAATCATTGCTCTAAGTACAACATAATCACAGATCCCTGCCTGCGACGGAGCCAGCAGTTACCAGGCAGACTAGCATTCCTCCCCTGTGCTCCTCCCTCGCCCCCAACCTGGCTTCTAGGCAGTGCTTCTGGCTCTACAGAAATCAAAATACACTTTGCTGTACTATGTGATAATATTCAATTCTGCTATAGAAGATAAGAGAAACAAATGGGATGGATGTAACTCATAAGAAGTCTTAAGTAGAGATAGAAAGCAAAGAGTTTATGAACTATGAGCAAAATGCATAAGATGTGTTAAAAACAGTAAATTAGGAATCTATAAACATAGAATGGAGAAGAGTGTTCCTTATAGATAGAAAGGAATGGAGAGACCAGGTCATAAGGTGCAAAGCATGTCTGGCTGATACCAATTTGAAAATTCCCATGTGGGTCCTACTTCAGCCTCATGTGTGCTCTGCCCTAGAAATGAAGATAAAGCTCTTGGCCATAGAGTAGGCTGATCAGTGAGCTGTATCTACTGGCTGGGTGTCCTTGACCCTGTGACTGATAGAATATGTGTGTTGGCCCCAGGTTGAGGCCCTGTGTTCAACCTTGTATTAATCAGGTTCTCCAGAGAAATAGAATCAATAAAATGTGTGTGTGTGTGCATATATGTGTGTGTGTGTGTGTGTGTGTGTGTGTGTATACACAGAGAGAGAGAGAGAGGTATTAGATATATAGATATATATATGTATATATGTGTGTAGAGAGACAAACTTAAAGAATTGGCTCATGTGATTATGGAGGCTGGTAAGTCCAAAATTGGCAAAGTAGGTTAGCAGGCTGGAGACCCAGGTGCAGTTTGAGTCTGAAGGCAGTTTTCTGGCAGAAATTCCTTCTGTCTCTGGGGAGATCAGTCTTTTTCTTAAGGCCTTCAACTGATTGGATAAGGCCCACCACATTATGGAGTACAATCTGCTTTATTCAAAGTCTACTGAATTAAATATTAATCTCCTCCAAAATATTCCTTCAGGGACTTCTCTGGTGGTCCAGCGGGTAAGATTCTGAGCTCCCAGTGCAGGGGGCCCAGGTTTGATCCCTGGTCAGGGAACTAGATCCCTCATGCATGCTGCAACTAAAAGTCCACATGCTGCAACTAAGAAGCCCGCATACCACAACTAAAAAAAAAAAAAAAAAAAAAGCCCACAATGCCGCAGCTAAAGATCCTGAATGCTGCAATGAAGATCCCAAGTGCTGTAACTAAGATCCAGTGCAGTCAAAATAAATAAACAAACAAATAAATAAATATTAAAAAAATATATTCCTTCACAGAAACATCTACATTAGTGTTTGACCTAACATCTGGGTACCATCGCCTAGCCAAGTTGACATATACAATTAAAAATATCACAAACTTCAACTCTGGTTCTGTTACCGAGTCTAAGCTTGTACTGCTTGCTCCACAACAGGCCAATAATCACGAGACGAGTTGTTGGGCAAGCAGTAATGACTTTGGAAAGCCAGCAAACCGAGAAGATGGTGGGCTCATGCCCCAAAGAACCATCTTGCCTGAGTTATAATTCAGGCTTCTTTTACACTAAAAGGGGAGGGAGTAAAGTCAAACATTTCCTGGTTCCCATCAGCCTCCGGAAGGATGTGTTAATTTCTTCCTCCCTGCAGTCATTCACAGGTAGGCCTGGCCAGGATGTTTCCTGTGAGCTAAGCAAAGGTATTTCAGCTTCATGCTCATTACCTGGGAGGCAGGATCCCAAGAGATGAGCCATTATGTATAATTTAAGCTTATAGGCAAGATCCCTTTAGTTATTAACTTGTAATAGGATACAAAACGTTCTTCCCTATTACAGTCCTCATAACCTCCCCATCACTGGGCAAGGCTGATGTAGCTGAGAAAAAGTCAGAAGTGTGAGCATTGCATAACCAGGAGTCAGATAGAGCAGACCTTCTACCCCACTTGCACCCTACCCAAGGCATACTAACCTGCCTGCTTTCTTTCCCCTTGCCTCTCATAAGTTTTAAATGGATTTAATAAACAGTGTTATTGGAGCATCTTAATTGGATTTGTGAGCCTTTTCTTCCATGACCTCTGGGACAGCTTACCTGACTTGGAATGTACCATTGCCTAAGGCAATTTCTCACACTGCAATGCCCAAACACCTAGCATCAGTTTTGCAATGACATTTTTCTGCACTTAGGCCACATCCATTCTTATTCTCTGCAGGCAGTGGGCATGGGAATGGGGGTAACGAGGATCAAAACGCTTCACCCCAGCACTGGGTTAATGGGTTTTATTCTTCTACTTACAAAACTTTCCAAAAATACTTGACTGTGTTTTTCAGGGACTGGAAGACTGGGGAGAAACTGTCAAATTACCTTCTGACCTGCAGTAGTTGGTTATTAGGAAGGACAGTAACACTAGGCAGGGAGTCTGATCAAAATACAAGCAGAGGGTGGGAGGGAGGGAGACGCAAGAGGGAAGAGATATGGGAACATATGTATATGTATAACTGATTCACTTTGTTATAAAGCAGAAACTAACACACCATTGGAAAGCAATTATACCCCAATAAAGATGTTAAAAAAAATAAAATTAAATTAAAATAAATAAATTAATTAAAATAACAGAAATAAATTCACTAAAAAAAAAAAAAAAAAAAAAAATACAAGCAGAAGTTCCCAGATCCATTCCCTGCCTCACTTCCTCCTACAAGAGCCCCAACTCCAACCACCGTGGAGGTCACCTCCAGGTTGGAAAGGGAGTCTTGGCTCTCCCTACTTACAAGGTGTGTACCGGAACCAGGAGTGCCATGGGCTGGGAATTAAACTCCTTAAAAGCAGGGACTTGTTTTTCTTTGAACCCACACCACATACATCCTGCCTGGCACGTAGGAGGTGCTCCGTGAAATTGAAGGGGAGTTGGAGGGAGAGCCTGTTGACTGGCCTGCAGGGAGGAAAGATTTGTTTCTGACAGCCCATGTTGAAAATCTGAACGCAACTTTCCCTAGAAGCGCTGTTACACATGGTGATTTTGTGCTTAGTACCAGCATGTCCCTGAAGGAGTTAAGTAGGCGTTGTCAACTGATCTGGGGGCATAACTAGCATATATAACACTATTTTCCTATGGGATGTACATTACCAATTTTAACCAATTTATTTAAGAATCTATTCATAAATTGAGAACTGCCTCTACACATCACTATTTTCAGCCAACCCCTAAATTCCAGCATGTCCATATACTGGTGAGTACATGGGAAAGGGTTCAGGTTCACCGATTCCATCACCTCCCTCCACCCGAGATGCATGCAGTGATTTTGCACTTCATCCTGAGCCTGGTAGCTTAGGTGCCGTAACACCCCAGGGCAGAAACCACTCCTTATTTTCACACCTTCTCCTCAGTGTACACCGTCAGGCCCCTAGGAAACTGTAAATGCTAGAAATAGAGTAATCACATCGCTTCGCTGGAGAGATTTGTTTCCCACTCACACCTTCTCCCTGGAAAGTGGGAGGGGTTGTGAAGGTTGGGTGATGGCGAAGAGTGTGTACCGCTGTGCTCACAGCCCCCCACCCATGGCGCGCCCACTAATTCTCCAGTAGGGGGAGCCAGTACATGAAGATCCTCTTCCTTCCCTTCACTGAAATTATCCCACCTGACTCAACCCTCTAGGCTTAGGCATAGACGAGGGGTTTCAGAATGAATACTACTAACGGGGAAAAAGCTCCTTTATTAAACATTTATTTAATGTTCTGAACGAATGAAACATGCTAAATGGTTGTGAACTGTGGCGCTTCCTACAGCCTAAGCCCATGCAAACCTTTGAAGAGTAGCCTGGGAAAAGGACTCTGCAGAATATTTTTGCAACTCTGTATATTCAAGTTAGATCAGTGGTTCTCAACTGGGGAAAATTTCGCCCCCCCAGGAGACATTTGGCAATTTTTGGAGACATTTTAGGTTTTGATAACTGGGCGGGAGGGGATAGAGGTCAGAGATGCTGCTAAACATCCTGCAGTGCACAGGACAGCTGCCCCCTGCCCCCCAAACAAAGAATGATCCAACCCAAAATGTCGGCGGTGCTGAGATTGAGAAGCCCTAAATTAGATGGACATCTGTGGTCCGTCATGATTTATTTAGGGAAACATCCAAAAGACCATTAACAAACCTAGTAATTGTAAAGATTACAATATATATAAAGGCAAATGACTTTCTTTTGAATTTTATTTCCTTATCATCTGTTTACTCTACAGGTTTTTATATCATGATTTAAGAATTTCTAAGTTTTCCCTAATGTTGATCTCTCACTGTTAACCATTTTTCACAAATAAATCAAGTTTTTATTACTCAAAGCTAGTAATTATTGAGAGAAGAGAAGAAAAACTACAAAGTGTATTGAGATAAAGTGGCTAGCTTATTCACCAACTAGGTGACTGCAGCAGATTTTAGTTTCTGTAAATGACTGCATCAGTATCCCCCATCCTACATGCTCTTCTTATAATGTGACTTCAGTATTCCTCCCATTGAGAGGCGGGGCCCGTGCTCCCTCTAGGTGAATCTGGGAGAGTTTATGACTATGGCACAAATTAAATTATGTGACTTCTGAAGTTAGGTCATAAAATGTATACAGCTTCCTCTTGGTTCTCTTGAAACCTATCTACCATGCTGTGAGGAAGCACAAGCAGCCACATATGTCAGTGTTCTGGCCAACAGCCCCAGTTGAGGAATTGAGATCCCTGCTGAAAGCCAACATTAATCACCAGACATGTGAGTGAGCAAGCTTTTAGGTGGTTTCTGTCTTCAGCCAATGAGTCACCCTCAGCCTTCTAGTCTTTTCAAATAAGGACCCAGACTTTGTAAAACAGAGACAAGGTGTTCTTGTTGTACCCTTTCCAAATTCCTGACCCACAGAATCCATAAGTATCATAAAATTGTTATTTTAAGTCACAAAGTTTTGGAATAATTGCTATGTAGTAAGATATAAGTGGAACAGTAATTCTTCCTCAAATATATATAAAATTTATCCTGCAATAAAACTTGCAAATTACTATACATCATAGACTCTTTTTATTTATTTATTTATTTTTGGCTGCATTGGGTCTTCATTGCTGTGCGTGGGCTTTTCTCTAGTTGCGGCGAGCGAGGACTACTCTTCGTTGTGGTGTGCGGGCTTCTCACTGCGATGGCTCCTCTTGCTGTGAAGCATGGGCTCTAGGCATGCTCCGCTCAAGAAACCACCGCAGTGAGAAGCTTGCACACTGCAACGAAGAGTAGCCCGCTCGCCGCAACTAGAGAAAGCCCATGCACATCAATGAAGACCCAACACAGCCAAAAATAAATAAATTTATAAAAATAAAAAATAAAAATGTCTGTGGACATTAAACATTAAACTCTCACGATTCTTTGAGAGATATATTACTGTGTCCATTTTCCTGATGTGGAAATGGAGGCTTAGTCCTGTCAAGAGATTATTTCAAGTTCTCAGGATTCAAACCCAGACTGACTGAACTGCAAAGCACATGCTTTTAACTGTCATACCTCAGTGCCTCCTGGTATATATCTTGGTTTTGAGAGATTTAATAGGATAGTCTTTTCTGGGCAGCTTGAAGGAGCAAGGGCATTTTAACATCCTTATTCTTGAGAGCCAATATTAAAAAGCACATGTTTATGACTGTGGCTGTACTAGACCACTTAGCAAATAGCTTGCTTTGGATAGCTGAGGGCTTACTAATTTAAACACCAATTTTTGAATGTGCATGGAAATTTTTCTTAAGTGCGTTATGTAATTTCTTGCCTTCTTAAACTGGATATGCTAAACATAATTTAGCCTTTAGCCTTTCCTTATATACTCCAGGTTCACCAATGTGAACATTAGCTGCAGTTAATGAGGCTGTAAACAGCAATGTCCTCGGGACTGTTCAAGTACATACAACTGTTTTTAACCTACATTTTAAGTGGTCCTGGACTACCATGCTATTTGAGTTCTTGGGTCTGCTTTTCATAGATTTTCTGCCATGCTGTCAGCCTCTTGGTTACTGACTCTCAATACTATTAGAATCTGTCTGCATTAGTCCTTCTTTGCCCTCTTAGATTTGCTGCGTATAATCTGTGGTGGATGTGAAACCAAGACGTTAGGCCTGTTTTGTCTGGGGAAAAAAGTAAATACTCATTGAATGGCTGAGGGGATTTCTAGTGAGTAGGGAATATGAATTTCCATGAATAGAATTTATAACATCTATTTTAATTTCCTGATTCTCTGGGTAAATAATTGATGAGATTGTTAGTTAACCAATGTACTAGCCATATACATTGATATCCCCCCTGCCCACAACCTCCTTTAAGGGAAATTGTCTACTGACCACAGCCTGTGACTTCTTTGGGGGCCAAGCTTTGCCCTGTTTAATCATGATCTCCCCCAGTCACACACACTGCATGAGATTGATGAGCAGAGCACCTGACCCAAGGGCAACCAAACCACAGACTGGCCAATGACTGTGAGAAAAAGATAAGCTGAGCTTAGCCCATCCAACTCTGGTGAATTTGAGCTGAAAAACACAATGAGGCAAGTAGGTGAGAGGTGGTAACTGAAACAGAAAGCTCATGAGGACGAGCTATGGCACATGAGGCCATGATGTATCATGAGTCATCTGAAATGATGAAGCAGCAGAATCTCTAGGAAAGCTGATTAGAAGAAGGAGGAAAAGAAAGCAAATGCACAGAGAGAGGCAGAGATGCTCTGCAAGGGGAGAGACAGAGAGAGAATGTCATATTCTATGTGTATCTTTACTCCCAACACCAGTTTTCTCAAGGCAACTTGAGCAAGTCTCTGTGTCTCCCACCCAAAAGAAGCTAACTATGAAAATCAATTCTGAGAACTGCCCCAGAGCCCAAGGGGAGGGCGGCCTCACTGAGGCTGCCGGCTCTGGAGGGGCCCTGGCAGCCGAAGCCGCGACAGTCCTGAGGACCGCGGGCCGGACCACTCATACCTGTGGTAAGGCAGGTGCCATGTCATGAGGACACTCAAGCAGCCCTAAGGAGAGATCCATGTGGCAAGAAACTGCAGCCATGTTAACTGAGCCGTGTGGATGAAAGGTTCTTGGTGCTCCAGCCAGGAGTCAGTGCTGTGCCTCTGAGGTGGGAGAGCCAACTTCAGGACACTGGTCCACAAGAGACCTCCCAACTCCACATAATATCAAACAGCGAAAATCTCCCAGAGATCTCCAACTCAACACTAGCACCCAGCTTCACTCAACGACCAGCAAGCTACAGTGCTGGACATCCTATGCCAAACAACTAGCAAGACAGGAACACAACCCCACCCATTAGCAGAGAGGCTGCCCAAAATCATAATAAGTCCACAGACACCCCAAAACACACCACCAGACGTGGACCTGCCCACCAGAAAAACAAGATCCAGCCTCATCCACCAGAACACAGGCACTAGTACCCTCCACCAAGAGGCCTACACAACCCACTGAACCAACCTTAGCCACTGGGGACAGACACCACAAACAATGGGAACTACAAACCTGCAGCCTGCAAAAAGGCGACCCCAAACACAGTAAGATAAGCAAAATGAGAAGACAGAAAACACAC
This sequence comes from Stenella coeruleoalba, assembly GCF_951394435.1. Taxonomy (NCBI): domain Eukaryota; kingdom Metazoa; phylum Chordata; class Mammalia; order Artiodactyla; family Delphinidae; genus Stenella; species Stenella coeruleoalba. Next base: position 99,193,554 of record NC_137169.1, on the reverse strand, counting down.
AGCAGATGAAGGAGCAAGATAAAAACCCACCAGACCTAACAAATGAAGAGGAAATAGGCAGTCTACCTGAAAAAGAATTCAGAATAATGATAGTAAAGATGATCCAAAATCTTGGAAATAGAATAGACAAAATGCAAGAAACATTTAACAAGGACCTAGAAGAACCAAAGATGAAACAAACAACGATGAACAACACAATAAATGAAATTAAAAATACTCTAGATGGGATCAAGAGCAGAATAACTGAGGCAGAGGAACGGATAAGTGACCTGGAAGATAAAATAGTGGAAATAACTACTGCAGAGCAGAATAAAGAAAAAAGAATGAAAAGAACTGAGGACAGTCTCAGAGACCTCTAGGACAACATTAAATGCACCAACATTCGAATTATAGGGGTTCCAGAAGAAGAAGAGAAAAAGAAAGGGACTGAGAAAATATTTGAAGAGATTATAGTTGAAAACTTCCTTAATATGGGAAAGGAAGTAGTTAATCAAGTCCAGGAAGCACAGAGAGCCCCATACAGGATAAATTCAAGGAGAAATATACCAAGACACATATTAATCAAACTGTCAAAAATTAAATACAAGAAAACATATTAAAAGCAGCAAGGAAAAAAGAAAAAAGCAGCAAGGGAAAAACAACAAATAAAACACAAGGGAATCCCCACAAGGTTAACAGCTGATCTTTCAGCAGAAACTCTGCAAGCCAGAAGGGACTGGCAGGACATATTTAAAGTGATGAAGGAGAAAAAACCTGCAACCAAGATTACTCTACCCAGCAAGGATCTCATTCAGATTTGATGGAGAAATTAAAACCTTTACAGAAAAGCAAAAGCTAAGAGAGTTCAGCATCACCAAACCGGCTTTACAACGAATGCTAAAGGAACTTCTCTAGGCAAGAAACACAAGAGAAGGAAAAGACCTACAATAATGAACCCAAAACAATTAAGAAAATGGGAATAGGAACATACATATCGATAATTATCTTAAATGTAAATGGACTAAATGCTCCCACCAAAAGACACAGATTGACTGAATGGATACAAAAACAAGACCCATACATATGCTGTCAACAAGAGACCCACTTCAGACCTAGAGACAAATACACACTGAAAGTAAGGGAATGGAAAAAGATACCAAAAGAAAGCTGGAGTAGCAATTCTCATATCAGACAAAATAGACTTTAAAATAAAGACTACTAGAAGAGACAAAGAAGGACACTACATAATGATCAAGGGATCGATCCAAGAAGAAGATATAACAATTGTAAATATTTATGCACCCAACATAGGAGCACCTCAATACATAAGGCAAATACTAACAGCCATAAAAGGGGAAATAGACAGTAACATATTCATAGTAGGGGGCTTTAACACCCCACTTTCACCAATGGACAGATCATCCAAAATGAAAATAAGTAAGGACACACAAGCTTTAAATGATACATTAAACAAGATGGACTTAATTGATATTTATAGGACATTCCATCCAGAAACAACAGAATACACATTTTTCTCAAGTGTTCATGGAACATTCTCCAGGATAGATCATATCTTGGGTCACAAATCAAGCCTTGGTTAATTTAACAACATTGAAATTGTATCAAGCTTCTTTTCCGACCACAACGCTATGAGACTAGATATCAATTACAGAAAAAGATCTGTAAAAAACACAAACACATGGAGGCTAAATAATACACTACTTAATAACGAAGTGATCACTGAAGAAATCAAAGAGGAAATCAAAAAATACCTAGAAACAAATGACAATGGAGACACGACGACCCAAAACCTATGGGATGCAGCAAAAGCAGTTCTAAGAGGGAAGTTTATAGCAATACAATCCTACCTTAAGAAACAGGAAACATCTCGAATAAACAACCTAACCTTGCACCTAAAGCAATTAGAGAAAGAAGAACAAAAACCCCCCAAAGTTAGCGGAAGGAAAGAAATCATAAAAATCAGATCAGAAATAAATGAAAAAGAAATGAAGGAAACGATAGCAAAGATCAATAAAACTAAAAGCTGGTTTTTTGAGAAGATAAACAAAATTGATAAACCATTAGCCAGACTCATCAAGAAAAAAAGGGAGAAGACTCAAATCAATAGAATTAGAAATGAAAAAGGAGAAGTAACAACTGACGCTGCAGAAATACAAAAGATCATGAGAGATTACTACAAGCAACTCTATGCCAATAAAATGGACAACCTGGAAGAAATGGACAAATTCTTAAAAATGCACAACCTGCCAAGACTGAATCAGGAAGAAATAGAAAATATGAACAGACCAATTACAAGCACTGAAATTGAAACAGTGATTAAAAATCTTCCAACAAACAAAAGCCCAGGACCAGATGCCTTCACAGGCGAATTCTATCAAACATTTAGAGAAGAGCTAACACCTATCCTTCTCAAACTCTTCCAAAATATAGCAGAGGGAGGAACACCCCCAAACTCATTCTATGAGGCCACCATCACCTTGATACCAAAACCAGACAAGGATGTCACAAAGAAAGAAAACTACAGGCCAATATCACTGATGAACATAGATGCAAAACTCCTCAACAAAATACTAGCAAACAGAATCCAACAGCAAATTAAAAGAATCATACACCATGATCAAGTGGGATTTATTCCAGGGATGCAAGGATTCTTCAATATATGCAAATGAATCAATGTGATAAACCATATTAACAAACTGAAGGAGAAAAACCATATGATCATCTCAATAGATGCAGAGAAAGCTTTCGACAAAATTCAACACCCATTTATGATAAAAACTCTGAAGAAAGTAGGCATAGAGGGAAGTTTCCTCAACATAATAAAGGCCATATATGACAAACCCACAGCCAACATCATCCTCAATGGTGAAAAACTGAAAGCATTTCCACTAAGATCAGGAACAAGACAAGGTTGCCCACTCTAACCACTCTTATTCAACATAGTTTTGGAAGTTTTAGCCAGAGCAATCAGAGAAGAAAAGGAAGTAAAAGGAATCCAAATCGGAAAAGAAGAAGTAAAACTGTCACTGTTCGCAGATGACATGACACTATACATAGAGAATCCTAAAGATGCCACCAGAAAACTACTAGAGCTAATCAATGAATTTGGTAAAGTAGCAGGATACAAAATTAATGCATAGAAATCTCTGGCATTCCTATACACTAATGTTGAAAAATCTGACAGTGAAATCAAGAAAACACTCCCATTTACCATTGCAACAAAAAGAATAAAATATCTAGGAATAAACCTACCTCAGGAGACAAAAGACCTTTATGCAGAAAATTATAAGACACTGATGAAAGAAATTAAAGATGATACAAAAAGATGGAGAGATATACCATGTTCTTGGATTGGAAGAATCAACACTGTGAAAATGACTCTACTACCCAAAGCAATCTACAGATTCAATGCAATCCCTATCAAACTACCACTGGCATTTTTCACAGACCTAGAACAAAAAATTTCACAATTTGTATGGAAACACAAAAGACCCCGAATAGCCAAAGCAATCTTGAGAATGAAAACTGGAGCTGGAGGAATCAGACTCCCTGACTTCAGACTATACTACAAAGCTACAGTAATCAAGACAGTATGGTAGTGGCACAAAAACAGAAATATAGATCAATGGAAGAGAATAGAAAGCCCAGAGATAAACCCACACACATATGGTCACCTTATCTTTGATAAAGGAGGCAGGAATGTACAGTGAAGAAAGGACAGCCTCTTCAATAAGTGGTGCTGGGAAAACTGGACAGGTATATGTAAAAGTATAAGGTTAGATCACTCCCTAACACCATACACAAAAATAAGCTCAATATGGATTAAAGACCTAAATGTAAGGTCAGAAACTATCAAACTCTTAGAGGAAAACATAGGCAGAACACTCTATGACATAAATCACAGCAAGATCCTTTTTGACCCCACTCCTAGAGAAATGGAAATAAAAACAAAAATAAACAAATGGGACCTAATGAAACTTCAAAGCTTTTGCACAGCAAAGGAAACCATAAACAAGACAAAAAGACAACCCTCAGAATGGGAGAAAATATTTCAAATGAAGCAACTGACAAAGGATTAATCTCCAAAATTTATAAGTAGCTCATGCAGCTCAATAACAAAAAAACAAACAACCCAATCCAAAAATGCACAGAAGACCTAAATAGACATTTCTCCAAAGAAGACATACAGACTGCCAACAAACACATGAAAGAATGCTTAACATCATTAATCAGTAGAGAAATGAAAATCAAAATTACAATGAGATATCATCTCACACCAGTCAGAATGGCCATCATCAAAAAATCTAGAAACAATAAATGCTGGAGAGGGTGTGGAAAAAAGGGAACACTCTTGCACTGCTGGTGGGAATGTGAATTGGTACAGCCACTATGGAGAACAGTATGGAGGTTCCTTAAAAAACTACAAATAGAACTACTATATGATCAAGCAATCCCACTACTGGGCATATACCCTGAGAAAACCATAATTCAAAAAGAGTCATGTACCAAAATGTTCATTGCAGCTCTATTTACAATAGCCAGGAGATGGAAACAACCTAAGTGTCCATCATCAGATGAATGGATAAAGAAGATGTGGCACATATATACAATGGAATATTAATCAGCCATAAAAAGAAACGAAATTGAGCTATTTGTAATGAGGTGGATAGACCTAGAGTCTGTCATACAGAGTGAAGTAAGTCAGAAAGAGAAAGACAAATACCATATGCTAACACATATATATGGAATTTAAGAAAAAAAATGTCATGAAGAACCTAGGGGTAAGAGAGGAATAAAGACACAGACCTACTAGAGAATGGACTTGAGGATGTGGGGAGGGGGAAGGGTAAGCTGTGACAAAGCGAGAGAGAGGCATGTACATATATACGCTACCAAACGTAAGGTAGATAGCTAGTGGGAAGCAGCCGTATAGCACAGGGAGATCAGCTCGGTGCTTTGTGACCGCCTGGAGGGGTGGGATAGGGAGGGTGGGAGGGAGGGAGACGCAAGAGGGAAGAGATATGGGAACATATGTATATGTATAACTGATTCACTTTGTTATAAAGCAGAAACTAACAAAAAAATATGTTACCATAAAATGCTTTTTAAAATAAAATAAAAGAAAAAGAAAATCAATTTCCTGAGAGCTGAGTTGTTGGTGTAACTTCCTATATATTCTGGACCCTGTGCAAGCAGAAAAATACGAACAATTTAATCACACAGGAGAGATAACAGAATTGGAAATGGAGACAAAGTCAGAATTAACACAAAAGACAAGTATGTGTGAAGAAAAGATGATAAGTCATAATTATGCAAAATACAGGACCAGCATCCTAATATAGCTTGAAGAGTCAACCCATCAACACAGAAGCAAAGATTACGAGATGAAAGTGTAAAACAATCAGAAGGGAGCCCTTGAGTCCTAAGTTTCTTTTTTAATTAAGCAATTGCAACCTGCATGCAACTCCTGGTTATGTAGGTTTGTGCATGTGTGTGTGTAAGGAGAGCACTGTATGGGGGAAGGCAGGGGTGTGACCATTCCCAGGAGATCCTACAACACCCTGTGTAAAGAGGCACAGCTGGACTCCCGTGTGGGAGCCCCACAAGGAAGAAAGCGACTAGAGGCAGATGGTTACAGAAATGAGCCAAACCTGAGGCCAGGACTCATCTCATCCACTCTTGGTGGCTCTGTAGAATGTGACTCAGTTGATCCTTTATTACCACCACAGAGGTTAGCGAGTCCTGCTGCAGGTCCTCTGAACTCTGTTCTTACGCCATAAGGCAGTCGACCTAAGGTCAGACAACAGTGGACACACATCTTCCCTGTGCATCACACATTACTCAAAACTGCTGGTCTCCAGGGATTTTGCAAAAATTGTCTTGGACTTGCACACAACACTGGGGAGAGGCAGGTGGGGCCGCCATCCATTCAGGTGATGGCCATTGTTCCCAGAGTGTCCTCCGGGAATAGAGAGGCAGAAGCCAGACTTAAAGGGAGACAGGGTTGCCTCTGGGAATGCAAGGGAATGGATCAAATCAGAAGGGCTGGGGAAGACGATGAGCAAAACTGAGCAGCAAGACAAATACCTAGGATAGGTGAGAACAACACACCCAAGTGCTAGGTATCCAGGGCTGAATTATTCAGGTCTGCATCTGAAAAATGGGCTATGCCTGGAGGCTGCCACCTAAAGGAGCCAGAGTAGAGTTTGGCTGGGACAAGATGGTGGAGTAGAAGGACTTGAACTCCCCTCCTCTCACGAAAACACCAAAATCACAACTAACTGCTGAACAACCATCATCAAAAAAGACTAGAACCTACCAAAAAAGATACTCTACATCCAAAGACAAAGAAGAAGCCATAATGAGACAGTAGGAGGAGCACTTTTGTGATATACTCAAATCCCATACCCGCCAGGTGGGTGACCCACAAACTGGAAAATAATTATATCACAGAGGTTCTCCCATAGAAGTGAGAGTTCTGAGCCCCATGTCAGGCTCCTCAGCCTGGGGGCTGGCATCAGGAGGAGGAGACTGAGAGCATTTAACTTTGAAGGCAAGTGGGGCTTGAGAGCAGGAGCTCCACAGGACTGGGTGAAACAGAAACTCCACTCTTGGAGGGCATACACAAGGTTTCACATGCACTGGGACCCAGGGCAAAGTAATGACTCCATAGGAGCCTGGGCCAGACCTACCTGCAGGTCTTGGAGGGTATCCTGGGGAGGCAGGTCGGCTGTGGCTCACCATGGGGATAAGGACACTGGTGGCAGAGGCCCCAGGGAATATTCATTGATGTGAGCTCTCCTAGAGGTGGCCATTTTGGCACTGAGACCTGGTCCCACCCAACAGCCTGCAGGCTCCAGTGCTAGGATGCCTCAGGCCAAACAACCAACAAGGAGGGAACACAGCCCCACCCATAAGCAGACTTAGGTTGCCTAAGGTTGACCAAGGTTGCCTAAAGTCATTCTGAGCCCACAGTCACTTCTTAACACACCACTTGACATGGCCCTGCCCACCAGAGGGACAAGACCCAGCTCACCCACCAGTGGGCAGGCATCAGTCCCTCCTACCAGGAAGCCTGCACAAGCCCCTGGACCAAACCAACCCACCAGGGGTCAGACACCAGAAGCAAGAGGAACTACAATCCTGCAGCCTGTGGAACGGAGACCACAAACACAGAAAGTTAGACAAAATGAGATAGCAGAGAAACATGTTCCAGATGAAGGAACAAGATAAAACCCCAGAAGAACAACTAAGTGAAGTGGAGATGAGCAATATACTTGTAAAAGAATTCAGAGTAATGATAATAAAGACGATCCAATATCTCAGAAAAAGAATGGAGGCACAGACTGAGAAGATACAAGAGATGTTTAACAAAGAGCTAGAAGATTTGGGGGCTTCCCTGGTGGTGCAGTGGTTGAGAGTCTGCCTGCCGATGCAGGGGACCCAGGTTCATGCCCCGGTCTGGGAAGATCCCACATGCCGCAGAGCGGCTGGTCCCGTGAGCCGTGGCCGCTCAGCCTGCGCATCCGGAGCCTGTGCTCCACAACAGTGATAGGCCCACGTACCACAAAAAAAAAAAAAAAAAAGAGCTAGAAGATTTAAAGAACAGAGTGAACAATACAACAACTGAAATGATAAATACACTAGAAGGAATCAATAGCAGAATAAATGAGGCAGAACGAATAAGTGAGCTGAAGACAGATCAATGGAAATCACAGTTGGGGAAGAGAATAAAGAAAAAAGAATGAAAAGAAATGAGGACAGTCTAAGAGAATTCTGGGACAAGATTAAATGCACCAACACTTGCCTTATAGTGGTCCTAGAAGAACAAGAGAGGGAGAAAGGGCCTGAGAAAATATTTGAAGAGATAATAGCCAAAAACTTCCCTAACATGGGAAAGGAAACACTCAAGTCCAAGAAACACAGGATCCCATACAGGATAAACCCAAGGAGGAACATATTAATCAAACTGACAAAAATTAAAGACAAAGAGAAAATATTAAAAGCAACAAGACAAAAGCAACAAATACAAGGGGGACTTCCTGGTGGTGCAGTGATTAAGAATCCACCTGCCAATGCAGGGGACATGGGTTCAATCCCTGGTCCGGGAGTATCCCACATGCCGCAGAGCAACTAAGCCTGTGCACCACAACTACTGAGCCTGCACTCTAGAGCCTGTGAGCTGCAACTACTGAGCCCACACGCCGCAACTACTGAAGCCCGTGTGCCTAGAGCCCATGCTCCGCAACAAGAGAAGCCACCACGATAAGAAACCCACACACCACAATGAAGAGTAGCCCCTGCTCACCACAACTAGAGAAAGCCTGTGCACAGCAACGAAGACCCAACACAGTCAAAAATAAATAAAAATTAAAAAAAAAAAAACATACAAGGGAATTCCCATAAGGTTATCACCTGATTATTCAGCAGAAACTCTGCAGGCTAGCAGGGAGGTGCACAATATATTTAAAACAATAAAAGGGAAAATCCTACCACCAAGAATACTCTACCCAGCAAGGCTTTTGTTCAGATCTGATGGGGAAATCAAAAGCTTTACAGACAAGTAAAAGCTAAGAGAATTCAGCACCACCAAAACAGCTTTGCAACAAATGCTAAAGGAACTTCTCTAGACAAAGGGGGAAAACAAAGAGGCCACAACTAGAAACAAGAAAATCACAAATGGGAAAACTCACTGGTAAAGTAAACATACAGTGAAAGCAGGAAATCATCCGTACACAAATATGATATCAAAACCAGCAACCGTGAGGAGAATATGAATGCAGAAAATGGGAACTGCATTTGAAATTAAGAGATCCACAACTTAAAACAAACTCATATATATATAGACTGCTTTATCAAAACCTCATGGGAAATGCAAGCCAAAAAACTACAATAGATACACAAAGAAAAACAAAAAAGCAACCCAAACATAATACTAAAGATGGTCATCAAACCACAAGAGAAGAGAACAAAAGAGGAAGGGAACAAAAAGACCTACAAAAACAAACCCAAAACAATTAAGAAAATAAATGGCAATAGGACACACACATAAATAATTACCTTAAATGTAAATGGATTAAATGTTCCAACCAAAAAACATAGACTGGCTAAATGAATATAAACAAACAAACCAAAAAGCAAACAAAACACAACACTAAAGATAGTCATCAAATCACAAGAGAAGAGAACAAAAGAGGAAGGGAAGAAAAAAGGCCTACAAAGAAAAATCCAAAGTAGTTAACAAAATGGCAGTAAGAACATACATATAGATAATCACCTTAAATGTAAATGGATTAAATGCCCCAACCAAAAGCCAGGCTGAATGGATACAAAAATAAGACCTATATATATGCTGTCTACAAGAGACCCACTTCACATCTAGAAACACATACAGAATGAAAGTGAGGGGATGGAAAAAAGGTATTCCATGCAAACGGAAATCAAAAGAAAGCTGGAGTAGCAATACTCATATCAGAAAAAAATAGACTTTAAAATAAAGACTGTTACAAGGGACAAAGAAGGAAACTACATAATGATCAAGGGATCAATCCAAGAAGAAGATATAACAAGTGAAAATATATATGCACCCAACATAGAAGCACCTCAATATGTAAGGCAAATGCTAACAGCAAAAAAAAAAAAAAAAAAAAAAAAAAAAAGAGAGAAATCAACAGTAACACAATAATGGGGGGGACTTTAACACCCCACTGATATCAATGGACGGATCATCCAGACAGAGAATCAATAAAGAAACGTCGGCCTTAAATGACACATTAGATCAGATGAACTTAAATGTTATTTATAGAGCATTCCATCCAAAAGCAGAAGAATGCACATTCTACTCAAGTGCACATGGAACATTCTCCAGGATAGATCACGTGCTGGGCCACAAAGCAAGCCTCGGTAAATTTAAGAAAACTGAAATCAGGACTTCCCTGGTGGTGCAATGGTTAAGAATCCGCCTGGCAATGCAGGGGATGCAGGTTCGAGCCCTGGTCCAGGAAGATACCACATGCCATGGAACAACTAAGACCGTGCACCACAACCACTGAGCCTGAGCTCTAGAGCCCACGTGCCACAACTACTGAAGTCTGCGTGCCTAGAGGCTGTGCTCTGCAACAAGAAAAGCCACCGCAATGAGAAGCCCATGCACCACAACCAAGAGTAGCCCCTGCTCACCACAACTAGAGAAAGCCCATGCATAGTAACGAAGACCCAATGCAGCCAAAGATAAATAAATAATAATTTTAAAAAAGAAAACTGAAATCATATCAAGCATCTTTTCTGACCAAAACACTATTAGATTATAAATGAACTAAAAGAAAAAAACTGTAAAAACCAGAAACACTTGGGGGCTAAACAATATGTTACTAAACAACCAATGGATCACTGAAAAAATCAAAGAGGAAATAAAAAACACTTAGAGACAAATGGCAATGAAAACACAACAATCTGAAACCTATCAGATGCAGCAAAAGCAGTTCTAAGAGAGAAGCTCATAACAGTACAATCTTACCTCAGGAAACAAGAAAAATCTCAAATAAACAACCTAACCTTACACCTAATGCAACTAGAGAAAGAAGAACAAACAAAACCCAAAGTTAGCAGAAGGAAAGAAATCATAAAGATCAGAGCAGAAATAAATGAAATAGAGACAAGGAAAACAATAGAAAAGATCAGTGAAACTAAAAAATGGTTCTTTGAAAAGATAAACAAAATTGATAAGCCATTGGCCAGACTCATCAAGAAAAAAAGGGAGAGGGCTCAAATCAATAAAATTAGAAATGAAAAAGAAGTTACAACTGACACTACAGAAATACAAAGGATCATAAGAGACTACTACAAGCAATTATATGCCAATAAAATGGACAACCTAGAAGAAATGGACAAATTCTTAGAAAGGTACAATCTCCTAAGACTGAACCAGAAAGAAATAGAAGATATGAACAGACCAATCACAAGCAGTGAAATTGAAACTGTGATTTGAAAACTTCCCACAAACAAGAGTCCAGGACCAGATGGCTTCACAGGCAAATTCTATCAGACATTTAGAGAAGAGTTAAAACCTATCCTTCTGAAACTATTCCCCAAAATTGCAGAGGTAGGAACACTCCCAAACTCATTCTCTGAAGCCACCATCACCCTGATACCAAAACCAGATAAAGATACCACAAAAAAAGAAAATTACAGACCAACATCACTGATGAACATAGATACAAAAATCCTCAACAAAATACTAGAAAACTGAATCCAACAATACATTAAAAGGATTATACACCATTATCAAGTGGGATTTATCCCAGTGATACAAGGATTTTTCAATATTCACAAATCAAATCAGTGTGATACACCATATTAAAAAACTGAAGAATAAAAACCATATGATCATCTCAGCAGATGCAGAAAAAGCTTTTGACAAAATTCAACACCCATGTATGATAAAAAAAACTCTCCAGAAAATGGTCATAGAGGGAACCTACTTCAACATAATAAGGGTCATATATGACAAACACACAGCTAACATCAAACTCAATGGTGAAAAGCTGAAAGCATTTTCTCTAAGATCAGGAACAAGACAAGGATGTCCACTCTTGCCACTTTTATTCAACATAGTTTAGGAAGTCCTAGCCATGGCAATTCGAGAAGAAAAAGAAATAAATTGAATCCAAATTGGAAAAGAAGAAGTAAAACTGTGGGCTTCCCTGGTGGCGCAGTGGTTGAGAGTCCACCTGCCGATGCAGGGGACACGGGTTCGTGACCCGGTCCAGGAAGATTCCACATGCCGTGGAGTGGCTGGGCCTGTGAGCCATGGCCACTGAGCCTGTGCTCCACAACGGGAGAGGCCACAACAGTGAGAGGCCCACATACCGCAAAAAAAAAAAAAAAAAAAGAAGTAAAACTGTAACTATTTGCAGATGACACGACACTATCCAAAGAAAATCCTAAAGAAAGCTACTAGAGCTCATCAGTGAATTCGGTAAAGTTGCAGGATACTAAATTAATACACAGAAATCTCTTGCATTTGTATACACTAACAACAAAAGATCAGAAAGAGAAATTAAGGAAAATATCTCATTTACCATTGCATCAAAAAGAATAAAATACCTAGGAATAAACCTACCTAAGGAGGCAAAAGACTTGTACTCTGAAAGCTATAAGACGCTGATCAAAGAAATCAAAGATGACTGAAACAGATGGAAAGACATACCCTGTTTTTGGATTGGAAGACTCAATATTGTCAAAATGACTATACTACCCAAAGCAATCTACAGATTCAATGCAATCTCTATCAAATTACCAATGGCATTTTTCACAGAACTAGAACAAAAAATTTTTTAATTTGTATGGAGACACAAAAGACCCCAAATAGCCAAAGCAATCCTGAGAAAGAAAAATGGAGCTGGAAGAATCAGGCTCCCTGACTTCAGACTATACTACAAAGCTATAGTCATCAAGACAGTATGGTACTGGCAAAAAAACAGAAATATAGATCAATAGAACAGGATAGAAAGCCCAGCATAAACCCATACACCTATGGTCAATTAATCTACAACAAAGAAGGAAAGAATATACAATGGAGAAAAGAGAGTCTCTTCAATAAATGATGCTGGGAAAACTGGGCAGCTACATGTAAAAAAATGAAATTAGCACATTCTCTAACACCATACACAAAAAATAAACTCAATATGGATTAAAGACATAAATGAAGACTGGATACTACAAAACTCTTAGAGGAAAACATAGGCAGAACACTCTTTGTCATAAATCGCAGCAATATCTTTTTTGATCTACCTCCTAGAGTAATGAAAATAAAAACAAAAACAAATGGGTCCTAATTAAACTTAAAAGCTTTTGCATAGCAAAGGAAACCATAAACAAAACGAAAAACCCACAGAATGGGAGAAAATATTTGCAATGATGTGACCAATGAAGGATTAATCTCCAAAATATACAAACAGCTCATGAGCTCAATATCAAAAACAAACAAACAACCCAATCAAAAATAGACATTTCTCCAAAGAAGACATACAGATGGCTAAAAACCACATGAAAAGATGCTCAACATTGCTAATTATTAGGGAAATGTAAATCAAAACTACACCGGTCAGAATGGCCACCATCAAAAAGTCTACCAAAAATAAATGCTTGAGAGGGTGTGGAGAAAAGGGAACCCTCCTACATTGTCGATGGGAATGTAAATTGATAAAACCACTGTGAAGAACAGTATGGAGGTTCCTTAAAAAACTAAAAATAGAGCTACCGTATGATCCAGCAATCCCGCTTCTGGGTATATATCCAGAGAAAACCATAATTCGAAAAGATATGTGCACCCCTATGTTCCTAGCTGCACTACTCACAATAACCAAGACATGGAAGCAACCTAAGTGTCCACTGACAGAGGAATGAATAAAGAAGATGTGGTACATACATACAACAGAATATTCCTCAGCCATAAAAAAGAATGAAATAATGCCATTTGCAGCAACATCGATGGACTTGGAGATTATCATGCTAAGTGAAGTAAGTCAGACAGAGAAAGACAAATATCATATGATATCACTTATATGTAGAATCTATAAAAATGATACAAATGACCTTATGTACAAAACATAAACAGACTTACAGATTTCAAAAAAAACTTATGGCTACCAAAGGGGAAAGGTGGGGGGAGGGATAAATTAGGAGTTTGGGATTAACATATACACACTACTGTATATAAAATAGATGACCAACAAGGACCTACCGTACAGCACAGGGAAACAGACTCAATATTCTGTAATAACCTATACAGGGAAAGAATCTGAAAAAGAATGAATATATGTATATGTATAACTGAATCACTTTGCTGTACACCTGAAACTAACACAACATTGTAAATCAACTATACTCTAATATAAAGTAAAAATTTTTTTAACAAAAGGAGCCAGGGTGGGGATGGGCTGAAAACCATGAACTTCCAGATACCACATTCACTGCCTACAGTAGACAGTTAAGGGAGAGGGAGAAAGGGGCATGTGAGGTGGGGAAACAAAGATGGGCAGAGAGAGGTAGGCCCTTTAAGAGAGTTCAATGGAGTTGAGAAAATGTGGCGCAAAGGAGTTAATATCTTCTCCCCCAAATTTCCTTCCTTCTGATAACAAAATCACTACCCAAACCTAAAACATGATTGAGGTAATCTTTTTTTTTTCTTATTAGTCATCAATTTTACACACATCAGTGTATGCATGTCAATCCCAATCACGCAATTCAGCACACCACCATCCCCATGCCCCCACGGCTTTCCCCGCTTGGTGTCCATACGTTTGTTCGATTGAGGTAATCTTGAAACAAATAAGAGGGTTTCATGAGATTATAATTAACAAGTCAGTACCTTTGGTCTAGACTCTGGAAACTAAATTTGCACGCTCATGGGGGCTTCACTAAGTCCCCCTTGATCATCGTGTCAACAGAACTTTTAAAACTGACCCCTGGCATGGCATAAATTGGAGAGGCAGGCAGTGTCACCTACACTCTTGCCTCAGAGACTCTGAGAGTCCTATTTGCAGGAGGATTGCTAAGTATTCTGAGTAAACAGGGATGAGGCTGGCAAGGGAGGAGACTAAGGAAACTCCACCCCTCAACACTGTCCTGGGCAGCACGGAATTCACTCTGAAGTGAGAGAGGACAGAGGTGTGCGGGCTCCTTCCTGGAGATACCTGGCATCACCCTCAGTGCCCAGCTACATGACCCATCAGTAGCACCTGGCCCACTTGACACTCCCTCCTTCCTGAAGCATTTCTTTTCTTGGATCCTGGGATATTATACTTCCCCTGCTTTTTTTTTTTCCTTCTTCCTTCATTCATGGCTACTCTTTTTTTTTTTTTTTTTTTTTTTTGCAGTACGCGGGCCTCTCACTGTTGTGGCCTCTCCCGTTGCGGAGCACAGGCTCTGGACGCGCAGGCTCAGCGGCCATAGCTCACGGGCCCAGCTGGTCCGCGGCATGTGGGATCTTCCCAGACCGGGGCACGAACCCATGTCCCCTGCATCGGCAGGCTGACTCTCTACCACTGCGCCACCAGGGAAGTCCCATGGCTACTCTTTCTGAGAGTGCTTTTTTTTTTTTTAATTTTATTTATTTTTGGCTGTGTTGGGTCTTCGTTGCTGCGCGTGGGCTTTCTCTAGTTGTGGCAAGCGGGGGCTACTCTTCATTGCAGTGCGTAGGCTTCACCTTGATGTGGCTTCTCTTTGTTGCAGAGCGCGGGCTCTAGGTCTGTGGGCTTCAGTAGTTGCAGCACGTGGGCTCAGTAGTTGTGGCTCGCGGGCTCTAGAGCGCAGGCTTGGTAGTTGTGGTGCACGGGCTTAGTTACTCTGCAGCACGTGGGATCTTCCCGGAACAGAGATCGAACCCGTATCCCCTGCATTGGCAGGCGGATTCTCATCCACTGCGCTACCAGGGAAGTCCAAGAGTGCTTTATTTTTTTAACTTTTGTTATGAAAAATTTCAATCATGTATAAAAGGAGAGAAAATAGTGCAACAAAGCCCCATGTGTCCACCATCAAGCTTCAACAATCAACTCATGGACTCATTAGTCCTGGACCCCCACTCACTTTTCTGCTCTTGAGATTTAGATTTTGTGGGTTTTCTTATAAAGTGATACATATATTCCTCCTATATATTTAATTTTATTGAGGTATAGCTGACTTACAGTATTATCACAGTTTCAGGTGTTCAACATAGTAATTTGGTATTTTTATACGCTACAAAATGATCATTACTGTGAGTCTAGTTACCATCTGTCACCATACAAAGTTATGACTACATTCTCTATGCTGTACACTACACTTCACATCTGTCAGAATGGATTGTGCACTGTCGGTGGGAATGTAAACTGGTCCAGCCACTATGGAAAACAGTATGGAGTTTCCTCAAAAAATTAAAAATAGAACTACCATACGATCCAGCAATTCCACTTCTGGGTATTTATCTGAAGAAAATGAAAACACTTAATAATTTGAAAAGATATATGCACCCCAGTGTTCATTGTAGCATTATTTACAATAGCCAATATATGGAAACAAAGTGTCCATCAATGAATGGATAAAGAAGATGTGATATTACTCACCCATAAAAAAGAATATCACTCAGCTATAAAAAAAAAAAAGGAAATCTTGCCATTTATGACAACATGGGTAGACCTAGAGGGTGTTATGCTAAGTGAAATAAGTCAGAAAGAGGAAGACAAATACCTTATGATTTTACTTATATGTGGAATCTGAAAAACAAAAGAACAAACACAACAGAAATAGACTCATAGATACAGAGAACAAACTGGTGGTTGCCAGAGGGGATGGAGGTGGGAGGATGGGCAAAATAGGGTGAAGAGGATTAAGAGGTACAAACTTGCAGTTATAAAATAAATAAGTTTCATAGATAATTTTGAAGTAAATCCCAGTCATCACATCAATTATGTCTCTAAAGATTTCCTTCTTAAAATCATAACCTCCATCCCATCAATCACACTCCCCCCAAAATTACCAACTC
Source organism: Stenella coeruleoalba (assembly GCF_951394435.1). Classification (NCBI taxonomy): domain Eukaryota; kingdom Metazoa; phylum Chordata; class Mammalia; order Artiodactyla; family Delphinidae; genus Stenella; species Stenella coeruleoalba. The sequence goes on along the minus strand of NC_137169.1, from coordinate 99,177,032 downwards.
CTTAATAGCATCATATAGCTAATCAGTTCTCACATTTCCCCAATTGTCCAGTATATAGTCTTGTTTTTTTAATGGTTTATTCGTTTGAATAGACACCCAAATGAGGTTCATATATTGCTATTGCTTAATATGTCTCTTAAATATCTTGTAATTTATAGAATCTCTCTCCAAGGCTTTTTCTTTTGCTTACAATTTTTCTGTTGGAGAAACTAGATTTTTTATCCTATAGAGTTTCCCATGAGCTAGACTTTGCTGATTACATCCCATGGTTTCTTTAACATGTTACTCTGTTCTTTTTATTTCATATAAATTGGTCATTAGATCTAGAGGTTTAATCGGATTCAAGTTCTCCTTTTTGGCAACCTTTCATAGGTGGTGTTGGAAGTACATAATGTATGCTTGAGTCTTTAATAATGTCAGAAACTACTGATGATCACTGCCTAATGATTAATTCCATTAGTTCAGTAGGGAGTTGCAAAATGGTGGTATCATTCTTCTCTCATTTACTAGCTGTAATACTTCAATAAAGGAGACTTCCTTCATCAGCTATTTGGTGACCCTGAGGTACAGTTCATACAAGAAAGTCAGCCTGCCTGGTTCACCCCAGCACCACTGAGGCCAGCTGAGTGACCATGGTCATCTCATGTCTCCAAACTCATTTTCCCATTCACAAAATGAGAATGATCGTATTACCTAACTCAGAATTGTTGTAAAGGCTAAAGGAAATGACACATGTAAAGTTCCTGACATGCAAGCATTTCATGGATGTGAGCTGCTGCCCTTATTTTCATCGTTAGAGCAAGGTTTTTATCACCAGCACCCAGAGAACACAGCACAAGGATGCTGAGCAGGTTTTGTCATTACCACAGGCTTATTGCAGCCATCAGTAGAGTTGTTCCCCGGAAGGAGAGCCATCCCTCCGCCTAGTGCTTCTTGCTGCTGCTTAGGACAGTCGTCATCAATCTGCTCTGCAGAGAGGGCCGCTGGGAGACCCAGGGAGTTGGTGATCAAATCATCAAGGCAAGTGCCCAGGTCATCTGGGGGCCCGGACAGTCTTGCCTCTCCCAGGAAGAGATCTAGGAGGCAGAAAGGGTTAAACGGTGCCCTTTCAGCTCTAGTCTAAGACGCCTTTTCTTTGGAAACTTCTATTAGAAACACGTTTACTCTTCCTCTGGTTTGGGCAAGTCAGTAAATTAATTTAACCCTATGGTCAGAACAGTTGTTCATTCATAACGATAAGCATTTTATAAGGCTTTGTAAAAACCACTCAGGCTTATTTAGGGCCTAAAGGCATTCATCTCAAATTGGCTCCGAGATTGATTTCTATATTTCTGGGCATATTAAATCTTTATATTGCCATTGACATCCTTTTAATGGTCTCCACTCAGTGAAGGATCCTGGAGTCTTTGGTAGAAGTTGTAAAGCTAAGAAGCCATCTGTAAGTCAACCTACTTCTGTTGTAAAGGTAGATCTAATTTTAGCTGCTTAACATCAGAAATTGAGTTCCTGAGTTTTGAGAAACACTCTGTGCTCTTCAGCCTTTACTTAGAGGTGGGCTGGGCCAGCTAGCGCGTCTCCCGTAGGGAGATAACACTAACAGCAGGCACAGCCTAGCTTTTCTCCTTTTGAGGCCTAGGAATACAATGCTGTACTGTTTCTTCAGTATATGTTCACACTAAGAGCTTGGGCTCTGGGCCAGACTAAGCTTCCTAGATGCTTAGCCCTGAGAAAGCTACCTAACCTCTCTGAGTCTCAGTTTCCCTGTCTGTAAAATGAGATAATAGAAGTTGTTGCTGTTGTTGTTGTTGTAGGCATTAAATGAGATGGTGCAGATGAAGCACTGAGCACAGTGTCTGGCAAATTTTAAGCACTCAATAATTGTTAGCTATTATCGTTATGATAGTTATTACCAGACTCTGGTCCTGGCTGGCCAGGTATTACATCACAATTTTTGTTTTAAACATGATAGAGTTGGAATATTACTCAACAATAAAAAGGAACAAACTCTTGATATATGCAGCAATTTAGATGGGTATTATGCTAAGTGAAAAAAGCCAATCTCACAGGGCCACATACTGTGTGATTCTGTTTACACAACACTCTTGAAATGATAAAATTACAGAGATAGAGAACAGCTTCGTGGTTGCCGGGGTAATGTTAGGCACGGGGGGAGTGGGGTACGCAACCGACTATAAAAGAGCAACATGAGGGACAATTTGGGATGATGGAATAGTTCTGTATCTTGATGGCAGTGGTGATCACATGAATCTACATATGTGATAAAATGGCATAGAACTATACATACACATTGCACCAATGTCAATTTCCTGTTTGATACTGTATTATAGTTATGTAAATGCAACCACTTGGGAAAACTGGGTGAAGGCTCAGTGGTACCTCTCTGCACTATCTTTGTGACTTCTTGTGCATCTATAATTATTTTAAAATAAACACTTAAAAATAATATTTAGTGTTTACATTATAAAGTCTAAATATAGCTTATAGCTGAGCCACATCGTGTACTATGATTACACTTCCTTTCTTGGGTGACGTTTTTCCCTCTAGATTTAAAAATTGCCTCATATTTTATTTGCTTTGATTTGCTATTTACCTAGGACCAGTTCTTCCCAGATGCTGTCAAAACTGTGAAATCCCCCTCAATGTGGTCAAATACCTTAGGAAACCTTAGCTCCATTCTTTCTTTCCTTGGTGACATCCCTCCTGGAACTCTGTCAGCTCCAATATGAATGTGCTGTGCTCTGGGCTGATTTTGTATCCATTTGCATGGGAAAATATCTGGTTGTCTTGACACCAAAGGCTTAAATTGTGGATTTGACAGGATGCTGAGATTTCAGAATATGTAACAATTTTTTTTCACTTACCTGTATTTTCTGATTTTGCTGCTAGTAACTGATATTACTTGTGTTACACCATCTTTACATCTCTTATCACAGAAGGAGGGAGGAGGGCATACAGTCAGAAAAATAAATAAAAGGCCTAACTTTTAGCTGTGTGAGCGCACATATGGAATCCGGGGGAGTATTCAGTGAGGCCTATATTCCTCTCCAACAGACACAGTCTTTACACAGCGGTAGTTGGGGCACTAATAGTGGCTCATCTGTATCTTAATCTTGACCCTCCCTTTATGCAAGAGGTCAGGGCTCTAGTCCTAGATTCCTGGGGGTACAAGATCATCATACCTCAGTCATAGCAACAGGCTCACTCCCTGACAGCACCCTCTCATCCTTCCCCTCTCTCAGTTCCCTCCTCCAATTCCCTTAGCCATTTTCAGGCCCTTTGTCTCCACCACCCAACCCAGGGTCTAGCTCCAGTCATTGGTCATTTCAGTAAAATTTAATCCTGCAGCTGGATGGGGAGGAAGAATGTAAGGAGCTTCAGATCCTGAAGCTGGAAGAAGTCATTGTAGAGGCCCTTGCAGAGGTCTGGCCTCAGAATGGAGACCAGCAGACCTATCTCTCTGCTAAATTTAACCTCATTCTGATTCTCTCACATCTTATTAGACCAAAGAGTTTCTTATCTCGTTCCAGAGTTGGATTATTTTACAAAAAGTGACCTTCTCTTAGATATAAGAGGTAGAGAGGAAATTCACCAGACTTGGGTAAAAGGAAGTAAAAAAGTTTGGGGTGGAAGAGAGGAGGCCAGTCAAATACGCAGAAGGGGGCAAGCTGTGCAGTGCACCCTTTCTTTCAAAATAAAGCATGACTCCGCGAGCGCCCTTCAAGCCCAGAGGAGCCGGTGAAGGGCTGCGCCCACCCCACCCCGAAAGCTCCCCATGCAAGACTCTCACTCACTCCCTACAGCCTCATGCGGGAGTGTGTGGAATCTCAGAAGCATGTCTATGTGCAACAAATTCTAAAGAAAAGAGCTTTAAAATTCAATGTGTCGGGTGGAAATAAGCCTGTCGCCTCAGAAATTCTAAGGCAAAACCCTCCAAACCAACCATGGAGCAATCTAGTGATCGTCTGCGGCAGGTTTTCTGTGAGTGGATTTGCTGCTCTTTGGTAAAACAAAAACATGTTTTAACAGGCCCCCAAATTCCCCTGGCTAGATTTGTTCTACATTCAAGAGTGAAGTCATGAATGATATTTCAGGTAAGTCTCACCTTCTCTATCTTGTATAATCTCTCAAGGTTCTCGAGTACATTAAAAACACTTCCCAGAACATTATAAGAAAAATGGTCTTCTAAAGTATAGCTCACTGTATCATAGGAATTTTTTTCTATGTCCATTCCATCGTTCCTTTTTTTATATAAATTTATTTATTTATTTTTTTATTGGCTGCTGCTGCGTGTGGACTTTCTCTAGTTGCGGCGAGCGGGGGCTACTCTTCCTTGTGGTGGCAGGCTTCTCATCACAGTGGCTTCTCTTGTTTCGGAGCACGGGCTCCAGGCACGCGGGCTTCAGCAGTTGTGACTCACAGACTCTAGAGTGCAAGCTCAGTAGTTGTGGCTCATGGGCTCTAGAGCACAGGCTCAGTATTTGTGGTGCACGGGCTTAGTCCTCCCCGGCATGTGGGATCTTTCCGGACCAGGGCTCCAACCCATGTGCCCTGCATTGGCAGGCAGATTCTTAACCACTGCGCCCCCAGGGAAGTTCCCCATCGTTCCTTTTAACAAATGTCATGATTCAAGTACAGAAGTCCCAGGGAAATCCCTGGGCATATTATAGCATTTTGAATTTGCTAATTTGATTTAAGAGATAGCCTGAGTAACCTATGTAGAAGACATATCACACCTCCACTTCATATGTGTTGCATTTCCTTAAGTGTACAAAGGACTTTGGAAATTCTCATATCAATCAAGATTGTTCCCCTTGGCAAGATAGCCGGCAGGGACAGAAGAAACCAAACCTGTGTATTTGCATAAGGCAAGAAGAGCTGTGATTTTACTCTGGACGCAGAACAAGGGCTGGGTACAATCCCAAAATCTAATTATTCATTATTTCTTTAACTTTATTTTTGTGCCAAAGATTGTTTCTTTAATGATGGAACAGTGTTGCCAAATTAAGAGACCTTAGGCCCCCTTACCTCAGCCAACATCTTTGAAGACAAGACAGAATTCATTTCCTGTCTCCTTCCCCCCAACCCCTTCCTTGCATCAGAGCCTCTTAGAATCTCTAAGGAAGCCTTCATGTCTTTTCTGAGTTTTAACAAAACTGAAATCTCCTGGTCTTCACCACCTTGTCTTCTGTCTTGCTTTCATTTTATTTCTTAAAACATTTTTTTTTCTGTAAGGATATACAAAGCAACAATAAATTGAGGTTATCTCTGTGGGTAGGGATGGGCAAGAGGGGACTTTTAACTTTGCTCCCTTCGGCACTCTTACAATTCTGTTTTACTATAAAAATATATTACTTTTGGGCTTCCCTGGTGGCACAGTGGTTGAGAGTCCGCCTGTCGATGCAGGGGACACGGGTTCGTGCCCCGGTCTGGGAGGATCCCACGTGCCGCGGAGCGGCTGGGCCCGTGAGCCATGGCCGCTGAGCCTGCGCGTCCGGGGCCTGTGCTCCGCGGCGGGAGAGGCCACAACAGTGAGAGGCCCGTGTACCGCCAAAAAAAAAAAAAAAAGAATATATTACTTTCAAAATATTTTTTCTGATTAAAAGTAGTGAACGTTTATTGTAGATAATTTGTAAAACAGAGAAAAGTGAAAAGCAGAAACTCAAAGTCATTCCTGCCCTTGGCTGTACCTGGTTATTCATCATCTAGAGCTGGCGCCATTCAGCACTTCCCATGAGGGACCCACCTCGGGGCCTCCTCGGGGTGGGAAGGAACAGAAGGGATGGACCCAGGGCTGGGGAAATGTAACGTGGGATCTAGATAATTTTTATAAAGTCTCAACTAGTCCACATTTTCAGCTTCACCTGTACCCGCTGCCACCTCCCTCACTTTCTGAGGAGGAGACTGGCTTGCTTCTAGTGTCCCCATAGCCCCCTGACCCCTGGGCACTTAGCGGTCCTCTTTTTTGTGTATCAAGTCAGTCAATGCGCTTCTGTTTGCTTTCAAGCTTCTAAAATTTTGTCAACATCTCTAATGTGCTACTGCCTCCTTCTGTTCTTCACCCTTATGGGCTTTTGCCTTTTTCAGCCTTTTAACGTAACTTTGTAGGGTTTTCCAAGGGAGTAGAGGTTCAACTTGCCATCTTTAACTAGGAGTGCCCATATTCTGTTTAAAATATTTTACGATATTTTTAATGACTACGTAATAACTCTTGTATGTAGCCGTGCCATAATTTATTTAAACTTATCTCACATGGACATTTTCACCTACATTATTTATTTCCTTAAAATAAAACACTACACGTGGACCTGTTGGACCTAGGAACATGAGCAATGTGAAGATTTTGCAGGGACTTCTTCACATGGAAATGTCCGATTTACATTCCAGCAGAGGTTTACGGAAGCGCTCTCTGCTCCGTCCCCACAAGCCGCCCTCTCCCTGGAGGCTCTACTCTGTCTTACATCGCTTCTCCTTGAAGAGTGGTCCTTAATTTTGTTTGATTTTCCTTCTGTTTGGCTGCCGTTCCCTGCACATAGCTCCTCCAGGCCTCAGGGAATCAGCTTCTTGCTCTGAGCTCACTGAACCAGGATCAGAATGTACTCCTGAAACACTCTACAGGGCTCCCTTCCAAAAATGTTTTGCATTTTGCATTTAGCCTGAATTTCCATTTTGGCTCTTCTGTATAGGAAGCTTCATCAGGATGCTGGTCCTTTGCTTCTCAGCCTCGTTACCTCTGCAGCTTATGGTGTGATATTCTCTCTGTTCGTCTACTTGTTGGTGGGATGAATATTTGTGCCTTAGTTTTATTAGTCTGTATCTCAGAATCTCTTAGGCATTGCATGACTAAATCTGCCTATGATTTTGTTGGTCTACCCTCAGTAAAAAGAGAGCTTGCTTAAAAACTAGATTGGTTCTGTATATAAATATAAACTCTCTGCCAAAAACTTGCAGAGGAAAATGCTCAAGCTGCTACATTTTTCGCGATTTGAGTTCATCAATTTGAGTAATTTGTAGGTGGGGGAAAGAGGTCCCTGGGCAGTGCACCTTGGGCTCACCCTCTCCGAGTTCCAGACACATGTGGAATCTTCGAGGATATTCTATCACATTTAAAACCTAACTCTAAACAAGCTGAGAGCTTCCTCAGGGGTAGGGGCTCCTGTGCCCTTAATTCCATTTATTCTTCCAGTAAATAAAGTACCACCAATACTGTACCATTTAATACCTGAAGTCACAGAAACGCAGCACTAATTTTAATCTTTAATGATAACATCCAAAAGCCAAAAGATAGGGATTAGACTCCATGAAATTCTCTCAATGCGTTTCTCTTGCTCTATCTTTTTGTGAGTGTTTCTGTCATTTCTTATTTTCTTTCTCTATTTTTGGGTTTGTGTCAGCTTGTCCATTTCTATTGTTCACTCTACATACCAATTTCATTTTTTCTCTCCCATTTAGTTTTTCTACCCTTCTTTCCCTCTTCTTTAACAGGTTATAGAATTCTTCTACCATCTACATTTTTGCTCTGTAATATTGAATAGTTGTCCATTCAATAGTTTTCTGTTCTCAATTTTCAAGGAAGATGACTGAAGTCTTTTTATGTCTCTCTCTTTAAAATATAAATTACTTTTGAATCATTTGGTTTTTGGCTGAATTTTTTCCCTCTGTGGGTCAGTATCACCTGGTGGCAAGCTTTCTTGATACAACTAATCATTCCTTGACCAACATTTCCAAAATGTTATGAAGGTTCTGCTATTTATTCCAGTCATTTCTATATGTCTATATAGTCTTCTTCTTGGTCATTTAAAAAGTCTTATTATAAACATAAAAATAAGGTATATTTCAAATACAGATTTTTTTTTTTTTTTTTTTTTTTTTTTTTGCGGTACGCGGGCCTCTCACTGTTGCGGCTTCTCCCGTTGTGGAGCACAGGCTCCCGACGCGCAGGCTCAGCGGCCATGGCTCACTGGCCTAGCAACTCCGAGGCATGTGGGATCTTCCCGGACCGGGGCACGAACCCGTGTCCCCTGCATCGGCGGGCGGACTCTCAACCACTGTGCCACCAGGGAAGCCCCAAATACGGATTTTTTTTAAAGCTAACATTTATTAACATTACCAGGCACTCCTCTAGGGATTTTACAGTAGTCATCTCCTTTGAGCTTTGTTCAAACGTCCCCTTCTCAGTGAAGCCTTCTCTGGCAACCCTATCTATGATGCCAACCACCTTGACATTTCCAAGTCTCTCTTGCTTTATTTTTTTCCCTTTGTGTTCATTCCTGTCTAACATAATATATATTTCATCATTTAGCTTCTTACTCCTCTCTCTCTAGAATATATGCTCCCTGAGGACAAAGGGTTTTATGGGCTTTGAGTATTGCTGTATATCCCAGCACCTAGAACAGTACCTGGCAGACAGTGGGCCCTCAATAAACACTTGTTGAATGAGTAAACAAACTCATTTAATCTTCACCACAACCCCATAAGACATCTGCTATTATTATCCCCATTTTAAAGACGAGAAAACTGAGGCGCAGAGCAGTTAGGTAACATGCTAAGGTTATAGAATTTGTAAGTGGAAGAGCTGGTATCCTAACGCCAGCAGCCTGGCTCTGTAGTCCTTGTTCTTAACAACTAACGGTGCTCAGGTGCCCATTATCCACATTTATTTTTTATTATTTTTTTACAGTGAACATCACTTTTTGTAAGTTTTTGTTTGTTTTGTTTTGCTTTATTGAGGTATAGTTGATGTACAATATTATGTAAGTTACAGATGTACAACGTAGTGATTCACAATTTTTTTTTTTTTTTTTTGCGGTACGTGGGCCTCTCACTGTTGTGGTCTCTCCCGTTGCGGAGCACAGGCTCCAGACGCGCAGGCTCAGCGGCCATGGCTCACGGGCCCAGCCGCTCTGCGGCATGTGGGATCTTCCCGGACTGGAGCACGAACCCGTGTCCCCTGCATCGGCAGGCGGACTCTCAACCACTGCGCCACCAGGGAAGCCCATGATTCACAATTTTTAAAGTTATACTCCATTTATAGTTATTATAAAATATTGGCTACATTCCATGTGTTGTAAAATATATCCTTGTAGCTTATTTATTTTATATATAATAGTTTGTACCTCTTAATCCCCTACTCCCATCTTGCAGGGCAGGGCAGAGCAGAAGACCTGAATAGACATTTTTCCAAAGAAGACATACAGATGGCCAACAGGCACACGAAAAGATGCTCAACATTGTTAATCATCAGAAAAATGCAAATTAAAACCACAAAGAGATATCACCTCACACCTGTCAGAAAGACTATAATCAAAAAGAACACAAATAACAAATGTTGGCAAGGATGTAGGGAAAAAGAAACCCTCATACACTGTTGGTGGGAATGTAAATTGGGGCAGCCACTGTAGAAAACAGTATGGAGGTTTCTCAAAAAACTAAAAATAGAACTACCATATGACCCAGCAATTCCACTCCTGGGTATATATCCAAAAAAAAAAAAAAAAACAGAAACACTAATTCAAAAAGATACCTGCACCGCAATGTTCATAGCAGCATTATTTACAATAGCCAAGATATGGAAGCAACCTAAATGCCCATCAACAGATGAATGGATGAAGAAGATGTGGTGTATATACATACATACACACACACACACACACACACACACACACACACACACACACACAATGGAATGCTACTTAGCCATTAAAAAGAACAAAATTTTGCCATTTGTAGTAACATACATGGGCATTATGCTAAGTGAAATAAATCAGAGAAAGACAAATACTGTATGATACAGCTTATATCTGGAGTCTAAAAAATACAACAAACTAGTGAATATAAGAAAAAAGAAGCAGACTCACAGATATAGAGAACTAGTCATTACCAGTGGGGAGAGGGAGTGGGGAAAAGACACATTTATTTTTTAAAGAAAAATATATATTAAGAGAAAAAAAGTAGAGACAGTTGAAGCTCCTTTTTTAACCCTTTCCAGTTCTGATCCCCTCCAGCCCTCCTCAGACATAAGCACTGTCCTGAAGCTGATGCACATCCATCTTCAGGTGTATATTTCCTATTTGGAACTATCTTCTAAGTGGCTTCTGAGCCACGAGTGAGAACCGTGTGTGGAGATGGAAAGGAGCTACACAATTGAAAACTCCCCAAATCCATCTCTCGGGTAAAGTATTGAGGCTTTTGTTCCTTCAATTTTCCTATTATTTTTTTTCTTTTTCTACTTACAGATACTCATTTTTCTAGCTGAAAATAGAAAACCTTATCAGATTGGAATAACAGTCCTTCTTGCTGTAGTTTTTTTTCCCCAAAGACGGGATGAATTTGAGCCTCGTCAGAAAGCCATCTGCTGTGCACGCACAGACCTATTCAGAGCCAGAAAAAGAAAATGAAGGAGGGGGAAAGACCCGACTTACTCATTTTGAAACAAAGAGCTGTGGCTTGCGAGCTCTATGCCTTTGACAAAGGCGGACCCCGGGGCAGTACGCGCGACTGGGGACACAGGGTTTGAGGGGTTCTGCATTGTGCATGGTGACCTTGAGGAACTTTGCTACTAATAAAAGCAGACGCTTAATGAACAGGGAAGGAGGCTTCAAGTCCAGCCCTCTGAGTCCATGCCAGTTCTCTATGGAAAAGGGCCATTGGATTTGTGGCCTGCTGCCCATATCATCGTTGCCATCCCCTCTACTGGTTTCATTTCACTCCTTGTTATTCCTGTTGTGTCAAACCTTGCCAGTCTTGGGACAGGAATATCATGGAAGGATGCTCTGAGGTCTTCAGAAAACACTTCCTTCAATCCATGGGGCTACACCTGCTTCCAAAGGGTACCTTTACACTTGCTGTTGCTGGCAGATCTTAAGCTAAGGGGCTGCCCACTCTTGGTTTCTGTTGAAATACTTCATTCTTTACCTTCCTCAAGTCACCACAGCAAAAAATAAATTGCAGCATGGAACCCCAGGTCCAAAACCAAGTATTTTCATATTCTTGAGAATATTTAAATACTATTCTTTTTATCCAATTTAATTTTAATGTCTATTTTTATAAGTAGAAAATTTAGGCTGCATGTAAAACACTTAAATAGTATATAAATACATAACTTAGAAAGCTAAAGACCTTTCTTATCGTACCTCATAGAAAACTATTAAGTTTTATGTATATCCTTCCAGACTTTTTCACCATTCACATGCTTTTTCATTCATGCAAAACTCTATGCTTTAGTGCACTCTGTGCTTCCCATAGTAATTACTCTCCTATTTCACCTCTGGCTACCCACTTAACATGCCTTTCCTCCAGACTGTAATCTCCATGAGGACCTAGACCCTGTCTGCCTTATTTAGCTGTTGTAGCCCCAGTATCTACCACCATGCCTGGCACACAGTTGGCACTCAACGTAAACTAACTGAATGAATGGTCTCACGCTGGCCATGGGAAGCAGGCACAAACAGGCTCTGTAATGCCTTTTTGCTGATGGGGAAATAGACTTAGAAACAATTCATGACTTGTCCACAGTCACAGCTATTAAATAGTGGAGCTGAACCTCAATCCAGGTCTTTTGATTCCAAATCAAAAGGTCTTTCCATTCAAGTACATCTTCCCCTTAATGATTGCCAGAGAATCATGATGATGTCTCCAACCAGAGGCTTCACTGTGTCCAACCCTACCCCATGAAGTCTCCATTTCACACAGAAGGGAAATGCATTCAGTTTTTTGTTGTTATTCGTTTTTTGAAATTGAATTTTAGTTGGTTTACAATGTGTTAATTTCTGCTTTACAGCAAAGGGATTCAGTCATATACATATATATATATATATATTCTTTTTTATATTCTTTTCCATTATGTATTATCACAGGATATTGTATATAGTTCCCTGTGCTATAGAGTAGGAACTTGCTGTTTATGAAATGCATTCAGTTTTGACATTTTTGAGTTAGAAGTAAATAAGTTAGAGAGGAAAGATTATCCTTCCTTATTGCAGGAGTTAAAACAGTGTTCAGGGAGTGATTTGTGAGGTCGCTTGCTGAGCAAATTATTCAAACATGGAGTTCACTTCTGTTTGGCCGAGGTAACAGAACTGTGAGCCTCTCTCAACTCTTGGCTCACTCCCACACCCCTGGGCTCCTGGCTGCACACAATTAGCCTCCAGGAGCTCCAGCAAGCTTGGGTCTCCATGGCATCCACTGGAGGTGAGGATCTAGATGTGTGCCCCACAGTTCAGCAAGGCTCCACACAGCCACTTGTCTGCAGAATGACATTTCTGTCCAAACACTCAGGGCTGGCCAAAAAGTAATGGAATTGCAATTGGTCCAGAGATTCTCAAGCATGTGGCTCCTGGGAAGAGACTGATCTCCCAGATGACTCTCTTTTGTGGTATAATCCTTTTTTTTATTTCTGCCACTCTTACATACAATTTAGCGCCTTTATTTTCAGAAGGGACAATTTTCTTCAGGGAAGAACTGTGCCAATTCCTCAACATTATATTGCAACTTAAAGCACATTTGTCTTCCTTCCCTTGTTTTCACTTTGCTTTAAGCCAGTTTTAGTCAGTAATTCTGATATAGAATAGCTAAAGGCAGTCCTTTCTACACTCGTTGCTTTAATCATAGAAAAAAGAATCCTTCCCCTTTCTTTCTCTTCTCTCTGCTCCCTTCCTCTTTTTTCCCTCCCTTCCCCTTCCTCCCTCCCTCCCTCCTGCTCTTCCTTTCTTCCTTCCAATAGACACATTTTTTTAAAAAAAAGACTGTTTTGTAAAGTTCTTTGTTCATAAAAGACATTGATTTATATATATATATATATATATATATTTAAAATAGTATGTAAAACTGACTTAACCAGATATTTTTAAAGTCCCAGTCATTAAAGCAATGAGATTAGATGGACTTGATCATGGACATAAAAACTATAAAACTGATATATAGTTCCAAATATATAAGGGAATTAAGTACATTATAAAAGTAACATTTTTCAAATCACTAGAGAAAAGATGAATTATTCAATAAATGGTGATGAAGAACGATGGCTAGCCATTTGGAAAAAGTATACCTGGATCCAAACCTCATTTTTTAATATCAAAATAAAATCCAGAAATATCATCAAAAGTTCATATAAAAGTGAAACCATAAGATAGTAGAAAATAGTAAAAATGTTCATAATTTGGGGATGGAGAGACCTTTATAACATTAAAAAATTCCAAATAGAAAGTATTGGTAGATTTTTGCAATATAAAATTGAAATCTTCTCACCAAAAAGAAATGTATACTTAAAAGGTTGAGTGATAAAGGACAAATTACGAAAATGCATATTACCCGTATAAGGTTAACATCCTCAATGTACAAAATGCTTTTATAAATCAATAAAATTTGCTTCCCAATTCTACTATCAGGGTAGTAGGATGGGGGACAATTTTTACTTCATAGTTTTCTGTACTTTTCATTTTTTTTTTACAGTAAGTATGTTTAATACATTAAATCTATTATCAGTTTGAAAAAACACTTAAAAAAAATATAGATGGAGGTCCAGTGATAAAGAATCCACCTTCCAATGCAGGGGATGCGGGTGCGATCCCCCATCCGGGAACTGAGATCCCACATGCTGCAGGGCAACTAAGACCGAGCACCACAACTACTGAGCTCACGCGCCTCACAGAGCCCATGCGCTCTGGAACCCATGTGCCACAACTACAGAGAACACTCGCCCTGGAGCCTGCGTGCCACAACTCGAGAGAGAAAACCCACACACCACAACTAGAGAGGAGCCTGCGCACCACAGCGAAGAACCTGAGTGCCACAACGAAAGATCCTGCATGCCTCAACAAAGATCCCACGTGCTGCAACTAAGATCCAATGTAGCCAAAAATAAATTAAATAAATAATAAATCTTTAAAAAATATATATAGAAGGACATCTTTTCTCTTAATACTTAAATCGAAAGCCCCAAATAATTTTTCCAGAATTGTCCAGTGCTTGTTTTGTAATATTAATCATTACATTTGGCCTTTAATATACTCACGTGGTAAAATAAGACCAACTGAAAAAGATAAAATACATGAGAAATAGTGGGAAAAATCATAAGACAAAAGAATTTTAATGTGAAATTATAGACTCCACATTGAGGCCATTTGTTCTTTCAAAACCTGATTTGAATCTAAATCTTTGGATTAAAATTTGGCCTTTTCTTTTTTTAAGGATAAGAGTCCATTGAACAAAAGCTCTTTCATCACTCAGATAGTTATTTTTAGTGCTAAGGTCTTTTCTTCTTAATACAGAGTGTCTTTTTTTCCTGTCTCCTTTTTTCTCTAACATCTAAGTTGTACCATTAAGTTAAATGTATGATTTAAATTTCAATTTTACTGAAGCTGCAGGTAAAATTAAAGGGATCATACAGATGAGCGATTTTATTGAATGTCACCTCACATAAATTTACACAAAGCTGCAGAAATCTACACAGCCTCTAAAACGTCTTCAGAAGGAGAAAAGGGAGAAAAATGTATATTTATTGAGCACATACAGTATGTCAAGACCTCTCTTCGGCTGCTTTACGTACGTCATCTCATTTGATCCTTAGAGCCAAGAGGTGAAGTTAACATTATCGTCCTCATTTTACAGATGAGAAAGCAGACTCTGAGAAATTAAATGATTTACTGGACATCACACCCAACTGATTCAGTTGCATGACCTTTCGCCTGCACCCGTGAACTTTCTCCAAGGTATCCATCTTCTATGATGTAAGAGAACTTGTACAGCCTAAGTTTCCTACGTGGTCCTGAAGTTCTTTGCTGGTGTCTGGCATGGTCTGCAAACTGGAGACGCTTCCCCTCAGCTGCTTTGAGGCATCCACATTCCCTCCCCATGCCCACTGTGCAGAGTGTCCAGTTACCGGTGCCCACGCTCAGAGCCCAGGGTGGGTACCCTCGGCCTCGGCCAAGGCTGCTGGAGTCTGAGCTTCCCTTCCCTCACTGCAGGATCTGACCACTAGCAGCTGCTGGCCTCAGTGACACTGTTTTGTGTTCTGGCTCCTTATGTTTTACTTGCCAGTACTTATGTCTAATGCCCAAAGGAAGAGTCTGGAGGAGAAGCCCAGGCACCGCCTGGCTCTGCCAGTTTCTAGCCGTGTTCCCCTGCGCAAGCGGCGTAACCACTCCAAGCCTGTTTCCTTGCGTGAAAAGGGAGATCTTTCTTGCGCACCTGGCGGTGCTGTGGCTTTAAGGATAGAAGCTAGTGCGGCCCAAATGCCTCACAATGTGAGCTGATGCTGCTCCTCTCGCCTCTCTTATTGTTGCAGCCCCTCAGCCTGGTCTCTGAGGCCCACCTAATGACAGACCTCAAAATCGCCCTCTCTTGCTAACCAGGCCTTTGGGTCTGAACCAAACTTGTGTGTTTGACCCCTGCCTTAGGAACAGATTTTTTCCCCCAGGCAGCTGCATAAGCCCTGGCTAGTCCACCCTCTCACCGGGCGGGCCTGGATTCTAGGATGGCCCCAATTTAGACACAAGCCTAATCTGTGGACAGACTCCAGTCTCCCCTAGAGCCTAAAATAACACAGGGCTGATATGCTCACAGAATCGACGTTGAGTTGAACCTTTTCTTTCTGACGGTTCTGCCAGAAACTTGCTCCAATAGCGTGACAGTGGCTAGCTGGTGAGTGAGCACCTTCCAGAGGACTGTCAGCTGCCGTTGATGGGCTACTTCTACCTGTGCACATGGGGACTCCCGGCATGCCTGTCCTCCAGGGAAAAATGGAGCTGCTGCAAGTCACCCTCTTCCCAGATCGTCCTTGCCTCCCTCACCTCCATCGACTTCTGTGAACTTCCTTAGCAGATCACTGCTACAGGATAGATGCTAAGGGCTCACTTTCCCATTACTAGTGGCCTAAGAGAAGGACTGGTAATTCACTGCAAACTTAGTCCACAACTGTTACTGGCTAGGACTCTAAGAGAGAGGACCCAGTTACAAGGGCTCAGTGTTTCCTGTCAAACACCAGTCTCTCTTGATTATTTTGTTTCCTTAACACACCCGCATCCCTCTGTTGCCAAGCCTTTGCTCGTGCTGTTCCCACCCCATGGAATGCTTTTCCCCCATCTCTGTCCTTGGTCGTTTGTAACAGCTCCTCCACAAGTTTCCAGGCACCCACCGCCATTATGATCTGCTCACCCCTCTATATTAGCAATGGTACATTCCTCTGTCTGTGCGTGAGACCGCTTTTGTTTTGAACAAATTGATTTCATTTATCTTATTACATTTTAAAACGTTATTCCAAACTACAATGAGGTATCACCTCACACCAGTTAGAATGGGCATCATCAGAAAATCTACAAACAACAAATGCTGGAGAGGGTGTGGAGAAAAGGGAACCCTCTTGCACTGCTGGTGGGAATGTAAATTGGTACAGCCACTATGGAGGTTCTTTAAAAAACTAAAAATAGAACTACCATACGACCCAGCAATCCCACTACTGGGCATATACCCAGAGAAAACCGTAAATCAAAAAGAAACATGCACCCCAATATTCATTGCAGCACTATTTACAATAGCCAGGTCATGGAAGCAACCTAAATGCCCATCGACAGACAAATGGATAAAGAAGGTTTGGTACATATATACAATGGAATATTACTCAGCCATAAAAAGGAACGAAATTGGGTCATTTGTAGAGATGTGGATGGATCTAGAGACTGTCATACAGAGTGAAGTAAGTCAGAAAGAGAAAAACATATATCGTATATTAACGCATATATGTAGAACCTAGAAAAATGGTACAGATGAACTGGTTTGCAGGGCAGAAATAGAGACACAGATGTAGAGAACAAACATATGGACACCAAGGGGGGAAAGTAGCAGGGTGGTGGTGGGGGTTGGTGGTCGTGGGATGAATTGGGAGATTGGGATTGACATGTATACACTAATATGTGTAAAATAGATAACTAATAAGAACCTGTTGTATAAAAAATTTCAAAAATTAAAAAAAAAAAGAAAAAGTTAGTCCAAGATAAGGTCCATACCTCCCCTGATTTCCAAAGGTACCAAAAAGTGAAGAATCCTTGATCTAGATTGTGTTTAACAATTCACAAGGGTGGAGACCATGCCATAGTCCTTTTCTTGCCCTCCACATCCAACACTGCCCAGCACACAGTAGGCTTTCAGTGCCTATTTATTGATTTGAACGGGGCCGGTGTGCGTGACAGTCCTGACAACCCCATTAGGGCAGTGCATCCACAAGCAGCACACGCTGCTCTGGAAGGTGGCGTGTCTGCTGTCAAGGCCCAGAGTCACTCTAATTTTACATGTGCTGCTTGGCTGCTCTGCTGACCAGGCCCCAGAGTGGCCTTGGGGCTCTCATGCTGCTGACCCGGCTCTGACCACATCAGGCTGGGATCCAGGCATGAGTGTGTCCACGGCTTCTCAAGGTCACACCGAAGGCTCCATCTAAGGGCTCAGGATATCAAGTACTAAACACAGTTTCAGCAGAATTTCCTTTTGGCTAATTTGTCTTCTTTAGTATCCCAGCAGGAAAATCAGACTCATTGTTCTGCCCTTAATAAAAATAAAATTCAGTCTGGAGAAGCAGCTAAAAAGCTGGTGTGTCCGCTCAGCTACGCAAGCCTGCTTGTCACCAAAGCTGATTGATAGTTACGTGAGCATACAAAAACGATATAACTTTTATGTCCCTCGAAATTCCTCATTACACGTTTTAGCCCTCCTTGAGGATTTTCAGGAGCGAATGCTTCATAGTCAGAGATGTTCTAGGAAAACAACGGGGATCTGACAAACGAAATGCAAGAAGACAGAGCCAAGCGGGAAGGGGGAGGGGGAACAGCTGCCTTGGAGTATCCCAGCTTCTATTCTGGGCATGTTACAAACCTTTTCTTATTTATTCTCAGAGCAACTTTCTAGGTTAATTACGATGATCCTCACTTTTAAAGTGGGAAAGCCAGGGTTCAGATAGGGAAGTAAATTTGTACAAGGCGACACAGCTAGTGAGGAGCAGGTTTGGGTCTGACTCAGCTTTGACCCACCACAAAGCCTGTACACTTCCCAGATCAGTCAAGTGGCCTAGGGCGAGGGCAGCTTAGAGCCTGACCTGGATCTCTGGAGTGACAGATGTTTGGTCCTCTCTTCTGGGTCTGTCTGGGTATCCATCGCCCCTGGTGCTGCCTGACCTAACCACAGTCCTTGCTGAATGCCACTGCTTTGCTGATCGTAAACTGAGCAACAGGCAAAGTAAATGCCAGGAAGCCCCAGAGCAGTCGGCAGTGCTCAGCCAGCCTCTGCCAGATTCACGAAGGACGGAATATTGGCTTTTCTGAAACTCCCAGATTCCTGGCTGTCTTCGCTCCTTGGTGCTGCTCTCCCTTCCAGCTAGCATCTTTCCCACTCTCTCCTCTGAACATCCTCACAGTGGCTTCCTCTTCTTTTCTTATGTAAACGTGCCCCAGCAGAGGACTTCATAGATGAATTCCCTCTGACTCTGATAAGGCCTAGTATGTACCCCTCCCAGAGATATTTTATAGTTTCCAAGAGGCAAAAAGTCTTATAAGTAAGGAGTGAATTTATAACTGTGAAGTCTTTGGAGGAGATAGGGTAGGTAATCTGAGAGAAAGTACAAGAACAGAGGGACAGAAGGAATGTTTTCCCAGTGGAGTCCCTGAAATTACATTTGGTGGACAGTTGCCAAAAGTAAAATTAGTCCTTTAAAACTCTCCGTCCAGAAAAGGGAACCCTCGTACACTGTTGGTGAGAATGTAAATTGGTGCAGCCACTGTAGAGAACATTATGGAGGTTTCTCAAAAAACAAAAAATAGAACTACCATATGACACAGCAATTCCACTCCTGGGTATATATCTGACAGAAATGAAAACACTAACTCGAAAAGACAAGTGTACCCCAATGTTCATAACAGCATTATTTACAATTGCCAAGATAGGGAAGCAACCTAAGTGTCCATCAACAGATGAATGGATAAAGAGGATGTGGTCTATTTCTATATACACACCTATATATACATACATATATGTACAATGGAATACTATTACTCAGCATAAAAAAAAATGAAATTTTGCCATTTGAAGCAACATGGATGGACTTTGAGGGCATTATGTTAAGTGAAATAAGTCAGAGTAAGACAATACTGTATGGTATCACTTCTATGTGGAATATAAAAAATACAAAAAACTAGTGAATATAATTTTTTAAAAAGCAGACTTCCAGATATAGAGAACAAACTAGTGGTTACCAGTGGGGAGGGCGGGGGGGAGGGGCAATATAGGGATGAGGGATTAAGAGGTACAAACTATCAGGTATAAAATAAGCTACAAGGATGCACTATAAAACTCTTAGAGGAAAACATAGGCAGAACACTCTTTGACATAAATCTCAGCAATATCTTTTTTGATCTCCCTCCTAGAGTAATGAGAATAAAAACAGAAATAAACAAATGGGACCTAATTAAACTTAAAAACTTTTGCACAGCAAAGGAAACCATAAACAAGACCAAAAGACAACCCTCAGAATCGGAGAAAATATCTGCAAATGAATCAACGGACACGAATGATTAATCTCCAAAATATACAAACAGCTCATGCAGCTCAATATCAAAAAAACAAACAACCCAATCCAAAAATGGACAGAAGACCTAAACAGACATTTCTCCAAAGAAGACATACAGATGGCCAAGAAGCACATGAAAAGATGCTCAACATCACTAATTATTAGAGAAATGCAAATCAAAATGACAGTGAGGTATCACCTCACAGCAGTCAGAATGGCCATCACCAAAAAAATCTACAAACAATAAATGCTGGAGAGGGTGTGGAGAAAAGGGAACCCTCTTGCACTGTTGGTGGGAATGTAAATTGGTACAGCCACTATGGAGAACAGTATGGAGGTTCCTTAAAAAACTAAAAATAGAATTACCATATGACCCAGCAATCTCATTACTGGGCATACATCCAGAGAAAACCATAATTCAAAAAGACCCATGCACCCCAATGTTCATTGCAGCACTATTTACAACCTAAATTCCCATCGACAGATGAATGGATAAAGAAGACGTGGTACATATATACAATGGAATATTACTCAGCCGTAAAAAGGAATAAAACTGGGTCATTTGTCGACATGTGGATGGACCTAGAGACTGTCACACAGAGTGAAGTAAGTCGGAAAAAGAAAAACAAATCTATATGAATACATATATGTGGAATCTAGAAAAATGGTACAGATGAACCTGTTTGCAAGGCAGAAATAGAGACACAGACATAGAGAACAAATATATGGACACAAAGAGGGGAAAGGGGTGTGGGATGAATTGGGAGATTGGTATTAACATATATACACTAATATGTATAAAACAGATAACTAATGAGAACCTGCTGTATAGCACAGAGAACTCTACTTCTCTGTACAGTAGAAACTAACACAACACTGTAAAACAACTATTCCCCAACAAGTAAATAAATAAATAAGCTACAAGGATATATTGTACAACATGGGGAATATAGGCAATATTTTATAATAAATATAAATGGAGTATAACCTTTAAAATTGTGAATCACTAGAGTGTACACCTGTAACATATAATATTGTACAGCAACTATGCTTCAATAAAAAATAAATTAATTTTTTGTTAAGTCTCCATCCAGATGGGAATTCCGGGGTTGATTCCATAATCACTGGACCAGTATCCTGTAGCCTTTCAAATTCCCAGCAGAGTTTGCAGAAAGCCATTGTTTTCCCCTTTGTTTCTTTGCTTTTTGGGGGGTTTTTTTGGTTTGTTTATTTATTTATTTATTTTAACATCTTACTGGTGTATAATTGCTTTACAGTGGTGTGTTAGTTTCTGCTTTATAACAAAATGAGTCAGCTATACATATACATATATCCCCATATCTCCTCCCTCTTATGATTCCCTCCACCCTCCCTATCTCACCCCACGCCCCCCCCATTTCTGATATTCACCTCTTTGTAGAGGTACCTCTTCTATAGCTGCCCATCTGGCTGTTAAGTTGTCCCCAAATATATCATGATACCAGGATGAAAGGGGATGCCCGATGAGCTGATGCAGGCCTGTAACTGTTGTGTCTCAGACAGGCCCAGCGTCCGGTCAGGATGAGGCCTTCAGGGCAAGACAGAGGCCAAACTCAGTCCATGTGCAGTCTGGTGGGATGTGTGGTGACTTTAAAATATGTCCACATATTTTTGCTACCTGCAAGTGGAGTGTTGCCATAACAAAAACCGAAAATGTGGGAATGGCTTTGGCACTGGGCCTGCTGAGTGAATGAACAGGTGGATGGATGGATGAAAATAGATAAAAAAGAACATGACATGTTCTAGGAAATGAACTTACTTTGGAATTACTAGAGCTGGGGGTCCATTTTGATTGAAGGTGCAGGAATTTTCCTCATTCAAAAACTATTTATTGCTGGGACTTCCCTGGTGGCACAGTGGTTAAGAATCTGCCTGCCAATGCAGGGGACAAGGGTTTGAGCCCTGGTCTGGGAAGATCCCACATGCCGCGGAGCAACTAAGCCTATGTGCCACAACTACTGAGCCTACGCTCTAGAGCCCAAGAGCCGCAACTACTGAAGCCTGCGTGCCTAGAGCCCATGCTCCACAACAAGAGAAGCCACCGCGATGAGAAGCCAGTGCACCGCAACAAAGACTAGCCCCTGCTGGCCACAACTAGAGAAAGCCCACACACAGCAACGAAGACCCAACGCAGCCAAAAATAAAAATAAATAAATAAATTTATTTTAAAAGAAAACCAATTATTTATTGCCTATTTTGTTCCTGATACTATGCTGCTACCTAAGACTGCAGTGATGGGCCCAACACACACAGTCCATGAAGCCAGGAAGGTGAGTTGATGGAACCCGGATACACAGCCCCCTCTTTCTCCCTCCTTAACCCTCCAGGTTTCTCAGGGTCTCCACTTCAGCTCCTTCTCTTCCTCTCTCTCTGCATCCACCCCCTTAGCTCTTAATCTGTATTTCCCGCCCAGACCCGCCTGAGCCCCAGCTCCACTTGTGGCAGCATAAACTGGTCCACAGAGAGAAGCCTTGAAGACCTCAGCTGGGTGACTACCGGGCTTTTGTTATGCTCACTGGGGGATGCAGGCTGAGAGCCAAGGATGAACACCTCAGTTAATGGGAGAGTTTAGAGGACTCATGGGGAAAAAGAAAGAGGAGGCAGGAATGAAGAAATACTTATGTTTCCGCTACCTGGTGGGCAATGTCATTACTATACCCTAATTCCCCCTGAAATCTTTGGCATATTATCTATTAATCTATATATAATGTCTGTTTTTCATGAATACAACATGTATTAGGTTAATTGATGTATTAATAATACATTAACATATCTACTTATCATTAATAAATATTTATTGAGCACCTCCTATGTGAAAGGCAGTTAGTTAATGCACTGTGGAGTGGGCTGTGTTTGGGGGTGAGGTTGGCAGAGTGTGTAATAAGTTACTGAGTGCAGCATCAAGATGGGTGTGGGGCAATGGTCCCTTCCATAGGGATACCCCCCATCTGAGTTATACACCCATCCACAGATATTTATGGAGCACCTCATGTGCCAGAGGGCTGCAGAGTTGGACAAAGTAGGCAGAAAGTCCTGTCCTCCTGGAGTTTGGCTTCTCAGGACATGACTGTCTACTGCCCATCTCTCAGTGTCCCACCTCAAACGCAACCTGTCCAATGTTGAACTCATATTCTTACATTCAGCAAACTAGCTTCTTTTGTAGTTTCCCTCTCAGATTTTGGTGCCTGTGTTCCACGTCTTAGCAAAGAGCACTCTTACGCACGTAGTTACTTAAAACAGAAACATGGTGTCCTCCCTCACGTTTCCCTGTTATGAACTCATTATTGACTAAGCCCACCCTGTGCCGCCACAGCCGCACCTATCAGACCAACAGTCGTTGCTTGACATGCTCGCGCTCTCCATTATGAGCTCTGTATCACAGCACCTGGCACACAGGAGAAGCTCAGAAAACGTTTACCCAACAGAGGGAAGCAATCGTAGTAAAGTCAGCATAGATAGAATTGACTCCCCCAGACCTTGGGAAATATACCATGATTATCGTCCTCCTCTCCTCTCCTCTCCCTCCTGCCTTTCCTAAGGCACTGGCTCTGCTCAGGTAATGACAGCTTTTGACATCTATCTCAGCTGCCATTTGGCGGCATCAAATCCCATCACCCTTGCTGCTCCAAAATCATCACATCCTGGCCTCTCAAAACCCAGTCATGGCCTAGGCCATGCTCACCCTCACTCTGGGGGCCTGGCCTGCAGTTTCCATTTGGCCCACCCTGCTCAGCGTATCTGCATTTCTCAAGCAGCCTCCTCCGTGATTGCTCACCCCTCCCGCCACCAGGTGTACAGGACACTTTCATTCGAGCACCTGCTCCTCTCAGCCTAGCAGTGGGGAACCAGCCTACTCAGATATGTCTCATTCATTCATTCATTTTATACCTTGCCTTGCTCTGCAACTAAAAAAGATGTAAGAAAATAGCAAGCATCAACAGGACCACCACATCCAGTCGTGCAGGGTGTTCACTGACCAAAAGTACCCACTGAGGCGGAAATCGGGGACTGAAATCCAGTCCGTTATATGCTCACCAAGCCATGCAGCCCAGCACAGGCTACACCTGCCCAGAGGTTTTTTCTAGTGTGTACAAAGTCTTCCATGTGCCACAGTGAGAATTAAAAGTAGAGTGAAAGACAAAAGAGCCAAACAAGGCTGAGGACAAAGGGCAGCCAGGTCGTTAAGATGTGAAAGCCCCCAGGGGCAGACATGTTCAAATCCTTGCCCAAGTGTGTCCCCCAGGAAAAAGAGAGCCATAAATATGTCCAAGACATATCCAGGGGCTAAAACAAAGAGAAAGGGTAACCATTGTCACACCACGGGGAAAGATAAAAAGGATTTTCAAGAACACATGTCACACTGCCTTGTGCTCTGGCTACCATGGCCTCATTTCTAGATATGCTCCAACTGGAGAGTCTAATCAGGTGAAACAAATGCTTAAGAAGGGAAAGGCAGCACTCTCTCCTTCCCCTAGTTGAAGAGTCAGCATCACTAACCCACGTGAATATACTTACACTGGCAAATGCTTGTGCCTGGGCACTGGCCCCGCCGTACCAGCATACCATCCCGGTAAGCCTGGGACTATGGTGTTTTCTTGGATATTTCCCTTTGCACATTCCTGTTTCTGACTCTGATGTGAATTCTGTGGGTGGAGAGAATAGGAAATGGATTTTGTAAGGCTATAAGACTCTCAAATCTGAAAAATAAAGATCAGTGGCGGACTCCCCTGGTGGCACAGTGGTTAAGACTCTGCCTGCCAATGCGGGGGACACGGGTTCGAGCCCTGGTCCGGGAAGATCCCACATGCCGTGGAGCAACTAAGCCCGTGCACCACAGCTACTGAGCCTGCGCTCTAGAGCCCGTGAGCCACAACTACTGAGCCCATGAGCCACAACTACTGAAGCCCACGCACCTAGACCCCATGCTCCAGAACAAGAGAGTCCACCGCAATGAGAAGCCCGCACACCGCAACGAAGAGTAGCCCCCGCTCACGGCAGCTAGAGAAAGCCTGCACGCAGCAAAGAAGACCCAACGCAGTCAAAAATAAAAAAATAAATAAAAAGATCAGTGACAATCCCTAGCCCTTCCATGCCTGATCCTACTTACTGGCTTCCCTACATTTGGCAAAACAATTAAAAAGGGCTTTGGCTTTAAGATCTAAGAGTCAATACTGCATCGTGCATCTCACCCTAGCTGACCCACGTCTTACTGACACACTGATAACTCAGAACTACTGAAGAATTTAACTCACCAGTGGGACCAAGAAAGAACTGTAACCTCTGCTTACTGGCCCAAGAGTCTCAGATTAAGAATTTTATAAACAGTTTGCTTTGCTTAGTATGTGTAATGCCTGGGAAGACTATTACAATAAACCAAACGATAGTTCACCTCAAGGCCACATCATACAAGACCCATTCGCACAAGATTATATTAATAAATGTGATCCACAAAATGGCAAAATCTAACATTAATTCATCAAGTGTTTCAGGAAGGTGACATAGCCATGCACCTGCCACCCCACTGGGGGACGTGTCTGGCTTCGTGGGTGGGAGCTGGGGATATGGGAGGGTCACACAGGCCACCTTGCTGGAGCCTGTCCCAGGATCTCTGTCTTGTAACTTCTGGGGGTCTGCAGGCCACCCAGCAGCTCCCACCTGTGTGCTGGCCACCTGCCAGCCCTCAAAACCCCAGAGCCACCTCTAGCTGCAGAAGAGCCTTTTCATTTCTTTCAGGTACTCTCTCAACATCTCTGAGTTTAACTTACAAAGTGAGAATAATACTCCCTACCCCCTACAATTCTTTTGAGGTTTGTTTTGAGATAATATATGCCAAGCACTTAAAGTACTTGGCACATTAACAGATCCTCAACAAACTATAATCACCATCAATCTTAGGAGAAACAAAGGGATAGAATCTAGGGGTTACTAGTCTATCTCCTCTCCTTGGTGTTCCTTCTCTGGGTTAACTAGCATCCCAGAAGCTAAAGCAGAAAGCAGACCTCTTCTTGCGGGCCATACACTGCACCTGGGTTAAGGCCTATGTGCTGAACGCTTGCAATGAAGACTGCTTTGTATTCACATCACTGTGGGACTAGAGGCTGAACACAGCCTGGAGAAAGGTGCCCAGCTCTTGACCTCGATAAGCTGGTGAGTCTCCTGGAATAGATTACCTTCATCAATAATAAAAGGCTCTTTATACAGATAGGACATAAAACACATAGCCACTTTTTTTTTTTAATCTGCTTCAAAGGACAAGCAGCAACCTTTAGGAAGGTACAATTTGACAGAAACACAAACAAAAACATTAAAGAAAGAATAATCGTCAGGCTCCTGTCCAAACCCTCATGCTGTGTCACATAGCAGGGAGAGAAACCCAAGCTGTCAGGCTTACGTAGGAGAGGAGAAACAATTCAAGTACCTTGTGCAAAAGGAAACAGAGAATACTGCAGATCAAATGTTCAGGGGGTGATTCTGTTTACTACCACTGAAAATTGAGTTAGGAAAGCTTCATTAAGACCTTGGAGTCAGAATGGGCACTCATTTTGCAAGGCTAAACAAAAGCAAAGGTTGGAGGAGAAACCATCCCCCTAGGCGGCTCTTGAGCCCCAGTCCCAAACCAAACCCAACGTAAACTGTTATTATCACTGGCGAGATAATCCCTGAGTGATTTTGGTCCCCATACTCTGCCCATAATTAGTTTCATAAGAATCAGGGCTCCAGCCAGGGGGAAACATGATAGGCTGAGCATGAGAAAGGCAGACTATCTCCGAGGAGGCTTGGTACAAACCCTGTTGCAACAGTCAGGATTTTCTTTCCAATGCAAGTGGCAGAAACCCATTTCAAAGGAGCATAAGCAGAATAGGAGATTTATTGGCTCCTGTGAAGAGATGGATTCAAGGGCTCAAACTTTGTCTTTAAGGTTCCCTTTACCTTTACATCTCTCAGCTGTGTTTCTCTTTGCACATTGGCTTTATTTTCTCCAGATGATGAGCCTTCCTATGCCTCTGTATGCTGGTGGAGATGGCTGAAAAGAGCTCCAGAATTATCAGTAGGACTTATTAGCCAAGAGGAGGGCAGAGCCACTCTCCTCTGCCTTCCATATCAATGCCTGAAACAGATTCTGATTGGCTGTGCTTGTCAAGTGCCCACCCCTGTGCCAATCCCGGGTGTCAAGGGTGAGAGGTCTATTCTCACTGGCCAGACTGAGGACAGGTACCTCCCTGCGTTGGGGGTGGTGAAGGCAGCCCCACCTGAATCACATATAATGGATAAAAGAGTGGTTTTATTTACAGGAGAAGTGGGAGGATAAGTTGGGCAGGCAAAAACAACACAAGTCCTCTACTTCTGATCAATAGGAGAACTCCACTTTGGGGGCCACGGTGCAAATTGATACAACTAGATCCTCTCTCTGCTAGAATAAATTCTAGATATTTGGAAAGAGGGCAAATCGATTGGCCTTAAATTGGAATCCAGGTTCCCATCATGAGGACTGAACCCTCTCCTACCCACACCACCTTGGAAGCCCAGGGACCCAGAGTGACTGCAATGTTGGGAGGATGAGCTTCCGTGCCACTCAGGGATGGCTTGCTGGTAACCCGGGCATGTCTCTTCCTTACCTCACTAAAAGGCCAAAATAACATAACGGGCCCAGACAGCCTGATCTCCTGACAGGCCCCTCCTCTGCTTTGCTTTACCTCTGGCTTGTAGTGCCCACAGAAGTGCATTCCCAGCTCCTGACACCGCCATAGGCTCACTCTCCCACTCGTGGGTCAAGCAATGTGTTTACTACACAAGTCATACCCTCCTTCCACTCCCTAGCATGGCCCCAGGCACCAAGGATGTACTTAATAAATGTTTATTGAGGCCCCTTCCCAGAAGGTGAAAGTAAATAGTTTTGAAAAATGACCTGGTCTTCCTACTGGTAGTTTATCCTTCAGCTGATGAGAGCTCCTTATAAGACCTGGATGGGGTGTTCCAGAAGACACTCGTACAAGTAAAAAGAGACAAACACCCACAGCCCACACACACCTGTTTCCCCCTGAGTTAGATGCTATTAAGTACTGACAACTCCGTTCCTACAAAAAAGCATCCCAAACCCAAGGGGAAGACAGCTCATTTATTTGCTGAACAAGACAGGAGGCAGCCCAGCCTCAGAAGATTCTGGCCCTGCAGCATTAGGGAGTAAGCCCAGAGTTTTGGCAGGTATCTCTGACTGCCTCTTGCCTTGATGCCATAATAGAAAATGATCAGCAAGGCTATTTCCTACTGTGTCCTAAAGGTCCATCATGGGCAGTCCTGGATGGGTCCAGAAAAATATTTATATTGCACTGTTATGGGCTGAATCTCCCCAAAATTGATATGTTGACGTCCTAAACCCCCATACCTCAGAATGTATGTATTTGGAGACAGGGTCTTTAAAGAAGTAATTAAGTTAAAATGAGGTCATTGAGAGTGGGCCCGAATCCAATATGACTGGTGTCCTTATAATAAGAGGAGGAGATTAGGACACAGACAGCACAAGAGGGAAGATAAGGTGAAGATACAGAGAGAAGGTGGCCATCTATAAACCAAGGAGAGAGGCCTCAGAAGAAATCAGTGCTTAATCCGACACCTAATCTCAGACTTCTGGCCTCCAGAATTATGAGAAAATAAATTTGTTGTTTAAACCACCCAGTCCATGGTATCTTGTTATGGCAGCCCTAGCAAACTAATACATATGCTTTACAATTTACAAAGCTTTTTTCCTCATACCTGAGCTCACTTAATTTTCACAACAATCCACTTGACTGGAGAGTATTATCCTCATTTTATTGATGAAATACTGAGCCTAAGAAGCTATTAGCTTAAAGTCATACTGCTCATGAGTGGCAGAGCCTTGGCTTAAATCCAGAGTTTCTGAATCCAGACCCCATGTTCTTTCCAACAGACCTGCTTTCTATTTTCAAAGTGCTTGGTGCCATTGTTGTCATTTGTTTTTCTGCCCATCAGCCCTTTAGAGACGGGTTACAATCAGTTCCCCCTTAATCTGGAGAGTGGCTGAGTGATTCACTCCGGTTTACACAATAAGTTGGTGGCAGGAATGGTATTAAAGCAGCTCCTGAAATTCTGGGTCATTGTTAAGTAATGATTTCTTATTTCTCCTGTCCACTCAGCCAAATCCGAAGAGTCAAGAGTTTTGGGGCAGAGTGGCTTTGTTCCCGGATCAGAACAGTAACTGTCCGCACCTGTAACGCCTACCTCAGGTGAGCCTGCTGTAGGTAATCCTGGAATTCATAGGCTGAGCACCTGAGGGCTCCCCGCTGTTTACAGGCCTCAGTGCAAGGGCGGGATTGATTTGGCCCTTAAGGACCTGCTTTCATCAGTCACCACCTACTGGGAAGAGAATTGAACGGGGCTCATCTGGGGTTTGCTTTCAACTTAAAATAGTCATGTCTTTTCCCGAGAATATTGATTGAAAAGTTGATATCAAAATAAGCAAAGAAGCCAGACTAGCAAATTCCAGTGGTTTGAGTTATTTTTCCCTTTGGGGGGTGGGGTAGAAGTTCATGATAGGTGCGAATAGCAGGAAACAATATCAGAATACATAAAAGAAAGAGAAACTTGTACCCACAACCCTATCACCCGTTTTTTCTTTTGGTGTTCCTTTCTATCTTTATCCATGTGCACATATAATTTTTACAGTTACACTCATGGCAAAGATGAGACTTTATATTTTCATTTAACATCATAATATAAGCATTTTCCCAAGTCACCACATAATCTTCACGATTATATTTTTTAATGGCGTATAATATCACTTGAAGTGATGGAACCCTCATTTGCACGATCATTCTTTTCCTTAGTCATTAGGTTGTTTGCAATTTTTCGCTTCAAATGATGCATTCCTTTGCAAACTGCAGAAAAGCAGCAGATTCTTGATTTAACTGGGAGTTTCCTGGTATCAAACAGTGGCTCCATTTACAGGTGGGTACCCAGGAGTCGCCCTGAGGCCACGGTGATGATGGAGCGGTCAACATGGAGGAAAGCCTGGGTGGGGAGGGAGGGCTGGGAGCCAGAGAGCCAGAGCCGGGCTTGATTATGCATTTTCCCACCCAGACTTGCCTGCCTCTCAGGGACCCCTGGCAGCTACTCAGCTAGCACTGAGTAGGAAGCAGCCTGTGAACACAGCGAGTAAATGACAGAGGGTCCCATTTCAGCTACTGCAAGAAGCAAACCCAACAAGCTACCTGGGGAGGTTCTGTGCCTTCAGCTCTTCCCAGGCCGCTGAACATTGGGTCTCCTGAGAATAAACACTCGGGACACTAGGGGGACCTAACCGCTAATCCCAGGAGCCTGAGCAGAAGAGAAATGATGTATTTTGCTCATTTCATCAAGTTGCAATCTGTCTGACCCTGATCCTGGCATATTTTCTGCTCCCCTGCAACTTCTGCCTGAGAGGACAGAAGTCCCAACACAAATGCAGCCTGGGCACAGCACCTTTGGTCCTTCCCCAGCCAGAAATTCCTTCCGGCTCTTGGCACTCCTCCTCTCACAGCTTCTTACCTGACCCCTTTGGGAAAAGCCCCCAGTCGATGAGAATTTCTGACAGCTTTGGGAAATGGAAACAAGCAGGAAGGCAGAGGACGTTCCCATTGCATTTACAGTCAGCTCCATTTGGAGGCAATTCATTCAAAACGCAAGCGTACTCATGCAGTCACCGCAGGCCAAGTTAATTTATTGCCTCCTGGTTACAGCAGTGGTCCCGTCCCCTTAGGACGAGTTGAGTTTTGGAGTCCGGTGGCCAGGCAGAATCCTGTGGAATCTTCTCCATCATCCTCTTCATGGCCCATCTCAAGGTCACTCAGGACTTGCCTGGACTAGTAATAGAAGAAGCCAACAATGACAGAGTATTTACTGCTAGGTACTATGCAAAATGCTTTACATAAATATCTCAAATAATCCTCACAACTCTGTGAAGAAAGGACTGTTATTACCCCCATGCTGTGGATGAGAAATTCTATAGATGAGAAAAGGCTCAGAAAGGTCAAGTAACTAACCCCAAGACACAGAGTAGGTAAGTGGTACTAGCTAGGACTCAGATTCAGGCAGTCTGACTTGAGTGCACAAGCTCCCTGCTAGGGACACCTCCTCCTGCCAGCCTAGCTGCACCACAGTAATAATAAAAATAACTGAACCCTTAGTGAGTGCCAGGCACTTTGCTAAGGCATTTGCTTGCATTCCTTTAACTCTTTTTTTGGGCCTAGCCGCTCCGCGGCATGTGGGATCTTCCCAGACTGGGGCACAAACCCGTGTCTCCTGCATCAGCAGGCGGACTCTCAACTACTGCGTCACCAGGGAAGCCCTCCTTTAACTCTTGAATGAGGAACCAGAGAATCAGAGAGGTCAATTCACTTCCCCAAAGTCACATTTAGTAAGTGAATATGACAGGGACTATTTTCCTCTAAAATCCAATTTCTCCTTCTTATAGAATAATAGACTCCCATTATTAGCTGAATATGTGGCCTTCTAGAATCAAGACAATTATTTGCCAGATTTTGTTGAAGCTAGGTGTGTCCCTGTGACTAAATCGTGGGTAACAAGATGTAAGCAAAGTGCTAAGTGCCACTTCCTGGAAACGTCAGCCTTCTCTCATTTCCTCCTTCCCGCTGGTAGAATGCTGACCTGAGAGCTGGAGCTGGAGGGGTGCCAGCTCGAGCTGTGACCTGACCAAGGCCACAAAGAGCGGAGCCACAAGGTAGAAGGAACCTCGGTCCCCATGGACTCCATGGAACCAAATCAACTCAGCCATCTTGAGGTAACCACCCCTTGACTTTTACATGAAAGAGAAACACCCAACTTGGTTAAACCATTATTTTGGGTTCCCTGTCATTTACCGCAAACCAAGTCCTAATTAACATAGTGGTGGAGCTAGAGCTTAAACCAGTTTGACTCCAAAGGCCAAAATTAACCAGTTTGACATGCTGTTTCTACTGTACAACTCTATACCACATTGGTTCATCTTATTATGATCAGTCTTCCACTCCCTTCATTTGGAGAATCATTCAATAAATATTTACCAAGTGCCAGGCTCTGAGCTAGGGAATAAACCAAGAATATAAATATGGATGATTTGGTCAGTGCCCTCGAGGAGTTGGCAGTCCATCTCGGAAGACAGATGGCTAGGTACATAAATAAAATACAGTGCAACGAGTCCTGTAATTGAGACATGAGCCAAATACTGTGGGAGCACAAAGAGAGGAATGACTCACTGCCTGAGGGTCAGGGAAGATTTCACCAAAGTACAGCAAATGAGCTGCACATGCTGTGGCTGCAAGAAAGTGTGAAGTGTACTTGGTTTTCATACACCAGTACATGTAAACCACTGGCCTCCAATAACCAACCATCTTTTTTCTAGAAATGCAGCCCATTCTCCTTTCTCTAGAATTTTAGACTCGAATTCTTCAGCAGCAGAGACCCTTGTAGCCCCTTGGAAATCCAGACTGTTTTTGTTTGCTGGACCTGCAGCCATGAAGAAAAATGTACGTGGGAATCCTAAGGCCAACCCCCTCACAACAAGGAAGAACATGGAAGCAGGGAAAGGAAGGCCCTCAGGAGCAGGGCTGGATAAATAAAGATTCTTCAGCATAGCTGTGAAAGCCAGAATGAGTTCTGTCCGTATTTACTCTGTGCTCAGAAATGGTGTTTCCAATGTGACCTTTCTACCTGCATTTCTAACGGTGGAGCTGCTGTCAGTGTTAATAAAGCCCAGACCCAGCTCTCCCTGACTGGAGCCAATTAGAATTACCCGGAGAGGGCAGCCAGGGCAGCCTCGCCGCTAATGAAGGCAGCTGATGTGTTGGCATTGGCTCATTCACCCAGTGATGAGGGGATGGGAAAGCTCACCCAGCCAAGTGGTCCCCTCTTCCCCCCTCCCACTGCCTCCAGTAACTCTGCTCAACTATTTCTTGAGCACCAGCTTTAAATCAAGGCAATGAGCTCTACTGGGGGAAAGAATATGTCCTGGATAATGAGGCTAAGCAACACTTTTCCTCACTCAGCCTATATTTATTAAGCAAACTAGAGCAGTCCCCCCTTATCTGAGGGAATATATTCCAAGAGTCCCAGTGGATGACTGAAACTGCAGGTAGTACCAAACCCTATATATACTATGCTTTTTTTCCTATACATGCATACCTATGAAAAAGCTTAATTTATGAATTAGCATAGTAAGAGATTAATAACTAATAATAAAATAGAACAATTATAATGATATATTAGAATAAAAGTTATATGAACGTGGTCTCTCCCTCCCTCTCTCTCACTCAGAATATCTTATGGTACAATTTAATGGCTCTTCCACTTTAAGCACTTATCACGCACTGTGGCATTCACTTTGTTTTTAACTTTTTATTTTATATTGGGGTATAGCTGATTAACAATGTTGTGATAGTTTCATGTGCACAGAAAAGCGACTCAGCCATCCAAATACATGTATCCATTCTCCCCCAAACTCCCCTCCCATTCAGGCTGTGTGGCATTAACTTTTGCAATTTGAGGTTGGACAGCAAAACTAGTACGAATTTCTTTTCCTTCTTCACAATTTCACGGATAGAAGATTCATTCTTACCGTAGATCTTAGCAACCTCAGCATAGGATTTTCTTCTTTCCTTAAGTGGAGAACTTTCACCTTCTCACTTAAAGCGCTTTGCAACTGCTCTTTGGCATAACCAAACTGCCGGCATCACAACTCTTGCACTTTGGGGCCATGGTTAAGTAAAATAAGGGTGACTTGAACACAAGCACTGCGATCCTACAACAGTCATGCTGATAACCGAGATGGCTACTATGTGACTAACGGGCAGGGTACCCTGGACGAAGGGACGATTCGCGTCTCCTCCTCACGGAGGAGGCGGGATGAAGCAGGACACGCGAGACTTCGTCACATTACTCAGAATGGCACGCAATTTAAAACTTACGAATTGTTTATTTCTGGAATTTTCCATTTAGTATTTTCAGACACAGCTGACTGCGGGGTAACTGAAACTGCAGAAAGCAAAAGGATAAGGTGGGGACTACTGTACTGTGTGCCAGGAGAGGTGTCGGGGCAATACGTAATAACAACTAAGATACAGAGGCAAATTTACCATGAAGTTAAAGAAGCTTAAGCTTTAGGGCCTCCCATTAGCACAAGTCCAGAAAGGGATGCTAGCAGTGTTGTACACGTTTTGGTAAACTGTGCAAAAGTGAGCTATTTTAACCACACTTAGTTAAGAATGGTGTCTCTTTCCACTCAGACTCTGTCACATTTCCCTTAGTGCAGGATGACACTGAAGTGGCATTCATGGGATCTGGCTGAGGGCAAGTTAAGTTGGGGATACAACTGGGTTTGCATTTTGTGGGGTGGTTTGCAGTCACTTCTTAAATAAGTTTTTGCTAGCCATCTCAGTGTGGAAATGGCCTCCAGGGATCCTCCTATTGCCCATGGTACCTTCTCATCTGGCACGTGGCACTAAGGAGCAGGGCCAAAGTTCACATCAGATTTGAATGTGTCCTACGGAAACTGGCACTGGAAGTATGTGGGTGGGGAAAGAAACAAGATTTGAATTGCATAGAGCCAAAAGTTAGTCTATGGGAAAGTCTTCCAATTGTCAGATGTGTAAAATTCTAAATGCAGGATTCAGTTCTCACAGATACCTAGTCATATATAGTAGGAATATTCAGTAATAGTTATGCAATTCTATGCTATATATTTTTTTTATTTTGATGACAATTATGCCAAATAGGCCTTATCAAAATATGTTGGTAGGGTATAAACTGTAGCAGTCCTACAAACAGCAAGTATGTCTCGTTTTATGCATGTTTTATGCATCCCAGTCATCAATAATAAATCTAATTTTTATTATGCTGGAAGAAAGACTTACTTCTCTTTCCTTTCTCTATATAGCAAATATCACAAAACTGTTGTTATATAAAGAAGTGATAAAAGAGTATTCGACAAAAAATGCAGCGGAAGAAAGTATTACAGCAGTGTGCTAGGCGGTTAATTAATAAAAAACATTGTATTATTTTTCTGTATCTTGTGATATTTGTGAACATTTTCAGCTTTAAAAGTCTTACAATTTATTATTTCTTTTCTCAATCTAAATAAAGATCCACTTTCACACCTAATTTTGCTTTTGTAATTTTGTATTTCTCTTAAAGAGGGCCCTTCAAATTGTCTAAGTTTCAGGCCCCTCCTACACCCCTGGAGCGTACGGTCATGGTTTACTCCTTGTCATGGTCTCATGGGAAAACTCAATTGCCTCCCCCTGCTCATCATATATGTGATCACTGAATACCAGGTTCTGAGCTAGGGATGGGCACACAGTAGTAGATGAAGCAGATCTTGCACCTTCCTAGGTGTGGAGAGGGAGACACCGGTATCAAATAAACTAAATCATACGGCATGCTGCAGGAGAGAATAAGGGGGCAAAACTTCTCAGAGAAAATATTTTAGCTGAGACTGAAAGGGTAAGAGTTGGTCAGATGAAGAATAATAAAAGAACATGGCAAGCGGAAAGAACAGCGTGAGTAAAGGCCCTGGGGTGGTAAGGGCCTGGTGCATGACAGGTATTCAGTAAGTATCAAATTAATTTTTAAAATAAATATTACAATGTGTGCAGGGCCAGGGTGCTATGGGAACATGAAGGAGAGGCACTGAACCCTTGCCAAGGGCAGCAGCAATGGACGGATGAGGAATAAGCGGAAGTTAGTCAGGTTAGAATAGACTTTCTGACTTTCAGAAGAAACAGCATGTGCAAAGGCCCTAGGATTAGAGAGAGATCAGAAAGCAGTTCTGTATGGTTAGACCACAGTGAGCTGGATTTAAGAAGGAAAGTTTGGCTGAGGGAAGGTGGAGAGGTAGAACTGGCAAGGAATGAGGCCAGACATGTAAACCAGAGCCAGACCATGAAAAAGCCTCATAAGCCCTGGTAAGATGTTTGGACTTTATGTTGGTAAGGTGGTTTTAGGAAAGGAAGTGACATGCTCAGATCAGCACGTGAGAAAGATTTGGTTGCCAGGTGGAGAGAAGACTGGATAGGGGCAGAGGCAGGAAGTCCAGGCACGAGGCTGTTAGAGAAATGCAAGAGAAGGTGGTGGCCAGAGGTAGTGGCAGTGGGGATGCGGAGAGGCAGACAGATCCCTAGAGGAAGGTTGTGGTACCTGATGCAGTTAGCTGGACAAGGTAAAAGAATCATATTGGGGGCCGGTGCCAGGCTGGTTCCTAGTTCCTCTTCCTTTAGGAAGCTAGCCAATCTCATGGGAGACAGGCTTCTTGTTTACAGTGGAGGGTTTCTTTCCAGTAGCAGGACTGCCTGTGTTCTGCGGTCATCCTGTGCTGCATATCTTCTGTTCACCCCTCGGACCTTGCTCTCTGTTCTCTTGACTTCTCACTGGGCTCGGCCAATGGGAGCTGACAGAAGACTGGAGGGCAGGGGAGAAAGGTCACAGTATTTATTCCTGGTGGCCTCCCTGAGAGGAGGACCCAGACTAGTTATGCCCTTCAGTCTCTCTCGAGACAGCCTTCTCATCTCTACTCTTCCCCTTCCTGGTTTCGGTATTCACTTCCCTTCCCTTCACTTAGGACTTAAGGAGGTTACAGCTCCACTGACCAGCTGCGGAATCACCCCAACATCCCTGTGGTTCCCCCACGCCTCATCCACAACTTGGTAAGTTCTTTTAAGTCAGACCACGCCCCCACAAGCCCAACAGCCAGTAAGACCAAGACCGCACCCTCAGCCCTTTTCCTGATGACCAACCAGCATCTTCCTGCGCCCCTTGCCCCAGGCCAAGTCCTGCTCCTGCCCGAAGCCTGGAGTTTGGCTCTGATTCCTGGCTCTGACTTCCCGAGCACTGGGCCCTGCCCCGTTCAGCCCCTGTGGTCTTCCTCCAGTGCTGGGGAGACCTGAAGAGCCAGTTATCAAGTGACCAGTGACCAAGAACCCCTTCTGCCTCCACTGAGAAGGCTGACTACACCTGCCCAATCGTTGTTCTCAGACTCACCATCTTCTAGGCTCCCTGATGACCTGTAATCTTCTTTATGTCTGTCTGGATGTATGTGTCTATGTCTCCAGTAATTTTGCCTGTTGCCCCCTCCCCGACCTGGGCGCAGGGACAGTGCACTGTTCGCGCTTTATTCCAGCGCCCAGCCCAGTGCCCGGGACATAGTAGTTACTGGGTAGCTTTTCGTTGACCAACAGACCAACCGACTGGACTCCCATCATCTGTTGACAGTCTTCCCCCAGATAAGACAGAGCACCACTGATTAGGCTGCAGGCTTCCCGGCTACAAATCTTTTCAGTCTTGCCTCCCGCAGAGGCGTCTCTTCAGCATCGTGACTATTTCCAGCAACTCCTCAGTCATACATTTATAGTATTCTTGTGAGACACTCCCTGGGCCCAAGAAATGTCTTCGTTGGCCCTAAGCACTGATAAGTCCACAGACACTGACTTCACATGTGGCGTGACTCGTTATATCATCACCTTTCATATTAATTAAATCTCAGGGTTTGTTACAGAACATTTCAAAGTCTGCCTGTGTGTCTCCAACTAAATTATAAGCTCCCAGAGGGCAGAACCCACGTTTTATACCTCTTTAAGGTGGAGTTTAGGTGTAAGGTGACTCAGGAAGAGGCATCTAACAATCAACGTGGAATGTGGGGCTGAGGATGAGAGAGGAGGTTGGAGCCAGTCACAGATTTGGGATGCAGCTGCCCAAGGGAGAGCTGATACTGGTGGGAGAAGGTGTAACATTGCTTTGAAGAACGCCCACCTTCGGGATGTGGGAGGAAATATACAGCGCAACAAAGGAAAAGACAGAATAATAGGCTTGTGGGAGGTCATGGGAATGTTGCTGACTCAGGTCGATGGGGAGGGGACTG
Organism: Stenella coeruleoalba; assembly: GCF_951394435.1. Lineage (NCBI taxonomy): Eukaryota > Metazoa > Chordata > Mammalia > Artiodactyla > Delphinidae > Stenella > Stenella coeruleoalba. The sequence continues at coordinate 99,139,530 of NC_137169.1, read as the reverse complement.
GTCACCGGGACCAGAGGAGGCGGGAGTGAGGAGGGGCTGATCCATATGTCAACTGAGAAGTTGAAGGTGCCTTCGGGGCCCTCATGGTACAGTAGTGAGGGTGGACCACACTACAAGGAGCCAACGAATGAGGAAACCAAGGCAGCGAGTGCAGTTTCAAGAATTAGATAAGGGAAGGGAAGAGAGGGCAGTCACAGGAAAGGGCAGCTTGGCACAAAGGAGGCATTCCATAAATATATCTGTTCATAAAAATGTGTAATCAAAGACTTCCCTGGTGGTCCAGTGGTTAAGAATCTGCCAGCCAATGCAGGCGACGCGGGTTCCATCCCTCGTCCAGGAGGATCCCACATGCCACAGAGCCACTAAGTCCGTGTGCCATGACTACTGAGCCTGCGCTCTAGAGCCCATGAGCCACAGCTACTGAAGCCCACATGCCTGGAGCCCCTGCTCCGCAATGAGAAGACACCGCGATGAGAAGCTCCCGCAATGAGAAGCCCGCACACTGTGTCGAAGAGTAGCCCCCACTCACTGCAACTAGAGAAAGCTGTGCACAGCAACAAAGATCCAATGGAGCCATAACTAAATAAATAAATAAATGGGGAAAAAAATGAAACTGTAAGTCTCTAAAATAATGAGACTAAGGCTTAACATGACCCAGAACATGTTTTTAAAAATTAAATTAAATTAAAAAGTTTAAAAATGTGTCATCATATGTACATTTGTTTTTATAAACTATATCTGAATATATAGGAGAGATAGAAACAGATTGTGGGCAGAGGTGGAAGAACCATTTGCAATGGAGTGTTGGAAGATGGAGGCAAGCTAGGTCTGAGTAGGAGAGCATGGGATGCAGGTGAGGCCTTAGACTTGGTCAGGAAATGGACATTCCTGGAAGACAGGAATGATGGCATGCAGGGAGGGTAAAAGAAAAAAAAAAGGATATTTTGCAGTGAAAGGACTGCTTCCCTAGCAAGTTTCCCAAAACATGAAACAACTCTGACTCTTTCTTATTTGTGCAGAGGCATTTAGATGGATTTCAGAAGCTCTTGAGCCTCTTACAGAATGCAGGATTTCTGTCATTGGATTTAAAATGTCTACCATAGAACATTATACCTCTAGCCTGGACAGGGCATTTGAGGGCAAGCTCAGAAAAAGGAGGTAACGCTACCAAAGAGTCCAGAAAACCAAAACGCCTCCTTCATTCCAAGCACGGAGGTCAGTAATAAAAAAGCGTTTAATCCACAGCTTGAATGCAAAGGTTAGAAGAAAGAAAAAAAGCAACCCTGAAACTATATGATGCGCACTCCTTTTTACAAGCCTGACAAAGCAAGCAGGAGACAAATCCCATTTACAAGGACAGTAAAAGCTCGGACTCCTCTCTGACCCAAGCCCTCTCCATGCATCATAAATATTTCCATAGTCATAAATATCACTGATGAGGAGGCAGAATGCTCTTAATAGGCTCCAACGTATTTCACGGTGGAGGCAGCTAGGAAAAATGCACTGAATAAGAAGAAGACAGGGTGAGAGATCTCCTGGGAGGAAATTAAAATAGAATCTTCCACTAGAATGATGCTCCATCCATGTGCTGACTTAAGCCAGGAAAGAACTAGCTGAAGACTCATTGTGAGAAGCATTTTCTCCCACTGGCCCACGGCCTTTTCTATCTCAGAAATGCCAATTCCCTTCAAGCTGAGTTTTGTGGTGGTTGATTTTGTTGATGATGAGCCACCATAAGGAAGGAAGGGAGCTAACTAGCATTTTTTAAAACTTCATAGAGCAGAAGCAAGAAGAACTACAATCCTGCAGCCTGTGGAACAAAACCCACATTCACAGAAAGATAGACAAGATGAAAAGGCAGAGGGCTATGGACCAGATCAAGGAACAAGATAAAACCCCAGAAAAACAACTAAAAGAAATGGAAATAGGCAATCTACCAGAAAAAAGAACACAGAATAATGATAGTGAAGATGACCCAGGACCTCGGAAAAAGAATGGAGGCAAAGATCGAGAAGATGCAAGAAATGTTTAACAAAGATCTGGAAGAATTAAAGAACAAACAAACAGAGATGAACAATACAATAACTGAAATGAAAAACACACTAGAAGGAATCAATAGCAGAATAACTGAGGCAGAAGAACAGATAAGTGACCTGGAAGACAGAATGGTGGGATTCACTGCTGTGGAACAGAATAAAGAAAAAAGAATGAAAAGAAATGAAGACAGCCTAAGAGATTTCTGGGAAAACATTAAACGCAGCCACATTCGCATTATAGGGGTCCCAGAAAGAGAAGAGAGAGAGAAAGGACCCGAGAAAATATTTGAAGAGATGATAGTCAAAAACTTCCCTAACATGGGAAAGGAAATGGCCACCCAAGTCCAGGAAGTGCAGAGGGTCCCATACAGCATAAACCCAAGGAGAAACACACTGAGACACATAGTAATCATATTGGCAAAAATAAAAGACAAAGAAAAATTATTGAAAGCAGCAAGGGAAAAATGACAAATTACATACAAGGGAATTCCCATAAGGTTAACAGCTGATTTCTCAGCAGAAACGCTACAAGCCAGAAGGCAGTGGCATCATATACTTAAAGTGATGAAAGGGAAGAACCTACAACCAAGATTACTCTACCCAGCAAGGATCTCATTCAGATTCAATGGAGAAATCAAAAGCTTTACAGACAAGCAAAAGCTAAGAGAATTCAGCACCACCAAACCAGCTCTACAGCAAATGCTAAAGGAACTTCTCTAAGTGGGAAACACAAGAAAAGAAAAGACCATACAAAATGAAACCCATAACGATTAAGAAAATGGTCATAGGAACATACATATCAATAATTACCAGGCTTCCCTGGTGGCGCAGTGGTTGAGAGTCCTCCTGCCGATGCAGGGGACGTGGGTTTGTGCCCCAGTCCAGGAAGATCACACGTGCCTTGGAGCGGCTAGGCCCGTGAGCCATGGCCCCTGAGCCTGCGCGTCCGGAGCCTGTGCTCTGCAACGGGAGAGGCCACAGCAGTGAGAGGACTGCGTAACGCAAAAAAAAAAAAAAATTACCTTAAACGTGAATGGATTAAATGCTCCAACTAAAAGATACAGGCTCGCTGAATGGACACAAAAACAAGGCCCGTATATATGCTGTCTACAAGAGACCCACTTCAGACCTAGGGACACATACAGACTGAAAGTGAGGGGATGGAAAAAGATATTCCATGCAAATGGAAATCAAAAGAAAGCTGGAGTAGCAATACTCATATCAGATAAAATAGACTTTAAAATAAAGAATGTTACAAGAGACAAGGAAGGACACTACATAATGATCAAGGGATCAATCCAAGAAGAAGATATAACAATTATAAATATATATGCACCCAACATAGGAGCACCTCAATACATAAGGCAACTGCTAACAGCTCTAAAAGAGGAAATCAACAGTCACACAACAACAGTGGGGGACCTTAACACCTCACTTATACCAATGGACAGATTATCCAAACAGAAAATTAATAAGGAAACAGAAGCTTTAAATGACACAATAGACCAGATACATTTAATTGATATTTATAGGACATTCCATCCAAAAACAGCAGATTACACTTTCTTCTCAAGTGTGCAGGAACATTCTCTAGGATAGATCACATCTTGGGTCACAAATTAAGCCTCAGTAAATTTAAGCAAATTGAAATCATATCAAGCATCTTTTCTGACCACAATGCCATGAGATTAGAAATCAATTAAAGGGAAAAAAACATAAAAAACACAAACACATGGAGTCTAAACAATATGTTGCTAAATTACCAAGAAACCACTGAAGAAATCAAAGAGGAAATCAAAAAATACCTAGGGACAAATGACAATGAAAACAGGACAATCCAAAACCTATGGGATGTAGCAAAAGCAGTTCTAAGAGGGAAGTTTATAGCTATACAAGCCTACCTCAAGAAACAAGAAAAATCTCAAATAAACAATCTAACCGTACACCTAAAGGAACTAGAAAAAGAAGAACAAACAAAACCCAAAGTTAGCAAAAGGAAAGAAATCATAAAGATCAGAGCAGAAATAAATGAAAGAGAAACAAAGAAAACAATAGCAAAGATCAATAAAACTCAAAGCTGGTTCTTTGAGAAGATAAACAAAATTGATAAACCATTAGCCAGACTCATCAAGAAAAACAGGGAGAGGACTCAAATCAATAAAATTAGAAATGAAAAAGGAGAAGTTACAACAGACACGGCAGAAATACAAAGCATCCTAAGAGACTACTACAAGCAACTCTATGCCTATAAAATGGACAACCTGGAAGAAATGGACAAATTCTTAGAAAGGTATAACCTTCCAAACTGACCCAGGTAGAAATAGAAAATATGAACAGACCAATCACAAGTAATGAAATTGAAACTGTATTAAAAATCTTCCAACAAACAGAAGTCCAGGACCAAATGGCTTCACAGGTGAATTCTATAAAACATTTAGAGAAGAGCTAACACCCATCCTTCTCAAACTCTTCCAAAAAATTGCAGAGGAAGGGAACCTCCCAAACTCATTCTCTGAGGCCACCATCACCCTGATACCAAAACCAGACAAAGATACTACAAAAAGGAAAATTACAGACCAACATCACTGATGAATATAGATTGAAAAATCCTCAACAAAATACTAGCAAACAGAATCCAACAACACATTAAAAGGATCATACACCATGATCAAGTGGGATTTATCCCAGGGATGCAAGGATTCTTCAGTATATGCAAATCAATCAATGTGATACACCATATTAACAAATCGGAGAATGAAAACCATATGATCATCTCAATAGATGCAGAAAACGCTTTTGACAAAATTCAACCTCATTTATGATAAAAACTCTCCAGAAAGTGGGCATAGAGGGAACCTACCTCGACATAATAAAGGCCATATACGACAAACCCACAGCAAACATCATTCTCAACAGTGAAAAACTGAAAGCATTTCCTCTAAGATCAGGAATAAGACAAGGACGTCCATTCTCACCACTATTATTCAACATAGTTTTGGAAGACCTAGCCATGGCAATCAGAGAAGAAAAAGCAAAAAAAGGAATACAAATTGGAAAAGAAGTAAAACTGTCACTGTTTGCATATGACATGACACTATACATAGAGAAACCTAAAGATGCCACCAGAAAACTACTAGAGCTAATCAATGAATTTGGTAAAATTGCAGGATACAAAATTAATGCACAGAAGTCTCTGGCATTCCTATATACTAATGATGAAAAATCTGAAAGAGAAATTAAGGAAACACTCCAATTTACCATTGCAACAAAAAGAATAAAATACCTAGGAATAAATCTACCTAGGGAGACAAAAGACCTGTATGCAGAAAACTATAAGACACTGATGAAAAAAATTAAAGATGATACCAACAGATGGGGAGATATACCATGTTCTTGGATTGGAAGAATCAATATTGTAAAAATGACTATACTACCCAAAGCAATCTACAGATTCAATGCAATCCCTATCAAATTACCAATGGCATTTTTTACAGAACTAGAACAAAAAATCTTAAAATTTGTATGGAGGCATAAAAAACCCCGAATAGGGCTTCCCTGGTGGCGCAGTGGTTGAGAGTCTGCCTGCCGATGCAGGGGACATGGGTTCATGCCCCGGTCCAGGAAGATCTCACATGCCACGGAGCAGCTAGGCCCGTGAGCCATGGCCGCTGAGCCTTGTGCGTCCAGAGCCTGTGCTCCGCAACGGGAGAGGCCACAACAGTGAAAGGCCTGCGTACTGCAAAAAAAAAAAAAAAAGACCCCGAATAGCCAAAGCAGTCTTGAGGGAAAAAAATGGAGCTGGAGGAATCAGACTCCCTGACTTCAGACTATACTACAAAGCTACAGTAATCAAGACAATATGGTACTGGCACAAAAACAGAAATATAGATCAATGGAACAGGATAGAAAGCCCAGAGATAAACCCACAGACCTATGGTCAACTAATCTACGACAAAGGAGGCAAGGATATACAATGCAGAAAAGACAATCTCTTCAATAAGTAGTGCTGGGAAAACTGGACAGCTACATGTAAAAGAATGAAAGTAGAACACTCCCTAACACCATACACAAAAATAAACTCAAAATGGATTAGAGACCTAAATGTAAGACCAGACACTTTCAAACTCTTAGAGGGAAACATAGGAAGGACACTCTTTGCCATAAATCACAGCAAGATCTTTTTTGATCCACCTCCTAGAGTAATGGAAATTAAAACAAAAATAAACAAATGGGACCTAATGAAACTTCAAAGCTTTTGCACAGCAAAGGAAACCATAAACAAGACGAAAAGACAGCCCTCAGAATCAGAGAAAATATTTGCAAACGAATCATTGGACAAAGGATTAATTGCCAAAATATATAGACAGCTCATACAGCTCAATATTAAAGAAACAAACAACCCAATCCAAAAATGGGCAGAAGACCTAAAAGACATTTCTCCAGAGAAGACATACAGATGGCCAAGAAGCACATGAAAAGCTGCTCAACATCACTAATTATTAGAGAAATGCAAATCAAAACTACAGTGAGGTATCACCTCACACCAGTTAGAATGGGCATCATCAGAAAATGTACAAACAACAAATGTTGGAGAGGGTGTGGAGAAAAGGGAACCCTCTTGCACTGTTTGTGGGAATGTAAATTGATACAGCCACTATGGAGAACAGTATGGAGGTTCCTTAAAAAACTAAAAATAGAATTACCATATGATCCAGCAATCCCACTACTGGGCATATACCCAGAGAAAACCATAATTCAAAAAGACCCATGCACCCCAATGTTCATTGCAGCACTATTTACAATAGCCACGTCATGGAAGCAACCTAAACCCCCATCGACAGACAAATGGATAAAGAAGATGTGGTACATAGACACAATGGAATATTACTCAGCCATAAAAGGTAATGAAATTGGGTCATTTGTAGAGACGTGGATGCATCCAGAAACTATCATACAGAGTGAAGTAAGTAAGAAAGAGAAAAACAAATATCGTATATTAACGCATATATGTGGAACCTAGAAAATGGTACAGATGAACCATTTTGATAACAGAAATTGAGACACAGATGTAGAGAACAAACGTATGGACAACAAGGCAGTGGGGGGGAATGGTGGTGGGATGAATTGGGAGATTGGGATTGACATGTATACACTGATGTGTATAAAATGGATGACTAATAAGAAAGAAAAGTAAATAAATAAATGTAAAAAAAATTCATAGCAGAATATTTAAAAAATTCATAGCAGGATAGTGGACAAAAAAATGGTAGTGTATTCATACAATTGAATACTATTCAGCAACAAAAAAGATGGACCACTAGTCACACACCATCATGGATGGGTTTCAAAAACATTATGCTGAGTGAAAGGAGCCTTACGTAAAAGAGTACATACTATATAATTCCATTTATATGATGCTCTCTAATAGGTCATTAAGGGTGGGAAAAAAATCCAAACAATGGTGGCCCTTATGGGTCGGGGGAGAGATGAAACGGGAAGGGATGTGAGGGAACTTTCTGTGGTGACGGAAGTGTTCTCTACATCTTGATGGGAGTTTGGATTACACAGGCACTTGCATTTGTCAAAACTCGGTGAAAGTACCCTTAAGATTTGTGTATTCCATTGTATCTAAATTTTACCTCAAATGAAAAAACTAAACGAAGATTGAAATCTAGTTAATGATATGCATGCTGAAGTAATTAGGGGAAAGTGTTCTGATGTCTGCAAATTACACTGAAATGCACCACTAAAATAAAATAGATTCATGGATGGATAGATGGATAAATGTGTGAGAAAGCAATTTTAGTAAGTTGTTAATTGTAGAATTTAGGTGGCTGGTAGACAGCTGTTCCCTGTAAAATTCTTTCCACTTTGCTATGTGTTTGAAAAATTTTGCAATAAAATGTTAGAAACAAGAGTAATGTGATTTTTTTAAAACAGCAAACATTTACTGAGTCCCTAGGTGTGCCAGGTACTTTACATACATTTTCCCAATCCTCATACTATCCTGATTTCACAGACCAGAAGGTTAACATTCAGAGAAACACAGTTTCAGGGTCAGGGATGCTTCTTTGCCCTTCTTTTACGCTTGCCCTCCAGATGCAGGATGTGGCACTTGTAGTTTGGGTAACAAACCCTGTCTTCTGCAGCTGCTGCCTCTGAGACTTCATCCTCAGCCTTGGCTTCTGATTAACCGCTAAGGTGAAGAGAAGTCCTCAACCACCAATCAATCAACACTGTCACAAATATTAATTGAACGCCTACTACATGAAGGAATTCAAGGAAATATGAAACACAGTCTCTGCCTTCAAAGGCTCCCAAAGTATTGAACCTAGCCTGAAGAACTGGACTCTCTGTGTGACTTTGGCACTAACTAGCTGTGTGGCCTTGAACAAGTTACTTCAGCTCTTGGGCTTTATTCTCTTGATCCATGAAATAAGGGCTTGAAATAGACCATCCCTCAGGTTCCTGGCAACCCTCATGTTTCTGTGACTTTTGATCCATAGTAATTTGAAGGGTCATCAGCTGGTCCAGATAGTGTTTACCAAAGGAAAACAGATGAAGGAAATCCTTTGTGGGGGGGAGTGCAGAGAAGTCCCCAGGAAGTGGCGTCTAAGCAGTGCCCATGTGGATGGGGGAGGAGATGGTGTTCCAGTGGAGGAGATGCAAACACCGGGCCTGAAGGGAGGACACACGGGGACTGTGAAGAGGGAGTGTGACCGGAGAGGGGGTTAGTTACCAGGAGCAGAGACAACACCGAGAAAACAGTTTGCACTTTAACTTCTGAGAAGCAGGACCGCACAAGAGGTGTTAGGCATGGGAAGTATGTGATAAGGTGGTATCTGAGGAAGATTAATCTATTTATTTTCAGTCATGGAAGAAAAGAGCAGCATAAGTAATCACAAATGTCAGATCATTATAAAACCTTGTGGCAGACTCTAGAATACCCTTGATCTGTGACTTTCAAGCTATGATCTTGAGAACATTAGGGCTCCTGGGAAGCGAGGGGAAGCTGAGGGGAGGCAGGGTCCAGCACCCTCTCCCATTCCTGCCTTAACTGCAACAGCACTGCTTTTTTTTTTTTTTACATCTTTATTGGAGTATAATTGCTTTACAATGGTGTGTTGGTTTCTGCTTTATAACAATGTGAGTCAGTTATACATATACATATGTTCCCATATCTCTTCCCTCTTAAGAGCGTCTCCCAACAGCACTGCTTTTATTGGTTTCATATATGGGAGTTCCAGATAAAACTTATTTTGAAATAATTCAACAGACTTCAACTGAACGACGTAAATTAATTACACAAATAAGCAGCCAGACAAAGTTGTCAGGAGGGGGTTGTTTGAGGATAAATAATTTGCTGGGCATATGCCTCACACAGCTAACTGAGATGACTCCACATTTCCACCTGCGAGGTGCCAGCTCTGATAAAGGCAAAGGTCTTAGGAAGAGGGCAGATTTGGAAACGGCTGTGCCTATGCCCCAGGATGTTACCGAAATGTTTTCACTCTGTGCAACATGCATGTGCAGTGGACTTTCAACTATGAAGCCCCGGGGGCGTGACTCAGGCCCAGTCAGCCTTCTGTCCTGACTTGATTCCCTCAGCAGGTCCCAGGGCCTCACTCCCCTCCTGGTAGCTGCCTCCTCCCACCCCTCTCCCTGACTCTTTGTGATGTGTTACCCTAAACAAACACTCAAGAGCTTTTCACTCTGCAAAATAGACCAGGGTAACAAAAACAACAAACCTGGGGAAGTTACACAGGTTCTAGATTCTTGCAGATATAATTTGGTTGGATCTCCTGGCTTTGGTCTTCTCTGCAGGAGATAATAGCTGAAAAATTCTGCCCTCCACATTTATTCTTGGATGGTCTCATCAGTGGTCCCTTCTTTCAGACCTGACTCTTAGATGCCCTCAGGCATGGCATTAGCCCTCCCCTTGTTTCAGGTGCTCCCTGACCCTCTGTCCCACAGAAAAAGGGCTCTCCTCATAGCTGTGTTTTCACCCCGCCACTTTGTGCATGACCTTATGCTATGCCCCCTGGTTATCTAATACTGCCTAAGAAGTCACCCAAAGTTTAATGGCTTAAAAAAAAAAAAACAATCATTTATTATCTCTCACAGTTTCTGTTGGTCAGGAATTTGGGAAGGACGCAGGGGGCAGTTCTGGCCCAGGGTCTCTCATGTGGTTGCAGTCATACGTCAGCTGGGGCTACAATCATCTGAAGGCTTGGCTGGGGCAGGAGGATTCATTTCCAAGGTGCTCACTCACCTGACTGCCAAACTGCTGCTGGCTCAGGTCAGGGGGCTCAGTTCTTCTCCATGCGGGTCTCTCCATGTCACTGCTTGAGTGCCCTCATGGCATGGCAGCTGGCCTCCCCCCAGGCGACAAACCAAGAGACCAAGTCAGATGCTGCAGTGACTTTTACAGCCTAGCCTTGAATGTCATACACTATCCTTCCTACTTATTTACTAGTCACACAGTGACAGACCTGATTCGGTGTGAAAGAGGACCATGCAAGAAAGCAAGGATTACTGGAGGTCATCTTGGAGGCTGGCCCACCACACTATAGAAAGGTCAGAAGAAGAGGACCAGACTCAAGCCATCAAATATTTCACAACTTAGTTGGGGGTGGGGGAGAAATCTTATATACCCGTAATAGTAGGAGGAAGAAGAAGGAGGAGGAGGAAGGAAGGAAGGAGGGGAGGGAGGAGAAAGAAAAAAAAGGCAGGCAGTACATGCCCTGGAATGCAAATTAGGTATGGAGTAAGCAAGACAGATATAGCCTCTGCTCTCTTGAAGTTTGTAATCTAGAGGGAATGGCAGTTTTCGTGTAAATAAGTATCAATAATTGCACTTGGAATAAAATCCAATCTCCTTACCTTGTCCCTGCCTATTCTTTTCCTCTACTACTCATCTCCTTTCTCACTGAGCTTCAACCACACTGGCCTTTCCTCCATTCCTCCAAGAGACCAAGCTCCCACCTCCACGGGGCCTTGCACTTGCTGTCCCCTGGAATGCTCTCCAGGTCTTTGCACAGCCAGCTCTTTCTGGCCATTCAGGTCTCTGCACTTAGCTGCCACCTGATCTTTTCTGGTTTTGTCATTCCCTTCCTCCAGCTCGAATGTAAGCTTCGTGAGAATAGAGACTTCGTTAAATCTTCCTCACTGCTGTGCCTCCAGATCTGGATAGCACTTGTTATGCGGTAAGTGATGCATAAATACCGTAATGAGTAAATGCAGTGCCTGCTTTCTGACGAGGTTCTAAAACTGTATAAAATCTTCCTCTAGAATGTTGTAAACTTAAGCTCCAGCCCTGTCTCTTGTCCATCTTGCAATCCAAACCAAGGTTGGTGAATTGCAGGCCTACCTAGGATCTAACCTTGCTGACTCCTTGACTCTGAGCAAATAGCATACCTCTGCCACACCTGATCTTCCACCACGTCTAGATTCAGTTGATCCAGCCCAGGCTGACTGCGTTATTTGTGTTTTCCCTTGGAGATGGGTCCTCAATTTCTGATTGCCTTTGCTTGGCTTCCTGAACGACTTCCCTCTCTCTCTCCTCCGCGGGAAGGGCCATTCCAGCCTTGTTTTGCTGCACTTGTGTTTTCAGCTTTCCTGGGCTAAAATATCAAAAACAGTTGCTCATTAATATCCCAGCTTTCCTGCTTTTCAGGAGAAACAACATGACAAACAGAAACCCCATGCATATTTATTTTGAAAATACGGTTTTCAATTTGAGAGCAAATGGACACTGCTGGTCTGCAGGTCTTTTCACCTGCTGTGGCGTGTGATTAGTGAGGTCTTTTCCCTCCGGGTGGTGGTGCCAGCTAATGGACTCATGCTCCCTCTGTATGTTTATTTATCTTCAGTTAATTAAAAGTTTGCCAAGTCTTCCTCACTGCCCTTGTTCACAGCAAGGCCAAGAGTTGGCTTGTGGCACTGATCCGGGTTGGCAGCCTGGGTGGGGGAGGCCATCCTATTAAATCTTAATCTAAGAGGGAGATCACGCCTGTGGGCTTCCATCCCTGGGGTTCTCCCGCTGGGAAGTCACAAATCAGTGCCAGAGCTCAGTGCCAGTGGCAACTCTCCCTGCCAGGCCTGAGTCAGCATCAGATGCAATTTTTTGGAACTGTTATTTGACAATAAATTTGAGAATTCTGGGAGATGTCTCTTAAAAACTGGAATGAATTACACACACATCTACCTTGGAAGGGGATGTTAACCATCATGTGAAACTGTATCTTATAAATGATGAATGAGCCAATTTGCCAACATTAATTTTGAAGTTATGGGTTAGGTTAAGACTAGCAAAGTATCCTGTACTTCAGATGTTATGAAACTGTGCCTCCACCAGGACTGGAGGAGGAGATTAAGAACTGAGTTGGCACTCAAGGCCTCCACTGCCCCAGTTTTGGAAATTCCCACAAGTTCACCTTCCCACCAGCCTCCTCCCTTCAGTCACTGTTAGCTGTGTGCTAGCTTTTGAATCATTTCAGCAGGTACCTTGGCTGACAAACTTGGAAGATAGGAAGAGCACTCTGTTGTGAGTTGAAGTGTGTCCCCCAAAAAGATGAGTTGAAGTCCTAACCTCCAGGACCTGTGAATGTGACCTTATTTGAAAATAGGGTCTTTGCAGATGTGAGTAGTTAAGATGAGGTCATACTGGATTGCGCAGGCCTGATCCACTGACTGATGTCCTTATAAGAAGAGATCACAGCAAGGTCCTACTGTATAGCACAGGGAACTATGTTCAATACCTTGTAATAACTTATAATGGAAAAGAATATGAAAAAGGTAAGCCTAAAACTAACCCAACATGGTAAATCAACTATACCTCAATTAAAAAAAAAAAAAGAAGAAATAAAAAAGGAAGAGATCACAGAGACACACAGGGAGACCACCATGTGATGTCTGAGGCACAGACTGTAGTGACGCATCTACCAGCCAAAGTGTGCCAAGGATTGCCGGCAGCACCAGAAGCTAGGAAGAAGCAAGGGAGGATCCTCCCCTAGAGCCTTCAGAGAGAACACAGCCCTGCCAACGCCTTGGCTTTGGACTTACAGCCTCCAGAACTGAGAGGATAAATTTCTGTTGTTTTAAGTCACAGAGTTTGCAATACTTTGTTACAGCAGCCCTAGGAAACTTATACATAATCTACTCCTGGCCCCGCTGCTGCATGCCTCAGCCAGCTTGCATCTCTGCTGAACTTTTTTTTTTTTTTTTTTGCAGTATGTGGGCCTCTCACTGTTGTGGCCTCTCCTGTTGCGGAGCACAGGCTCCGGACGCACAGGCTCAGCGGCCATGGCTTATGGGCCCAGTCGCTCCGCGGCATGTGGGATCTTCCCTGACAGGGGCACAAACCCGTGTCCCCTGCATCGGCAGGCGGGGCTCTCAACCACTGCGCCACCAGGGAAGCCCTCTGCTGAGCTTCTTGATAGGCTTGGTCACCCTTGCTCCTTTCACTTTCTGAGAGGTCTTATACAGTGAAATCCCAACTTGCTAGAAGGTTTTTAGAAAGTGGGAAGTCAGGCTAAGAAGAAAACCTCATCACATCTCAAGTTTTGCAGATGATTTTTGAAACATCTCAGTCCAACTTCTTGTCCAACTAAGTGGAGGTGAGTAAGCACGGTAAGATGGCTCATTGACAATGGAGGATGTCGCTCTGCTTCGGGGGTCATCACTCTAAATTCAGGTCTCCCTGGTTGGCATCACAGATACAGAGAGAATAAGACATTGGCATAAAATTGTACTGACCCCAGCACTTATTCTGGAAACTGAATTTTTACTTTCACATTCCTGACTAGCTCTTTGTCTCTTCTAAAAGCTGAACGTACAACGACAACAAAATTAGAAAAAGTTAGATTGAGAGTTCAAGCTAGGTGAATTTCTGGTAACCAAGATTCTATAATATTCTGTTGTAGCTGTGGGAAGGGATATTGAACTTGAGGTCAGAAGACTTGGACTTGAATTCCAGCTCTGCTCATCCTCACAACAACCTGGCAAGGCAAGTATAATTACCCCCAATTACACATGGCAGGATGGACTGAGGCTGCCCCCATCCCCTCTCCAAAGAGACACACTCAAGAACCAAAAATGTGTCTTCTGCTTGGCCTTTACTTTGCTGAGTGGGGCTAACTACTAGTAGTTCGGGGACGAACTACTCCCGACAACAGAGAGAGTCTTTTAAAGTTATAGAGGTGAAAAGGAGAGAGCAAGAAAATGATTGGCAGGGAAGAGGAATTTGGGAGGATGGTTGGAAAAGAAAGGTATCTGATGGAGAATCTGATTGTGTCTATTATGTAGTGTGTGATCTGTGTCTTTTTCCCTATGTCCCCCAATAGATTTCTAACTAATGTGTTATGGAGCTGAATCTGGTTTGGGATGTGGGCATTTGATGAGGAATGAAGACCACCCATGAGAATCCAATCAACCCAGGGCTACAAGGGAGCTAAAGCTCAGAGAGCTTGAGCGCTTTGTCAGGGTTACACAGCCTTAGGTTCTGAAGTCAGATCTGTCTGACCTCACACCTGTGTTCTCTTGTAACATATGGCTTGTTCTCATGGTGAACCTGCCAAACTATTTCAGACCTAAGAGGTAGTACAGGTTGAAAATTTAAATATTCCAAAATTATCTGTGTAAATGCCCTGGACAACAAACAATAATGGCCTATTCATTGTAGCTTTCATATGGCTAGAGCTTTGCTGTTTCGAGAAATGGCCTCTGTTTATTGAGCGTTTACTCAGTGCTAAACCCTTTCCTTCGCATTTTATGATCTAACCTTCCGAGCAGGTTGGAGAGGTAGACATTTTTATCCCTATTTTACAAATGAGGAAATATTAAAGAGTGACTAGACCAGGTCACTGTTGGAAAGCAGCAGACTAATACCTAAACACCAAATATCATACAATTTACTTTCTCAGTAGATAATACATGCACATAGTACAACGTTTACCAAGGAGAAGGCCAACAGTGAAAAGTTAGAGCCTCTCTCTCCACCATCCCTCAGAGGCCCTGTTCCCTTCCCTACCACCCTCACATGTCCTTCAAAGACATCCTTGGTATTTACACATATGACCACCGGTGCCTCCCTCAGGGGAAAAGAACGTTTGAAGTTAACCCAAGGAAACAGTGCCTTCCCTCAGCCCTCTCTCAGCTTCAGTTTAAACCTCTGGGGCTCAATACCCAAGTGGAGTGTGTTTTCATGTTTTCCTGGGGGCTGGTGAGGGGTACTGAACAGAGCACGCGGTCTGGAAGCTGATAGGATTAAGTTCAAGTTCATGCCGAGGGCAGGTGACTTGACCTCGCTAAACCGTTTCCACACCTGAAACTGGAAGCAAGCATGCCCACCTCCAAGGGCTGCGGTGAGGATAATATAAGAGAATAAAGGTAAAACATCAGGCGTATCTGGCGTCCTCCCTCCCTCCCTCCCCTCCTGAACAAGAGCCTACCGTTTTCCTGATGCATCTCTAAGAATACAGAGAAAGGGAAAAGCAAACTCCCCAAATCTACATGCAGTTTAGTGATCAGCTTTGACCTAATTCTACTTCAAAGCATTTCCTTCTCTTTCCTAACCTCCCATGACCTCCCACCCAGCTGCCAAGTATAGAGAATACATGAAAACTTGGGCCCAGTGGGGACCTGGAATGTTAAAGCTTTTGAGAAAACAGCTGTTTGTTTGTTCATTTATTACCATGTTTTTACCCCTGTCTCATTTGATCACAAGAGCCTGTGGGGAAGAATAATAATCCGCTGCACTTAGACCAGTCTACACAGGGATCTTCCAGCCTTGATTTCACTCTACAACAGCTCTGTGAAAGGGGCAAAACTGCAGCTCAGAGATTAAATGCTTTGGCTAAGAGGAACAAGGCAGAAATAGGGCTAGAACCCAGGTCTTCACTGGTTTCCTTGCCTTTTGTGGTCTTTAGTAGTTTTTTTGTGTGTAATCGCTACTGCATCCGTTAGGATGCATGTGGCTGCAAGCAACAGAAAATCCAAGTCACACTTGCTCATGTAGCTGGAAATGCAGAGGTTGGATGGCTTCAGAAGCAGAGCAGGACAGTGGCTCTGTGCTCCTTCTGCTCCTCTCTTATTTCTTCCCTCCTCCGTGTATCGGCTTCATTTTCAGGCTGGCTTCCCTCATGCCAAAATGATTTATTGCGCTCCAAACACCACACCAACACATCACAATGTCCAGAGGAAAAGAGAGTCTCTTCTTGTGTCTGTCTAATGCATGAGGAAGATTCTTCCTAAGAAGTCCCAACAAACAATGCTGCTGTGCCTCATTTTCTCAAACTGGAGCCAAACTTGTGGCAGAATCTGTCATACTTGTTACCACTCTGGCTCTTTTGAACACTCATCCTTCATTAGGACAAGTTTAAAATCTTTAGCCCCACCTCCCCAAGGTGGAAGCCAGATTTTGCTCTCCTGACACAGACACAGGACTTTTACTGCAGCTAGTGACGCAAGAAGAAAAGTACAGAGCCTGTTTCTCCTCCCTCCTCTCTCCCTCCTACAGTGCAGTCATTAGAGGTTGCAGTAAAGTTGAGCTCCTGGCACAGAAGCCGCTGGGGTACAGTCTGCAGCACCCGCATCCAGAGCTTGGTGGTGGCAGCAGTTTTCTTGTAGCTCTGCACTGTGGAGCGGTTTGGGCCAGCTTGGTCTGGATCCTGGCTCTCCAGCTCTCCTTATGATCGTGTGAGCCACCCATTGTCCTTTTAATAAATTTGTAAAGTGCTGAATCACCCAGAGTCAGCTTCTGTTATTGCAGCTAAGAGCCTGACTGATCCACACACCCGTTCCTGAGCACATGGCTGGGGCTGGACCCGTGCTCTCTGCTGACCAGCACATACCTGAGTTCCTGAACCAACAATGGTGGTGAGAGGGTTGGGATAGCCCTACACCAATCAAGACCAGCTCCGAAGTTCGGGGTGAGATCAGTTCCGCAGGAAGCACAGGAGGACGTGTGCGAAACCTATGTAAAAATTGGGATTTGTGAGAGAGGGAATGGATGCTTCATGGGCAGCCAACAATCTACCAAGCCCTGCCATGAGAGGCTCTGCAGCTAAGTATGTTCACCCTCACAACACTCCATAAGGTAGGCGTCATCCCCATTTTAGGGACGTGGAAACAGACATGGAGACATTAAGTACAGGATGATAGAATTTTATTTGTTGGTTGGTTTTGTTTTTTTGAAATTAATTAATAGACTTTTTTTCTTACAGAAAAATTGAGAAGTACAGAGAATTCCCCTATACCCCCTCACCACCACTACCACCATCCCTGACTGTTTCCTCTATTATTATTAATATCTTGCATTAGTATGGTACAATTGTTAAAACTGATGAGCCAATATTGATACATTACTATCAACTAAAGTCCATACTTTACATTAAGGTTCACTCATATCGCATAGTCTGTGGGTTTTGATAAATGTGTAATGATGTATATTACCATTACAATATCATACAGAATAATTTCACTGCCCTAAAAATCCCCGTACGCCACATACTCATCCCTCTCTCACTTCTCTGAACCCTTTGCAACCACTGATCTTTTTACTGTCTCCATAGTTTGGCCTTTTCCAGAATGTCACATAGTTGGAATCATACAGCATGTTGCTATCTCAGAATTAATAAGCTCAAGTTCAACCTAGGTCTATTGGACTCTAAAGTCATTTATACACTCATTTTTCTCACTCGCAGGTCTGTGGATCAGCTGTGGCTCTCCTGAGACCCACTGGGTTTGGCTCCAGCTGCAGGCTGTGTTCAGAATGGCTCCACAAACCTCTTCATTTTTCTTGGGCCAGTGGCTACTCGGGGGCCACCCAGGTTCTCAAGGTGGATGGAGGAGTGCATGGGACCAAGTAAATTGCACAAGCACATTTAAGCTTTTGCTGGCCTCACGTCCACTAACAGTTCATTGGCCAAAGCAAATCACATGGCTGTGCCCAACATCAGTGGAGCAGGGACATATTCTTCACCTACTCTGTAACAGGTACTGCAAAGCTCAATGGCAAAGGACATGTATGTATAGGAAACAGGAAACTGAAACAGGAAAGCGTAAAGAATTGGGAGTAATAATTCAATCTATATGATATGGGATTCTTTTTTTCTCAACTACTTTTTGCCCATATTCATTCATGATTTCAATAGGTATTTATTGAGCATCTACTCTGTGCCAGACACTGTTCTAGGCAGTGAGGCTACTGTGGGGAGAAAGGCAGATTTGGTCCCTTGTTCTCATGGAGCTTACAGCCTAGTGAATTCTTCCAGTGTGTATATATATTCCTTTCAGTGTCTTCAAAATCTTGCTAGAAGAAGCCAGCAAGGGAGGGCAGAAGAATGGAGGAAAAGTCGAGATGGGGGGAAATGGAGAGGCAGATCAGTCTGGGGCCCAACCAGTGGCCATCCTACAGCTGAGCCTCTCTCACCTGCTCTCCTTACCTACTCCTACCTCTGTATTTAATTCTGCCTGCCTTTCCTGTCCCAGGTTTGCTAGGTTCTGCTACTCCAGGAGGCCTGGCCTTTCCCCCTTATAATCTGTCCATGTTGTAGTAGATGTTTGTCTTTTGGGGGATGTCCATCATTCCCTCCAACTTCAACTTCATACCGTTTCCTTAATTTCCCTTTGGCAGGCTACAGTGGTGTGCAGGCCTGAGCACTTCCATGGGGTGGCCCTGCCTAAGGCTCAATTGCCTGGCCACTGACCTACCTGTGGCTCTTGTCCCATTTTCCAGGCCCGGCCCTTCAGCCTTTCCCCTTGTGGATTCTGGAAGCCTCCACTATCTTGCCGATAATTTCTTCTTTGTTCAAGAGGGTCAGGGGCAATTTCTGTTGTTTGTAATCAAGAACCCCAATCATAGCATATGACCAGACAATTCCACTTCTAGGTATATATCCAAGAAAAATCATATATCCATGCAAAAACTTGTACACCCGTGTTCTTAGCAGCATTCATCATGATAGCCAAAAGTGGAAACAGCTCACATGTCCATGAACTGATAAATGAGTAACTGAAATGTAGTACATCCATACAATGGAATATTACTCAGCCTTACAAAGGAGTGACGTGCTGATACATGCTACAACACGGATGAACTTCGAAAATATACACTAAGTGAAAGAAGCCAGCACAAAAGACCACATAGTATATGATTTCATTTATGTAAAATGTCCAAAACAGGTAAACCTATAGAGATAGAAAGTAGATTAGTTGTTGTCAGGGGCTTGAGGGGGAGGGTGATTACTAATGGATATGGTGCTGATAAATGTTCTAATATTGAGTGTGCTGTTGGTTGTACGATGCTGTGAATATACTAAAACCCACTGAATTGCACAGTTTAAAAGGGTGAATTTTATGGTATGGGAGTTATATCTCAATAAAGCTGTTATTTAAAAGCAAAAGAGCCCTAATCAAAACACCTTCTGGTGCAGGGAGCTCAAGGGGGGAAGGTGGCCTGGGCTACTAAGAAGAGCACCACACTGGGCTCTGGAGGATTCAGTTCTAACGCCAGGTCTGCTTCTTGCCAACCTTAAACTTCACCCTTTTGGACCTCAGTCTTTTCAGCACTAACATGAAGAGGCTTATGAGACCAGTGTTATCCATACTCCAGTCACTTGTGAGCCGCCTTCATGATTTTTGTTGCATCATTGTGCCAACTGAACAATTATCTACCTAGTTCTTTAAATTAACGCATTTATTTAAACCTAGCATCATTCTAAACAAAAATATTCATAAAATCATGCATTTGTTTATGCTGGTTGTATTTCCCAAAACACATTAAAATCAACACTAGATAGTAAAGTTAGAAATGTTCACTCCCCCTGTCACTGTCTGATTTCTACCATTTGGGAATCCTGGACTAGGGTCTTCAAGGGTGGTCTACAAACTAGCCCGCTGGGTAGAGGACCAGGCCTTGCCTTTGTTCCTCCCTCAACTAAAGTGGACTTTTAATTATTGCCTCTTAGGACGTGACCTTGTCCTATGGCCGCACCTCACTCTGGTTGCAGGGATTTTCAGTCATAGAAAATGAGGGCTGTCCCAAGGCTGACTCCATGTAGTAACTCAAGGGGCATTTCCTGGAATTCTGGGGATGGTTATTGTTATTCTAATTTTACAGAGGGGGAGATTGTCTCAGAAACATTAACTAACAGACTAGAAGAGGAAGAGACAGGATTCAAAACCAGATCTTTTCAAAATTCTTTTAACTATATCATAATAGACCATGTACTCTTTTAACTACAGCATAATAGACCATAGGGCCAGATATTTTGAGGTGGACATAACTTGAAATGAATCAGGCCATACACATAGCTGCCACCTTTGCCTATGGGCGGGAACCGCATAGAGGAATGGGGCACTAATGTGGCTTCTGAGATGAAAATTGTATCCATTGAATTTCTATATATCAGTAATAAACAGTAACAAACTCCCCTAATACTTCCTCATTACACACATTCCACTAATATTTACTAGTTCAAAATTCTATTCCCCACTAGTCAGGGACCATGTCTTTCTTATTCACTGCTGTGTCCGCAACACTTGGCCCAGTATTTGGCACAAAGTAGTCCCCCTAATTAGTTTCCGTTTAATTCACCAGGCCCTCACCGCAAAGGTCCTCTAGCCCAGGTGTGCGTGGTTGGGAGGTAGAATGAGGTGGGCTAAGACAAGCCCGCAGGCAAGAGCAGGACTCACCATGACCACGCTGTCCAGGCACCTGCACAGCAGGCAGGAGGAGGCTGGTAAGCCCTTCAGTCGTGTTCCATACGTGGATCGCGTGTATCATGCATCCTCTGCCATGGAGCAGACTGCCGCCGCCACCCAGATCTGTCTGTGGAGGTGGTTTCAATCTGTCCAGATCAGAGAGCAGAGCAGAGCAGTGATGCATTTATTCCACCCAAAAAAATAACTGTTGACAGCCAGCCCCACGCAAAGCCCCGTGCCAGGCACCGTGGAGGAGACAAATGTAACTCAGGCTCGCACTGACTCCCATGCCAGGCCCCTGAGTACACAGATCCACCAGCCTAGGTCTGCCAATTCCTTGTGCAGTGTTCTTTCCACAACAGGACCGCCTTCCAGAAGTGATGCCCGAGCTGCCAGGATTAGGAGCATTCTTTCTGCTGTGTCCTCTGGAAGGATGCCACTGAGACTTCCCCACGAGGGACCTGCAGTGAGCTAGTGTGAGGGTTCAAGGGAAACAGGACTCATCCCACCCCAGCAAGCTTCCAGTGGCGGCTGGGTCAGTATCTAGATGAGATGGAGGGGGTAAGAAGGATCTGTTCTCAGAGGGCTGGATGGGGTAAGATGTGGGGTTAGTGCCTGGGGGCCAGGAGCAGAGGGAGAAGCAGGTATGTGGGGCATGTGAAGCACTCTCTTTGGGGCTTCAGTGACCTGGGGCTTTCTGGCTGGTTCCTGTCAGGGGAAGGGGCACTCCTCCCTAAGGTAACAAACCCACAAGCTCCTTCCGCAGCCTCTGCCCCTCTTGGGACCAGCAATGACAATGGACCTAAAGCCTTGTGCTTTGTGCTTTTGGCATTCAGCACTCTTTTCTCATGAGGTTTCTACCCTTTAGGCTCCCCGAGAGCCAGGGTGTGCTCTCAGGACGCCTGTGCTCCCCTCCGTGGGATGGGCCACTGTGGATACAGCAGCCCACCCATTGTGAGGCATTTCAGTTGCACAGGCAGATCAAAGATGGAGAACCAGATAAAAAAGCTTTCGGGAATCCTAAAGAGATGATATAATGGGTGGTCTACACGGGTTTCTCAAACTTGTCACTATTGACATCTGAGCCAGATCATTCTTTGCCCTGTGCAGTGCAGAATGTTTAGCAGCTTCCCTGGCCTCTATTTACTATGTAGTAGTGAGCAGTTCCCCAGCTGTGACAACCAAAAATGTTTCCAAGCATTTCCTATGTCCCCCGGGGAGTAAAATAACCCCTTGATTAAGAACCACTGCTGCACAGTCTTCAAGGCTTTAGGTTTGAATCCTGGCTCTATCATTTGCTAGCTGTGTGAGCACTGCAGGTTGTTTAATCCGGGCCTCAGTTTTCTTATCTGTAAAATGGGGATAATAATAATACCTACCTCATAATACTGTTATGAAATAAGTTAACATGTACAGAACAGTGTCCAGCACATAATAACCACTCACTCAGTGCTATTGCTCTTATCACCAGAAACCAAATGCAGATAAAGTGGAATGTCAAAAAGACTGCTCCATAAACACTCACTGTGGTACAAAAACAAGAAATTTAATTCATTCATTCATTTTCTGCCCTGCTTATTTCTGGTAAACTATTTGAGGCAGCTTAAAATAAAAGCACACACACTACCGGGCAATTTAAAGAAAAATTTTTTTACAACACAAGGGTAATTTTAGTATTTAAAGAAATTATACAGATCACAAGTAAGCACCAATATCACTTAGATTAATGAGGACAGGACATAAAGCACAAAAGTTTACAGAAGAAAATAACATGAAAAAAAGTTCAACAAAGATATAAAAATTAAATAGCAACCAAAAATAAGCTATTAAAAATGTCAGATTAATGGATAAGAGGCAATGAAACTGATACTTTCATATATTGTAGTTAGAAACATGGCAAATTAAAATTGATTGAGATTAATAACCATGAAAACTAGAGAGGGGAAGTTAATTTCATCAAGAACTCAAAATCAGATGCAGTGTTCACTTAAGCAACAGACAGAAACCTGAGCTTCCTAGCAGCCACTGCAAAAATAAAAACACAGCCAAGAGAACTCACCACCAGGACCTGCAAGGTCCATCTAGATTTAGAAAACCATCTTTGTTTTCCCAACTTCCAAATGAGATAAACTTTGTTCACTAAGCCCAAGAGGAACTTTTATCAAGTGAGTCCTAACACAAGGGCCTTGAGTAACAGAGTTAGACAATGTTTCAACAGCAGTTCTGAGGCCATGTATCAGCTGCAATTAAAGCTCATTTAAGGCACCACACACAACTCTACACCTCTGCTCTGGCCCCTCCTCCTGCACGGATGAATGAATTCCCTGGATATATGCCTGCCCATCTAAGCACAAGTTGGGGCTGTCAGGAGAAGCAGCCTCTCCCCACTGCCTGCCCAACTGACGTGCAGGCCCCTTCCAGGCTTACTGGCAGGACTGGTGGCCAGGGCATGCTGCCAGCTGCTTAAACACTCCTGATGGCTTGGCTCTCTGACTGCAGCCCCTCAGTAAAGGGAGGCCCATAGCAGAACCTGGCACTGAGGGCAACACTGTAGCCAAATTCCCCCAGCACTGTGCTGAATGGCTCCCTGGGGGCAAGGAGGCAGGCGAAGGGGCCAGCTCTGAGTGTGGAATAAAAGAAGTAGGGGCTAGGAGCACCCCCAAGGCAAAGGAAAACAGTCACCTGAACAGGACATAGTGAAACCAGCTCCTTGGGACCACCCTGGTGGCACAGTGGTTAAGAATTTGCCTGCCAATGCAGGGAACACAGGTTCAATCCCTGCTCCAGGAATATCCCACATTCCACGGAGCAACTAAGCCCGTGCTCCACAACTACTAGAGCCCACAAGCCACAACTACTGAAGCCCACATGCCCTAGAGCCCACGTGCTGCAACTACTGAGCCCACGCACCACAACTACTGAAGGCCGTGCGCTCTAGGGCCCGCATGCCACAACTACTGAGCCCGCATGCTGCAACTACTGAAGCTCGCACGCCTAGAGCCCGTGCTCCACAACAAGAGAAGCCACTGCAATGAGAAGTCCGCGCACTGCAACGAAGAGCAGCTCCGCTGCTCACCACAAGTAGACAAAGCCCATGCACAGCAATGAAGACCCAATGCAGCCAAAAAAAAAGAAAAAAGAAAGCAGCTTCTTGCCCTCTTAACCTCACTATGCATCAGTTTCCTCTTTTGTAAAATGGGGATAATATTGACCCATGTGGTTATTGTGAGGATTAAAAGAGTTCTACAGGGCTTCCCTGGTGGTGCAGTGGTTGAGAGTCCGCCTGCCGATGCAGGGGACACGGGTTCGTGCCCCGGTCCGGGAAGATCCCACATGCTGTGGAGTGGCTGGGCCCGTGAGCCATGGCCACTGAGCCTGCGCGTCCGGAGGCTGTGCTCCGCAACGGGAGAGGCCACAGCAGTGAGAGGCCCGCGTACCGCAAAATAAAAATTAAAGAAAACAAAGAGTTCTACATACAAAGTGCTTAGAACAATGCCTGGCACACAGTAAATGTTAGCTACTATTATTGTTATTATTTTTGCCCTCAGCACTCTTCTGTGTATATCCTAGACTCAAGCAACACATCTCCTGGAGGGTCTCACAGTGCAGGGAGGTGATAGGAGAAGGTTTCTGAACTTTGAATCACTGTGTAACCCTCAGCCTAGAGACTAGCAATGGAACCAAGTACTAGTTCACAATACACAGGAGGAGCCTTAAGTGTGGAGTATTAGTCCAGCCCTGCTACTAACTGGTGCCTTGGTGCATATCCTTGTTCCAGTCTGGGCCTCAGCTTACTCACCTACAAAATGAAGAGAAGGGACTAAATAATTCCTAACTTTGACTATGCATCCAAATCATTTCAGGACATCATCAAATGCAGATTCCCTGATTCTGGCATGAATCCAAGTCTGGAAAGGGAGACCGAGAATCTGCATTTTAATGAGCTCCTTGGAGAATCTTGATGTTCAGTCAGGTTGGAAAGCCACTATGCTAGCTATGCTCTAAGGCCCTCTCCAATATTCATGTGCTAAATTAAAATCACAGACTCAGGGAGCAAAAGGAGCTTGCAGTGACCATGCACCTTAGGGGCCCAGGGCAGATGGCCACTTGCCTGTGAGAGAGCTCCAGAAGAATAATGCTAACGCCCTTGATGCTCTCCCAGGGCTTAATCAACCCTAGAGGTGAGAAGTTATACTTTCTGTCTAATCAAACACTCTATCTCAGCAATCTACCTCCAGCCCTGAGGGCTTTGTTCTCAGAGTTGTAGAGCAGGGCTATTTGGTGCCCTCCAGCACGACCTTCATGACCTTGAGTGCTGCTTGAAGTCAGCCTGGTCCCAACAATACTACTGGTGAGATGGCTTTTGATTTTGGCCCTTTCTTTCCATTCCCACTGCTGCTGCCCTAGTTTAGGCTGTTAATACCTCTTGCTTGGACCATATAACAGCTTCCCAGCTAATCTTCTGCCCTTCGATCTCTCCTCTCTTCAATCTCTCCTTCATGGCATCAACATTTTCCTAACCCCAACTCTGATTGCATTACATCTCCAGCCTACAATCCTCCATGTCTACCAATCAAACCCTAACTCCTCAGCCTGTCATTCAAGGCCTTTCAGCACATTTTTGTTTTTACTATGTCTGTGAACAGGAAATGAGATCACACAGGCCACATTTTTGCTTTTATAGCTTATTGCATTTCTCTTCCACAACCCCCTCTGGCCAAGAGCCACCCTGGGCTACAACTGACTTTCTTGAATATTTTTGACAGAGGGTTTCCCAAACTTGAACACTGTGGAACATCCTCTCTCCAACATTGTCTGTTTTTCACGGCAAGATACTGATAACATCTCATGGATACTAAGTGATTCACGGAAGTCAGCTTGGGAAACACTCTCTATGATCTTCCACCTGCTTATCAATGACTTGACTCTCTATTCTGGGGTCTGCCCAGGTCTTGAACTCCAACTCAGAACAACCACCTAAGGTTGTCATGCCTGCCCTCTCTCCATCTGGCTGTTTTTGAATACTGTAAAGGTCCTACAGCGACGTGGAACTAGAACACTAGTCTATCACCACCACTATTCCTTCTTTGCCTTCCTTCTTGAGCTGGTACCTCATTTTCCCCCAACATTGAATTTCTCAAGGCCCGTCTTGATTTACTTACATGAGCATGGGTGGCCATTCAAACATTTTTGTTTTCCCAACTTCCAAATAAACAGCCTCCTCTTCTCATTAGCAACTTTAGCAGGTAAATATCTACCCCTCTTGGGGCTACTCCCCTTTCCCACATCTACGACAGACACTGTTGACTGATCACAGCACTTGCTCCTAAGCCCCAGATGTGATGATGTAGATTCAGAATCCTTCTCAACACTGTTCCCCAGGCAGGTATTATCCATCAATCAAAGTTGGCATGCCAGTTGAGACAGTTCTACTTACCATCAATGACCTAGTTGATTAAATAGCTAATGTGTTTACTAGAAAAGCTCTGTTGAGTTTCAATTTCAACTCTCTATGGAACCTTAAACTAGTCTCTAGTTACAGCCTATCTATTCCAAGTCTTTTAGGCTGGAGGATCCGGGCTGTGGGAGAGGCTCTATTAGAAGTCTAATTTGGCATAAGAATTAGAATAAGATTGCCAAGGTCAGAAGGGCTTCAACTAAGAACTGTCCTGGAGCACAGGAAAGAGACCACCTCCCATCTCTTTCTCCTGCCAAAACCCAAAGAAGTGTCTGGTGAGCTGGCTAGGCTCTAGCCATAAAGAAGAGCACCTGAGCGGCTACAAGACAAATGACGAACTACCCCTAGAAAGATGAATCTCTGGGGCAAAGAGCAATTGGAGATGGCTTTGATGTCCCTCAGCAGCGGCAAGGTTTTCAATTTGGCCTGAACAAATGGAACCATCATCATTGGAAACACTGATATCTTCAGTCAGGTAGCAGGCTGCTCCGGTTTCTTCTCTCTCCTCCGCCCCCTCCTTCTCCTCCAAGCTGATCACATTTCCTTGGTGATTTTCATGCTTAGTCAGTAGGTCTTAGGGCACAAGTTTCAATTCCATAGGGACCTTGTCCATATAAACTACTCTGTACTAATGTTATCCTCTGTACGGTGGTATACTCCTTCCTTTCCTCCTTCCATAAGTGCTGATTAAACACCTACTATGTGCTACGTGGCGAGCACCACTGTGGAGAAGAAAGCCCTTGAACTGCAACGGGAGCCACCAGGGGAGGCTCTGTGGAGACAAAGATAATGTCACTGCTCCGATCAGCAGAAAAATGCATTTCAAGTTACTTTCTCTCTTCTTGAGATCTCAAAAGAGCTTTAACTGAGTGGGAGCAAATTGAGAGCCTGGCAGCTAGAACGCAGGAATTCCAGGGAATTCTACAAAATCACGAAGAGTCCCCATACGGTGAACACAAACCAGTCTCAAATCCGGAACACAATTAAGAGAGATCAACAGAATACTCTCTAGCCTTTAATTATTACCAGGGACTGTTTGAAGTGTTTTATATATATTAACTCTCTGAATCCCCACCATAATGCTATGGATTAAATATTTTATTCTCATCATTCCAAAGATGAGAAATAGAGGCACAAAGAGCTTAAATGGTTTGCTCAAGGTCAGCAGCTAGGAAGTGATGGAGCCAGGACTTGAACTCATGTAGTCTCATTGCAGAGTCCTAAAGTACCTGAAATATGTACATTTAACAACAAAGAAAGTGTTAATTCATAGATTGGAGTGGCGGGGGGATGGGGGTGGATAATAACTGGATGGAGCTTTTGATCCCAAGATAGTCTATCAAAGACAGAAGGGCTTTTTTGTTTTGTTTTGTTTTGGGGGGCACACTGTGTGCCTTGTGGGCTCTTGGTTCCCCAACCAGGGATTGAATCCTGGCCCTTGGCAGTGAGAGCGTGGAGGCCTAACCACTGGACCACCAGGGAATTCCCGACAGAAGGGTTTTGGTAGATGAGAAGCTCAGAGTGCCTAACATGCCCTCCTACTTTTAAGGAAGTCCTCACAATGGCCAGCCAGTCCCCCAGACCTACCCACATCTCCTGGTGTCCCCTTGACAGATAGCAGACTGGGGCCCCAGTGCCTGACCCAGCTTACAATGTTCATATTCTTGAATGCCAGACGTGGAGACAGATCTGCATGGGTCCCTGTAATAGCAATCCATATTTTTGACTGGAAAAAAAATATGATGTAATTAGTACCCACTGCAGCAATGTCACTGGTCCTAGAAGCCTGAAGCCCTAACCTCTAGACTGGACTCTACCACGTACTGTCCCTTGATTTGGTTTCTTCATCTGTAGATGTTTTTTTCATTCATTAAACAAATCTGAGCACCTCTCTGTGCCAAGCACCACTGCCAAACCCTGAAACCACTAAGTTGAATTCAGTAGTTGCCCCCAAGGAACTCACTATTTGCTGGTAGAGACAGACAGGGAAAAGGGTCCTTACAATGATGCCTTGTGTCCTCTCAAGGCTCCGGAAACCAAGGGACGGCCCCACCCTGTCCCTCCTCCCTGGGAGTCTGGGAACAGCAAATGAGATCACACAGGGGAAAGTGCTTTGTAAACAGCAGAGGGTGAGAATGAGGTATGCGGGGAAGAGGGGAGGGCCATAACCCAGGAACTGTCTGCCATGTCTGGAGAACTTGGGCAGGCAGCTGACCAAGCTAAGTGCTCCGTCTGGGTCTGGGAGACTGGGCAAGGCCTCCTGGATGTGAGGGGACAAAGCCTGAAGAAGCCCTGGGCTCACTCTCCCAGCCGGCCAAGCCCAAACCTTGCTGCCCAGGCCAAGCTACTCTGGGCTCTGCGTGGCAGGAACCTAAACCTGTGTGATGCTGCTGGGAGCTAGGCGCTTTTGCGGACCCCTGCCACCCGTGATCTCTTCAAGGTTGTAGCCTGAACGTGACAAAGGCCAGGTCTCCCCTCTCTTGTGCAACGCGAGGAGCCCGATTCCCATGAATCGCCTTATATAATGAATATCCCTGAGAAATGTTGGCCCGAGGTGACGCCAGCCACTGCCATTCTCTGTGCTGAAGCGCCACCTAGAGGCCAGCTCTAGCTCAAACGACTGGGTAGGTACGTTTCAAAATTTGCCTCGGCAGGGCGAAACGCGGAAAGGAGATGTTAAAAGGACTAAAAGGCAAGAAAACGGCAGAGGACCAGTAAGAGAAGCACATCAGTCCCTTCACCAGGCCCCCTGTCGTCCGCTGAGTCAGGAGCTGAAATGTCTCAGCTTCTCACCGGACAGGGTTTCCTCCATGGCTAGGGACCAGTGTGAGAATGTCACTGTTTCTCACATACTGTAAATTCTAGACCCGAAGAGCAAACACGCCAAGAAAACCCTCCAGTTCGCCCTGCAGCCCAGACCCCAACCACCTGCTCCTCCTCTCCTACCCCGAAGTTCAGACTCTCTGGCTAGCTTGGGAAAATGGTTTTTCCGTGGATAAGTCCTCCTCTTGGGGAGACTTAGCTGATTCTGCTTACATTTCTGGAATCAGCTACCCTGCACTGAGCATGAACACACATTTCTCGTGGGCCATTTATTCAGAAGTAGCTGGGTGAGTCTACAAAGGCATCAAAGATAAGCCAATACTTCAAAATCAGCACAGAGTTATTTTTGCCTGAAGAAAATCCAAGCCAGATGGTAGCAGAAAAGTATCAAGAAAAGTAAACCAAAGCTCTCAAACTGAGCAAGGAGGTTTTTTTTAAACCCTCTTACTTTAGGTTTTTCTCTTCAATCTTTTGCCAGACCTGCAATTTAGTTTCCTACTACTGAGCTTACTGAACTCAAGTATAATTGGAAAACAAGATACATGAAATATTCAAGGTCTCATTGTCCATCAAAGCGTCCTAGTTTATGCTGCTTAAAGATGGCACTATGTGCAGTATCCCCGGAATACCCACAGGGGCGACAACACGTCTTTGCCTCCAAGCAGCTGCTGGTCCCTCTTCCCACCAAGGACAATTGAAACTCAGGGTAAACCCCGAGGAACCTGGGGAAAACTAGAATCCATTAAAAAGCTACAGCTGTTTCTCATGGATAAACTGCAGTCCACTGACTGGCCAAAGAGCCCAGAGGAAGTGAAGTTGCCATTTCCTTCACCTATACTCTCAAGTAAGTTAGATTTACTAAAACTGAAATTTGCTTCTCCCCGGTAGAAACAATTCCACTTGGTGTTCACAGCAATCTCGATGTGAGATCCTGAGATGAATATTATTATCATTGCTGCCTTGCAGAGAAAGAAATGGAGGCTAAAAGAAGGTGAGTAATTTTCCTGTAAGTGAAGTAGCCAAGGTTTGAACTCAAGTGCTCTGCTTCCAGTTTTCCCAAGGTCACCATCTCTCTTGGCATGAAGTCAATGTATTAAGTACTGAAGAGAATATTCTGAAAAACAATTCAGTTTGCCACAGATTGTTGCAAGAATTCTTACACAGGCATTAGGACTACACTTTAAGGTGGAATTTGTAGACCAGGGATGACCCTCATTCAGAAATAATGCTCACTGGAGGTCAGTTCACACAATACGCTTTCTGGGAGGCTCAATGTTTCTCAATTAAACAAAAAGACTGCTTTTGATTTTGTTTCCCACTTCATTCCTTTCATTGAAGCTAGACAGGCTCTTTGTCCCCTAAAATATCCCATGCAAGTGTTGTAATTATTATTCTCTGATAAAGTGAGTTTCCTCCTGGGAGAGAGAAGGAGAACAACTAAACAAAAATTGGAAGAAACAAAGGCACAATAGGGACAGTGGTGATGATGGTCTCTTCACCCAGAAAAATTACAGTATTTCAGAGCTGGAAGGGACCTCTGAGAGCATCTGATGACAGTCCAAATGCTCTCTTGGCAGACGATATCAAGACCCAGCAGTTAAGCGACTTCCCAAGATCACAGCTCTGAGTGGCAGAGCTGATCAGAATCCCAGTCCAACTTGTTCCTACCTGAAGGCACTTTTCATTTAATCAGTTTCAGGAGATTGTATCTTGTTTCTAAATAAAATCCAGCTAGGAAACCAAATCTCCAGGGATACCCCTGAAATGACTCTTTGGGGACACTCCCCATCTTGAGCTGTTCCAGATGGGATGGGATGGGATGGGAAGGGGAGGGGAATAGAATGGAGAAGAGGGGAAGGGAGCAGAGAGGAGGGCTCCTTTCTGAGTGCCCATAACAATAGCCAATAGTGAAAGTTTGTTGAGCTGTGCCGGGCATTGTGCTTAGAACTTTAAATGCATTAGCTCCTCCCAACAACCGTATAAGGTAGGCATGATTCTTTCCACTTTACAGAAGAGGAGAACGAGCTACAAGGAACTGGCTTAAGCTTTTACAACTTGTAAGAGGTGAAGGTAGGATTGGAACAGCTCTGTTCTACATCAAAGTCCAAATCAGTGACTTAAAAACCACATAGTAAATGCAGGGCCCAGGAAAACTCAAATGTTGGCTGTTCATAGGGAATCCTCATATACTAGTCAGCTGTCTCTACAGAAAACCACAGACACGGCCTAGCTTGAAAGAGGGTATTTCCACCATGGATGGCAGATGCGGGACTCAGGAGTTTAGTTTCTTGCTTCTTCTGCCCAAACTTTCTTACTGGATGGGTGGGGGAAGAGTAGGATGATCAATACGGAAGAAAACATTCAGGACCGGAGGTTTAGTGGGGACAGAAAGAAAACAGGCTTGCTTTTTAAACCAAAGGTATTCTAAAAGCCCACTCTGCCTTCAAGAGCTACAGAAGAAATTCTATGCCATTCTTAAATTCTTTCACTACTCCCAGTAACCATTTCACTAACAGATCTTACATATGCTAGAACTTGAATTAGACACAATGAAGGACTTCTGGGGAAAATGAACCAGCTACCTCTGTAAGTTGGAATTTCTCTGTATAGAATCCCTTTCCTGGAGGGAAGAAATATACCCAGCCAGTTCTTAGGGCCTTCTCTAAATTAAGGCTGCCCAATGGAAGAAACACCAAGACATTCAACAGGGGAAGATGAGGAGGTAGTTTTCAAACTACTTGCCTCACTGGGTATTAAAGTCTTTCCAGCTCAAAGGGCCTTCAGGAAATGGTACATACTCAGAGGTAAGACAGGTGATTAAGGTGTCAGAGAAAACTGGTGCTCTGGAGGAGTGGGGCCCAGGATGCCAAACTCCTGCCAACATGATGCATTGCTTTTTCCCCAAATCTGGAACTTATTGTGATTTTGTGCTTCTCCAAAAGTCAAAATTTCTCAACATTACACACTTGAAGCTTTTTTAACATCTTTATTGGAGTATAATTGCTTTACAATGTTGTGTCAGTTTCTGGTGTATAACAAAGTGAATCAGCTATACGTATAAATATATATCCCCATATCCCCTCCCTCTTGCGTCTCCCTCCCACCCTCCCTATCCCACCCCTCTAGGTGGTCACAAACCACCGAGCTGATCTCCCTGTGCTATGCGGCTGCTTCCCACTAGCTATCTATTTTACATTTGGTAGTGTATATATGTCCATGCCACTCTCTCACTTCATCCCAGCTTACCCTTTCCCCTCCCCGTATCCTCAAGTCCATTCTCTACGTCTGTGTCTTTATTCCTGTCCTGCCACTAGGTTCTTCAGAACCACTTTTTTTTTTTAAGATTCTTTATATATGTGTGTTAGCATACAGATTTTTGTTTTTCTCTTTCTGACTTACTTCACTCTGTATGACAGACTCTAGGTCCATCCACCTCACTACAGATAACTCAATTTTGTTTCTTTTTACAGCTGAGTAATATTCCATTGTATATATGTGCCACATTTTCTTTATCCATTCATCTGTCGATGGACACTTAGGTTGCTTCCATGTCCTGGTTATTGTAAAGAGAGTTGCAATGAACATTTACACACTTGAATCTTAAGTTCTTTTTTCAGTAAGAGCTCATCGGTGTGGTCCCTGAACCAGCCCCAGGTTACTTGTATAAAGAACAGGGCCATGGAAGCAGCAGTAATTCACTGTTTGATGACAATTGTATTTCTTCTCTGCACTAGCTATTTGTGGCATGGAACATATACTCGTGCACCTGTCTCTGGAACTTGCCCAGAAGAATAAATAATTCAAGCTACCCTCTATCACTGCTGACTTTAACCACATGCCTATTGTTTTGGTCTTTGTTTTTTGTATTTTTTATATTTATTTTTTTATACAGCAGGTTCTTATTAGTTATCCATTTTATATACATCAGTGTAGACATGTCAATCCCAATCTCCAAATTCATCACAAAACCCCCCCACCCCCCCACCACTTCCCCCCCTTGGTGTCCATAAGTTTGTTCCCTACATCTGTGTCTCAATTTCTGCCCTACAAACCAGTTCATCTGTACCATTTTTCTAGGTTCTACATATATGCGTTAATATACGATATATGTTTTTCTCTTTCTGACTTACTTAACTCAGTATGACAGTCTCTAGGTCCATCCACGTCTCTACAAATGACCCAATTTCGTTCCTTTTTATGGCCGAGTAATATTCCATTGTATATATGTACCATATCTTCTTTATCCATTCATCTGTCAATGGGCACTTAGCTTACTTCCATGACCTGGCTATTGTAAATAGTGCTTCAGTGAACATAGGGGTGCATGTGTCTTTTTGAATTATGGTTTTCTCTGGGTATATGCCCAGTAGTGGGATTGCTGGATCATATGGTAATTCTATTTTTAGTTTTTCAAGGAACCTCCATACTGTTCTCCATAGTGGCTGTATCAATTTACATTCCCACCAACAGTGCAAGAGGGTTCCCTTTTCTCCACACTCTCTCCAGCATCTGTGGTTTGTAGATTTTCTGATGATGCCCATTCTAACTGGTGTGAGGTGATACCTCATTGCAGTTTTGATTTGCATTTCTCTAATAATTAGTGATGTTGAGCAGCTTTTCATGTGCTTCTTGGCCATCTGTATGTCTTCTTTGGAGAAATGTCTATTTAGGTCTTCTGCCCATTTTTGGATTGGGTTGTCTGTTTCTTTAATACTGAGCTGCATGACTATTTATATATTTTGGAGATTAATCCTTTGTCCCTTGATTTGTTTGCAAATACATTCTCCCATTCTGAGGGCTGTCTTTTCATTTTGTTTGTAGTTTCCTTTGCTGTGCAACAGCTTTGAAGTTTCATTAGGTCCCCTTTGTTTATTTTTGTTTTAATTTCCATTACTCTAGGAGGTGGATCAAAAAAGATCTTGCTGTGATTTATGTCAGAGTTTTCTTCCTATATTTTCCTCTAAGAGTTTTATAGTGTCTGGTCTTACATTTAGGTCTCTAATCGATTTTGAGTTTATTTTTGTGTATGGTGTTAGCGAATGTTCTAATTTCATTTTTAACATGTAGCTGTCCAGTTTTCCCAGCACCACTTGTTGAAGAGACTGTCTTTTCTCCATTGTATATCCTTGCCTCCTTTGTCATAGATTAGTTGACCATAGGTGTGTGGGTTTATCTCTGGGTTTTCTATCCTGTTCCATTGATCCACATTTCTGTTTTTGTGCCAGTACCATATTGTCTTGATTACTGTAGCTTTGTAGTATAGTCTGAAGTCAGGGAGTCTGATTCCTCCCACTCCGCTTTTTTCCTTCAAGACTGCTTTGGCTATTCGGGGTCTTTTGTGTCTCCATACAAATTTTAAGATTTTTTGTTCTAGTTCTGTAAAAAATGCCATTGGTAATTTGATAGGGATTGCATTGAATCTATAGATTGCTTTGGGTAGTATAGTCATTTTCACAATTTTGATTCTTCCAATCCAAGAACATGGTATATCTCTCCATCTGTTGGTAACATCTTTAATTTCTTTCACCAGTGTCTTATAGTTTTCTGCATATAGGTCTTTTGTCTCCCTAGGTAGGTTTATTCCTAGGTATTTTATTCTTTTTGTTGCAATGGTAAATCGGAGCGTTTCCTTAACTTCTCTTTCGGATTTTTCATCATTAGTGTATAGAAATGCAAGCGATTTCTGTGCATTAATTTTGTATCCTGCTATTTTACCAAATTCATTGATTAGCTCTAGTAGTTTTCTGGTGGCATCTTTAGGTTTCTCTATGTATAGTGTCATGTCATCTGCAAACAGTGACAGTTTTACTTCATCTTTTCCAATTTGTATTCCTTTTATTTCTTTTTCTTCTCTGATTGCCGTGGCTAGGACTTCCAAAACTATGTTGAATAAGAGTGGTGAGAGTGGACATCCTTCTCTTGTTCCTGATCTTAGAGGAAATGCTTTCAGTTTTTCACCACTGAGGATGATGTTTGCTGTGGGTTTGTCATATATGGCCTTTATTATGTCGAGGTAGGTTTCCTCCATGCCCACTTTCCGGAGAGTTTTTATCATAAATAGGTGTTGAATTTTGTCAAATGCTTTTTCTGCATCTATTGACATGATCATATGGTTTTCATTCTCCAATTTGTTAATATGGTGTATCACATTGATTGATTTGCATATACTGAAGAATCCTTGCATCCCTGGGATAAATCCCACTTGATCATGGTGTATGATCCTTTTAATGTGTTGTTGGATTCTGTTTGCTAGTATTTTGTTGAGGATTTTTGCATCTATATTCATCAGTGATATTGGTCTGTAATTTTCCTTTTTTGTAGTATCTTTGTCTGGTTTGGTATCAGGGTGATGGTGGCCTCAGAGAATGAGTTTGGGAGTTTTCTTCCTCTGCAATTTTTTGGAAGAGTTTGAGAAGGATGGGTGTTAGTTCTTCTCTAAATGTTTGACAGAATTCACCTGTGAAGCCATCTGGTTCTGGACTTTTGTTTGTTGGAAGGTTTTTAATCACAGTTTCGATTTCATTACTTGTGATTGGTGTGTTCATATATTCTGTTTCTTCCCGGTTCAGTCTTGGAAGGTTACACTTTTCTAAGAATTTTCCCATTTCTTCTAGGTTGTCCATTTTATAGGCATAGAGTTGCTTGTAGTAGTCTCTTAGAATGTTTTGTATTTCTGTAGTGTCTTTATGATTTGTTTCCTTCTGCTAACTTTGGGTTTTGTTTGTTCCTCTTTCTCTAGTTCCCTTAGGTGTAACATTAGATTGTTTTGTATTGCTTGTATTGCTATAAACTTCCCTCTTAGAACTGCTTTTGCTGCATCTCAT
The DNA here is from genome assembly GCF_951394435.1 of Stenella coeruleoalba. NCBI lineage: Eukaryota > Metazoa > Chordata > Mammalia > Artiodactyla > Delphinidae > Stenella > Stenella coeruleoalba. Next base: position 99,103,684 of record NC_137169.1, on the reverse strand, counting down.
AGGTTTTCGATCATCGTGTTTTCATTGTCATTTGTTTCTAAGTATTTTTTGATTTCCTCTTTGATTTCTTAGGTGATCTCTTGGTTATTTAGTAACATATTGTTTAGCCTCGATATGTTTGTGTTTTTTACGTTTTTTTCCCTGTAATCGATTTCTAATCTCATACCGTTGTGGTCACAAAAGATGCTTGATATTTCAATTTTCTTAAATTTACTGAGGCTTGATTTGTGACCCAAGATGTGATCTGTCCTGGAGAATGTTCTGTGCACACTTGAGAAGAAAGTGTAATCTGTTCTTTTTGGATGGAATGTCCTGTAAGTATCAATTAAATCTATCTGGTCTATTGTGTCATTTAAAACTTGTTTCCTTATTAATTTTCTGTTTGGATGATCTGTCCATTGGTGTAAGTGAGGTGTTAAAGTCTCCCACTATTATTGTGTTACTGTTGATTTCCTCTTTTAGAGCTGTTAGCAGTTGCCTTATGTATTGAGGTGCTCCTATGTTGGATGCATATATATTTATAATTGTTATATCTTCTTCTTGGATTGATCCCTTGACCATTATGTAATGTCCTTCCTTGTCTCTTGTATCATTCTTTAAAGTCTATTTTATCTGATATGAGTATTGCTACTCCAGCTTGCTTTTGATTTCCATTTGCATGGAATATCTTTTTCCATCCTCTCACTTTCAGTCTGTATGTGTCCCTAGGTCTGAAGTGGGTCTCTTGTAGACAGCATATATATGGGTCTTGTTTTTGTATCCATTCAGCAAGCCTGTGTGTTTTGGTTGGAGCATTTAATCCATTCATGTTTAAGGTAATTATCGATATGTATGTTATTATGACCATTTTCTTAATTGTTTTGGGTTTGTTTTTGTAGGTCCTTTTCTTCCCTTGTGTTTCCCACTTAAAGAAGTTCCTTTAGCATTTGTTGTAGAGCTGGTTTGGTAGTGCTGAATTCTCTTAGCTTTTGCTTGTCTGTAAAGCTTTTGATTTCTCCATCAAATCTGAATGAGATCCTTTCTTGGTTGTAGGTTCTTCCCTTTCATCACTTTAAATGTGCCATGCCACTCCCTTCTGGCTTGTTTCTGCTGAGAAATCAGCTGTTAACCTTATGGGAGTTCCCTTGTAAGTTATTTGTCATTTTTCCCTTGTTACTTTCAGTAATTTTTGTTTTTTTCCAATTTGATTACTCTGTGTCTTGGCGTGTTTCTCTTTGGGTTTATGCTGTATGGGACTCTCTGCACTTCCTGGACTTGGGTGGCTATTTCCTTTCCCATGTTAGGGAAGTTTTCGACTATCATCTCTTCAAATATTTTCCCGAGTCTTTTCTATCTTCTCCTTCTGGGACCCCTATAATGCAAATGTTGTTGTGTTTAATGTTTTCCCAGAGTTCTCTTAGGCTGTCTTCATTTCTTTTCATTCTTTTTCCTTTATTCTGTTCCACAGCAGTGAATTCCACCATTCTCTCTTCCAGGTCACTTATCCGTTCTTCTGCCTCAGTTATTCTGCTATTGATTCCTTCTAGTGTATTTTTCATTTCGGTTATTGTATTGTTCATCTCTGTTTGTTTGTTCTTTAATTCTTCTAGGTCTTTGTTAAACATTTCTTGCATTTTCTCTATCTTTGCCTCCATTCTTTTTCTGAGGTCCTGGATCATGTTCACTATCATTATTCTGAATTCTTTTTCTGGAAGGTTGCCTATCTCCACTTCATTTAGTTGTTTTTCTGGGGTTTTATCTTGTTCTTTGATCTGGTCCATAGCCCTCTGCCTTTTCATCTTGTCTATCTTTCTGTGAATGTGGTTTTTGTTCCACAGGCTGCAGGATTGTAGTTCTTCTTGCTTCTGCTGTCAGCCCTCTGGTGGATGCCTAATGTTTTTGAGAGAGAGGAATTCACATAGGCTTTGATGGAACATTTAAAAGGGACACACAATTAAACTATTTAATCTGGCATATGACTCAAGAGCAGCCACTCATTCCACATATGGGGTTGTACTTGTTGATTTAAAAAGTCGGCTTCTCCTTGGAAGAGAATAAAATAGAAGCTTAAAAGCACTTACTCTTGAATGCTCCAAATACTTTGCTTCTTTGTTCCCAGGTGCACTCAACTTACAATCATTTATGCTGTAAACACGTGTCAGTTTTTTGTGTTCTGGCAAAGCATCGTGCAGTGCTGCAGTCCCTTTTGTTTGAACCGCTGTGTGGCTAGGGATGTGTGGTGCTTCAGAACTGCAAGCTTGCCAGCCAGTGTGTTCATCAGTTTCATTTCCAGTTTCTCTACAGTGCATTTCAGTATACAAAGCATTGACTGGGGTCAGAGAAGCAGCAGCAGCTCAGTGGAAGACCGTGGGCTTCAGATCGTGTGACTGTAAGCAACTCATTTAGCCTGAGTTATAAGAAAATTCTGCCAACCTGTCTGGGTTATTGGAAGGCTGTATTTAGTTTGCTCAGGCTACTGTAACAAAATACCACAGACTGCATGGCTTAAACGACAGAAATTTATTTTTTCACAGTTCTGAAGTCTGGAAGTCCAAAATCAATGTGTCAGCAGCTCTGATTTCTTCTGAGGCCTCTCATTGGCTTGCAGATGGTTGCTTTCTCGCTGTGTCCTTCTCGCACATGGTCTTTCTTCTGTGCACATGCAGGTCTGATGCCCAAATTTCCTTCTTCTTATGATGACACTGGTCATATTAGATTAAGTCCAACCCTAAAGACCTCATTTTAATTTAATTACCTTTAATGATCTCATACAGTCGCATTCTGAGGTACCAGAGATCAGGGCTTCGATTTGAGGGGCCTGAAATTTGAGGGGTATGGAGTTCAGCCCATAACTAAGACTAAATGACGAAGTAGGGCCTTGATGAAAGCTCACATTTTTTCCTTTCTTTGACATGGGGAAAGAACCTGTGCTTTGGAATCATAAAGCATAATTTCAACTCCTGGTTCTATTGCCTGCTAATTATGTGATTTTGGCCAAGTTGCTTGTTTCAACATCTGTAAAATGGGAATAAGACTACCTCCCTCAAACCACTGTTGTGAAGATAAAGTGCTGAGTATGTAAAGTGCTTAACAATACCTGGAAGGGGTAGGCAGAATGTATTTGCGAATTTTGCATTATTTGTTCCTAGCAATAATTGTGATTAATGCTTCCTACTTGTCTCTTTTTGTTAAAGAGCTCTGGCAACTGGCCTTGATGATGGCCTGTGAACTAAATAAACAAAGTGACCAAACTTGGTCCTAGAGATTTCAAGATTTCTTGATTGGCTGAAGAAAGCAGCAGAGGTGGCAGATGGAACATCGCCAACAGAGCCTTGATTACACAAGTCCACATCAGACCCCCAGAGCATCAGACCATCTCCTTCCCAGTATGACCACCCCTGTACTTCTGCTTTCCTTAGCCTATCTCGTGACAGAATTTCCCCTATAACAAAAGTCACAGGCAGCCCGTCCTGAAAGCACTGGCAAGAAAGATAACAGGACTGGAACACAAGCAGCATCTACAAAGGACTCTACCACACAAGTGAGGAGCTTTAGACCAGGGGGAGGTAGCTGAGCTGAAAGGTGTTGTAATTGTTACTTCTAGTCAGGGAAGACTCTAGACAGAAGCCTAGTTCTCCGTTTCAACCACTGCAAACCAGCAAGTTTAAAGGGAACCTCCAGAAATGAGCAAGACCAACCCCCATCATGACACATAACTGTGTTACTACATGGTTGCAGCAGTGCTACTCCAAAAGTGGTCTGCAGATCTTGCCTATCTGCCAACTCTTTGCTACTAGTCCATGACAAAGCACAGAATAAGCACTTAGAAACTTTAACAGCAGTTTGACTGAATACTTTTATATGTTAAATCTATAATAAAAACTTTAACTTTTATTTTGTGTCCTTTATTTTTCTAGAAATTCATTCTTATTATATTTTACAAAAGTAATGGTCCATGGCAACTGGCCCTGCAGCACAGATAACTTCAGCACTAGGTTACAAGCTTCTAAATAGCTGAGTGTGAATAAATATCTTTCATAATTCAGCAGGACCCTACTACTTGGGCCCTAGTACATCTAATTTCAAAACAAAAAATATGATAAAACCATGGCATTTTTCTTCATTCCACCTAGTAAGAAAATGATAGTCAGGAATAAAGTAAAAATCAATTTCCAGTATACATTCCAGTCCAGACTTTCACCATATTGAAAGTGATCAATGTCCAGAGGCTTTTATTCCAATGTTTATAAAGACTGGAGACATAATACTCTGTTCAGAACTGGAAGGTATCACAGTGGGGAAAATCCTGAATATGAGTCAGAAATTCTGCATTCATATTCGGGCTTTAAAAGCTTTTTGACATTGTGTAGGTGATAATCTAACTGAGCCACTTTTGTTAACTACAAAAAGTGGAGATTAAAATCCTCTGCCCAATCTACATCTGAAGAGTGCTGTGAGAGTCGAATAAAATAATGTCTGTGGGATGTGCCTCATAAAGAATAAAGTGCAGCACAGGTGACGATGGGATGAGTATTGTCAGCTCAGCCTTCAGAGAGCTGACAGACTCAAAGGAAATAGCCCCTAACATGGTACAGTGAGGAAGCTGACCAGAATACTGACATTCTTCAAATATCTTCTTAAAGATTTACCAGATTAGAAACACTGCCTTCAAATTCTTCTCAGTGCAGAAAGCACTCTTGTTTTCTAACAAACCGTTAGGTGTGTTTGTTTTCATCCTGCCAAGTGTACAGCACCCTGGTGGGTAGCATGAAGGAGAAAGAAGAGAGTGCACAGTGCCTGCCTGGAGCAGCTCACAGTGCAGGGTGCACCAGTGGCAGGCTCGAGGCTGTGTGTGTGACTCTTAAACACGGCAGGAACTAGAGAAGGGCAACTCTTTCCCATTTTAACTTGCACAGCTATTTGGAGACCCTCTCAAAAGGATCACAAACTTAAAAATGAACCATTTCATTCCTGTCCTTTAGGCAAGAGAAGACCAGAAAATCATAATGTATTTTAGCTTTATTGAAGACATATTACAGTAGACAAACAAGTAGACAAACACATGCTTTATAAAATATACATTCTCATGTGTGAGAAAATATAAATAGACACTAGGAAATGGCCACACTGAACACAACAACTTGGCTTATAACTCTCTTTAGGTACATCTAGTACCAGGGCTGCTCAGACTGACATCCTCTGATAGGGGTAAAAGGGAGAACAGGGGGAAAGTAGAGGGTAGAAGTAGTCTCTCAATGGATCAAGTGGCCACTTTAAGTAGCCAAAAGATATTCCAAGAGCACTTGAGCCCCCGATGATCAATTTCTCTTTAAAGACAGAGTTGACAAAAGATCAGTCTACTCCTTACATTTGAAAACAGGCTCAAATCAAGCTTTTTATTCACCTTCACCCCACCTATTGGTGGAGATTATTAGGATTGCTAAGAAACACTCAAACACAGAACCTTGAAGGAGCAGGTCCAAATATTACTCCTCACCCACGCATGCACGCACACACACACACCCCTACCCCTTACTACCCACAAAACCTCCAGATGATTTGTGGGCTTTCAGGTGTTGTTTTAAGAGAAGCTTATAACATATCCCAATTCAGAACATGTTATTTTTGTCAACAAATGAGGAGGAAGCGGGGAAGGAAGGAAGAAAATTAAGGCTAACTGATGTTGGCTTAGATTGTACTCCAAACAAAAATGTTTTAAATTAGAAGAGGGAAAAACATCTGCCACAGTGAACTGGGAAAGAGACCACGTAAGAGAAAAATGAATCATTACTTACAGGTTGCCTAAAAATCTTAGCTCAACTTTCTAAGGTCCAACTGTTTCACAATTACTTCAGTAATCTGCATCAAGAAGCAAAGTAAGAAATGGAGGCTGTAGCATAAAATGACAGCCAGTTTACCTCGGATACTCCATTACCCATTTGGCATTTCTGTGGATATTAAAATGATAAGAAGATGCCATAACACACGCGGGTAAAATACTGGGTATAAACTTGAACATCACAATTCCAACCCCATTCCAAATGGAGTCCCACTGATACAAAGAAACAGGAATAAAAATTAAAGAGTAAAAGGGAAGGTTATAATACATTATAGGCTTTAAAAGTTTTTACTATGGTCATACCATTTGGGTTAGGAACCTTATAGATTTTCTCAGAAGAATAAGCCCAGAGTTTCATGTTTTCAGCCATTAACACAAAACTGGCTCCTTTTGTCAATCAAAGAACATAATCTTTTAGTTTAAAAAAAAAAATCTTTTTAAGTGTTCCACACTTACTGTATATAAAGAATTCTGAAAGACAAAGTTTTAAGCCTGTCTTGCTTCTGAAGATTTCCAATGATAAAACTGAAAGAGAGCTAAAAGTCATCTTGCCCATATTTGATTTCAATGCAGAAATTTCTTCAATGCTATTAACAGATGATTATTTAGCTTCTGTATATACTTTTTCCATGAAAGGCTGATTATTCCAATTGTCAGACAAATCTAATTGTTAGAGTGTTAGCTTATATAGAATTATTGGCACGTGTGTACTACATCTCCCTGTAACTTCTTCCCCACTGATATGACCCCTGTCCGCTGGAATAAAAAGAGTGAATCTAATCTTTGTTTCATATGACAACCCTTTAAGTAACTAAAGACTTTTATCATCTCTCCCTTTTCTTAGGAAAATGGATAATAGAGTCTAAGCTGCTTAACATCTTAATGTTTCTTTTACAACCTGCCAATGGGCAATGTGAAGGCAACTGTTTTTAAACATGAAAGTTACCTTACAGAGAAAATACACATTTAAAGCATTCTAAGAGGGCACATTAGAGGGAATGGCACACTGGGCTGGGTTTCTGGTATTTCCTATCCTACAGATTAACTTACATCTAGGGAAAGCACTTGAGAGGCTACTGAGTGACAGGCAGCCAACGGGTCAGGCATAGACTCTGTGGCAGGAAGACTTGGAGTACAAGCACAATGTTACTTCTTCTTCCAGGTATACTTACAGAATCAGTCTAAGAGGGGCACAAACAAATTAAGAGAATTTATGTATCCCTACTGATATGAAGTCGTAATAGGGACAATATTTCTCTCAGCATTTTAGTTTGCCTTGCTTTTGCAACATTTTTGATTAAACTGGTGGCAGGCAGACATTACACTGATGGGAAGAAACACAGATGAGCCACTAATCCAGTTTATAGTAGAGCATTTGCTATATGCTCTACATATGCAATACTGAAAAATTTCAGGAATTCCAACTCCTAAGATTAGAATTTATGAAATTTACTATTTTTTAAGACCAGGGATAGGCTATTCACATTTAAACAAATTCCTGACTAGTTTTTCAGGCAAGTTTTTTAGTTATTTAGGAAAGCTAGCAATACCTGGGAGGACATCTCAACCATTCGAGTTGACAGAGAACCTGGCTATTCAGGAGACCAGCGTGACACCACTGGCAGTAGAAAGACCACTGCTAAAGCAGAGGCAGCAATCATGTATTTTAAGTTTTCTAGAGCACTGGTTTGCAGCCTGGTTTTTGTCCTCTCACATGTAACAGCTGATGCTCACTTGCAGCCTTGTTCTAACTCCACTTTTTTCACTAAATAAAGTCCATCAGAATGTCAGAGTACTATAATTAGAGAGATGACCTTGAATACATTAGAAAGGTGAGTCACAAACTAGTTACAAATTAGTTGTGGCACACCTCTCAACTGATTCTGATACTCTGGTGTATTGTAATACTAGCATTCAGACCTGGTGTTCTGGAGGGCAATGGGTGGTTCTCAATCTACTCAAGATTCTTTATGTTTACTGACACTGTTTTAGAAGCTGAATATTTCTTCTCTTTATGAGGATTTCTTATAGCATTACTCCTGCTAGAGAGGAAATAAATCTGGCTCAAGTCAGAGTAAGCAGCATCACTCCCGTTCTACTCTAAAAAATATTTCATGAAAGCAGCTTTTTATTAGAGTAGATAATCCTCCTTGATTCCAGGAGGGATCACAGATTCACAGAATGTTACAGCTGGAAAGGGCTTTAAAGCATCTAGTAAAATGCCCTCATTTCATAAATGACAAAGTCAGGCTGAGATGTAAAGGGACTTGCCCTTGATTACACAACTAGTAAGCAGCAGAGCTAGGAACTAAATCAGGTTTCGTGATTCTAAGTCAGTCCAGTACAAATTATACTACAACCTAGTAAAGTAAGAAGATGGATCAGAAATTGAAGGGAGAAGAAAATAGTGATACTTAAGGAGTTCAAAGTGAAAATGAAGAGAGGCTGACAATTTAAAAAGGAAAAAGACAAATGCATGATGGCATAAAACAGCTAGAAAAGTGCTGCTGCCTATGGGAGAAAAATTTAGGATTGAAAAACAGTATGAAATTCAGCTAAACTTCCTGGCAAAGAGCTGAGAAATTATGTGAGTTTAAAATCCTTGAAATGCACAATGACTTAGAAATAGATTATTTTCATTTAAGTGGTTGAAGTCATCTAGTATGTAACTAGTCCTCACTAAATTTAGAGGATAGAATCCAACAGCCTTTCTTTTTTTTCTGAAAGCAGAAAGAAAGAAGAGCTTTAGTCCATTACACTTTATTAGAGCACTAAGTCTTTTGTTTACATAAAATTTTTTGCTATCAGAAATTCAAGAAAACTTTTTGGCTTAAATAATCACTTGTACAGGGCTTCCCTGATGGCGCAGTGGTTGAGAGTCCGCCTGCTAATGCAGGGGATACGGGTTTGTGCCCCGGTCTGGGAAGGTCCCACATGCCGCAGAGCGGCTGGGCCCGTGGGCCATGGCTGCTGAGCCTGCGCATCCGGAGCCTGTGCTCCGCAGCGGGAGAGGACACAACAGTTGAGAGGCCCGTGTACCGCAAAAAAAAAAAAAAAAGTCACTTGTACAAAACAAGGACCACTCTAAAGCTTTACAGTATAAGAATTTCTGCACGTTCTTCTACTCCCAAAAGCAGTCTTCCCTTCTTAAGACATACTGTGCATTGGTAGAAGAGATATTATTTTAAAAAACAAACACACACACACAGAAAAAAAAGCAATCTTTGGTTTCCTCATCAACTAAGTACTTTGCTGAAGGAAGATATTCCCCAAACAAGTTTTCCTTTATCTATGCGCATATGACAATGACAAGACTGCTAGTCGTTTGAAAAAGCCTTTTTATGCTTGAAAGATTGTATTACCTGGCACTTGTAAACAGATGACAAATGATTAGCTGTACAAATCTTTAGGCATAAAGAAAGTGGTTAAT